>NC_136069.1:1495397052-1496724068 GCF_964261635.1 Lissotriton helveticus | reverse complement strand
TCTCTTCCTGATACTACCTGGGGCATTTTTTTCTCATCACAGTATATTGGGATATATTATATTCTGGCACTATAGCTGGGTAGAATTTTATCCAGGCACTTTACATCTGGAGTCTTATTCCGACACAGTACCAGGATTCAACATTCATTAGATTTGATTTGGGATTTGTTAAAGTGTATGGATACTCCTAGGAGTGTCCATGCACTTTAACAAATCCCAAGTCCAAAGCTACCTGCAAAAACTGTTTATAGAATTATTTTTGTTGGAACGGCCAGGTTTTTAGTTTTTTCTTAAAAATGGATATCTCAGCCGTTGCGCTTCGCTCAAAAGGAAGCATATTCCAGGCAACCGAACTAGGATAGGGAAAGGTCCGACCACCTAATCTCGCCCGGCAGGTCTTAGGTGTCTTAGCTACCTGACCATTTGCTGATCGTAGGTTCTGGACGGGACCTACAAATTGCACTGTTAAGGGTAAAGGTGATATCAGATTAAATTCTGGAGGATTTCGGAACAAATGTACCCACTGAATGAAACTGTATGTAATATGTATCAGCTTCAGGGAAATTTAGAGCGTTTGTATCTTTTTCGATTTGACAACTGTGCTTTATAATCAACACTATAAAAACGATACAAAAAAGACAGGCTTCTGTGCCTTTACAAAACCTAGCTCCTGCTACGTGTTTGCTTTTTGATTGATGCTTTTTAGGGTGTACTTTTTTCTGTTTTAGATTTTCGTTTTTTTAACCCTCATACTTAGTTTGTGTCCTGCATAGAATGTTGTTGTGAATTCCTAATCTGCTCCAATCATAGCACTTTTTCACAAAAGTAACTGCAGAATAACACTTTGTTTTGTAAAATTGCACTACTCAAATCTTGGCTTAGGGGAGCTTATCTGCTTCCTGTTCCAACAGAAGTCAGGAAGAGGACGGAAGAGAGGCAGAGGCCGGCCAGACAGCAGGTAAGTGATCTATTTTTATTTTTGTGATTGGCCCACAATTGGTGATATTACTCCTTTAAGGTAAATAAGGATCCTTTTTTTATTTTATTCTTATTAATCACCGTATGAAATGAAAACCAATTTTATTAAGCGCTAACAGCTGCCCTGAGGCGTCCAGGCGCTGAGACTAAAACCAATGCCTACAGAAAAAAGAGCAGGGAAGATCCCACTAATTAAAAAGAAAGGTCTTGAGCTGTTTGCAGAAGCTCAGCAAATTAGGGTCAGCTCTGAGATGGAGGGGTAGAGCGTTCCATAGTTTAGGGGCTTTATAAACATGTGCAACAGTACTACATTTAATAATGGAGGAAACTGGCCAATGACTATTTTTTGGGAAAATGTGTTCCTCTTAGGCAATTTGAATCTTTAGTTTGACTCTTTCTGGACCATCGCTCCAATTCAAGCTGGCTATGGACATTTTAAATCTTAATATGATGAATAATCAGCCTCCTCACAGAGCAGGGCATTTACCTGATCTAGGGGAGGGCGGAGTTACAAAAAACTCTGTGGAATTCCACGGAGCTCCGCTCCACCACCATTATGAAACTTTCAGTTTCCACCATCCTGCGGTGAGCCAGAGTTTCTGGTGATTCAGTGAGTGGGCGCATGAAGTGCAGTAACACAAACAAATATGATAACATAAAGAGCACTGCACTGTGCTTTACAGACATCACCTTCAAGTCAGTCCGCCCGCTTCACTGATCTCGAACAAATGCTCCCCCTGCAGCCGTGTTTGCTACGGTGAAGTTGCCCTTGCCGATGGTCCGACTCCGCTCCAGCTCATTCAGATTTCCAAGCTGGGCTAGACCTGGCCCATGCGCTGGACATGTGGGGGGAGCTGCCGCCATGTTTGTCAGTGCATGGGTCAGGTCGATGGAGGGGGTCCTGTACAGTTGGGTCCTGTGGTGCTGTGCTGCTCTACTGCTCTCGTAGGGATCAGGGCAAGATCCCCTGCGTGGCTGCAAGGGAGTCTACAGTGTGTGTAGGCCAGGGCTACTATCAAAGGGTGCAGGTCCGGGTTACCATACTTGCTGCATGGGGGTGTCTCAGCAGGTGTAGGGCTGTCTCCCCCAGGGGGTAGGGCCAGTTGTCAGTCAGTATGAAGCCCCTATCAGCACCGGAGGCCAAGGTGCCGCAGTCAAGCTCTTCCTCCCTGTCCCTTTATTACCTCTCCCTGCTCTGATTATACAGAGGAGGCGGCCCTTTCACCCTCTGCCAGATGGAGGGAGTGGTGCCATGTCACAATAAGAGCCCTGGTCATGTTATTGGTAAGCAGGGCAGGGACGAGCCAAGGGATCACCAGTGCCACTGGGGCAGTAAAAGCCTTCAGGGCATAGGGCTTTCGGGCCAGGCCAATTTCCCCTTACGTCTTGCACAGCATCTTCAGCCAGTCTGCGCTTTTAACCGATGCCAGCTTCTGTAGGCTAGGCATGATTTGTCATGGAAAGACCTGCAAGTACCAGAATGCAATGAGTTACTGCCTGAAACCTAAGTTGGGGCTTGCTGAAGGTGTACAATAAGGCACAGGCACCTGGCAACTCTGTGGCCTGTCTCGTCCTGTACCCAAGCTGCGTTCATTTATCCTTCCCAATGAACCAGATAAGGCGGTGCTGCAGGTCTGAAGTGAGGCCAATTACTACTACTAAAGCCAGGACATGTAGAACCACGGCTCCTGCAGGCTCCCTTTTCAAGGCACCTCCTCCATCAGCTTTTGAAGTCGACTGAGGCACATCCCAGACAAAAACAAATTATAATACAAACGACAAAAACACGTGCAGCACAATGAGCTGCATATTAATAATAAAAGAGATGGGTGGAAGCAAATCTCTACAACTGTCCACATAGGATGCTAATTTTAACCCCATCCACACATTCGGGCTCCACAGCTGGTCAAGAATAGACTGGCAGCTGCCCGACTGTCAAAGGGAGGAGGGTGTCTCTACGAGGCCACATGGGGCAGGGGCAGATCAGCCATCAGCACCCATGCTCCCTCCCTGTCCTGGTTACCATGGGAGAGGCAAGGAGGATCGGTAAAGTCACGACAAGCAGAGAAAAATCCAAGGGAAGGGGTGCAGCTTCCAGCTGCATGAACAACAGGTGCTTACCATTCTGAGGGGGTCCATGCAGCCTTCCTCTCATTCCATCGTACAAAGAGGGACTGCAGGCTGGGAGTGCTCTGTGCCCCGGGAATAAACCCCAAGAGAAGGCAGAAAGATCTAAAAGGCGATCCTGTGATAGCAGTAGCCCTGCTCACCGACTTGCAGGGTCCAAGACTCCTAGGCAGGTTTTGTAGTCTCGTAGTAGACGGGCGGTGGGTTGGGGGAGAAGCATTCATGCAGACAAGCAATCTCCTTTCTCAACAACAGCCCCAGCTTACCTGCCTGCAGGGTAAAAGATAGTGTGGGCCAGGGCCAGCGCCGGCGAAGGGTGGAGTTTTTCAGTACTCCGCGCTCCAAGTGGAGCAGGCAAAACTTTGCAAACTCAGCCGGTGGAACGTAGTTCACCGCCCACCCCTATACTTTAATTGATGCTGTAGCAAGTAAAAGAACATTTGTCAATTTGAAGTAACCATTTTGCAATAATTTCTGAAATTCAATTGTCTGAACATCAGTCAATTAGATTGGTATTGGTTATAAGGGGAAATATGTCTTCTTAAGGCTACAACAGACGAGGCCATACAATTGTCTTTCTCAGTACCAATCTTTGACCAAACCTACAAGTCAATAATTAGGGTCGATAATTACTAAATTGCTGAAATGAAATGCGAACAGAGGTTCTGGATGGTGAAATTCCACTCACAAAAATAAACGCTGACCCTCAGCAACCGCAGGAGTCACAGGAATTACACAAAATCAAGTGGCAAGCAAATAAAATATGGTGAAGAAAACATGGCCCACCCAAAAAGCTGTTTATACTAATTTTCTTTAAAAGTATTTAAGAAATTAGAGTATTAGTTGAGGGGATGAATATCCACTTCAAATAATAACCACAGCCCTTGTCAGAATGAACCCTTGAAGTCATTAAATTGGCCAGAACTCAACATCGTGGTTGCTATGGATCAGTACAGACAGGCTTAAATTAGAGGAAATGTATAAAGTATTTATGCAGTACCAAAACAGTAACAAAGCAATACACAACAAAAGAAAAATCCCAAACCAAATTAGAAGAAAATGTGTAAATTTTAATAAATAAAATGGCACTAAAAAGGCAAATTCCAGTAAGGGAAATGGGAATAATTCATTTCTAACGTTTAAATGTCAAAATAGCGGCAAAAAATGGTTAAGCGCCAACCTCAGACCATTGACCTGGACATGAGCGCAATTTGAGACCGACCGTGATGTAGTGGAATGCAGAAATCAGAATTGACTCGGTCAGAAATTTTACCTTTATACTTAGGGGCTTATTTAATTTTGGACAGTCAGCACATTGTTCTGCCAGGACAGCAGAGTAAATTACTCTGTCGCCCTGGTGGAGGGACCGCCTAACAAATTTTTGACTATCCGCCAAGCTAGTAGTTATTCATAATGCATTAACAGGAACTGCCATCACAGCGGTACCTGTCAATGCATTTATCTCATTGGTGCAGAGCTCTGTCAATGGGATGGAGTCCAGTACCAAACAGGGTGCTTTTTCTATTTTCAAAAAGAAAATCCAGAAAGTAGATTTTTTTTTTTTTTTAAATAAAACCTACAAAGCTCCCCTCGCCATGGGAGTCCTTTTCCCATGATGAGGGAAACATTTAGCAGTTTTCACTGCCCTTTACCGCCAGGATTTTCCCTTGCGGGGTCCATGACAGCACATCACTTGCTGATATAATGCAAGTTAGTGTTGTTATTCAACAGAATCTGGACTTTGCCCCCTTAGATGGAAAGCAGTGCTCATGTGGACCAAAGACCCTATGGCAGCCTGTTGCCCAGATGAGCTTTGGAACATTGATGTTAAAGCCTGGGTCATGGAGGAGAAACATTGTCTACTGGAGATAGTCCTGGACCAGCACTGAGGACAAGGCCTTCACCAGCTAGTCATTCAAGTATGGGAATACATGGACTAGCAGTGGCCAAAGTAAAGCTGCCATGGCTACCAACACCTTCATACAGACATCTGAAACTGCAGTCAGTCTGAATAGATGTAAAGCACAATGATAGTGTTGGGATCCCAACATGAAGCTCAATTAGCAACTGCGGATAGAAAGAATCGGAAGATGAAAATATGGAGTTCAGACATGTCCACCCATCTCATTAGTTTAAAGCCAACAGGACATGGCCCAGGGACAGCATCTTGAAATTGTCCTGCAGTATGAACAGGTTCAGAAAGCAGAGATCCAGGATAGGCCTCGGGTCTTGATTGTTTCTGGGGACATAAGAAGTAAAGAGAGCACAAATCCATGCCTCTCTCTTCCAGAGGCACTAACTAGGTCAATGTTCCCCTTCTACAGCAACTTCTGGACTTCTACCACTACAATTGAGGCTTGAGCCAGCAAGCATACTCTCAAGGAAGGGAGTTATATGGAGTGGAGTATACTAACGGAAGAAAGGATGTAGTCTTATATTTAAGATGGATGACCCTGCTGCAGTCCATCTTCATTTGCTACCAACAGGTGCAAAATGGAAGTCCTTCCCTTCCACTGGAATGTGATGTCATGGTGGGGCGTCGGAGGATTTGGAAACGGCACAACCCACAGGGGATGGTGGGGTTTGGATCTGTATCTGCTAAGGCAAATGTCCCCAATATCTAACACCTACACCGAAAGGATCAACACAATTGTAGTGGTATTCAAACAGGGTTGTAGTGCTTGGCTTTGACGAGAATGTACAACCCTAGAATATCCACCAAATAACAGAGGCCAGCCTCAGGTAGTGAGCTGTAGCCCTGCTTTTCTTGAATCGGTTTTCATGGAGGAGTCAACCTTCTCATCAAATAGCCACTCAACATAGAAGGGCAAATCCATAAGCATTGTCTGGACATCACCCGAAAATCTAGTTGAATGCATCCAGGCATGCAGCCTGACAGCTGAACTCACAGATTGAACAAGAGAGTCAAGGCCACATTTTAGCACCTGTTTACGCATCCAGGCCATAATTCAGCAGATCAGAGAATGGCTTTTACAGTAGACTGTAAATTTCACCTGTTTCGAGAAGGCATTAATGTATTGGCCCAAAAACCTAGTGGCATTTGCCATAACGAGGGCCCAATTTGTGATTCAAGACTTGAAGTTTCTTGAAATCCCCTGTCTAAGTAAGCCCTAGGAAAGGAACTGGAATTCTGCTAGGAGGAGGATGATGATGATTGAAAATCATTGCTCTCTGGTGACGGGTGGGAGGACAAAAAGTGAGGGTCACAAGGAGTGGGTCTATGAAGTCTGGCAATCTGTCTATAGGCTTCAGGGTTCTCCCATGCAGGCACTGTAGGATCCAGGATGGCCTCATTTTAATGGAAGCAAGAGCTCCAGTGTTGCTGCAAAATAATTTCCATCAAGATGTTAGATTCCACTTCTGCAGAAGGAAAAGTCAATTCCAAGGCATCAGTCACCATTAGAATTACTGTTATTCTAATAATTCTAATAATCTTGGCTGGCCGATAATCACCTCAAACTAAATGCTCTGAAAACTGAGTTCCTACTCATCTCACCCCCGGCGAAAATTTCCACCACCCAAACCTGGCTCAATAACCTAACAGCACTCAATGTCCAACCTACCATCGTGGATTCGGCGAAATCCCTTGGCATCACACTCGACGCCAAGCTCAACATGCAGCAGCACGTCAGCAAAGCCAAGCCACAAAAGGAGCTAATTTCCAAATCAATACACTGAGGAAACTTAAACCCTTCCTCCCTGCCAGTAGCAGACTACTGTACAAGCTTTAGTCATCCCTCGAATAGACTACGGAATTGTGGCCCTCAGCGGACTCCCGCTATCCACAACAGCACCCCTAAGAGCCTCCTTGAACGCTGCCGCGAGACTCATTACTGGCTCAAGAAAACATTCGCATATATCCCCAGACTTAAAGTCTCTAAAATGGCTGCCTTTTGAAGCCAGAATACAGCTAAAAATTGCAGTTATGACACACGCGGCCGTGCACCACAATGCACCCAACTACCTCGCTCAAAAGTTGTCTATATCAGGAGGTTCGAGATCCAATAGAAGTACAAAAAATCTACTCCTGAAACCCCGTAGATTCCGGAAAGAGAAAACATACAAGCGCTCCTTCTCAGGAATGGCACCCAGGATCTGGAACGCGCTCCCTCCTGAAACCAGGCTTATCTCGTCCACTGCACTCTTCAAGAAAGAGGTGAAAACCATCCTTCTGGCCAAGATCTCCTGAACTTTATAGGTGCTGGATCAGAGACTCTGCATCGCTTTGTATCACTGTTCACTTGTCCTTTGGCACTATACTCCTACTTGATGGTGACACTACTACGCTACTCTCTTACTACCGACCAATATATGATACACTTTGGTTGATTGAATCACCCTCCCGATGCCCCCACCCAGTGTTCTCTCTATCCTAAGAAATTGGTATAAGCCATCCACACATCCAAGGTTTACCTGAACCCTTCTGTAGTGGGATCAATGACTTGTGCCGTCTTATATTACTTGTTTACCTGATTGTATATTGATATGTTTTTCTGTACGTTATTATTATCCTACTATGTTAGTGACTATTATATTGCTCCCATTATCTCTGTTCATTCCTGCTGCCCCTACCCCTGTCTCTGTGAAGCGCTCTGATGTCTGTAAGGATCTTGTTAGCGCTATATAAAACTTTGAATAAATAAATAAATAAAAGACTAAACCTCCTTAAAGCAGGGGCATTAAGGTAGGAAAAGTCACCTTGCATTGGAGTATGTTGACATTGGCATTTTGTAAGTCCAAGCAGAGGTCAGAAATGAAAGGTGGCAATCATCCTATAAGTTGTCATCCTCTGTCCTGGATTAGTCCTCATCTCCCGAAGCCAAGACATTTATATGTGATCTGAAAATCCTCAAGCGGGCAAACCTTTGGGCACCAGGGAGGTATTCATAAAATGGCTCATTGTTAAAATGAGCATTGAAATTCTATTTTGCCACACTAACAATACTTTCCACTATCTACTCCTTGACCAGCACTAGTCTGGTCCTGGGGCTGAGTCACCTCTGGCTTTGAAACTGGACCTGAAGAAAATCCCAACTGAATGGGGGACAGAGGGGTGCTGAGCGGTCATGAAAATAATCAGCATTGCTAGATGTAAAGCCTAGATCTGCGTGGGGTCAGCCAAAGGGCTTGGGAACACCTGTCTCGTCTTTGTAGGTACCTCAAGGAGAAGAAATCTTCTTCTTCCTATTGTGTCTTTTGTGATATTTGTAATAAGATGTCTTTAGGGAACATTCCCTGGAGTGTGACTTACCTTTGGGACTGGGAGTCAACTGGGAAGTTTCCATGCAAAACTTTGCTTTTCTATCCCTGATGGCCTTCGGTTGCATGGAAATGCATGAGCCACAGGCTACAGCATTATGTTCTGACCATAGACACCACATACTGTCTTCGTGGGGGTCTAAAAGAGACATCTTCTTGTGGCAAGGTTTAGGAGTGGCAGACAGCAGAGACCATCCGAGTGGACCGTTAAAATAAGAGGCTTAGAAGAAGTAGAACTAAAAAGCAGCTGCACTGAGGTGGTCGCTTGAGAGTGAACAAAATAAAGGTGGGAGATTAGAATTAGTTAGAAAATGAGAAAATATTAGTTAGATATGGGTTGAGTGGGACAGTCTTTGTTTTCAGAAAAACAGTCAGGTAAGTTTGATTTTTATGTCAGTTTAGGCACCCTTATTTAGGCTTTAGTCTTGTCTCAATGGGTATCTAGAGTAGGTCCGAGAGCATCTTGGGGAAGTGATAACTATACTTGGAGGAAGAAAGAAGTTCAGCACTGGAGAACTACTTTGAGAGAGTGGAGGGTGGGTGGCTGCTGGCCAGTCAGCCCAGCACTGTCAAAGTTCAGTTGTGATAAATGTAGGCATGTACAGCAGGAGATGTAGAGATGTAAAATAATTTAATAATAATAAAAAAAAAAACTTAGTCCAGCCTAGACAGACTTTGTGTTTGAATAACCATGGATTTCTGGTCAGATTAAATAAATGAAAGGGGTCAACGTTGATGGTAGCAGGAAGATACTACACATTCCTCTGGTTTAGAGTCAGAGAACCTGATCAAAATGAAATTCTAGATTTGTTTTTTTACTTTGGGAATTGGTATAGGGTAGGACCTGTGGAAAAGTAAATTTTGCCATGTTCTGTGTCCCTACGCGTCCTCCATCATATGTTATGTGTGCATGATTAATATGCACATGTATTCCCCATGTTCGATTAAAGACGCAATTACAGTTGTGTCCATCTCTAGTATGTCAGTTTCCAGTTCTCGTGAATACTACGAATATCAGGCCTATTTTAAGTTACGTTGCCACGTTTCTCAGTGTGCACGTTATTCCATTGTAAAGTCCCCGTTTCTAGGCCTCAAAAGGGCCTGGACACCAGATTCAGCTTCTGTCTCCTGAGCCTCGCTGAGGAGCGATACAGCCCCCACCTGTGTTCCTGACCCTTCACTTACTTCCTGCCTTGCAGTGCCCGGTTCAGCCTGGCTCTGCCTCTGAGTCTGCCAAGAGTATGTTATGATTCTAGTTATCAGTCCAGCCCTCCTTCTCTGCATTCCTAAGCTACT
This sequence comes from Lissotriton helveticus, assembly GCF_964261635.1. Lineage (NCBI taxonomy): Eukaryota > Metazoa > Chordata > Amphibia > Caudata > Salamandridae > Lissotriton > Lissotriton helveticus. Next base: position 1,496,714,387 of record NC_136069.1, on the reverse strand, counting down.
GAACCGCATCAATAGTTTCCGTCATTGTCTAGCCTTTACGTCTCCATGTAAGAGAAATACTGCATTTAATGGTCATTTAGTATTCTTCATCACGCACTACATGTAGAATAATGCATGCTCCAGTCTTAGAATCAAGTTAGCCTTTCCCCTCCTGACTTCTAGTTTATATCAACATGTTCTCTAAACATCAGATACTAGATACTGCTTAGGTACATGTCGCCCTGACTCTCCAGACTTCAGTCTCTGCTCCTAGTACAGAGTTCGTAGCCCCCAGCTTCTTCTAGTAACACGTCATTGCCAGTTTACGCGCACCATTAGGTCAGAGGTCCCGGCTCCTTAGGTAGCCCCCTCCATGTTTCCGCCCCATTTATGACATATTCTGTTACGTTTGCATCACATGTCTATGTATACGCCTCTGTTACACCTACTTTCACCCTTATCTTTCGCGACTGCTATTGACCACACCCACTGCTCCGCCTATCGTATGTATTGTAATGCAACTGTTTTAGTATATATGTTCGTGTATTGTTATTAAATGTTAGCGCGCTCATCCCAGATCCAGCCCCGGCAGCTGCCGGGCTCTGCCATCCTATTCCTATGCAGGTTGTCCTGTTCCTGTCCTTTATGCTGTAATAAACCTGCAAACTCCTACTACCTCGAATCTTGACTCTTATTTATTGAGCTATCTGTTATTGCTATGCCTAGTCAAACCTAGATCCGGTATTATTTATTTATATACCACATAATGGCGCCCGAATAGGGACTTGCCCTTTCCCCACGCGTCGGTGAAGCCACGCCGGCCCCCTGACCCTCTGCAGTCGTGACGGAACTCTTCTGCGCACCGGCAGATATTTCTGCTTTAAGTATTCCTCAGGCCCACGGAGGAGACGGAGGAGGCGGTCCAGCATCCAGACGAGACGGTGGAGGAACGCGGCGAGTCCCGACCAGAGCCCAAGCCGAGAGTCCAAGGTCCGAGGTATCCGGAGGCCCACCCGTAACAGAAGTCCGAAGTTCGTCCGTCCGGCGTCGAAGCAGTCCAGTCCAGTCCGAGGCTTTCCGTTCTTGCTGCCCGGTGAGTACCATTGCTGGGGTAGTATCTAGACAGGGTCAATCTAATCGACTCTGGTCCGTGGGTTGGTGGTACACAGACCCACAAAACGAAGTGTCCACTTCGGTGGATGCGGGTCCTGACGTGTCTCTGTATGAGACCGGTAAGTTTCGTACTGTTTCAGCAGTGCATCTAGTTTCTGTTCTAGTCAGTTCTGTTCTCGAGAAAATTCATGTATTCTGTTTTCCGTATTCCAGGTAGTATTCTGTTCGAACTGTTATTTTAAATGTTCTTCATGTACTTTAATGTCGTGGTATGAGTGTGAAGTAATTATCGTGTTTATTGTGTATTGTGTTGTGTCCAGATTATAGTTCAGTCATGCCGCTCTTTTCAAAACTACGTCAGTTAAAAACCAGAAAAGGTCTGCTAGAAGCAGCAGTTCCTGTTCCGCCTAGGGACAGTCCAGGTCATTTTATGTATCAAAAGCATGGCATAAGTGCCATACTATATCTAGATTTATGGGTAGAGTATACCAAACAGTTAGAAGAAAAGTATAGATGGCCCGTATCGGGTACATGGGATGCCGAGTGCATCATGAGAGTAGAAGAAGCATTATGGAAAAAGAAAGCCAGACAGTCACAGAAAGATGCCATCGAGTTATGGCGCAAAGAATCTCATAAAAGAACCGAAAAAGAAATCAGAAAGTCAGAACTAAGTAGAGAATCCTTAGAACGAGCCCAAGAAAGGGAATTAATCGAGAAAGGTGACCGAGTATCTAGTCACTTTACCGAATATGAAGGAAGATCTAGACAGAATATATCGTTTCATCCGTACAGGGGATGATCCAGAAAGTATTAGTGAAGTCATGTCTCAAAGGAAAGCTGAGATCCAGCTCATGTTATTAAAGTTCCTGATTAATTGTCTAATAAGAGAACAAGATTCCCCGACTAAAGATCAGGCCGAAATGAAAGTCCTGACAAGGTGGAGTGATAATATAGCCGAGGGTAAGCATAAGACCATCAGTAGTATAGCGAGTATGTACAAGAAGATTCGTAAAGAAATAATAAGGTTACATGATCAACGTAAGGCAGCACAAGCAAGCGAGAAAGAAAATGACTCTTCTACTGAAGAGGTAGAGGACGAGAATCCCGCCAGGATAGCGTATGTAGGAAAATCTAGATTTCCAGATCGCCATTTGCGCCTAGAACACAAATCAGTTTTACATCATCCAGCATCAGAACAAGGTTCCCTAGAACAAGTATTTCAAGCTACCGACCATATTCTGAAATCACGAATCGGTTACAGTGAATTAAGTACTATGCATGAACAAGAACTAGCCCGATCAGCAGTCCGATGGATTACTGATTCTACCACTTTTCCAGACGAAATAGTGGCACAAATGTTTCTGAAAATGCCCCCAGCCGAGCAACGACTGGTGGGTATGTATATGATCCAGCACCTCATTACATTGTATGAGGGTCAACATTCTGATCCAGGTCCGTTACATGATGTCCTGAACGAGTTACTCCAGTACAAATGGAAAGATTTAGGTACCGATTTGATTAGTGTCATTCTAGAACAGCGCCACAAATACAGAACGTTTTTGAACCCGCATTTTGTTCATGTCTCACCTCCAGAAAGTAAACCCTTTTACATAGACAGACAGAATCCGTTACGAGAAGTACATCCAGTTAAGACAGAGGATGGTGAAATGCAACGAGTGTTTGTTTACACTCCGATTACAAAGATGGAACTCTTAGAGATGAAAAAGTTAATTCCCTGTCATGATAAAGATCCAGCAGGGTTCCACCGAGAATTAAAAGACATGCTCCGTATGGGAGAATACACGTATCCAGATATCATTAAAATGTTAAAAGTCTTGTTGCCCGCAGGGGTATATGAGAAACTCAAAGAAAAAGAATGGGAGGTGGGAGAGAAAAAGATCGATTGGGCAGTTCTAGAAGCCGAAGACAAGGCACGAGTACCAGGTACCGGTCTTGGAGATAAAGAATTACCTGAACTATTAATACAAGTTTTGCCCAGACTATTAGCAACTAAAAAGGAAGACTGGGATGCAATCTCAGCATGTAAACAGAAACAAGACGAAGACACTAGTGATTTTTACTCTAGATTTGAAAAATGTTTTATTATAAACAGTGGCCTCAAGACGAGTAGCGAGTCATACCCTCATCTTTTTGTTACTAAACTAGTCGAGAATTCAAGTCCACAAGTTAAGAGTCGAGTTTTGAAAGTCGAAAGTACCTGGCAAGCTAATACCCCATCCCAGATGTTACAGATGCTTCAATATCACCAGAATAGAATCAGAGAAGAGCAAGATCACGAGAGAAAACGTATGAAAGACACGAAAATGAAAGTACTAGTTGCACAATCTGTTCCTCAAGACAGTCAGAAGAGGGGTCCGAATCAAGCCAGTCATCCTGCAGCTCCCGTTAAAGGGAACTGCAATTATTGTAAACAGCCAGGTCATTTTATAAACGAGTGTGCAGTTCTGAAACACAACATAGCTACCGGTAAGACTAAAGAAAGATCACGTCCGCCTAGACAAGAGCAAGTTTCACAGACTTCTCAGCCACAGAATGCACAACAGACAGTTCCAGCACCGCAGCCTATTGCTGCAACACAGCATGTTACACAGCAGATGTACCAGTATGCACAGTCCGAGTATCCAGAGTATCAACCGTATTCATGAAACAGCCTAGAGAGGGAGGTAGGCTTGCCTCTCATCGAGATACCTGTAGATCAAGAAGGTCCCTATGTTCACAGTCAAGTATTAGGGAAAGACAGAAAGTTTTTGATTGATACAGGGGCAAGTAGGACCACTATAAGTCACGCCGAAGTTCCAGGGGCTCCGCTCTCAGGCTCTAGAAATGTTTCCCTTGGATTTTCAGGAAAACCTATTGTAAATGAAATATCAAAGCCAGTTACTCTAGAAGTAGGTCCATTGTCCCGCACTACTGATCTGTTACTTACTAAGTCATGTCCAGAGAATCTATTAGGCATTAAAACACTGAAAGAGTTAGGTGCAGTTATATGCTGTTCCCCAGAGGGAATACGATTGTTCCTACGCGACTTCAAGGGTCACTATGTATTACGAGATTTTGATCCCAGATTGTCCAATGTTCCGCAGCATCTATGGGCGCAAGGTCCAACTGATGTTGGTTATATGCAAATCACACCCCATCGTGTGACTCTCAAGCCAGGTGTAGTGTTACCACGAATCAGACAGTACAGATTGCCATCTGAGGCTGTAGCAGCCTTATCCAAAATTATTGACGAGCTCATCGCTCAAGGAGTAGTTGTAGAAACTGACTCCAATGTATGTAATTCTCCGATCATTCCTGTCATGAAACGTACTGATCCAAATGCACCCCCAGTATATCGATTAGTGATTGATCTCCGAGAGCTTAACAAATGTATTATTCCCCAGTACCCAGTTGTCCCAGATATCTCTTCCCTATTGACAGCCATTGATTCCGAAGCTTCATTTTTTACAGTCATAGACCTCAAGAACGCGTTTTTCAGTGTCCCCATTCATCCAGACAGCCAGTTCCTTTTCGGTTTTTGTTTAAATGGAAGGAGCTATATGTTCACACGCGCTCCTCAAGGTTTCACAGAAAGTCCTAGTATTTACAGTCAAGCACTCAAGAGACAACTAGACAACATTCACATGCCAACTGACACTGCCCTGCTCCAGTATGTCGATGATCTCCTGATCACAGCCCGTTCTGAATGTGCTTGCGAGCGAGCATCACTTACAGTCTTTTATTTCCTAGCCGAGATGGGGCACAAGGTGTCCCCTTCTAAGCTTCAATTCTGTGTCCAGCAAGTGGTCTACTTGGGACACTTACTGTCCAAGAGGGGTAGGCAGTTGACACCAGACCGTATCCAGTTAATAGCGAGTCTTCCTCAGCCAAGGACCCAGAAGGAGGTACGTGCTTTTATCGGCCTTACTTCTTATTGCAGACAATGGATTCCTCAGTATGCATTTCTAGCTAAACCACTGATACAGTTAACGACACAGGAGGCAGCCGTATCGACTGTCCTCCCTTGGACATCTGAACATGCACTTAGTTTCAATGAGTTAAAGAAAGCCCTATGTCAAGCTCCAGTTCTAGCAACACCGAACTACAGTAAGTCTTTTACACTTTTCGTCACAGAACGCGAAGGTACAGCATTATCTGTCCTCACACAAGATCAAGCAGGACAATACAAGCCTTGTGCTTATTTTTCGAGCACATTAGATCCTGTAGCCCAGGCTCTGCCTGCGTGCCTCAAGTCAGTTGCAGCCACAGCACTAGCTATCAGACAAAGTGATTCCATAGTGTTAGGACACTCCCTGACAGTACAAGTTCCACACTCCGTGGAAGTTCTTTTAAACCGAACACAGACTCAGCACTTGACAATTGCACGTTTAACAGGTTATGAATTGACACTGTTTCAGCCACACATAGAAATCAGACGCTGCAACGTTTTAAATCCTGCTACATTGTTACCATCAGTTGATTCGAATTCTGCCACACACGACTGTGTGGAAGTAGTTAACATCATGACAAAGCCAAGACAAGATCAGACAGATATTCCATTACCAGATCCCGACCTGACACTTTATGTGGATGGTTCATGTATGAGAACAAGTACAGGAGAACTAGTAGCCGCGTATGCAGTGACTACCGACACTGAAGTTATTGAAACACACCGTATTGACACCCTGTCTGCTCAAGCAGCAGAGCTAGTTGCTCTGACACAAGCCTGCATACACGCTAAAAACCTGAAAGTTAATGTTTACACAGATTCACGTTACGCATTTGGAGTCGTACACGACTTTGGAGTGCTCTGGCAGGAGAGAGGTTTCATGACTTCTCATGGAACCAAGATTCAGCATGGTCTCCTCATTCAAGCTCTGTTAGATGCAATACATTTACCGACATCCATTGCTATCATGAAGTGCAAAGCACATACGAAAGTTACTGACACTATTTCTCAAGGTAATGATCTAGCAGATCGAACAGCCAAGCTCACAGCTCAGACTCCAGACATTCCAGTTAATAAGACACCGACATACACTCCAGATCTGACTACCTGTATGACAGTTAAGGACCCCACTCAAGATGTCATAGACATACAGTTACATGCTACTCCTGAAGAAATCAAGAAATGGTCCGAACAAGGAGGGGTCCAGACAGATCAAGGATGGTTAACGAAGGGTAGGGCCACATGGTTTCTCCCCGACTCTATGGTTCAAGTCATTATTAATACCGCACATAGTCCAGCACATTTAGGAGAAAAAGCTATGTTAGACAGTATCCAGAACATTTGGTTCAACAAGCATTTACGAGCTGCAGCCAAGCAGAAAGTCCGTACCTGTATGATATGTTGTCAGTTTAATCCAGGTAAAAGTGTCCCGGTGGAACAAGGGGGATTCCAGCCTCCTGACCACCCTTTTGAAGTCCTCCAGATGGATTACATTCAGATGGAGCGATGTCGAGGTTTCAAGTATGTCCTTGTAGTTGTATGCGCTTTGTCCAGATGGACGGAGGCATATCCAGTCCCAGATTACACAGCCACGACTACTGCCAAGCAGTTGGTTCGTGAGTTCTTCCCCCGTTATGGACTCCCTAGGGTCGTATATTCTGACAACGGCCAGCCATTCTCATCTGAACTCATGAAACACGTGTCCCTTTTGTTAGGGTACCAGTGGAAGTTCCATTGTGTACGCCATCCTGAAGCAGCCGGTCTCGTAGAGAGACATAATCAGACCCTGAAAATCCGAATTGCAAAAGTTTGTCAAGAGAAAGGTGTGGACTGGCTAATAGCTCTGCCAGTTGCCCTGTTCTATATGCGCATGGTCGCACATTCCAGATCAGGTCTGTCCCCGTATGAGGTCGTTTTCGGCCGCCCCCCTAACATGTGGGGTACTCCTAGACCTCGAAGTATTACCGATGTTTCAAGTAATATGCTGACAGATTACCTAGCTTCCTTGATGTCTGCCCTCAACTCTTGTCGTTCACAGGTTGCCGCCGCATTTCCAGACAATACCGAGGTGGCACCGCATGAAATCATTCCCGGATCCATGGTCCTAGTGCGAAATTTCGATCGTTCAAGTCCGCTGGAGCCTCGCTGGAAGGAGCCCCGACAGGTCCTCCTGGCCACCCGTACAGCCGTGAAGTTGGAGGGACGCAAAGGCTGGGTGCATCTTTCGCATATCAAAAGGTTTTATGGATTGAAACCAGTTTCAAAGAACATTTCCGAGGATTTAAAGGACTGCCAAAGTACTATTCTTAAGGACTGTCCCGCAAAAGACAATGATACTGCACCCTCCCTGTTAGAGAAAACTCCGCAACAGGAGTATAAGAAGAAATTAAGGTCTAGTAAAATAAGTCAGCCAGTTTGATTGTCTAAGTCCTCCCCTAGGTGAAACGGTTAGACCGGTTTCTGACATGTATAAAATAGACCCCCATAGTGAGAGAGTTAGTCAAAACTCAATCCGATGTATCGTTTTTCTATGTTTCATATTATTTCTCAGTATTATGATTTCCTGCACCAGTTATGCATTTTATCTGTATTTTCCAGTTTCTCATGTAAATAAGTCTTCTAATGTTACAGTAGAGCACACGTTTAGTGATCTGCCTCCTCATGAACTCTCTTACCGCCTCGCTATGCGTAACAATTCTTTTATCCGCATGTTACATTATTCACACCAGACCAGCAATGCCACTAATTGTTGGGTGTGTGGTCGACTCCCCCCTTTCCAGACCCCGAAGGGAGTTCTGCCACTCTTTCCTTATCCATTTTCACATAATGGTTCGTGTGGAGCATGGTCCACGTTAACGTCATCCTCAACAGATATGTCTTTCCTTAACAGTACATGTTTCCCAGACAAGCAAGGTCTTCCCCACAGAACAGGGTTAGATCTAGAAAACGAAGTTTACAATTTAGGTAATTATTCTTCGAATTTCATGGTCCTGAATGTTCAGTCTGATTCCACTCCAGACTTACCTGCTATTTCAGTACTACCAGTTCAAAGGCGAATTATGTGTTAGAAATAATGGTTCCGTACATGTAGGACACAGCGATTGTACTACTATTGTCAAGTATAGTGACAGTGGGAAATCTATTTTCAAAGCTTCACGTCATTCTTATTTTGTTTGTGGTCAGACCGCATATGTTCGTCTGCCCCTCGATTGGGAGGGAACCTGTTACATTGCCTTCCTACTGCCACCAGTTTTCCTAGCCCCATCTGATTATCATAGAAACACACATCTAGTACACATTAGACATAAAAGGGAGATCGAGTCCCCGATTGTCGATTATACTGAAACTGCTCTAGAACAGTATACAGATTTCAATAGAGGTTTCTTCTTCTTTATAGGCCCTATCCAGAACAGTAAGCTGATCCGTAGGTTAACCAGAACCCTTGAAGCTGTAGTAAATGAGACTGCCTCTGCTCTAGGTAACTTAACCGAAGAGCAATCTGCTATGAGATTTGTCGTGCTCCAGAATCGTCTCGTCCTTGACGTCATATTGGCCAATAGGGGCGGGGCCTGTAGAGTCATCGGATCTAGTTGCTGCATTTTCATTCCAAATAACGCACCGTCTGTTTATTCAGCTATAACCAGACTCCATAAAATTGCCCATCTGTTACACCAAGACCCAGGCACCTGGACATGGTCCGGTTGGTTCTGGAATATAATTTCCGCTTGGGGATGGAAAGTCTTGTCCTTTCTAGGTATTGCAGTAGCGATCATATTCAGCTGCTGCCTCTGTATACAATGTGGCCCTGCTATTTGCGGCATTTGTGCTACCTCTTGTATTCCTAGTCCCAAGTCCCGTTCTAAAACCCGTTCCCAGAAAATTCGAGACGAGCAAATGATACTGTATGAAATGATAGATGGTATCATGAATATTGATGTTTCCTGATGGAAACGTAGTGACAAGGAGGGAATGTGGAAAAGTAAATTTTGCCATGTTCTGTGTCCCTACGCGTCCTCCATCATATGTTATGTGTGCATGATTAATATGCACATGTATTCCCCATGTTCGATTAAAGACGCAATTACAGTTGTGTCCATCTCTAGTATGTCAGTTTCCAGTTCTCGTGAATACTACGAATATCAGGCCTATTTTAAGTTACGTTGCCACGTTTCTCAGTGTGCACGTTATTCCATTGTAAAGTCCCCGTTTCTAGGCCTCAAAAGGGCCTGGACACCAGATTCAGCTTCTGTCTCCTGAGCCTCGCTGAGGAGCGATACAGCCCCCACCTGTGTTCCTGACCCTTCACTTACTTCCTGCCTTGCAGTGCCCGGTTCAGCCTGGCTCTGCCTCTGAGTCTGCCAAGAGTATGTTATGATTCTAGTTATCAGTCCAGCCCTCCTTCTCTGCATTCCTAAGCTACTGAACCGCATCAATAGTTTCCGTCATTGTCTAGCCTTTACGTCTCCATGTAAGAGAAATACTGCATTTAATGGTCATTTAGTATTCTTCATCACGCACTACATGTAGAATAATGCATGCTCCAGTCTTAGAATCAAGTTAGCCTTTCCCCTCCTGACTTCTAGTTTATATCAACATGTTCTCTAAACATCAGATACTAGATACTGCTTAGGTACATGTCGCCCTGAATCTCCAGACTTCAGTCTCTGCTCCTAGTACAGAGTTCGTAGCCCCCAGCTTCTTCTAGTAACACGTCATTGCCAGTTTACGCGCACCATTAGGTCAGAGGTCCCGGCTCCTTAGGTAGCCCCCTCCATGTTTCCGCCCCATTTATGACATATTCTGTTACGTTTGCATCACATGTCTATGTATACGCCTCTGTTACACCTACTTTCACCCTTATCTTTCGCGACTGCTATTGACCACACCCACTGCTCCGCCTATCGTATGTATTGTAATGCAACTGTTTTAGTATATATGTTCGTGTATTGTTATTAAATGTTAGCGCGCTCATCCCAGATCCAGCCCCGGCAGCTGCCGGGCTCTGCCATCCTATTCCTATGCAGGTTGTCCTGTTCCTGTCCTTTATGCTGTAATAAACCTGCAAACTCCTACTACCTCGAATCTTGACTCTTATTTATTGAGCTATCTGTTATTGCTATGCCTAGTCAAACCTAGATCCGGTATTATTTATTTATATACCACAGACCGAGTACTCGAGGAACAGTGATTACAACTTGAATTTTGCAAAATAAACTTATGACTTAAGTTATGTAGAGAAAAAAATCAGTTTGTTGATGCCACCAATACCCAAGAAATCAAATAATACGATCCAGAACAGTTATTTACATTTGTTAAATACATATCATCCTTACCACTTGCATCTATTGTATTGCTTGTTGGAGATTTGTTTCCAAACACAGAATCAAAATCGACGTTAAGGCCAGCTGAGGTATGTGACTGAGCAGCAAGAGAAGGCGTGAAACCTTAAAAACAAGAACATATAATCACATTTACGTATCTCAATAATAAACATGATAGGTACACAACAGGCACTCCTGTATTATCTTGCAGTGATCTTGTTTGAGTGGTCCCGGTGATGTGGTAATAAATTGTACAGCTTACAAGTGTGTACACGTCCCCAGAACTTAAAAATAATTCACAAACAAGATCTACTTCCAGTGTAGTATGGTACCTAAATATGCAAGATAACAGTATAACAGGGCAGCGATGAAGAAAATATTAACCACTGAACTTTTCTGCAACAGCCTGAGAGTCTACATGTGTGTTTGGTGATTTAAGAACATGCTTAAGTTCAGATCACAATAAAGATTAGCACAAAACCCCAAGTTCCAATTTAAAAATACTTTTTGTTTAATTGTTAGCATATGTGTTACTCTACTGTAAGTATGTCCTTCTGAGAAATTAAACAATTGTAAACAACCCCAGGTAAAGAAGTAGTACTTGCTTGTACTTATTCAGGTTACATGTTTTAATCTTTTCTGAAATTTAGTATGATTGAGGCTCTTGTATTTATGTTCAGGTTAGCTGAAAGTTACAACTTGTAATTATCTACTTATTTACATTATGTAGTACAACATAGCAGACGAGTAGCTTCAATACTTTTAGACTCCTATGACGAGACCAGGCACTGTAATCCAAAACAGTGTATCAGGGTGATTTACATGTGCACTAGGACACTGCAAGTGTGCATGACACTTACATCTAGTAATCTCATAGTATCTACATATTATAGTGATATTAAATAATATATGAACAGTGTGCGTAGTACACCAGTATTGAGCCATTGATGTCAAACTAATTACTTGAGGTAGTAGTGATAGGGGGGTGTGAGCTCTCATTCAGAATTTGCAAGAAATGCACCAGCCATAAGGCCTCTGTTCCTGTCTGAGGTTGAACAACCTGTCTAAAAAACAGGGCCTGTTCTTAAATTTACAGCAAGATCTTTGACTTATGAATTTAGAATGATGCTATTTAAATCCAAGTCTTTTTTAAAGTCTGCATTGCCTATTGTTCCACTTTGCATAGTACAGTTACAAATGAGAAGGGTCCTAGAAGAAGAAACACTGCTTTAAATAGTTTTTGCCACAAGAAGTAATAAGAATAGAGAACAAATACAAATGAATATATAAAGTTGTCATGCCTAGTATGAAACTAAAAAGAGATACCATAAAAATAATATTCACAATGCATAGGATTTGTAAATAGTGGGAGTTAAGGTGTTTATTTCAGGCCAACTCAAATATTTGTGTTACGTTGTCCCATGTGAAGTAATGCATCTGAAACTAAATTCTGAGAATGTTTCCAAAATAGTAGACTCACACTCTAGGCATCCCAAAGAGAACCCAACCAAAACCCAACGCCTGCTCATGAACCATATGATTAGGTCTAGGATCAGAAAAAAAAGAAAATACACTACGATGCACTGTTTTTATCTGATTTTCATCCAGACTTATTTCCTGTTAAAACTTCCCCAAAGCTACAGATAACATAAAAACAGAGGGAGCATGTGGTTTTATAACTTGTCATAATATGGCCTGAGCTGAAAAATAACATGTAGAAAGGCACTAAACAAGAACGAGATCCAGTTCCACAAGTGCAGGACGAGACACATTGCGGTCTCGATAGACTGCATACTCTACAACTTCATCACTGTAGGAAGTAAGGCGACATTTTTAAAGACACAAGATGTGCCAGGAAATGCCATTACCATAAGCAACCGTTACAGATTTAAACGTGGCGCACTGCTACTCACTGCACTTTTCCTACTTCTCCAGAACACGATCACCACCATATTCTTAGTTTAACAGAGCCTCGTCACCGCAATATAATAACCATAGTATCAGATGAAATATTTAAAAGATACATGATCAAGACAGCTGGAAGAACCGGTAAATGTTGCAGTTGAAAGAAATTTCTTCAAAAAGAAAAAGAGAATAAAAAGAAGTCTAGCCCTGAATGAAGAGTTGAAATCCCAAGCACCGATACGGTATGCTGCCCCACTGACTGGTCCATTCTGCTCTAAAGTGGTATTACAATGATTAATCTGACTAGAAGCTCGTTTCATATTAAACAAGATCATGAAAAAAAAATGCAACTATTTTCTGTAATATAGTTTGTCTCTCCTTTTTCGTATCATTTTTTCTCTTTCATATTTGCATCATTCTTACAGAACAGTCAGCCTTGAAGTGGCTGTGGGTTCTCAGAAGATACATTGGATGTGTAAATATCAACTGTTTCTGCTTTAATATTGTCAATTATATTTTATCTGTTCTAATCTATCAATCTTGCTTGGATTCTACTATTTAATGGACATGTACTGGAAAATGTGTATTTCCGTTCATTATGGATGCACAAAACACAGTATGACCTAGGTTATGATAAAATCTGCATTTTGCATGGGTTGTGTAACTATCTGTTGGGCAAACTGATTAAGAACTATTAATATAATTAAGGAGTATTCTTTGTGTAAGTGATCAATAACCACATTGTGTAGCATTTAAAAACAAAAATAGAGAATCACTTGAACAACTAACAGAAAGGTTATATTAGTATCAAGATTTAAAATTATGGCTCTTATTATGATCGGTGGCGGTCCCACCGACATCCAGGCCATCGGCCCAACTGCCGCATTACGATACGGACGGTCGGAGCACAGTAGTCTGGGGACAGGCTGCCGCCTCCAACAGGATCAAGGATCCCGTCGAGGCAGTGGTCGGACTCCTATCCCTACCATGAGGAATGTGTATGCGCAAGCACCACTGTAGGGATTAGGATGTCCCTTTCTGACTGCCTTTTCATGGCAGTCCCACCGCCATGGAAAGGCGGCCGGAATGGGACTTTGGGGGCCGCAAGCAGGGTCGCCGTCCCTAGTGGGCCACTGATAAGTGGCATGAGTGGCACATGTAGTGCCCCCTCCAACATCCATGCACCATGCCTGGCACACAGTGCATGGATGTGTACTAAGTGCATTTTACTACAGCGGCTTGTGCTGCAACCCTTTTCCTGGGCCGCAGCAGCAGCCGCAGTAGAAAAATGCACTTTCCGACCGTCTATACGGCGGTCCTATCATGATAGGGCAGGTGGAAATGCAGACTCATTGTCGGGCGGTCACCTGCCCGCGGCGATGGCGGTCGGATCGTAATTTGGCCTTAAGTCTTGAATTTCAGTCATTTAGGTACTTAATTCAGCACCTTGGACTTTACACGTTACGCCTGGTGAACCCATGATGATCCTGTTGGCCAAATCTTTTCCTCGCGGAGATGAGAGTGGCAAGTAAGCTTAAACAATACTGTCAATTATTCAACTGAACCCAATTATCACAGTCACAAAGCCACCATTAGGACTATAAAAACCTGATAAAGGGCGGCAACAGCTTTCTAATGGCTGGGTGTATGAGAATGTATATCAATCCTTGAGATTCCAAGGGCGAAATAGGAGTTAGATATGCTTTCACCATGAAATGAGTGTACGTATCACTAGGATTAGAAAGAATCTGCTATTATTAAACAATATAATTTGTAAATTGAGTAACAATTGTCGGACACCTAGGGGCCGATTATGATAGCAGTCCTACAAGCGTCCGACCGCCATCGTTGCGGAAACAGGACTGACCGACTGGTAGCTGGTGGTCTTGCCCAACAAATTTGGATCCGACTGTCATGAAGGCTGTCTGAAACATGCCTATTTGTATTGAGGCTTGAGCGGCGTCCCGGAAAAGGGCCGCAGCACAAGCCCCAATGCAAAGAGGCATGTTTTCAAGCATCCCTGCATCGATGAGGTGACTGCCACACAATGCAGGGATGTTTAGGTGGGCACCACAGGTGCCCCCCCAGTGCCCATAGCGGAGGACCACGGGGGACAGTGGCCCTGCAAGGGGCCTCAAAAAAGGATTTCCACCAGCCTTTTCATGTCAGAAGAACAGAAGTGAAATGGCTGGTGGAAAGGTGGATCATAATCCCCACGGCACTACCTCCATAGTGGGGAATGTGATCGGACCGACTGCGGCGGTCTGACCACTGTTCGGGAATCCGTGGGTCTGTCACCGACAGCATGTCGGTGTTGGTCCCTCCAACATCATAATCAGGCCCTAGTATTTAACCATGTATTCCAGCGAAAAAGAAATCATCATGCTAAACTGTCCTGCATTTGCTATCAATCACTACATATTTGGAACCCACCAACAGGTCAAAGATTAGAAAAAGAGCACACATAATGGACCAGTGACATTGATGAGAATTATGGGTGGCCTATTATATTTTTATCTACATTACGGTTGTAGAGAAACTGGTTTCATTTTAAAGACTGAATTATTCATACAACTAACAAAGGTTTTAAAAGGCCTGAATAAATAAAGAAGTGCAATACATATTTGTACAATTATATTAATATGCAAATTATTATAATGGTCTAATATCAAAAAATGAGTTGACTGACATAATTAAGCAGGCAAACAAGTCAATCAACTCATTCTCAACCCATTTTTAATGTAATAGCACGTGCAAGAGGGTTTAAATCAAGTGTCCCGTTACTAAAATGTGAAAAATTGGCTCTTCGCCTTTGAGGAAATAGGTTCAAATGTGTCCTCTAAAGCATAGGCACTTACAGCACCTGCACTTTGGTTTCAGTCCGTACAAAACTATTGCTAGGTTAGTTTTGTTTGTGATAAAAAAAGAAACTGCTGTGAGGACAGGATGTGATCTGTGACGCACAGATCCCTGAGGTGAAAAAGGGATGTGTAATTACTATCACCTGAAGTCCAGGAATCAAGAACAGCAAGTTTCCATGTTTATTTTGTACACAATACAAGAGGAGTGCCTGCTGCAGGTTATGCATCCATAGGTGTAAGATATTCAAAATGGTATATGCAGTTCACTAATGCAAAACATGTACTGCTGGGCTGTGCACTTTAAGATATGTATCGAGATGTGAACTCAGGTTGCATTAATGGCAGTGGCTCCAACATAAAGATATATACACACAAAATGTAAAAACTTGTGGCTTATTTTAAGGCTCCAAGAATACTCCTTTATTATATGCAAATACATGTAGAAGAATACGAAAGCAAAACTAGTGATTTTATTTTGTAAGCAAACAAAGTATCCCAAAAATATTTCAGGCTTGAAAAAAGGGACAAAGGTTGCCCAAAATATTGCTAAACAATCCGGCCATTTGTTTGGTTTTAAAATAAAATGTATCAAAATAAAAATAAAAACATTTACTAAACGTTTTTAACACCTTCGCTGCGGCGGCTATTCCGCCGCAGCGCTAACGGTCGCAGGGGGCGCGCGGCTCACCTGCGCGGGTGACAGAACCGTTCCGTCACGGCTCGCGGGTGAGCTGTGCTTGTGACGGAACGGTTCCGTCACGGCCCCGCCCGCTTAATGAAACGCGCCGCGCAGGCGTGAAATCAGCGCCGCGCAGGCGCGGCGAGCGGGCCGTGACGGCACCGTTCCGTCATGAGCACAGCCCACCCGAGGGGCGTGACAGAACGGTTCCGTCAATAGCGTCGAAAGAGTTAAGGACTTTGAGTGCCATTTCCCTATAGTACCATCTAATTACTAATTAAACATGTTTGATTGAGGCCAATATTTAAAAGAAAGTTATTAACATTGAATAATCAGTGTAAAACCAATATGGGAGCCACTTTTAAAGTAAGTGGTAAAAGGGCACATATAGGTCTATGACCTTCTAATGGTACATAATATAACTTTATGGAAATTTGTAAAAGTTTACAGAAGTAGGCATGGAAACAGACAGTGGCAGTTTCCCAGACATATGTAAATATACATGTGGATATTTGCTCATGCGACATCTACAGAACAAGTGCAAAATGACTTACTAGAGCTTTTAGGTCTTTTGCTGTGGGTGGGAAAATAGTGTCCCCATGCAGAAACTTGCTTCCCACCCTGCAAAAAGATTGAACTCTGCTCTTGTCAGGAATAGATTTCAGGCCTTTTCCAGGGTTGGATAGGGTTGGAGAGAAGTCGGTTAATACATAAATTATTGATTTAGTGGCTGTGCAAAAACTCACATATTTCATCCCTGGAACGACAACTTCCTGCCTACGTCCAGCCACTGTGAGTACAATTCTTTACACAAAACCTTCATGTGAGTAAACGTTTCCATGAGTCAAAAACAAGTTTTGCATGTGTAGACCACACTTGCATGCGTAGATAGTTTGTAATATTTTAATACTGAGAAGACTTTGCAAAGTTTTTCTAGCTGTGAATGTAAATTCGCTGCCAATGTTATAGCACGCAGTAAAGTCTCATAATCCCAGCAAACAAGGAAACGATAGCAAAGTGAGATGACGTGAGCTGCCAAGAATTACACAATGGGTCAAGTGGAGAATGTCAGACTGAGAGCCATTTCCTTTATTCTCTCACTGTCACTGAGCCAAAAGTATAATCAGCAGTTATACAGCAACAATTTGTGAAATTGAGAGAATGCTTAAAACCAGAGCAAATACACATGACAAGTCCAGCAAACTAAGTAAAGGAACAGTGCACGGATGTATTTTGAACTCTGCTATAATCAGAACTGGCATAATGAAAGTGCTGATACAGCATAGCTGCAAAATCGGCCCTGTAACAAAATCGGCCTAAAACCGGCCCCGGCAAAGAGCTCGGCGGCACCCCCAGGGGGCCGGCGAGCACTTTGCCAGAGCCGGTTTTGGTTCTCAGTCCGGCCCTGAAGAGGGAATCTGTGCCTTGCCTTTTCTTCGGGCTGGTGAACCCCAAGAAGAGCTGATCGTCCACCCTGTGGTCTTTGGTGCGATCAATCTAGAAGCTGAGTGCTCTTCTGGGGTCCAAGCAATGGATCCTCTTGTCCTCCTTAGAGGGATGAGGTGGAGCACAGAATGCTGAGTGGTGATGGTTTGGCTGACGTGTAATGGCATCACATCTTTTGGGAGAAAGGATGCCCTAATATACAGCACCAGCTTGTCAGGTTAAAAGGTGGTGTATGGTGGATTAACGCACAGAGCCTGAAGCTCACTCACATGCCGTGCTGAGGTAATGGCAATGAGCAACACAGTTTTGATGGTTTGAAGCCATAAAAGAAAACTATGAAACAGCTTGAATGGATCAAACATTAGATAAGTACATCTGGAGGTGGTTGACAAATGTTTGGGGGAGAGCCCACCTTAAACAGCCAGTCATTGAGGCAGGGCAGGGTTCTCCAAAGTCGGTCCTAAAGGGACAGACCCAAGCCACACCTTTAAGATAACTGCACTTATCTAAATGGAGATGTCGTAATAATGTGGCATGACTCCAGCCCTCCAGAACCGACTTTGGAGAACACTGAGGAAGGGGAAGAATGGCACCCTGAATGTGGGCTATCACCACTGCCATTCACTTTTGTGAACACCCAAGGGGCGCTAGTGAGCCCAAAGGGAAGCACATTGAACTGGAAACCCTCCTCGGTCACAAAAACCGCAGGTAGCACCACTGGGCTGGCAGGACAGGGAAATGAAAAACGGCGTCCCGCTGGTCCAACGCCACCATCCAGTCAGCAAGGAGAAGGACAAATAAAATATGAGCTAGAGTAAGCAATTAAAATTTCTTTTCTTGGAGGAAAAGATTGAGAAGGTGCAGATCTAAAATGGGCCGAAGACCTCCACCCTTCTTGGATATCAGAAAGTAATGGGAATACCAACTATGTCCTACGTCTGGTGCTGGCACCCCCTCTATAGCCTGTTTGTCCAAAGAGGTTAGCACTTCCTGCCGCAAAATGGAGAGATGGTTCACTGTCAGTCACTGGGTAGACAGCGGAATGAGTGGGGGGATGAAAGCAAGGCCAAGACGTAACAATGCAGGCAATTTGAATGACTCACCTGTCCGATGTGATAGCTTAGTAACCTGGATAAAATCTATGGATTCTACCTCCCACTGTGTAGTTGTGACCCCGCAAGGGTACACTAAAGAGATTTGGCAGGTTTTGGTGTGGGTGGCATAGTCAACCAGGTGGCACAGTTACCTTGGTTGCGGAGCAGTAGGCACCATGGCCTCTCCAGTGAAATTGCTGGGATCCTGCTGGGGTGGAATAGGCTTACGGTAGGGAATGCCTCGTCCAAAGACAAGAATGGAATTGTGGAACTGCTGCTGCTAGCAAGGCTGGGTAGAAAGGCAGAGAGAACAAGCTGTATCTCGATTCTCCTTGAAGCACTCAAGGTAAGCCTTGTCCCTAAATAAGCAAGTCCCATCGAATGGCATTCTCATCAGTGAGGGCTAAACGTCGCCCGACAACCCAGTGAATTGAAGCCACCCATGGCAGCAAACACAGTAGATGGTGCCCAAGCCACAATGAATCGTGAACTTGGGTGCATCACAACTGTCCTGTATTGCTAATGAGAGGACAGGGCCAAGGTCTTCCAGATCACCGGGGAGGACTTGTGACACAGAGTTCTGAAGGTTATGGGTGTAGACCTAGCTAGACCAGGCTGGCTGAGGAGAATACCCTTTACCTCCACTCTCCTGGACTCCTTGTCAGAGGGAGTGGTCAGGAAATTGTTGGGGTTAGTCCGACTAGTGGAAGCTTGCACCACAAGACTCTTCAGAGAGGAGTGCAGGGACAAAAAGATCAGGTCGCCCAGAGCAGGACATTGGCTCCTGGCAATCTGAGGGTTCAGTGCATGACTGGTACAAGGTTTAGCCCATGCCCCTAGAAGGGTATCTGTCTAGGTCTCATTAAATGGGAGGAGAGGCTCAGAAACAGTCTGGCCTGGCTGCAGGACTTGGGTCTGAACATCTGTTTTCACCTCTATGGTGGGGATAGGTGGTCAAGAACTTCTGCCACACTACGAAAAACCATGGTGTTGTAGGCCGATTCATTCATTGCTAGTCCTGGAGGAGTGAAAAGGGCTGTTTCTGGGGCTATCAAGCCTACTAGCGTCTTGCAAGTCCTCATACTAAATATCATATGTATAGGTCTGAGCAAACTCATCACCCTAGTTTTTCCATCACTGCTTTCTTCCTCTTCATTGTCTTTCATTCTTTCTCTTCCTCCCTTGTTCCTTCAGTATTTCCCACTCTTTTTCTGGAACGAAGTCATCTGAAAAAAAAGGGTCAGTCCCCCAAATGAGTGTTGGTAGGCCCCATCAGCACCCACAAGCTCAAACTAAGCACTGGCTTTATTGTAATCCCAAAACTAGGCTAAGTAGAGTCGTTCATAAACAAAGGCTGCGTTCGCGCAGTTTGAAATGTGCAAGATCAGAACCATGCTGGAATGCAAACCATTACTTAATAGGTTTCTGGGCATAATCTGAGGCTATTATTATAGCTATGACATCATGAAAATGCTGCCAAACCTTTCCAACTGATAACACAGCACCAAAAAGGTCAAGTGGTGTTTGTAACAGGACATGTAGATCGAGCTCCTGATGCAAATAATTCCACACCCATGCAAAATATTTCAGTTTCGCGGCTGAAGGCTATTATAGGACTCCAGCACATACATATTAACTCAGTTGCTTGGCTGCATTTCTCATACATGTGAAAAATAACTCTTGCAAAAACCAAGCTATGGTTTTTTAAGAACGCGATACAGACCGGTTCATTTGGTCTACCCTTGTAGCAGCCTTCCTTGTCCTGAAGCCACTACCCTAGTGCACCTTCCACACGGTACGGTAGCAAATGGGTTCCAGTTGAGGAGAAAGGCTTGAACAATTGGAATGTATTTTGTTGCACACCATAAATTAAATATGTGTTTGTTTTTTCTGTACGTAGTATTGTACACATCACAACTTATGACATAAAAAAAGGACAAAGAAAATTAATCTGTTAAATCGAGCATTTGTCATGTGTGTAGTAGAGGCCAAATAGTACGTTGTTGAACGCAGTACGAGAATGATCGCATCATTCGGTACGGTATATGCAGTCAGTTGGGTAGGCAGCTCTATCATTCACTTTCGTTTGACTCCACCTCAATCTCTCCAGCAGTTAAGTGTCTCATACATTTCTCATGTTTCCCCTAAAACCCCAATTTCTGTGTCATCCGTAGGTAATATTTAGTATTCTCAACTTCTCCATAAAGCCAGATCTCGCGACATTTCTCATAAGAGTGACCTGGTGCTTAGAAGTATAGCCATACACTGGCTTCATTTTGCTAGTATTAGAGAAAGTGGTACTATTGTGTATTTCATTTTTTCCTTGTTTCAGTTGGTAGGTGTAGTCCTTGTGAATTATGTTGTGGTTTACGAATATTGACCGTCTCCGCTGTAGATTGTATATGTAACACTACCCCATCCCAGTAACCCTTTCCTACCAGACCATGTGTAAAAAGTCTGCATTCACCAGCACGTGCCACATAGGTTATACCCAGGACACCAGGAGTGAGGTAGACTGTGTACAAAAACTAATATTGTGCATACCGAAATCTGGCATTACTTGTAACTCGTTTGTTGTAGATCAGTGTTTTTTCCCGGTCTGTTTCAGGCAGTTGTGAACATGCCAGGAGATCCATGCAGAGGGTGCAATACAGTGGCACCTTAGGCCAGCTTCCTTTCCTCAAGCACATGACTAACAATGTGTGAGTTTCTGTTTTTTTACCTAGGAAGTCCACACAGTAACGCTTTGCAGTGCCAGTCCACCAGGCATACAATAAAACCTGGCCCAATAGGACACCAAATCGACTTTGCGACACAACAAATGACAACAAGCATTAGTCTGGGTGCTGAAATATCTACTGTAATTTAACATGGAGGGAAAGTAAGCACCAAACTGCATTACATGCCAGGTATGTGAACAAATGGAGAGAAATATTGCCTTTCAGCGGTAAATGGTATAGTCCAAAGCTCTGTTTTTAATATAAAATCAGGACCTTTGGTGGTCATATCACTGAAAATACAAGATTTGAAAAAAAATATTATTGTCTACGGGTGCTCGTGGAAGAAAATTTCTATGGACTGGAATCTAGAGAATGCAAAAGTGATTTTGGTATTTTACTGACCTCTGCTGATCGTTTTCTATCAATAAAGTTAAAAAGAGGCGGTGAACAGAAAAATAGAAAAAAGAAAGTTCCTCAACAGAAAGCAATTCTTGGTATTTTACTGACCTCTGCTGGTCGTTTACTATCAAGACAGTTAAATAGAGGCAGTTGAACAGAAAATAAGTCCCTAAGCAGAAGCAGACAAGTCCTAGGGCTGATCTCCAGATCCCACAAAGTACACACACAAATAAGTCTATACTAAAGTATACAAGTATACACAAGAGGTCTTGAGTGCTCAACCTAAAAATGGGTTGCCACTGTACAGGTCACCCATCCTGCTCTGGAGCCGCCTCTTTTTAAATTCACCACATTCGCTTAATTATTTATTGTTGTGAATCATGAAAGACCTCAGAGCTCGGCATCTGCAGTTTGACAAACAAAATCCAGCTGCATACCTTACGCCTCCATGTCTTTTGCATTTTATTTACATATACATTTAAACTGAACGCTCATAGTTTATTTATTTGTTTATAAAGTTGTATCACTTGTATAGGAAATTAAACTAACCTAGAAAGATTAGTACACTGTGTTAGTTGACAGGATTTTGTTAATGCACTGTGGGAGATAAAGAATGTACTTGGCTTGATTGTGGTTCTATGACAAAGCGTTGCCAAAACTCTGCCCTTTAACTATTTTAATTGCTCCGACACCCCTATCTTTAGATTTCCTAATCAGTATATAATCAGGGCATGAATAAAATTCTGAACTTTGCTGGCATCCTTTATTTAACAGCAAAATATACAATTAAAATTTACGGGTAATGTATACGTTTGCTGGCAAATAGAAAGTAAAGAGAACTGGACTATCAGAGCACCCACCTAGGCACCTACTACAAGATTCTAATAAATTGAGAGGAGTGCTGCTGTTCGCCTTGTTATGTTCAATCTTACAATAATTGTGTCTCCATGTCACTGAGTTACATTATTAATTTTTATATTGTCTTACTAAGTGCAACCCTATTGTAAAATAATATTCACATTTTTTCACAGGTTTAAAGTACAACTCTGCCCCAATACACGACTCCAACCTCTTTCTCTGAGGCATGGTAACAAACATGTAAATGTAAATGTACTCTTGGAGGTCTTAATGTGTGCGCTCCCATATTTAGAAGGACAAACCTAGCCAGGGGCAGCTGAGCATGTCAGAAGTAACACAAAGAGATGACACAATCGAAGAACGTATGAACCAGAGCTCCAAGTCCGTTCTGAAGAGGGTGTACAGGATGGTAGGACATGGTTTACGAACTTTACCGTAAGACAGTCTTAAAAAGTGAGTTTTATTAATTTGTTGATATTGCAAATACATAAACAGCTTTTCAATCTCAAATTAAACAGCCTTTTATTGCCTTATGTTGCAGTATTGTGCTCCAGAGGCAGGCATAAGATTAACAATGAAGTACATTTTTTTGCAAACACAATTAAGTGTTAAGCACATGCTACTGTGGGTCTTACTCTCATGAAGAATGTGAGGTCACACACAGAGGGATTGGATCAATTAACACGATAATGCCCGCACAATCATATAAAGGTTATTGGCAGATAACACAAAGTTGCTGTCGCCCCCCTCGTTCTCTATGTATTACTCTCTTCACAACCTCTGCTTCTCCCACACCAATGTTTCTCTGCCCTGCTTCATCTCCCCACACAATTAGAAATCCTCATCCTGTTATTTCATACAAACTCCCATGCGGACTGCCTGCCTGCCTTCAACTCGCTTACTCCGGTTACTACTCATACTTTCTGCCCTACTCCTGCAAACCACTTTGGTCAATGTCCTGGACCAGGCTTTTCTCCATATTGTACCATTTTTCTGCCTGTCCCACCCTTTATTTCCATACAGTAATCAAAACAGCCTCTCTCTATCCCCAAAACCTGATTTGGTGGCTTCCCGTTTATCCCACCGAATGTTTGCAATCTTTACAAAATCTGCAAGATCCCCCCGAAGACTTCAAATATGGGCAAACAACAGCGGTTATTGTCCTACCTAACAGTTCCAAATTGACTGAGCCGGTGAGAACATTCCATTTAACATGTTTATACTATTTATAACTCACAAATGTAATCAGTAATGAAACATTGATGAAACAATGACAAAACACCATTTCCCTTTGAAGATGAACACAAAACAAACACAAAAGAGAATTACAAAAATGGTACGTTACCAACAAACATTTCATGATTGGGTGTCCTAGCGGTATATGTGGATGGATCTGAGGATACAACAGGTAGGTGAACCGCATCACTACGGTTTCTGAGAAAAGGATTTAGGCTGGGAATGGCATCATCAACAGCATCAACAGAAGAAGAAAAGGCATCTGTCCAGCCCAAGTGAGAAAAAGTAAAGATTGTAGAGTAAAGATTATTAGACATTAGGATTAGTTGGAAATAAAAGATAGAGTTAATACAGCATGCAGAAGAGTAAAGACAATGCTACCCATGCCATCTTGAGTGGACAGCAGAGAAGACAGTTTTTAAGCCAGGGATGATTTGGTGTTCTAGGTCACTCCCTACTTAAGGTCTCATTGAGCACATTAAAATATATAGCATTCTAATGTTCACTTGATGTGAATGGCATTTAAATTGGTAGTTTTTGACTTCTAAGACATCAAAGCAGACCTCAAGGGGAAAATAATTCCATTTCGAAAAGGTTGTCAATGTATTATACATTGCATATCACACTTCTTAATCCGTGCCAATTCAGCAGTCTCTAATTTAACAGTGGTTTCTTTGCTGCAGATACACTACCATCAGAAAGCAAAAATTAAGTGAAACTGCAACTCAGGTAAGCTGCTTCATTCCAATTAATCTGCCCTCAAGTGAAGAAGCTATACCCAGCTTGGTCTGGCAAATTGGGCACTTAGCGCGATCATTTATTTTGTGACCAATAGAACCCAAGCGGATGTTTTCTTGCAAATATTGTACAGCTGGACCCTTTGATCTGAGCTGTGTCCTGGGGGTTTTCAATGCACCACTTTCTAGTCATCTTTTTTCTTTTACATCCAGCTGCTATAATATAGCTTTTGAAATATTATGTCCTGTTCTATACACGTTTTTACACACAAATTATATTCATTGTCATCAATTACTTAGTAAAACTCAAATCTCAGTGTAGTTCTACTGTGGATAACCACTCAAACTAAAACTCAATGAATCGAAGGGTCAGATGATACGTTTTGGAGATCATTCAGAGTTATGGCTAGTCTACTGCTATCCAGTATCAGTGGTCAAATAAACATCCCTAGTCGACAATGTCAACATGGGTTTTATGGGTGACTTCTAATTAAACCTCATTTCTCGGCTATAAACCTTTATCAATTTTGTTTTTCAATGTGAAAGTTCTTAAGAACACACTACCATGGTCTTCCTTTCAATATTGATATTCAGTGGTCACATCCAGCATAATTTCATCTCATTAGTGCATCTGTGAATGGAAAAGACGCAGACTGGTTCTAAACCCTATGCAGTATCAGTAGGAAGATAATGTACTGGATATATCTCATTATTATTTCGAATGGTTCATAAATGTTCAGATGAAAGAAAATTGTTGAGCCTGCATATCTTTTTGTGCAGGTGCACCTAAAGACATGCAATAAAATGTGATTTATACGTAATATTCATAGCAACATGATCTTTCAAATCAAATGGAAAACTATACTCTACTGAAACGCGGAGATATGGCTGAATCAATCAGTATGCTAATTATTTCTTTTTTCCCCAAATGCAGATTTTTAAGGAACCATTTTTTAAACAAAAGATTCAGCGTGACTTTATGAACTGTATTTGCATTACTTTTAAATCTGCAATTAGGGCTGCACTACTTTTAACTGAGAAATTGGAGTCTCAAGAACAGAACTTACTACATCTCTAAACGGAGTTCTTTCTTTTAGCTCATCGACCACCATTTTAGGAGAATTGTGATTTAATGTTATTGTGTGCTACACAGCCTATTTAAATCGGTCAAGCGAACGACACACATTCCCACTACAACGAAGGGAAGCCTGTCTGCATCTGTCGGGTCCAAATGCTCCCAGCCTTGCTGCTCCTCCATTGGTTAATATAGATATCTATGGAAAGGCCAATTTAGCTTATTCCCCGGACCAACTATTAGCTCTTGCCTTAACCGATAATTCCGGTGCCCCACCTTCTCTTGAACTATTCGAGTTGGATTGGCTTTCATCCTCCTCCTCATCTCCACCTGTACCTAGGGCATCCTTCATACTTAATTAATCTTTTTGCCCCGATAGCCCACCTTTTCAAAGCACTATTAATGTTTTAATGATTAAGATTTTTAAATGTTGATAAAAAGATATCGGGGACTGGTGAAACAAAGGTTGTTGTACGTTTAAAAGTCCCAAAATATTGTTGCTGTCTTTTTACTCTGAACACCTTGAATTCTAACCTCTGCTGTGCCCAGCAGAGTGTTTACTGGGTACATTAGTTTATACATGTTTCAATATGTCTAAGGTGCCCGCTTATATACAGTGAAGGGTACATAGTGCCAGGCACCATGCCTAATATCTGCTGATCTGTAGGACACAACGAAAAGGATCTATGTATGTCGTTAGTGAACTTGAACAATGGCTCATCTGTCAAAGCTTAGAATTAAAACCTCAAAACACAAAGGTGCAACTTCTTTAAAAACCTGTATGGTGAATCATGCCCCATTGCAAATCATACCACCACTTTAACACTGGTGAAACACAGCGTAATTTTTTAATGCAAACGTGTCAAATTAAGAATTAAATATTTGCATAAAGATCCATGTCCTGATGAAGGCCACACATGAATGACCACCCCACATAAGAGGTCAAAACGCAACAAGTCATGCTTTGAGCCGACTACTATATTGCAGAGGAGTTTGATTAAAAGACAGAGAGAGTGACGCCACAGGTACACTTGCTTTTGTTGAAAAAGAGAAACTCCCTTATGTACTGACTGACATTTTGTTACACCTGAGGGGGGAGATTGATTTCTAGCACTCGTCGAAAAACCATTTGAGTTTTTAAATGTGGTATTATTTGGGTGCTTTACAGTAATGAATATTTTACTTTTGTTTATTGAATATGTCTCTCACACTGTATATACGGTAGTAAGTTTTGATCTGTCTAATTGGTATGCATAATTTAATTAATTCACGCGTTTTGTACAAAGTCAAACACTAATTATCTGCTGATCTGTTATTGAATGTATTGTGAATCTACAGATGACCAAGTGATCTTGAATATTTTTGATGCCAAGCATGCAACTTGAATTTTAATTTGGACACTATAACCTCAAGAAAACAAATGTTTGAGCTGCACAGACCCTCTGTGTAAAGTTGGCATCGTGTATAACCCACACTGAACCACACCAACCAGATTTAACTGCACCCAGTCAGACTTCTGTACCGCTGTGCTTAGAACTCCAAATCATTGAGCTGCCTGAAACCAGGATTCATGCAGTCTCAGCCACACACATCTTATAGTTTAATGCACTGTTTGATACTGTCTCTCCGGAGACTCATCACATTTGGGACACTCTGAACCAGAGATTCAGCAAAACACGTTGCCTTTGTTATTCACTTTCCTGGCAAGCATCCCAACACATTCAAAGTGGCTATTTGATTACTTCCAGCCAGAGCTCCAGCCCCATATTTTGCCCCTTTAAGCCAATTTGAACTCAACATTGCTTCATTGAGGGAGAAAGCATGGTTCATCCTGCTGGATAAAAGCCAGAGCAGTACTAAAACCTTAACTCAAAGATTAATTTGGACGACCTTTGGGCCATTTAAATTTTTGATACATTTCTACCATCCTTTCAGTTTATTTTTATCCGTGGTTTCATAATGTGTGACTTGACGTGTTTTATTACGTTTATATTTTGTAAACTAACTTAGTTTGAGCCTTTAAGGTCTTAGGTCTTAACTAGTTTTTGGGAGTTTTTCACATGACCTCACTGACTTGCTCCAAGCAGTACAAGCTACCAAGGGTAAGTCATGGAATATGTTATGTTAATAGTATTTATATGGTGCCAGCTCACCCCCAAGGGAATAGTCTGGCACAGACAAGCTGCAGTACTATAAAGGAGACTTCCAGCACAGGACCCAGAGAACAAGTAAGACAGTAACCATGTTCTACTTTTTTCCTGAACAGAAGGAGACTACAAATTGTCCCAGATTACTTATGGAAACCAGGTTAATTTTGGGAATCAGATTACCTGGGCTTAGGAGCTCAGTCACAGCTTAGCCTAAGATGCATTGCTTACTTTGACAGCTCAACCTTCTGTTTATCTGCAATACCATAACTTTGTGAAGATTCTATATGTTGCACATACATATGCTTCCCAAATGCTTGATCCATGGTTCTTCATCCATTAGATGACTAAACTCAAGGTTCCACACCTTTTAAAGACAACACTTTGGGCGCTTAGAGGGTTGTCACTATGTTGTAACTAAGTTTCACATAACTCGTCGACATCAGCCTAGATTATCTAATGATTGTGGCTAGCAAAGTAAACATTCATTAGTACATACATATTTTCACACATAGGATATGTCCAGTTAGCATATGCCTACAAAGGCACATTTGATGTCATTGTAAAGCCATGGCTATTTATGTGGTATCTATATGGGATGGTCCTTGCCAAAGGCACTCAAGCAGTGTACATGCTAAGGCATAGTTAAAGTCAAAGAGTAACTGAGGAAGTAGCTGGGTTCTGAGAATTGTGCTGCTACTGCTGCAGTGGACACACTGCATGTGGTAGCTATGCTCCATGCGGTCTTCCACAAAGAAACTGGCTCGGTCGCATGGGATCCATCACTCTTTGCTTATGTACTTGCAATACATTGACTACCTCTCGCTGGCAACAACCTTAAGCACTTTCTCTCTAGGACCATGCAGGAGCATGGATGAATAGTTCTACCAGGTTTTGCCCTGGCACTAGTGACTATAGATGACATTGTAGGAAACATTTCAAAATGCACTAATCTGTTAGATGGAGTAAATGCTGGCACTGAATGAAATTAGCATATTTCCAAGTTTTTGGTTAAAGAAACGGCTTGCATGGAAAGAGCCTAAAACCTGTGCAGCAAATGTTTTTTAACAGTACCCAAAAGTATGGCAGATCATGGAACGCAACAAGAAATAAGAGCAGGCAAACATAGAAGAGATGGCACAGAGGACAAAGGAAATGGTACTGTTCAATAAGTAAAACTAGTTTTACAGAACCAGAGTGGCAACCCTAGTCACTAGAGGACTGGTACATGCCGATGGGCTTCCAGGTCAGTAGTGGCAGTTAAGTGTATTTTGACCTGACTCACACTGAGCTCACCTGTCTGGGAACAGCAGTTGTTGTGAATTCTTGCTACTCTTATTAGTTCACACCCAGCTGGACTTTTGTTCTTTTCACCCATGTTTGGTTCCCTTATTCCCTCTCCTGTTACTTCCTTACCCTTTTGACCAGTGTGTATTTCCAATCCAGTCGCCTCCCATTCATTTTCATCTTCCGTGCCTGTTTTGGTTTTGTGGGACAGCAGGTGCTAGTTTTAGCCTACCATATGCTTGTACCAAGTTAGCCCAAGTCAGTGACTCAATGCACTGTGCCTAGACATCCACCACAAATCTTCCAACTACCAGGAGTACTCTTTCTCACCTCCTTTAACCCTTAGCCTGGGTTTTCTTTATCATCCTTAATCTCCAACAAGGAGGTGAGCCGACCTCTAGGGTAGAGGAAGGGATTGGCTTCGACACCATCACACTCTCAGTACCAAATCCATTACAACATACAGCCTCTCAGAGAATCAATATTTATGATTTTGTTTTACACTTACTTTCTCAGTAACCATCTTTTTGGGAAATAGAGGAGATATAAGGAAAATGTTACTTACCCTGTAAGCATCTGTTTGTGGCATGTAGTGCTGTAGAGTCACGTGCTGTGCATCCTCCTGCCATCTATTGTTGGGCCCAGGTGTGTTCACATTGTTTTTGTTCAAAGAAGTCTTCTTGAGTCAGGAGATTCAATGACTCAACCTATTGTTGGTAATGCACCTGGGCATCAACTCCATTGGTAGATTGTTTTCCGCACGACAGTTGACGATGGAAATGGAGCGCAATAATACTTAAGAGAGATGACCATACAGAGAAAAGTAAAGAACAAGCATTTGCAATGCAATAGACCTTGCATTTATGAGAGTTTAAGCTATTGTCAATTACAATGACAATAGCTCAAACTCTTGTAAATGTGAGACCTATTTCACTTCAAAGAAGCGGACGCCATTGTCCAGGGCTGCTTGAAAGTGAAAGTGGGCATGGCGAGGAGAGCACGTCGTGCCTGCAGTAGGAGAACCCCATTAAAAAAAGAGTGCTTACAGAGTAAATAAGATATACAGTGTTGCATCCGAAATAAAAGGGCCAGTCGCCATGGGAGGTGCAAATGCAGACACGGCAGTACCAAGGAGGGACGAACAACCCTAATAACCACTCGCAAGCCAGCGTTTACGAAGGACAATGACACAGGTCTTCGAAAAATATGGGCGGAGAGTGGGCAGGGCTTCTCTTCCATACTCCACTACAAGTCTCGCAGAGCGCACAGGCGCGCTGACTCAGGCGCGACCTAAAAATGGACATCTGAAACAACAGAAGACTTCCGGGGATAAGGGAGAGCGAATGTGAATCTAAAGCACTGCATGCCACAAACAGATGCTTACGTAGTAAGTAACATTGCCCATTCGAGGCATGTGTGGCTGTAGGATACACATGCTGCGCGTAGACTATAAAACAGTCCTCCCCTAAGCAGTGAATAGGCTGAGGATATTACAGAGGACTGAAAAAGTATACGGAGCACAGCCTGGCCAACATTAGCTTGTTGGCGTGTCAACACATCTACACAATGTTAAGTTTAAGTATGTGGTGTGGACCAAGTAGCTGTTTTTCTGATATCAGCTATAGGAATATTTCCATATTTCCTAAGAAGGCCATTGAGCCCCCTCTCTTTATTTTTTTTTACAGGTAGTGTGGGCTCTAGGGGGCATAGGCAAAGTGCGGAGGATAACCGTATCTCAGTGGACTTGAAAGAAAGTTTGGTCCAATGTTAAGGCTTGGAGCTCACTGACACACCTGAAAGGAATGATGGGGACAAGAAAGGCCACCTTCCAGGAGAGGAACTAAAGGGGGCAAGAATGGAGGGGCTCGAAGCAAGTAACCATGAGCCCTAGTGAGAACAATGTTTAGATTCCATGCAAGGGCCGGAAGGACCGTTGGAGGAATGGCTCTTTTTAGACCTTCCAAAAAAGCTTTGATAACAGGGACCCTGAAGAGGGGTCTGTGTTCCCCAGTTTGAAAATTAACAGTCACTGCAGCTAAGTGGAGCTAAATGAAGTGCAGGCTAGTCCACAGGTCTGTAAGTGTAGAAGGTAGCAGACAATGTCCTGGACACTTGCTGCTGAAGGGTCAATGTGTCGTAATAAGCAGTAGTGGACAAATTGTTTCCACTTTTCCGCATAGCAGGCGCAGGGTGTACCTTTGTGCTTCCTTAAAAATCTTCATGCATTCCGAGGAAGACTTAGATAGACAAACTCTAATACCTCAGGAGCGAATTCGCAATGTTGAGCGTATTCGGGGTTCCTTGATTTCTCCATGGCTCCTTGTAAAAAGGTCTGGCCTGTAGGGGAGCCTCTTATGTGGAACCAGCGATTGTTTGAGAAGGATAGTGAACCAGGGCTGCCTGGCCAGGACTGCTTGGCCCATGTGGGAGCCACCATGATAAGGGTCAGGAACACCTGCCGAAGCCTCCGAACCACAAACGGAAAAAGTCCAGGTAAACATCCCAGTAAGGGAACATGTGGGTGCCGCTGCACCACAGGTGCATTGCTACCACAGCTAAGCACTTTGTAAACAATGTGGGGGCAGTGGTGACACCTTATTGCAGCACCTTGAACTGATAATATTTGTCAAAGCCACAAACGGAAGGTAGCAACAGTGAGCTGGGTGAATTGGAATGTGGAAGGAGGCGTCTTTGCGGTTGAGGGCAAGCATGAAGTTGCCTTGTTGGTGTAGTGGTATGACATCCTGTGGGATGACCTTGTGGAAATTTTCTTAGTGGGTGTACTTCTTGAGGGGCCTGAGGTCCCGGATAGGCCTGAAGGACGGGTACTTCTAGGGAATGATAGAGGGAGTACACCCTTTGCCTTGGAGATGTGAGGGCACTGGCTTTATGGTGCCCTAGAGGAGTAGAGTGTCTACCTCTTTCCATAGGAAGCCTTGGTTTTGTTGGGAGTGGATGTGTCTGCGGGGCAAGAAGGGTGTTGGGAGACATGGAGGTCAGCACTAAACAGTAACCAAGGTGTATGATGTCTACCACCCATTGATCTGAGGTGATCTGCTGCCATGTTGTGCAGAACCTTTGGAGTCGACCCGACAGGTATGGTGTGATGGGGGGGGAGGAGAGGTAAGTCACTGCTTGATGTGAGCAGCTCCTCTGGTGGAGCCACTCTTACTCCTGCTTTGGAGCTGTTGCCTCTGTAGGTACCACAGAAGTAACCCCTAGTGGAGGGCTGTTATGGCTACTGGCGTTGAAAGGAGGTGGAGCTTCTGGGGAGGTGGCCTTTGAGTCACCTCCGTAGGCGTACAGCTGTAAGGATCCCAGAGGGGAGCGTGTTTGGAGGGTGCCCAAGGCCTTGGAGGTCTCCATGTCCTTATTGAACGTCTTCAGCTTCTGATCAACCCACGGCCTGGAAAGGCATTCTTCATCAAAGGGCAGGTTGAGGAGTTGATGTTGAACATCTGCCTTGAAGTCAGAGACAGGAAGCCAGGCATGCCTACGGATGAGGACCCTAGAATTAATTCCACACACCGCAGTGTCAACAGCATCCAGGGCACAAATGTATGGGGGTGTTCAAGAGGAGTTTATGTAAAGTGACCAACTCTTGATATCGTTTGTGGTACTCATCCAGGAGGCATTGGAGGAGCCCCTCCATTTCAGCCCAGTGTGCCCTGTCATACCTGGAGAGTAATCCGACTGAGTTGGGGTGGGTCAGCGTGCGGCATATTGAACAGCGACTTGTTTGCCAGCAGTATCAATCTTTTGGACTTTCGTGATCCAGCGACGGTGCGTCACCAGTGCCTGTGCATTGGCTCGCTTGCAGGCAGTGTGTACTACCAAGGAATCGCGGGGGAAGTTTGCCTTTGATGTAGACTGAATCTGAAGGTGAGGTCTCATATTTTTTGTCCAACTTAACAGTCACCACCCGGGCTTTAACGGGTTCTTTAAACATATTAGTGGACAGTTTGAGCATCACTCTCAGCAATTGGGGGTATTCCAAAGAAAGCCAAGAGGACAACGGGTTTCCATCAGGAAATCCTCCTAAATGGCATCTTTATGAATTTCCACCTTGCGGAAAGAGACTGCCCTGATGAGGACCTGGTAGTGTCATCTGGCCGGGAGGAACAGGTTGCCTAAAAGTCGAGGTCTGTATCCCCAAAAAGATTACATCATTATCATCCATGGGTACATCCCTTAGATGCAAGTCATAGGGGTGCCCTGGACTATGCCCCCTAAAACCGGAGTGTGGTGACCCCTGAGGGGAGAGGGGAGGGGGATCAGCGGGTAGAAGGGGTGGGGCGAGATGAGGAAGAAGGAAGAGGAGAAGGAGAAGGAGGAAGAGAGTGGGAGGTGGACGTAGCAATGGTGGAGAGCTGTTGCCCTTGTTGAGTCTCCTATTGCTCTTTTTCAGTGGCAGCAGGTTGATGGTTTCCTTGAAACTGAGCTTGCATTTGGAGCCATCTTTGGTCAGTGCCAGTACCTGGGTAAGGATGCGTCCAGTGTGTGGGTGGATCAGTTTGCAAAGCTGACCGGTGTCAAGATCTTCATGAAGCCTCTGAAGAACAGGTTCGACAGAGCAGGTGGAGGAGGCCGGTCTCAATGAGAGTGCTTTGGTGCCAGCGAGAACTTCATCAGCCTCGGCTCCGAAGGGTGGTTTCAAGAAACTGTCGGTGCAGATAGGGTGGTAGGCGCTGAGTGGCTCAGCTTCAAATATTCTTTAATGCCGAGCCGAGGCTGGGCATGGTGTTACAAGTGTGCATTAATGCTGACTATGGCCGAGAGGCAGTGGCGGACCGGAAGCGTGTTAGCGGGCTTTGAAGCTTGATGCCTGACCCCTTGGAAGCTAGTGTAGGCGTCGGGTAAGCGGGTCAGTACTAGGAAGGAAGCAAGTTTGCTCTTTCCAGGTCAGAACCCGAGCTGGGTTCTGGTGAGAAAGCCTCTTCCTCTGCGGCCTAAGGGTCTGGCTGGGGCTCACCTTCGAGGCCCTAGGCACAAAAGATGTCCGGAGCATCGTCGCTACTCCTCCATGACATTTTGAGCTCGACTGTAGCAAAGGATTTTCTTCAACCTGAAGGAGAGGCAGGCTTTGTGCTCCTGGGAGAGGAAGAGGTAGCAAACCTGGTATAGATTGAATTTGGGGTATTTGGCACCACATCGAAGACAATAGCGGATCGTCGTCCATTCCATCTCAGGCGAGATCTGTTTTTCAATTTGTCTTTACAGTAAGGTGTCGATCCAGAGCTCAGTAACACATGTAAAACGCTGATGGTGGTAGGAAAACAACCTGACAATGGAGCTAATGCCCACGCATATTACCAGCAATAGGTGGAGTTACTGTTACTTGGGGCACGAGAAGATGTTGTTGAAGAAACACAACTTGCACACATCCCAGCCCAATGCTAGATGGCAGGAGTATGTACAGCATGTGTACCTACAGCCATACATACCTCAAACATAGTGGATATTCTGCAAATGTAAGTCAGGCGGTGACTAAAACAATCTCCCTGCAAAGTTTTCGAAAAGGAAAACACAAAAATGTTGGGGAGAAAATGATTGAATCAGTTGATCTAATTAAACAAAAAAAAGAACAAAATGAAAACAAGAGATATATTGTTAATTGAACTTCTGCTCAAATAAAAGGTATTGTTCAACAATGTACATGAAAGTATGATAAAAAAGGAAAAGAATAATAGGCAATAAGAGTGCTCACAGAATCAAAATAAAACACAATGACTTAAAACCAACATAACTCAACCTACAGTCAATAAATGAAAAATGTAGACAGCGCATAACAATTAAGACCTTCAGGTTTTCCGGAATTGAACCCCACCAGCCTGAAATATTTGATATGGCTGTAAAATGCATTTAACATCCCTACCAGTGTATGCCACATCTCAAAAAGAACATGATAAAGAACATGGCTTTACAACAAATTGAACTGCCTCTTGGTTCCCTATGAAAGGGATAATGCTGACACAATGTAGGGAACCCCACAGGGAACCCCACAGTACAAAACGGTCAAAGACCTACAACTTCATCAAGGAAGTACCCAATCTGCTATCCAGTCACACAATTAAAACATTTTTCATCGATCATTCTCAGATAAATGAAAAGATTTTTCGTGAATAACAGGGCCTGAACTAAAAATCTGCATCCTCCCCTCCACTTAACTCTGATGTAGAGGTATTTATTAGTTCCTTTTGGCTCATGTGAAGCAGTGAAGGGAGAGGGATCCGTTTGTTTTATCCATTTCAAATAAAATTGAGTCGCCACTTGTAAACATGTTGAAGCCATATCAATTGCCTTAAATACATCTTTCGCCTGGTAACAATAGTAGCCCACATAGGGTCAGGGATAGGAAGCCAAATTTCCAGTGTGCCAGAACAAGACATGCAGTCACAGTTTGGGCCTCCAAAACTAACAAAGTCTTCTATGCCAGCAATCCCAACTCAAGCACACAGCATAATCTAACTTTGCCCCAAGAAAATCTCTATGCTGATCTTTGTTGAAGGATGGTACGATATGACACAAGCGAAGAAGTTAGAAGCTGGACACAACAAATCCAACAGAAATAGTTAGAGTTGGTCGGTAATCCCAGAACGTTTTGGGGCCATAATGTATTTTATAACCAAGTATCTACTTGAAAGGTGACTTAATAATCTGGACTGGCCCTTCCAGTGGCATCTTCATCTGGTTAACTCGCCAATATCCTCTGACACCATCAAAAAGCACCCCTAGGGCCCACTTACAAGCTGGTTGAATAGGTGGCATCAGCACAGAACTAGAACTGTGCAAATATGTACAGATCCACATGTGACTTTACAGACATACACCTTAATGAGTAGCACTAGAATAGGCTCTCAGGGTTGAAAAACCACAAATGGTGCATGTAGAACACTAGCAATTTAACTAAGGACAATCTGCATTGATTTTGTATTTTTATTTTGTGGAACTGAAAATATTCACTTAACCAATTTTGGTCACCCAAAAGAATCTGATCAGTAAGTGATGTTTTGGCCAACAAATACTTATTCATCTATAATTATGTACAAATGTGAAGTTGAGTAAATTTCATGAAAATGTGCATTGATCTTTTTATTTTATGGAACTGGAAATATTCACTTAATTTTGGTCACCCAAAAGAATCGGAGTATCTGATGTTTTGGGCAACAAATACTTAATCATCTATAATCATGTACAAATGTGAGTAAATTTACCGAGAATTGAGGCATTAAATGCCATCAAAAACTCAAACAGACCTTAAAATAATCAGAAAAGGTATATGTTCTACTCTGTATCCTAGAGTAATATTTCCACCCTGACATATGATAGCTCCCAGAAGCAAAAATTCAGCACTTCGTTCTTCTGCGGCAACTTGTGAAGGTTCCCCATGTGTATCATTTGTTTGGCAACAAAAATACTTTGCTTCTATTTCACACAGAAAAATCAAAAAAATATTTCACAAGCAAACTCGGCATACATGCCCAATTGATTTCGCAAAGTATGAGTCAGGGTACCAATATTTGATACTGGTTTTTTTATTACAGCTCACAGTTACCTTTCATTAATTCTAGTCCGTCTGACTTGTTTATTTCAAGCTGGAAAGTGTATCTTCGTGCCTGGATCAAGCATATAGCAAAGTATTGATAGATGTACATGCGTTGGTGGCAAACAAAGGCAGCTACCATAGTCACGACATTGGCAAACCCCATTAGGTCACATTTAACATAAGGTCTTGAGTTGCTTTGAGTTCCTTTGCACTACAATTCTGGGTCACAGTATTAAAAGATCATTTCTCACACACAGTGTAGTATTCTTGGCATAAAGAGAGGAGGACCCTGCCATATGGCCGTTCCTTATGTAGGTGACAAAGCCATTATGAAGCAGCAGTACTGCACACTGTCTAGGGCAGAAAATAAAATCAGAAGCTTTAGAAAGAATACTAAATACAGAGATAAAAAAATAAAAGCATAGGGTATAGAGGGACTAAGCAAACACTTAAGAAAAAGATACAATATCCCAATGCCAGTGAAAATAGCCAATGCTTGTTAGCATGAAGCAGCTCCTCATCCAACCGCAAACTGGGAACTATAGAGACTGTGCAGCGGAAGAGTATGGCTGCCTCGTAGGGCATGCATCTGCTAAACTATCTGGGCTCTGATATAACCTTTAACTTCTTAAAAAGTAAGCTCAGACACCCAGCAAGTTGAGAATAGGAGAGCGACAGATGCTGGACTACCTCAGAAATACATACAAATTTATAGAACATCTAAATGTTTGAAAATCCTAAAGCTTTAAGTTTAACTTCTTTTCGAATGCTAAGCCATGGGCGATATAAATGTACGTGATTTTGATATCAAAGCATCTTTATTCAAGCATACTCTTCAAACATAAATAACCAGGTGTAGAAACCCATTTTACAGTAGTAAACAATCCAATTTGGAGTCTGCTACCACAACAAAAGTTGTTTTTAGGTCGAAGCCTAGCGTAAGACTGCACACATGTGCAGTATCGCTAACAAGATTTAGTGTTATCAGGGAGATTTCACTAGCGGGCTTTAGGCCCAGCCCCTCTTTCCCATTGGCCGGCGTCACCGTTCATGCTAAACGGTGGCCAGCAATTGGGAAATAGGTGTTCGTGACGTACACTTTTCTCTTTGTCGGACGGCCCACTTGGACGTGCTCGTCCAACTTCTGCTGTAAAAGGTTTCTAATCTTTATGGGGCCATGGCCACATAAAGATTAGAAGCCTTTTACAGCAGAATTAAGTCGGACGAGCACGTCCAAGTGGGCCGTCCGACAAAGAGAAAAGTCTCTGATGTCTTCACAACTACAGTCCGCTATCAATACAATCACCTGGTTCCCTGGCTCCCAGCAGACTTCTGACAAAGGTGGATTCGAATCTCGCGCAGGCTCTTTCCCAGCTTTGACCCCAGAGTCCTTACTGTTGCGGCGGCCGCCATGATGTCAGGACTACCGCTCGCTCGCCTCTCGTCTATCCTCGACTTCTATATGAAACATGTCCGTTGTCTATTTTGATTGCAGTATCACAGTACCGTTTCACTGCGACACTGCACTACGGGGCTTTGTAAAGTTTACTTCTTCTTAACTACTGACCGATTCGCTTTGTGCTAAAACTAGAGTGTATTCGCGCCCCTGAATTAAAAATTATGTCCACGGGGTATTTTGCTATTTCAACGAGTTCACCCCATAACAAAATGGCCACTGTGTGCAAACAACTGACTTCTTCAATGTCTAAGCCACACAGGTGAACTCTGAGTTTGATTGCTTTTGTATGACGTCACGCGCAGTGTATTGTTGGCGAAAACAGAACCTGGGAGATCGAAGTGTTTATTCTTGGCTTTTGGCTGTTGGCTACTTAATATTGTCGCCAACATGCCGGAAAGAGAGTCAGGTAAGTGTGCAGTTAGGAACAGTGGTGAATGGGCGTAGAAGGGGAGCGCGGTTAAGAGTACTGACCATTTTCAGTTCTTTTTCCCTCTGGTAGTCCATTTTTGTAAACCAGGTTCATGAGTCTTTACATACTACCTTTCATATCCAGCACTAAAGCTTTCTGGGTGTTGTAGTCCCGCTTTGCTCCCATTGAAATAATCAGACTGTGTGTGTGTGTCTGTGTGTGTGTGTGTGGCTGTGTGTGTGGCTGTGTGTGTGTGTGGCTGTGTGTGTGTGGCTCTGCGTGTGTGTGTGTGTGTGTGGCTCTGTGTGTGTGGCTCTGTGTGTGTGTGGCTCTGTGTGTGTGTGGCTCTGTGTGTGTGTGGCTCTGTGTGTGTGTGGCTCTGTGTGTGTGTGGCTCTGTGTGTGTGTGGCTCTGTGTGAGCGTGGCTGTGTGTGTGGCTGTGTGTG
The DNA here is from genome assembly GCF_964261635.1 of Lissotriton helveticus. Lineage (NCBI taxonomy): Eukaryota > Metazoa > Chordata > Amphibia > Caudata > Salamandridae > Lissotriton > Lissotriton helveticus. The sequence goes on along the minus strand of NC_136069.1, from coordinate 1,496,675,721 downwards.
TGTGTGTGTGTGGCTCTGTGTGTATGTGTGTGTGTGTTGCTCTGTGTGTGGATCTGTGTGTGTGTGGATCTGTGTGTGTGTGGCTCTGTGTGTGTGGCTGTGTGTGTGTGTGTCTCTGTGTGTGTGTGTGTCTCTGTGTGTGTGTGTGTCTCTGTGTGTATGTGTGTGTGTCTCTGTGTGTGTGTGTCTCTGTGTGTGTGTGTCTGTGTGTGTGTGTGCGCAAATGCAATAGGTCTCGCATTTGCGAGAGATTAAGCTATAGGCAATGTAAATGACAATGCCATTTATTTATCTGTTTTCAAAACCAACTCATAAATAAAAAGTTTGTTATTTACAATGCTAATAGTTTTAACTTTTTCGAAGGTGAGACCTATTGCATTGTAAATGCTTGTTCTTTGTAACAGTCACATTATAGGTGTCAGTGACCTTTAACTGATTTCTAAATTGGGATATCAACTCCAGACCAATTTGCTATTTGGAAGGGGCCTATAGTAGGTAGCCCTTTGAAATACAGAATGGATATGAGATATATATCAATGTTTGGTGAGCATAAATTGGTTGCAAAACATTGAAAACTTACAGTATCCCAAGTTGGTGTTGCAACCCATTTGCAAAAAGGAAGTGATCGTGTAAAAACAATTTGTGAGAGAGTAGACAGGAACACTACCAGCTTTTTTCTTTTTCTTTAATGCAACCCCATTTCATTTAAGGAAAACTGCCTGCACTAAAAAATGTATTTATTTATTTAAAGGCAATCTCAGAAATGGTGGTATACTGACCCTAACCCTGTGATGCCCACCAATTGGAATGAGTCACAATTTGCAACTTACCTCATTAATATTCGGAATTTTAAGAACGGTTCGTAAAATTTCTCATCGTTTGGCAAATACATTGGTCACAAATTGCATCAAGCTTTCTGCGACCACTAATTCATACATCTGGCTCCAAATATCTGTACTTTGGCTTATGATGTAAACTTTGAGCATCACTGTATTCATGATCTTTGAAGGGGATACTAAAAGCACTGCTTTGAGTCTAGTTATATTTGAACAATAGAAGTAGCCTGTCAAATATAATTGTTTCCAGGTGTTTTACATCAGAACAGAATCCCACAAACCACTACAAGGAAAGGACAAACAAAGTGGTGAAATATACAGCAAGAAAAGTGGCAACTATTTTGCTTACCTGCCCAGGTACCTGATACCTGTGCTGGAGCTGGTAAAGCATGAACAGGGGGCTGATACTCGGGTTGCATGTCAAGCAGGTCATTTGGCACCCTGGGCGTGCTATAAGAACACAAATACATACATTGGTTTCCAGTTTTTGCTAACAGAATAGAACTATGCAGCAACACACTGAACAAATACTAAAAACAAACAAGCATGTTAGTTGTTTTCTACCACTGTGAATCTGCATGGCTTAGAACAGTAGACTATGAGAAAAGATACAAATATATTAGCACACGGCAAAATCAATGGCTGGTGATGAAACCACCTTTAATGTGGTGAAATAATGTTTTCAACTGTATTGATCAAGAAGACACAATCATACATCCAATTTTTAATGAAGATTCACCTTCAATATTTGTCAGCTCAACAAAAATTCCTTCACTGTGCTGACCGCTGTGCGTTTCAAAAACATTCAGACCTGCCAATAGTTTTGGACAGTTTCTGGGTTCCCTGAAGGCATTCAGGCCTCTAAGGCACTATACTGGAGCCAAGGAGAAATGGCAATAGTGGGCAAGCCTAGGAAGTACAATGGCACACCTGTACACAACACTAATGCGCGGACTATTCTTTAGTACTCCTGGTATGTTCTACACATCGATTGTTTAACATCAGGGACCGCTTTGAACTCTCCTCCACAACATTTCACCTTTTTGATGCACACCATTTGAAAGCCCCACAAACACACTGCTATTCGAAACATTATCTTTAAAAACAGCAGGGCTTCCAGTATGAAGGAAGTCATACAATGGTTAACTTTAATTTTAAAAAACATACATTTGAGGACAGCCTTATTCTCTGAGCCAATATCCCAATCTGGAGATGTCAACAGCAGCCTATGACATATATGAAGGACTAAAGAGTAAAATACTAGTCCTGTCATCTTCCCACATCGTGTGGGCTCTTTCTTTTAACGAATCTTGTTCCCTTACCAGTCATGCAGTATTCCCTGAGAGTTGACTCGTGTACACAGTACCCTTTCCAGAGCTACTAAGACCTTTTCAAGGAAGGTCATTTTTAGTTGCCTTTCTGCAAGGCATAGTTGGTGCACTGCACTCGTGCTCATACAAGATCTTGTCATGCACATCTGCAAACACCACCAAAATCCTCACCTCTTCTGTAAACCAACAGTCTTTAACAGCTGTTGCTTATAGACTTGTAAATGTAGTTTTGGGTGACCCTGCTAGATTCAGCTCTTCAAGTCCACGTGTACACTACACTCACGGTGGTCTACCCTTACTCACAGGACTGGTGGCTTTGTAATTCATGATGTAAGCTCCAGGAGGCTCACAAGAAGGACGCCAATTTGTTTACATGCCTGGCTCCCTGATCGAGCACAGCAAGCCCTCAGCCATGCCCTGGCTCATTCCCCTCACATTTACATTTCCTGTTTTTAATGCTCTGCAGATGCATGTTTTTGAGCAGGGTTGGCCAGTGCTATCACATCTACTTATATTTAGATCCCAGGTTGAATGAATTAATGAACATATTTATTAAGCGGAAACTTTTGCCCAGAGGTGTCTTGGCGCTGCAGAATAAGAGAAGGGGTGAAACTAACCACTTCCTAATTTTAAACAAAAAGCCAGGTTTTGATGAAAATTCCTTGAAAACTTGTAGAGAAGGGGATGTTTTGAGTACCAAAGGCAAGGAATTCCAGAGCAGAGCTGTGGATCTGAGAAAACCTTTCCCACCCCATGTGGTGTTTCTAAAGGGAGAAACTACAAGATTCTTGGCCATACTTGATAGGAGAGTCCTGCTAAGAGTGTACCACCTGAGATGTTTTCTGAAGTAGGCAGTTCCAGACCCATAAAGGGTCCAGTATGCTTTGCATAGGGATTTGAAGATGAAACACAGTTTCACCAAAAGCCAATGAAATGTGCTAATGGTTCCCTTTTCAGATTCAAATCTAGGCACTTTTTAGAACAAAGCATGCGGATGTATTCAGCAGGGTTTAAAGTTTTTTTAACAGCCTGACTGAAATATTGAGGTAAAGGCTATTACAATAGTCAAGTCTGGTCAGCACTATTGAAATGACCACAGTTTTGAGGAGTTCGAAAGGCTGGTATTTTTCAATTATTTTAATCAGTCTCAGACAGCTAAAAGAGGCCAAGGTAACCTTAGTAATTTGATCTTTCAGCTTCAATTCATTATCAATCTCTATCCCTACGTTTTTCACTTTGATACCGGAAAAGGAAGTGCACCCAAATCAGAAGGCCACCAGGTGTGTGCCCAGAATGAGGGGTTATTTCCAAATAGGATAACCTCCGTTTTGGATGAGTTTAGTTTTAGGCTTTTATTCTCCTTCCATTTATTACCTTCCACCATGCATTCCCTGAAAGAGTCACCAGTGTTAATAGCATTTTTAGGCAATGACACAACAATCTGCGTGTCATCTGCATAGGAAGCCACAGACAGTGAGAAGGACTTAATAAGTTTGGCAAGTGATGTGACGTAAAGATTTAACATAGTAGGGCTCAGAGATGATCCCTGTGGAACTCCACAAGGCAGAATGTAGGATTTAGAGGAAAAATCTCCTACTGAGACCCTTTGTTGTCGATTAGGCAAATATGATTGTAGGAGATTAAGAGTTCGGCCCCGAATTCCTAGATTCCGCAGACGGTCAGCCAACACCAAGTGGTTGACTGTATCAAAAGCTGCGGAAAGATCCAATGTAAAAAGTAGCATTCCCTTCTCAATCTAGGGTGAATCGGATTTCTTCTGTTGCTACCACCAATGCAGATTCGGTACTATGATGTTTTCTAAACCCGAACTGGATATCATCCAGCAAGTGGTTGTGGTCAATAAATATCGTTAGATGCTGATTGAGTACTTTCTCTACCAGATTTTCCGGCTAAGGAAGCCTAGAAATGTGCACATAGTTGTTCAATTCTCTAGTGTTATGGCTAGCTTATTTTTTTTAAGAGAGGGATAACTGACGCGGACTTCAGCAGTCTGGAAAGACTCCCTGTTTGAACATTACTGCCAAAATATTAGCCAGTAGGAGCGCTAGTGGTTCTGATGCCCTGTGGATTATTTTGGGTGGGCACGGATCATGAACGGAGGCTGATTTAACAATGGCGACAATTTCTTTACTTGCTCTACTGAGGGTGGATCTTAGTTTTTACATTTTATGTTCTCTGGATCTGAATTAGAACATTGTGTTTTAGTTAGAATAGTTAACTTATTGTTAGTAACTGGTTAAATATGTTCATACCCTTCTCTTAAAAAAAGCATGCCACAGAGTCGAAAAACTCTTGGTTATTGGTTGCTGCATTGAAGGTATCAGACAATAAGTGTTTTTATTAGGTTGATCTCTTAATTTCATTTTAATGTCTTACTCGAGGTTAGCACAGTGAATAGCAATTCTGCGGTGAAGCACTGTTTTGAAATGTCTTGTTGATGGCAATCTGTTAGCCTGACTTTGTTGCCAGGAGACTCTTGTCCGGACCTGAACAATTAGATCTCCAAGGGTAGAAGCTGAGCTTTCTTAATTGCACAGTCTAAGGCAGAGGTAGTGTTGCTACTCTCGTGAAGTCATGCTCCCATATGAAGCAAGACAAATCTTTGCTGCCTCTGAGCTATTACTGTTTCTTATAATCGTTCTAATAATATCACTGTTTCTTGGACATTGATTCCAACTCCTACTGTCTGGGCGACGTCATCACCCGAGCTCTATTATTGGCAGACCGTCTCTCCGGGTGGTTTGCCAGAGCTATGCGGTCATTGGTGCCAAAGCACAGGCGCTCTTTTAGGGCTAACAGCACATCCCATTGCACATCTGCCGGAAGAAGTGCAATACAAACAAAACTGAGGTCACTGTTTTTTGTGGCAGAGATGAGCTGTGGTCAAGTGATTTTCCAACATGAGTAAAGGGGATTGCCAGCACCCCCATGATCCCAGCAACATATGTGGGTTTCAGGAGTTGCAACAGCTTCACATTCCTCCCTGAGGTGGATGTTTTGGGCAATGTCTGCTTTTGTCACCTAAAAATTGTAAGGGAGATATAGTTTTATTCCTCATTTTGTTAAGCTGACAAATTCGCCGTTGTGTTGATTTTTGGAAAAAGTGATATTGAGCTATTGAAAAGTATATTAAGTTGCTTCATTGGTCCATTCTCATTTGGAACCACACAAAAGCTTCTTTTTAAAAATTTTAACCATAATCTAATTTAATATTTTATGAGCCTTTTTTTTTTAATTAGATGAAATGTATTGTATTTCTGCTACCCCAATTGGTTATCATGTATACATCTTTGTATTCACTGTGCAATATGTATTGTTTTTTGCATGTATCTTTTATGGCCAAAACGTGCCGAAATAAAGATCAAATGAAATGAAAAGTATATTATATTACATTTCTAGATCTAGCCTTCAATTCGGAAGCTCTTTGGTACCGTCAGTTGTATGTCGCCCACAGCCTGACGCATATCTTTACTGGGTCACACAGAAAGGAAATGGAACCACACTATACGTGCTCTGATGACTTGCCCCAGTTGGGTCATGGCAGAACTAATGCTGGTTGAAGCTCTCTTGAGGGGCCAGAAATGGCACTTTAAAAAAAAATAAGTATTGATTATTTAAAAGAACTATACGACTAGTAAAATATTATTTTCATCTTCGCTGGGCATACTATAAAGGGAGACACCGGATTTTTTATTTTATTTCCTCTGATGTTAACAACAGTTTATAAGGCTCTCTCCTCCAGAACCTGATTTGTGAACCTCTACTCTTCCAAGTACAAAAACACTGTGTCAGACTATGCACAAACCTGAGATTTGTCGTAGAATTTCCTGATCATGCCACTCTGTGGTGACTCACAGCATTGGGGGCTTGTTCCAAGTGAGTGGTTATTAAAAAAATAGTTTTTCTAATTCATTCCGATAATATTACGCAATCACAAGAGGCTCCGAAAATAAAGAAAGGTCTTTAGCACCCTATATTGCTGACTCAATGTTTCCTAAGTAGATTTTCCCAGCTTGCAAAACGTTTATATATGATTATTGTGACGAGTCAGACGCATCGCCTGACCACGACTGCCAGGCTCCATCTTTATCTGAGACCCCGCGGTCATGTCTCTCCAGCTCTCAAACGAGGCGCCGCCTCCCACTGTCTGAACATGCAAGTTCGAAGCCATGGTGTAACAAGCATTTCACAACCGAGGTCTGCAGCTTCCCCTTGAGAAGTTCAAGCATTATCAAAAGCATACTTTGATCTCTTTCTTCACGTCTTCGAGGAGTTCAAAGGTTCCAAGAAAAGGTCAACTTTTCCTTAGAGGTCGCAGCCACCATGTGGAATCCCTGCCTCAGCCGATTAGTTTTAAGAAATATGCTAATGACTAATAATTTCCCTTAGTAACTCATGTTTTCTTAGTGTCACAAAACCACACTAGTGCTTAATTTAAGCAAGTGGTTGCAGGTGGTGAGTACCAGCACACATGTTTTTGGGGACAGGGACTTTTCCTAACAGTATCCTTTTTATTCGGCCCCAGCGTTCAGCAATGTGCGAGTCAAAAGTGCTGGTAGAGGGCCCCTGAACTTTTTATTTTATTAATAACCCCCTGGATTACACTGTGGGTATGAAACACAATATATTATATGATTTCATTACTATTTGACAATATGAACAGTTAATAATTACTAGTAAATTAGAATGCATCTTCTGCATGCATAACCTGTGGAACGTTTGTCAACTATGTGCAAATGGCATGTTTCCCCATGCTGTCTAGTGTACAATGGCAAAAGGAACAGGGTCAAGACTGATTTGCATACGGCTGGGTCCAAACTGGGTTGGCGTGGTGAGCAAAAGAATGATGGATTAAACCCAGATCCTTGTGACTGTGGGGTGAATGTTTGCATTGCTCAGCATTCCACCCATCAATTGCTTCTGTTGCGTCTAGTGTACAACGGCCACCAGTGATGACGAGGTCAACTATAAGTAGAGCCTTCATAAGGAGGGGGCATTATGTCCCAGCCCGTTCTCTAGCCCCAGGCCAACATTCCAGTCACCATATTATGTACAGATTTTTTGGGCACCTGCCAAATATTGAAGAAGCATGCAGAGAGATCTGCATTAAGTTTTCATCAAAGGTACCGCAAAATCTTCTGAAAAGCTTAAGTACCAGGCAGACAGAATTTCACCTATATAGAACTTCAAAGAGGTCAGAGTTTTCTGCCCCCTTGCTCCAGAACTCCACGCTTCTCTGCAAGGGACAATAAAAATCAGCTCACATTTACAAACTGTTTCAAGAAAAGGCTTTAGTTGAATTTGTTTGTTTATGTTTAGTCTTTGGTACCAATAGTTCGCTCAGATTAAGGTACTGCACACATAAGAAATATAGGAAATGTAGGTGCCTGCCAAAAAGGGTAGCAAAACCGGACACAGTAAAATATTGGTAAGGCAAATCTAAATATATATGAAATTTCTAGTTTTGGGGGATTACGCCTCCTTTGACGTAGGAGCCTTGTCACCTAAAGATCTTGTGAAGCCTCCATATGACCTGCAAAATCTGGACATAAAATTTGACAATGATCTTTTTATCAAACCTTAAATAAGGGCGATTACACTCACAAGTTTTGTACTGCTCGAATCACTAAAAAAGGCATTAGGAATGCAAACGGTTTTGAGATTCAAGCCTCGCACAGTTTTAAGTTTGCAATGCTCAATTTTTGGTTGAAAAAGCTGCAGTTACTTCTCGCCCTCTCCCACGACCTTCACTCACATCGGATAACTTTAAGAATGACATGAGGAGCTGTTCAAGGACTACAAAAAATATGGATTATATTGCATACCCTTTTCACTGCTTCGCGTGAGACTCCATGCAGGACTGCTGAACAAACTACAGCCGGTTCAACATGCAGCTGCCTGCTTGACTTAGATCTGCCAAAAAAAGGCAATCTTCTCAGGAGAACCTTAAGCAGTAGCACTGGCTACCGACCAATCAAAGGATTAAATACAAGGATGTTCATCTTCTTTAGAGCATTGACCCAAGAAGGGCCTCTGTACGCGCAAAGAAGGTTCAGGACTTCAGCTCCTGTAAGGTCGCTGTTCCTCCAATCAAGTTTGGTCTGCGAGGATTCCCAAGGAAAAATTGGGTGGACGATTTTTCTCCTTGTGAAATTGTGGAACTCTCAGCCGAAAGCTCTGCGAGATCTGGATCTTGAACAGGCTTTCAAATCAAGAAACAAATCTCATCTGTTTAGAGAATTTTAATCAAATTCATATGACCAATGGTCTACTGGTATGAGTGCGGGGACGCTTCCTTCCACAGGAGCTGTGTGCTTTATAAAGGGCTTTTTATTCATTCATCCAGGCAAACATCAATAAGAGTTCAGGGCACCAGTAGGGGGTGGACGCAGGTTTATGGATTTAGAAAGGGACTCCATTGCCCTTAGCCCGAGACTGAGTGATGTCACATTGGCCCCACAAGTGACAGCCTTTGTAAACACTGTAAGCATGTACCCTCGCCTTGGGATGTTTGTGGGAATGGCCTAGCTGGCGGCTATATGTTTTAATCTGTTTATTTATTTATTTATTCAAAGTTTTATATAGCGCGAACAAGATCCTTACAGATATCAGAGCGCTTCACAGAGACAGGGGTAGGGACAGCAGGAATGAACAGAGATAATGGGAGCAATATAATAGTCACTAACATAGTAGGATAATAATAACGTACAGAAAACATATCAATATACAATCAGGTAAACAAGTAATATAAGACGGTACAAGTCATTGATCCCACTACAGAAGGGTTCAGGTAAACCTTGGATGTGTGGATGGCTTATACCAATTTCTTAGGATAGAGAGAACACTGGGTGGGGGCATCGGGAGGGTGATTCAATCAACCAAAGTGTATCATATATTGGTCGGTAGTAAGAGAGTAGCGTAGTAGTGTCACCATCAAGTAGGAGTATAGTGCCAAAGGACAGGTGAACAGTGATACAAAGCGATGCAGAGTCTCTGATCTGTTATCTCATCTATCGGAGCCAACTCGAACCTGACACCATTAAACCTTCTATTGTTTAACAAAAACACATGTGAAGCACAATCGTGCTTCGAAGCCACATAAAGAACAGCAGCAAGAAACCAACGCACATTAAAAGCAAGTTTGATGTTTAAAAGATTCACCAACCACTTTTTCTTTACTCACTAAAAGCCATTTAAAATGCAATTTACAAGTTTCTACCTGTCTGCCTAAACATATGGTCATTTTCAGCTATTCAGTAAATTCTTAGATATGTGAAAAGAATAAAGGTGATTTATAAAAAGTAAAATAAAAAATGGTCTTTTCCATATTGTTTTGATAATGTTAATTTGGTGCTTCTGTAAAATAGGCCCTTGAACTTGTCAGTAATGAATATTCTAAGGCCTTGACATCACTCCTTGTGACACTACTGTTGTGTCGTCATTTGTGAACTGCATATGATGATTAACCGCCTCCCGCACATATATTTTCCTTAGGACCAGCGACCTGATTAAGATAGAACAAATATTAATAGCCTTTGTGAAAACAGATGAACAATGGCAGAGAGGAATGCAGAGAGAACTGAGGAAGTGGGAGTAAGATGGTAGGACACACCATAGAGGGAGGTGATGTGATCTATGGAGGGTAGAAGCAGCAGCTCGAGACTGAACAGACAGTGGTAGATGGGCATGCTTCTTGCTGGAGGGCCTGCATGCTAACACAGATCTTGTCAAAGCTCTCCAGCCAGCCATGCCAGCCCAGTGGCCCATGTTTACTGCTGTTGGCTTAGGTCGCGTAGATTTTCCCCTAAAAGGGTATGCAGCGACAGCAAGCGGTAAGAAGAAGAAATGCGTTACTTACCTGTAACAGCAGTTATCCAGTATTGGTATCTTTCATAGATTCACATGCCTGAATCATTCCCCGTCGTCGGGGTGGGAGTCCCCGGTAAATAATTATAGTAATGTCACATGGACACATACTTAGTACTAGGCCAGAGGCCTCACATTAGTAGCCTATCTAGGTCCTTATGTAAAAAGGACCAAACTTTGGCCAGTAGCCAATCAGTGACCATCACCCTCCTCACCTTCCTGGAAGGAGCCCTAGTCCCTCAGATTTTCGTAAGCACAGTGCCAAGTAGTACCTACTGAGAAGACAAAGGTGAGCCCTTCCAGGGGAGGCGGGTGGGTTGCATGTGAATCTATGAAAGATACCAATACTGGATAACTGCTGTTACAGGTAAGTAACGCATTTCTTATCCAGTATTATGGGTATCTTTCATAGATTCACATGCCTGAATCAGAATAGCAAGCAATAATGAGCACATTTCGCATAATACATCTGTAAAGACATAAAAATCTTATCATAAGTTGTTACACAGTTACATGATACTTACAACCTGATAAGAAATGTGCAATAAATTACCTGGAAGGTGGGATGATAGGAAGAAGGCTCACCTCTAATGAAATAGATGACGTAGGACCGCCTGTCCTACTGCTGCATCCTTCATAAGTTCAGAATCCAAGCAGTAGTGCTTGGTGAACGTATGTGGCGTCTTCCATGTCGCTGCTCTGCAGATGTCGACAATGGGAAACCCAGCAAAGAGCGCCATGGAGGTGGCTACCGCTCTATTGGAGTGTGCTCGAACCTTTGAAGGGAGAGGATGGCCCGCCTGTTGGTGACAGAATGCGATGGCAGATGAAATCCATCTGGAAATGCTCTGTTTAGTCAATGCTAGGCCTTTCCTGGGCCTGCTAAATGCAACAAACAATTGGTTGGACTTCCGCAATTGCTCCGTCCTGTGTATGTAGAATTTGAGACATCGCTTGAGGTCCAATGAGTGTAGAGATCTTTTAGCCGCAGATGATGGATTCGGGAAAAAAGATCTCAGGACAATAGGTTCGTTGAGATGGAAAGAGGACGGAACCTTCGGTATAAACTTAGGATTAGTCCGTAGAATGACCCTGTCGTTCTTGAACTGGATGAAGGGGTCTTGCACAGAAAAAGCCTGCAGTTCACTCACTCTTCTTGCTGACGTGAGCGCCAGTAATAGAGCCGTTTTCCATGACAAATATTTAAGATCTGTTTTGTGGATTGGCTCAAACGGGTGTTTCATTAGTTGAGCTAGTACCACATTTAGTTGCCATGTAGGTGGTGACGCTCGTACTGGAGGGAAAGTTCTGAATAACCCCTTCAGAAACTGCTTGATCAGTCTGTTGGTCCATAGTGAAGCTCCACACGAAGAACGTCTGAACCTGGATATGGCCGCCAGGTGGACCTTTATTGAAGTGTGCGCCAGCCCCGAATTGGCTAGGTGGAGCAAGTAGGGCAGAATTTGTGCTGGAGTAGAAGTGAACGGATGTAATTTCTGAGCCCTACACCACAAACAGAACCTTTTCCACTTAAGGGAATATGTCTTATTAGTACTTTCAGCCCGGGCCCGGGCTAGGACGACCCTGCATTCCTGCGGAATATCTAAATGCCGGAGCTCTCTGAACTCGGGAGCCAAGCCGATAATTTGAGAGATGTTGGATCCGGATGCTGGACTTGTCCCTGGTTCATTGTGAGGAGATGTGGGCAGGTCCTGAATAGAATTGGAGGTTCCAGCGATAGAAGGTGTAGTTCTGTATACCAGTGCTGGCGAGGCCACGCTGGGGCTATCGGGATCAGGGTACAACTCTCTGCTTTCAATTTCCGGAGAACCCTGGGGATCAGGGGAAACGGTGGAAAAGCGTAAGCAAAGAGTTTGCACCATGTCATCGAAAAGGCATTCCCTAGGGACCTTTTCTGGGGAAGCCAGCTTGCGTAATGTTGGCATTTCGCATTCGTTTCCGTCGCAAAGAGATCCAGGTGAGGCTTGCCCCAACGGGAAAACACAGAGTCGAGCGTCATCTGGTCGAGCTCCCACTCGTGGCAAATTGAGCGCTGCCTGCTTAGCGAGTCTGCCAGGGTGTTGTCTACTCCTGGGACATACTCTGCCCGCAGAGAAATGTTGTGTTGGAGCAGCCAGATCCAAATTTGCTGAGATTCTCGAGACAACGTCCTGGATCGAGTACCTCCCTGTTTGTTCAGGTAGTGCATTGTGGTGGTGTTGTCCGTCCTCACAAGCACTGGGAAGTTCCTGATGCGGGGTAGAAATGCTCGAAGTGCCAAGCGCACTGCTCGTAACTCTAGCAAATTGATGTGGAGTTGTCTTTCTGCCACTGACCACTGACCGTGTACTTGCAGTTCTTGAAGGAATGCCCCCCATCCTTCCAGTGACGCATCTGTGGTTATCACATAAGGAGAGACTGGGAGTAGAAAAGACAGGCCTTTGTTCAGGTTGTCGCCCAGAAGCCACCATCTCAGAGCCTTCTTCATGACCTGAGTGATCTTGATCCAGTCGTCGAAGGATCCTGTACTTTGGATCCACTGATTTGTTAAAGCTTCCTGAAGAGGTCGCATGTGGAGGCGACAGTGAGGAATGAGAAAAATGTTGGTAGACATCATTCCTAGTAACGACTTGAAGAGTCGAACCTTGACTCTCTTTTTGGTCTGAAGTTGGACGGCCAGGGTCTTCAGCTTGACCTGACGTTCCCTGGAAGGGAAGGCTTTCTCCTGTTTTGTATCCAACGTTGCCCCCAGGAAATTGAGACGTTGTGACGGTCGTAGATTTGACTTTTCCCGGTTGAGCGTTAGGCCTAAGTTCTCGAAGAGATGAAGGCAGGCTGTAGAGGACCTGGCCACGCCTGTCCGAGTAGGAGCTTTGACGAGCCAGTCGTCCAGGTAGGGAAAGACGTGGTGATGATGCTGGCGAAGGTATGCCGCAACAGGAGACAGACACTTTGTAAAGATGCGTGGAGCTGACTTCAGGCCGAATGGTAATACTCTGATCTGGTAGTGTCCGCCTGCTACTGCAAACCTCAAGAATTGTCGATGACTCTTGTGAATGAGGATATGAAAATAAGCATCCTGGAGGTCTAAGGATACCATATAATCTTTTGAATTGAGTAGGTGTAATACCTCCTGGAGGGTAACCATACGGAAAGACTGCTTCTTGAGGTATTTGTTTAGGTTTCTCAGATCCAGAATTGGTCTCCATTGCTTCTTCTCCTTTTTTCTGATCAGGAAGAATCGGGAATAGAATCCCCTCCCCTTCTGACTTCGAGGAACTCTTTCCACTGCTCTTTTCTGGAGCATTAGTGAGAGTTCCTGTTGAAGTATGGTTAGATTCTTGTGCTGCACAGGACATGGTGGGTTCGGAGGAGGATGTTCCACAAACTCCAGAGTGTGTCCGAAGCAAACTAACTGCAAAACCCAACGATCTGTTGTAATTTGCTTCCAATTGTGGAGGAAGTTGGTAATTTTTCCTCCAACTATGAATTGTGGAGAAGAGGTGGAGGCCTGCTGGAGAAAGCAGTCATTGGCGTCTGTTATTGTCTTTCTTTCCTCCTCTTCCTCGAAAGGACGACTTGTTGTATGAGGATTGTCCTTGTTGTTGCCTCTGCTGAAATTGAGGTTTGTACTGCTGGGAAGAGTTATAAGTGGACTTGTAACCTTGATAGTTGCCACGACTCTGTTGTCCTCGACCTCTGGATCCTCGAAAGGAATTATGCTTGTATTGTAGGGTGCCTAGGGCTTTCACCGTTTCGGTATCCTTCTTAATACCTTGCAGCATGTCATCGATATGCCCACCGAAGAGTAGCTCCCCATCAAATGGCATGTCGAGAACTTTGGCTTGTACTTCAGGCCGGAATGCGGTGGCTTTAAGCCATCCCTGGCGCCTTAAAACTGCTGCTCCCGCCAATTGACGAAAGCCTGTGGAAGCGATATCCAAGGCAACCTCGATCATCTCTGAGGCAGAGCGTTCGCCCTCCAGCAAAATCTTCTTAACCTCTTCTTTCTGGTCTTCTGGGATCGCCCCTAGATATGGGGCTATATCTGCCCATATCTGTCGATTGTAGCGACCTATTAATGCCAGAGAATTTGCAGCCCTGACTGATAGGGCGGACATGGAGGAAAATCTCTTGCCAATGGCATCAAGTTTTCTTTCTTCTTTATCAGGAGGCGTTGTCATTGCCGCTGACGGGTTGCTGGACTTCCGCTGAGCGGCCTGAGATATAACTGAGTCAGGTTTAGTGTGGCCAGTTAAACATGCGGGCGCAGTGTCTGGGGCTTTGTACTTCTTTTCAAGCCTAGCCGGCACTGGAATGAGAGAGGAAGGATTTTTCATTATTTTTAGTCCTTGCTCCCATATATAATCGATCACTGGAATGGAGCGAGCTGATCTCTTGAAGGGTTCTTTAAAATCATGAAGGAAACAGTCTTGCGTTTCCGATGCTATTTGGATGTTGAACCTTGCAGCCGCTCTTCCTACGATATTATGGAATCCCCCTAAGTCTTCAGGGGGTGAATCGTCCTGTACTTGGTCTGGGGATGCTGAATCTGGGTTGGCGTTATCATCAGAATCATCATCATCATCATGTATTTCACCTTCTTCCTCTTGGGTCTCATAATTTCTCTATTCATCCTCATCTGAGGAAATGTGAGGAGGTAATGTCTCTTGCTCCTGACGCACAACCAGCGGGGGCGGACGCTGTCGATGTTGAGGAGTTGGCGTTTCCTGTTGTACCTGTACTCCTGAGGTAGGAGAAGATGATGGAAATCTTTGTTTATAGTCTGAAATTAGAAATTGGTATATGTATACTTCAATGAGGGAGAGCCCTTAGATTGCAGATCCGTTGACGCGGTGTCCGTCGACGGTGGGGCATCTACGATTTTTGATGATTTATCAGGCATTTTCATCACCGACTGCATCGTCGACGTCTGTCCTCATCGACGACGACGATGATTTCTTCGTCGACGGCGTCGACACTGTAGTAGTCGACGACGATGGCTTCGTCGACGGTCTCGTCGTCGACGGGCTCGTCGACGGTGGTGTCGACGACTTCGTCGACGGTGTCCTCGTCGACGAGGTAGTCTTCGTCGACGGCGGTATCTTCGTTGACGGTGGGGTCTTCGTCGACGAGGGATTCCTCGTCGACGATGGGATTTTCGTCGACGCTGGAAGCTTCGTCTTCGTCGACGATGAAGCAGACGTCGACGGGAGCGTCGGCAGAAGCGACGTCGACGTTTTTTTGACAGGAATGACAGAAGGTATTGACCTACCCATCGTCGACAATGTTGTAGTAGTCGATGCCATGGAGAAAGTAGACGCCGTGGATGTAGAAATGGAGACTGTCGACATCGTCACAGGCATGCCAGAAGACACTAAAGCAGGCTTCTTGAAGTCTGTCATCTGAAGAGAAGGTTTCTGAGGCTTGACCTTAGGATGACTCTCCATGGACTTTGGCTTCTTGTGAGGAGGCGCAACAGACTGATCTGGGGATGTCTGTCTAGGCCTTTTAGGAGAGGAGTGGAAGCTCCTGAAGGAACACTCGCTCTCACCTGAAGAGACTAGCTGCTCTTTGTCCTTTAGTCTCTGGAGCCACAGAAGCAGGCGCCCTTCCCTGTCCTTCAATGTCTTGACCGGGAGAGTGCGACAAATCTTACATTCTTTGGCAGAATGCTGAGGATAGAGGCAATACAAACAATCTTCATGCTTGTCCTCTATATGTAGCCTCATTTTACTACAAGAGGCACAGGGTCTAAAAAGCCCTTTTTTAGAAGTAGTAGACATATTAAACACCAATACTCCTTTCTAATCTGAAACTTGAAGAGTTAATAGGAAAAAACCAAAGATATAGGAAAAAACCTGAGCAGAGCTCAGTGGAGACTCCCTTAGCACGACGTGCGGTAGAAAATCTGAGGGACTAGGGCTCCTTCCAGGAAGGTGAGGAGGGTGATGGTCACTGATTGGCTACTGGCCAAAGTTTGGTCCTTTTTACATAAGGACCTAGATAGGCTACTAATGTGAGGCCTCTGGCCTAGTACTAAGTATATGTCCATGTGACATTACTATAATTATTTACCGGGGACTCCCACCCCGACGACGGGGAATGATTCAGGCATGTGAATCTATGAAAGATACCCATAATACTGGATAAGGCGCTTCATACAATGTCAGGCTGTTCATGTGCTGTTGCACTGAAGGTTTACACTTAGTTTCGAAGTTGAAGAGGCTGACGTTTGAAAGTGACAGCTTTATAAAAAAAACACAAGCAGAAAGAAATACCTGTTTGAAGCAGTGGGGGTTGCAAACATGTCCATGGCGGCAGTTGTACTTATGCTGCCCGCTGTGGTGGACACTGGAGAGGTTGCTGTGGTAGATGAGGTATGAGGCTTTGAGAGCTCCTTCAGCCGTTTTTCCTGTGGGAAAGGAAGGAAGGTGTGTCCATAAAATCTAGAAACAGACTTGTGTCTATAGCTGCACTCAGCTAGCATGAGTACTCATGGTTCACTTGCTCCACATCAAGACTGCCAACGAGCCAGTTTACATTAACTAGAGATTTAACACTGGTATGCACATCTAATTCAATTAAAATAACACACTTTAGCTATTAACCTTTAGGGTAACATTTAACCTTTCAATATGCTGGGCAGGGTAAGCAAAAGGTCGAGTTACTTCAAAACGGATAAGTTACTTACCTGTAATCCTAGTTCTCTTCCAGGAGTATCCTCATCGAAGTCATAAGCACTGAATATTCCCGCCCATGCGCGGGGACCCCGGAATATATATAAAAAATTATATATGAATACAAATATACAACGGGGCGTGGCTTGGAGCGCGATGGGGAAAGACGTGCACGGGTAGAGCTCCCGCTTGAGCTCCCCTTTCCCGGGCCATTTCTCCGAGCCAATTATCCTGATCTTGCCGTGCACTGCTGGCGGAACACCCTTGAACCCCCGCCCACCCACTGACCAACTGCGGAGCTGATCGGGTGCCGAGACCCGCACCGGCACATACTGGGAGGCTGTGCCCGGCGCTGTCTCGATATCCCTGGAGACCTTCACCACGCGAGGCCGGGGATCCGGCGCTGCGGCTAGGCCTGACCTTGAGGCCTACACAAACCTTGACCGGATCCCGCGCAACCTGCGTGGGACATCAGCGGTGCTGAGCGGACGGCTGGCCAGACATTGGCTGGTAATAGCACCCTTCCTGGCTGTGGCCCCACCTGCGGAGAGCGGAGAGCGGCTGTGGTCGCGGGCGAGGCCGCCACTGGAGGGCTTGGCCACGCGACGCGGGAGGAGACTGGGACCGGCCCTGGGGGTGAGCCGCGACTGCGCTACGACACTGCCGGGATATTGCTGGTGAGTGGCTGCGGGGGGGCGCGACCTGAACACGACAACGGCCCCCCCCAAACACACCGCAGCTAAGGGCCTGCCTCTGGGCCTCAGAGCGCGGCCTGCTTGAACTTCTGCAAGCTCTCATACGTGCTGGGAGAAGGGTCTGGGAAGCGAGCCCCCCCCCCAGCAGACCTCTGACGGCCACAACATCTCACCCCTGGGAAACAGCACAGGGCCTCGCCCGGACCACCGGGCCACTACTGGGGTATGCTGCTTGGCCTACACCGCGTCGGAGACAGAACGTCACGTGCCCCTTCCTCCCCCCACCTGGACCACCGTGGGGGCGCGACGGGGCGCACGACACACGGTGCGGGGACCTGAGGCGTGAGTGGGGCTGCGGTGGATGTGGGGATTCCTGCTCGCCATCCGTCGACATCATTGGACAGCGCCTTGAACTGCTGACATTGTCACTACCCCCCTACCTGTGACGACGCGACGCCTCGGGCTGCCCAGGTGAGAGACGCACTTGACAACTGGCAGACGGGAGCTACTGGTGGTGATCCAGAACCACCCCCACTGAAGACGAACAACCCTCTATATCCTGATCCCACTACTTTGGCCAAAGTTCTAGGAGCTGCTGTGCGGAACTGGCCGCCGGGTGACACTGCGGCAGCCCTACGCAGCGTGGCCACCTACTCAGTGAGTGTTGCAGGAGAGGCCGGTTGACCCAGCTCGCACACGGGCCGGCACATCTGCGCTAGCATTTGGAGAGCGCCCTCGCCGCCTGCCCTGCCTACCTGCACACTCGGCTGTGCCCTTTGTGACTGGACCCACCGCCTGGCAACTGCTTAACACAGATACACATATGCTCTTGTGCGCCTGAACTGAGTCCTAGATATCTGACCAGCCACACGCTCGAACTGACCCACCCGCAGACGGGCTGGGAGCAACTGTCACGCCTGGCTCATGTCTGGAGGGGTGAAGACGCGGACCGGCACCGGAGGCGCAACACCGAAAGGGAAACTTTCCAAGATAACGTCCAAGATGGATGCGGAGATGGTGACGACCAAGTTGGATAACGTGCTTGCCGTCATGGAGCGACTGGAGGAATCTATGCAACAAACCCGCGCCTCTCTTGAAACCAAAATAGACTGTGTGGCAATCGACCTAACTCACCTCAGGGCCGATCACAAGAAACTTCAGGAGCGCACTACCACCTTGGAGGGGGCGGTGGCAGAGCTGAAACCCACGGTGAATCAAGCGGACAAACACATCCGAGATCTGCTCAACAGAGTGGAATTCTTGGAAGAACGGGCGGAGGATGCGGGCACAGAGAAACAACATTCGCCTCGTGGGCATACCGGAGAAGTGGGAGGGGGCTGATGCCACCCGACGGGTGGAAGACTGGCTACGCGACCTACAGCCGGAGGACACGCTGTCGCCTCACTTTGTGGTGGAACGCGCTCACCGGGTGCTCACGAGGCCCCTCCCCGCAGGCTCCAGACCCAGGCCGCTCATATTTCGTGTCCTAAACTACAGAGACCGCGACACTATACTGCGGGAAGCTAGGAAAATTGATGACATCCAGATAGACAACGTCAAGGTGATGTTCTTCTCGGACTACACCGTGCAGGTCCAACGGCAACGTCACTCCTTTCTAGCAGTGAAAAGACAACTGAGGCAGGCGACCTCAAATACTCGTTGCTCTTCCCCGCGAAACTGAGGGTGGTGGCGCAAGACAAGACGCACTTTTTCACCAGCCCGGAGGAGGTGGAGGCCTGGCTCGATGGAAGGGTAACCGAGGAGCCCAGTAGGGCACATGGGACCACCACTTTCTCGCACGCACGTGGGCCGCGGAGACGCCGCAGGCGCAGGACACCCACCCCCACCCGCGCCCAGGACCCACCACACTGCTCTCCGCCCACAGACCTAGTCCGACAGGAACAACAAGATGCACTTCGCAAAGTCACAGAGATCAGCAGCTCTCCGGCCCCGTCCTCAGCTCCAAATGCCAGCCCGAACACATTCCCAAGCGACGATGAAGCGATCTATGGCCTACCGGATTCCCAGCACTCGGCAGATCTCCCTGACGTCACCCCACAGACGGTGGACCTTCTCGGCTGAGAGGGAACAGAGAAGTTTTCCTTTCCCATAATGCGTGGCAGGTATGGCTACATGGCTGTCACACTGCCTTGTCCTGAGGTGACCAAACTACAGACCTGACTGTTGCGGAGATCCCCCTGCCCCGAGGGCCTACCCACAATCAGGACGCAGTGAGTAACATTCTCTTTTACTATGCACACGGCTTTGCCTGCCACCCTTGCAACACCTTGGCGGCGGCCACACATTTGCCGGGGACCTTGGTGCTGGCATCTCCAGCGACAGAGACCCTGTGAAGGCCCTTCTCCCAACCTCTGATGGTGGGGAACCTTACTTGCAACACTCAGGGCGGGCGGACTGATGGGTCTACCAGACAGGCACGGCGACCCTTTACTAGCCCGGGAGGGGTGGCGTGTTACTCTTCAACTACACCGACATCCAGACTGTTGTTGCAACAGCCACCTACCACCCCCTAGAACTGTATAGTTTACTTTAACTCATTAGAGTATTTGGACGGCGACATGTTGTACAGCCGACCTTTTGGTATTAATTACATTGTTGCCTTTTTTTGGCTTTTTGTGTCCCCCTTCCTTCCTACCCTTCTGCACCAGGAGGGATCATTGGATGTTGTGCTTACTGCTGGACGTGATGTGAGGGCGAGGGTGGGGTTGAGAAGCTGGAGGGACGCTGGAACTGAGGGACGAAACCTGACGGGGGGAGTGACACCTTCATGTATATTGGCTATGACTGAAATCCGAACGTGTACCTGGAATGTCAGGGGCATGCATACACCAGCTAGGCGATATCAGATTTACTCTTATTTGAAACGCCACAAGATAAACATAGCGCTACTTCAGGAGACGCACCTGAACAGGGCGGAGGTACAGGCATTACATCGCAGGTGGCGGGGGCAACTCTATGCTACAGATTACTCTTCCTTCGCACGCGGCGCCCTAGTGTGGGTCAGACCTGGGACCCCTTGGGCGGTCACAGACACACACATAGACTCTGAAGGCAGGTTCGTGGTGGCACAGGGTAGACTAGATGGACAACAGGTGGTACTGGCCTCCCTCTACTCCCCAAACACGGATCAGGGTGGATTCCTGGCGCGCCTCTCCGCGACGATGGCGACCTGGCACGCGGTCCCGTCGATACTGGGGGGTGACTACAACTGTGTGTTAGACACCACACTGGATCGCTCCTTCCCACCCCCACCTAGTGCACCAACACATGGAGCCACGAAAGCACTGCTTCGATGGGCCGCGCAGTGGGATTTACACGACGCCTGGCGATCACACAACCCTACGCACGAGTATACTCCCACTACTCGGGTGCACATAGCCTACATGTGCGTTTGGATAGATTTATGGTATCCGCTGAGCTGCTCCCGCTTGTTGCAGATGCACGATACATGGGACGCACACACTCAGACCACAACCCACACTTCCTAACCATTGCCTGGGAACGCCCACACCCGCCCATTCCCACCTGGCGGCTACAGCCAGCGCTACTATTAGATGCGGCCTTTCGCGACTCTCTCCTCACGCAAACAGCCCAATATTTTGAAGAGAACTCTTGCACGGCATCCTCACCCCAGGTCGAATGGGATGACTTTAAAGTAGTGATTCGGGGTCATTGTCTGGGGACACAGGGACACATGAGACGGCAGTTGGAGGGCGACTTAACCAGACTAGAAACTGACTTGCTAGATCGGGAACGAGACGCAGTCGATGGCTCGGCTGACCCGCTGACGGAGGCCCACACGGAACACGCGCACCTTTTGGAGCAACTGCGCAGTCTCAACTATGCTGCACGGACTCACCACCTAAGTGATAGACCTGGTAAATTATTGGCCTGGCTGATTTCACAGACTGACCGAGTGGCCCCGGTGGCGGCGCTACATGTGGATGGACAGGGGCTAGTATACTCCCAGCGCCTCATACACGAGGCGTTCTCCACTCATTATGGTGCCTTGTACCGCTCCCGACTTTGCGATCCCAGCCCTGATGTGGCGGAATACCTCTCCCCTCTCCAGATGCCGCAACTTACAGTTGCACAACAGGGTGATCTTGGGGCTTTGCTCGAGCCAGAAGAGCTACGGGAAGCCATATTTAATCTGTCAAACGGTAAATCCCCTGGCCCCGATGGGCTGCCGGCCGAGTTTTACAAGGCTGGCTCAGACATTCTCATCCCGGAACTCCTGAAAATGTACAACGCAGCTGCAGAAGACTCCGCTCTCCCACCCACGCTAAATGAGGCGAATCTGATCTCCATTCCCAAGCCCGGCAGGGATGCCACGCGGGTGGTTTCATACCGACCCTTAGCACTCCTAAATACCGACTACAAAATACTGGCCTCTACCCTGGCTCGGAGACTGGCCCCTCTGGTGCCACTCCTGGTACACCATGATCAGAACGGCTTTGTACCCTGGCGCCACACGTCTTACAATATTCGTCGCCTGTTCCGGGTACAGGAATATGCTGTCCGACACTGGCCACGAGCGGGGTGCCTAGTGCTAGACCTAGAAAAGGCTTTCGATTCCGTGGAATGGCCGTATCTAAAGGCGGTAATGGAAAAATACGACCTGGGAGACGGATAAGAGACTATTTAATTTAATTTAATAACGATTTGTAAAGCGCCTGGTGACCCAAGGGCATCCCCGCGCTATAGGAGTTGTAATCCAGTTGAGGGAGAAGAAGGGAGGAAAGACAATTAGTTAGGGAATAGGTGTGTTTTCAACTTTTTGCGAAATGCCAAATAGTTGGGTTCAAGTCTGAGGGGGCGTGGTAGGGCATTCCATCCAATGGCTGCTTGGACAGAGAAGCGTCGACCTCCTGTGCGTGCCTTTTTAAATCTAGGAATGTTGGCCAGGTGCTCATTCTCAGATCGTAAGGATCTGGGTGCTTTATAGGGAGTGATCATGCTACTGAGGATCGCGGGACCAGATCCGTTGATCAACTTATGTGACATGCACATGGCTTTGAACTGCACCCTTTGGCGCACAGGGAGCCAGTGCAGGGCCTTGAGTGCAGGTCTGGCAGACACTCTAGAGGGAAGGTTGGTGATCAGACGTGCTGCAGCGTTCTGTGTCCGCTGCAGTTTCGACAGGGTAGCCTCGGGGGCTCCCAGGTAGACCATATTGCTATAGTCCAGGCGGGACAGTACTAGTCCCTGGATAAGTAGTTTCCTGGAAGCAGGAGGCAGTAGGGGGAGAATCTTGCGAGTCGTGCGCATGAGCCCGAAACAGGTGCCCGAGGTTTTGACTGCTTGCGTCTTCATGGTGAGCTCTGGTTCGAGCCAAACGCCGAGGGTCTTGATTTCACGCTTCGGGAGGGGGATTTCTCCGAACACATCGGGCCAGATTGCTGGGGGGATGGTCGTCCATTGTTTCCCCAGGAGCATCACTTCCGTCTTTGACCCATTTAATTTTAATGATGAGTCACTCATCCAGTTGTGGATTTCTGTGAGACAGTTGGTCAAATTCTCTGGGTGGTCGATTAGTTGTGATAGAGAGACGACCAGTTGAGTGTCATCAGCGTAGCTTACCATTTTTATCTCAAATGGTATCACCACGTCCTCAAGGGGGGCCATATATGCATTGAAAAGCGTCGGGCTCAGGGAGGAACCCTGAGGGACCCCGCTTGTGAGGGGGAGCGTGGACGAGTGATGATTGTCGTCCCATACCTGGAACGTACGTCCAGTAAGGAAGGATTCGATCCAGCTAAGAGCCGTCCTGGAGAGCCCTGCTGCCGCGAGTCGATGAAGAAGGACACGGTGGTTGACTGTGTCGAAGGCTGCGCTGAGATCCAGGAGGATCACTGCCACTGACCCTCCTGAATCCAGGATGCGCCTTGCCTCCTCGATAACGGCAAGAAGGGTGGTGTCTGTGCCGTGGGCCGGGCGGAATCCAGTCTGTGATTGCCGTAGTACGTTATTGGTCTCAAAGAACAGAGATAATTGTTCGTTGACCAATTTCTCGGCTACCTTGCTGATTCCGGGGAGTAGAGATATTGGTCGATAGTTTGACATGTCCGCTGGGTCAAGCTGGTTTTTTTTTAGAAGTGCCTTTACCACCGCACTTTTGCAGCTGTCAGGGACAGATCCCTGGGCAAGCGAGCTGTTGATAAGCTCCGTGACCGTGGGAACGATGACAGGGGCCACGGTTTTCAGGAATCTGATGGGTGCCGGGTCCAGAGGAGATCCGCTTTTCCTTTTTGTCAGGGTTCGTTCTACCTCTGTGCAGGTTACTGGCCGGATTGTAGCAAGTGAGGAGGGGCGAGGGTTGCTTTTGATCAGGCCGGGGGATGAGCGGCTGGCCAGGTGGCTGGAGGAGCCGGGCGGAGGAAGGGAAGCTAGGATGCGGGAGATTTTGTCATTGAAGTATGAGGCAAGTTCATTACTTCGATCGACCCGGGGGGTGATGGAGAGAGGGGTGTTGGGTACTTTAAGCAGCTCCTTTACTATTAAGAAGGATTCCCTGGCGGAGTTGGAGGATTCTTTTATTTTATTTTATTTTTATTTTATTTTATGGTCAACCTACTATACTGCAGACCCACGGTCAGAGTCCGCTCCGGGCGATTGATGTCTGACACCATTCATGTGCGGAGAGGCACCAGGCAAGGCTGCCCCCTGTCGCCCTTGCTTTTCTCATTGGCCATGGAACCCCTGGCCACGATCCTCAGAGCCCAAGGCCAGGAATGGGGAATTCCGATGGCAGATGGGCTGCATGTGGTCTCGCTTTATGCTGACGACCTGTTGCTATATGTCAAAGATCTAACTAATGTCTCGGGCTCACTTACGGATATTTTTCGAACTTTCGAGGATATGTCGGGGTTACGAGTCAATTAGTCCAAATCGGGAGCATACTCCTTCGGCCCGGATACGCCAGAAACTGACATCCGCATCGGCGGGGAGAGGTTGCAGTGGTACCCCACCACGTTCCGATATTTGGGTATCCATATCTACAGGGCCCCGGCAGACATCCTAGAGGGGAACCTGCTACGGGCGATTGCCTCCATCCGAGCCCAAATTGGCTTTTGGCGAACCCTGCCCCTAAATGTGCCTAGCCGAGTGGCACTGACCAAAATGATAGTCTTGCCAAGACTACTATACTACTTCGCCAACGTCCCAACGTACATACCCAACAAAGTGTTTCGAGACCTGGAAGTTTTACTTCGCAGCCTTATCTGGAACACGGGTCGGCCCAGAGTAGCGCTGGCTAAATTGTACATGACCACTGACTCGGGAGGTTTGGCGGTTCCCAACATGGAACTATACTACTTAGCAGCGCAGTTGCAATGGGTGTCGGGATGGCTCTGTGGCAAAAACCTGGGAGATACCGCTTCGGACATTACTGTCTGGACCCAAACGCAAATATGCACACTGTTCCACCCTATGACCCGCTCCCCCAGCCCTACACAGTTACATCTGGCGGTGGCACGCAGATGCTTTCTGCGATGCCTACGGCTTACCCGTACCACGAAGCCGTATGCCCCGGTAATCCCTCTCCTGGGCACTCCCGGAACGGCGGGGATACTGTCGGAAGCTCTTTTGGTCAGTTGGACACGTGCTGGGATAGAATCCCTAGGCGATCTCTATGCAGATGGCACACTACTCACTTTCGCAGAACTCACCACTAACACAAACCTCCCTGTGGGACAATTTCTATTGCATGCATCCCTTATTCACAAGCTGACCACCTCCTGGGGCGACATATCGGAGAAGATGCCGATGCACTCCTTTATACAGTACCTGCATGTCATGGGTAACGGCTCACACATCATACACTGGCTGGCACAGGCCCTGCTGATACACACGCAACCTTCCACACTGCCGCTCAGGGAGAAGTGGGCGACCGACAGAGGGAGGGATTGGACTGATAAGGAATGGGCAATGATCTTGAGGGGTCCGACTAATATCCCGCGAAACCCCCGCTTCAAACGTATCCAACTCTACATTTTACACCGAGCCTACCTCACGCCTGCCAAGATAAACAAATACTTCTCGGTCACTGACTCAGCATGTCAACGGTGCCTTTTAGTAGGGGCGGATCTTCTGCACATGCTTTGGCACTGCCATACTATACAGCAGTACTGGGATGAGGTCACGACATTGCTCACGCAATGCACAGACGAACATGTGCCACGGTCGTGGGAAGCCTGTATTTTGGGGCTTTATAAACGCACGAAACTCAACAAAGTGCAAGCGAGGTTCTGGGATATGGGATTAATCACGGCTAAACGCTTACTAACTAAGCACTGGAAGGCCAACAACCCCCCTCCCCACACCAAACACTGGCATACATCCTTCATTAATTGGGCTCGAGCGGAGGGCACGGTGCTCCTCCGAGAGGAAACTGCAGGGCTCTGGAAATTCCCCATTGCACAGCTCTGGGGTAATCTTATTGCGTCCTTCCAAAGATCCTGTCAAGAACAGGGGATAACCTAAACACATAGGACCCTACACCGCCATGGAGGCGGGGAGTGCTACGGACAGCTGGAAGCGCTGACCCAATGGCCACCGGCGCCTTCGATCCCCCCACCCTACATTTACAAGATGCCGGACCTACGTACAACCGATCGCTCCTACCCACTTACTGTGTGTGCCCCGTCACAGGTAATGGTTAGACACGTCCGGCGCGTCAGCTTGCGTCCCCTACCTGACAGACCCCGATCATGTCTCCCGGAGGATGGCCCCTCCAACAACCGCGTACTGAAGCAATTGACCACATGCCCTCATCCGACACCCCGCTCTGCCCTCCCTCACCCCGCCGCGGAACCACAGGCCCTTCGTCAAGACTACAACTACCCCTCCCTATACCGCGCCTATGGACACAATTAATCCCTTACCCCTCTTCCCTAGTTCCTCTATTCTTATGTTGGATTTAGTAATGGTTTGTTTAATGGTCACGTTCCTTGACCGAGCCCTTTATGGGCACAGACGACGATTCACCACGCTGTGGCTATGTCATGAAACGACATGCGCCTACAGTTGCGTTACATCCCTGCTGTCATGACATGCTACAACGCAACACATGCACGGGACGTAATTAGTATCTGGGATAATTACACCGGGACACTGGCGGGATGAGCCCACACGCGGGCCTCCGCTACTGGCAATCATTCACGCATCACGGACACAGGGGGGTTCAACTCACACTGAGATAGCAACCACTTGAGACTCCGCTGTGGTGACCATCGCCTGGCGTCGTAGATCATACATGGCTGACACTTTGCGTTAGTGAGCTATACCACTATACGGTACTCCGCGACATGGTGGCATCACAGGCACAAGAACTTTGATACCTTTCCTCTCAGTCCACACGTTCCCTGATAATTGCTGCTGCTGTTAGCTTGTGTAATGGACTTGAATTGCAGTTCCAACAGTGCAGATGCTGGATAGACGATGAGATGTTTAACCAGACAACGAAAAATTACAAAACCAGTAGACTTCACAGTTACAGCAATGTACACTGAACCATGTCTCTGTACCTATCCTACATCACGCCCCCGGACCCCCGGGTTGTCGGCTCATTGGCTGTGTTACGCTACCAGTACTACATCTCAATGTTTATCTCTGATGCCGACGCCTGTGGACGGCAGGCTATGGGACGTGTATAAATGTGTATTCTTTGTTTATGTGCTCAATAAAGGTCTTTTTAAAAAAAAAAAAGAATACAAATATACAACTCTACATATATATATATATACATATATCATTTTCTCCACAAATCAATGCAGCCTCCCAGAAAAAACCAAGGCTAACTAATGTCCTGAGACATTGATTTTGCGGCAAACAGAAAACGGGCAAGTAGACACTTGAACTCTCTTTACTTAACAGCAGACAGTTGTCCTGCAAAAAACACAGGCATTGTTAGCCCATAGGCTGCAGTGGAAACTTAACAGTATAGAAAATGAAAGCAATTGTAAGAATAAACTGGCACGTGCCTTTAAGACAGCCATGACCCCCAGCTTCCCATCATGCCCCAGGGGTGACAGTTAGGTCAGTTGCTCTTTCCGGAGACTCGGAGGTCAGGGCACAAAGAGACGACATATTCATAAATCATTTTCCGGGGGAGATGGGAGGGTTGCTTATGACTTTGATGAGGATATCCCCAGAAGAGAACTAGGATTACAGGTAAGTAACATATCCTTCTCTTCCAGGGGATCCTCATCAATAGTCATAAGCATTGAATCGAATAGCAAGCCCATTCCCTACTCTTGTTGGCAAATGATAAGACTGTAGGTGCTCAATTCAGCACTGAAATACATTTCTCAAGGAGGTCTGGACTACTTGAGTGTCTGCTCTAGTATCAGGGTCGAGACAGTAATGTCTCTTGAATGTATGTACCGACTTCCAAGTGGCTGCCATGCAGTTCTCAGCAATCGGTACATTGTGCCTAAAAGCCACCATAGCTGCTTTTCCCCTAGTGAAATGAGCCTTGGGAGAGGAAAAGAGGGGCTTATTTGTTAATTGGTAAGCCAGCTTGATACATGGAACGCTTGGAGGCTGGGAAACCTGTTCTGATGGAACCATAGTTTACGAGTAAATAATCAGACTTTTTAACAACCTTGGACTTGTCTAAATAGACTCTTAAATCTTTTTAGTTCTAGAGTGGAGAGACCTCTCAGCTGGAGTAGAGGGATTGGGAAAGAAAGTAGGCAGTGAGATGGTTTGATTAACAAGAAAATCAGACACCATCTTCAGAAGGAAGGAGGGGTGGGTTCTCAGAACCACTCTACAGTGTACGGTTCCTTGGAGCAGAGTGCCAGAATCTCACTCACCCTATGAGTGGAAGTGATCGACACCAAAAAGGCAGCTTTCCATGTGAGGTGCTGAAGGGTTGCTTTGTGAATTGGCTCCATGGGGGGACCCATGAGCTTGGAAAGGACCAGGTTTAGCTCCGAGGGAGCCGAAGGAAGCCGGACTTGGGCCGAAAAACTTTCTTTAATCCCTGCAGGAAATCCTTAACCACCTGAAGGTGAAAGAAAGAAGGTTGAGTAGGTGACTTTCTGTATGCCGTAATGGCAGCAAGGTGTATCTTTATAGAAGCTTAATTTTAGACCCGACTTAGCCAAGTGTAGGAGATAAGGCAAGATTACCTCCTCTTGCCCTTTGGTAGGCCTTCTAGACTCTCTCAAGATGTTCATGAAGTTCTGATGAAGATCTAGGTGTCCACACTGGAGGACCTCAGGAGCCATGTTGCTAAGTTCAGAGAGGGAAGGTTGGGGTGATGGATCCGATCTGCATGGAAGCCTCCAGTTTGAGCACTCCGAGAGATGCAGAAGGTCCAGGTATCACCCCTGTCGTGGCCAGTCTGATGCTATCAGTGTCATCCTCGCTCTGGAGTTTGGGAGCTTGATTATGACCTTCAAGATGAGAGGAAGAGTAGGAAAGTCCCCAGAACAGTTAATCAAAAGTACATTCCCTTTCGACCCTGGACGGTAAAACCTTGATGCGAAGTCGTTGCATTTTTTCTTTGTATAGTCCGCGAAGAGATCGATGCTTGGCTGACCCCAATGATGAAAAATGTCTGCCACCACTTCATAGTGCAGAACCCAGTCTTGCTGATCTTTGAATTGACGACTTAGGGAGCCTGCTTGATCGTTTTGTTCTTCTGGCAGATGGATTGCTGTGATTGAAAGCTGCCTGCCAGGAGCCAATGCCAGATCGCCTGAGACTCCAGGGACAAGGGGCGAGAGTGGGTCCCTCCCGGCTTGTTTAGATAGTACATTGTGGTCGCGTTGTGCGTCTGGACCAATATGGATTGAGACTGAATGGACGGGTAGAAAACCTTGAGGACTAGATGCACTGCCCATAGCTCCAGCATGTTGGTGTGATATGACCATTCCCCGCTCGACCACTGGCCCTGACTTTGCAGAGGGCCCATATGTGCTTACAAACCCTGAAGGGAGGCGTCTGTAATCAGAGATTGTGTCGGAGGAGGTTGGTCAACGTGAACCCCCACCAGGATATTTTTCCGATGGGACCACCATGGGATGGATTATCTTGCAGCATGGGAAAGTAGATTCTTGTCGTCCAATCGCGCAGATTTCTGATCCCATTTGTCCTTCAGCTCCTGCTGCAGAGACCTCAGCCTGGCTTTGGGGACTAGAAAAATGCAAGATGCCACTGACCCCAGGAGCGATGCAACCTGCCGAACTGAGCGCTGGTGAGCTTGAAGCAGACGATCGCATTTCAGCATGAGTGATAATAGTCTCTCCTCCGAAGGATACACTCTTCCTAGAGTAGCACCCAGGTAATGTATTCTTCGAGTGGGCTGAAGGACTGATTTCTCTGGATTGACCTGAAGGCCTAGCCGCAGTAGCATATCTAGACAGATTTGATTGTGGTCTTTCACACTCTGAGGAGATGAGCTCTTTAGGAGCCAGTCGTCGTGGTACGGATAGATAAACAGTCCTTGGCGACGTAGAGCGGCGGCTACTACCGCCATGCACTTGATGAACACTCTAGGTGCCAACTTCAGAACAAATGGTAGGACTTTGTACTGATAGTGTTTGGCCCCTACCATGAAGCGTAGGAACTTCCAGTGGCGTAAAGTGATTGGAACATGGAAGTAGGCATCCTGAAGGTCTATCAAACACATCCAATCTCCTTGTTGGAGATGAGGATATATTTGATGGAGCGCCAGCATACAAAATTTCTCTTTTCAGATGGCTTTGTTGAGGATGAGAAGATCCAATAAAGGCTTGAAGCCTGCTTTTTGGCCTTTCTTCCGTTCTAGGAAGTATCTGAAGTAAACCTCCTTTCCTTGTTGTGAGGGAGGAAATTCTTCTATGGTAGCTTTATGTAAGAGTGGATACCTTCTGCAGTAGCAGTGACAGCTGGTGACAACTCATTTTCACCAAAGGAGTGGATTGCGGTGGAAAGCGGAAACGTAGAGCATGTCCATTTTGCAGTATATTCAGTGCCCATTGATCTTTTGTATTGCTGCACCACTCTTGCATATGGTAGGCAATACTTCCCCCCCACCGGAGTGGGTAACAGCGACAGAGGAAGCGATTGGCAGTGTTCTTGGTGGTGGAGGTGGATTGGCGAGGAGCCCCTCTACCACGGTAAGGCCGGCGTCCTTGGTAGTGCGTTTTGGTCTGGTGATACTGCCTCTGAGACCACTGAGGGGTTTGAACCCTCTGATGGAAAGGCCTGTGGTCGTGCGGCCTGTACTGATGCCGGAATCCCTTCCTCTTTTCTAAAACCACCGCCCAGTTCCATTTTCATCCTGGTCATCTCTTCATCTGTATGAGAGCCAAAAAGAAAATTCCCTGAAAACAGGAGTTTCAAAATGTGCTACTGAGCCTCCGGCTTAATGGCCATAAGGAGCAACCAGGAGGATCTTCTGGCGCAGATGCCATGGAAGCAAGAGTGCGCAGCTAGAGATGCTCCTACTGCTGCCGCACTGAACATCTGGTTCGCCACAAGAGCTCCCTCCTGGTGGATCTCTCCAAAATCCTGGCGATCCTCTTTGGGCCGTTTTTCCTTGAAGCGTTCTAGTGAGTCCCACAATGCCCTGTCATAGCTCCCCAATAGAGCTACGATGCTGGATACCTTTGGAGATGCAGCTGCAGAGCCACATGCTCCTTCCCCATGAATCCTGCGCTCTGCTCTCCGTGTCTGAAGGAACCGTTGAAGTAGAGGCTACTGCGTGAGTCTTCTTCGCAGAAGCAATGATCAGAGTCTGGCGGTGGATCCGCCTGAGGAAAATAGGATCCTGCTCTGATAGTCTGTACTTCTTTAGGATCCTCGCAGGAGCTGTTTTGATTGACGCTGGGGTGAGAAAGGTATCGATGATTGGCTGTAGAAGGCCTGGCAGCAAAGGCAGTAGAGGTCCTGACACTGATCTTTGGAGAAGAATCTCAAAGATGACTGACGATGTCTGAGGAGCAGACATTTCAATATTCAATTTTTGTGCTCCTCTTGCCAGTACATCATGAAAAGTATTAATGTCATTCACCGGCGATATTCGGGAGGGTGGCCTGTATATATATATATATCCAAAATACCACGTCTTATATATATATATCATTTTCGCCACAAATCATATAAATTTCGTTTATTTATCACTTCCCCGTTTTCCCATCACATATGGTTTCATGGTTGTTATCATATAAGCTTTTTCTTAGTTTATTTGGGCAACACTTTATGTTATTTATATTTAGGACATAGCCATTGGGTACTATCTGTTAATTCCCGTTGTTTTTTTATGTATAACTGTGTTGAGAATACTCAACTGCGGTCTTGTTTCACTATTAATCCACTCTTTCCAGTTTGGCATTTTGACCATTGTTCTTATCTGCATTATAGGTATTCACATTTGTTGTTGCCATATTACATTTGAATACACAAGAACCTTGTCTTCTTGGACTATATCCAATTGTTTACATTTTTGCATATTTTGCACTTATTGCATTTGTCACTTTATTCAACTACATAGAGAGTTGTGGTATTTGCACTTTGAATTGGCACTTTATAAAGACTTTTATAAATTGCACTTTATTGCCTATTTGCACATTGACAAGGTCCTATTTACTATCCTGTATTGTATTTTAATGTTTTTTAATATGGCACTACTTAATTGGATTTTTATAGCATTAAATGCAATTATGTTGTTTGATCTACACCACTGAGTGTCTGATCCACTTTATACAGGTCACCAGATGCATTTTTAAGAAACAATGGAGTAATTTCTAAATAATGTGGATTTTAACCAATTTTAAATTAGTGAACAATAGACCGTGATAAATAATTTGTTTGGAAAACAGACCCCACAGTACTAAAAATGTAGTATGTCCTTCACCTCTATGATCACATGGTGTAATGCTAGAGAAAGAAAAAAATGTTAATTGAAAAAAACTGTGAAGCACTGGGTATTTAAATGTGGTTGTCTTACTTACTGACTGTCTGTGAGCAAGGGCGGATGCCCGAAACGCGTCAGATTGTTAAGCTCAACTTTTAAATAAAACTTTGTGCCTTCATTACGTTGGATTTGTGTGGTTTTCCTTGGTCTTTTCAACACGGAGCTCTGGGAAGCTGCAGCTGTTATATATATATATATAGAACTCCGCATTACCACCTCCGATCACCCAGGACCGGCGAAGCAGGAGACAGACCACAAGTTCTTTCAGGTAGATTTATTTTCAGTTATTTGTGGTCCAACCAACCATGACGAGTTTCGGGCTTTGCAGCCCTTGTTCACATATATATATATATGCATATATATATATATATATATATATATATATAAATATAAATAAAGAGAGAGAGAGAGAGAGAGAGAGAGAGAGAGAGAGAGAGAGAGAGAGAGAGAGAGAGAGAGAGAGAGAGAGAGAGAGAGAGAGAGAGAGAGAGAGAGAGAGAGAGAGAGAGAGAGAGAGAGAGAGAGAGAGAGAGAGAGAGAGAAAAGAGAGAGAGAGAGAGAGCTGTACATATAGGTTTTCATATATTTCATATATCATTGCTTATATATGTTCCGGGGTCCCCGCGCATGGGCAGGAATATTCAGTGCTTATGACTATTGATGAGGATCCCCTGGAAGAGAAGGATATGCAATTTGCACAACATAGAAATTAGATCTATTTAAGTAAATAGAAGTGGAAGTTATGTTTCCATGTTCAGTGTATATGTAACAAATGCTTCTACTGCATGACATGAACGCTCACCGTAAAACTAAATAAAAGGGGCTTTGGAAGTAACAGAGTAACTATGGAGTGGCCCAAATGCAGGCAATACAAATGATGGTCTACACCAGCAGGGGTATCCAACTGAGGAGCAGGAGGGGAGGATCAATGCCATATTTTCTGGACATTCACATACAATAAAATATACCTACAATAAATCTAAATAAAAATCATGGCCGACATTGTACATGCTAGCCTGAACATCTGGCCTAGATCTTTCCCTCCTGGATCTAAGTTGGACACATCAACAAACTGGCAAATTAGACAGCAGGTCTGAGATCCGCAAAACAGAAGCACACGTGTACTATTACATTCGCTGGTAGTAAAGTATTTATGAATTAATGTAGCTTGGGAAGGACCCCTGCTAACGAAGATGCATATTGCAGTAACTGAAGTGACGGGGTCTATGCCCCAAATGGTGTTGGTCTTGCATACATTTCCAGCTGCATCATCCACCATTTATGACTCAGATACTGTACTCAAGAATATGTATATGAATTATTAAAATCGTATAACAGTTACAAGTGTACGAATAGTTTAAGTGTGGTGTACGTAACTCCAGTTTCTCCATGAGCATTTGTGACTTGAATCACAAAGCCCCTCGAGCAGATAATAACACTTAGGTGCATTGATTGCACATGCTTTACAAATGCAAATTCATATTAGGAATTCACAAAATTTAATTTACACTAATAATTTAATTTGCTCAAAAGAACTATTACACCTGAATTGTATAATATTACGTAGGAGCAAATCTGTTACTAGGAATGCCTAGTAAAACAAGCAAACACACACAGATGTGTGAGTTTATGGGTATGCCCACACTTCTCCAGTGCACATTCCTACTCTGGGGAGGAACAGATTTACTCCTGCCAAGGTCAGGAGTAGATCTGTTTCCACAGTGGCATTTGGGGATAGAACGCTCCAAACATTCACTCATGTAACTCTCCAGCAGCTTTATAGGAGTAATCTTGGATTATTTACAAAATTGCAAAAAAGTGCAACTCATCTCCACAAGTTGTCATGAGTGTTCAGGTGTAGATTTACGCATTTTGTTTAACCAGCCCGAGTTTCACATGTCTTGAGGTAAGAGGTCTACATTTGAGGAGGAGTCAGCAAACTGAGAAGCTCTTGGATAAACTATTGTTTTCGTGGGTTCCTTAGCTTACGCCTGTCAGCCATAACCCTACAACGACAATCTATCCACAGGGCAGACAATGTGGATTCACAGCATTCGCTTGCATGTGCAACTTCCCAGTTACATTTGTTCCTAAGGTTTTCTCCAGATAGAGAACATTTTCCATTTGGACGAATCAGTCCCCCAAATCACCACAAAGATTGAGTGTTTCCATGTCCTTCCGCTTTAACAATTACGCGTGCTATTTTTTAGGTGCAAGTTTAAATGTGCAGCAGATTGTAAAGGCAAGTGTTGGCGCACATTTATGGGAGTTTTAAACTTTTTAATGCACATAATCCTGAACAGCAGCAAATTACACCTATCTAATAGATTTATTCTGCGTTAAGTTGAATTTACGACTGCAGATTTGCAGCAATACAGATTCTGTCCATTAGGGTCTTCCCCCTGTAAAAGCAATCTTTTGCTCACCTAAGTTTTTTTAGGTATGAAAAAGGGTGTGTGAGCCAAGCCCTGTATAGTTTTAAGAGCGCAGTTACTCCTCTCCCGCTACCTTTGCTCGCACAGTATAACATTAAGAATGAGATGAAGGTCTGTTTGATGACCATAAATAAAATATAATTATATTAGCAGTACGTAAATATTTGCATTTAATATCGTTAAAGCAGAATTCTCACCTTTAGTGCTTGTAAGCGAGCTTGCTCCTCCTCTAAGGCGGCTTGCTTTTCCCTTTCATCCACTCTGGTGAGAGAGAGGCCCGTGCTTGCAAGGGATGATACTGCATTTGAAATGGTGGTAGCCCTGAAATATGATTACAGGAGGTGTCGGGTCGTTTGTTCACATAATTCGTTAATACAAATATTTTGCTGTCATTTCCCTCCATCCTCTGCAAATGCCCCTCTCCTCATTCGTAAGTACTTGATACATTCACCACCATGATTAGATGTTTTGAGAGGTTATATGATCATTTTGTATTTAAGTT
Source organism: Lissotriton helveticus (assembly GCF_964261635.1). Taxonomy (NCBI): domain Eukaryota; kingdom Metazoa; phylum Chordata; class Amphibia; order Caudata; family Salamandridae; genus Lissotriton; species Lissotriton helveticus. The sequence continues at coordinate 1,496,640,423 of NC_136069.1, read as the reverse complement.
CATATTAATAATTTTTAGGTCGAGCCTGTCAAACAGCAAAAGCTATTTGGTTGCAGAAGACCTACTTTTTGCATATTAAGAGCTTACAGGCCACCCACTGCTTACCACTGGTGGGCTTCATTGTCACTCACTTGTTAATTTCTTGTATTCACAATGGCTTTCCTTGTCCCAGCTTGTCCACCTTGTGTTTGTCCCTCCCCTGGTGCATTGCCTTTTTACCATTTCTCCGACTGGCTTCTATTCTTCCACTGCTCATTTTTAGGGAGCTACATTTCTCTTTTTGATTAAGCACCCAGTGAGCTTAAGTGTTTTCCAGCTCTCTCCCTTGAGCTTTTATCCCCACACTACGTATGCTGTCTACCTCGTTTTGCAAGGTCTCTCTTGTGTGCTTCTCCAGTCAGTGCTTGATTTGTAAAAAGAAAATAAGTACCAGGCCTTTTTCCAGGAGGTACTGCAACTTGCACCACTCATTGCCCCCGCCATGCTGCCAATGACAGTAACAACCCAACTACTAACCATAAGACTAATACAAGTGTGATAACTATGACTATTCCAGGCCCCCAAGGCTATAAGCATGGCTTGGGTGGCAGGCAATAGTTATTTTTAATGAATATTGAATGAATAACTGATCATTTCTAAATTAGTCAGATAGTGCGCCAGTGTCAGATAGACCAAATTAAGCCCTGCTCCTCCGTTTCCCCACCCCCTCCCTCCCTGCCCCTTGTTTCTCTCCCTTATGCGCTGCTTTTCACCTCCCTACCCACTCCTACGTTGTCTCCCCCATTTCCACTTTTTTATTTGGGGGGTGGGGAGGCAACAAATTGCTGCCAGTCCTTGCGGTTTTACAAAAAAGTGCTTTTGAGCTATTTTCTTTTAATTCTTTTTTTGGTGCCTGTGGTTTTTTTTTTTTAACGGTGCCAAAAGAACAATTGATGGACAGAATGCAGAACAATGGCATACATTCACCCCACTACAGAGACCTATGCCTAAATCCATTGTTGATTTGCTACCCATGCCGTTCTAGTTTGAGCCCAGCCATATGCAAATCAGTCTTGACCCTGCGCTCAATGGGAACAGTCTAGCCCGAACTGCCAGGCCAGGTCCTCCCTGGTCTGGAAACAAGCATCCTAGTACCAATGCAAAAAGAACAATTGATGGACAGAATGCAGAACAATGTCATACATTCACCCCAGTACAGGGAGAAACTGGCTTGGCAGTTCGGGCCGGGAACCATGAGGCACATGGTCAAGACTAATTTGCATACAGTTAGGTCTAAACTGGGGTGGCATGGCGAGCAAAAGAATGATGGATTTAAACCAGATCTCTTGACTGGGGGGTGAATGTTTTGATTTATTCTGCATTCCGTCCATCAAATGTGTCTCTTTTGCTTCCTCGGTCTAAGTGTGCCAGGTATGCCCAGACATGGGTCCTGGGCTCCCAGTGTCACTGGATTCAAGCTATCCTGGGTGATGAAAGATGAAACCCCAAAACCGGTCCTAGGATGCTTGTTTCTGTCCAGAAAGGACTTGGCTTGGCAGTTCGGGCTGGACTGTTCCCATGAGACACAGTGTCAAGACTGATTTGCATATGGCCAGGTCTAAACTGGGGTGGCATGGTGAGCAAAAGAATGATGGATTTAACCCAGATCTCTTGACTGGGGTGAATGTTTTGATTTGCTCTGCATTCTGTCCATCAGTTGTGTGTCTTTTGCTTCCTCTCCCTAAGTGTGCTGGATATGCCCAGACGGGGGTCCCGGGCTCACTGTGCCACTGGATTTAAGCAATCCTTGCTGATGAGGGGTGAGACCCCGAAACAGGTCCTAAGATGCTTGTTTCCGAACTAGGGAGGACCTGGAATGGCAGTTCAGGCTGGACTGTTCCCATGAGGCACAGGGTCAAGACTGATTTTCATATGGCCAGGTCTAAACTGGGGTGGCATGGTGAGCAAAAGAATGATGGATTTAACCCAGTTCTCTTGACTGGGGGGTGAATATTTCTATGTGTTCTGCATTCCATCCATCAATTGTGTGTCTTTTGTTGTGCTTTTTTGTAGGCATGCATGGATATGCAAATTGACCTGCATACGTTAGCCTACACATTGATGTTGCCTCTGAGGCCATGTCATTCAACCTTTTTAAATTGTTGCCATGCTGCACAGCTTCTTGCTTATGCTTTACAGAAAAACAAATAAGTCCCAAAGGCGAGATGTATTGGCTTTGCCAATGCTGATTCTTGCATTTTGTCAGATTTACAATACAACACAAGCAGTAGCAATTTATCACATTAGTTTTCTTGTAGATAACCAGTGCACAATAATACAAACCGTGAGTCCGTAGTCATATTTTCTTTTCAAAATTACAAGATGGATTTACTAAATATGCAATTATATTATCCAGCTGAAGAAAAGATTTAGCGAAAATAATGTTTGACAAAAAAAATTAAAGTGCTTTAATTAACCAAGATAAGCATAAATGTCAGAAGTTAAAAAAGTACGTTTTTTGTTCGCTTTTCTCTCATGGAAATGATTTTCCATAAAATGTACCTCCCAAACCGTTACCCTGCACAGGTCCTTCCCTGTTAAAGGATGAAAGGTGGGTCTTGGAAAGGAAAGTCACCAAGTAATACATGATGGCACTGGGTGCAATATCGCATGGTGTCTGCCCAATCGTGTGCAAAAAAAACATACCGTGCTATTTGTCAAGAAAGGTGCATCGAGGCTATCAGAAGCACAAGAATAAGATGCAACCCATGGAATGAAGAACAGAGTAATCTATCTTTCCCGGCAGCTGTAGGCTTCTGAATATATCACAGAAAAAACTGAAAAAACCAGCTACGAGACCCTAATAAAGTGATGGTCAATAGAAAAGCGACCTTTAGGTGATTGCAAACATTGTAAACTACCATGAAAAGTTTGAGAATCACCAACTTTACATAATGAAAGGCTATCTATGACTGCAGGGAAAAGATGTTCAATCTCTGAATGAGAAACAGTAAGAGAAACACAAGGCTAATCCTTGATAAATGTGAAATACTGATTTAACTTGCCAAGCATAAGCCGATTGCCACAAGGTTGAGTTCCTGCTTTACAAAACAAGTATTGGTAAAGCCAACAGGCCTCACCTATGAGAGCTATTGGCTCGGACAAGGTTTTGCAGCCATGCTGTACAGCAGTGCGGATGCTTTGCAGTGTGACTAAAACTAACAAAGATGCACTATGATGCAGCGAGGGCTAATACACTTTTTTTTAAAACTGCATTAGCAGTGAATGCATCATAGTCCTATTTATTTTTATTTTTAGCCATGCTGCAGGACAGCCAAGCTGCTATACAGTATGGCAACAAATCATTGCCACAAAAATCACAAGCAAATTCATTGACCTGGGCCTTATCTTGGCCCAGAGAGAAATTACTTGGCATTGGAAATCGAAAGAGGGTCCGTCTACTAGGAGATGGACGAACGAATTACAGAAATGGGCTCGGAGTGAAAGTGCGGTCAGACTCCGACAGGCTACTCGTTCGGCGAACGAGAAGGGTTTGGAAATGGTGAGGGCCTGGGAGACCATAGTGCAAGCCCTCAAGGACTATTTAATTGAGGACGAGGAATAAGGGGTGGTCAGTATAGGAGGTTCCATTGGGCGCTAGATGAACATGTGTGGCTCCCTCAGATCGCTACAGATTTAAATATGTGACAGTGGACATGGCCCGCACCAGCAGCAGTTGAGGGGGGTGGGATAAGGGGAGGGACAGTTGGGGACCGTTAAAGGGGGCAGAGAGAATTTCAGTGACGCTAGACTCATGTTTGGGCCAGTCTACAGAGTACCTTAGGGGCATGCTCCCAACACCGTGGTTGGCTTATGTGAGTGTAGAATATCAGGAGACTCACGTGGGGGGCGTTTCGAAAGATGACTGAGTGCGATTGAGACGCGTTTGTGTTGCTATCATTTGATATCTATTGGAATCTGTATCCAGTTGACTGTATTGGGGGGGGGGGTTGGAGTTATAGAAAAGCAGATACTAGACTTTGTTGTTGACCGGATGCCTCTGCTTAATCTTTTATTTGATGTCTCTGACAGAGTTGTAGCTAATGCCGCCCGGCCTCCGGGATGTGGGCTAAATGGCTGTGTGTAGTTTCATTGTTGATCGGTGACCTAAGGTGATCAGAGGTGTGAAGGTCGAAATAATTCTTTGTTTGTTTATGAATCTGCAATAAAAATATATTTAAAAAAAAATCATTGCCAAAGCCAGCTATGCCCATGCTGTAAATCAAGAACAAAAGGCAATGGCAAAGTCAATAGTCTCAAAGACGAGATCTATGGGCTTTGCCAATGCTTGTTAGGTCTTGGCCCAAAACTCTTGTGGTTCTTAGCAAATCAGTTATTCTCATGCATGAAAAATTAGAAACAAAATCACATTTGAGAAAAAATTCTATTACATGAAGAAAGCAATTGTGCTCCAGTCTATGTACTGGTGAAAATACATTTGGAGGCAGAAAACATATGTTGTCACAATACAAGCATAGAACATCTCTTGTTGCAAAAAACAACAATTTCAAAGGAATAAAAGTCTTCTTAAAGAGCTGTGGCATAGTAAAACAAAACTACAAATGGCAAGAGGTCCAACAAGGACGGCACAGAAGAAAAAATAAAAGTAGTGCCTCAGTTAAACCGCGATCAGCTGAAGGACAGCAATCCAGCTGAAACAATTAGTACTTGGTCCATGCTCCAGCTGAATGAAGAACGTAAGGCAGCACCCACTGGCCAATTAGGGGACAGCAAAAAAGAGTGACAATGAAGCCAACAAACGTTAAGCAGTGCTGCGAGGCTTGCTGTATACAATACATCTTGTAAGTGAGAGCACGTGCAACCATGCCTGAAAAGACTCAAAAAGAGTGGGAAAAGTGCTAAAGAGTTAAAGAGTGTAATCGCTAAAATTTGGAGGACGGTCATTCTTTATTTTCAAAAGTAAAAACAGGTTCTGGATAATGATGGCATTCACCAGGCTTCATAGAATCCTTGACTTTTTCAAACTATCAACTACCCTAGTATAAAGTTAAGAATATTGCTCAAAACCCAACAAAGAGGCAGCAATCAATTTTGCCAACAGCATAACTTTAGTAACACTAATGGGTGCAAACCCGGCAGACTAGCCGCGGTCCGTGCCGATAACAGCGGTGGGGCCGGGTAAGAGGGGATTTCGAGGGGCAATGCAGAGGGAAAATTAAATAAATAATTAATTTTCTCTCTGCACCGCCCCTCGAAATTCCCCTTCCCAGCCCCACAGCCACACCACTGTTACCCTACACGGACCGCGGCTGCGGCAGATACAAGTGGACTGACTCCTGTAGCTGAGTAGGCATGTTATTAGAAGCAAACACTTTCTTTAGAAGCAACATCTTCCAATCTGTCGGATTGACATTCACAAAGAGTTGCTAATATTGTGCTAAAGTATTTTTTTGAAGTATTAAAATTAGCATAATGTTTATAATTAAATACACATTTAACATACATAAAAGATTGCATCAAATACGGCGAGCTGGAATGTTCTAGTAACAGTAAAACAGGCACTTAAGGTAGAAAATGACAAATTAAAAACTCTAGCATTATTGTTTGCGTTGCGCCTTTTGGTAAATGGTCAAGGCTGATTTAAATGTGTTTGGTCCCAGTCTGTGGTGGCATAGTGAGCACCAACACAATGGACTGGAATGCCTAGTCACTCAATCACTTTTGTTCTTCTCAATAAATAAAAAATTGTGTCATCCTCGGCTAAAACAGAATCTTCTGCATAGAAGAACAAGCATTTGCAAAGTCAAAAGTTTGGACTTTGATGTACTAATGCAAGAAAACAGGATTTGTATATGCTTGTGTTTGAATAGCTTACTTAGCACATTCAAGACATCCCTATTGATCTTGTCAATGTGTTTTTCTAGCAAGCAGTTTGCCTTTATTAAAAGCCAATTTTATTAGGACTTACACTCACAGTAGTTAGCAATAAAGCCGCTACTGTTTTATGTGTATATAAACTGATGAAGCATTCAACAACTTGGCTAATGTAATATGGCGCCAATAACAACTATGTCAGGTATCAACATATCAGGGTATTTGATAAGGTGACAACATTTAATTTCCATTACAAAAACACCAACCACAAGTGAAATGTGGTTTGCGTAAGTACAAGACAGAGTACGTTTGCAAGCTGAAACAGGAAATTCATAGCAGAAGACCTAGGAGTGCATTAAGACCAAAGGACGGCCTGCAGCTGAATGAAAAGATCGGAATTCAAAGATAAATCACACATTTCCTGAATAGTATATATCACTGGCTGAAGGAAACCATCCAAATAGTTTAACATTATGTCATCCGGAAGGGTTACATTGCATTGGGATAGTCTAACAAAGACGAAAAATAGCATCCCTGTGTTGCATTCAGCAACGAGGGTTTGGGTACACAGCTTGTTAGGATTCAAAAAAGAATTCCATGACGTTTGTTCACACAGAAATATAAACACAGTGTCATTCACCCCACATCCTATTTATGCATCTGCCAGGGTTTGGGATTATCTAAGATCACCACAAGTCTATACCAATTAAATTCTCTCACGAACTCCAAAATGTCACTTCAGTGCAAGCTCTGTTCCTCAGCTGGACGTTGGCTGTTGAGCGAGCTGCTGGCAGAGTAGACCATTGGTTAAATCTGCATGATGTGCTGATTTATGGAAAATTCTACTTCGAGCCATTTGTAAAAAAAAAAAAAATTCTGATAACAGATTTTATTAAAGTGTTACATCCAACGGGGCATGCCCCCAGCCAATGTTTGTACAGAGCACGGATCAATGATACATAAGTCCCTGATGAGGGTAGCCTTTGAAGAGCAATAAAATCTCCCAACCAACAATCCCCACCTCCCCCCTCCCCGGCACCGCACTACCCGCTTGAAACATTATACAGGCATAACAACATACAGGCATATTTCCGCACCGGCCAATCCTCAATATAGAGTGGAAAGTCATTAAATGGTAACCCTGTCTATGAGATCCTGATTTGTGGATGTGGGAAAGATGGAGAGATCAATGCCTCAGTATTTAGCCCATGCAGTCCAGATCTTCCCGTGCTTTTGTAGGCAACCTCGAGCCTGAAACACCGCCACCTCGGCAGACATACATTTATCTAACGCAGATTTCCAGGCCGCCACTCCAGGGAGAGAAGAGGGCTTCCACTGTTGGGCTATGTTGCGATTGGCCAATGTGAGTCCTAAAAAGAGCAGGTGTTGTTTGTATATGTTTCCCCCTATATCATCCGTACTGTGGAGAAGATCTGCTGGGAGGTCCCAACCCAGTGCACGCCCCTGGCAGGACAATACAACCGACCAAAAATGTTGTAGCACCGTGCAGCTCCAGACCGTGTGTAAAAAGGAGCCGTCATCCGACTAGCATCTGAGGTAGGTGGGGGATGAGATGGCCCCCATCTTCCAGAGACGGAGGCGGGTGTAGTACACCCAATGGAGGTATTTAAACTGGATCAGTCGATATCTATTGGACACAGCTGAACGCCTAGGGCTGGCAAGTACCTCTGTCCAGTCGTCGTCAGAGAGGGTTGGTACATCTGCCTCCCACGCTACTCTCGTACGGTGCAGGTTCGTCGTGGCATTGGTGGACAATGTCTGATAGAGCTGGCGGATTTTATGTCCCCCGAGATCCCCCATCAATAGTCTACCCTCTAGTGGATGAAATTCTGGCAGCATCGTCAGGTTTTTAATCAGGGGTGACAAAGCGTGGCGAAGATGGAGGTATTTATGGAATTGGGACTTGTGTAGATCAAACTCCTCCTGTAGCCTTTGAAAGGCTTTAAGTGTGGATCCTCTTATCACATCCCACAGTGTCGAGATCCCTATAGTGTCCCAACGACGGAAACCGGGCAGAGCCAAGACCGGACGGAGGTACGTGCCCTGCCAAAGGAGCGTCTCGCACGTTAGCATGCCCCACCAACCCATGGACCTCAAAACACGTCTCCATGTCTGGATCACTGTGCGGCTGGCCGGCAGGAGGGCCTCTAGAGCCGAGTAACTATACAGAAGATCTAGTAGTGTAAACACCTCCAAGGAGAGTCGCTCCACCGCATACGCCGGATCGCCTGGCGGGCTATACCACCAATCATTGATGACCAGCAGATGGGACGCCTAGTAGTCTGACCGCATGTCTGCCGCCGTGATGCCCCCACGGGCCATTTGTAAATTTAACGTGCTGGTATTCTGTATTGCAATGGCTCAAAGAGATCTGAAGCAGACTCCCTTGACTGATGGAGAACCAACCGTTTAGAACTCACCTTGGCCTGATGTGAATTCAGGTGAATGTCAGTGCCATCTACAATGGACCTTGAAACCACCATTTTGAGACCGCCTCAATTATATCACCTTCAGTTTAATCAGACTTGCATACTGGATTTGCGGCTGTATATTAGGGACCAGACTAACTCACTGACTGAAACCCAAAAGACTGAACATGCCTCTAACGATGCATTCACTCATTGAACAGCACGGTATCCTGCCCCTAATTAATGCTCCACAGTCCACTGTACAAATTTGTGTCAGCCAAGTAAACTTCAATCAACAGGAAAAAAAAGACATCATAGGAAATGTTTCTTCGTAGAAAGAGGGAGGATCAGTAGTTTCAATAAGACAGAGTAAGAGAATATGAATCCCTCACCCCTTGTTACTGTGGTACAAGGTCAGTCTGATACTGGATCATCGCAAGGCAGCTGATGTCTCTGAATTTGTTGCAAACAACATGAGCACTAATGTGTCATTACAATACAACTGTCAACAGAACGCAATGCAGCTTACATCAACCATGATCAAGCTAGTACCTCTAGTCTTGCTACAGCTAATAACAACATTGCTAAAGTCCTGGGTGATCCTGCCTAGTAATGCCAATCCAGGAGAAGGGTACTCCAATGCCGATTTCTTAACACAGGTACTTCTCTGGAATAGGATCTGAATTCAAAACGTATGGAAGTCGTTTTACTTTGCTCTCAGCGTACCAAAAATGCAGCTGTGGTAGACCCCCAGGAAATCAACCCCAAATCTATCAAACATGATCATAAAGGAGGAGTTAAACAAGCACCAAGATGATTGGGAGAAGAGACTGATGACCTTGCACAGATCAAAGATTGCTAAATCTAGTGATCAAAACAGTGCCACAACCCTGGCTGATAATAACTACACTTTTGCTGTATTCATTTATCTTCCTTTCCCATTGAGTGTGTGACTACAAGGCTGCCCTCATCCCATTCCTCCATGACGTCTAAATTTCACGGAGTTATGGTAAGAGTTAGTATGTATTTCCAGGTATGCCTGTGAACTTCACAAAATCACCTTTTGTTCCTTGCATGTTTCAAGAATGAGACATCACACGCACGCCTTTTCAATGGTGGTTATGCTGCCACATGAGCCGCATAGCTGGTTTTTGCAAGGCCTGCAGTCGCCGGCCGGCCCGTTGTTTTAAAATACATGCCCCAGTCACTGGTGTGTTGTATTCTGTTCTGTTAAATGTAACGTTGTCAGTATATTTTAATTGTGTAAATACAGGTCTTCTGTCTTTAAAGGGTCCTAATATTGATAAAGCACAATATCAATTCTTACCTTGACTAGCGATTAGGTACTGGTATAGTATGTATGCGTGTGCACTGAGAGGGTGTATACATGTATAACAGGGATTCACATAGGGAAAAGTAGGATTCTGGTCCTGAAGCAAATCCAGGACCCCTTCGTGGGCTTTTTTAGAGCTCAAACATGTCAACCTAGAAAGGACATGAGCTGCGTAATTATGCCTCAAGTGTCTGATTGTTTATTTTAATCATCCCTGAGCCACCCCCCTAATAAAGGCACAGTGCTGATTATGGGTAGCTGTACGGAGTATTTTGCTACCTCGACCCCCCATTCCCCAGATCACCTATGAACAGTAACTATCTACAAAGATGGCGGCCCGCCACTAGAGCATACTCTGGCAAGCACAGGATGGACAATGATGGTGTGTGAGGCCTTCCTTTTGTTTTTTAGAAATACCCACTGGGTCCGATTTCCAGGTACAGCGATGCAAATCATCCTGAATTGGGTAAATTGCTCACTAATGAAGATGTCCAGCTAAAATTCTTGAGAGCCCAATATGCAGTGATACGTTTGTTTTTTGTGTGTTTGATGGCCTACCCTAAGGATCATAAATTATGATATTGCATAATATGTATCTTGTTTTACAGAACAAGATAAAAAATTGGCAGGGAGACAAGAGCTCAGAGGTGTGGACACAGAGGTGACATCAAGATAAAATACCAATATATATTGCATGTATTATTTAGGATCATAACATATTCTTTTTTTTTTCAAGATGGATAGTTGGCCACATGTGGCTAAACTAAAAAGACAAATAAAAAACTTGCATTTATGTATTTATTGACCACATACATTGATAAGAGATTGGCATAACAGAATAAATAAAAGGCAAAGGATATTTGAAGTGAGGTTATTAAGCCTTATTATAAAGTGAGCGTCAGAGCTTTAGCACCCTCAGAAGTGATGGGATACTATTTTATAATATAAAAAGCAATAGTAGGAAGATTATTGTCGATTGGGAATAGAGCAGGTACATTGCTTTCATAAACTGCAAATAATATTTTAACCAGGGAGAAGGTAGAAAATGATGTATTCCTTCAGTATGTATTGCTAGCTATTAAGGAGTACTGGAAATCAAAGCCACCAATAGGAATAGCCGGTCTGTGAAGTTTTAGAAGAAATTAGTTTTCGGGGTAGCCCCGATTGAACATGCCATCATTAACTATGTGGTTTCTGTTCAATTTCTGTGAAGTTTGTGCAGGTTCCTAAGAGAAAACCACTGACATTCAGGTGGATAGTGTCTGTGTGAGGTCACAGATGGAGTGAAAGGTTTTCAGCTAGCTAGTTTCTGAAACCTATTAGCCACGCACCTGCAGGGTTTTCAGGTTTAACAGGACAATAGATTCTGGTCTAATGTGACTCTTAATGCACCTAAAAGGCTGTGTCACACTCTACTCATACTTACACTACATAAGAGGCAGTCGTGGCTACTCTGGAGACCCTTGGTAAAACAATCCGTTTTCTACCATTTGTTTAGCGGCAAGTGTGTGGACACAACTCAACCTGTTCTAAAATTAGAGGGATTCAAGTGCAAGCAATTCCTTATCCACTCATTTACTAAAACTCAGATATAATTCATAAAATGCACTTGATTAGCAAATGCATACATTTTATGGACATGTTACTGATGAAGTTAGCAAGTGTACCATTTACTAAGGGTGAGGACACACCATGATTGTGAAGAGAAACAGGAACCAGGTTCTTTATAACCATCACATGTTGAAAGGTAGCATGCTGATAATTATTTCTGTGTGGATGCATCTGCTTCCAGTACAATACACAAACCACTAGGTACATAGGAAATTAGTCAGTTTTTATCTGCATCACTTCAAATTTTACATCATTGCTGACAATAGCAGAAGTACTAAAGCTAGTTCTTTGTGAATCACTTCCTGGTTTCAGTACAGTACAAGCCACATGCAAAAAAGATAATTATCATCACTAATTCTGCTTTTATGATAGTACCGGACTGTGAGAGTTTGTTGGAGCTGTGGGCACGCACCCCTCTCCTCTGAGGGCAGGGAGGTCCAGGCGATCCCACTTCTGTAAGCTAACATGATGTAGATATATATATATATATATATATATATATATATATATATATATATATATATATATGTATGTATGTTACCACCAATGCCGGTAGTCCAGGGCTTAAACTTCGCGGCGGTCCCTCCAAAAAAACCGGCGTTTTTTGCAATATCTCGAACCAAACTTTGTAAGTTCAGAAAGTAATCGGGACACTCCGGGATGCTTCAAAATAACTTTATTTGCAACAAATGGTCACAAACCGACGCGTTTCATCACGTGACCAAGCCTTACGGCGAAACGCATCGGTTTGTGACCATTTGTTGCAAATAAAGTTATTTTGAAGCATCCCGGAGTGTCCCGATTACTTTCTGAACTATTTTGGTTCGAGATATATATATATATGTACATACACACACACACATATATATATATATATATATATATATATATACACACACACATATATATATAGCACAGAAGGAAGGAAGCATGCCAGTCTGTGCAGTAAACTTTACATCCCTGTCTTTACTAAATCATGTTCTCAGGACATCAAATGTCTTATATTCTGTCCAACCTATGACCCAGTGCGGCCGGTGTGTCGAGATTTCCGCTGGAAATACCAGAGGATGACCACCTCACTCCAACTCATCACAGACAAGGTTTACAAGTCCTGCACTTGCCCTGCACTATTTGAAGAACATTGACCCCATGTACGAGAGAGAGAGAGAGAGAGAGAGAGAGAGAGAGAGAGAGAGAGAGAGAGAGAGAGAGAGAGAGAGAGAGAGAGAGAGAACACTAAGGTCTAATAACCTACGCCTAATGAAGATTCCGAAGTTCTTGAAGACGTGCGGCGAAGGAAGCTCATTCGCAGTTCTTACAACCAAGCTTTGGAACAGTTTGCCATCCAAGCTGTGCGGATGTGTGCTTGCAACTGTCGCCCTGTCTGTGTTGGTGTGCACGCTTGCTTCAGTCGCAGTGTCTGTTGTTGTGCACATTTGCATCTGTCTATGTCACCTAGCCCCTACTATCATTGTGCTGTGGTTTGTGATTTATTTCCCTCATAGATTATAGGTTTCTCTATTTTAAAACTCATCATAATTTAGCCTTTCGTGTGTCTGTGGTCAATATATTACACGCAGGAAAGTTGAGAACTGTTCCGCTCGTTATTATAGAACTCTGCAAAGTCATGATCTATGGGCCCCGAATTTCACTGACCAAGCTACGCCCCTAATTCACCACAGAAAGCTGCTGACTATCTGTAAAGCTGTAGCATTAAGATAGCTAGGAGGGTGGCTTAGGAAGGAAACTAAAAGATAGCGTCAAAGCGTAGGCACACGAATCCACCTTACAGAGAACATGGAACATGTTACAGTCCTTCAAAATATCACCACTAAATACTAAAATATACAATTACACTCCACAAAATACATTCAAATTCGCAACATAATTCTACACCTTATACTACTATTCCACGCTACATATTACCACCCCAAAACACCCCACATAAATTCACAACCAAATACACAACTCAATGCCACGCAATTCTAAACCACAAAGCATAATTTCACTCCACATAATACCACTCAGAGCCACATAATTACTCTACTCAATACCACACAAAACACCTCACATAAATACACTCTCTACCACATACCAGCAATCTACATAAATGTACTACACACCTTGACACATTATTCCAATAAGCATAATTTCACTAAATGCCACACAGTTCCACACCACAAAAATGTGTCTGTGGCCTGCTCTCCCCTACTTTCTCTCTTTCTCGCACACTCTTTGTGCTCCTCTGCCTGGAGTTCATTCACCACTTCATACACAAACTACCTATCCCTCTCTAAATTCTTTTCTATCTATTCTGTGGAGTTCTCACCCATATCTATTCCCATCCCACGTAATTCCACTATACACCGCAATTTCACCCCACACAATTCCACAACTAACAATTCAAATTCAACCCACATAATTCCACTCCATAGCACATACATCCACTCCACTCCAAACCAAAATACATGGGTAAAAGACAATCAATTACAACGCTAAGTGCTCTAACTCCCTCAATGCAAGATCGATTGCATTGCAAATGCCTGTTTTTACTGAGCGAGTGTTCCATCAGCGCAGTAGGTTTTATGTATTGGCACTGCATGGATATATAGTTTTATATGAAAGTCTGTCGGGAGTATTACATTACTGCATTGTGGATGAAAACCTAAGATAATTATCGATTCAGAACTCAGTAGGTAAATGACAATACACAAAGGTACTACCTGGCAGTATTCATCGAGCCTTTTGGTGCACTTACTATACAAGTAGCACCAGCTTGGGCGCAAGACAAATGCAATCCACACATCACTTTAAACTGATGACATTACTAGATTCAGCAACAAACGACCAATTGCCATTATGGCGACAGAAATGTTTATGTATCAGCATGGACAGGTCTAAGCCTAAAAGCACAATAGGGAAAAATCTCATGTTTTGTGCCGTCACAGCATTCCTCCCTATTAATAAAGTTGTAGATTATCTAGGGGTGTTACTCTATTTAGACACTGACAAGATAGGGAGAATCAATTTGATGACACTACTAGAGAAATTAGCTATGCAAATCAAATTTATAAATAATTAACCAATATCTTCTGCCAGTCAGGTACATTTTACATGAATGGTACTTGTACCTAAAGAAGTATCTAAATATTACGGCCACTCCTTTTTTCTAACACAAGCCTTGCTTGATCAAGTAACAAAAACCGATCTCTAACTTTGTCTGAAACACAAGAAGAAACTTGAAGTTACATAAAGACGATAGCGGAGGCTCCCTTCCAGAAAATAAATATCTCTACTGGGAGCTAGAGCAGTTGCCATTAGGCGGCTCAATGGTACAACAAAATATCTGTGTTTTGGCGAATATAAAATCTTGATATTCGATGGCGACTAAGGTCTGGCATAGCACAGGAATTCAGAAAAACCAATGCATCTCTACAATTGTTTGGAAACCCAAATATTCAGGACAAAATAATAAATTTTTTAAAACAATAAGTAAATGCCATTCACACCAAAATGCATTACAATTGGCAAGCCATATACCTCCTTAAGAAGTGTGGCTTGAGTATCTGAGTACAATAATTGAGGATTCCTTTTAGCCTAACCCCTTCCCCCATCCACCAGCCTTTGCTCACCTTAATAGTGCAAGATATGATGTCCGGAACCCTCTCCCACGTGGTAGAAGTTTAGAATGTAAGGTACACAACCATAAAGCAGATTCTAATTACCACTAGTGGTTGGTAAAAGTGACTAAAAAACAATAAAACTCAGCCATCAGCACATTAAGTAAACCAATGCTGCCCCATCTCTGAATCTATAAATAAGAGTCGGAGGAAAACATGGATTTCTAACTGAATTCTCTCTTCAGCAAACGAATATAAAAATACCTGCTTGCAGCTGTGGAATCTTTGATTTTCTTTCCTTCTAATGAGGCTAAATGTTGCTCCAATGCATCGAGAAGACTGCTTGGTGCCTGAAAGAAACAGAAAAGGAAATGCATTTTTTTGTTTGCAGTAAAAATGGCAGTGTTTGTTCATAAATCCACTTCCCTTATCATTTATTTAACACCTCAGGGTACTTTGTGACTTTACCAGATGCTAACAGAGGCGTGACCAGTATCCTCACCACACTCACATACCATGTCACTTCAACATCACAATTAAAAACTATGAGAGGTAGGCGACATACTAATAAGAGTGTAATCAGAAAACACAGAAAAGCTCATTATAGATAGTCTAAAGGACCATGACTACCACAGTTACCAAAACTGTTTAACTTGGACTCTTCTTTGTCTAATTATTGAGACTAAATTATTAATGGGAGAATATAACTAGGCAAAACTGTAAGAATATAGTGACAGCTTAGATGAGGCCTTACAAGCGTTGTAATTAATGTTTCTTTCCAAACATTCTAATGATGAAAAGATAGACAGACTATCGTGGGTTTTCTAATGCTACCACGCATGCCTTTACCATGCAGGCAAGTATAAAGTAAGTGATTATGTATGTGTATATATATATATATATATATATATATATATAGCAACAACAGGTATCGGAAAATCTTCGGTACCGAGTGGAAAGCACACACGGGAGACATTAAAGTATCCAATACTTTATTAGTGCAGACCCCCCCCTGACAAACGCGTTTCGCCGTAGCTTTTTCAATGTCAGAAAAAAAACAAATATATATATATATATATATATACATATACATATATATATATATATATATATATATATATTACTTGCACTCCGTTTGACGCTGCTGCGTCTCAGTCACATTTCCAGTACTGAAGAAAAACGGATAAGTCAGACCCAGATTTCGTGCTAATTCAGTGATTTATTCCATAAAGCAGAATAGCACCCAGCAAGCCCGCATGACGCGTTTCGCCTCTAGCCAGAGGCTTGATCACATGATACATTGCTTGAAAGTGATGAGGGTACTTATTGAGCATGTAGGGAGAGGGGTGGCGCTAGTTGTTTGTGGCCTTCCCTCATTTAACCCCATGTTGGCCAGTATGTTTACCGACTTATTTTTATATTATACATCAATGGCTCAGTGCCAAGTGTTCCCAATTGGAAATTTGGTTTGTGCAACATATATGCAGTGCAAAATACGCAAAAATGGTTAACATATTATTGAGTTAACTCCAATCTTCAACATTAGTTATCTGATGAACATAGTATATGTGCAAAAAAGCATTGTGTAAACATTTGCAATTGTATAAAAAAATAATATATATATATATATACATATCTCAACAGAGCAGTAATTGAAGAGGCGAAAACACTACCAACGCATTTCAACCCTTGTGGTCTTTTTCATGGTAGCTGAATCTATTAGCAATTACCATCATGTACTCACAAGTCTTTTAAACCCAAATGGGCATTCTGGCACATGTAGTAAAATAGTTGATAACCTTTCAAACATTGCTGGATTGCACACCGTTGTTTGTGAAACATAAGGCCATTCTTTGAAGATCTTACCGAGGTTCACACACTGGGGAGTATCAGAATTAATTATTTGCTGTAGTGCTGGTGTTCTAATCTCCTGCGCCACTCCTCCCATTTTTACTCTTTCTAAGATCACTGTCAAACAGTTTGTGCTTTTGTCATTCCACCCGCACCACTTTCATTCACCAAAATGTATGTTTATAAGTTCCAGTAACTAGTTAGGCACTAGTAATTACTGTTAATGTCAAAAGTGAGTCAGTACCATATATCCGGTACACAAGCACATTCTGAAGCATATACATGCGATTAAAAACTCTGACAAAACCTATTCAGTGGTATGCCATTTTAATACAATGCATAAAGTAGATGAGAAGCTACTCCAATATTTTGCGACTGATAATGTTCCCTGAGCTTTGAGAGGAGGCAACAGAGAGAAAAAGTTACGTCAGCTAGAACCAACATATATACTGCTTGATAGTATAAATCGTAAGGGTTTAAATATGGAGAAGGATCTGCATACATTTCTCCAACTCTCTTCAAGATTTGAGGAAGCAACATTTTAATGTTTGTGTTTGTTAATTAAGACAAGGAATAAGTCTTATGATCAAGATATAAAAACGTAGGATGCTTAATCATGGCATTTTCACCCACTTGTGTATAGTTACACCATTGCTTGATTTTTTTAACTACTTTAGTTCTAAGTGGCTAGGTATAATGTGATAGATGAAATGAGCTTTAATTGAAATTGTTTTGTCTGTGGGCCTTACTCCACTTGGAGCGAATTGATTTTAATTTATAGATTTTGATTTGTTTCTTAACTTTGGGTATACTGAGCAGCTGATTCTCAGTTTATGTGGTCTGCTTGACACTACAAGTGAAAATGCGTATTTTATGGCTAATGGAATGTATAAACAGATTGTAGTTTTAGAAGGCTGCACAAAAAAGAGATACATGTAATGAGTTTTGATTGAATTAGTTTGAATGTTGTGTCTGCGGTCCTCACTTCACTTGGAGTACTAAGACTTTAAATTGCATTTAAATTTATAAATATTGATTTGTTTCCCAACTTTGGGCATGTTGACTAGCTGATTCTGAGCTCACATGGTTTGCTTGCTGCCATTAGTGAAAATGTGCACTATGTGCTAAAGAAATTTGTACAAAATAGCAATCATGTTTTTGAAAAAACGGATGCTGTTCTGTGCTTTATAATTTGCCAATTACTTATTTTGGACGAATCATTTTTATTAATATGCGAGGTAATGCATATATTTGGATACTATGTACTTCTATGCCTATTGTGAGTCACAAGTCACATTTGTTTATATAATGTGAAGAAAATGATGTTTCTTTACTGTGAACAAGGCTGTCAAGAGCGGCCAAAACATGTTAAGCGGTAACTCTCAATAAAGCGAGTGTTCTTGACAAAGCTCGGAGTGTTGGCGCCTGTTTCTTTGAACAGTGTGAGGTGGTTTAAATGCAGAGAAATCCATCTCCATTTTTCGCCGACACACCCCGTGACTGGGTGCTTAGCGGCCAGGGGCGCTGAATGTTAAAGAGATGATACATATATATTCATTGACTGAAAAAATGAAAGGTTACAGGAATGTTATAGTTAGCTTTACGTTTTACCCACACAATACCATAGAAATTCGGCAGATATAGTTATACTTATGTTAAGAAACTAAAACTTGATTCTTAATGTTATGTAATGGCACACGTTATAGTTTCTTCAGATAAGTATAACTATAAGCATAACTATCACTGCTGAATTTCTATGGTTTTGTGTGGGTAAAACCTAAACTTAACTAGAACGTCCCTGTAACCTTTGTTATTTTCAGTGAATATGTATGGGGTTTTTTTAACATTAAAAAATATAAGTAGATCTGGGGTATCCGCAGAGGATCCGCGTTCTTAGATATAAAGTTTTATTTCTTTAATAACTCCAAAACTACTGAACAGGTTTACACTAAATTACAAAAGGGCTCTTTCTGACCCAACACTGGCTTTGTGCCAAATATGGTGCAAATCCGTTCAGCGGCTCGGCCTGTAAAAGTGTCAAGAAAAATTTCAAATCCCCATAGACATTGCAGGGATGTGGAATTCCTATAGCCCGACGCCCAGGACATATTGTTTGGGGTCAAGGGCAACAAGTTTTAATGTGTATTTTGTCCTTGGGACAAGTAGGCCCAACCCCCTGCAGCACAAACCCTTTGGCTGCCAGTTTGCAGTAGCAAGTTAAGGGCCAGGTAACTGGACTATGCCTGAAAGTTAAGTTAATATTTGTGTGCCTATGTTAATGCTGTTCAAACTTGTATTTATGGTTCATTCATTGAAAGCCTTTATTATTAGGGTGAGCGCTCTAAGTAAATGTAAGTTCTGACTGCACTACTGACAGTAGTTCCAGTATAAAAATGTGTACTCACGGTTTTAAAGATTAGCAATGTGAGGCTATGCATAATGCTCCCAGAATGCTCTCGGATTAGATGCAAATATTTTCAGAAGCTTGAAAGCAAGATTAATGACTCTTTGCTTTCAATATAAAATGTTCCTAAAAAAATGAAAGTAGGAAAATAATACATTTTGCTAAACTACTGTGAAATTTCAGGTACCATTTCTTAGCAGCATCAATTAGTAAAATGTGTTGATGTATGCTAGTATTTCACAAAAATATTCATATTGGAAAATCAATGTAACCAGTTTCAATAAGAGTATGGGAAACATGAAAATAAACAAGCATTGGCAAAACCAGTAGGTCTGAAATTAGTGGTCAGCTTTTTAGTTTTGCCTATACGTGACTTGTTTTGGCATGGTTTTTGTAAAACCTTATTGATGTGAAAGCTGCCGGGCAATCACCATTATAACAAACAATGGCAAAAGCAAAAAAATGTGGTCTAAAAAAAAAAAAAACACACTGCCACATTAGTTACTGCCACTGAGACAAACAACTGTGTGCCAATATGCTCCTTGTGAAAGAGCTTAATGCTGTCACTCACAGTGAAGCCAGCTGATACAGAGAGGGAGAGAGAATTTTAATAAACACAAAAGGTTGTGGTTAACGCCAGACCAAATTAGGGGCCCAATTAATAAAGAAAGTCTCAAAAGTGCACCCTTGATATATGTCCTTGCATTAAGTGCAGCTGTAGGGCTTTCGTAAATTTAAGAATTTTCAGAAGTAGGGCAAGAAATTGTACTCCTAGAAAATATTTGTGAACTGCAGTTTATCATGAGCAAATATGCATGTGTAGATTTGCTCATGCGAAAACCTGAGTGTTTGAAAGTTCATTTTCCCTTCAACCACTTTTTTCCCCAAATCTGGAAGAAGGTTTACGTCTGCCATTGTCAGGAGTAAATTTCCAACATTTCTCAGTATGGGAAAAGATTAGAGAAGAGTTGTTGAAAACCCTTACACATGCAAGTTAGTAGGTTTGCACAGACTGAAAAGGGCATTCCAACCCTGGAACTATTTCTTACCACTACCTTCAGTCCCAGTATGTAGATCTGCAGAAAAGTGGCAACATAAAGGGATTGCTAATATTCAAACACTTCTATGGTATGAACCCTGGCATAATCATAGAGGCTATATAAGAGCTGCCATAATTTGTCGCCGCACCACATGGCACCAAAAGGACAAGTGGATTTTGTTACAGGACAAGTAGATTTATGAAGCAACCTGCCCCATGGACAAGTAGATATTTTAATAAATTCCACACCCCTGCATTGTATGTTTACCTAGCGGTGGTCGCCATTAGGTAGTTATAGTTAGGATTGCGTTTTCATTGGAAAAGCTTTTTTTGTTGCTGATAACTTTGGAACTGTTTGCTGAATCTCCACGAAACGTGCCAAAAGGTGCTACTTTTTGACTAGTTTGTGCATGGAAAGTTTCAGGGTGATCTGTCAAGCGAGGGCAGAGAAAAAAGGGGGGGTCCCAAAATGCAAAATTCCCATACATTTCCCATAGACTTCTTTAGGCAGGGCTACAGCAAAAACAGCTGATTGGAATTACACCACATTTAGCAGAAAGCTAGATTTTGGTACACAGATTGTGATTTGGTGTAAATCCATTCAGTAGTTTTTGAGAAATTAAGGGTACAAAATAATTGTATATCTGGACAGTTGGGTCCACAAGAGGCTCAAGAGACACTCTCGGAAACACTTATTTAAAAATGGAGCATTCGGATTGGCCCAGGGAGCTTTATTCCCTTGAGTCATCTCGCTACCGTGGGAGTGAGCACTCTAATTGGCTACCAGCAACATGAGAAAAATGTTGCTGGAAGATATTACTTGACTTTGGGACTTAGTACCCTGTTCTTTAGTAGAAAAATGAAAACAGTATAAGGAGGCAGGGTAGAGATACTCTGATCCCTAAGTTCCCCCTTGGGGGTACCCATAGAGACATGGGCCAAAAAATACAGCAATTACTTGGGGCACCAGTGGGATGGGGAAAAAAAACGTTGGCTGGACTGTATTTATTACATTTATGATATTTATCAAGGAGATGGGGTCCCGAGGGAGGCTCGCGAGTGGGGCTGCATGGTGCCCCTTCCATTCACTTTTAGTATTGGCAATGGGGTCTCCAGAGCCTAACAAGGATCGGGAAGAGGGGCCATGCGGCCCCACATCCCTTTAATTTTATTAGTGGTCTTGGGCGATGGGATATTACCCAGGGCCTAGCTAGGCTTGGGGAGAGGGGTCACTTGGACCCCCTTCCCTTTAAAAAACATAAGGCCCTAGGGTCCCAAGAGCCTAACTAGATTTTGGGGAGTGGGGCCACAAGGCCCCCTCTCCTTTAACCCATTCCCTACCTCCCCAGTGCTGCCGTCAGACAATGGCCGACGTGGCCCCACCCGTTTTGCGGAAGTGCCGCACTTCCGCAAAATCGCGGCCGCCGTTATGGCGTTAAAAAGCATAAGGGCCCATGGCCAACCCCCCACCACACATAACATTTGGGTTCGCTTTACATAATGCAATAAAACATTACTTTACATAAAAATTACAAAAACTACACATTCAGTGTAAAAAACAAAGGTTAAAGTAACATTATAGTTAGGTGAATTTGTCAGTAACATTATCGTACTGAACTAAAAAAAACACTGAACTTTGTCAGTTAAAGTTAGCAGCGCTAACTAGAACTTGCGCCCGCTGTGCACTGCTTATGACCTGACATATTACATCAATCATGACATGTTCTATGACATCATTTATGACATCCCTAAGGACATCACAATGACTGCTAGCATGTTTAATAGTTCACATAGTGGAGGGTAAATATCATATTACTGTTCTACCAAATTTTGGACAGCCTGGGTCCAGCTAATTAGCATAAGTGGTTACACTGAGAGTGCATGCGTCTGCAGTCCCTTTTAAAACAATTCAGTTGAAATAACTTCCAAGCTCCACTCTTTTAAAAAAAGATTTCAATATGTGACACTATAAATGTGAATATCCGCATACCACCGATTTACGGGATATATCTGCTCCTTGTAGAACAAGACCATGAATGAATGTCCCATGTGATGCACTGTTCGCTTCTGAGAATTATTTTTACATACACCAATAGATTCAAGATGTGGATAGACGCGTTCGCTTCATAACGAAGTGCTTATTTCATAAGTATTTCCTTAATCTGATTATATAAAGCAGTTGTGAGTACACACGTGCATTTATTAATCTCACACGGAGTGCCCTTGTAGAAAATATCACATAATTATTGTCAAAGTGACATCTTAGATTAAAAGGAAATCTCCTAGTCATTATTTATCACTAATTACAAAACGCAAAATTATATTTTGAACTGAATGCACCAATAGATATAATTATATGTTGGCCTCAACACAAAAACAAACAGCTGTTTATCGTTCGCTGTTGAGGAGAGTCGCGCGGCCATAGGCTGGTTTCCTTTTTTACGCGGTTTGAATGAACTCATTTATTCAGCTTTCTGAGTGATACAAGTGCACAGGGCGTGGCCAAATCTAGACACTTGCACACAACTTCTGAAGATCAAATGGGAGAGAAGAGTGAACCAGCAAGAGTCAGTGCGTTCATTGTGAATGACTCGCAGTTTGGTAACATTATTCACTTTGCTTTGTATGAAAGATACCCCAATACTGGATAACAGTAGTACATATTCTGCAAATATATTATGTACGGTACTGTCATTTAAAGATGATACGTCCTCCATTTTTTTAACACATTTTATACATTGTTAAGTTTAGAAAGAGGAAAGCAGTACATTAGTACATAGTTCGCAAGAATGCTCATAGTATTAAAGTACTTATGGCAAACGAAACAGTAAGTGTCCTTCCCTAGTGACCATGTCTCAGTACATTCCATCCAAAGTGTCAACTATAATAAACACTGCAATCAGATTACTTTTATTAAAAAAATGAAGGCAATATACACCCCCCCCTACTTAGATTTCTATATCTATGGTACATTATGCCCACATCGTGTATTTTGGGCGCACTTAGAAATACCTTTCTGAACATCAGAGCAGAGATGGAGTATGTCCAGATATCTACAGGCTGCATGGCCTACCAAGGCTGCTTCCAGTATCAGTTTTGTTTTGCATGCCCATACTACCTATCCGTACAGATTAATGTCTCTGATGCTGCATATCAATAAAAACACATTGAAAAAAAGATGTTTGCATTTATCTACATTGAATGTGATCTCCTTCCTTCACTTTGCACAAAACTCAACAAATGGCAAACAGAGGAGACTCCACTCTAATCTATCAAAATAGCATCAGAGACCTTTGCTACACAGACTACCCTATTTATTATACATGTCAACATTTGCTACACAGACAACCCTATTTATTGTACATGTCATTAGAGTTTCTAATCTCTGCAGCGATAACATACAGGCAACCACAAAGAGGTGGCTCGTTGCGAGCCTGCCCTAAATAACTGCTCTTCATATTCCTTCCCGTTTTTACAAATAATCCACAGCAGTTAACTAATTTGCCTATCATGTCAATGTGCTATATTGTGAGAGGTGTATGCTTTGACTACAGCGCCCACTCCGGTTTTCCTCCTTCAATAATGCACCCGGGGGAGGGGGGGGGGGGGGGCGTGGCTAGCAGCCGACCGGAATGGTTGCCTAGCAGAGGAGCTCCGTGGTCAACGAGACCCCATCAGTATATCCTTCCATAAATCCGTTATCTCTGCTATCAAGGCGATAGGCTCCGTGAGAGGACACCAAGCGGCATCCCCCGCCGAAACCCCGGTGTGGATACGATACCGGCATTAGCCTCAAGGTGAAGTGCCCGACTGCGGCTTACTGACATCGTGGCTGCACCGGACTGGCCTGAAGCACTATCCGCCGGAAGTGAACGACTGCCGGAAGTCCCCTCATCGCGACTTTGACCTTCGCCCGGAGGAAAGATCCTTCATCGGACGGACGAGAGCACCTGTTGCTCCTGTGGTGTGTCGACGGCTCCCCCACATCCCCCCTCCCTTGGCTTATTTGGGATCGGAGGGGCCGGTGGTGGACCCCCGGAGGCGGGGGAGTCGCGGACGTCATCGGTGACGGGTGGGACAGCCGCTGAGGCTTGGAGCCTGCACCCGATCCGCCCCTCGCCATTCCTGCCGTCCCCTGTGCTACCGGCGGGCGGGGGGCGCCACCCGCCGCGGTGCCGGGGCGAACCCGGGAATATTGTGCCTGTTAAGTACCAGGCATATCATCGCTCCTGCAGCGCCGGCCTCGCCTGAATTGCTGCTCATCCAGGGACCGCGCTGGGGCTGTGGCGGCGGACTTCCGAGCGTACACTTGGGGACGAACAAGAGTCAACTAACCCCGGACAAAGGCCTCTGGCACATCGGCTCTGTGGCACGGTCGCCCTCCCCCACTGTTGCCATAATATAGCTTGGAGGGGGTACATTGATCCTGAGCTGCTCCCCCACAGCGTGGATAGCGCACTGCGGATACCAACCACTGTGGGCACCCTCGTCTCCCTAGGACATACATCGCTCAAGGTGACATTGAGATTGTGGTGGCATAGAGGCCAGAGAGCCACGAGAAGCTCTGCACTAGGGAGCACACCTGACCCGAGCCTCATATTACCCCTGATCATCTCTGTTGACGAAGGACATATACGCTACGTTGGCCGGTCTCGGGATAGAGGGATCCCACCCCTTGTGACATACTAAGAAGCCTACCCCTGGGGCCTGCCTCCTCGACGGACCGTCATAATTGCACACCCGAGTCTCAAGGGGCCAAGTCGCTATCGGGGCTGTAGCCGGAGTTGATACGCCTAACGGCCCCCTGAAGGGAGGAAGCATGGCGGGGAAAGGAACGCGGAACAACGCAGCTCAGTCAAGGCTGGACAAATATGCGTTCGAGAAGACCCCATCGCAAAACCCGGAAGGGCACACGTCCACGGGCAAAAGCCCCGAGGGCGACGGAGGGAAACGGGTGACACTCGAGGATTTAATGAAAACGCTCACCAATGTCCAAACTACAGTAGGGGCCATCTCCTCGGATGTGGGCTTATTGAGGGCGGACCTTCACAAGATGACCGAGAGAGTGGTGCAGGTGGAAGTGGTCTCGAAATCCCTGGTTGAGGACACCTCCGAACTGCAGTTGGCCATGGAACGGATGGAAGCAGTCACTAAGAAACTGCAGGACAAGCTGGACGATCAGGAAGGGCGGGCTAGACGTAACAACGTCCGAATCCTAGGAATACCAGAATCGGAAGGCAAGCGGGCGATGGACCTTTACATAGAAGACCTTATCAAGACCAAACTGCAACCAAAAGGTCTATCGCATTTCTTCTCCGTGGAGAGAGCGCACAGGGTCCCAGGTGGGATACCGAAACCGGGTGCAGCACCAAGACCTGTACTGGCCAGGCTATTCAATTTCCGGGACAGGGATGTCATACTTCAAGCGGCTCGGAATGCCCCGCCCATCAAAATACAAAACTCTACGTTGGCCTTCTTTCCAGACTATATGGCCGAGGTGGCCCGACGCCGCAAGACCTTCATGGATGTGAAAAAGGCCTTGCGAGCAAAGGAATTGCCTTACTCGATGCTGTTCCCGGCAACTACGGGTCGTGGATAATCATAAATCTTGGTTTTTTGATACCCCGGAGGCGGCGTGGGACTGGCTGGACGGATGGCGACGGGTGGAGGAGACTAGACGCACGGGCAGAGGCCAGAGAAACCAACGGATCGAGAGTACTGAAGCTTCACCAGCATCGGCCAGGGAAAATCAGGACAAGGAGCTAGAAGGGGGACCGGAAGCTGACGAATAATGACCTGAATCATGAGTTCCTGAATGGCATAGTCAGATCCACAGGTGGCCACGACAGGTGAAAAGGCTGCCGCTGGACTCAGAACGGGAAGAGCAGACTGTGACCGATGGGGTCACTAGTACCACGGAACCACTTACCCCGCAAGCAAGTACATTGGGGGGGAATGGGAGCAGGCACTCTGCTAAGTTGGGGAAGCGGGCGGTTCTATGTCCGTATAGCAGGGAGGCAGGGAGGGGGGGCGGGAAGGGGGGATCGTTTGCCAAGTTTTATTGTTATCATTTAAGTCTCATGTTTTTCCTTGGCTTGAATGTACACACGAACACGGGACACTTTTTCTGGTGCCTGTACACACTGCTGGGTCTCCTACGCCGGCACAGACGAGGCTTCCTAGTAAGCCTATCATCATCTATGGAACACTTCGCTCGACCGGGGGACGGTTTTGTAAACACTCTGGGAAGTACTCAATACGGTAGATGGTGTTGGACCCTGGTCCGATTTTCATATTCGGAGACACTAACGCCCCGGCACTTAGTTAGCCATGATTATTCATTAGTTAGGTCCCGATATTGCAATAGTCTCAGGTTCCTATGTGGGTTAGCTATACACACAGGCACAAGACACTCTCTGTGTTACCTCTACACAAGGCCAGGCACTCTACATCGACAAAGACAAGGCTTCCCATACTCAAAGTTGTCGGACCCCGATCCGAGTACCATATTCGGAGACGCTGACACACCGGAGCACCTGCAGACATGGCTGACCAAGACCTTTTAACGCCTCACCCCCACCCACAGTCACTGGTTTCTACCCCACTTACTATCATCTCATGGAATGTGAATGGGCTGGGCCACAAAATTAAACAGGGTTTGGTCCTCCAATTTCTCAAAAGAAAGGCACCGACAATAGCATTGCTTCAGGAGACACATCTGGTGGGAACAGCCTGTAAGGCCCTTAACCGTTGGGGGTTTAAAATGGTCACACACGCAGAATTCTCCTCTGGTTCCCGTGGGGTAGGTATCCTGGTATCAAAAAATGCACCCCTACTTATCAAGCACACATGGACTGACGACCAGGGACGTTTTGCGGCGATCAGCTGCCAATGGGAGGGCCAGCCCTACAATATACTAACAGTATACATCCCCCCGGCGTTGCATCAAGGGGCCTTCCGAGACCTGGGTAACTTACTGCTTGAATTCCCGGAAGGGGAATTAATTATTGGAGGCGACTTCAATGCGGTACTAGACGCATCCATGGATCGACAGCCTCCTCGAGAGGCTACCAGATCAGACCACCTGTTCCGAGAATTCATGGATGCGTTGGGACTGGTAGATATGTGGAGACTCAAACATCCACGGGATGGCCACTACACATTTCTTTCGGGAGTCCATCATAGTCTCTCCCGGATAGACTACTTACTGACACTAGCCGTTCCCCCAGAAAAGATTGCATCCATAGAACACCTACCGCGGGGAATATCGGACCATTCCCCAGTGCTACACACCTACACAGTGCACCCCACCAGACGACAAAGGATTTATCCGGTCTATCCTGGATATCTAAAGAATCATGCCATTGCTAAAGCACTAAAAACAGCTACCGCGAATTACTTCGAAGAAAATGTGGGCTCGGTCGACTCACCGTCGGTCCTTTGGGAGGCCTACAAAACAGTGATCAGGGGACAAGCCATCTCCACTATCACTAGGCATAAAAAAGCACAGAGGGCAACCATAGAGTCGCTCGAAACAGCGGTTCAGACAGCGGAGTTGACACACGCCTCTGACCCCACGGAGGACACAGCACATACAATTACGTTGGCATCTCAAGAATTCAGGGCGTACGCGGAAGACATGACAAAGACAAGGTTAACTGGTACGTTACACAGGGTCTATGAATTAGGAGATAAGACTGGGAAAATGCTTGCATGGATTGAAAGGAAGGAAAGGGCGAGTAGATGGATAGCCACATTAACACTCTGACGGTACACGCACAACCTCTCCCCCTAAAATAGTAGAGGAATTGGCTTCTTACTATGAATCTGTGTATACAGCACGTGATGGAGTGACAGAAGATGAATGCACACAATTCCTACATGACATACCCTCACCACACTCTCGCAGGAGGATGCACAGACACTAGAAGATGACTTAACGGGGGAGGAATTGGGGGTGGCCCTGGCAGCCCTAAACACTGGAAAGGCAATGGGACCCAACGGCCTACCAATCGAACTATATAAGTCAATGTCTCAACACCTTACCCACCATATGCTTCCCATGTATAATGACTGCTTGGAACGGGGCTCTCTCTCGCCGGATCAGCGGTTAGCCACTATTGTCACTATACACAAGCCAGGTAAACCGCCTGACCAGGCGTCCTCATACCGGCCGATCTCGCTAATGAATGCAGATGCTAAAGTGTTAGCGATACTCCTGGCTCTAAGTTTACAGCCCCACCTCACAACACTGGTACACCCGGACCAATCGGGCTTCATGCCTGGGCGAAACACCTCCCTTAATTTGAGGCGACTAAACGGAATACTACACCGCATTCCCTCACTCCGGGAAGATGCCGCAATTCTCTCCTTAGACGCGACCATGGCGTTCGATCTTGTGGAATGGCCGTTCCTCTTCGCGGTGCTCAGGAAACTGGGCTTTGGCCTTAAGTTCTGTGGCTGGGTTAGACTCCTTTATACAGCACCCCTGGCACAGATCATTGCGAATGGGCACACGTCACGCGTGATCACATTAGGTCGCGGTACCCGGCAGGGATGCCCCCTGTCCCCACTATTATTCGCCCTTATACTGGAGCCACTGGCGGTGAAAATCCGTATGGTTCCACAGATCCGAGGCATCTCGTGGGGAGCGGGCTGGGAGGACCGCATCTCCCTTTACGCTGATGACGTGCTGCTGTATTTAATGTCTCCTACCCCGTCCCTAACAACACTAATGGCCATACTTAAGATCTATGGAGAAGTATCGGGGTATACAATTAACTGGTCCAAATCGCTCTTGTATGTCTTGCGCGGTTCAACGCCCAGGCTACCCCAGGATTGCACCCTACAAACGGTGACCGGAGGGTTTAAATATCTCGGAATATACGTCACCCCACAGGACACAATCTTTATGGAAGAAAACCTACTGAAACCTCTACAGAGGCTGAAGTCGGATGTGAAGCACTGGCGTTCCCTTCCGTTGACTTTACTGGGCAGAGCGGCGCTCTTTAAAATGCTCTCGCTTCCTAGATTCCTTTATGCATTACAAAACACCCCATTTCCGGTCCCTCTCGCATACCTAAAGTCGATTGATGCGGAGATCGCCGCGCTCTTATGGGACCGTAAACCAGCCCGTATAGCGCATTCTAAATTGACCCGTAGTTGGTACGATGGGGAGATTGCCTTGCCAAACGTCAAATTATACTACTGGGCCGCACAACTTATGGTGGTGAATCAATGGATACATGCCCCGCAACAGGATCCGGCCTACGCTCTTGACAGGACCGTCCTCCCCCCAGACAAACTTATGAAGGCGCTATACTCTGACAAACGTCGGCACACTCTCACGGGCCCTACGGCTCACACAATCAAGATCTGGCACACTGCACAGAGAGCTCTAGGGTGGGAGGGAGTCCTCACGCTAGCCACACCGCTCTGGGATACACGCAAACTTGGCACGCTGGCGAATTCGAAAGGTTTCAGGCAATGGGATCTAATTGGCATTTCCACAATTGGGGACCTATGGATAAGGGGGGAGATTATTTCATTCCCAGCCCTACAGGAGCAGTATGGAATGGGAGAAAATGAACATTATCGCTATGCACAAATCAAACATGCCTTGCAGGGGGCCATCCCACCAGGTGCGACTCTTGCCGAATCCTCCCCCCTGGAGGATAGACTCCTCACTGACCACTTAGATAAGAAAGCGATCTCCCTTACGTATCGGAAGCTCATCAATAATCTCCCTGACCCCACGGTAGTCTTACGCAGTCGATGGGAGGTGGATCTCGGAGACATAGCGGATGAGGACTGGTTACATGCACTGGCATCTCCAAGAGAGACCACCATACCTTCACGACTGAAACTGATACAATTAAAAATACTACATAGAGTATACTATTCACGTACTCTACTGCACAAGCTAGGGCGCACCCCGGAACCTACTTGCCTGAGAGGTTGTGGGTCCCCGGGGACTTTCTTTCATATACTATGGGATTGCCCCAAAATACAATCATATTGGGAGGAGGTTTTGTTTGAGATTTCGGAGGCAACAGGGATTGAATTGCAGAACGAACCTAAGTGTTGTATACTGAATATTTGGTCACCTACCGATATGAACAGGGGATTGCAAACCTGGGCGACGCTGGGTCTGGCCATTGCAAAGCGTAACATTGCTAGGAGATGGGGATCTGGTATGAAACCCTCATGTACAAGGTGGTGTAATGATATGGACTCAGCAATGGTGGCAGAAAAGGCAGTATATGTGCATAGAGGGTGTCCTGGGAAATGGTCGAGAATATGGACTAAATGGAACGAATACCGAGGGAACTTATGTGAGCCCCCGGAGGAACTGCCGGAACCTGATGATGACCCGTAGTGAGGGTGTGACAGTGACTTTGCTTTGTTATGGCCTTTTTCTATGTTTTGGAACACAGAGGGGAATGTACTTGGAATAAGTATGCTAATGAGTAGTAAAGAGAAACGAGATATATCTTACATGACATGGAATGCACCCAGGGGGGGTAAGTAATCACAGTAACTAGGTATATCATGCTAGCCGATGGGCGACGTAGTTTGTGCCAAACAAGATTAGTGGTATAGCTTGAGTTAGGAATGTTTACATAGTGAGATAGTTGTACTTATGACACATATCAAAATGCTTGTAATATGTAACCCTATGGAATATCGATAATGACTGGTTTAGTTCTGATTTTGATTGAGACAAGTTATGGTTATAAAATAAGACGGACTAGGTCTGTAGACAATACTATACAACTGTAATAAGCTAATGTATACACGATTTACGACTGGCCGAGGATGGTCGTTAACATTGCGTTAATACTGTGATATGTACATATGGTAAATAGCGGCCAGCCTCAGGGTTGTGGGCATGACGCTGTGTATAGCTGAAAGAACTTAATAAACGTCTTGTATAAAAAAAAATAAAAAAAAAAAATTATGCACCCAGACCCTTCCTCTGGTCCACCACATTGTGAACATTTCATCTATACAGGCACCTAACGTGACACTGGGAGTCAAAGACATCAGAGGCCTCTAAACCAACATGTGTCAAAAAAGAGAAGGGGCCCAAGCTATGTTATGTTATGTTATGTTATGTTATTTGTGTCTTTTATAGCGCTCGGCTACTCAGAGAGTGTCCCGGCGCTTTATTGACAGCCTAAAAAAGACAAACACAACACATAAATTAAAAGAAAACGGGATCAACGAAAAAAAGGAATCTGGGAGGCAAAGAGCCAAGTTTTCAGGCTCTTCCTAAAAGCCAGCAAGTTTGAGGTGCGTATGATGAGTAAGATGAGTATGTCTCATGGAAAACAATCCTTATCCATGGATGACCATGAAAAATCTATTGAGTGCCTTACTTTGACATAAGAACAGGGAGGCAAATCCTTCAGCACCTCAAACCATTCTCCACATCATTTCCATCTAGCTTCAAGAGTAGAGAGAGCGACTGAGGAATAAGTAGTATCTCTCTAATGAAGTGATAGCAAGTGCTTAATGTTACTATTAATGGTAAGTGTCTGCGAATGGCCAGTCGTTATTTTCCCTGCCCCCTAGGATCCTTTCATCTTTCTGTAATTCACATATCCTCAGGTCTTTCTAAAAAAAAGCTATTTGGGAAGCAACAGGCATCCCAGTGACGACCACAGTTTCCTACATCTGATCAAACTAAACGCGTAAACTAATCCAACCAAACTGGAGTTTAATTTGTAGAAGGTAAAACAGCATGCATGTGTTGTTCACAAACTACTGCAGTACAAGTTGTGTAACTTGAATTTGATAAATTCTGCTAAATGGTTAGCATTTGTATCCAACAGTTCAAACGTGGCAGTAAAAAAATATTCTCAGTTGTGTTCATTTTTGCAAAATTAACAGGCTGGTTTCCAAAAGCAGCTAGCAAGGAGAAGAGAGCTTGCATCCTATACACGGCTATCCACACAAATGGGTCGCAGATGTAGTAGGCAATCTCAATAATTCATTTCAGTTCATTTCCTGTTTTATTTAATGGGAATTCAATTATTGTCTGCAGACCAAAAAACTGCCAGGATGCAGTCCACTAAGCTCATTGAAATAGACTACGAAAAAATTATATATGGGCCTCAGTTGTCTGCTCCCATGACAGCTGGAAACGTGGACACATCTGGATGATATTGCGCAGAGAAAGTTGTGGCTGTTCAGCCAGTTTCCCGGTGGCGAGAGGTAGAGTATAACATTTTCATGTCCTACTCTCTGCTTTCTTGACATCCTTTTGAATTCATTTTAACCTTTAGCTTGCTGTTTGGGAACACCATACAGTTTAGTGTGGACAATCATTATTTGCATTGCACCACCTAGCTTGCTGCAAAGTTAATCTCAGCACAGACATTCTTGCCATGCAGAGTCAGCCTGGGAAGGGATACTGACCCGAGAAGTCCTTTCAGGCCATCTTCCAACATTCCTCCTCTCAGGTCCTAGATTCCCATTCTGGCCTACTCCGCATCCTCATTAGTTAGCTCGCTTTCTCTAGAGCTCTTAAGATTCCGGGCCTTTCTTACTCTATATTCCAGGAGAAGCCACGCCCCCCCCGGCATCCCACCCCTTTTGTCCTCTCGACCTATGATCAAAGAGTGGGTTCTGCTATTTCAGTTGCGGACCCTAGGGATGGGATGGTATACGAGTTCCAGTTTGGTGGTACACAAGTATCCAGTGTCTATTTACACAATTTCCCAAGACAGAAAGAGACTAATATTCCTAATGTGGTCCTCAAGTACTGGGCAACTAAAATAAAAAAAAGATGCAACAGTACAGGCGCAGCCGCACACCCGAGGTGTTAAAGAACAATATAAAACAAGCATTTGCAATGCAATCGGTCTCGCCTTTGGACCTTGTAAGTGTTTAGTCAGAGCTATTGGCACTGTTAATGTGTTTAAGTTAAGTTATAAAAAATACTTACTCTAAAACCTATAAGCGATCACGAGGGCAACAATCCTATTTGTGTAAGAATAGGTGGACTTCAGGTTAGCAACAAAAAGACATATGATGCCCAAGTTAAGTAGTTATTGTACACGCCAGAAAACCATGGTTTCACCTCAGCATGTTCGGATGAGCTCCACAGAGGGTTGATGCTAGAAGGGGCTGTCAGAGTTACGAATATTACAACGTGCAATGTGTAAGGAGGAGAAGTCATGTATTGTTACAAGAGGGATTTGAGCCCTGAATCCAAAGCGTTCCCTGAGGTAGCAAGTGCCCCTTGTGCCCTTGGTCACCCTATCTCGACCACTGGCACCTCTTGTAACATAGAATTACAGTGCTCAGTAGCTTTACATCTAGGTTTGCAGTTCACAAATCCAATAAAACATCCATACATGCATACTACATTCGACGGACACCATTTTTCAGCTCACATATGAGCAGAAAGATAATGGATTGGTATTTAGCATTTAAGCTCGTTCTAAGAAATGGCATGGAGAGGCTGTATTTATGTCATACCCCTTTGTATCTGGTATGAACTCCAGGACCCAGGGGCCATTGGCCAATCTAGTGGGGGTTACTTCCCTATCAGCATGGGTTATCTATGTAAATGTAAATGTAAATGTCTATGAGATTTCACTGAGCACAACAGTGTTTCCATTTCAAATATAAGTTCCAAAGAGTGACCGAGTTTACCAAAACCCACAACCAGTGATGTCTCAATTCTAGCACTATGCCCCGATAAAAATTGAAACTTCTCTTGTACTGCCACGCATAAATGTGGGCATGAAGAGTACACGTCCACACAAATATTCGAATTGTCACTGGCTTTGCAATGAAGCCTTTTCAAATGTCATTAAACCCAACGGGGACACAACAAACACTCTTTGGAGAGGAAACCTGTTCATATCTGTAACATGAACTAGGGCTGTTCTCATAGGTCACTCTGACATACACCTGGTAATATACCAGTTTCTGTACATGTGACAGCAAAGAATATGTTGATTCTGTGATTATACGTCATCATATAATCCTTCCTCGCACTAAGCATTGCTCATAAAAAACCCATTAGGTAAAAATATCAACAAGATGGCAGTGGACTGTGTTTTGATATTTAAGTAAGGCTAGCGTATAGTCAGTGCACATTAATTTCACGTTCTGCATATTTTAACATTTAGCCTGTATTACTATTAGTCGCATAGTGAGGACCGGAGTTTCTAAGATGCAGTGCCTCCCAAAGAAATGCATTGCGCTTTGTGGTGTGCACCTCGAGTCAACCATTTGGATGTTTACAGTAAGGCTCTCTATTATTTGAGGGAAAAAAAGCAAAAACTATATCCAAACTTAGAACGCTCACCATAAGAAAAGAAAATAAGACGCAAGTGTATTTAATAGGCAGAAAACATTCTAGCAGTGGTATTGCAACTCCTTACTCGGAATAGGGTGTAGAGGTAGTTATCAACTAAAGAGTACCGCATATGAACAGGTTAAAGTGAGCAGAGATGGTGTTTGTAAAGCCCCACTCTAGCACTTGACTCACTTCACGACGCTTCCGGTCCGAGCAGAATGGCAATGCCTGCTACCGGGAAGCAGTCTGTGTCCGCTTGATTTGGCGCATAGAAGCAGAGAATAACAAGGGTAGCTGCTGGATACTGGCCTTGTAATAATGCTAGCAGACACATTTTTGATAGGCCCAGAGGCATGCCGGCGCACATACTTGTGTTTTACAGATCCATAATCCCTCGTGGTTGAGGCACATTTGACAGAAAACAACGTTGCTGTGTATAGAAAATATACCTGTCCTGTGGCTACTATACAAACAATCTTTTACTCCCTGAATACATTTAAACAAAGGCAATTTCTGAGAAGCAAAGGCCGAGTAAATTACCCCCGAAGACTCCATACTCTTGTTGAAAAAACGACACTTTCCGTTTTGCTGCCATCTTTGATTACTGTCTCGGCCATTATTTTAATTGCGAGTAGCCTTTTCCATGGCTGATGTAATTAGCTTTGAGCAGCATAAATCGAATCCAAGCACCTGCCTTCTCTCTATGTGCATCAAAGCCAACTACATATCTCCCGCCTTTTCTTTACAAGACCCGCAAAAAGCCTCATATATAAACAAGGGTAACAAAGCCCTCGCGGTGCGGGAGGTGGGCCAGCCCCCCCACCCCAGGACTCAGCACAGTACCTTGACATGAGAGCTCTTGATTAAGGCCGATGGGGACGTGAGAAGCAGCCGGGCTCGCGCTGCTGATGCTGTGCACAGGCACAGGCAGCGAGAGCTCCCAGGCCCCTCCCACCGATCCACCCACCTACGCCTTGGCTGAGGTCGCGGGCGGAGTGCCGAGAAACAAGCGCGTCTCAGAAGCGCGTCCACAGACCGGAATCTGCTCGTGCCCTGGTCTGTGCCACTTGGGGAGGGAAGACAACGACAATAAGGCTCGCTGGCGGCAGCGCTTCGCGCTGCAACTCCAGGCGAGCCCTAAAAACCGAAGAGAGCCCCTTCGTACCAAGAGGACAGGGCTCCATTACTAGACAGAAAATCTAAGACTCCCCCAAGTATAAATGTCATACAAAACACTCAAACTCCAATACGCGTTCACCCTGCATACAAAAAATCCACATAAATTCAGAAAAATATACGTGGCTTTAATCCTATTCTCAAAAGTAAAATACCCCATTACAAATTCATATAACAAAAACACATTTATAACTGATAATCACGAGCACATATAAATACAATAACAAATGAGAGAGCAACTGAAACCCAATAATTAGTCTTCCTAGAGTAGTAAATCTGCTTTTCTTGTCCACAGGTGTCCAGGAATACACTGAATTCAATATATAGACCCCTGAGCACTACAGATCCTAGTTTACTGATCCGCCATCGAATTAAGTCATGGACATCTGTAGAGTTTTGAGAATGGGAGAGTCTCTTAGATTTTTTCTGTGAAGGGTTAAAGAACACCACAGAAAGTGATTAGTGAATTGAAGAAATGGATGCATTAATATAGTGGTTTTACATTCTGTTCCCGATTTTGACAGAAACATAGCTTTCTACCAGGCTGGGAATTATAAGACCTGCGGCCATATAACATGTCCGCTTTTCCCCTCCCTAGGCATATCAGTGATGCAAAGCGAGTGAAACGTCCTATTTGGAAAGAGAAATTGCAATTTATCCTAGCCATCATGTGTTAAGAAATACATGGGCGACTTTTACATTCTCATAGTACCTTTGGGAGGGAAAGGGAACTCGAAATACGGCAAGATTCCCCTATTCTGAAATGAATACCCACATTATTGGTAATTTCGAGAGTGGGAAAGCCTATGCCATATGGGGTATTCACAAACAACTTGCAATGGTGCCCTAAGCGATGCAGACTTAAAGCAGCAGAGTTACAGGCATTACTCATGAAGAAGAAACTTGCATTATAGTTAAGAAGATTCTACATAGCAAAGCCAGGAGAACAATCATAAAAAATTCCAACTCCGATCTACTCACAATGCTATCTAAAGGCTTTATTGAAGAACTCACACGGATAAAGTACCTCACAGTAAAGAACCGCGCAGAATCCCACCTAGATTACTGAAGAAATCTGCTAAAAGCAGCATACTAGCTTCATGAACCAAGAGCATCGGCTAATTTATGAATTGTTTTTTATTTAGAAGTTTTGTAAAGTGCTACATAAAGCCTTTCATTTACCTCATAGCGCTGAAAATAATAGAAAATGCTTCTAAAGCAGAAGGAAGGGGAAGTTTGCGTTATACTGATGAACATTCTGGCTTCCTGGTTCTGCAGCCTTAACTAACTGGACAATGATTTTCTTGGCTACCCCAGTGTAAAAGTTATGCTATACATAATAAAATGATACAAGCGACCACAAATCAAAACAACAAGGGCCTAAACTCCCTGGGGCCTAAGTGCTAGTCTTTGTATAGAGAAACTCAACATCCAGTTACTCCTTTAACAGGAAGAGCTAAACATAAAGCCTTACACATCATGTGACAATATGTTCCCCAGTCATTATTAACAATAGGGAAAGGACTTCTTCAAACAACTCAGAAGACTCAATCAACCCTAAGTGGGCACCGGGACCTTAGAAGGGAAAATTCACGCAGAGTATGATCAACCCATGGGTTTAAACAAAGCTTAATTGACCTCCAATCATGCAGAGCCTATTGAGTACGCAGCACCAAACAAACCAAATGTGTCAGGAATAAACGGTGTTGGACCAGGGGTAACATGGTTGGGATAATGTTGCTCTCAAACATGTCAGAGACACTTAAACCTCTACAAAACGACAACAAAGATCATCACAACTGCAGCACTACACACTCCTCCGAATCCATTGTATCTGCCGCTGGTCTTATCCACTTTGGGATCAACTCCAATGCCTACCCTTTTAGTGCATCTATAAGGGAAGTGGTGCAATATCAGCAACAGAGAGTAAAACCCCACAGTGACAACTGTCTAATAGGTGGCGCCAGTGACCGCACGGTCAGCAGCCACCAATAACCTTCTATAGATTGTTAAGTTATGTAGAGTCATATTGGAGTAGAAATGTGTGCAATCGGATGACCACGGCATTCATTTTACCCTACTTTTTTCCATTTCGCCTCCCTAAAAGTCATTGTGTTAATTATTTCCTTACCTCTGCCTGTCTTTAATGATTCTAAACTTTGGAAATCCCTGCCCACGGTGGGTCGCACTTTCCCATCGCCTGCTATCCTCGCCTTAGTTACTGACAATTTTTCTTCATCCAACTTATACCTGATGATATAAATAGTTTTGAGATTCTACCCACTCCTTCAAACATCTGCACTAACTTGTGTAGATAAAATGAAATGGTTAAGACGTAGGTTTAGATGCGATTATAAAGTAACTGCATTTAACATGATTTGGGAATAGTAGAAAATGGTCGGAGGAGTACTGAAAGATTTACTTAAAGAAATACAAAGAAAACCATTTTTTTTTTAAATGTGCCCAGTGTGAGCACCATTGTGACTTCCTACACAGTAGTATGAGAAAGATCGGAAAAGAAGGTGTGTATTTTACTCACGCAACTGCCTTAAAAAAGAGCCAGTGTGAAGTGTGCCACATCAAAGGAAATGCCAATCTACTCGACGTAAGTATCGGCAGAGGTCCATGATTAAGACTGGCATTCATGTAGATTAGGAAACATACCATGTATATACACGCAAGTATGTTAAGACTAACTTCTGTAGCATTGAGAGGCATCGTATATTATTAACAATCCTATTTCTGTTTTCACATAGGGCACAGAGAGGTATTATAACTGTGTGTTAGACAACTGAACACATAAGTTTGCTAACTAAAGACCGTATTTGAGAATATTTTAAATCTGAAAGTCAAGAAAAATGCCAAAGAGCTGGCAGCAACACGTATCACCTGGAGGATGAGGTTCTGCCACGGTGGTGACCTATCAAGTGAGAGGGTTTGCATCCTTCATCTTTGCAGAAGTCCCACCCAGATTAAGGCAGGAACATCATGCCCTTCTTCTTGAAGAGATCATGAAAAACTTGAATTAAATCCAATATGCTAGAACTACGAAAACTAAAACTGAGCCACGCAGATTGACTCTGGACTTCTAGTTTTCTTCCTGAACACCCTATTACTGGAATCCACAGGTGGGTTGCGGGGCATGGTAATAATGAGGAGGAATGCTTGTCCATCCTGGAGAAGATTATCTCCCAGATAAGTCGGATTCCTCTTCCGCTCCCATTGGTGTTAAAGACTGAGGATGCAGGATTGCAAAGGTGTGCAAAGGTTTGCAATCTGTCTGAGCTGCCTCGAGTGGGATCCATTGTCTAGTGTCTCAGAATCTACTTGAACATTTTCCTCCCTTACTACAGGAGGAGGTACATACTTAAATCGTATATCTCTGCACCCCTAGGGCCATCGAGACTTGTTCAGAGGAGCAAGATAGGAGATATCGAGGCCCACAATATAGGTTTGCCGTCCAAAACCTAAGGAATCTGGCTGTTCTTGGACTCCTGGGTCCCATTCATGAAGTGGATACGGGTAAATACATAACGAAGTGCTCCACCAAAGAAGAAAGGACTCTCAGAGGTTTTGTGATGTCTGAATTTTGGGGCCACCTCTTTTCAATGTGTCAAATGATAGTACAGTAATATGTTGTGTATGTTCTGCTGGGTGGCTTTTTTAAGAGCATATTATTACTCTCACTTGCCAGGTAGTACTGGTCATTTATTTTGCTCTTCACAAGGCTGAAATACTCACAGACAACATCATCAGGAAACACCAATGTGCAGGCGACACACAACCTT
Source organism: Lissotriton helveticus (assembly GCF_964261635.1). NCBI lineage: Eukaryota > Metazoa > Chordata > Amphibia > Caudata > Salamandridae > Lissotriton > Lissotriton helveticus. The sequence goes on along the minus strand of NC_136069.1, from coordinate 1,496,600,981 downwards.
GCCTAAAAAACTACCTGAAAACCTGCTTCAAGTTATTCCAGAAAAGAACGTCTAGCTCCTACTGAAATCTCAACTCGACAGAAGCCGAATTCCTCCTGCCTCTCAACAGCATAAGACAACCACTTAATCAAGATTGGCTGACAATAACTGAGACAGCAACATCTCCAGATGACAGCTAATGTGAAATGACTTGGATTCACCCTCAACAGCTTGGTACTAGTTTTAAAAATATTGAGTCCCTTTTTACCGGAAAATGACTTTAGAACAGTAGTGTAAGCCTTGGTTATCCAGCACATGAGTGAAAACGTCCCGTTCCACACCTCTACGCCACACTGGCACCTCTGAAAGGCATCCTATGTGCTTTAGTTCATCTAATCATGGGCCTGAAGGCGTTAAAACTCAGTGATTAATTTGAGCCTTGGTTTCCGGTGCTTGGTACCAGCACTTAATTGTCAGCACCGGCTTTAATGATAGTGCACCACATGGTGGCGCTATCTGTCCAGTTTTGAGATGTAACAACAACCGCGTAATAAGTAAATTTCCATTTAAAAAGACTTTTACCTGCTGCTCAGGCCATTATTATAGCTTTGGGTGGCCTGGAGTAGTCTGAATTGTCACAGTTGTAGGGGTGTAATGATTGGTAGCTGTGTTTGTATTGGCTGTGTTTGTACTGTCATTGGCAGCACTGGAAGGGGCAATGGGTGCTGTGGGCTGCAGTTGCCTCATGACGGGGCCCTGGTACTTACATTATTACAAATTAAGCTCTGGTTAAACTACATCACTTCAACACTGGAAGAACTACACTGGCTTATTCACTAGGCCCACATAATCTTCAAAATCACCTCTTCATCATACAAGGGCATAGAATTAACACCCTTGCATAACAAACAGGCTGAACAAAAAATAACACCTCAAGGGCCTGTGCAACTAACCAGTGATCGGAAAAGCAGACTATGTCACTGCAGTGATGCCATTTTACAATCCAAAGATTAGTGTCATCTGGCAGCATCAGGGGGTGCTGAATACTTTTGCGGTGGCAAACCAAAGCAAAGGAGGGACACAACGAATACTTCTGGATTTCACGTGCTGCTGCGAAGTCCCTTTCTCACCAGCCCCAGTCTGGCTGTGTTACGACATTTCATCATGTCCCAGGCAATCTTTCCAGTCAGCTTCCCACTGTGATAATATCTATATTTAAGAGTATTTGAAGGTCCACGCATCTACCCCAAGAAACGTGTTAGGCATACCAACGTGGAGCTGCTCGGTGCACAGTTGAGAATTGATTATTTATGTGAACAGTCTTTGACCTGGATTAAGGAGACTCATTATGGGACAGGATTATGATGCCACCATGGTTCGTACATTGTTCCCTATAGGTACATACTAGCTTAATGAAAGGATGGCAGCTAATAACCATGCATGCAGGCCTGGCGCTATTATTTCTCTTTCGTACTCTCTCCCTGGAGAGTGAGCTGGTCTAGAGTGAAATTAATTTTGTGTGTCCCTGCTGGGTAACTAGCATTGAAAGAATCCAGCTCAAAGTGTCTCTTTATCCTGGGAAACCTGCTTTAATTCTGCAGAAAAATATGCAGCAACATTGGCAGGAAAATTGGGCAAGAGAAGTGCATGAAATAGAGAAGTCACGCCTGTTATATAGACAGCAATGTAAGTACGCCATTGTAAAAAATAGGGTTAGAGGAGTTTGAGGATATGCAGTTTTCTGGGAATTCAACAAACACAAGGGGAAACACCCCCCTTAATTTTATCTCGATAAACAAAGTTTTTAAAGCAAAACTCACATATTAACCATCCACTTCACATGTAAAAAAATAAAAATTACGGGATAAAAAAAGCTAAAGAGATTGGTAAATGGAAGGGAGACTGCATGGAAACTAAACAAGCATTTACAATGCAACGGTCTCACCTTTGCAAAAGTTAGAGCTATTGGCATTGTAAATGACAACATTTTCATTTATGTGTTGGTTTTGAAAACAGATAAATAAATGGCATTATCATTTACAATGCCAATAGCTTAATCTCTCGCAAATGCCACACAAACACACAGACCAACACCCACACAGAGCCCCACACACACACACACACACACACAGAGCCCCCCACACACACAGAGCCACACACACACACACACACACACGCACAGCCACACACACAGAGAGCTACACACAGAGCCACACACGAACAGAGCCACACACACACACACACAGAGCCACACATACACAGAGCCCCACACACACACACAGAGCCCCTGACACACACATAGAGGCCCCCCCACACACACACACATAGAGGCCCCCCCACACACACGCACACAGAGCCCCCCACACACACATGCTCTTGCTGTGTACTTGTGTAGGGGCAGGCTCTTGCTGTGTGCTTGTGTAGGGCCAGGCTCTTGCTGGGTGGGTTGCCAGGCTCTAGCTGTGTGCTTGTGTAGGGGCAGGCTCTTGGTGTGTGCTTGTGTAGGCTCTTGCTCTGTGCCTGCGCTGGGGCAGGCTCTTGCTGTGTGCTTGTGTAGGCTCTTGCTCTGTGCTTGCGCTGGGGCAGGCTCTTGCTGTGTGCTTGTGTAGGCTCTTGCTTTGTGCGTGTGTAGGGGCAGGCTCTTGCTGTGTGCTTGTGCAGGGGCAGGCTCTTGCTTTGTGCATTGCCAGGGTGCTGCTTCTGCTGCTGTGTGCAGAGGCCCTGTGCTGACGTGCATCTTGGAGAGGCCGCGATGGAGCGAGGCAGGCTCCGAGTGGTTTTCGCGCAGGGGGTGGGGAGGGGAGGGCCAGTATGCTCCTCGTGCGGCCCAGTTGAGCACGGAGAGGTGGTTCCTTCAAGGTGGGGGGGCAATGCGTGAAATGACGGTCCGCCACGCGCGGGGGCTCAGCGCAGCCGTGTACTCTGGGTGTATGTGCAGTTTGAGGGGAGGGTTGGCTGCTGTTGTGCTGGAGCGATGGGGGCGGGGCGTGAAGGGCAGCGCGGGGGTGGGCGCATCCCGCTGGTGTAGGGCTCTGACTCCCCCTGCCCTATCCGTGCTGCTTAAGAGGCGCCCACACCAACCTGGCTCCAGCGCTCACCCGCAGCGGGTGCGATCGCAAAGTCACATGATGGCGCCTTCCAGAAAACTGCCCCTGGGCACAGTACACATGCGTCAGTGGTAGTAAAGCAGCGCTCACATGTGAAGGGTCTAACCCCCTTGAGCTCGGCTGTGTCCCTGCTCCAGAGATTTGCCCACCTTGTGCCCTGTCTTGTCCTGAAGGTTTTTTTTTTTTAATAAAACTAGCTAGCTGTAGAATTTGTTTCTAAGAGTTCTCGATATTTTCATATAATAGGTTAACAAAGCAACCAGACTAGATGGAGACCTTCAAGTTGGGTCCTATGACAGGACACAGTTATTGGTGCTTTAGGAGCAAAGACACTCATTTCGTTCGGATAGTGTGGTTGGTTGCTTTGTAAGCTTAAGAAACGTTGCAACATCGAGCAGTCAAAGTTTGCTCCTGGACTTCGTACAGGGATTGGAATTCAAAAACAGTAATAATCATACTCGAGATCGGGCACTTTTTGCACATACGTTTACCGGATCCTCCTCTCCTGTGAGCCAAGAAACATGAGATGTGAAAGCACACTGCAGCCATTCAGCAAACAGATGATACACCTAAACAAGCGCTCGCCATGACACAGCCTTTTGTCTTGGAGCCCTGTCCCTTTCAGACTGACTTCCTGCTGACGTAAAAGGTTCCTTATCTTCTTTATGGGGCCATCTGTTGTACTCCTTAAAAAAGATAATAAAGCTTTTACACCAGCAGGAAGTCAAGTAAGCCAGTCTGAAAAGGACGGGGCTTAAAGAGAAAGAAATACGTCATGGCGACCTCTTCTCCAATGGCTGGCCACCGTTTAGGAGGCAAGCCAATGGAGAAGAGGGGCAGGGCTTAACCCTTACTAGTGAAGTACTCCTAAAATCTCGTGAGCTCGACTGTGCATGTGCGCAGTACGCCACGCGAGACCTAAAAAGCTTAAGCTACTATTTCTTGCTTGCATTATGACAACACAATGTTTTAATACTGGCAGTAGGAAAATAAAATGCTATCAGGATCAGCAAATATACAGACTTCAGAATATGTTGCTAGAAACGTGTTTTTAAGCATTTTCTATACAGCATGGCAACATTTAATTAATAGTCCGGGAATTGAATTACATAAAACCATATGCAGGGTCACCATTTGGGGAGTAGGCTAACATACATACTGCCACAATTATTATTTCAAGTCTTAGTTAAAAATTGGTTGACAATCCCCATGCGATAGCACTCACAGAGTGATGGTCTCCAAAGATCCGTGCCTAAGGGCATGATTTAGAGTTTGGCAGATGGGTTACTCAGTCAAAAACGTGACGGATAACCCGTCCTCCGTATTCCAAGCGACACAGGATGTAATGGACCTGTAATACGGTGGACGGGATATCCGTCATGTTTGTGACGGAGTAACCGGGTCCTTTTTATTTAACAAGGGAACCCAATAAGTACCTTGGACCATGGGTAATCAACTTTGCAAAGACAACAAGGGTCCTCAGGGAATAATAATAAACAGAAAAAATAATTTTACAGACCACAATCGGTACTATAATCAAATTTCCAGACCCAGATGGGTGAGGAATTGTTTAATTTGAAGATAAAAAGGAAGTGTGGTTGACCTGAAGGTGGTCAGTTATGAACAATTCAGATGGGACACAGTCCTGTACCTATCCATCAAAGAAAAGAATGTAGCAGAGGTGCTACAAAGGTAAAAGAAAGGGTTTACAGGCAAGAGGTTTGGAGCCAAAATGTCGCTTGTAAATTAATGAACAATGCAAAAGCAAGTTTCGACATGCAGTATTTACAGAATGACATACAATTGAATTTTCTGTAATACTGTTTAAACCGTCAACGTTTCGATCCCCAGGCTCCTAATGAACCGGGATCATCATCAGGACTATTAAAACATTTGCCTGTTTCTAGGAATGCCTGTGGAAAATGAAAGAGGAGAAAAAGAATAGAAAACATAAGGCATCCGCCTAAAAAAGATATATACAAAACATTTACAAACAGTTTGCGTGCCGAGGACTACTTACACTATGCAAGTTTGTGCAGTTGACCTGAGGAGTACTCATAGTAGTGGAGCCGTCTGGTGATTTGAGAAAAACGGATTCAATGGTGAGCGTGGACAATTGTGAATTAATGGGTGAAAAACTCCTGCTTTTGTCGGAGTTCTTCGTGGCTGGGTGCCTGTCATGCACGTGGGGCATTTGTCATAGCGAGCAGTGCCTCCAGTGATTAGAACATATCACGAGCGCGCAGTGAGCGTGTGGGACCATGACCTATAAGTGAGGCCGAATTGGCCAGTGAATATATACCATGCACAGGCGGGGTGTCAGGTCTGAGAAGGAAAAACCTCCGTGTTCACGTATTTCGAGTGACTATTAAAGCCAGTACTGACCTGCCGGGCAATTAGTAATGTCCTTGTCAGGCACTAGAGTGGTCAGAATACCGAAGAATAGTCGGTACCTGGATTGGGAAAAATAAACCATTGTTTTAAGGAAGGTGCCTATTGTGCAACTCAACCACGTAGGATGTTGAAATTGACAGTTTACCTGGTTGGGAGGCTGGGAAATTAGCCTCAGAGTAGAGCGAGCCTTATAGATATCAGTCGAGGCGGTACCTTGCGTCCTAATTTAGGGCGAGTATTGTTCCAACAACCGGTGGGCTGGAAAGAAAGGGGGAACGATGTTTAGAAATTGGGCGGACGGAAACCTCGAACGGGGTTTCCAGGGGAGCCCTAGGGCGTGCGCTTACCTGTTGGTGCCTCGTGGATTGGGTCGGGATGACGGCGAGACTCGGTGGTCTCTCTCCGTGTCTTGGCAGCATCAATACGCTGTCCGAGTGTTGCTGCTCCACCGGGGCTTAAGGCATGTGGCGGATTTGAAAAACAGAGGACGGACTGGGTGTTCGTTTCCTCTGTGGTCGCCATATTGGAATGGGCATGGATCGAAACATAATGAAGGGACTATAGTGCGCGCAGGATTAAGGATGGTGAGGGTGTTGGAACCTTCGTAGTGGTGAATGTGAAGCGGCCATATTGCAGAGGCTACTGCAGTGATAAAGTTAGGAGTGCATTTGAGGAAGCATACCTCGTGATTGTGCGACGTACTCCTCGAGTGACCTCAGGCCATATTATCTAGCCCACTTTATACATAACGATTAGTTTTGCACAATGTTGGTGTTGGAATTGTTCAATACTCATTTACATTTGCAATATATTAGTTCATCATTAGCGAAATAGCATCTAGTGCATATTAGTGGTGGAGCCACAGGAATTTCATATACATGTTGCAGTTACATGACAATTAATCACATGCAATAGAATGGGGTCTGGAATATCGCTTGGTTATAGGGTCTCAGAGAGTTCAACCAATTTGCAATGTCAGTAAACCAAAGGTTATGTTTTTGCAGGGCTTGAGCAATGATCAAATCAAAGGAGGGAGGTCCAGTCCTCCATACGGTTTAGGCCGTTGTTGATAGAGTCCAAGAGTATTATGCACTTCAATTCTTCTTTATTGAGGATGCTTGTCATGCTCCCACCTCTTGGGGGTAGTTTTAGTGCCTTTAAAATTGTCCAGCGGATGTCATCCTCATCATGGTTGGCCTCAGTGAAGTGCTCTACCAGCAGTGCATTCGGTGTTTTGCATCTAATGCGACTTCTGTGCTGGCAGATGCGGGTCTTGACTTTTTGTGACGTTTGGCCCACATATACTTTTTGGCATGGGCATTGAATGAGATACACAACATTACTCGTATTACAGTTGGTTAGGGTATTGCATTGAAACTTAATGTTGTTAAACTCTAATGTCTTGCCTTCAATGGTTAGATTACACACAACGCATCCCCCACATTTTACATGTCCAACAATGGGGGACAGTCCCCATCTAGATTCAAGAGTAGAGAGTTGTGCTGGGCCGGGGAGGGCTGCCCTCACCAAATGGTCTTTCAAATTCTTGCTTTTTTTAAAGCAAAAAGTGGGCGTTCGATCTTCAAGATGCCCGCATTGATGACAGGCCAATGTTGTAAGATCAACTTTCTTAGTTTGTTTGATAACGGAGAGAAGGTTGTCACACATGCTATCCTTTCCTGATCTTTCTTGGGGTTGGGGACAAGTAAAGTTTCCCGGGGACGATACCAAGCTCGTTTCAAGGCAGTCTTTACAGTTTTTTTGGGGTAGCCCCTGTCTCTCAGTTTGTTAGCCAGAATGGCACTCTCTTTGAAGTAGTCCCCCCTGTTTGAACAGTTTCTCCTAATTCGAAGGAACTGAGAGAAAGGTAGCGAGTCTCTTAGGGCCCTCGGATGGTTACTGGTATATTCCAACAGTGTGTTTCTCTCAGTAGGTTTTCTGAACAAGCGAGTGAGCAGTTCTCCCTCATGATGGAAAATAGTTAAGTCTAAAAAATCAATGGAAGACTTATCAGATGAGGATGTGAAGCTCAGGCCCAAACAGTTATTGTTCAACCAGTGCATGAAGTGGCGTAGAACATAGACGTCAAATTTCCATAACATGAAAATGTCATCAATGTATCTACGCCACATGATGATACCGGCGAAGAATGGGTTGGATGGTGCAAGAATAACCTGTCTCTCTAATTCGTCCATAAATAATATGGCCAGATTCGGAGCAAAAATTGCGCCCATGGCGGTCCCCTTGATTTGCTGGTAGAAGTCGCCCTTGAATGAAAAGAAATTTCTGGTAAGACAGATTTCTAGAAGTTGACAGATGAATATTGTAGGTATGGCATGTGGACGTTGGCGTGTGTCCAAGATTCTTTGTATGACCTGGAGTGCGGCAACCTGTGGTATATTGGTATAAAGAGCCTCCACGTCCATGGTGTACAAAGTGTCAGTAACTGGATTGAAGGACTGATGTTCAATCAAATTAATCATGGCCATGGAGTCTCGTACATAGCAAGGTGTAGAAGGGACAAAGACTTTAATGAAGTGGTCAACAAAGGCTCCTAACGGTTCCAAAATTGACCCGCAAGCAGACACAATGGGGCGTCCTGGTGGTGATGTGATATTCTTGTGGACTTTGGGTAAAGTGTAAATAACAGGGGTCCTGGGGTTTTTTACGTTTAAGTAGTTAGATTCCTTTTTGGTCAAAAAACCTTCCTCCACTGCATCCAATGTAACCTTTCGTATTAGTTCCTGAATTTCTTTCGTGGGATTAGACGCTAGTCTAAGATAGTGATCTTTATTGTCCAGCTGTCTCTGGATTTCCGCTGCATAAGTGTCTTGGTCTTGTATAACAATGCCACCACCTTTGTCAGCACTTTTGATTATAATAGAGGTATTAGTTTTAAGGGAACTAATGGCTTGTTTCTCCTTAAGTGTGATATTATATGGTATAAACCTTCTTTGTTGCTGTAAGTTTGAGAGGTCTTTAAGAACCAATTTCTCAAAAGTTATTACCTCTGATGGTAGCATACCTGCAGATGGTAGAAAGGTCGAAGGTGGTCGAAAAGGAGTAAATGCTTTGCTTTCAGAAGAGGGGTGAATCTGAAAGAACGCCTTCAGTCTAATGCGTCTGAAGAAGCGTAAGAGTTCAGTCTGTACCTCCATAAAGTTAGGCGCTATGGTTGGAACAAAGGATAAGCCCTTTTTAAGGATAGAAAGTTCATCCTCATCTAGCGAGTAGTTGGCGAGGTTGAAGATGGGAATCATCTCTGATCTCTGGGGGCCCTGTGTTACCATTGGTAATAGTTGTTCCTGGTTCTCCGCTCGCCCGGAGGATTGAACCACCGTTGTGGTTTCTTGACTCGCCCTCGTTGTGGCGGTTCTTGTTGGCCCCTTTGTAAAAAAGGAGTGGAACTCTGTTGTGCTCCTCCACCACGTCTAGAAGTACTGGAGCCTTCGCCTGCGTCTGAGGTGTCAGATGATTCGGCGGAAGTATCCGAGAAGCCAACCAGGTTTTGTCGCCTATTGAATCTGCCCCACGGTCTATTGTGCTGGGGATTAGTATAAGATCTGTTTGTATAAAAATCTTTTTGTAGATAAGGATAAGTTACTTCAGGATTGTAAGATTTTATGTCCTTTTTGACCTTATTCGACTTTTTATTCTGTTCAATTCTGTAAAATTCTGCCACCGTCTTGTCAACCTGTTCTATGAGTTTTTTGCTCTCAGTTGTATCATTAGAGTCCTCTATTTGTTTGAGGATATCTGCAATTTCTGTCTCTAGAGTCTTTAGGGTTTCGGTAGCTATATCAATACCTAAAACAAGCCAGTGCCGGGAACAGGTAGTTCCTATATAGCTGAAATTTGATATGTATTTAGGATTGTCAGTAAAAATACCTGGTATATTCCTAATCTGTAGGACTAATGGAATCACATTTGCCTTAAGGTAGTCCGTCAACATCAATACCATGAGTTGTAAGCGGACTTGCTTTTTCCTTAATTTTTCTAGTTGTTCAGGTATTGAGCTATCTGTCTGGTTGGGAATGTCAGAGTTATCTGAAAGTAGGGAAGGGCCAGAGCATATATGTTTGATATAATCGTCAGTGTATAAAGGAGCTAAGAGTGACATAGTTGCCTCAGTGTGAAAAGGGAAAGTTTTGGATTTCTCCGTGTGGATAAAGTTTGAGTAGAAGAAATAGGGAATTGAGTACTAGGAAGCCAAAACGAACTTGTTTGGATGGAATGTAACCCTTGCAAACCAGCGTTTGCGCTCAGGTCATTTTTATTTAACAAGGGAACCCAATAAGTACCTTGGACCATGGGTAATCAACTTTGCTCTGGCCCTTCCCTACTTTCAGATAACTCTGACATTCCCAACCAGACAGATAGCTCAATACCTGAACAACTAGAAAAATTAAGGAAAAAGCAAGTCCGCTTACAACTCATGGTATTGATGTTGACGGACTACCTTAAGGCAAATGTGATTCCATTAGGCCTACAGATTAGGAATATACCAGGTATTTTTACTGACAATCCTAAATACATATCAAATTTCAGCTATATAGGAACTACCTGTTCCCGGCACTGGCTTGTTTTAGGTATTGATATAGCTACCGAAACCCTAAAGACTCTAGAGACAGAAATTGCAGATATCCTCAAACAAATAGAGGACTCTAATGATACAACTGAGAGCAAAAAACTCATAGAACAGGTTGACAAGACGGTGGCAGAATTTTACAGAATTGAACAGAATAAAAAGTCGAATAAGGTCAAAAAGGACATAAAATCTTACAATCCTGAAGTAACTTATCCTTATCTACAAAAAGATTTTTATACAAACAGATCTTATACTAATCCCCAGCACAATAGACCGTGGGGCAGATTCAATAGGCGACAAAACCTGGTTGGCTTCTCGGATACTTCCGCCGAATCATCTGACACCTCAGACGCAGGCGAAGGCTCCAGTACTTCTAGACGTGGTGGAGGAGCACAACAGAGTTCCACTCCTTTTTTACAAAGGGGCCAACAAGAACCGCCACAACGAGGGCGAGTCAAGAAACCACAACGGTGGTTCAATCCTCCGGGCGAGCGGAGAACCAGGAACAACTATTACCAATGGTAACACAGGGCCCCCAGAGATCAGAGATGATTCCCATCTTCAACCTCGCCAACTACTCGCTAGATGAGGATGAACTTTCTATCCTTAAAAAGGGCTTATCCTTTGTTCCAACCATAGCGCCTAACTTTATGGAGGTACAGACTGAACTCTTACGCTTCTTCAGACGCATTAGACTGAAGGCGTTCTTTCAGATTCACCCCTCTTCTGAAAGCAAAGCATTTACTCCTTTTCGACCACCTTCGACCTTTCTACCATCTGCAGGTATGCTACCATCAGAGGTAATAACTTTTGAGAAATTGGTTCTTAAAGACCTCTCAAACTTACAGCAACAAAGAAGGTTCATACCATATAATATCACACTTAAGGAGAAACAAGCCATTAGTTCCCTTAAAACTAATACCTCTATTATAATCAAAAGTGCTGACAAAGGTGGTGGCATTGTTATACAAGACCAAGACACTTATGCAGCGGAAATCCAGAGACAGCTGGACAATAAAGATCACTATCTTAGACTAGCGTCTAATCCCACGAAAGAAATTCAGGAACTAATATGAAAGGTTACATTGGATGCAGTGGAGGAAGGTTTTTTGACCAAAAAGGAATCTAACTACTTAAACGTAAAAAACCCCAGGACCCCTGTTATTTACACTTTACCCAAAGTCCACAAGAATATCACATCACCACCAGGACGCCCCATTGTGTCTGCTTGCGGGTCAATTTTGGAACCGTTAGGAGCCTTTGTTGACCACTTCATTAAAGTCTTTGTCCCTTCTACACCTTGCTATGTACGAGACTCCATGGCCATGATTAATTTGATTGAACATCAGTCTTTCAATCCAGTTACTGACACTTTGTGCACCATGGACGTGGAGGCTCTTTATACCAATATACCACAGGTTGCCGCACTCCAGGTCATACAAAGAATCTTGGACACACGCCAACGTCCACATGCCATACCTACAATATTCATCTGTCAACTTCTAGAAATCTGTCTTACCAGAAATTTCTTTTCATTCAAGGGCGACTTCTACCAGCAAATCAAGGGGACCGCCATGGGCGCAATTTTTGCTCCGAATCTGGCCATATTATTTATGGACGAATTAGAGAGACAGGTTATTCTTGCACCATCCAACCCATTCTTCGCCGGTATCATCATGTGGCGTAGATACATTGATGACATTTTCATGTTATGGAAATTTGACGTCAATGTTCTACGCCACTTCATGCACTGGTTGAACAATAACTGTTTGGGCCTGAGCTTCACATCCTCATCTGATAAGTCTTCCATTGATTTTTTAGACTTAACTATTTTCCATCATGAGGGAGAACTGCTCACTCGCTTGTTCAGAAAACCTACTGAGAGAAACACACTGTTGGAATATACCAGTAACCATCCGAGGGCCCTAAGAGACTCGCTACCTTTCTCTCAGTTCCTTCGAATTAGGAGAAACTGTTCAAACAGGGGGGACTACTTCAAAGAGAGTGCCATTCTGGCTAACAAACTGAGAGACAGGGGCTACCCCAAAAAAACTGTAAAGACTGCCTTGAAACGAGCTTGGTATCGTCCCCGGGAAACTTTACTTGTCCCCAACCCCAAGAAAGATCAGGAAAGGATAGCATGTGTGACAACCTTCTCTCCGTTATCAAACAAACTAAGAAAGTTGATCTTACAACATTGGCCTGTCATCAATGCGGGCATCTTGAAGATCGAACGCCCACTTTTTGCTTTAAAAAAAAGCAAGAATTTGAAAGACCATTTGGTGAGGGCAGCCCTCCCCGGCCCAGCACAACTCTCTACTCTTGAATCTAGATGGGGACTGTCCCCCATTGTTGGACATGTAAAATGTGGGGGATGCGTTGTGTGTAATCTAACCATTGAAGGCAAGACATTAGAGTTTAACAACATTAAGTTTCAATGCAATACCCTAACCAACTGTAATACGAGTAATGTTGTGTATCTCATTCAATGCCCATGCCAAAAAGTATATGTGGGCCAAACGTCACAAAAAGTCAAGACCCGCATCTGCCAGCACAGAAGTCGCATTAGATGCAAAACACCGAATGCACCGCTGGTAGAGCACTTCACTGAGGCCAACCATGATGAGGATGACATCCGCTGGACAATTTTAAAGGCACTAAAACTACCCCCAAGAGGTGGGAGCATGACAAGCATCCTCAATAAAGAAGAATTGAAGTGCATAATACTCTTGGACTCTATCAACAACGGCCTAAACCGTATGGAGGACTGGACCTCCCTCCTTTGATTTGATCATTGCTCAAGCCCTGCAAAAACATAACCTTTGGTTTACTGACATTGCAAATTGGTTGAACTCTCTGAGACCCTATAACCAAGCGATATTCCAGACCCCATTCTATTGCATGTGATTAATTGTCATGTAACTGCAACATGTATATGAAATTCCTGTGGCTCCACCACTAATATGCACTAGATGCTATTTCGCTAATGATGAACTAATATATTGCAAATGTAAATGAGTATTGAACAATTCCAACACCAACATTGTGCTAAACTAATCGTTATGTATAAAGTGGGCTAGATAATATGGCCTGAGGTCACTGGAGGAGTACGTCGCACAATCATGAGGTATGCTTCCTCAAATGCACTCCTAACTTTATCACTGCGGTAGCCTCTGCAATATGGCCGCTTCACATTCACCACTACGAAGGTTCCAACACCCTCACCATCCTTAATCCTGCGCGCACTATAGTCCCTTCATTATGTTTCGATCCATGCCCATTCCAATATGGTGACCACAGAGGAAACAAACACCCAGTCCGTCCTCTGTTTTTCAAATCCTTAAGCCCCGGTGGAGCAGCAACACTCGGACAGCGTATTGATGCTGCCAAGACACGGAGAGAGACCACCGAGTCTCGCCGTCATCCCGACCCAATCCACGAGGCAACAACAGGTAAGCGCACGCCCTAGGGCTCCCCTGGAAACCCCGTTCGAGGTTTCCGTCCGCCCAATTTCTAAACATCGTTCCCCCTTTCTTTCCAGCCCACCGGTTGTTGGAACAATACTCGCCCTAAATTAGGACGCAAGGTACCGCCTCGACTGATATCTATAAGGCTCGCTCTACTCTGAGGCTAATTTCCCAGCCTCCCAACCAGGTAAACTGTCAATTTCAACATCCTACGTGGTTGAGTTGCACAATAGGCACCTTCCTTAAAACAATGGTTTATTTTTCCCAATCCAGGTACCGACTATTCTTCGGTATTCTGACCACTCTAGTGCCTGACAAGGACATTACTAATTGCCCGGCAGGTCAGTACTGGCTTTAATAGTCACTCGAAATACGTGAACACGGAGGTTTTTCCTTCTCAGACCTGACACCCCGCCTGTGCATGGTATATATTCACTGGCCAATTCGGCCTCACTTATAGGTCATGGTCCCACACGCTCACTGCGCGCTCGTGATATGTTCTAATCACTGGAGGCACTGCTCGCTATGACAAATGCCCCACGTGCATGACAGGCACCCAGCCACGAAGAACTCCGACAACAGCAGGAGTTTTTCACCCATTAATTCACAATTGTCCACGCTCACCATTGAATCCGTTTTTCTCAAATCACCAGACGGCTCCACTACTATGAGTACTCCTCAGGTCAACTGCACAAACTTGCATAGTGTAAGTAGTCCTCGGCACGCAAACTGTTTGTAAATGTTTTGTATATATCTTTTTTAGGCGGATGCCTTATGTTTTCTATTCTTTTTCTCCTCTTTCATTTTCCACAGGCATTCCTAGAAACAGGCAAATGTTTTAATAGTCCTGATGATGATCCCGGTTCATTAGGAGCCTGGGGATCGAAACGTTGACGGTTTAAACAGTATTACAGAAAATTCAATTGTATGTCATTCTGTAAATACTGCATGTCGAAACTTGCTTTTGCATTGTTCATTAATTTAAAAGCGACATTTTGGCTCCAAACCTCTTGCCTGTAAACCCTTTCTTTTACCTTTGTAGCACCTCTGCTACATTCTTTTCTTTGATGGATAGGTACAGGACTGTGCCCCATCTGAATTGTTCATAACTGACCACCTTCAGGTCAACCACACTTCCTTTTTATCTTCAAATTAAACAATTCCTCACCCGGCTGGGTCTGGAAATTTGATTATAGTACCGATTGTGGTCTGTAAAATTATTTTTTCTGTTTATTATTATTCCCTGAGGACCCTTGTTGTCTTTGCAAAGGAGTAACCGGGTCCGGCAAACTCTAAACCAGGCCCTAGATCTTTTACAAATACTTTATCTCATCATCTACACATTTTTCTAACCATATTTCCTCACAGAAGAGCCCGACAACTCTGCGGGATCATAAAACTTCTCAATAATTCGATTTTTACCTTGTATTCTTCAGAAAATATGGAGCTCATTGAACATAGGGCGTATAATGTGCCCACACGCAGCACAGCAACTGGGGTCTACCAGTATACGGAGACACGTTACTTTGAACATAGTATCCATCAATAAGGGTGCTAACGTATCAAGTGTGTGGGAGCGTATTGATACAATGCCTCAAAATCAAGAATTACCACATCTTGGATCCGTTTCCAGTATCCTGCAACCAGGGGTAATGACAAAGAATGAGCCAGATCTGCCAGGTCCCGCTAACATCTCAGGCATGATTCCATTAAAGCTAGATATAGCCTCTCGTGGTTACAGGTGTCTGTGACTAGCAAAATATAGATCTGGGCAGAACAATCATGTATTGCTAACTAAAAGATAATGTTTACGGCCTAACAATCTGTCCAGTAATGGTCGGATAATTTAGTACCAAGATCTACTGACCACATTCTTTGAATGTTTTGGAGAAGTTCAAAGCAAGAAAAATTAAAAGTATAAGGATAGATTAGTGACATTAGAAAGAAGTCTGGAGAAAGGCATGACGTCCAAGCATTACAAGCTTCACTTCAATTGAGAACAAGGTGGAAAGTCTTTAATTGCAAGTACTTTTCTTATTAATTACAAAGAAGGTGAATTACCTGAGAAAGATCTGGAATGTCTCCTCGATCAATCCCAACTTGCTGCATCGTAAAGAAAAAAAACAGTTTTATGTAGTTTTCAAATTACGTTTGCAAAAAACACAGATCATAAATAACATGTAACAACCATGGAATGTGTTTACCGTTGTTTGTCCATAAACCCACCCATGCACCCCTCAGTTAACCAAAACAACATAATCTCTTGATATATATATGTTTCAACAAAGAAATTCAGAAATCGGAAAAATTTATTTAATTAAAAATGCAACTGAAACGGTTTGGATTGCTGACGAATATTAAACAGGAAAGGTTTTTATTACGCAATGTTCTATGATTTACTAAAACGTCCTTCTACTCCCATAAAGAAAAAGCTGCTTATCTAAAGTTAATAGGTAGATATGGTCTCTGACGACTTAAGAATGCACTACATGGGCCATCAATCCAAGAGTTTGGCGAGCAGCCCTGAAGCCCATTGGCATCGCTGCAATGCTGATTCACCCACTGATTCTGGTCTCAGTCCCTTCATGGACTGTCCCGACTGATAACTAAATAATGTGCAATGTAAATACTCCAATCACATTAGCCAGTCTGGGTTCAACGTCCTGCAGACCAGCATTCATGTTTATTATTCCGGTAGGAAACTTCTATTTCAAGACTATTTAATTGTATTTAGATAACGATAAGGAATGCTGAAGTATGTTTGCCAGACATTGCTTGGCAGAATGTGGAGTCTAATTTTAGCACAAGACAGAATATACCAGTGGCCCTGAGAAACAAACTAATGTCAGGGAAGTTTGCATGGACAGGGAAGCCGGTCCTGGGCAGCTGCAGGGCACAGTCCAGGGACGGATTTTGGTATAGTAGGGTGTGGGCTGGTGGTTGGGTAGTTTCCTGAAAGGTTGGAAGGTGTTCTTCTGTGACAGTGGCTTTGCACAGTGAAAGAGCCTAGGAATACATCTGCAAGGCTCTTTTATGTATACCGCATTTTTGTAGCAATCGCATGGCGAGATAAAGTGAGTGGTGACTGGCAGGTTGCAGGGTAAGCAATTTGCAACCATACTGCGTTGGCTAGCTTTTGAATTTTTTTTATATCTCAGGTAACAATAAAGCAAACAATTACACAGACAGCAAACCAAGTCGTAAAGCCAGTAAACAGTAAGTTCCCTACAAAATAATGGCACAAAACCAAGCCACTGAGAAAATATTTTTAGAAAACGCATGATAGGCTAGTCGGTACTAACAGAAATAGAATAAAGCATGGGTTTCAAGAATTACACCAACTGCTCAAAGAGTTTTACGTTTTATTAGTGAGCTTACCTCAGCAACCTTTAAAAACTCTGAGATCCTGGTCATTCGAGTTAGGAATTTCTTATAGATGTCGAGGCCTTCTTTGCATTGTGTCTTCTTCATGTCAAAATACTTTTCTAAAGAGAAAAGATATTGTCAATAAAGAATGTAAGATCAATATGAACCGAAGAGGGACTCAACTAACAAAAAATAGACAGCACAAAGAATTGAAAAGATCACAATTGTTTTCATTTTTCTGAGAATCAAACATCTTGTATGGGCTTTGCGACCTCTATAAACATTACTTCAGATTATTTGGAATTACAAACAATTTACTTAGTCCACAATAGTCCCTTCTGTGCTGCAGGATGGAGTGCCTCTGTATCTGTGTCTCTGTAATGGGATATCTCCTATGGTGAAGGAAAGGCATCAGTCTCTACAAGAAAAGGTCTTTGAGGATCAGGATTGCGTATAATTGAGCAGTGGAGAAGACATTTCTCAATGTCAGGAACGTTGTTTTTTTAGCATTCTCCCAGAGAAACAGACATCCTTTTTTGTCAGTTGGGTGAGGGGTAGTACAATGCCTGATAAACACTGCATAAATTGCCTATAACCGTTGGCAAAACACAGGAACCTTTAATATCTTTCACTGTTTGAGGAGTCGGCCAGTCTCTCACAGGTGAGACCTTATCGTTGTCCATTTTTATTCTTGACTCTTCAGTCAACACCATAAGAAGGTAACTTCTATGAATTCAAAGAAATATTTCTCTGCCTTTGAATATAGTGAATTCTGTGTCAGTCATAGGGAACCGTGCTCACATAATGTCTGTGTCCTTCAAGGAATTAGGAAAATACAAAATATAATTTAGAAACACCATCACAAAGGAATTCAGGAGATCATGGAAGATGTAATTTATGCGGTGCTGATATGTGCAGTTGGCATTACAAAGACTAAACAGCATTGCATCTATTGAGCAGCCTCATCCACTGTGGTAAAAGCCACCTTCCACTCATCGCCCTACAGCATTCTCACCAAAATAAATGCTCCCCAAAGTGAGGATGGTAGAAATCTTCAAATGATCCAATAACATAAAAATAAAAGAATGTGGATACCGGTTCGGAATGGTAATTTGGTTGTGTGCTTGGTAATCAGCACCTATGTCTGTACTCATCTTACGGTTTAGGGCTGGAAAAATAAAGATTGGGGTCCCTGCTGAAGATTGGGGTCCCTGTTAAATTGGCCCATGTGGAATTATGGACCTTAGCACACGCCTAATGGAGCAGTGATCGAGGCAAAGAGGTAGTCAGGTGTTGGCTTCTTCTTTGCTAAAGGCATCCACCTAGCAATGATAGGAAGAAGGTATAGGATTGATCTTCTGGGATTTTTCCGCAAGAAGAAGTACTTCCCACAATGAGGATCTCTGAAACAAAACTGTTTCTGTGCATTTCTAGGATTGTAGATTCTGGATCAAAACGTACCCACAGCACAGGAAAAGGATGGAGCATCTATTAGATGAAAGGATAATAAATTAACATGGCCTATGGAGATGGGGATAACAACCAACTCTGCGATCCTTCCTGTGTGTAAACAAGAAGGAATAAGCATTAGGTGTAGCAGACCCCTTGGCTCGAAGGATGCTCTTGAAGGACAATCTATCACTTTTTCCTAGATGACTGGGGAATTCTCACAGGAAAAGTCCTATATGCACAACCTCTCCTTCCTTATACGTTGTCGTTCATCCTGTGAGAGTGATTTCCATAACTGCCCAATTGGCATGGATTCAACGCTCGTTTCCGCTGAGGGTACTCTACTGAGAACCACAGAGAATATTCTTCTACCTGGCCGTCCTTCTCACACTTTCCTGCGTTGTTGTGCACCCACCTGAAGAGTTCAATCTGGTAATGCTACAGAAAAGGTAGGCTGTTTCATGACCAAAGAGAGAGTGCTTCAAATCTTCAAGTAAGCCCTGATAAAAATGTGCAGCTGCTGTTTGGTTTATCTGGGCCATTTCAGAACACAGCTGATGGAAATGGGTGATATAACAGATTAACTCACAGGCTCCCCGTCACAAAGTGAGTAAGCCTGAGTCAGAATCTGGTTTGAATTCACATTTCCCAAAAATGCGGCTGGACTGAGTACTTCACTAAACAAGGGCTATTCCTGTTAATCAAAGGAGTTGGCACAATCAGAGATGAGACAAAAAATACCCATGACTTAAACTGATCAGTCTGGGAACACATGGGCTCTGGACAAAAATGCAAATTGCACAGTACTATGGAAGCTTGGAACATATAAGACATCTCTTTATCTTTTCTGGTGGGATCATTTGAGTACCCACTGGTGCCCTGTAACTGCCTATTTTTAAAGTGTGGCTTACGATGATTGGCAAACCCACATTATTTACTATAAAGGACCTTGATGAACTGAGAACATGCCCTCCGGTAGCAGGAAGTGGCATGATTTCATTTACTGAGTCTAATAAAAAAAAATACCTTTTAGGCCTGGTGGTTTCAAGATACAATCGGCTCTTGCGGCAATCTGTTGCATTGGATAAACCTCTGAATCCATGATAACTTAGGTACATGTTGGACCTGACAAACTGTCACATACCTGAGTCCTGGACAAAAAGCTGTTAGTAGTTGGATGCAACCCCAATGCTGTCTACGTCTAGCTACACAGAGTGAGTGAAGCCAATCTCTATGTAAACAGACTGAGAACGAGGGAGCTGGATGGAGAGAAGAGAAACATTCTGCTGTCTGTGGTTGCTATGCAGAGAATGGTGGCTTATACATCAACGGAAATACAAGATGTTTGATGGTGGCAAACTCCCAGGTTCATGTTTTTTAGAAGACCATGGTTTAGTGTAGGTAGTGTGATTGTGGTAAACAGCCCACACATGGAAAGAGTCCCAGCTCACCTTGTGGAATCCCAGAATTAGTTCAGTACAAAACAGGTAAGGAGTACCAGATTCAAGGTTTGAAAAAGAAGGGAACTATGATCATGTACTCCCCATGTATCCCCAAATAAACAAGGGAAGCCAGATAAGGAGTAAAATAGGAAGCTAGCAAGAATGAGAAGTGGTGGCGAACTAGCATCAGGAGGAAAGCCCAACAACTGCTGTTGTCAGGCAAAGGCACATAAGCTGTTCTGCCATCTTCTACATCCCTGCCACCAGTGCCCCAGAAACATTTCCAGTCGACGTAAATTCGCCCCCTACATGTCGTCCCTCTAGCGTCAACTGAACCAGTCTCCATGCCACTGAAGAGCCCTTCTGTGAATTATTCACCATGTGATAATCTTCTTGCTGGATGATCATGAAAGTTCAACAAAGGCATAGCAAAAGTCAGCACAAAGGTATATATAGAACTATTGACTACTATATAATAGTAACAAAACAATCAAAAAACTAATTTTTAAATCAGATTTTAAATATCGCATTCTTGAAGGTGTTTCAAAGACTAGCAAGGATGCCACGAAAGATCACGCACACACCAGCCTTCTAGTCCTAAAGGTTCCTTAATAAACCTACAATATACCAACCAACCACAATGAACAGAGAAGCCTCTTCCTTGGTCTCTATGAACTGCTTCAGGGCCTCACTAGGGGTATGAGGCGTCATAGGATTGCTGCTACACAATACAATTCCCCTTTCCTTTGATTACATTCAAGACCAGCTATCATCCATTTAAACTTTGCAAATTAAATTGAAATTCAAGATATTTTGCAAATGTTACAACTAAACGAAAATTGCACTGGTTTATTTACAAAGCTTTTCCCGTGAGTAGGTGCAGCGTATACTGGGAAAATCATGAGTAAGTCACATGCAAGCAGGGAGCAGGATACACCTCATCAAAGCGAAAACTTTTTGAATGCAATCTCTTTTTTATTCAGTGATGTCAAGACCTGGCTATCATAGACAGTGACAATGACTGCAGCCTGCAAGTAACCACGCATTTTATTTCTAAGCAGTAAAATACACGGATTATCTGTTTCATGACCTGTAATCATGTGTTTTTTCTTGTTATTTTACCCCCAAAACAATACTCCATACGGTAAAAGCCATAGGTAAGCATGGTAATGGGAGAAAGGGGTGCAAATGCGGTGTGATGTCAGAAACAAAATGTTCTATATAAATCTGTAAACAATGATAAATTATTTCAAAAGTCAAGCAATGAAACAAAAGTTCTTTCTCAAAACCAAAAAAAAAGGAAAGAAATGTTTGTCGCTCCAGGCGGATGAAATTAAGCTACATTTGACAAACAGGATATTTACGGGAAAAGTAGTTTGTTTTAGGAAAAACAAGTATGATGCCAGTAATTGTTGTCTGGATTTAATTTCGATGATATCTTAAACAAGCATCTTAACTCTCACACAAGGAAAGTGGCAATTAAAAAACAGAATCCTGTTTGAGCAAATCAGATCACGTCCTCACCCAGTGGGGTAACTCAGGATTTACAGACGCGGGATTTGTGGACTTTTCTGATCCTAAAATACACTCACGAAGGATATTTAGCAGACTCGCAAATTTGACACCAGAGCAAGGAGACTTCATAGACTTCATAGGCAGCAGAAGCAGATGGACACTTCCAAACGTGTACTTTTGGGGTATCCACACACCAACTGCTTGTTTTTTTTGTACCTTGTCAAAGTCAGTAATATGTGCCTTTAAGGGGTAGGAAAGGAAAACTCTTACATTTAAAGGGGACGAACGAGAAGCAGTTGTGCCACATGAAAACATATTTTGACTGTAAACAATGTTTAAAAAAGGTAAATTGTGCGAATGTTCAATTTACCCTTATTTACCCCAGCAGATTTTCTATCTATGACTGTCCTAGATGTCCAAGATTAAAACCATTTCAAGGAAGGAAAGGCTGGCGGTCATTGAAGAGTGTCCGCACTGTCTGGTGTGAGGCTTTGCATGGTGGAGACCACACTCCACACAGCAGAGCCCTAATGACTAACAACATTTCCCATCAGGCAATGAACTTTTACGTAGACTGGTGAGGCCACGGTTATCTTGGGTATCTAGATATAGAGGATGATGGCATCTCTGCAGGGCAATCATGATACAAAAAGGACCTTGCTAAGCAGCTCAAACAAAGAACAGGACCTTCCTTTGGTGTTGTTTGTACGACATTTGGGACTGCACAAAAGTATTTTGGAAGTCAAGTCGCGTTGCGTGTTATTCTGAACATTTATTTTGAACTAATCCACAGACTAAGATTATTGCACTGCATTTAAAATGTATCCTGTGCTGTAGAAAGGATTCTGTATCGGGTCTAGATGAGAGAGAGAGATGGTCATATGGATGTAATAACCCATTATGTCATACCGAACTAATGTGGTGTGTGTTCCATAAAGTGATGCAGCACTCATGATGACACTATGTTGTATCTTTTTGTTGTTGTATGAATTAAACTCAATCAAAAAAATAATAAGTTGCACATGGCATGAATATATGATTAGGCATAAGATATTCATAGTTCTAATAATGGTTTTAAGAGTGGATAAGCCACGCTTCACAGAATATGGTTTGCTAATTGCTTGCAGTTGCGCAAGAGTTAAGTAGAAACTAACTCATCTTCCACAGAGAGTGCAAAGTAATAAATCTTGAGGTAGTTACCTTACTCATACTTGTACGTGGTGATTGACATATAATTAAGACACTAATCTGTCAATTCAATTTAGGGAATAGAAAGTTCCACATCAAAGTACTGGTGATACGGTGATATAGCTAAGATCTATCCATTGACTGTTATGGTTAGATGCAGGACTTTCAAGTCAAGTTACTAAACATGTCTCTTATTGCCAGTGGCGTGAGCTAGCCCTTTAGCCGCTTGTGGTGGTCCCTGCGCTTGCCTCTCCTCAGCAACTACATTGAAGGGGGGGTGCTGGCGAGATTCAGCCGATTGCATTCACGCAACGGCCGCTTTGTAGGGCCCGGAGGGGGGCAAGGAGGAGACAGCTGTCCCCACCCAAAAACTCGAGCCGCCAGAGGGGGGCTGCCCCCCACCCCCTCCTTTCTACGTCACTGCTTATTGCCATCAGACACCCACTGCGTCCTGTCATCAATGCTCAGCAGACGTGAGGAGTCAGAATGGTGAAGTGCAGTGTCTGATTTCTCTCTTATACAATTCCCCTTTCCTACCACTGGCCTTCATATTCTTGTGCATGTGGCCACTGGTGGAGGCCGCGAGTGACTGAAGAGTGCATTGCACACGCTTGATCCAGAGTACAATGCTAGTGCCTTCTGACACGAAGATTCTGATTAAATCATAATTAAGAGTAGCAAATATACATCCAGACACTGCAACTGACAAAGAGAAGTAACATTCGGACTTTAAAGAGTAAGAATCTGTACAGTTTAGCATGAAATATCAAATCTAGACAAGGATGACACTGATTTTCACATCTGTAAAAAAAATGAAAATACAATGTTGAACAAGGAACAAACTAAAGGGTCCAAAATTCATAAAAGTACGAAAATGACAGCAAATCTGTAGACAACTCAGCCCAAGACATACTCATTTCTGAATTGAGTTTCTGGATCATAAATATTGGTTTGACTAAGACGGATGGTAAGAGGGGCTGATTTTTAGGTCTTGAACACCGACACCTTTAGCTGTTTGTAGACAGATCTATTGTTTCTAATATATAACATACACTTATGGTGAGCTTCGGGACAGCTCCTTGCTCTTGAATGGATGATTGTTGCATCTCAGATGTCTGCTCTTGACTCAATAACATTCGTCCTATTCTTGTGTTTATCCCACCCAGGAGTATTTAGGTCTCAGTGTTTTGATTGGATGAATTATTCTTCCACGTGTGATGTCGGACCTTTTTTTGCAGTGCATAGGAAGATCAATTTTCTTTTCCACTCTTTGTTCTCCCTCATCCCTCACTTTCAGTCTTCACATCCCCCATCGAGCACCATTCTAAACCACACATGCACACAGCAGGCGTTGCGGTTGGGTTTAGTTTTATTTTAACAAACATGTTTCAAAGTTTGCCATCAGCGATGTCGGCCCATCCTCAGCAGCCATCTATGAACAATTTATTAAAACAAAACCCATTCCTAGATATCCACTCTGCAGTGGGTGCATGCATAGCTGCTATCTTTGAGTGGGATTTGTTCAAAGAAAAAAATATATATATTTTACAAATCCATACCAAGATGTGCACTGTGCATGAGCACCTTTTTGCCGGGGCTATCTAACACAAAAACACATTGGCAAAGAGAATATCTTTCACTGCTAAGACCTATTGCCTGGGCCATGGCTTGTTAAGATTTGACATTCTATGCAGAGTCCTGCATCTCCAATGTCTTTACAACCTTATCACGTGTGTTGCAAATGTACAAGTTAGGCTTAAAGACTACCAAAATGTCAACATTTTTAGAAAGCAGAATCTGGCCAATTTAATTGCCGCAGAGGACATCAGCAAACACAAAAAAATATTTTGCAAAGCAGATAGCCAAAAATATTTTTTCCAAAAATTCTCACTAAACTTAGCAATGCCATTCAGTTGTAGGAATCTAATATAAATGTTATTGGAATACTATTTGTTTTTCACACAAAATGATTTCCTTTACGTTATGCTACTCAGTTTTTGTGTAGAGTAGCATTCGTCAGTTGCATATCCTTGTACCACTTTGTATTCTCAGAGACATACTAAGATGTGAGTTGTGGATTTATCCAACGAAGAGTGCAGTTTAGAGGAAGTGGAAGATTTTCTCACCTTACCCTGGTGCGATGTGGCTCATAGAGTAAGCTTTACTCCTACGATGGAACTATGTAGGTGTAGTGAACATGGCACCATTCCCCTTAACCCTTCAGAGTGTGAGCTTGGTTATACATTTCCTCTGTGCGTTTGTCCGTGAGGTAAGGGCTGAGGGGAGGGGGGCCTAAAGGCCCTTGGTCTAATCGAGCCCCTCTGTATGGCCTATGTCTGTGTGCGTCAGTCATTACTTTCTTCTATGAGGGTGAAGTGTAGTTCCTATATTCCCAATAAGCTCTGCGCATTGGAATAATATATCCTATAGATGTGATGTAGGACTGAGGTCGACTAGGTCTCTATTGAATATATTAGACTTAATTGTGAGTGCCAGCTAGCTCAGAGGTCACTAGAAACTTTCTCGAATAAACAAGAAGGGATTAGTTGCTGACAACCGCATAAACATGACAACTTTGTTTCCCCAAGATAAAATGTATCTTCAGAGTCGTGGAAACAATAGATAGATATTTTACTCAGTCAATCGTGCATGCTTCGCTTCACCAGAGGTGCGGAGAAATAGAGAGACGGGCATTTTCAATAAAAGTAGGGCATTTTCAATAAAAGTATTTATTGAACAGTCTTCTTTCTCATGCAGAAGAAATGAACTGCTACAATCGTAATACAGGCTGCAAAGTATATTACGTACAGCAAGAAGAGTATTATGAAATAATAATGTAAAAGCATGGGATGGTTTCTAAGCCATAAAATACATACATAAATAATAAATACTAAAAGTGCTCAACTGGTGCTTCTAAAATACGCCTACCCCAATGTACCTAACCTAAGTCTAGTACGAGAGAAGAAGTAAGTATGGTGTAGCATAGGTTTAGTATTCTTTGCCAAGAATCTATCCAAGATTTCTCTTAGGCTCTAATCAGCTCCGTACCTTGGTTTAGAATGAAGGAGGTCTGGTATCTCGGTCTCGGGACTCAATTTCCCAACACCCCGCAAGGGGAGCTTGGAAACACTGGAGCTGAATTTCTCGGCAAGAGAAAAGACAGCGTCTCTCTCAGTACGTCTTCTGGAGGGTCGGCTTCCTTCTGCACTTGCTGTAGCGAGCTGTGTCGGGGAAGTAAATAGTCGAACTGCTCCAAACCACCGTGTGTTTGCTAGGGCAAGTGTAGGCATATTTATACCTTGAAGGTGCCGAGTTTCACGTAAAGTTAGACATAATAACGTTATCAAAGACTTGCAGTTCTTTGAAAACTCCATGAGTTCTTGGACAAATCAATATTCAAGCACGGGGCAGTCCCTGACTGCTGAAGGCGAATTTTCCAAGAAATCGTTGTGGCTTTTCAGAACTAGTGGAAGTGTTAATGCCTGTATTTGGATTGCATGGGCTATGTCTAAATATGGTTATGATTTATACCTATATAAGGGCATGAATCGGGAAAATTATACTAGGGTCCTAAAATGCTATACAACAAGGCTTATAGTTAAACTATATTATGAATGTGGCAATGTCACTGTATCTCCGTGTTTCCTTGTTCTTTATTCTTATGCCAGATCATTTGCCTCTCATTCTGCTGTCTATCGTTTGTCACTAAAGCAGGAGGACATCACCTCTTTACACACAAGCTTGGACAAGTCGCAGTTCGAGGGCCACACTAAACCGACAGGATCACATGGATGTTTGGTCAGCTAGAGAGGTAATTGTCTTATCTATGATTTATAACAATAGGCAGATGGATGGAGCTGATGCCCATGCGCACTGTAGTCCAGGGGAGGAGCCACCTATCTCAGGATACTTCGAAGACTCTTCCAGGACAACAATGTGCGATCATCCGGACCCAACACTAGGCGGCGATCTAATGCAAAAGATATGAATTTAGCAGCCCACATGCCTCGAACTTGTCTTATCTATGATTTATAACAATAGGCAGATCTCTGGTCATAACACCCTGCCTATACTTATGTTTTCCTGCTGTGTGGCACCATTAATAAGAGGCATATGTGTGTCTTATTGGGGGGGGGGGTCCTCAGCAGTAAACATGTCTAACCGGCCCTAGTATCAACTCCAAGGAAGTATAACTCTG
This sequence comes from Lissotriton helveticus, assembly GCF_964261635.1. Classification (NCBI taxonomy): domain Eukaryota; kingdom Metazoa; phylum Chordata; class Amphibia; order Caudata; family Salamandridae; genus Lissotriton; species Lissotriton helveticus. Next base: position 1,496,574,288 of record NC_136069.1, on the reverse strand, counting down.
GCCCAAGTCTCACCATGGTCCATGTGTTACGCTGTGTCTTATATAGCAAGCATGTGGTGGTATGATATGGTCTGGTGAAGTCTCGAAAAAAGTTGTGTGGTAAGGTAATATTTGTTGGCGAGCACGCATGCTAAGTGTTGTGGAGTTAAAATTATGACTTCCTTGCGACTGGGTGTGTTGCATCAGAGGCTATGTTCCCTTCCAGAACAGGCTGTTGCCTAACATGTACAGAGGCAGTTTGGTGTGAAATGTCACAACTTTTAGCCTGGCACTGCTACACTCCTCTGATCTCCTCGATACAGAAAGAAATGCTATGTGAAGTAGCATAGAAGCAAAGTGTAAGGAAATGCACTAATACGTGATCATTGAGGGAGTCCTGAGAATATGTGCTCAAAGCCAAGGACTGGGTGAGATTGTGAGGTAGCAGATGCATTGCAACCCCTATAACTTCAAGGTCTATAGTGAAAGTTCAAAGAATGGCACAACAGTTGTTGTCGAGGTTTGTGAGAAGAGGGGTCTTTGTGGCCTAATACCTCCGAGGGTAATCCAGCCAATACAGTGCAGCATAATATGTGGAGTTCAAAGAAACATGTTTGACCTACTTTGTCACAGAGCAGTTCTAGGGCATAGGTAGTCAAAGTGTGGGTCTTGGGAGGGGGTGCACACTTCACCCCCTCCCAAACCCCACACCGAGTTAGCATACCCCCAACTTGAGTTAGGGCTCTCTGATTGGAGTAGTCATCCAGAACAGCCATTCAGCATGTAGCTTCTACAACACTGAAGTCGGCACTAACCTTACCCCAATGAAAGGAACAGCAGCACAGATGCCAGGAAGTGCTGTACATGTTGTATACAATAAAGCTGCAAATTCTTTTGGTTTGCTGATAAAGCAGCGCTTCTCCACTGCTGCCTTTTCCCTCGTGGTTGCTGAATTTCACATCTGGTTGCTGCCCTTCGCCTCACTTTTGAAGTATCCCTCTTCAAGGTCATCCTGGTTTGTTACCTCACCGCTGCTGCCTTCTGCTCAATGAATTTTACAACGGGTGCATCCTTCCTGTAGATTCCATTCACTGTAAGGTTAGACAACTTTTTTTTTCTAAACGGGCTTTTTTTTTTTAAAGGCTTCCTCCTTTCCCCCCCAATACGAGTGGGAAAGTTGGATGTATCGAGGAGGAGAGGATATGGCATTACTGCCAGAGCTGCTGACTCCTGAGGACCCAGGTTCAAGTCTCGGCATCGGCTCAACATCATGTGATCCTGGGCAAAAACAGTTGATTTACCTGTGAATTAGGGACAATGAGCCTGACCTTGATTAAAGTCGCGGGTGCTTTTTTAAAGCGCTTCAATACCCTAGAGCACAGTCCACAAGCCTGATATAATAAATATTATGAAATATGCCATCTGTCCTCACTTCTTGCATAGAACATATATAAATGCTTTCTTATGCAGCTGCTTCTGAATCTCTGGAAGGCGATCTTCTTGAAAAGCCAATTACATGAACAATGGAATGACTCTTGATGCTGCTACAGAAGAAAGGTATATATCCCCTTGAATCACTTATATCACATATGTGTCTGATGTAGATGTCTCCTAGGTCTTCTTAGAAAACTGTGGATGGCCTCTTTTCCTGAAATCTGGTCTAGGGGCGAGGATGTGCAGTAACGGCCTGAGCTGCTAACTTGGAAGCTGGGGAACCAGGTTCAATTCTCGCCGTCTGCTCAGCATCCTGCTATTCAGGGCAAATCACTTAAATTTCCCTGTGATTAAAAAAAATGAATGTGTCCTTTTGTATTGTAAAAGATGCTCCTGTAAAGCGTTTCAATAACTTTGGGTCATGTTTGCACTATATAAAACTGTGAAAAGTATATTACAAAATTTTGTGAGCGCTCTGGTTTCTTTGCTGTTGTCTCAGTGGAACAGGCACATTACAAACTGGTTTACTAAAAGCCTGCTGTGGGTTTGCCCTACGGCTCACCATCCTCTGATGTTTCTTTTATTTAAGATTCATACTGATCCAGTTGCCTAAATAAAATTTACGAATCTGCAACTATCTGTGACAAGTCTGCCGGCCAGATATAGTTAAGCAAATATCATCAGGTAACCAAATAGACCCTTGGCACCAGGTGTGATCCTCACACCTCATAAAATGGCAAATCTGTAAGGTATTCAATTTTTTTTCCCACCAGCGCTATACATATCAAGCTTTCCTCAACCATAGACACAGGAGTCGTTGAGGTTTGATTGCTCAGTTAAATTTCATGTGGCGGACCTGAAGCAAGAGGTCAGTTTGTGCATATGCCTTAAGCAGTGCTAGTTACACTCTCTCACCCGCTGGCTCCCTACAGGTTGAATTTCAGCACTCAGGGGGAGCCTATCTGCTTCTTCGTTCTCTGCATCCTCCTGCGGTATGTGCTCTCCTCTTGCATTGGGATATCATTACTTCGGCATAAGCCTGGTCAGTAGTCTTCTCCAAGTCTTTCCATTCTTGAAGAATGCTTGAGTGACTTATGAATTGGTGTCCCTTTCTGGTCTGATAACTGGCACTGCCATTGGATCATCCTTGATAATGTACTCTGGGTTACAGGTACAGGAACTAATCTTCATTCAAGTGTGTGCATGATATTTCGGCTATGATGTTGCTCTGCATGCCCAGGTGATGTTGTTCAATTCTCCCTGCACAGCTATAATTCTTCAGGCGGACAAGCTGTGGTTCACTTTTCTAAGCAGCTCCTCACAGTGGACATGCCTCAAGTCTCCTCAGGCTCGTCTCACTGGGTTGTTGCAGGACTTTCAGTTATGTTCATGACCAGAGAAGGGGGAAAACTGCCCGGGAACTTCAAATTCTTCCCGAGTCCACTGCTGTGGACTGCTTGGCACAGTCAGAAATTTATAGAACACTTTTGGGGGGGGATGACATTCTATATTTATACTGGGTTTGCAGGCTTAAATATGAATCCCCAAATCCCTGCCTATTGTGGGATCTGCCTGGCTTTAATGGAGTGTGTTTCACTTCATACTAGCACCTAATCCAGTTATCTTTGTTTTGCTGGTTTTGCAGAAAGGAGGGCACCCCAGACTTTCTCTGACAGGGGCTTGGGAGAAAAAAGGCACAAAATATGCTAGGCTTTACTCGTCTTAATACACAGAGGCTACACACACCCCTGGAAACAATGGGGCAGGAAGGGAACAGACTACTCCAGGTGAGCCCCGAAAGCAAAACCAATACTTTTTTTAACCTCTTGCTTCATAGTGTTAACAGAATCCCTTTCTACCAGGATCAGGGCCCTGGTTATGTCGTCCAATTGCCAGTTGCCTAATTTGCAAACCAGTGTTGTGGGCAAACGATCAATTGCTGCATTGAAATCTAAGTACCACTCAAGATTGGAAGTGGAGCACAACCTCAGGATGGGAATAGCAAGAAATCATCCACAGATTCATCGTTTCTGGATAAAAAACAGGTACACCCGTCACATTGGTTTTGAAATGTTTTTATTAACCTATGGCACATTTTGTGTTTTATGTGAAAAATAATGCACCATTGTAATTGCTTAGTGAAAAATTTGTCTTGGAGACTTTTTATTTTAACTTTGGTATAAGCATCTGTCCATAAACACAGACACTAATAAAACTCCAGTTTGCTAAATACTCTTACTTTATTTAATATTATTTGGCGTATACGGCCTGGACTCTGCAGGTGGGAAGGACTATCGATGATGCAGAGTACCAGTTTCCAGAATTTGTTCTCAGGGGGTGGGGTCGACGTCCAATAAGGTTTTGTTGGGGGGATCAGCGTAAAACAGTTTGAATACCACGTCTACGGTGAGATCTTAGTCAATGGCCTTACTTGGGTTTATAACTGTCTTGGTAGGAAGTGGGCAGGGGACAAGACTAGTCGGCCAGGGCAGCAGGGAGGAAGGCTATGCTACATTACCTTATGTGAGGAAGGCAGCTTGAGCTGGATGAGGTTCCTATTTATCCTCAAATTAACTTAGTAGACATGGTAAGTAGGCTGGGAGGATCAGCCGGTGTGTAATGCAGCGAGTCAAAGAAGCAGGTTAAGGAGATTAGTCGAATACTGTATGGTGACAGGGTCAAGTTTGGGAAGACTCTCTATGTTTTATGTCTGCTCAGAGATTAGCACCTTGTGAACCAACTGTATTTGATACATGCGGAAGAAGTCAATATAGGTCACTGCATAAACCTGAATCCCCAGGTTTTACCATCTGAGGAGCAGGATGTGTTTCAATGCACTGAAGGCGGTCGAGAGGTCTAGAAGGAGAGGAGTCTCTGTATTATTTTCTGAAAAGGTTTTCAGTTTGTTCCATAAAAAGACTAGTACAGATACAGTTGACTTGTTGCATCCAATTCTACTTGTGATGAAGTTAAAGTATGTGTATAATTCGAGGTTTTTATTTAAAGTGGTTAAAAAGATGGCATTAAAAGGGTTTTTGCTGAGATGGCAATGATGGAGATGGGTTTGTAATTGGGCAGGTTGATTTGGGTCAGGGATGGTGTGCTAAAGAGTGGTGTCCATCTCCATTACATTGTCCCAGGACTTTCACTTCCTGTACGGGAATACGGAAGAGCGTATGAAACAGTATGTTTGTTTAAGGATAGGTAAAAATGTTGGGTAAGACGTAGTCTGGAGGTACATACTAATTTTCTTAGCTGGGATTGTGAATTTGGTAAATTGGATCAAAATCAGTTTTCCCACTGACCATGTTTTGACCCTTTTACTAGACCCAGCACACAAGTGGTATACCGTTTTTATAAAGACAAGTAGGAGAGTGCCGGGTTGTATGAATTTTGTGGATCCCTGACGATTCTGGACATTTACATCACAAAAAAGAGAGGAATATGCAGGATTTTAGACAAAGTTTGAGGTTTGCAGAGCATATAAGTAAAACACTGGATGATCCAGGCAAGGCGCACCACGCTCGACTCCCCCCAGGTTTCTAGTTTCCAGAAATGTCTGGATTTCATAGGCTTCTGTAGGTTGAGCCTTAACTGAGCCAGAAAACTTCAGCCATTCAGAATGGCAAGTTAGACGATGTTGGGATTTAGCCCTTCTCTGTTGGACCATTTAGAAAAACAACATCTACTAAGTATCAAAATTACCTCTCTTTTGCCATATGGAAGGATATGATTTAGTTGAGGCTTTAGGAGTCAAGCCTAATGTCAGACTGGGCAAGACCCCATCCCATTATTTTATAAAAAATGATGCCTGGTATCCAGAAGGCTTGATACTTACTCCTACCCCAAAAAGGCTACCTGCGGTAAACCCCCTCGCTTTTGATAATTTGTTGTTTTTATTTCTAAAACATATCTCTGATATCTAGTGAGGTTTCAGCCCACCCGAGGGGCAGAAATGGAGGTAAAGTGCTCCTATAGATGCCAAGGGGGGCAATCGGTTTATTTTACTTTCACTATCAGTGTAATGGTGCGCTGACCGCCATTACACAGAAAAACAAAATATTACACAGAAAAACAGTACGACCTGCTGGGAGCTCTTCTCCTGCAACCCGAGCTGAAAACAGAAAAAAAGAAATCCCTCTGGTGCTTGCACCAGAAGGATTCCAAGCAGTGGGTACATGGACGAGACCGTCATCCTCCGCACCACTGGGGCTGCTCAAAGGACAAGACCGTCTCGTCCTTAGCACTCAACCGGCTAACACACTTGAGTTACATGAAATATCTCTGATCAGGCCAAGGTAAGACTGATACAACAAGAAGCAAGCAGTCTGCATTGCAATGCTATACCTCATCGCTGAGCAGGTCGCAACTCCATCAAACGACATAATTCAGTCACTTCAGAAGAGTCTGCCAATTAAACAACTACCTGAATATCAAAAGATTCCGAATCTATAGCAGAACCAGAAAAAGCCAAATTTCAAGCCCTAGTACAAATCAGGATGAGAATACAGGATTGTCTAAAAAAACATAATAGTGGCGTATGACATATTTGATCTGGGCCAGAAAGTCAAAGAAACCAAAATATATAAAAAGAGATCCAATTCTTCTTCTACAACTAGTAATTCTAGAAACTTCCCTGTAAAACAATAAAACAACTGGAGAAGACTAAGGCAGACATATAACATGGTCTTTTATCTCTGAACTCTCTAGAAGAGTTTCAATTCCAAATACTCCTTCAACAGCTTTTTCTCAATGAAAAATAACTAAATTTATCACTTGCCAAAATGGCCGATGCCAAAGATTCTCTGCTGAATGGGCAACACGAATAGTTCTCACCTTTGTGACCTTTTGACTCCGACAGTGCCTTTTTTCATGCTGTACAGCATGAACAGAAGGAGGAAAAAAACAGTGCGGTGACGCAGCCACCATTTTATCTGTATGCACATGTGTCATTACACAAGCCTGCATGCCCAAGCATGTGACCTTCAAATATGATCGAAGTGCTTCTTACTTTTCTTTGTTTTATTTTACCAATCCGTTTAAAAAGTAGCACAAAAGCACTTTTTTAAAGTATACTGGAGGGTTGGGGCAGAAAAGTAATGGGAAGTGAGTAGGGGAGATGAAAAGAAGCACATGAGGGTTAGCATAATGGGGCATAGGTAGAAATACACAAGCGAATGCTCTCTCTTAAAAAATCTTCAGCCGATCATCGCCCTCAGCCTGCGTATGAGGTGGGCCCGCTTAGCTGGTAGAACATTTTCATACATGGCTGTAAGTGTGCAATAATGTGGAACCTACCCCACAAGGTCTCTTTCCAATCATCTTGACACATCTCACGTTTCCAAGAACTGTGGGTCTGATTGTGTTTGGAGAGCGAACACATTTCCATTCAAACCTATGGACAGCATTTGTGTGATCTAGGGCAAATCTCTTAACACTTGAGCGCCTAAAAAACAACTGTAACATGTTCTGTTGCTCATGTAAAGGGGTCTAATGCCCTCCGGCTGGATTCGCGCTTCATAAAACCGCACACTACAAAGAAAATAAATCTGTGACTGCTCAACACTCCCTGCAGCCCCAGAGAGTGGTGAACACCTTGACTGTGTGTTTACACTACCCTAGTGAAACAATGAGGGGTGTTTATTGGTGTATAAATTACTTCGATTTCGAGATGTTGCTCAGTTAGAGAAACCAATTTTCTTTTTTTTAAAAACCCCCACACCTCTACCACAGTCTCTCACATATAACCACACAAAAATAAATCTGCAAACGTCCTAACACTGTCATTTTGTCACGACTCCAAATGTCTGCTTTATCTGATTCTTGCAATGTGAATTATATGACACAGGTTTGCATGCATGCTGAATTGGTTTATTTTTTCCACTTCTTAATGCGAGTTCTAATTTAAATTATTTTAAAATTCAAAATGAGATTTGCTCAAATCAAATATCAGATTGTTGTTTTTAGCCTCAACTGTAATCTGGCACAGAGGAGATCTGTCTGTGAAAAAAGGTGCTATGACACAGCCTGCGCTGGCCACATCATTGCTTTTTTTCCACTTATTAGTTCTCGCCTAGCGTTGCAGCGCGCATGCGCTATATCTATGCGAGACATTTTGTGAGAGAGGAGATTTCAGAAGGGGGGCCGCCCCACATTTTCATTGGATGGCGTCATCGTTTATGTTAAACGGTGGCCTCCGATTGAAAATAAACCTTCTTTGTTAGCAACTTTTCTCCTCTTGGGACGGCCCATCCGGACTGCATCGTTTGCTTCATGGCTGTCATGAACCAATTTCTTATCTAAAGGAGGCGTGTTATATAAACAAGCCGTCAAGCAAAGGATCAAGTCCGGATGGGCCGTCCCAAAAGGAGACAGGGCGGTAACAAAGAACATTCCTGCCTTGCTAGCCGCAATTCCCCAAGCATTCTCTAGTGTTCTCCTTCCTAATCTGGAAAAATGGTTGCCGGTTTCGGCAGTTGGACCTGATCGAAGAAAGGGCGGATGCTGTTTGATGGGCTTAATTATCGAGCTTGCATTGTTCTTTAAAATCACCATAAAATGAACCAATTTTAACATCATGGCGACTGGTGTGCTGTGCGACCCGCTAAAAGGGTATCCGCTAAAAAAAGGAGCTTGTTTAGTTGGATGTGAAAATTTTGGCCGAGCATATTTAAACACCGCACGTTGATGCTGCCTTTGTACCTGCTCTTGTATTCTAGCGTACTGCTACAAAGCGACTAGACATTTTTTTAATGCAAGTGCATTACATAAAAGTCATAATGATACCCCTTACCATACATCGCAAAACTCTTTCAGCTTACCCACGACTTGCCTCATTCTCAACTACACTACTTTCTTCCTGCGACGGAGCCATTTCTTGCTTACATGAAATTCGCACCTTTATACTTGGTGACGGTCTTAAATCGCCTTTGTTATCACTACCTTTTAGTTAGTGATCACACGTTCACTACAAATATGTTCAATTACCCCGGCGCCCGTTACCCGGTCCCTTACGTCTTCTTACCATCCACTGCCTGTTCTCCAGCTCCGTCAGTCGCCATCTTGCTTCTCTCCCTCTACATTTGTCAGTCATCAGCCCAGCCCGAAAGACATAAAACCAATCATGACTAATATTATAAAAGCTATCTTGCAAATTGATTGCTGGAAATGTTGTATTCTCACGCTAGCTTCACAAAATATGTAGACCGGGGAACGTTGCTATACAGACATTTGTACTTTCACTCTAAGCACAAGAGATTAGACATAAAAGAAGGACTCAGCCGAGCCTGCTGCTTTAAATTTTAAGAATCTGGCGGCCATCTTCTAATGGGATATCTAATCCCAATATTACAATTAGAGCGATTTTGGCTTTGTCAAATGCAATAACACTAAGTAACGCATACTTAAGACTTACAGTGATAATGAGAGACAGCCGAAAGTACGAGTTTGTTACGTACTCTATTGGATATGTTTTTTTTTATGAGTTAATGACCATCTGTGTTCTGTGATGCCACCCCTTGCTCACGCCGACGTTGCAGGATATGCGAAGCGTTCCATAAACCACGGAAGCGCCCCTTGGCATCACATTAGTTAACAGCAATTTAGCCCTGTATTGTATTCAAATTGGCTGTATATAGTGCTTACTACAGTACTTGAGAAAAATTAAGGAGTTTGGCCCTAAGGGACAATGACTAGGCAGGGCCGTATATATACGTAGAAAAGGGGGGGTTGCCTGAACCTCAATTTATTCATAAGCTATACAGTACTTGGTCATAACTATTTACCATAGGATTAGTGTCCTGCCTAGAAAGGAATCTCGCGCTTGGTCCCTGAATACCCTATTCACCCCCGTAGCTTGGACACCATTCTCCGCATCCCCAGCAACATAACCGATATTTTTTTCTAGTCCCTTCTTTCTCAAAGTCCCGCTTCTAGAGCCTCGAGTCCACATTGGTAATATGAGTGTGTCAGTCATATTCAGCCAAACACTGACTGGAGACACAAGTGTTAGTCATATGGCAGAAGCTCTGCATTTTGAGGTTCCTGTTGACGAAGTAGCGGGTTATTCGAGAGATGAATAATAACAGGCAGGAAGGGTAGGTTGAGCTGGTAGGTCCTGTTGATGCCTTCGTCGCAGGGCATGGACCTTTTGTGAGATTGCTGTGTGGGGTGGGTTTGTCTGGTTGGTGATCATACAACTAGCTATGTCTCTTGAGCTACAGTGATTTTTTTTTAAATTTGCCCCCGGAGTTGTGCTTAGTCAATAGTGGAAAGCACCGTACCTTTAAATGTATTTTCATTGTGACTTGTGTTGAGGTTTTACATTATTTCAGGAGGAAGAGCGTAGGCTAAACCCAATTCACAGCTGATAAATTATCAGTTCACCTATGTGTGACATTTCCATGCCTTCAGTGTTGCTATGTGTGACGTTTCCACATCGTGTGACCATATGAGTGACACTTTCTAATTTAATTGTCTACAGCTTCAAGGAGAACATTTCTGAGCTGTATAAAGGCATTCCTACCTAGAGTGTAGTGTAGTTCCTATATTCCCAATAGGCTCTGCGCATTGGGATAACATAAACAGCAGTTTAGACGTAGGAATGAGATCATCTAGGTCTCTACTGACTATGTTAGACTTAATTAGTTTTGCCAGCTAGCTCAGAGGTCACTAGAAACTTTCTCGAGTGAACAGAAAGGGGTTAACTTTCCTGAATAGACAAGAAGGTATTCATTTCTGACAACCGCATAAACATGACAACTTTGCTCCCTCAGAATAAAGAGTATATCTCTAGAGTCGTGTGAAAACAATAGACAGTTATTTCACTCAGTCAATCGTGCATGCTTAATTTCACCAGGAGTGCAGAGAAATAGAGAGACGGGCGTTTTCAATAAAAGGTGTTATTTATTGAGCAGTCTTCTTTCTCATGTAAGAGAAATGAGTTGCCACAATTGCAATACTTATCATAAAGTAAAGTGCGTACAGTAAAAGGAGTATTATGAAATAATACTGGAAAAGCATTGATATGGTTTCTTAGCCATATGATACTTTAAAACGGATAAAATATATATATACATAAAAACATTGACTAACGTACTCAACTGGTGCTTCTAAGATACGCCTACCCCGGTGTACCTGACCTAAGCCTAATATGTGGGAAGGAGTAAGTAAGTTGCAGTTTAAGTTAAGTTGGTTTTTGCCAAGAATCTGAATCAAGAATTCTCTTAAGGGTTTAGTCAGCTCCGTACCTTGGTAATAGAATGTAGGTGGTCTTGTATCTCTCTCTCTCAGGACTCGATCTCCCAGCCACCCGCAAGGGTGACTGGAAACACCGGAGCTGGATTTCTCGGCTTGAGAAAAGACAGCGTCTCTCAGTGCGTCAAATGGGAGGAACGGCTTCCTTCGGCTCTCACATCAGCTGGGCTTCGGGCAAGTAGATAGCCGCTCTGCTCCAAACCACCGTGTGTTTGCTTAAGGCAACTGTTGGTATATTTATACCTGAAAGGTGCAGAGTTTGACGTAATGTTGGACATAAGACGTCACTAAGAACTAACAGTTCTTTCTGGACTCCAGGAGTTCTTGTGCAAATCAAAACAAAAGCAGGGGAATTTCCCGGGCTGCTGGAGGCTTAGTTTGTTTAAAGAACGCGTTGTACTTTCTAGGAGTCTATGGGAGTAGCCTTGCCGTATTTGGACTGCATGGGCTATGACTAGATATGGACATGATTCCTATGCCTATATAAGGATATGTTTGGTTATAACCATATAAGGGCATGAATCGGGGATATCTTGATTAGGGTCCTAGATAGAGTCACAACACCCACTCCACGTATTAATGTCCATCATTACTTAAATACTAAGCAATACTAAACATATAACGATGCATGTGTTTTCCAACCCACCTCAAAATACATAAATTGCATTTGAAATGGTGTATGATATATACACGAAAATGAGTATTTATACTGTACGTTTTCAAGCAGTGTTATCATTCAGGAAATGCATATATAAATATTGGCTGAATGAATTGCGAAAATTACATTTATGAAATGGCTCTGAATACAAAAAAGAAGGTCAAGACCATTCCATCACATATTTATACAATACTGTACATGTGCTAGAGGTTGAGGTAAAATATTGTCTCTAGTATCTCTAAAAATAGAAGCTCTGTTCTCTAAGAAAAGTTCTACTTTAAGCAGAGTACCATGTGCCAGAAAAAAAGGTAAATATTGTGGAAGTGGAAAAAATAATTTCGCTTTCAGGGGAAAAAATAGTTCCAAATGTTTTCAGTAGTTTTGTTTATCAAAAACTGAAGGCCGAATTCAGAGTTCAGGGAACGCTGTGTGCTCGTTGTTTTAAAAGTTATTCTCGTTGTTCAGGGGAGAACATGGTATCAGACAGGCTTGCGAAAAATTGGTCTACAACATCAGGTGAAAGTTCGACCAAGTTCGAAAAAGTTGAAATTGTGCATATGTGAGAATGATTGCTATCATCGATGTTTGGATCAGCAATGCTCACAGAAGGTTGTACCTGTTTGGTGCTGCTTTCTTCTCGTACTTCACCGCCACCTACTCGTAATGGTGAAGTCTCAACGAATGCCGTCATCAGAATAGGTAGCCACTGGGGACAACACGTTGCATGAGTCGTTACCGGACCTAGCAAAGTATCGATATCCATTGGTACTGCTGATGGTAGTGTAAGACAGACGTCCAACAAACATTCTTCTCCGCATAGCAGACATCGAAGCACAGGTAAGATGCAATTCTGCCAGATGGATCTGAATGAAAGAAACCATGTTGTATTCAGATCTAATGCGAGGACTTTAGTGATTCGGTCTCGGTAGCGTATTGCTAGGATCGTCTCTTCCACTGTAGCTGGAGCTTTGTATGTGGCTTGGCTTGCCATATCGGAGTAGCAGGATCAAAAATAAAATTCCTGCTACGAGTCCCATAAGAAGAGGCAGGCCGCCGAAAAGGGAATGGACAAAATTCTGAAAAATGCCCAGAACTGTTTCAAAGGGTGCTAACAGTGCCGAAAAAATTGTCTTAAATACATGTGCCGTGCCACTGGTATCAGACATGTTTAAGATTTGACCTAACATTTCTACGAAATGCACGGGGCAATTTGTTGATAATAGGGTATGTATCTCTGCCGCTGTCCTTGCAACTTGCAGATCATACGTCTCTTTGGACGAGGTTAAAGGCACAGTTGTCTGTAAAAGAATAGACTTCATTCTGCTTAAAGTATCAATTCGAATAGAAGAGATATTCAAAGAAGGCCATATTGCCGCCTCCATGTCTGGATTGCTGTTTGGATACAATACTTGCATACAGCAAGTGACCATGGAAGTAACGCTCACGAGATCGGCTTTTCCTGGCACCATGCCACAACAGCTGTGGTCACTTATTAGATCGTAGCTGCTGTTGGAAAGCTGTCTGAAAAATGGCTCTATCTGTGTCTCAGGAGTGCCATGCAGGTGACATGAAAGGTTATTTGATGAACCTTCGCAGGCTCCATGTAAGTTAATACCTTGACACAGAAGTGTACCGCTTAGTGATTTTTTACAATTGTTACCACTAAGAAATACCTCCTTTTTCCCTTCACTATAACATTTGTGTGTATAAGGTAAATTCCATGTTGACTTGATGTATCCTTTACCCAACCTTTCATACAGGCCTACTGGTATATATTTTTGGCAATACTTAAACTGGAAAGTTGTTATCGGAATTGTAATTGTTCTGTGTATTATCCATTCAATGACAGGTCTCTCTGACATTGTCAATGGTAATCTCTCAAGTTTTTCAATGCTCAGAATCATAAAGTCTGCTCCTTTTTGTGCCAAACTGATTTGTTTATCAGTAAGGTTAAAGATAGAAAATAATGACGTTATGTTGATTAGACGCCATGGCACGTAGCCTGAACGCAGGTTTTGCAACGTCCAGCCAAGTTGTACAATAGAACGCAATTGGGACTGACCTGTTGTAACATTAGTAAGTCCTGCTCTATTATATCAATAGCAGATGATACAATGATGTCCAGTGAATATATTCTGGAGGACAGAGTCGTTAACCCATTGTCCACTACAGAAAGTGATTTTTCCAAATTTATACGATCAATTTCTCGTATTTTTTCTGCAGTTTCAATTTGTGTTACTTTCCAAGCTTCGTTGTAAGCAGCGTATATACCGGCATATATGAAACGTTTTTGACGCTGTTTGCGTGGTCCCAGTATGAAATCACGCAAGTCAGCACCGTCTTTAAGTAAAGATAAGTGTTGCTTAATTTCAGCCAGTGTGGATTTTTGTAGCCACTCAAGGCATAGTTTCCCTACACTGTATGTTGTAACTATCCCTGGATGTTGTCTCTGGGAGTATCTTGGGTCTGGCCTGTTCTGTTTTAACCCCTATAATTTGTTCAGGAATCTATCTTGACAGTTATTTGTGTCTGTGGGCCAGATCAACCATTTTTTCCAATCAGGATTTGTTCTGTTTTGGTGTAAAATATGGGATACGTCTATCTCCACATCTGTAGTGCTATTACGATCAGGTATGGGCTTTGGAATAGACGGTTTATTTAAGTCTTTTATCTTGGCTAAACCAAGACAGGTTGTCTGTTGAATGGTGTCATTCAGGAATATTATCTGTTCTGGGATCATGCAGGCTCTAAATAATGCTTCTAGACCTTGTACCTGCTAGTCTTTTGAACGCCAGATGGTTTTTGTTTCAATGTTGTTTTTCCAAAATTCAAAACCAAATGTAGACATTTTGTCATAAAATTTTTCAGAATAAATCAATTTAGTATTTGTCAACATTGTTTTCATTCCTGTCTTATTTAACATTTTAAAATAAAACGTTTCTGGATCAGTTGTGTTAAACCCTGATAAGTATGGGAATTTCTCATAAAATGTTTTCGAGCTGCCTTTTGGCGGTGTTGCACAATGTTCCCATTGGTTATAATTAAAAACATTTCTAGGATTAGCAGATTTATGCAAATAGTGATGACCATAATGATTATAACAGTACATTTCTTCATATTTTGCTGAACCCTGCAAATAATCTTGTTCTGTGAATTTTGCTGACATTACTAAATCTGACATCATATTATTAATATTTTCAAAGTCCCAATCATCAGAGAAAGTACTTGGTTTTTACAAAGTCACTTAATGAAATCTTGAACTGGTGTGGATATTTCAGGAGCTCAATCGGGCCATAAATTTCATAATCAGTTTTGTCCCAGGCTACCCCACCGGGTATTGGATTGGCTGTGATGTTCACTGGTGACAGTTCTCTTTTCTCGATGTGTGAAGATCTGTGAGGCTTTAGGATCAAGTTGATGTTCTGACTTGCTGTGTCCATTGTACTATATTTTCCATCAATAAATCTACCCAAACATAAAACCATGATGAGCCAAAGCAGGAGGAAAAGTACACCTAACACAATCCATAATTCAATCCATGGAGAAATCAGATATGTTTCTTTGAGTTGATGAAAGAGTTCAGTTACTTTGTCTTTGAAAGTTTTTGGTGCTGGCGTTTCTTCATGTTCACTTGGATCATCAGAAAAGTCATCGAAATTGATGAAGTAGCCAGATGCAGTTCTGTCAATTGTTGGAATTGCTTCCGGATTCTCATTTGTCTTTGCATTTTTCTTTGTTTCATTAGCATAGTCTGAGGCTACATCGTTGTAGACAGGTGTTTCTTGATGAACTGTTGCAATTTGGGTTTCAAGAGGCACAAGTTCCATGGCTTTGTTGCATAGTCCTTTTTTATTTACTGCAAGTTTATCAAAAGTGATTAGTCTTTCAGTTTGAACCTCTTGGATTGTAGCAAGAATTGGTCGTCTGCTAATTCTTGGGAGTCCACTGGGCCTACTACTTATTATTGGCCACATGATTGTGGTTTTACCAGGTCGATGGATACAACTCGGTTCTCCTTTTTACCAGCAAGGGGCGGTAGTACTACTGATCTTGTTCCTCTGACAGCTAAGACAGGTACTGCTTTTCTGTAAGAAGGCCTAAATTCCTTCTTCACCGCCATCTTTTCTCTGACCAGATCCCCAATCTTTGGAATCCAGACAGGTCTTGCTGGGACAGGTGGTTTCTCTTCAGTGGCTGTTGGCTTTAACTTTATGTTACTTTGACTTCTTCTTATTTCATTCAAGTCCTGTAAAACAGCCAAACGATCTTTGATATCAAAGGCTTTTTCTTCTACCACTGAAGTCTGACAATCTAGATCCTGGATGTGCATTCTAGTACCGAACAATAGTTCGTATGGAGTGATACCTTTTAGAGAATTTCTTGGCAGATTGTTAAGACTACGTTGGACACTTGTTAAATTTTTGACCCACCCATCACCCGAACCTAATACCCTCGCCGTTATAGATTGCTTTATGTCACGTTTTTTTCTTTCCACTACCGCATTTCCCTCAGGATGGAAGGGAGAAGAGTACCACAATGCAATGCCCATGCTGGCCATGGGCTCTTTGTAAGCTCGAGAGCTAAACGCAGGACCCTGGTCAGAATGTAGCATGCCAATTGCGTATGTGCCGATAAAGACTCGCAAATCTTTTATAACAGTTCTGGCGTCAGCCGAGCGCTGGGGCCTACATTTTAAGTTAATCTAGTCTTAATATTTATAGGAACGCATTTCTCCGGCTGTATTTCCGCGTATAGATAGCCTGATGCTTTCTAATAAAGGAGTCCTGGCAGTAGTCTGGTCCGGTTCACAACTGCGATCTCTGTTGCAGTCTGGACAATCCATTGCAAATTTGTAATTTTGCAGGCTCATCCCCGGCCACCAGTATTCTGATTGTAATTGTTTTAGAGATTTCACGATCTCTTGGTGCCTTAGACCCAATCCCATGTGTGCGTCTTCAATCAAGAAGAATCTCCGGTTCGTGTTTGGAATTACTCTGTCCCCCACTCCAGGGATTTGAGCAAAAGGAACGGGGTTTGCATCAATTATGTATGTATTATTGAGTGGATAGTCGAGAGGTAATGCTGCATAGTCGCCTTTTAAAGACGCTTTTACCGCCAGCATGGTTTCTCCGCCTATTTGTTTTTTAGTATGATTTTTTGTGACTACGGAAGCCGGTTGAACCGCTGCCGCTGTGGCTCTGTTAGCCAATGAATTCCCACCAATGTGAACGCCATCACGTTGATGACTCAGTGTATGTATCACGTGAGTCTTTCGTAGTTCTTTTTGTAAAAGAACTACCTGTTCCCAAAGCGTTTTATGCTTTATTGTGGCACCTGTGTCATCTTTGTAACCGTTTTGAATCCAGGTCTGCATGCTCTTATTGTAAGACTGGACGCAGTAATGCGAATCGCACACTATTAGTGTGGGGAATTCGCGATCAGCATTTTCAAGCGCCATCTTTAAAGATCTTATTTCCGCTTGCTGAGCTGTACAGTTTCCGAGTGATTCAGTTTTGGTGATTATCGGTCTGAATTTACCAAAGTGCCAGCGACCTTTAACAATCGCGCACACTGCATTGTAGGATTTTTTTATCCACATCGTAGTGTTGTGCAAATCTATCCATGTAGATTACACAGCTGTACTGTTCTAGAGGCAGAATTTTGATTGACAGAGGGTATTCTCGTTCGTATTTTAGATTTTCTAGTTTTTTCATTTTTGGGTCAAAATAGTGTTTCACGTCTTCTGTAGCAAGAGAATTTTCCCATTTTATCCATTTTGGATCTAATGCCACAGTTTTCAGATTGCGTGGACTTGTTAATGCCTCAAGCGCTGATTCTGCTGTTAAAACAGATATCCGTTTGCCTTGGGTTAGGGCTCTTTCTTTTGCTACAGCAGTTTGAACGGCAGTTAGAATTTTTTCAGTAGAACTGAATTTCATTTCAGCCTGTGTGTACAAATGTGATTTGTAAGCTATTGGTACCGTTTCTCCCTCATTAGAGGTCAGGTACGCGAATCCGCATCTTCCTGGGATGACTCGGATTACAAGGTTGCGTTCGTTTGCGCGTTTGCATTTTTGCTTTAGTTAACATGTCTGTTTGTAATGATCTTAAAATTTCTGTGTGTTTCTGAGTCCAATTGATTGGTTTGAAATCAGGTTTTATTAATTCATAGAGATGTTTAACCCTCTCTGCATAATTTAGAATGTATGTTCTTCCGAAATTCAAGAAACCTAGTATTGATTGTAAATTCTTCAGCGTTTTTGGAGCTTGGAGTACAGCACATTTCTCTAAGAAATTGTCTGCTAGGCTTTTGCCTTCACTTGACAATTCATATCCTAAAAACAGGACAGTTAGATGAGCAATTCGTGACTTTTTGAAGTTGAATTTGTACCCTTCAGCTGCGAACCCAAGTATTATGGTGTTCACTCTTTTCAAGTGTGTCTCCAGGTCATCATTTGTTAGATAGATGTCATCGACATAAGATAATGCCTCATAATCATATATTTGAAGTAACTCTGTTACCCTTGCTGAGAATAATCCTGGGCTATTCTTGAATCCCTGTGGGAGTCGACAGAATTGTTTTTGCGACCCCATTGTTGAGAAAGCGGTCAAATACCTGCTTTCAGGTGCAATGTTTTGACAAAAGAATCCATTAGAGATATCTAATGTCGTTTTGTATTTTTTGCGCACAATGTTATTCATTAGTGCTGCACTGTGGGAGTTTTGTACTGCAAATGTTTTGCAACAGGAGATTAAGTGCCTGTAGTCCAAAACTAGACAATATGAATCGTCTGACTTGGAGACAGGAAACAAAGGATTGTTCATTTGTGAGGTGCATGTTTCAATCATCCCCTGATATTCAAGTTGATCTAAGATCTCCCTGACTTGTTTTTTAGCTTTTTGCTTAACAGGATACTGCCTTTGTGCAGTTGGTTGACTTTTTAACTGGATTTTGTGAGGAGGAGAATCTTCATCCCATCCTACATGATTTTTATATAATGCAGGGGCTTGGGCCACTGCCCATTTTCTTGCAAATGTGTATTTTTTATGAATTGGAATATGATTTCAGAAGGCAGGCATAATCATTTCTTCGCCATGAGGGCACTCCCTGACAAACTCTGGTGGCCAGTCTTTTTCAGCTTACAGGATATCATAGCCTTTAGATAAGTTATCCCAAAAGAGACCCCTTATTGTCCTAGTTTTGTCCCCCTCTATACGCAATGTTATCTCGTATAATTTATGGGGTTTGCTAACTCTGGTGTCTGCAGTTTCCACCTGAATGTATTCATTCGTGTCCACTGTCTCCAGAAGATTTATCAGGATCTTGCGAGCTATGGTCACTTCTGCTGCGCTGTCTAGCACTGTCTGGGCCCACTCTCCGTTTTTCAGTTGTGTCCTCAGTATCCTCGGCATGTTTTATTTTAATCCTGGCTACCTTCTTTCTTGGAAATTGTAATTTTTTACTTTGATGAGCAGGTTCCTTGTCTTTGGACTGGACGTGCTCTTCCTTGTGTTCTGACCGTCCTCTTCTTTCCGATTTCTGTGAGGAAGTCTGAAAAGATCGAGAGGGACGTGTATCAATATCTTGATATCTGTCAGGTTTTCTCAATTTATCCCTATCTCTAAGGTTGTATCTTTTCTCAGAGGGCTCCCTTTGGGGAGACTTGTTTCCTCGTTCTGGAGATCTATCTCTCCGTTGAGGAGACCTTCCTCTGGACTGAAAACGTTTTTCTTTGGGAGTGGATTGTTTATTACCATCCCAACTCTTTTTTGGAGTGTTCATATTATTTTTATTAAAAGTTTTTTTCAGGACTTTCAATTAGTTGTGGTTTTAGTGGTTTCCCACCCAAACTATCTCTACCTAGTTCTTCATAGGATTTTTCTATGATTCTGGCAAGTTCAAAAGGTTGTTCTGCTATATCTGTTTCTTTCAATTTCTGGCAGATCGCTACAGATGCTGCTTCTCCTTTTATGTTGGCTAATAATATAGCCGAGACCTGCTTGAAGTCTTTCAGTAATTTCATACCCAGAGTTAAAGCAGGTTCTGGACCGTATTCATTTTGAATCTGTCTTAGTACGTCCGGTATAACCGCCATAGACGGGACACCATGTGTTTTTGTGTATATTGAAGCAAAGACTGTGCCCCATATGTCACAGTCCTCCACATGTGGTGCGATCCCCATTGGAAGACAGAATTCTGTGTTTCTTTTTTTGTGCTAACCAGAATGGAATTTGTTCCCGTTTTGCGGGTATTTTGCCAATCGCTGATTGTATATTCTGTGGTGTAATTTTATTTGTGTTCCCCTGTTGAGGGTTTGTTGTGGAATTCTTATTGCTGGTTGGACTGTTGAAGTCCGCATAACATATTGGACCAATTGTCTATGTATTTTAATTAGTAGTTTTAGCTGAGCTAAAAGTTCCCGGTCTGATATTTTTTCAATGTCTGGATGTGGTGTGTAGCTGGCTAGAACCGGCCACGTGGCTCCTGGTCTACCGAGCCTGGTGATGTGATTTTGATGTTTTAGGGCGCCATTAAACCAGAGCAGGTGCTCTTGGTAAGTTAGTGGAATTTCAACGTCCTCGAAAGGAGCGTATTCATTCGGAGGTTCCTCTATTTTGTAATAGTGGAAGTCTTGTGTTACAGCGTTTGCTGCTGGAAAGTGTATCCATGAATAGAATACCTCTGTCTGCCGATATTCATGGGCCTCTACCACGAATATGACTGTACCACCTCTCGGTGATAGTCCATTTTCTAAAAGCTTAAGAGTTATAGTTCTTCTTACATTTACCGGAATGATTATAGCATCCGGGTCATTTTCTTGGAGACTTGTGTCATCTGCTAGGAGTTGAGCTGCTAATCTAGCTTCCTCCCTTTCGTCTTCACTTTCCGTCATTTTTACTAACAGAAAGTTTTTGTTGCAGATCAAGTTTCAAGGAAACAAAGATTAGGTGCACAATATTTTGGAACACTGTATCCTTCAACGTTGACTAAACCAAAAACTAATACATAGGAATCTCTTCCTACTAAGTTTTGGCGGATATTAACCTTTCACCCACTCCAGACGTCTGCTGGAGTTTTTACGGGAAAAAGGGTTCTGTGTGAAAATCACGACTGAGTTACTCTAATGTCTTGCGTTAGATTATCGCCTTACCAAACGTTGGGCGCCATGTAGTGTAGTTCCTATATTCCCAATAGGCTCTGCGCATTGGAATAACAAACAGCAGTTTAGA
This sequence comes from Lissotriton helveticus, assembly GCF_964261635.1. Taxonomy (NCBI): domain Eukaryota; kingdom Metazoa; phylum Chordata; class Amphibia; order Caudata; family Salamandridae; genus Lissotriton; species Lissotriton helveticus. The sequence goes on along the minus strand of NC_136069.1, from coordinate 1,496,553,731 downwards.
CGTAGGACTGAGGTCATCTAGGTCTCTACTGACTATGTTAGACTTAATTAGTTTTGCCAGCTAGCTCAGAGGTCACTAGAAACTTTCTCGAGTGAACAGGAAGGGGTTAACTTTCCTGAATAGACAAGAAGGGATTAGTTTCTGACAACCGCATAAACATGACAACTTTGCTCCCTCCGAATAAAGAGTATATCTCTATAGTCGTGTGAAAACAATAGACCGTTATTTCACTCAGTCAATCGTGCATGCTTAATTTCACAAGGAGTGCAGAGAAATAGAGAGACGGGCGTTTTCAATAAAAGGTTATTTATTGAGCAGTCTTCTTTCTCATGCAAGAGAAATGAGTTGCCACAATTGCAATACTTATCATAAAGTAAAGTGCGTACAGTAAAAGGAGTATTATGAAATAATACTGTAAAAGCATTGATATGGTTTCTTAGCCATATGATACTTTAAAACGGATAAAATATATACATACATAAAAACATTGACTAACGTACTCAACTGGTGCTTCTAAGATACGCCTACCCCGGTGTACCTGACCTAAGCCTAATACGTGGGAAGGAGTAAGTAAGTTGCAGTTTAAGTTAAGTTGTTTTTTGCCAAGAATCTGAATCAAGAATTCTCTTAAGGGTTTAGTCAGCTCCGTACCTTGGTAATAGAATGTAGGAGGTCTTGTATCTCTCTCTCAGGACTCGATCTCCCAGCAACCCGCAAGGGTGACTGGAAACACCGGAGCTGGATTTCTCGGCTTGAGAAAAGACAGCATCTCTCAGTGCGTCAAATGGGAGGAACGGCTTCCTTCGGCTCTCGCATCAGCTGGGCTTCGGGCAAGTAGATAGCCGCTCTGCTCCAAACCACTGTGTGTTTGCTTAAGGCAACTGTTGGTATATTTATACCTGGAAGGTGCAGAGTTTGACGTAAGGTTGGACATAAGACGTCACTAAGAACTAACAGTTCTTTCTGGACTCCAGGAGTTCTTGTGCAAATCAAAACAAAAGCAGGGGGATTTCCCGGGCTGCTAGAGGCTTGGTTTGTTTAAAGAACGCGTTGTACTTTCTAGGAGTCTATGGGAGTAGCCTTGCCGTATATGGACTGCATGGGCTATGACTAGATATAGACATAATTCCTATGCCTATATAAGGATATGTTTTGTTATAACCATATAAGGGCATGAATCGGGGATATCTTGATTAGGGTCCTAGATAGATGCACAACAAGAGCACCAGACAGAATATGCCTTTAGTCAATTTATACAATACCAAACAGTCATAGAACAAATAAAAAGTTCAATTTGCATTTAAGTTAGTTAAGGGTTTCGACACTACCTCCTGTAACCTCCCTTTTTATAACACAATTAAACATTCGCTGGCACTGTGATCCGAGCTGCCCCCGCTCCCTGTGTGCCATGCCCCCAGTACCACCGGCCCCATCAGCACACCCCACTGGCTGCCCCACGCATCTCTCCCACCCTCTCCCCTGGGGAATGGCACCTGCAACCTCCCATGGCCCACTACTTCCCGAACCTATATCTGCAGGAATACTGATCTCACACCTATATATGCAGTGATAGTAATATCACACCTATATCTGCAGTGATAGTGATCTCGTACCTGTAACTGCAATCATAGTAACAATACATGGGCATATGTAATATCCACTCAGAGTCCTTATTCCAAAATGAGTGGGTATTAACATTTAATGCATTAGATTGATATGATTAAAAAAAATATTAATAAAAGTCAGTACCAGTTACAATACAAAACTCACTAGTACAAATGCAATGCAATAGATTGCAAAATTACAACTAAGTAAGCTATTGCATTTTGCATTACACCATTTGATTAATGCTTCACAAAGGGGAAAAAAACAATAACATTTACAATGCCAATAGCTCAAAACAATGTCATTGTGAGACCTATTGCATTGTAAATGCTTGTTTTATGCTTGCGGTGCAGGTGTCATGATGAAGGGAGGTAGGGGAAGGATGTGGTAGAACAATGAAAGCAGTCCTGCCAAGTACCATGCATCAGGCGTTAGACTAAGGCATTTCAGTGTGGTCCTCCGCATTACTGCACTGAAATGCACTGTCACACATATGCATGTTGTGTCTCAGTCGTCAGTGATAGCTGCCTAAAAGTGAGGCAGCGCCCAGCTGACGTGCCTGCTCTGTTACCATAGGCTTGGGGCTCGCAGTCACATTTAACTACTCTAATGTATCATGACATGATAATTAATCGTTCCCCGCGGGCCGGCCGGCTTGACTGACAGCCTTTCATCAAAGGAAGTGGTGTCCAATGACTTACTAATACGTGCCGCGTGGGACGTCACATCCTGCTGCTGGAGCTGGGAGTTTAAGTAAGGCGACTCCTTATATTTAATGATGGTGCCCCTTGCAGCACTGCTGCAGGGAGCTTACACCGGCCTGGGCCGCCGCTGTCCTGTAGCTCTGCTGTGGTTTTACCCCGCCGGCGCCCACCAAATTATTGCTGCAGCCAACTTGAGGGTGACGTATTTGAGGAGTCAGTGACCCAGGTCTGTCACTGGACAGCCAGCCCGCCTGGTACTCAAAGTAGTCAGGACAGCCTCACTGTCATTGTGGAGGCAGTGGGCGGGCGGCAAACCCGAATTGCCGCGGCCTGCGGAAAGCTAGACCTGGCTTCGTCTCAGTGCATCCAGCCTTGCAGGCCAGAGTTACTGCCTACAATGGAGTGCTACCCACCACATTCCTCCAGACCAACTCTTATCTGCGCCTGGGCCACGGCCAAAATAAGTAGCAACCTGTGTGTTTTCTTAAGACACTGACAAATCATACCAATGGCAGCGTCCAATCAGGTAACTGTAGCTTGCAGTCGGTGTCAGGTTGTAATGTGACATTGGGGATCCGATCAACCGGCGTGACATTTTTGGGTGAGACAGCACTGACTGCGTGAAGTGTGGCTAATGCATCTCAGCCCTCATGTTCAGCAGCAAACTCCACTTAAAATAAGGTTGCTAATTAACAAAAAAATTGCTACATACTGTTCGAATGTTTAGAGGCTTCAATACTCTCCCCGCAGGCAGCCATTGCCGCTCTACAGGTACACTACAGGTGGCGAGGACCACCCTGGTCACTTACGAGATTTTGTATTTTTTGCATCCTCCCACTAGTGAGACCCCATACGGTGGTCCCATGGCCATACTGTCTTTTAATGATATAATCAAACTGGTTAGTCAGTACACAAACTCTTGAGGGATAGCGAGCTGCCAACACTTCTTTCTGCAGAAGTTGCGGAGTTTCCAACTAAAATAAAGTATGTACAATAAATTACATGTGAAAGGCCAATGTCTGGTCCTCCTTCTGCCATAATAAACAGCATGCGCCCTGGGCTGGCTGTAACCCATGTGTGTACCTCAGCCTCACTCTGAGGCTTACCCGATGCAGACTGTGGCTGCTGACAAGTTAGGTTCCACAGGCACTAGCTTAGTGCCCTGCCATATCTGGTGTTTTTCAGCTGTTTTAAGATCTTAGTTTCTTGTTGCTCAAATGGTTGTCATTTCTGATAATTATATGGTTCAATCATAGTCATTCCTTGATTTTTCTTGAGAGAAAGTGTCACTCATAGCCATTGAAATGTCACTCATAATGACACTGAAATTATGAAAATGTCACACACAGCAATCTGAAACCTTGGCAGCTTTGCAGGCACAGTGCAGCCAGCAGCCATTCGCTCACCTCTGCTAAACTTTAGTGACGGGCGCAAATTAACGCATTCATTAACAAGCAGCAACTGATACTTAAAGTAGTCGACAGTCACAAGGCACTTACTTCTTAGCGGCGAGACGAGCGGAGCAATTAGGTGAGGCCAGCGCGACTTTCCTCAACTTTACAGCTCGGACTAGAACCACCAGCATGATTGTTCTGGGCATCTGGTCATGTGTCCTCAGCTCTGAGGGTCACGGCAGCGCCGGCTGTCCTTTCCCGACAGCGTGCTCCAAATCGTCACGTTTAAAAAAAAAATCACAACAGCAAAACACAGGCAGTGCAGCATGGCCACAAGAAACGGCAATCTTCACCAATAATTAACTGAATTCTCTGCATGCATGCAGGCGCGTGGTGTGCCTATGTAATGATCAGCTGTGAAACAGGCCCATAATTAAAGAGGAATGTGTTGCGCCACATGGGCTCTGCGTGCTAGCACATTAGACCGTAAAACTGGGCTACGCTGGGCACTTCCTGCATCAAGGGGCGGGGATAGGCAGTGCTGGCCGGTCTCCGGAAACCCAATTCGGAACCCGCCCGCAGCATTAAGCAACGCCGGTCGTCAGGCATGCTTGAGGGTCGTGGCTGCGGCTCAGCTACATAGCTGCACAGTCAGGAAAGTTTTCTGGGCAGCTAAAAGCACTCCGGCCATCAGTTAGTGGTTCAATCAGAAGCCTATGTTTGCCACTAGCTGAGGATGCAAACTGCGGGGGGCGGGCAACTGTAGCAGGACCCACCGCCTATCACACTGGGCACTCGCCGACTCCTCCCACATGATCAGTGAAATGGTAATGCAGCGGCCGCGTGGTTAACCCAATCCTAATGAGGTCTGTTACATTGTAATAGTAGCAACCCGCGCAGAAACTGAAGCAAGATCACAGAAGAACACATCACCTCCGCCCTCAGTTGCACTTCTCCCCCCACTACGACCGACTCCGCAGCAATCGACTTCCAACAATGGATCGTCAACTGCGCAAACACACTCGCCCCCCTCCAGAACTCCAGCAGACAACACAACACGAAAGCCACCTGGTTCACTGCGGACCTATAAGAATCCAAGCTCTCGTGCCGACGACAAGAGAAAGAATGGAGGCATAGCAAATTGCCAAAAGCACGCACCGCCTACAGGGCCGCCATGACGCAACACCCTCAACTCATCAGATCTACGAAGAGAACCTTCATTCAGGACAGAATCCTCTCCAACTCCCACAACTCCAAGGAACTCTCTTCAACATCATACAAGAATTCACCAGACCCCACAGCGAAACCTTTGACGTCCCCTCTCTCCCAGGACCTCTGCAACAAACTCAGCTCCTTCTTCCACCACAAGATCAGAACACTATGACAACTTAGATGTCCAAGACCAAAGCACCGACCCAACAACATCCACCAGCGACGTCATACAGTCGACCCTGCTCAGCTGGACCCCTGTCACCACAGAAGACACCACAAAGACTATGAAGAGCATCCACTCCAGAGCACCCATTAACCCTTGCCAGCCGCACATCTTGCACAGAGCCGTTTCCATCATCGCTCCGGAACTACAACAGACAATCAACTGCACCCTCGAAACAGGCACATTCCCTGATGACTGGAAACGCCGAAGTCAAACCTCTCTTCAAGAAGCCCTCCACAGACGAGACGGACCTCAAGAACTACATCTCTCTCTTCCCCTTCACCGCCAAAGTCACTGAGAAAATCATGAACACCAAGTGAACACACTTCATAGAATCCAACAACATCCTCGACTCATCCCAATCCGGATTCCCGAGCAACCACAGCACCGAGACCGCCCTCCTAGCAGCCACAGACAACATCCGCACACTCCTCAATCAAGGCCACACTGTAGCCCTCATCCTACTAGACTCTCAGCAGCTTTCGATACCGTCTCCCACCGCACACTATCCGCCAGACTCCACGACACTGGCATACAGGGAACCGGCTTAGACTGGATCCGCTCCTTACTCTCTTGCAGAACACAAAGAATAAGACTCATGTACATCCTCTCCAAACCCACAGAGATCAGATGCGGAGTAACCCAAGGATCCTCCCTCAGCCCCACGCTCTTCAATATTTACATGGCCCCCCTCCCAACCATCGTCAGAAAACATGGACTCAATATAGTATCCTACGCCGATGACACCCAGCTCATCCTCTCCCTCTCCAAGGAACCCGACACCACCAGGCACAGTTTTCAAGAAGGAATGAGGGACATTGCATCCTGGATGAGCAGCAGCTGCCTGAAGCTCAACTCAGAGAAAACAGAAGTCCTCGTCCTCTGATCCACCCCCACCGGGTGGGATGACACCTGGTGGCCCCCTGCCCTCAGAAACCCTCCCACGCCCACAGACCACAGTCGCAACCTCAGCATCATACAAGACTCCTCCCTCACCATGAACCGAAATATCAACTCCATATACTCCACATGCTTCAACACCCTCCGCATACTCCGCAAGACCTTCAAATGGATCCCCCCGAATCTTGAAAGACCGTCATCCACACACTCATCACCAGCAGGCTGGACTATGGGAACGCCCTCTATGCCGGAATCAACAAATCTCTCCTTCACAAACTCCAGACCGTCCATAACCCCACAGCCAGACTTTTCCTCGACATCCAATGACACAACCACATCACCCAGCACCTCTGAGACCTCCACTAGCACCCCATAAAAAGAGAGCTGCTCACACACGCCTACAAAGCCCTCCACAACACCAGTCCCCAATACCTCAAAGAAAGAATCTACTTTCACGTCCCTAAGAGAAAATCTCAGCTCTGCCGACCTAGCCCTGGCCGAAATCCCATGCATCCGCAGTGCCAGAATGGGAGGCAGATCCTTCTCCTACATTGCGGCCAAGACCTGGAACGAACTCTCCTTCAGCATGAGACGAAGCTCGACACTGCAAGCCTTCAGAAAGGTCCTCAAGACCCGGTTCTTTGGATGGATGGCCTCAGAGCTGCCCGAAACCCCTCCCCCCAGCGCCTTGAGACCCTCATGGGTGATTAGTGCGCTATAGAAATCCCTGATTGATCTTCGCCGATATTCAAACACAATTCCAACATGTTCATACACAAGTAGGCTTCTCCCTTAATAGTATAAAATAAAGTCCAACTTACTCCAGATTGCCATGTGTTTTTTTAGAGTACATTAAAAGGACCATTCGTTTCTGTCATTACTAGTTTCAAAGTTGCTTTTATAATATACATGTTACATCACTACCAATTGCGGAAAATCAACCACTGCGCATATTTAAAAATAAATGCACAGTTTACCACTCACAATAAATCGATTCAGCAATTAAACAATTATACAAAAAATAACTTGTACAATACATGTATTTGTTTGAAATGCAGCCTTTTCATGATCCCACATCTGACCAGTAGTACACGTGGATCCAGACTGCATGTGTCATTATGTGCTTAATTTATTAAAAAAAAAAAAATCCTTAGGAGTCCTCCACGGTACTGCTGAATGCCTGGGTTCCGAATACCAAGAATGGCTATTCTAGATTCCACTTTAGGCCCTTTATTTCCACCACCATACACTCAGTCTCTTTAGCTCACTCTTATAGTTGGATACCCTTTTCCTTACTTTAACTATTGTTTTCCTTTTTTTCTCTTCCTCCTCCTTTCTACCTTATTTACCTTTTTCTTGCTTCCTCTCAAAGCTCAGGTGGGCTGTATCAGTGCTTAATTTGATCCGATGGGGTTCACTGGCCCTCATTTTTGGGGGCTGGCACTTATTTTGCAGAGAGCAAGAGAGGGAAACACACAAAGAGGAAAGGAGGAGGAAGAGATATACGTAAACCGTCACAAATGTAGAAAGCAGGAACTTGCAACAGTGACCTAAAGGGGCAGGGAGAGCATAGTGGTGGATTAAAGAGCCATGAGGTGGATTTATGAATGACCAGCCGTGGTATTAGAAGCATCTACATTCCCCTGCACCGGCTGCGGGGTTCTGAGCAGAGCTTTGGGCACCAGCAGTCATTCTTTTTCAAATCAAGCACTGGGGCTGCAGCCTGCATTCAAAGCTAGATAGGCTCAGGGCTTCCAGGCCCTTAAAACATCGGCTCCAGCTGTTGACTCCTAGTCCTTCAGAAGGAGCCACTTGCATATTTATTCCATTGAGCACTTAAGAGCCATTGCCAGAAACTGGCACTGGAGACATGCAACAACACATGGGAGAGCGAGGAAGGAAAATGTACACAACATATAACTAAGTTAGGCAAAACTCCTTAGAGATCACAAGCATCATGCCTATAGACACGTAACGGGGATGTGACAAGCCAGGAGGTTGGACAAAGCAATCTTAAAGAGAAAGGAACAATCCAATGCAGGCAGGATGCTGGTATTAGATTTAGAGTAGTCATCTAACAGTTGACAAACATATTTGGACTGTTTTATCACTCATATTGACCACAGTCCCCAGCAGACATGGTTATGATTGTCCAGCAAGGTCAGAATATGCTTTTGGTAGCAGAGTTAGGAAAAAAGAAGGAACTGTGGGGAATTTGTGATAAACCTCCATTGGACAAAATGACAAATGGCAAGGGTAATTCAGAACAGGGATCAACCGTGGCAATGCAACTGGGTAGAGACTGGATAAAGGCAAGGGAGAAAATTGTGTGTGCATCGCACTCTTTAGGCTACACAGGAAAAAAATACATGCACTTGATACTGCAAGGGGCACAAGTAGAAAATTAGAACCCAAATGTGAAAATGCAGGGTCAGTTAGTATGGAAGCTAATACATGAATATCAAGCTAATCGTAACTTAAACGTCAAAATATGGCACAATGCCTGTAATATCTGCATTGTCAGCCAATGGAATAGCGTGAAGGAAGCTTTACTGCCAGGAAAAGCACGAATTACTTCTTCGAGGACTGCATCAGGTTGGATCAAGGTAGGGCATATCTCTCAGCACATCAGGAATTGGGTTCCTGAGGTCATTGCACTCAATAAGCTGATCTTGAGCAACCACTGCATGGAATCACTGAAACTGTTAGGGTCCCGGGTAAAGCAGCGTAGGTAACAACATACATGGGTTATACAAGAGGACTCAAAAGCCTTCATTTCCAGATCCTTATCGGACAGACTTATTTGAGGGACAGTTCCAAGCCAAAGCCGCCAACTTCTTCAAGAAATATGTACTCAAAATCGATATATATTGAAGGTTGATATGGAAGAGCCCATGGGTGCTATGACTCTGATTGTCCAAGGGTCTGGAGGCAGAGGGAGAGGGAGAGAGAACAGCAGGAAACTACAAAGAATCAAGCACCACCTCCCCTACAACCCATTTCAGCCAAACCCAACCTCTCCCAACGAGGGCCTAGTCCTCAAGGCATGCTTATATCAATTTCATTGTGCAATAAATATAAATAAGTGTTTCTGATGTAAGTGCTCTGAGTGGTGAGAGAAAGTTTAGAATCAAACTGCTTTAATCTATGTTCTTTGGGGTGCATGCTCCCATCCTCCTGCCTGAACCGCCTCATGCATGTTTGGGTTTAATGATCCTTGCTGTTCATGGATGGCTTTGAAAAGCCTGGGGCTTTGAACATACTCAATAAAATGTGATACAAGGTTGCCAAAGCCATGCATTTGTATGCATGAATGAATTAAATGTCAGTCTGTTTGCATCTTTTCCTGTGTAGCGTTGATTGCCTACCCAAAACGTTTAGTACCAGAAATGAAATGTCTATGACTTTGCTTTCTACTTCTGTCTTGAAAACAGGGGGCTGCAGCCTTAAGTGTCGAGTCAAAGCATTGTCCAGTTCCAGCACTTCATCCGAGGATGGTGGTTTGTAACCTCGCAGCTGGTATATGACTATCATGAACGTATCCGCTTGTGAATTTGGCATGCAAATGAACTTGCGAAGGGCAAGTGTGATACAGCCACAGTATGACTGAGAAGTGTGAGCACAGCTAGAAAGACTTTATTACTGGAGCTTGCGCTCATAATCTGAGATTTCAGGACAGTGAACCAGTCGGAGAAACAAACTGGGAACCAAGGTAAATTTGGGGAGAAAATAAATGGAGGTGTGGTGGGTCCTGAGGATGGGCACAGTCTATTCTGTTATTTTTGTTATTGTTCTTCACTTTAAATCCAGAATACATATGATACAGCGGATCTATTCAGATCAATGTGGGAGAAAACGTTTGCGTAAATATCAACACCAACAATATTCGAAATCAAGAAAGTGAAGGAAAAGATTAATTTCTCATTCAGGGAATACGTGGTATTTTAGAAACAAATTAGTAAAACGGTTCGACTTACCCAACAAGTTTATTATTCCTTCATTATATGCTGCGAACAGTCTAATAGCATCTTTAAAAAGGAGCATAAAGGCAGCATTAATTACACCATTTGTAAGTTCATTGGCATTAACCTGGAAAACAGAAATGGATACCATTATCATACAGTGGCGTCCTTTTGCAATCTAAAATGGTTTTATTTCGTCAAACTAAATATTTAAAGAAAAATCTAGACTCATGCATATTTGTGCAGACTCGCTAAACTATTTCCAGGTGTAATTCATACTTCGGTAGGATTCACAAACCGGTAATTCCCATATGTGCGCTGCAGATTAGGGCTGGCCAGGCCCTGCACCCAGACCACACGTGGACACAAGACCCACCCTTCCATATACATCACATTTTCTCTAGCACAGCAAAAGGAAATCATCAGTGATATCATGGATGTCAAAGAAGAAGTCATTTTTCCCATCATTTGTTAGATCAATGGCAGTGCACTGGAAGGCAAATTACGATTTGCAAAAATAAACAAAACTAGCCAATTTCAGTGATTTTTATGTTTTGTTTCATAACCACACCAACATCTTAACCGTGGTCCTCCAGTGAATTTTGGAGCTTTTTTCAACACAAGAAGCACAGCCTTGTTATACGTTGTGCTTGTCCTACTGTGGCCAACCACCCATGCGCCCAAAGAGACCCTGCAGCCTGCCACATGCCTGAGGACTTAATCCATTTAACTGTATTTTGTTATTGTAGCCCAATGACAAAACTTTGCCTCTCTTCATCTATTTACACTTTTTCTGTTCTTCATCTATTCAATTATTATTTTGTCTGTGTGAAATCACTGAAATCTGTTAGCTCAGATATATGATGCCCCTTTAGAAACACAAAATGGCAGACATGTGTGCATTCATTTTTGGGGAATTCCCAAGTTTACCATCCTCTAACTGTGTTTTTCTCACTTTGTTTTGTACCATTTTCCATGCCTTTGAGTAGATTTTCCAAACCTCTGTGTACCTGTCTACCACTCTTTGAGGCCTAGAACGGGTCATCTCTGGTTTCCACTGATCTTTGTGCATTTTTTCCCGTGGCGCAAAGGTTGTGAGTTTGTACACATTCAAAAAATTCAAAATAGCAGGGAAAAAATAAAATAAAAACCAAGCTCTTCATCACCACCACATTTCATTAAAAATTCAGATGTGATTGACAGAAGCCACAAGCTTCCTGCTTGAGTGTTCCTCAGCAAAAATATTCAATAAAATCGACCTTTTTAAGTCTGGAACCTTTTTCAAATACCAATATCTAAAAAAAAACACACTAAATTTAAATGAGGCTTACAGACTATGTTCAAGCCTACTCTTATCATCAACTGAAAAACTGATGACAAGTAAAAGTTAGAAATGAATGAGTGAATGAATAAGAAGATGAATGAAGAAATTAAAACTCACAACTATGACAGGGAAAAGCCATGTCAGGTTCTAACTACAACAGAAACCTGTTTGTGTGCAACTGTCTACTCTGTAATCATTATAAAAAGGATTGATTGGGGTGAGGATATAGCCTTACGGCTAGAGCGGTCGACCTCGAAGCTGGGGAACCGGGTTCGAGGCTGGGCAACGACACTCAACATCCTGTGATTCTGGGCAAATCACTTAATCTCCCCGGGCATAACAAAAATGAATGTGTCCTTCTGTAACTAAACTGGTGCTCATGTAAAGCGCTCTGATACCCGATTTGGGTCTAATTTTCACTATATAAAACTCTATTAATAAAAGAAATTGTCAACTCTTTATTGAACTTTACCAGGACGTTCACCCTTGAAAAGAGATAGATTGGCAGAGTAAGACCATGTCGAGACCAGAAACAATGAGACTGAAGTCTCAAAAGATATGGCATACAGTAGAACACTAGCAAAGAAATTTCAAAACAAGGATATATCACTTATAGTTAGCATGTGTGTTTACAGCATAGACTAGTAGACAAGGAGCCAACTATTGCTCTCTAAGAGACAGGTTTGAGAACTTTGGACTCCATTACAACACCTTTGAGCTCTGTCCTATTAGAGGTTGCAAAGAAGTGGCATAATGAACAGCAGCACGTATAAAGAACATTACCCTTCGTGAAATAAAACTTCACATCACAGCCGAGGATTCTTTGTGAAGGAAATCGATGCGCTATTTGGATGCAACCTAATTTATGTGCCTGTGTATTTCTTAATTGTGTATCTCCTCCCTTGCTCATTCAACTAAGGCTATCGACTTTAGTACACATAGAAGAGGAGGAGGCTAAATATCTGTTGTAGAAGGTTAAGGTGTCCAGCATATTGGTTCAACGCTACCTAGCACCTTGGGTCTTGGCATTTTTCCTCTTTGCCCTCATCCGATGTCACAACATGGGCGTCCGCAGGGGAGGGCAAGGGGGGGCACCTGCCCCCCCCCCCAGAACACCGGTCCGTCACTATTGACAGCCCCCACAGTGATGTTTGTCTGCAGGACCGTCAATTTTAAAAGCGTGAGAAAGCGCTTGCAATGACGGTCCTGCTTGATGAGCGGGAAAACTGCTGCTGCTGATGGGCAAGAGAGAAGGTCCGGGCCTGGCTGCTCCCACAGCTTGAAGCAGAGGCGCACCTAGAGTCAAATTTCGGGGGGGGGGGGAGGGAGGAACATTTTTCAAGCTAAGGAAGAGTGGAGCTGCAGCCAGGGGCCCTAGGAAGGGGTGAAAACCCTCAAAGCCTCATTAACGCCAGCACCGAATTACACAATTCGCCCAGAGATGCAATGGGTGTGTCTGCCTGTTTTTTGCGAGATCAATTGGAAAGTCCTTCTGTGCACTTGTGATTCATTCGTACTCAAGTTATATTCCTTTCTTTTGTTGGTGCTACTACATCCTGGTACCTACTCTTTAGGTGCCCTTTCGTATACCCTATCGTGTGTGGTGCAGACACTTCTGTTCCGATGGATGTGTGCACTTTTCAGCGAACATTAAAGTTTCATCAATTTCTTTTCCATGGTAATAATCAGTTTTAATTCATATTTTGGTTTCCATTGTTAACTGTTGTTATACGTTTTTTAATATATCCATTATTTCTAAAATAAAATAAAATAATGGATATATTAAAAAACAGTTAACAATGGAAACCAAAATATGAATTAAAATATTTTGTTGACAACTGAAAAAGAGTTAAAACTGAACAGAAATGTCTGCACCACACACGATATGCCTGATTTTTGCACCATAAGCACTAGTATTACAGAAGGGTCTGCATACGAGATGGATTAAAGAGTTTACGCCTTGAGCTCCAAAGGGGCAGTCCCTCATGTTCATTGCAGTATCGAGTGTAGCCCCTGGACCACTGTCTGTACTCACCGTCGCCTGCCATGATTCACCAAGGGAAAGCTGTCCCACAGGGACAACTTTTCTTTTCTGAATCATGTACCAACTGCAGCTCAGTGTTGGTATCAGATCAACGGTTTGCGATTGCCATTGCGTTTGAAAACCATTGATATAAGTCATTGTAAATTGCAATTTGAAGATAGCACCCTTTCCACTGCCCCTCCAAATTCCAATATGAAGTAAGATGCAGAACCCCTTTTGTCAATCATGAAGGTTATACACAACTCTAAAAAGGGGTTTTGCAGTAGCAACCACTGTGATGCTGCAAATTGTAAGCTTTATGACCACAACATCCTTTTGTATTTGAGGGCCCTAGTTATTTAGATAAAGCAGCATGTGCAGTGAAAGGAATGACGTTACAAATGAGTAGTGCCTTTAATGCTCTGGAAATGCTAGGATCTCCAATCTACCTCTCTCTCTCTACCTCTCTCTCTACCTCTCTCTCTCTACCTCTCTCTACCTCTCTCTCTACGTCTCTCTCTCTCTATGTCTCTCTTTAACTCTACCTCTCTCTCTACACCCCTCTACCTCTCGCTATCTCTCTTTCTCTACCTCTCTCTCTCTACCTCTCTCTCTACCTCTCCCTCTCTCTCTCTACCTCTCTCTCTACCTCTCTCTCTCTCTATCTCTCTCTCTCTACCTCTCTCCCCACCTCTCTCTCTCTACCTCTCTACCACTACCTCTCTACCACTACCGCTCTACCACTACCGCTCTACCTCTACCTCTCTACCTCTACCTCTCTCTTTCTACCTCTACCTCTCTCTCTACCTCTATCTCTATCTCTCTCTCTACCTCTCTCTCTACCTCTCTCTCTCCACCTCTCTCTCTACCTCTCTATCACTACCTCTCTACCTCTACCTCTCTCTCTCTACCTCTCTCTCTCTACCTCTCTCTCTCTACCTCTCCCTCTCTACCTCTCTCTCTCTCTACCTCTCTACCTCTCTCTCTCCACCTCTCTCTCTACCTCTCTACCACTACCTCTACCTCTCTACCTCTCTCTCTTCCTCTTCCTCTCCCACTCCTCTCTCTCTCTACCTCTCTCTCTACCTCTATATCTACCTCTCTCTCTACCTCTCTCTCTACCTCTCTACCACTACCTCTCTACCTCTCTCTCTACCTCTCTCTCTCTTCCTCTCCCTCTTCCTCTCTCTCTCTCTACCTCTCTCTCCCCACCTCTCTCTCTACATCTCTACCACTACCTCTCTCTCTCTACCTCTCCCTCTACCTCTCTCTCTCTACCTCTACCTCTCTCTCTACCTCTCTCTACCTCTCTCTCTACCACTCTCTCTACCTCTCTCTCTCCACCTCTCTCTCTCTCCACCTCTCTCTCTACCACTACCTCTCTACCTCTACCTCTCTCTACCTCTCTCTCCCCCTCTCCCTCTCCCTCTACCACTCTCTCTCTACCGCTCTACCTCTACCTCTCACCCTCTCTCCCTCTCCCTACCTCTACCTCTCTCTCTCTCTACCTCTCTCTCCACCTCTATTACTCTACCTCTCTCTCTCTCTCTCTCTACCACGCTCTCTCTCGCTCTACCTGTACGTCTCTCTCTCTCTCTCTCTCTCTACCTCTCTCTCTCTCTACCCCTCTTTCTCTCTCTACCTCTCTACCTCTCTCTCTCCCTACCTCTATCTCTACCTCTCTCTACCTCTCACTCTACCCCTCTCTACCCATCTCTACCTCTCTCTCTACCTCTCTCTATACCGCTCTCTCTCTACCTCTTTATCTCTTTACTTCTCTCACCCTCTCTACCTCGCCCACTCTCTCTCTACTTCCACCTCTCTACCTCTACCTCTCTCTCTACCTCTCTACCTCTCTCTCTCTCTACCTCTCTACCTCTTCCTCTATCTCTATACCTCTCTCTACACCTCTACCTCTCTCTCTACCTCTCTATACCTCTACCTACCTCTCTACCTCTCTCTCTCTACCTCTCTCTCTACTTCTCTCTACCTCTGTCTCATGACCTCTCTACACCTCTCTCTCTCTACCTCTCTCTACCTCTCTACACCTGTCTACCTCTCAACCAGTTGAATTCTGGGAAGCCCAAACCATCAGTATTTCAAATCTGCGCATGAAACGTGGATAGGATGAGCCGTGCAGCTCAGAAAGGGATATTCTTTTTACATCATTTGTATTTAATAGAATTGGGAAGCAGGAGAGCAGTCTCACAGTTGAGATAGGGATTCACATACACTGGTGACAGCTTTTGAATTGGCTTTAAAACCATTCAAAGATGGCTGCAGCATCTACGTGGGATGTGGTGGACTAAGTGGCAGCCGGAGCCATATAGCACTGCTTGTCATTTAAAAAAAAAAAACAGCATTGACATAGCCAATAGGTCTCCCCTTTGGGACCTTATAAGTGTTTAGTTGTCTAGTACAATATCCTTGGTGCAACAACTTCAAGTGTTGCATGGCTAAACACTTAGAAGGTCCCAAAGGCGAGACCTATTGGCTATGCCAATGCTTGTTTGTTTTTTCCTCTGTTTCATTGTGGTTGCCAGGTAATCTGCTGTGAAGCCTCACATGATTTTTCTCCCACCCCATGGGTTTCTTTGTTTATTTAAGCTCTTTGTCTTATTAGATTTTTTTATTTGTTTATTTAATACTTGTGCTCAATCATGTCGGAGGATGGTGATGAAGTAAAAAATTTGCCCCCCCCTGGAAAAATTTCTGCGGACGCCCATGTGTCACAAAACAGGTTAATGTATTTGTGTGGAAAATAGTCCCGGAAACTGAGAAACATGCTTTCGTCACCGCTCTTTAAAATAAGCTTATTGTGGATCCAATGATCCTCAACCACCTACCTTTCAATCTCTGAACTCCCAGCCCTGAGAAAAATCCTTCAAAAAGAAATAACAAGATAACCCCAGGAATAAGCTTAACTACGTCTTCTACCGGCTTCGTGGTGGAGCGCGCGCACAGGTTGGGTTGCCCACCCAGACCCATCATAGCACGCATAATGCACTTTCGGGACAGAGACACAGCACTTCGACTGGCGCGAGAACATGGCGAACTCTCTTGGCAGGGTTCCAGACTGTCTCTGTATCCAAATTTTACCACCATGGTGCAAGAAGCTCGGAGGAAATACCTGGGGGTTAAGGTGACGTTGAAGAATTTGGGGCTGAAATACGGCATGCTTTACCCGGCAAGGCTGTGGGTGGGGGTATATGGCAGGGCACAGTTCTTTGAAAATCCTACAGAGGTTTAAGTTTTTTGCCGTACTTATAACAGAATAACAAGTGCTCTGCAGAAAAGGACACCACCTTGCCTCCACACAGCGGCTCAGCGGTCAGTGTGGATTTGTTTTCGTACTCTGGGCATGGCTGACTGTTACTAGCGGATCTCCTTCCACTATGCCGCACATTAACTAAGTTGCAAGAATAGCCGGGACTCCGCATGTTAAGTATATTGTTCAATTGGGTTACTAGGCCGTGAAGGGCAAATGCCCCCCCCCCTTACCCCTCCTTTGGTGAACACCTCGAGATTGTAATGGTGCTATCAGAATGTACCTCGATCATTACACTGTTTTCAAGTTTTGGACTTCCACTGGTACAGTTGCATGTTGTTATGCAGTTGGTATTACCTCTCCGGATGGGCAGGCAGGCTGGGTGGGGGAGGTGGGTGGGGTATTGTTCACATTGCATTGCACTGTAGCTTTAGTTCTTTTTTCTCATTCCACAACAGAAGGGCAATATACTTGGTTTTATATAAAACATAACTGGTACTTTTTGAAATGGCACAGTTAAGTTATAATGCTGGTCCTTCCAGTGTCACTTTAGTGTCGTGGAATGTCCACGGCCTAAAAGACACGTGCAAAAAACGTTAAGTGGTTCATTATCTGCTCAGACACGGGGTAGATGTGGCCTTCTTGCAGGAAACGCACCTCCCTACTAGCGACCAAGCCAGGTTCGCTTCCTCTGGGGGCTCGAATAGGTTTTTCACAAACTTTAGCAACTACGCAAAGGGGCACTGCCATAATTATACACAAGCGGCTCATTTTAAGTGTCATTCGGTGACTACAGACCCTGATGACAGATATGCGATTGTGGTGGGCACACTATTTAACCACAAGATAGCGCTAGTTTGCGTGTATAAAGCGGTACAAAAGCGGGTGGTGATGGACGGAGCATCTGAACCAATCAAACACTCACACCCAGTCAACAGATCTGGGTTTAATCCATCACCGTTCTTCAGCCCACTCTGCCACCCCAGTTCAGACATGGCCATATGCAAATCAGTCTGACCCTGTGCTTCATGGGAACAGTCCAGCCCGAACTGCCAAGCCATGCCTTCCCTGGACCAGAAACAAGCTTCCTAGGACCGGTTTCTAGCATTTCAGCCATCTTCAGCCAGGATTGCTTGAATCCAGTGGCAAAGTGAGCAAGGGACTCACGTCTGAGCATACCCTGCCAACTTATGGCGAACAAAGCGGTACAAAAGGGGGTGGTGATGGACGGAGCATCTGAACCAATCAAACACTCACACCCAGTCAACAGATCTGGGTTTAATCCATCACCGTTCTTCAGCCCAGTCTGCCACCCCAGTTCAGACATGGCCATATGCAAATCAGTCTGACCCTGTGCCTCATGGGAACAGTCCAGCCCGAACTGCCAAGCCATGCCTTCGCTGGCCACCCCCCCTTTTGTACCAGTTTGCGTGTATAGCCCAAACACTACTCCCCTGATTTTTACTATGCATTATTATCCAAACTGCTACTGTTTGGGCCCATCCCACTCATACTGGGGGGTGACTTCAATATTGCCTTGCACCCCCCCCCACTGACAGTACCTCAACTGCCTCTGACACCTGACACCAAACCCCGAGCCCGTAAAGCTTTGCGATCATTATGTGAGCATTTTTCACTCCTAGACGTGGGCCGCTCACGAGACCCGGGACATAGCACTTACACCCACTACACGAGTCCACATGATACCTGGACTAGACTTGATTACTGGTTGGTTACTCCTGACATTTCCAAGTGGTTTCACAGTCTTCTCACGCTGCCCAGAACGTACTCTGACCACTCCCCTGTTTTGTTAACCCTGCGGATCCCACGCCCTGAGGGGTTTGAGAGGCAATGGAGGTTCCCCCATCGAGCATTAGAGGACGAGGTGTTTCGGCAAGAGATTCAGGATGCAATAGAGGAGTATTTTGCACTTAAAACAGGTTCGGTAGACACAGAGGCAATGCTGTGGGAGGGCTTTAAGACTTATATTAGAGGGGTATGCATGGCTAAATGTGCCGGGGTACTTCGTGCCATTCGCTACACTCTCACTCGGGTAGAGAGTGAGATTGGGGCCTTGGATTCTGCCCAAATGTCAGCTTTCGACCAGGAGCGCGTGGTGACGAGAGCCGCCTTGCTCCTAGAATACAGGGAGACCGCTGAACGGGAAATTCTATGCATGAGGAAGTACCACAACGCAAAGGTGTATGGGGAGGGAGACCGCCCTGGTAGGGTTTTAGCACAAATGGTTAGACCTCCCTACACTAAAGCTTACATCACAGAGTTATGCTCGCAGGCAGGACAACACCTCACTGATCCCTTGGAAATACAGCAGGAATTTCTCTCTTATTTCAAGACACTGTACTCCACAAGGTTAGGTTCCGACCATATGGCACAGGAAGCCTATTTATCGGAAGTTGCGCTGGTGTACCTTGAAAAATGTATGCAGGACTTCCTAGAGATTCCAATCACAGCGGAAAGCATAGATGAAGCAATTACATCTCTAAACTCCTTCTCTACTCCTGGCCTGGATGGGTGTACTGGGGAATTTTACAAAGCCTACAAGGAACTACTGATTCCTCATCTGCTTGATATGTATGCCGAGGCGTTGGAGAAACAGTTCCTCCCTACCACACTCCGCGAAGCAGTTATTATATTACTTCCCAAACCCGGTAAAGACTCCTTACTATGTGGCTCCTATTGCCGTCTATCCCTTCTTAACCTTGACTACAAAATACTTGCTAAGGCATTATCATGTCGCCTGTCATTACTTATGGAATCCATAATCTCCCCGGCTCAGTCGGGCTTTATACCCCATAGATCTACAGCATTTAATCTACGTACTTTATTCAACATCCTGCATAGAATAGGACCTGACACCCCTGCAGCTGCTGTTCCTTTAGACACTGAAAAGGCCTTTGATTCTCTGGAATGGCCCTTTTTCCTCTCTGTTATGCAGCGAATGGGCATGCCTCAAGGCTTCATATCCACCGTAGCCCTACTATACACTTCGCCCACGGCCAGGCTCCGACTTAATGGAACGCTGTCTTTGCCCTTCTCGCTATCTCGGGGTACAAGGCAGGGATGCCTCTGTCCCCCCTGTTCATATTAGCTATGGACCCACTAGTGAGACACTTCCAGGAAAAACATCTTCACAGGGGCCTGGTATTTCGTACGGGCCCGTTATTGGTGTTGCTGTATGCAGACGATACGATCCTTTATGTTCATGATCTCAAGACTAATTTGGATCCACTTCTTCGAGAAATCATACGTCTTGGCACCTACTCCGGCCTGGAGATCAATTGGCATAAATCTGTAATCTTCCCCCTTACGAAGAATACCACTCCGTGGGCACTAGAGTTTCTGTTGGAATGGTGCTCCGACTCGGTGCGATACTTAGGGGTGCATATCCATAGCGATCCGGACCAAATTCTTCGCCTCAATTATAGGGTAGCGATCACCAGGCACGAATCACAAATAGATCATTGGCTGAAACTGCCTCTGTCTATGGCAGGGCGCGTGGCACTCGTCAAAATGATAGTCCTTCCCAAATTTCTATATGTATTCCATAATATCCCAATCCCCCTATCTAAGAAGTTTTTCAGCACGCTTCGCACACAATTAATTATATTGGTATGGGGCAACAGAACACCCAGAGTAAGGTGGCAGGTCATGACACTTCCATACGACAAAGGGGGATACGGCATCCCAGATATGCAGCTCTATTATCTGGCGGCACAGTGCAGCTTTGCAAAGGCATGGTACCACCCGGACACTAGAATAACCTTTCTGAGGCCTGAGTCGGACTTTGTTCTACAGGACACTTTGGCCGCAGTCCTATTTGTGGGAATCCCACAAGATCGCACAGATATTCAACCTGTCTCCACTACCAGCTGGGTGTGGGCCACACTGAGGCGTCTCACAAATGCACAGCTGGTATACTGCCCATAACCGGAGAAAAGCTTGTACAAAATACCTGCACGAAGTTTGGCATCTCCAAAATGGGAGACTTTTTTCCTGCGGGCCATATATTTGATATGGAAGATACGTCCCTATATTTGATATGGAAGATACGTCCCTATTTCCTGAAGCATCATTTATGGACAGATTTGTGCTGGCCAGGCTCAGGGCTGCGCTTCGAGCCCGGCTCCCTGATTTCCCTCTGGAACCCCCATCATTTGCCCCACTGACATCGGCTATTTGCAGTAGCAGAGGGGAGCATTTGATTTCGCAACTTTATAAGGCGGGTGCAGATCTTGTTACACTGGACGAAACTAGGGTGCGGAGTGCTTGGGAGGCAGACCTAAGCAATCCGATATCGGATGAGCAGTGGACTGCATGCTGTTTGGAGACCAAACTAGTGTCCATTAACAGCAGGAACAGATTACTTCTCTTTAAGATCTTACGCCAAATGTAGGTTACCCCTTTTAGGGCGCATAGGATTGACCCTAATAGGTCGCATCAATGTCAACGGTGCCAGTCCCCCCAGGCGGACTTTGCACACCTGGCTTGGACCTGCCCATGAATTCACACATTCTGGATGGGAGTGCTTAGCACACTCAGCAAAATTATACTGATACAGGTAAACCCCCTGCCTGAGATTGCTTTATTGGGATATGTGGTACAATTCCCCATTAAGGTTAGGCGGTTCACGGCCGTTGCCCTACTGTTGGCAAAGAGAGAAGTAGCTATCCACTGGGGGGCGGTGGGGTAGGAGAGCTCCTACAGTGCAGTCCTGGCTCCAAAGCTTAGCGTCTTGCTCTATGAGATGTGAGAACTACGCAGACACAACCCCCTCAGCCTGCAGATCTAGAGATATATGGGGCCCCTTAAAAACGTATCTTCCGGCACAACAGCAGGAACACTCTACGCAACAAGAGCAAGGTCTGGTGCCAACTGGTGTGGGCTAAAGCATTGCTTTATAATGTAAATAGAACCTATGTTTCGGTATGTACTCCACATGCAACAACTGGCCAACTATGATATTGAGAGTGGGTGGTGGGATGGTGGGAGCGGGCAATGTTCGGAAAGCATAATTGACGGCCAAGACTAACAAGGGCTGGATTTGGGCTACTCATGACTTGGGAAACATACATGTGACCTATTGTGCAATTTAGAGAATTACGGTGAAGTTTCATAACTCTGTAACCAAGATGCCCCTTTCATGTGCTCAGTGCATAGCTTTGTTTTTGCTGAAACTGCTATATAAAGTTATAAAACAAAAAACAAAAAAAACAAAAAATAACTATGTCTTCTATGTAATGGCCAGCCAGGCTTCCAATCAATGACAGGAGGAACTGTATTGGTCTCAGAGTAGCCCAAACTATTGACACTCTTTTGAGGAGCTGGAAGAGCAGATGTGAATTTCACAAAATCTACAAAAAGTAGCTTTACTTTGAATTTCAAGAACTGGAGTCAAAAGAATCCAATTTTTCTTCCAGAACCACAGGCAACAAATAGGAATCGGATTGGTTGGATCATCCAAGAGCAAGGTGAGGTGACCAACACAAATGCTTCCAATCACTGCTATTGTCCACTATCTACATGCAGTCACTAGCAGAGATTCTGGATCAACACCACATATGAGTGCACTGTCAACAGTCAGAGAAAGTTATACTTGGGCAGAAACCAGGGCAGCAGGCAAACATCATGAAAACATTTGGATCATGTTTCATTCTAACTGGACCACGTTTCATTCTATCTTAACGAAACGTCCTCTATCTGAACCAAGTAAGTACTCATGCCCAAAACTGCAGTTTTCATCTCCCTCTCCTTTTGTATAGCCCAGTTCCCTGGAACCAGCCCACTTCGCAACAAATGGCAAAGGCATTGGCTGTAGCTTTTGAGCCACTCCTTTTGTTCAGAGCACAAATCAGTGAGGTGCCCAAAGGCACCAACATCCAACTTTGAGCTTAAAAGAGAAGTATAGAGTTCGGTAGGCAAGGGCACTGCTAACAGCATGCTTGGACTATTCAGACACAATATTCCCTTAAAAACAATAAACGACACTGGGAGTGTAAAAACAAAGTGGTCAGGTTAAGTTTGAAACTGCAGTCACGTGAAACCCACCTCAAACTCTATTTGTTGATACCCAGTCAAAGTGAAAGCCTCTGCGCAGAAGGGACTTACTGCAGCAAAGTTCAGGATACTGCGAGAGGCTGGCAGCACACTATTCTCTGCACAAGCACAAATAATGCAGGCTAAGGCGCTCGACCTCGGACCTGGGGATCTGGGTTCGAGTCTCGGTAACGACGCCAAAAGCCCCCTGTGATTCTGGGCAAATCACTTAATCTCCCCGTGCCTAAAATGAAAGAAAAAAAAAGAATGTGTCCTCATGTAACGTAACTGGTGCTATGTAAAGCGCTCTGATAACTGATTCGGTTTGGTTCTAGTTCGCGCTATATAAAACTCTGCAACAAAAAAAAAAAGTGACACGTGCACAAGGAGCACTGGGTCCCAAGTCCATGAAATATCGGCAGAATGTAATGACCAGTGCGTCGGAAGGCTAAATGAGTCCGACAGATATCCATCTCTGGATCATCAAGAGGCCAGACAGCATCCCAATAACGAATTCAAGATGAGAAAAGAGAAACCAACCATGCACCCAAAGTATACCCAGAAGCTAAGAACGAGGTAGCGAGCACTGAAAGGCAGAACAAATGCAGTGACTGAGGAAGGCCAAGGAAATGTTTTGGGACTCAAACTGCTTTGCGTGCAAAAATCGACCCTAGTCCCCTCTTCCTTTTTAGGTTTTGACTAGCGATGCATGCGTACGAAGTACGCATGCGCTAGGAAAAAATCTTATGAGCTGTGTTTGGAGTCGGGTCTACGCCCCCTCCTCTCATTGGCTAGCTCCATAAATGGAGCATAGCCATTGGACGAGGGGCCTGTCCGTCAATGCCGGACCAGATTCGGGGGCGTTCCCGAGATTCTTTGGCTTTTGCCGACGTCACGCGGCGTCAGCCGAAAGCCCTCGGGAACGCCCCCGAATCTGTTCTAGCATTGACGGCACTCGGCGCCCCTTCCACGAGTCCTAGGCCACCTCTTCCTGCGTCCCGCCGCCTCCGTCCATCCCGCCGCAGTGGGGCCCTGCAGCAGCCTCGCACACCAGCACTACCATGGCGGACGCTCTGCCGGGCTCCCGTGAGCTGAGGGAGCCCGGCGGCATCAGAGGCGGGAGAGCCTTGCAGCACCACCACGCCGCCCGCAGTGAGTAGTGCCTCGGAGTGGACGCGGAGAAGCCTGTGAGCTCACTGGCAGAGGTACACGTCTTACAGTCACTGCAACCTGGCGCTTGTGGTGAGGTGTGCTCCGATGTTTATGTTTCCAGCTCAAGTCACAAACCATAACACGTTTAAATCCTGGTTTCTCCAGTTGGTACCGACCGTGTGATCTTGCGCAAACCACTTTAACTCGCGGTACAAAGCTGCGGATTCCCCAGAACGGTCTAAGCTCCAGTATTAAGCCTTATCTTGGAAGGCTGCATCCTCCTGCACTGAAGCAGCACTGTGGGGGTCCCCCGTACCCAGGGATATCCTCGGTGCTGGCAGAGCTGCAGAAGCGAGGTCCCAGGGTCGGTCCCTCCCGCGCCTCTCCTTGTGCGCCCCTTGCCTCCTCTGTGCACCGCAGCGGCAGCGGGTGGCGAACGAAGGCTCCTCTGAAGGGTGGGCGCGGTGCCCTGGCACCCCTGGGGGAACTGCCGCTGTTCTTGGGTCCAGCTGGGAGGGCGATGTGAGTGTGTGGGGTGCCACA
The DNA here is from genome assembly GCF_964261635.1 of Lissotriton helveticus. Classification (NCBI taxonomy): domain Eukaryota; kingdom Metazoa; phylum Chordata; class Amphibia; order Caudata; family Salamandridae; genus Lissotriton; species Lissotriton helveticus. The sequence continues at coordinate 1,496,529,367 of NC_136069.1, read as the reverse complement.
GGTGCACCCTTCTCCCCCTGCAGGCAGTCTTGCGGAGCTCTCAGCTATGGTACAGGACCGGTGCTTGACACGGATCCTCCCCCTACCTTTAAGTACAGTGCATCCGCCCTATCCAATTACAGCGCCATTTCCACCCCCCCCCCCTGCGGCCCCTTGTGCGCTCTATTGTTTGCTAACAAGCGTCTGATGCAATGTAAGAGCCGCCAGACTCTGCCAAGCTGGGAGGACGTGCCTTATTCATGAGGCGCTAAGGTGGCCAACCTGCAAGTCTTGGCACCTCCCCCAGTGCCCTTGTGTGATGGGCAAGGGGCAACCCTGCTAAAGACAGCTCAGTGTGTTGGGACCCTACTGCAAAGAGTACCGTTAAACTCCATATGTGAAACTCAACCTGTTACCCTTCGGAGGTCGATATAATCAGGCCCACTTGAATTGTGCGGTTCTGCAGCGTTTTCCGCATGATTATAGATCTGGGCATATGTCACTTAATCCATCATCTTCTGTATCTGCGCATTTTAACCAAAAAATGTGTCTAGCTAAATCGGTTAAAAAGTTATTAAATATGTGGCCACACCTGTTTCCGCGCAATGGAATGCAATCCGCAAAGGTTGACTGGTCATCCTTCAGTTGTTTATGACCATATTTGGTTCTTAAAATGGCACCAATGAGTTAAAATCTTTGCTCGGAAAGTGTTGGCAAGTGTAAAAACACAAAATAACGAGCCAATAACATTAGAAAAATGGTGCCTCATCACACTGCATTATTTGCCTTCTTTTGCCGCATAGTTTGGTCCTCCCTTTCCGCGTCATTCGAGTGGCCTAGGAGATAATACATATCATAATTCAAATCTGGCATGTCATCTTTCCGAGGTCGATAAAAATAGTACTGCAGGTGACACTTGGCATTTAATCCTTCTGAGGCTGATCACGTGAACACCATTCTACTAACTCCCGCCATTGATCACCAGCAATCTATATGACCAATTAAAACGGTCGGGATCAATAAATGCTCTGTAATAGTATTATGCTTGACTTGTATTTGTCTCGAGGCCTGTATTGACAAGGTTAGCCTCGAGACTTGTATTCACAAAGTTAGCTAGACTTTTCCTGATAGTCACCCAAATTCCAAACTCTGCCCATAAGAAAATCCATTGCGATCTATGCATCTATCTGAAATGAAAAGACTCCCATCTCACCATGAAAAATCCTTTTTCGATACGTCACTAGTTGCCCAGATATATTCTGGAATTTCATTGTAGTGCCATTTGGATGCCCAGTTAATGCCAATGAGCCAGCGACTTCCTGTACACGTGGTTCAATCGATGTATTTTGGGTTCAAGTTTGCGCACAAAAAAAAATCGTAATAAACATAACGAATTGGATATTATTTACAAAGCGCACTTTCTCTGGACTTCGAAGCGCTACTGCGTAATACTGAAGAAAAATGGCCAAAATTCTGCCCTGAAATGCTTTGGAAAAGGCGGTACCGTGGTGAATATTGTGACAGTGAGGGGAGTGAGCTGGGAGGGGTCGGTGGGTCTGGTGAAGAGCCTGGGTTCAGATGTGGATTGGGTTCAGACGACCCACGAAAGCCCTTCCTTCGCGTCCCTTCTCAATTCACACCATGCAGACGCCGCCCGAGGGCCAGGCCAACCGGATGCCGCCTGCCCCCAAGCACCACGACCTCAAATACACACACCTCAGCGTCGTTTTGTTGTTCTAATGTACTGGACAAGTGCCCCATCCAGACTTCCTGCCGAAGCGCACTCTGACCCCCAGCCGCGCGCTCATCTCCAATAGATCCTTTGCTCACTCAGGCACGCGCAGTCGTCTTTAGCTCTGGTGGCACCAGGTGCGAAAATCTTTTTTGGTGCCCCCATCAATGACTTTCGTCCCCAAGGATTCCCTCACTACCACCCTCCACCAGCGCCCCTCATCTCCCCAAAGCCACCTCTCACACGCATTTTATTGCTTTATAGCACTGCACATAGCAATGTAGGGTGTCAGAGCACTTTACATCACACACGTTACACAAACATAATGAATAATTCCTGTATAATACATCAGTCTATATGAAATGTTACTTCAGGCAATGAGAATTACAAGGTGTAGGAATCACGTCATCCATATGAGTAGGTGATATATTTTAAGAGTGGCCTGGAGAGCACAAAGTCCCAGCCTGTCCTCTCCCAGCCTGTCCTCTCCCAGCCTGTCCTCTCCCAGCCTGTCCTCTCCCAGCCTGTCCTCTCGCAGCCTGTCCTCTCCCAGCCTGCCCTCTCGCAGCCTGTCCTCTCGCAGCCTGTCCTCTCGCAGCCTGTCCTCTCGCAGCCTGTCCTCTCGCAGCCTGTCCTCTCGCAGCCTGTCCTCTCGCAGCCTGCCCTCTCGCAGCCTGCCCTCTCGCAGCCTGTCCTCTCGCAGCCTGTCCTCTCGCAGCCTGTCCTCTCGCAGCCTGTCCTCTCGCAGCCTGTCCACTCGCAGCCTGCCCTCTCCCAGCCTGTCCTCTCGCAGCCTGTCCTCTCCCGGCCTGCCCACTCCCAGCCTGCCCTCTCCCAGCCTGTCCCCTCCCTGCCCTTTCCCAGCCTGTCCTCTTCCAGCCTGTCCTCTTCCAGCCTGTCCACTTCCAGCCTGCCCTCTCCCAGCCTGTCCCCTCCATGACCTTTCCCAGCCTGTCCTCTCCCAGCTTGTCCACTTCCAGCCTGCCCTCTCCCAACCTGCCCTCTCCCAGCCTGCCCCCTCCCTGCCCTCTCCCAGCCTGCCATCTCCCAGCCTGTCCCCTCCCTGCCCTCTCCCAGCCTGTCCTCTCCCTGCCTGTTGTCGTGCCCCGGTGGCAGTAGGCAGCAGGCAAGAGCGTGCACTGCGTCCCCGAAGTAACAGCCCTAAAGCAAGCAAGAAGTACGCCCCCCTCCCACCAATCCCTGTTAGGTAGTGGAAACTGTCCAAACTGGGGTGCAGACAGCCCCTCTCACCTTTCGGCCTGGTACCACTGCACCAGCCGCACTACTTCCCTACTGACCGTTCTCCACTTCAGCCCCGTCTAAATTACAATTCCTGCTTGTGACCCTTTTGCCTGCTTGTGCTTGTTTTCGTGACCCTGTTGCCTGCTTGTGCCTCCGTGTGCCCCTGTTGCCTGCTTGTGCCTCCGTGTGCCCCTGTTGCCTGCTTGTGCCTCCGTTTTCGTGCCCCTGTCGCCTGCTTGTGCCTCAGTTTTCATGCCCCTGTTGCCTGCTTGTGCCTCAGTTTTCGTGCCCCTGTTGCCTGCTTGTGCCTCCGTGTGCCCCTGTTGCCTGCTTGTGCCTCCGGGTGCCCCTGTTGCCTGCTTGTGCCTCCGGGTGCCCCTGTTGCCTGCTTGTACCTCTGTGTGCCCCTGTTGCCTGCTTGTGCCTCCGTGTGCCCCTGTTGCCTGCTTGTGCCTCCGTTTTCGTGCCCCTGTTGCCTGCTTGTGCCTCCGTGTGCCCCTGTTGCCTGCTTGTGCCTCCGTGTACCCCTGTTGCCTGCTTGTGCCTCCGTGTGCCCCTGTTGCCTGCTTGTGCCTCCGTGTGCCCCTGTTGCCTGCTTGTGCCTCCGTGTACCCCTGTTGCCTGCTTGTGCCTCCGTGTGCCCCTGTTGCCTGCTTGTGCCTCCGTGTGCCCCTGTTGCCTGCTTGTGCTGTGTGGGTGTGTGTGGAAGGCTCTGTGTGGGTGTGTGGAGGGCTCTGTGTGGCTGTGTGTGTGTGGGGAGCTTTGTGTGGCTGAGTGTGTGGGGGGCTTTGTGTGGCTGTGTGTGTGGGGGGCTCTGTGTGGCTGTGTGTGTGGGGGGCTCTGTGTGGGTGTGTGTGGGGGGGGCTCTGTGTGGGTGTGTGTGGGGGGGCTCTGTGTGTTTGTGTGTGTCATTTGCGAGAGATAAAGCTAGTGGCATTGTAAATGACAATGCCATTTATTTATGTTAAAAAAAACATAAATAAAAATAATGTCAAGAGCAATGCCAATAGCTCTAACTTTAACAAAGGCAAAACCATTGCATTGTAAATGCTTGTTACATGTTCCCTACCTGAAGATTAAAAGCCCTATCCAAGACGAACTCCTCGTCGTACTACAGAAATGACATTTGGTTCACTTATAGCTTGAATACTAAAGACTTAATACTAACTCACCACCTTGTGTATTTTTAGCTTCCCCAGGCGGCCGATAGTGGCATCTCAGCACTGTACAAAACTCATAAATATATAAATACATAAATGTATTTTGCTCGTTTTTTCAGCTGAAAGAACTTATCTCCTGCAGAATTAGCCACATCAATACGGCGGCAGAAGAACTGCAAGTCAGATGTTCTCCCGTACGCTGCTCACAAAAAGTAACTTTACTTCGAAAATGCGCATTAGTAAAACAAGACAACAGCTACACTCAGCGATGCCAACTACAGAGTTACTTTTTACAATAAAACCAGAACAGCTAGAACGTAGACCCAATGTCTCTGTGCCTAGCAGGGAGCCTCCCTGCCAGGCATGCTGGTAAATCTAGTGGAATATATTTACCTTTAGAAATTGATGGGTAATTAAGCCGCATATCATTGTATGAGAACGTACAAATGGATGACCTACATATTTGAAAGAGTTAGCATGGATGTACAGTTGAACATTTTGGTTACACAGTACCTTTGGTGTTTATGGACTTGTTTCACAAATGAGATTTACTTGTCTGAATCCGTCGAGTTTTATTATATTGAATCATTGTATTACAAATGTTCAAGAAAATAAAACAGTAGCCCATTAACCCCGAGTATGAATCCAGTACTCAATTCAAACCAGTTGGGAGTGGGAAGGTAGGTGGAGGGTGTGCTTGCATCACTGTATTTGTTGGAGGTATTACTTATGCGTTGTCCACCCTCCATACCATACCAAGGGGGAGGACATGCTCAATACCAACTGCATCCCACTCAGGGGATGGAGAGTGGGAAGCAGATACATAGTGAGCAGGCGTCAGATGCAGGGATGAACCCCACTGGTGTGAGGCAGGCAGGCAGCAATCGACATATAAAGCAACACAGGCAAAGAGTGCCGTTTCGGCATAAAGTATGTCCCAGCTTCCACCTCACGAATATAAATACTGTCCCTCAATAGTGTACTGTGAAGACATTAGGCAAATAAATATTTATGTTGGCTAAATAAATAAATAATATGTATTTCTGCAGGACTTGGAACTCCTTCTTCCTCAGGATAGTTACGGACACAAGTCGAGAAGACTGACCTCCCTTAGTACCTTATCTCCTTCTGCGTGGTAGTAGCTCTTCCAACCCAATCCCTGTCTGGGTCTGTGATGATCAACAGGAATGTTATTTGTATCTTTGCCCCTTCAAAAGAACTCCCAAGAGGGCAAAAACGTAATCCATGCACTTCCAGTTCAACTGTCTTATGAGTTTGAGAATCTCAAACACTTATATTTTCAGCTCATTTCACATTTGTAGCTTAATCTCTATGTGTATAATCAATACTGCTGTCTAATACTGAGCTTGAGCATTGCTTCCTGCATCATCCATCCTGGTTATGCTGCTAACACCTACAGGAGGCCGCTTCCCCTCTATTACTGTGGCTTAGGGCATACACACCTGCTAATCACCTCAGAATCCTCTAAAAAAATCTTCTACTCTTTAAATGGGTTTCTACCAAACTACTTGCACCCTCTATTATGATTTAATACAAAAAAAGATCATCAATATTGGAGTGTGAATCAACACAATTTTTGCACTGTTGAAGTGATATATTCATGTCCCACAGTTCCTGTGGGACTCTTTTGAATTGGTAATGAACTTCCAGCAAATAATAATTTTAGGCGGCTTCAATCAAGGGACCGGCAGATCAGACCAAAACCAGACTCTGACTACCTTGAAAATATGCATGGCTTTAGTTTTGCTCAAATAAGGCTTAGACCGACCCGTACAGCTGTGTACATGTTCCATTCAGTCTTCATACACATTAAAAATCAATGACATGTCTATACTCCAACATCACGGTGAGGCCCTCTTATCTCTCTGTACCCGACAAACCTGCAGCTTCAACCCACCTCAAACCCCATCATTTCCAAACCTTACAACCACAGCCAGCACTTCAAAATATTAAGCACTGAATTGTTTGAAACAACCTAAAACTCAACTGAGAAACTACCTGAGTGATTCTGGAGAAGCTCGATCAACATTTCACCCACAGCGGAAAAACTTGCCCCTCTTCAAACAAAAAAGCCTAGGCCAAACATCAAATCTGTTAACAAAACGTTTAACAATGAGGTATGTGGGCTCTAATGCACCTGCCATAATCTTGAAAACTAATGGAGGAAATCAAGATAAAGTATAAACTGTTGCAGGAGGCAAGGGAGAAGTTAGCACAATAACATTAAGAATACCAAAAAGGTCAATCAAGCAAAACAAATCAGTGAGGCTGCAAATCAAATTATGAATTTACCAGAAGATGATACACGTAAAGCCTTTACTTTCCCATTCGACACTCCACAGCACTGTTAAGATCGCTTGTTGTTCTTTGAATCTAAAATTACCAAATCAGTGATTTCATATTTAACACCTTGAACGCTATGGGGATTTTTCCCCTGTGCTGGAAAAGCAGCAGATGCACTTTACATGACGAGCTGGGCTCGTCATGAGCGTAGCAGGAGGCTACTGCATGACGAGCCCAGCTCGTCATGAGCGTCGAAGGGGTTAAAGAGCTTCAACCACGTGTGTATCCTACTGGGCCCTTGTATCCTATTCTCTCTCTTTCAAATCCACCTTCCTACTAACAAAAACTAAGTATAAAGTGACATAAGCACCCAACAAACTTGCAGATACCAGCATAGAGCAATGCATGTAAACAAGTCTCTCATTCTCTTGATGCAAATTGCAAAACTGTGATCAATGAAATGTCCCACACAGCGTTGTAGCAAACCCCTGAATGACGCCATCTCCCTCTTATAAAGAAACCATCCATCAACACGAAGGTTTTAGTCAACTGCGGACCTATCTACAACCTACCTGATCCCACCAACATCATGGAATGCGAAGTAACAAGGCAGATACAAGTGTACTTCGAACTTAACTTCATCTTTCATGACGGTCTTTCTGAGTTTAGGCCAACAAGGGGTGCCAAAACTCTCCGGGCTAATACCAGGGAATTCCTACTGTTGTTTTTGGTCGAAAACAAGAACCCAGCCCTCGTGCTCTTTTGACCACACTGCGGCATATAACACCATGGGCAACAACCAATGCCTTGAGAAACAAGGCCTGCGCCAGAATTACTCCCTTAGTTGAAATGGGTCCAGTCCTTGCTCTCCAAAGGCAACCAACAGGTCTGAATTTCATAAATGGAATCCTCACCTTGGAAGGTATGATTTGGGGCACCCTATGGTCATCCTCTTGCATGCATTTTTTTAATATCACAATGTTCCCACTAGCACATTTCCTAATTCAGTACCTGGAAGGCCTTTAAATGTAGCATCATGATACAAAATCAGTTTTCAGCTATGAAACAAGCAAGCAAACCAGGCCATCATGTCTGTTAGCCTAGCCCCTTCGCTGCTTGCGTTGGCCAATGGCCGTCGCGTACATTACCTCCGTAGTGCTGCACACATCTGTTGGCTGACGCAGCGCTGCCCACTGCGCTAAACCGCCGCACCGCAGCGGAATTGCCACCGCAGTTAAGCGGCTAGACCACATATTTTGCTGGTTAAAATTGAACCTTTGTGCCTGAAAGGGTTCAAGTGAGGCATCCTGACCATTTGAGAAAACCAGACTATCTAGGAGCACCACCTTCACATAAAAATAAGTGATTAAACTTGAAGCCATGTTTAATTCTCAACTTTTAAAGGCCTATAATCTGGTAGCTGTACCTCCTGAGGAGACTCCTTCCACTCCACTGAGCACCTAGTAGAGCTGACAAGAGACCATGTTATGCCAAGGAGAGGTTATAGGTAGCCTGGAAATAATGTCCAGTATTAACAAGCTTTGAATAAACAAATGTCAAGAATAAACAATATTGCTCCTAGGAATAATCTGGCAACACACTGATGAAGTATCCATAAACAGTGAGACATCCTGTCAGCGGCGGCTCCTCCGCTAAGGCGGAGAAGCGTCGCCCCACTGCTCGGCAGTGCAAAAGGAAAAATAAAATGATAATACCAAGAGGTCATTTTTGATAATACTCTGAGTTTTGATGCACAGGTCAAATGCATTATCAGCATTTGTTTTTACATCATTAAGACCCTGACAAATATATTTCGTTATATTCCATCGGAATTGCACCAGTCACTATCCCCCTTGTCACCTCTTGGCTGAACTACTATAATGCGCTGTACCTTAACATCAGTAGCTTCTCCCTAAATAAACTGCAGGTTGTACAGAATGCGGCAGCCCGCCATATTCTGAACATTCCCAATCGGCACTTGGTTACAGACGGGATTCGTTCCCTTCATTGACTCCCTGTCAGGAGGCGAATTTCTTTCAAGGCCTTGTGCTTAGTTTTTAAGGCTTTATATCATAGGGACACCAGCCAAATGAATGCTCTTGTTCATTGGTACACTCCTAGCAGACTACTTAGATCCTTATGCTGTAAAAAACTTAGGACTCATGCATGCCTACAAAGCCCTCCACAACGCCGGACCAGCCAACCTAAATTATTGACTCTCCTTCCTCACTCCCACCAGACATCTCCGCTCCGCCCAACTGGTCCTAGCCACCATTCCACGGATCCGCAAGACCACGGCTGGAGGAAGATTCTTCTCAAACCTCACTGCGAAGACCTGGCACTCCCTGCCTCTGCACCTAAGGCAATCACCATTGCTGCTGCAATCCAGGAATGACCTCAAGACCTGGCTCTTTGACTGAACCGCAGATCCCTCCCTCCCTCCAATCATCCTGAGACCCAAACAGGTGAGTAGGCGTGCTTTACAAGAAACTTGATTGATTGATAGGATCCCCAGGTTTTGGAAGGCTAGATGGGGTGGGCGCTCATTTTTGGTAGCCGCAAAACTATGGAAGACTCTACCTACCTATATCTCAGAAGCACTTTCTTTTTCGTCCTTTAAAAAATACCTGAAAACATTGTCTCTTATCATCTCCGAATCCTTGATTCTTGGTTGAGCTGCTTTTGCATCTGTCCTGCTATAGAGCTTTGGCACCTTCAGGTTTTAGTGCGCTCTATAAATTGCATCCTATCCTATCTTATAGTATTTTTAGTACGGAGCCAGGTTAGGGTGGGGCTAGGCTGTCATCAGAGAGTGGAGGAGTGGTTGGTGCACCGTAAGCGCGCATGACCGTCCTTCTTGGGCAGACCAAACAGTCATGCGCACTTAGCATTTCTCCACCCATCTGTGTTGCACAGCCGGGTGGAGACAGTCCCAGGAACAGTCTGAGCAGCAAACCAGGCCACTCGGAGCAATCACGATGCTGCTGTAATGGTGGTGATAGCAGCGTCATGATTAGCTTAGGCGAGTCTGGGAGCCTGGGTGCTCCCAGGAATGGAGGGAGTACGGAGGAGAGGCAGTGGGCGATGACCAGGAGGGTAAGTCGCCTTTTCATTTTCTAACCCTTTCCGCCCACTCCACCATCGTTTCCTAGCAGCTGCCACTGCATTCTGCCTGTCACTGAACATCTAGGAATGCCTTCTTGAGAGATCAAGTGTCCAAAAACCATGACGAGGTACAGCCTGGTACATTTCGAATTGTCACCATTAAGCTGTCTGTTCTACCAGGTGTGTTTCTTGGCAAGGCCAGCAGAAAAACTGTTTAATGCCTGGCATTTACTTGAATCATACTGCACACTCACTAGGCATGCAGCCTGAGTACACTTCAAGGACAAGTGCCCTCCATGTCATTTTGTTAGTTATTACTGAAGAAAAAGGCCTAAACACTTAACTACCAAGAAACATTACTGCTCAATATCATGTTTAAGTTCTGAAACGCATTTGTTTTTCGTCATGATTAGCTTAGGCGAGTCTGGGAGCCTGGGTGCTCCCAGGAATGGAGGGAGTACGGAGGAGAGGCAGTGGGCGATGACCAGGAGGGTAAGTCGCCTTTTCATTTTCTAACCCTTTCCGCCCACTCCACCATCGTTTCCTAGCAGCTGCCACTGCATTCTGCCTGTCACTGAACATCTAGGAATGCCTTCTTGAGAGATCAAGTGTCCAAAAACCATGACGAGGTACAGCCTGGTACATTTCGAATTGTCACCATTAAGCTGTCTGTTCTACCAGGTGTGTTTCTTGGCAAGGCCAGCAGAAAAACTGTTTAATGCCTGGCATTTACTTGAATCATACTGCACACTCACTAGGCATGCAGCCTGAGTACACTTCAAGGACAAGTGCCCTCCATGTCATTTTGTTAGTTATTACTGAAGAAAAAGGCCTAAACACTTAACTACCAAGAAACATTACTGCTCAATATCATGTTTAAGTTCTGAAACGCATTTGTTTTTCGTTATCTGAAGATGAGTGAGAGGAAGTCAAATCAAAACCTGTTACTCTTGAAACTAATCTTCCCTACATTATATAATTTTCAGCCTACCTAACGAGTACAATCTAAATGAAAGATCTGTAAACTTAAATGTGCATGTTTATTGCTGCACGAAAAAAGCATTTCATTTCGTTTGATAGGGAGTTAGGAAGAGAAGTGTAAAGGGTATTACATCGCCGTAATGAGGTTAAAATATTGACATGCCAAAATATGGACTACCTTTATGGAGCAAAGAGTATTAACGGCAAAGCTCATCGCTTTGAGCGAAGTGCCCCCCTGCACGCATCCCCATAGCCTGATGAAGCAGAGGGCCCTGTATGGCCCTTTTAGTTTCCTCACCGGCAGCAGTTTCATGGCGTGAACACTGCTGTGAGACTGCTGGCCGTAAGGAAACTCGTAATATGCTTGATAGGGCCGCAGTGGCACCGCCAGGCATATTGCAGCCTCACACTGCTGCACCATTATCAGGGATCGGGGATCCCAGCCGGTTGCAGCGGTCCCACTGTGGTCCAAGTGCCACACCACCAATTCGGCAGTAGGACCTCCGCCACACCACCATAAGTTTAGAGGTCCTATGGATCGCCAAACTCGTAAGCTAGCCCAAAATCTATACGACAGATACTTTGCCGTAATAGACGTAGATGATACATAGATGTAATGTTTTGTCAGGTCAATATTATGACCACAATACAGTGATAAACAGCTACATAGCAAGATCTCATAAGTGAGACTTAGTGGCAGCTCACCTTCGAAATTCTTGTGTATTGTGAAAAAGTGTATCATTTTAAATTATTTACTAATTGTTCAATTTTATTGATTGTTATCCGAAACTAATAAAAAAAGAATTTATAAAACTATTCTAGCAAACGCAATATCATGCAAAAAAAGCATACTTCATGCTTGAGGCAGTCATACTTACGTTAAAATCAAGAAGCGCATCCATTTGATTTTGGATGATAGGTACCGTTTTCAAAAGTTTTTCTGTGCTCATGGTCCTCATCACCCCATCAGCCCTATAAAAACATACATATACCTCATCATAAAATAAATGATCCATTTCAAAACACACATTCATTTTTGCATGAAGCAGTCTTCATAGTGAGCATCAGCACTAAAAATACTGGCATACCAAACTATTCAAACTTTCACAGTGAAAATGAAGGAGCAGTCTTCAATATTGTGGGCAGTGCAAAATGTTGCCAATAGTGTTTGCATGCCCTTTTGATATTCCTAAATGAACCCAGCAGCAAACAATGCAAATAATAATGAAAAAAAGTAATTTTATATTACCTTTGTAGATTTCATAATGAAATATTTATATCCAACAAAGTCAAAGAAAGCTGCAAACCAAGGGTTATTGTCCAGTTAGGTAAAATCAATATTGTGCATCCTGTAGTGTGGTGAAGTGAGAAGCACTCTCCAGAGTATCCTCTCCAAGGAGCCTTCAGCAGAAATGACATTTGGTAGGAAGAGCCTAGAGCTAACATGGGGAGCTGAAGGAGAGAAGACTGTTCCCTGGACCCAGTTTGGAGGTAAATGACATTATGGATGCTTCGAAGAGGAGCTGACAAAAAGATGGAAAGTATAGGACTACCTAGCCGGGGCAGAGCTAGGCTGTGCACTGGAATGTGGTTATTTTGAACACCATTATAACAAGATTATTGTAGCTTTGAACACAGTTTGTTTTAAGAGTTTCCAATAGATCACTCACCTTGTTATTGAGTGTGGAAAGGAATACAACAATTGCCCAATATATGACAAAACAAGCATATTATTACAAAAATATGCAAAAAAAATGTAATTACTACATAAAACCCCTATTTAGAAGCAGAAAAACATATCCGAAAACTACATACACAAGACACAATGGGCCCTATTGACAAAGGAACATTTGGGGCCTCATTACAATGTCGGTCGGAAAGCAGTTCGACTCTTTGTCGGAACTGGTTCCCACCGCCTCGAGTTCGGCGAGTCCAACGGATTGATTACGATGGTTCCGAACACCATTCGGAAAGTCGCACACTGCCTTCAATGAGAGCCTGTGTCCCGACCGACAAAACACGCTCCCATTGCAAAAAGGAGTGGTTGCGGAAACCCTTGCCCCCTATCGCAGGGACACCATGATGCCTGTCACACTGTGCATGGTTTCAAAGGGGGGGTCCATTGGGTACCCCCACAGCCCCCAACCAGAGGCCTCGGGGTGAAGGGGGGACTTCTACGGGCCCCCAAAGTCAGTTTACGACAGCTATTCCATGTCAGACCAAACCGGAAAGGTTGTCCAAATCCGACATCACAATACGTTGGTCGAAAACGCGATCCATAGAGCTATACGATTTGTCTTCGACCGACTCAGTCTCCGAATGCCGGTTGGAACGGATTCGGAATGACCGAACGGTTACCTTTCCATCATAACCAGTTGGTCGGAAATGTTTCCGAGTCAGTCTGAGACATAGTTTCTGACACAGGTTAGGAAAATGCGACTGCCGTTTGGAGCCTTTCCGACCAACATCGTAATGAGGCTCTTGGTTGTAAAATTAAGTTTATGACAAAATCTAAATGTTTTACGCCTGACAGTAATTCACAAACTTTAACCACAAGAAAGTGAAAAGCAGGGAAAGAACAAGAAGACTTTCTAGTCTCTATACTGAATTCCAATAAAGTAACAATGAGTAAAAACAAGCAATGGCAAAGCAAATATGTCTCGCCTTGTAAGGGCTACTGGGTTCGCCAATGTCTTTTAGCCATGTTGTACATTAGCATCGCTGCTGTTCAGCATGTCTAGGAGTTACTGGTGTGGTTGAGTAAAGCAGCACAGAGGAGAGTGATGTAGAGGCGAGTGGTGTGAAGTGTCGTGTGGTAGGGTAGAGTGGCGTAGGGTAGAGTGGTGTGGGGTAGAGCAGGTTGGTAAAGCAGAGGGGCATAGAGTGGAGTGGTGTAGAGTGGTGGATTGGCATTGAGTGGAGTCATATGCAATAGAGTGGCATGCAAAGAGTGGCATAGAGTAGAGTGGCATATAGTGGAGTGGTGCAGAATGGATTGGCGCAGAGACGTATGGCATAGAGTGACGTGGAGTGGTGTAGAGCAGTGTGGTGTAGAGCGGAGTGGCGTAAAATACTACAGTTGCGGATGTAAGTAACCAAGGTGCCGATAGATATGGCATATAGGTTGAAAGCAACATAAGAGGCAGTATGCCTGTATTAAAAGTAGGAAAGCACATTGCACATCCAGGACTAATACGGAAATGCTTATACAATTTTTAAAACTGGTGTGTTGCACAAAAACGAGGAAGAAAACATGTACTTGGTCCATGAGAAGATAAAACAAGCAAGGAAGGGAAACCTATGATAAGCAATTGAAAGTTTGCAAATGAGAGAGACAATGAAAACAATGACAAAAATACAGTGGAACCCTACAGCAACTAGCACCTAACCTACTATCCCCAAAATAATGACGGAGGGCAATATCCTAAATTTGTGTGCACATGGTCTAAGCACCCACTGTCAAGGTGTGGTCCTCAACTGGACTTAATATCGAAATAAAAAAACAGACGGTGCACCACTGCATAGATGATTAAACAAAGTACAAATTAGTATCTGAAGTTGCGTTTGCCAAATCTTCCTTTTCATTATTCATAAATGATTCAAGCGTGACAAGTAATATGCAGTGTAGACCAGCCAACGCATTTCGTCCAGTACAAGGGACTTCTTCAGGGCATAAGCAAAGTATTCCTGTATAAGACACAATCATAGCTAAGGTAATGCGAGTGGTCAGAATATCCCATGCTACTGGAAGCTGGACAGATACGTCCCTCTGCATAAGAGCACTAGACAGTTGTAAACAGCTATGTTCAAAATATAAAAGCGAATATCATGCGGTTCATCAATAATAAGCAGGGTCACACACATTTAAGGCGGCCCATGGTGGATAAAACAATGAAAACAATTAATGGTATACTGTGAACGGGTTGTAAGCCCACCATATTGTAAACAATATTTCTCACAGAACAGCGCATGCCCTGCATAGGAAAGGCCTAAAAAACGAGTTGGTTTTTGTCTGATCCTTTTTCTAGCAAGAAGTTAAAGGAACATCCCATTGGAGAGAGTAACCAAATTTTTGCGTTATAGGAGGGATACTCTGTCGTGGGGCTGAGCCTTGCATTCACACAGTGTTAGGTTGACATGAGCTTATTAGAAGTTTAAACGCCATTTTTCCTTTCTGCTGCCTTTTGAACACGGCACACACTTTATTAGTTGTTTAGAGTTTAGCAGAGTGTTTTGCTTCACACGAGAATAACATGTTTTTCTACATTAGTAGCCTGGCTTGGTAAGCTTAGTCTGAACAGTGAGTGCCGAGACCTTCAAGGTTATTTCAACACTGTGGTTATTGTTCGGACTGATCAGCACACGTTCTAGACATAACACATATGCAGCTGCGGCCACCTCTGATTTTGGCGCGTTTAATAATGCACTGCGTAGGCATGATCACAGACACTTGGAGAACATTCGTATGCTGAGAGCATGTGCAGAATTTGATGTGATCCACTTCTGCTAAATACCAGAGTTATGGGGCCGCCTATGTAATTCCAGGAGACCTTCTGTAGTTATAAAATAACCTACTAGCAAGGGAGGGTGAAATATAGGTATATTTTAAACCTGTTTCCATTTAGCATTATAATATTGTTAGAACCGGGGGTCTCTAGTTGGCAGAGGTAAGTACCTTAGACCAAGTAGGGACCCTTGCTTCTAGTCAGGGTGAAGGAATAACCCTCTGAGATAACCCCTGCTCACCCTCTAGGTAGCATGGCGCGAGCAGTCTAGGCTAAACAGAGGCAATGTGGATAACATTTGCACTTAACAAAACAGTAATCCCCAATCCACCACAAACTGAGACCACACAGGTAAGTATATTTTATAAAAAGATATAACTGTATCTAGTTTCAGCAATGTAAATAAGGCAGTTGCACGATAATCACTTGGTTATAAAAATGATGCACTTAATCTTAATGGTGGTACGTAGTTTCAGGAAGTTCTCATGTAAAACAAATGTCTCAAGTCTCCTTAATCAGCAGGTAAAAATATTGCTACTGATTTATAATTACTTTGCACTCAAAACGAGCCAGGAAAACAATGTCAGGGTTTAAAATAGCCAAGGCGATCTGCCCCTAATGCCAGGAATGCCAAGCGCTGCAGCGCGTCTCACCCGAGGGCTGGGGGGACTCCTTTTCCCCCCCACGGCACTTCTTTCTGCCTCAGGCGAGCCTCCCTTGCCAGCGCTCACTCGCGCTCGGGCCCGGCCGGCCTCAGCAGGTTCTCCGCCCGCTCCCAGTCTCTCGGGGGCGGCGAGGAGCAGAGACGGCAGGCCGGGGGCTCGAGCACTCTTACAATTCCCTCGGCGGGGTCGGGTCAGTCTTCCCCGGTCCCGGCGGTGATTACGCAGGCAGACGAGGACCTTGACGACGGGAACCAATCCTGTCGCGGCACTTCAGCCGAGCCTCCCGTGACGACACCGTCACTCAGGGGGAATCAGCCAATCCGGTCGCGGCGCTTCTGCCGAGCCTCCCGTGACGTCACCGCCTGCTCTGGGGAAATCGACCAATCCGGTCGCGGCGTTTCTCACTCCGCCTACGGCGGCAGCCAACCACAGCGCGGCCCCTTCGTGGCTGCGAGTAGACCCTCGAGGGTGATTTCAGGTCCAGGGCCCGGGCCCGCGGCGATGCTGAGGAGGGTCAAGCGGACTGAACCCGCGCCACGCTGGAACGCTTCAGAACCCTCTGGCCCCCACCAGCACGCGTCGATGAACACGTCGATCTCGAGATACAGCGGTTAGCAGTCAGCGCGGCGCTCTCAAGCAGAACAGAGAGCAGCCAGAGCGCTACACGGGGCAATCAGCAGGGCTTAGTCCAGCAGTCCCCGAGTTTCCCTGCACACAGCAATTTCGCGATCTCCTTGCCACACAGCAGCTTCAGGGGGGCACAGCAGAGTCTTGTTATCCTTGGGCAACCTTTATGTCCCTGGGTTGCAGACAGGGGGCCAGCTCTTCTCAGGCCCTTGAAGATTCAAGATTGTAGACACAGCACACAGCAAAGTCTTGGCAGTTTCAAGAAGGCAGGGTCACAGCACACAGCAAAGTCCCTCTCTCTTCCTCCAGTTAGACAGCAGAACAGGTCAGCCCTTAGAGCACACAGCAAGGCAATCTTCCTTTAGTTCTCCAGCCGTCCTCCTTCCAGCAGAGGTTCCTTCATGCTTGTAGGATCTTAGAATCTAAACTTCTGTAGTCAGGGGTCCTTTCCTTATACCCCTCAATGTCTTTGAAGTCCTTTGAAGTCTTTGTACAAGGGGGCCCTGGGTCCAGTCTAAACCAGTTCTGGGGGTTGCGGAGCACTGAGGTGTTTCTGGTTTTCTTCTTCCTGTCAGCTTCAGGGTCAGAGGTGTCAGTGGGCCGGCAGGAGCATGGTGGGCAGGCAGGCACAGCCCAGCACTTATCAGGCGTTTCTTCCTCCCACCTCCCGGGCAGCAGATGTGCCCTTTCATCCCCGGGCTGGCTCCGACCCTCTCCTCCGGGGGCTCTGCAGCCCCCCTGTCACATCCAGACCAGACAGGCATTCCACAAACCCAGGCACACAGAAAGGTTTAGACAAGAGAACAGCCACTTTCTAAAAGTGCTATTCTCCAACACAGGATTCAAAAACACCCTTCACTAAAAGATGTGTCATTAAATTCTGAGTTCAGGGATATCTTTCACTTATGTCCCATCTTGTTCCTATGGGGAGATAGGCTGGCATCACATGGGGCCAGTCTCCTCCATGTTACTTTATGGAGCAAGAGAGCCTTACAGCAGTGAGCACATAAAATGGCTGCTGCCCACTACCAGAGCATGTGACCTGCACTAGTACATGCTCTACCTTATCTATACACTGCACCCTGCCCAGGGGGTTACCTTGAGCCTTCCATAGGGGTGACTGATGTGCACAGACAGGGAAGGGTTAGGCCCAGCCAGTGGATACACTGGCCAGGGGGACAGGGCAGTCCACTGACTGCACACAGGCCCTGCGCTGGCAGGCCTGAGTCACCTTTTTAAGGCTACTCATGTGGGTGGCGCAATCTGCGCTGCGGGCCCACTGGTAGCATCTGTCATCACCAGCCCTGGCACACACAGTGCACTTTACTAGGGACTTCGTGGTGATACAAATATGCCAATCAGGTATATTCCCTCAATATTACAATTTACAGAGGGAGCACTTACACTCTGACACTGATCAGCAGTGGCAGAGTGTCCAAAGCATCTAAATCAGCAAAAACGAAATCCAGCACAGCATCAAAACACATGAGTCAGAGGCAAAAAGATGGGGGAAGAACCACGCCAAAGGTGTCAGGTCTAACACGTGTCCCCTCCAGCTGAAAGTGGGGAGAACTACCCAACCTCTTGGGAGTCCTCATCACTAAGGCGGAAG
The DNA here is from genome assembly GCF_964261635.1 of Lissotriton helveticus. Classification (NCBI taxonomy): domain Eukaryota; kingdom Metazoa; phylum Chordata; class Amphibia; order Caudata; family Salamandridae; genus Lissotriton; species Lissotriton helveticus. The sequence goes on along the minus strand of NC_136069.1, from coordinate 1,496,511,455 downwards.
AATCTGGACAGACCGTCAGCATTGGCGTGTTCTGTACCAGGGCGGTGCTCCACCGTAAAGTCCATCCCCTGTAGGGAAATGGACCACCTCAACAATTTCGGAGCCTCACCCCTCATCTGCATTAGCCATCTGAGGGGCCTGTGGTCAGTCTGAACACGGAAGTGAGTCCCAAACAGGTAGGGCCTCAGTTTCTTCAGAGCCCAGACCACAGCGAAAGCTTCTCTTTCAATGGCACTCCATTTCTGTTCCCTGGGGATTAGCCTCCGGCTAATGAAAGCCACTGGTTGGTCTCCGCCCTCATCATTAATCTGTGAGAGTACTGCTCCCACGCCTTGCTCTGAAGCGTCAGTTTGCACAATGAACTCACTGGAAAAGTCAGGTGCCTTAAGCACCGGTGCTGTGCACATGGCAGTTTTGAGGGTGTCAAAAGCAGTTTGACAGGCCTCAGTCCAATTCACTTTTCTGGACTGATTCCTAGATGTCAACTCTGTCAAAGGGGCCACAATGGTGCCATAACCTTTGACAAACCGTCTGTAATACCCGGTGAGACCTAAAAAGGCTCTCACCTCAGTCTGAGTCTTGGGGGGCTCCCAAGCCAGAATGGTATCAATCTTCGCCTGTAGGGGCGCCACCTGGCCGCTCCCCACCTGGTGTCCCAAGTACACCACCGATCCCTGCCCTATCTGGCATTTACTGGCCTTGATAGTGAGGCCTGCCTTCTGCAGAGCCTTCAACACTTCAGTGAGGTGTTGCAGGTGTTCCTCCCAAGTGGAGCTGAACACAGCAATGTCATCCAGGTAGGCTGAGCTGAATTGCTCCAGCCCCGCCAGTACCTGGTTGACCAATCTCTGAAATGTGGCGGGGGCATTTTTCAACCCTAAGGGCATGACACGGAACTGGAAGTGCCCCTCTGGTGTTGAAAATGCTGACCTCTCCTTTGCCCCGTCAGTTAAGGCAATCTGCCAGTACCCTGAAGTCAAATCAAAAGTACTCAGGTACTGGGCAGCTCCCAACCGATCCACCAGCTCATCAGCTCGGGGGATGGGGTGCGCGTCAGTCTTGGTGACCGCATTGAGCCCACGGTAGTCCACGCAGAACCGAAGTTCTGGGGTGCCACCGGGGGTGGCAGCTTTCTTAGGCACTAAGACCACTGGGCTAGCCATGGGGCTGCTGGAGGGATCAATAACCCCTAGCGTCAGCATCTTGGAAACTTCTTCCTTGATGCTGGCTCTGACCACACTTTCTGACCAGGGTGGAACTCAACCAGGGAAGTGTTCTGGTCATACCACCTCTTCATTTCCTCCTGGCTAGCCTCCAGGTTCTCTTGAGCGAGCTTCCTGAAGCGCTTGGTCTGGTTGCGAATGGCCAGCACATAGCTGAACACATCCTGAGGGGTTTTCCCACGGGATTTCTCCCACCCCTCCTTCACCAGAGTAAGAGGCCCTCTGACAGGGTGGCCATACAGCAACTCAAAGGGACTGAACCCTAAGGATTTCTGAGGCACCTCCCGGTATGCAAACAACAGGCATGGTAACAAGACGTCCCATTTCCGCCTCATGGGCTCTTCCAGGCCCATAATCATGCCCTTCAATGTGCGGTTGAATCTCTCAACCAGCCCATTTCCTTGAGGGTGGTAAGGAGTGGTGAATTTGTATGTCACCCCACACTCACTCCACAGGGACTTCATATACCTTGAAATGAAGTTCGTCCCTCTGTCTGAGACCACCTCCCTGGGAAATCCCACCCGGGAAAAGACCCCCATCAGGGCACGGCCCACCACTGGGGCGGTGACTGTCCTGAGCAGGATGGCTTCCGGGTACCGAGTGGCATGGTACACCAAGACCAGGATAAACCTGTTGCCTAGGGCTGTCTTGGGATCCAGGGGCCCCACGATGTCAATGCCCACCCGCTCAAAAGAGGTGCTCACCACGGGAAAGGGTTGGGGGGGGCCACGCGCTTCCCTCCGCTTTTGCCACTGGCCTGACAAGTCTGGCAAGATTTACAAAAGGCAGAGACGTGCGTCTTCCTCTGGGGCCAGTAGAAATGGGTGACAAGCCTGTGATAGGTCTTGTCTTGCCCCAGATGTCCTGCGAGAGGCACGTCATGAGCCAGACCCAGTAGGAAGTTCCTGAAGCGCTCCGGTACTACCAGCACACGGGCTGCACCGGGCTCAGCGAACTTAGGCTCACTATAAAGTAAGTCATCCTCCCAGTAGATCAAATGCTCCTTGGACCCGGGCCTGCTGCCTGGTCTGCAGCCTGCTGCCGCACACCAATGAGAGAAGGGCACTCCTTCTGAGCCTGGCAGAATTCCTCCCTGGAGGGACCACGCTCTTGCTGCCACTGGGACAGCTCAGGAAATTCCCCTAGTTCGGCCACCTGCTCCCCTGTAGGTTCCAGGGCATCCCCTTCCGGGTCTGCTTCCTCCTGGACCGTGGGAACAGTGGGGGCCGGTTTCCCGCGCCCTCTACCCCGTCTTCTCTTGGCAGGTTCCTGGGCCATGGTTCCAGGCTCCAGTTCTGCTAGACCGCCCTCTCTGGCTGTCATTGCACGGGTGGACACACAGATCCACGCAGGCAAACCCAACATCTCCAAGTGAGTCCGGTGCTCCACCTCTTTCCATGGGGAGCTCTCCAGGTCATTACCTAATAGACAATCTACAGGCAAGGCATCACTTACAACAATTTCCAAAATACCGGAGACTCCTCCCCATTCAAATGGAACCTTTGCCAACTTGCAGTAGCGCACTGAACTGTCAGATGACACCACAGCCGGAGTACCTTGGGAACAATTTGCTCTTCAGTCACCCACCGACACCTGACAGATGTCACGCTGGCCCCTGTGTCTCTCAGAGCCTCCACCTCCTGTCCATTGATGGTAACCTTCTGCCCGTATTTCTTAGTGTTTTGGGGCAGCAAGGTTTCCGGGGCCATCTCTTGGTCTCCTAGAGAGACAAGGGTCATCAACGCTAACCCCTTCTCCCCACTAGAAATCAAATCCCCTCCCAAAGCTACACTGGCTAACGCCGGAGCTGGAGCACCAGTGGGTGCTGATTTCTTCTTTGGACATTTGGGGGCAATGTGCCCCACCACCCTACATGAATAGCAAGTAAGTGGGGCCCTTCTGTCCTGCGCGCCCTTAGGGGGCCAGGACTTCTTAGGCTGGGGGGTTGAGATACCTTCTCCTGGGAACCATTTTGGGGCCCTTTAGAAGACTCCTTGTGATTACTCATGTCCCCCCCACTCTTCTGCTGGGGACCCTGTCCACCTTTGGCTGGGGTACTAGTACTTTGGACCCTGGTGCTAGTCCACCGGTCCGCCTCTTTAGCAAGCTCACTGGGATCAGTTAACTTGCTATCCAACAGATGCTGGCGCAGCTCTGGGACACATAAACTACTTAAGTGCTCCCTACTAATCAAGTGACACAACCCCACATAATCAGTAACTTTGCTGCCCTTTATCCAACCTTCCAGTGCACGCGTGTACATACTCACACACTCCACCCAAGTACTTGAATCAAGCTTCTTGAAGTTCCTAAACTTCTGGCGGTACTGTTCTGCAGTGAGCCCATACCTGAGGCACAAAGCCTCCTTCATTGCGTGGTAGGATAAAGCATCCTCTGCTTCCAAGGGTGCCAAAACATCCCTCCCAGAGGCCTCAAAATGCTTCCACAATCCTGCCCCCCAATTCTTCTCAGGCACTTCATTCATCTTTAAGGCAAGTTCATATGCTCTGAACCACGCATAAATATCCTCACCCCTCTGATAATTCTGTACCAGATCCTTTGGTATGTATATCTTACCCGCCTGTACCGGTTGTGCGCTGCCACCATTAGAACTGGACACCCTCTCTTTCAATTTGATGTCCAACTCCTTCATGCTCATCTCATGAGCCAATTGGAGTTTCCTCTCCTCCAAAGCGAGAGCGGTTCTTCTCTCCTCCGCCTCTGCTTGCGCTTTGAGCTTAAAAAGCTCAATCTCATGGGCCCTAGCTCTCTGATTCTCCTCTATTTCCTCTGGAGAAATAACCCTACCGGAGTGGTTGCTGCCGGACCTAGACGCTGGCTTCGCCACTGGCAATTCACTGGACAAAAAAACATTCTCCTGTGTGCCTCCCTCTCCAATAGCAGCTTCTGGAACACCATGTTTGGCCTCCCACCAGGCCCTCAGAGCTGTCCGTAGCTCTTCCTTGTTTGCGCAGCCCCTTACTGGGCATTCAAGCTGTCTGCAGATTCTTCTCAGTTGCTCCTTGTTATAGGTTAACAACTCCTGGATTTCAAATTCCACTTCCACTTCTCCATTCACGCTTGGCGCTTTCCGAGACATGATGCTTCCTAACCTTTTCAACTAAAAAGATTTCACCAAAAAAGAAAAAATCTTGCGCAACCTGTTCTGCTAAACTAGACTAGTGATGTACAAGAAATCACTGCAGGTCAAGTGCAATTATTAGTTCAAAATCCGCACCGCTGTCCAACAATGTTAGAACCGGGGGTCTCTAGTTGGCAGAGGTAAGTACCTTAGACCAAGTAGGGACCCTTGCTTCTAGTCAGGGTGAAGGAATAACCCTCTGAGATAACCCCTGCTCACCCTCTAGGTAGCATGGCGCGAGCAGTCTAGGCTAAACAGAGGCAATGTGGATAACATTTACACTTAACAAAACAGTAATCCCCAATCCACCACAAACTGAGACCACACAGGTAAGTATATTTTATAAAAATATATAACTTTATCTAGTTTCAGCAATGTAAATAAGGCAGTTGCACGATAATCACTTGGTTATAAAAATGATGCACTTAATCTTAATGGTGGTACGTAGTTTCAGGAAGTTCTCATGTAAAACAAATGTCTCAAGTCTCCTTAATCAGCAGGTAAAAATATTGCTACTGATTTATAATTACTTTGCTCTCAAAACGAGCCAGGAAAACAATGTCAGCGTTTAAAATAGCCAAGGCGATCTGCCCCTAATGCCAGGAATGCCAAGCGCTGCAGCGCGTCTCACCCGAGGGCTGGGGGGACTCCTTTCCCCCCCCCACGGCACTTCTTTCTGCCTCAGGCGAGCCTCCCTTGCCAGCGCTTACTCGCGCTCGGGCCCGGCCGGCCTCACCAGGTTCTCCGCCCGCTCCCAGTCTCTCGGGGGCAGCGAGGAGCAGAGACGGCAGGCCGGGGGCTCGAGCACTCTTACAATTCCCTCGGCGGGGTCGGGTCAGTCTTCCCCGGTCCCGGCGGTGATTACGCAGGCAGACGAGGACCTTGACGACGGGAACCAATCCTGTTGCGGCACTTCAGCCGAGCCTCCCGTGACGACACCGTCACTCAGGGGGAATCAGCCAATCCGGTTGCGGCGCTTCTGCCGAGCCTCCCGTGACGTCACCGCCTGCTCCTGGGAAATCGACCAATCCGGTCGCGGCGCTTCTCACTCCGCCTACGGCGGCAGCCAACCACAGCGCGGCCCCTTCGTGGCTGCGAGCAGATCCTCGAGGGGGATTTCAGGGCCCGGGCCCGCGGCGATGCTGAGGCGGGTCAAGCGGACTGAACCCGCGCCACGCTGGAACGCTTCAGAACCCTCTGGCCCCCACCAGCATGTGTCGATGAACACGTCGATTTCGGGATACAGCGGTTAGCAGTCAGCGCGGCGCTCTCAAGCAGAACAGAGAGCAGCCAGCGCACTACACGGGGCAATCAGCAGGACTTAGTCCAGCAGTCCCCGAGTTTCCCTGCACACAGCAATTTCGCGATCTCCTTGCCACACAGCAGCTTCAGGGGGGCACAGCAGAGTCTTGTTATCCTTGGGCAACACCTTTATGTCCCTGGGTTGCAGACAGGGGGCCAGCTCTTCTCAGGCCCTTGGAGATTCAAGATTGTAGACACAGCACACAGCAAAGTCTTGGCAGTTTCAAGAAGGCAGGGTCACAGCACACAGCAAAGTCCCTCTCTCTTCCTCAGCTTCCAGTTAGACAGCAGAACAGGTCAGCCCTTAGAGCACACAGCAAGGCAATCTTACTTTAGTTCTCCAGCCGTCCTCCTTCCAGCAGAGGTTCCTTCTTGCTTGTAGGATCTTAGAATCTAAACTTCTGTAGTCAGGGGTCCTTTCCTTACACCCCTCAATGTCTTTGAAGTCCTTTGAAGTCTTTGTGCAAGGGGGCCCTGGGTCCAGTCTAAACCAGTTCTGGGGGTTGCGGAGCACTGAGGTGTTTCTGGTTTTCTTCTTCCTGTCAGCTTCAGGGTCAGAGGTGTCGGTGGGCCGGCAGGAGCATGGTGGGCAGGCAGGCACAGCCCAGCACTTATCAGGCGTTTCTTCCTCCCACCTCCCGTGCAGCAGATGTGCCCTTTCATCCCCGGGCTGGCTCCGACCCTCTCCTCCGGGGGCTCTGCAGCCCCCCTGTCACATCCAGACCAGACAGGCATTCCACAAACCCAGGCACACAGAAAGCTTTAGACAAGAGAAGAGCCACTTTCTAAAAGTGCTATTCTCCAACACAGGATTCAAAAACACCCTTCACTAAAAGATGTGTCATTAAATTCTGAGTTCAGGGATATCTTTCACTTATGTCCCATCTTGTTCCTATGGGGAGATAGGCTGGCATCACATGGGGCCAGTCTCCTCCATGTTACTCTATGGGGCAAGAGAGCCTTACAGCAGTGAGCACATAAAATGGCTGCTGCCCACTACCAGAGCATGTGACCTGCACTAGCACATGCTCTACCTTATCTATACACTGCACCCTGCCCAGGGGGTTACCTTGAGCCTACCATAGGGGTGACTGATGTGCACAGACAGGGAAGGGTTAGGCCCAGCCAGTGGATACACTGGCCAGGGGGACAGGGCAGTCCACTGACTGCACACAGGCCCTGCGCTGGCAGGCCGGAGTCACCTTTTTAGGGCTACTCATGTGGGTGGCGCAATCTGCGCTGCGGGCCCACTGGTAGCATCTGTCATCACCAGCCCTGGCACACACAGTGCACTTTACTAGGGACTTCGTGGTGATACAAATATGCCAATCAGGTATATTCCCTCAATATTACAATTTACAGAGGGAGCACTTAAACTCTGACACTGATCAGCAGTGGCAGAGTGTCCAAAGCATCTAAATCAGCAAAAACGAAATCCAGCACAGCATCAAAACACATGAGTCAGAGGCAAAAAGATGGGGGAAGAACCACGCCAAAGGTGTCAGGTCTAACAAATATGCTTTCTCCCTTTGTATTTTATGGAATAGTAACTATGCTGACAATCTTGTTTCTAATAATATGTCTGCTTGTATTAGCTAAGGTGCTGCGCATGAGAACACGGCATTAGAAATAAATATTTCAAACTTGCACGTATTTCTTTTTACTCCCTGTTTTGGACTGGTATGAGAGTATAACAAAAGAGTGTTCATGTTTTCCACATTGCCTGAGGTAACCTAAGTCACATGTTCTGGGTTGTCTAATCATTGGTATTTTGGAAAAGCCAATGTGACACTGATGCAAGTCTGGTAGGGGATTTTGGATACTAAGGTGAGTTTTGGCACATCCTAATTCACTGAGGTCCAAAGTCTCTGTGCACAGTTCTGTGTAGGAGCAGAATCCCTGCAACACCCAAAAAAGTAGGACTGATTCTCTACAGTTTACTGAGTTAGCAGTGACCAATCCAGAGAGAATACAAATAGAAAAAAGGTTGCCATTGAGAAACCATAAATGGGTAATATTGTCTTGTTAAAGTCTGTATACAAGCAATTCAAAATATTATTTTCCTTTAGGAACCCATATGCTGCATCAATGGCACTGATTACCAAATATTTACAAATGATAATTGTAATATCTTTAAATTATGAATAGCAGATGACTAACATAACTCATTGCTCAAATCCTAGCCAGATAGCAGAGAAAGGCATTTTTATCAGAAAAAGCATCTATTTAAGAGAAATTGCCCAGTAACTTCATTATCCCATTGCCACTAAATAGTTGTGGAATACTTTACATAATTACGTCCTGTCCTCAAATCTGCAAATGTCAACCACATCACAGCTCACATTTCCTCAACAGAATGCCTAATCTGAAAGCTACAACGCGCCTTCGAATTAATAACTTTCTAATTTTTCCACACCATCCTATTGGGGGAGGTAAATTCGGTTCAGTTTTACAACTATTTTTACTAAAACTCTGTTGCTTGTAACTGTTGCGTAGCTGCTTCCCATCCAATGCTTTTTTAAAGTATATAATAAATAAGGTAACAAAAGTGTAAACTTGAGGAGTAAGGAGATACTTTCTGAAATTGATTTACTTCAGCAGAGAAAGGCAAAAAATAAGTTTGAACTTCATTTTTTTCTTTACGAGATTAAAGAAAAAAATTATGCCTGGTACAAAAACTAAAGTAAATTGTAAACTTGCCCAGATATTCTCTGTGAAAACTATTTTAAGAAACATTTTGTTATTATTGGTACTGCTGGTGCAGGATTATCAGGGTACAGACAAGAACACAATACCCAGCTCGGCATTATGCAGGTCCACATATAGCCTCAGAGATAAATCAAGCCCAGGAACATAAAGCTCTCGAGGAACCAGCGCTAAAGGACAGTTATGGAACAAGGATCAGTACCCAAAGTTCAATGCCTGAATAACAGAAATCGCCCCAGGATGAAGAACAAGGGCCTGCCGTTCCGCCAAATTTATACACAACCGCCAAGCAGGCAATTCTTGATATAATGCATTGTCAGTTCGCTAATGCATTTCTCGGTTTGGTGCAGGCCTGCGTCAGCATGATGCAGCTCAAAACCAAACAGTGTTCTTTTTTTTTTTTTTTTTTTTTTTTAAAGAAAATCCCAAACTTGGATTTTTTTCTCCGAAAAATAGCAAATGGAATGCTTATTTCCCATGGCAGGGGAAGCATTATTAGCATGTTACTGTCCCTCACCGCCAGGGTTTGCCGGTCCATGACGCACAGGAAAAGAAATGGCTATATGTCCGCCCATCCTGATTGGGTAGGCAGATATATAACCATTTCTCCAACAGCCCTTACTCGGTCGGTCTTAGAGGTTTGGCTTTGGCGGTGATGAAGTAGTCACCGCCATAGCCAAACCTGTGGTCTGATAACATTTAAATCAGGTGGATGGACCATTATGCTGGTGGTATGAGTATTCTGTTGCCATTGTGACGGAGTATACATGCCATCAACATATACATTTGCCCCTACCTGTCTAAAATTGAACACCAACAAGACGAAAATGATCTTTGATAAGAGCACTTCTGCTGACTCTCAGGTGCATTAAGGCGACATCTCTGTTCCGAAAAAACGTAAGACCTGGCTTTTCTCCTGCCCCTAGTTCTCTCTTTCTCTCTGCTTACTGATGGTCCTTCTGCAGTAGTGCCAAGGCACTTTTCCAAGTAACAGTCACGCTTTATAAATCTCATACATAGACATAGCACTTCACCCGGCAACTCTACCCGGTAGCCAAGCAGGGCCGGCTCTAGGGCGGTGCGACCAGTGCCACCGCACCGGGTGCTGACTCTTCTAGGGGGCGCCGTGTTTGGAAGTATTTTATGGCTTTAAAAGCACCTGCTGCTGCATTGCTAACCTCGCAATTTTCCTTCACAAATAAAAATGGCAAGATAACACTGTGATTAATGTTCTTCCTGGAGAGGGAAGGAGTTTTGTCAAGTGGAAGTTTTAACTCATTTTATGGTAGCACAGAGAGCTAATGTGCCTGTTGCAAAGAATGTGTACCATGCAGATCACAAAGTGCGTATAGTTTAAATAGGTCAGTGTTTTCTAGGCAGAGAAATCCTTTTGGTACTAGCAGTGTACATGTTAAAATCCTAACATGGAACAACAAGCTCATAACTATCATCAAAGAGCTGCATACAAACTGCAAGGTATAGATTAGAGCATTATGATGTTTTCCTCCGTTTCTCCTTATTCTAATGTTTCAAAAGGGTTCCCTTTGGTAAAAACAACAATCCTTATTATTAAATGTAGCCCTCCACAATGAGGTTATATTTTATATTCCGAGTCAGTGCTTCTCCAGACCAAGCACTCTTAAACTATGTCTACTAGTATGAATGACATGGGACTCACCTTGTAGTCTTCTGGCTTATGCAACATTTCCTATACACTTATTTACACTCATATGATTGATTGTCTCTGTGTAAAGTGCTTTGACACCCTACACTGGAATAGGTGGCGCGATATAAATAATTAAATACATCTGAGAGAGAGTGGTTATGGAGACTTGAGGGGGCACTGTTAAAGCGTAGTAGGGAGTGAGTCTGTGGGGGGCACTCGTGGGGGGCACCACCAAAATTTGTCACACAGGGTGCCACCTGTGCTAAAGTCGGCCCTGTACCCAAGAGAACTAAAACTGACACCCACCCCTATCACCCAAGACAAGAACCGCAGATTGTCATCGATGACAAACTCGACATGACCACCCAAGTCACTGCTGTCATCGCCTCATGCTTCCATATCCTGAGGATGCTGAGGAAGATTTTCAAATGGCTCCAATCAGCACCCGTAAAACTGACTCCACACGCCCTGCCCACAAGCTAGCTGGACTACGAGAACAGCCTCTATTTCAGGATCAACAAAAAACTCACCAGGAGGCTGCAGACCATTCAGAACTCGGCAGCCAGAATCACTCTCAACCTCCCATGCCACACTCCCATCATACCACACCAAAAGGAGCTCCACTGGCTCTCTGTACACAAACCAGCACAATTCAAACTCTTTACTCACATTTTCAAGGTATTACATAACACTGGCCCAGCATACTTCAACAATTGCACCTGCTTTCCCAGACCATGGATACACTTCTGCTCGTTCTGGCTCCTACTTGCACACATCCCACGGATATGGAAAACCAGATCAGGCAGTGGAGCCTTCTACATCGCTCTTAAACGGCAGGACGATCTGCCACTACACATAAAGCCTCCTTCTCACTTCTTAAATTCTGTAAGAAGCGGAAAACTTGGCTTTTCAAGTAGTCCCACAAGGCCCTTGGTTTGGCTAAGCTCAGACCTGCGCAGCACCAGGATAACCTCCCAGGTGATAATACACTCTACAAATCACATGACATAAGACACACGTCTACAGTAAAACATTCTAGTTCAAGTCATACAAACTACACTCCCCAAGTTAACTTTATTTCCATTAATAAACATATTTAATGGGGCAATACGTGTGTAAGATATTGAAGGACTTTAATCAGACAGCCTTATAACATTTTATTATTAGCTGAAAAGTGTTAGAAATGTTTGACATGTCCTTTTGAAGTAGTGGATTCTGAAGGAGGGGGACTATAAGTCAGGACAGAGATGCAAATCAACAAAATGCTCCGACAGGGCTGTTTGGGTGGCACATCAGATGGTGCTAATGTATTAGACTCCCTTTGAAAGATAAAAGAGAGAAAACTACTCAACAGCCAGTCAAGGATTCAGCAAGCAAGAGTAAGGACCACAAACTGATTGCTAATTTAGTCAGAGTCTAAGAATAGCACGTTATTACAAAAATAAAACAATGACAAACCAGCCTTTGTAAAGTCAATGGTGGGAAGGGGGGTCAGCAGGTGGGGGAAAGAACACAGGTGGAGAGAAGCAACACGGAGGTCAGGGAAGCTGCTGGTAGGCAAGGGAAGCAACACAGGGAGCAGGCAAAAGCAACGCTATGGTGTGCAAGGGGAATCAACATGGAAGGAGAGGGTGGAGGGAGCAACACAAAGGGAGTGTGGGGGGGAAGCCGAGATGGTTAACATCAAGGGGGGAAGCAAACTTACAAGAGAGCTCAACCTAGAGTTAAAGGGCAAGGGAGAGCTACACGAAGACTGAAGCAGTACAACAATGAAAATGTACATTAAAAAACAGCTGGAAGTTTAACTTTTTATAATATTATGAAAATAAATGTGCTGAGAGAAGCGGCAAACATGCTGAATAGCAGAAATGTATGCACTCTAATGAAGTGTTCTTAGAAAAAGAAAAGAATATATTCCCAAAAAGCAGACACAAGGAGACAAAGACACAAGAAGCCAATCATAGAGATGGTAAATATTAGATGAATAGGCTAAAAATAAAGTGAATAGAAAGCAAGAAAATAAGAGTGACAAAACAAAAAAAATAATAGAAACCCATGGGTGGTGTTGCTTTCAAAGTCAGCTATCGACATATGCCCAATTAGTCTTTTGCAACCAGACAGAAGCGCTGTCTGGCTACTTTTGACCTAAAAAAGCAAGAGCTAAATAGATACATTACTGCCGACCAGGCATCTCGTCACTTTCACAAAATAAGACTGTCTGAGACTCTGCATCAGCCTCTCTTGACAATTTGCTAAAGCTTTCTACTTATTCCTGGTCGTGAGTTGGGTGTGCAAAATCACACAATTTCCTCTTGTAAAATTTCTGGAAATTCTGTTATTTCATGAGACTTTTGGATGCAAGGTGCACGTTTGCAACAAACAAAAATGGTAAGCAAAATCCTGTGATTTTGAGAAATTTCACAGATCTTGTGTTCTACAAAATTTTGAAAAATTCAGGTGTGTAATTAAAATGTTGCACAAACCTAGTTATGGGCTCATTCACCCCCCAACTGCAGGTCACATACACCATTCAACATTGTCAATATTAATGGTTGTATGTTCAGCTGCAGCCATTAGCATACAAGCATACATCCGCATGCTCCGCAGAATCTACAAGTGGATCCCCACCGAAACAAGAAGGACAGTCACCCAGGCCCTCGTCAGCAGCAGGCTGGACTACGGAAACGCCCTATAGGCAGGAGCCTCGGCAAGACTCCTGAAACGGCTCCAACGCATCCAGAACGCCTTCGCACACCTGATCCTCGACATCCCTCACCACAGCCACATCACACCCCACCTGAGAGACCTGCACTGACTCCCCGGCAACAAGAGGATAACCTTCAAGCTCCTCACCCACGCACACAAGGCACTCCACAACACCGGACCAGCATACCTCAACGGCCGACTCAGCTTCTACACCCCACCCGCCAGCTCCGCTCCGCAGACCGCGCCTTCGCCACTGTCCCCCGCATTCGAAGAGTGACCGCCGGCAGCAGATCATTCTCCTACCTCTCAGCCAAGTCATGGCACACCCTCTCCATCCACCTACGTCAGACCCAAGACCTTCTGACCTTCAGAAGACTTCTCAAGACCTGGCTCTTCGAACAGTAGCAGCATTTCCCCCTCCCCCCTTAGCGCCTTGAGGCCCCACGGGTATGGTAATGCACTTTACAAATGCTATGATTGATTTATTGTCCAATTTCTACATGTAAATAAGCATTGTGAACATCAATATTACACAGACAATTCCCTTCTCTAATTTCAGATATTATCTGCTTGTGGGTGAGCATCCTGAATCTCAACCTTTATTTTTTCAAATGTATTTACGTATCGAAGGTCCAGTATTGGACGTGCAACACACATAATATGAGTTCGCTTTTATGTACGCTTTCCACTCTGACACCTGGAGTCCCTATTACTGCATGTTTAAAGCTAGCGGCAGGAAATAAGGAGCGTCAGAGGAGGCGGCCATGCAAACATGGAACACCCACAATCGTGTAATACAGCTGGTATTCCAAAACACTGTGCAAAGCCATCACAACCTGTAAACACTTGCCCTACACCTATACAAGGTTCCAGTAACTATATATCCACGGTTGGAATGAGCAGGGAAAACAACCCAAGTTTATGGGGGCAGGAGTAGGGTATTTCTCCACAGAGAAAATATTTTTTTTCTGTTGATAAAACAACAAAAAAAGTTAAAGATGACAATGTACACTTGTACCAAACTTATTCTGAAGATTATCCACCCAATGGAAAATCTGCATGGGTAAATAATGCACTGTCTAGTAGTAATACTCCTGGATTATGACAACTGACATTTTCAGGACCAATTCCCAGACTGTCCGAAAACTACTCCAAATGTAACTGGAAATATATTGCATAAACGTGTTGTTTTGTAAAGCAGGGCTTATGACTAGCACATTAAGGGCCCGATTTACCATCTGCAGAACTAAGTTCAACTTAGGAACTTTTATTTAGTGTGCCTTTGCAGTTCACTTGTGATAACATACAATGTTGATTTCCTGTGATGGGGTAACGATCACTGTTAATGCCTTGGTCTCGTACTGGAACTGGTTAATCCTCTGCGCCACGAACTATACTCGTAATGTTTTGCTGTCTCTTCATTATTACATTGATCATAATAAACACGCTTAAAAGAAAAAAGAAAACTTAGGTACCAAAATGATAGGATTGTGGATGTACATTCACCTGGCATTTATTTTTAGTATGTACAAATACATGGGTGAAAAACTGGTCCCATAGGTATGAGCGAGTGTTCCAGGGAAGAGATGCCATGAAAGGTTGGTGAACCCCCCACAAAGTCACATTGGTGAGGTATGGACAATCTTTAAAGGCCCATTCCCACTGTAGATACAGCTGGAAAATAACGTCTGTCAAGAGCCCAAGCGAACTCATACTCAAAGGATGGAATTGGAAGGGGACACCTTCAAAGTTAGTGAAAGCCTGGATGAAGGGTTTCTCAAAGGGAAAATAGTCTACCCGAGAAGAAAATAAAGAAATGTATGTGTGCTGAGCATTTGCAAATGTGCTTCATGTACATTTTAGGTGTGAAATGCTTATGACAGAATATACTTCTAGAATTGTTGGCCACATTACCTGTAAATGTAAAACAAATGTTGGTGTAAATCTGCAGGAGCTAACTTGTGATTATTTTGTGAATCTTGCACTTCGTGTTGCATGATCAGTACTTCCATATTCACCATGGTCCAACATTCTTACATTATTTACGAATAACTTTGTATTAAAGGACATTTCTTCTACACTAATGTGCTTTAAGTACTACAAGGATCCAAACTCTTCAAAATACTTTGGGATTTCCACAGATTGTTTATCTTGCATAGTGTTACAAATTTACCAGGAATAGTTAGTTATTTGCAGTCGAGTACAAATCTTTCAGAGCTAGAAAACTCTATAATTTTATAAAAGTGTATTAAAAAAAAACCAATAAAAACAAGGTAAGCAAAAAATAAATACGTTTTTACCCTCGTTTCACTTTGGTAAAGTCAAAAGCAACTTGTCGATAAGAAACGGCTTTCTCATTCAGATATCTGCTGTTTCTTCTAATAAATGTGGACATGTCGTACCCTGGGGGAAAACAGAAATACAAAAATACACCATTACCGTTATAATAAATAACTGCCAGCACAAAGTGACAATAAATGTGATGTTCTATTTCTTGTCAATGACATATAAACTCATTTCGTTGTATCAAATGTTAGTTAATTCTGTATTAACATGTTTCAATTGCACTGTATTAGTAATAAATAAGAGTTGCAAATTGTAAAAAAGTTACAGTCCGACTATTTTAGAAGTGCTGAGATATACAACTCGAATTGCACGTTTAGCTGGCTGAAACTAAGACTGGAATGCATGGGCACTGAAATATACATCAGGTTTGCGCAGTGCTTTACAGCAACCACATTTAATTAGACTAATACACTGACAAAGTCAAACAATGATAAAGTAAATATTTTTAAATAAAGGAAGTAGTATCTCAGATTTTGCCTTATCATATCATAGTGTGGTCAATAACATGTTGATACCGCCCAACTCAGTTGCCATTTTGGCGATCTTAGACTGATGGAAGACAACAAGCCCTAACAAAAGGTTTAGCATCAGACCAGGCATTGAAGGAGTAGATTATGGGTTGCACTTTGAAAATTAAATTAAGTGTAAATCTGGATAGCTGGTGGACCATCGCTGAAGTCTACTTTCTACATCCGATGGCCACAGTGAAAAATAACTTTTCTTTTACATGTATTAAATGATAGCATCCGACATGTAGTCGCCCCTCCCTCCTTCAGCATTAGTCCTGCAAGTATAATTTTTCATCTGTTCCGCATACAAAAAAAGACACATTGGTGCAATTTATTTTCAGAAAATATGGTTATGCTTAATTTCATTATTGGCAAATAAAGCAACTTATAGCTAGGCCGATGGGAAGTCTGCCTTCTTTCTGAGTGGAACTTTATAAAGTCTAAGGCCACGCTCTGCTGAATTTCCTTCTCTACACTTCAGAACAGTTTGTCCCAGGTCTTGGAGTGTAACTGTGGTTTGCAATGAGGGAAAAGGATGCTGAGGAGCAGCGGATACTGGGAAAGACTGAAATGCTGCGGCCTTTGAAATAACAGTTCAGAGATAAGAAGCTAGAGGGAACCATCTCTTTCCGGTCATTATCAAGCAACTCAATCACAATGAATCTGCGGTTGTTTCAGGAGACGTTAACAAATATATACAATAACATCTCAAGACCCGAGGCTGGTTTGCAGAAGCGCGGTCGCGTGCGGTTAATCTTGCTCCACACCCATGTACCTCAGAAAGTAGGTGTTTAGGGACTACATTATGATGTGTATGAGTTCACTTAAAAAAAGCTCACACTGCTACACTGAATGTTGTGAAAAGGGATTGCCTCAGATTTCGGAAGCAGCTCAATGCTTGGCCAGTGACCTGCCTAGCAGCAATCACACAAGTAACTGCAAGACCAGTCAAAATATATTAGTGGTCAAGCACCTCAACTGGGAACATTCTATACATCAATGCCTACCAAATTTCAAACCAAATAGAACAGAAATCTCTATGTTTTCCTCCTCTTAATCTTCAGCCGGGAAGGTTTTTGAAAATCAATGGCAAATGGCTAAAAATGAGAATGGCAAATGTGGAGCTGTGATGCAGCGGAAGCGTTGGGAGATTTTTGTCATTACCCTTATCCACACCAACTAATCTGAAACGTAACTCTAATGACGGGCCCATAAGTCATTATTACTCAGTTAGCAAAATCAAAGGTCCTCCAATGAATCTTTGGTAGAGCTAAAAGGGAAAGACGGAATGCTATTTCTCCACGAGGACCTACAATGAAGAAATATGCTAAACTTTAGTCATTATAAACATGTCCAAATAACTTTGAAAACTCAGAATTAAAGACAAATAACTATTCTTTTCTTTTAGGCTTTTCTTGTTATTTCATCTTATGAATGGTCAAGCACAAATACAAATTAGAATGTCATTATTTGGTTCATAGAAATATAGATTAGATTCACAATAATCATAATAGCTCATTTATGAAGACATCAGAACATTAGGTATAGAGGAGTGAGAGAGAGAAAAACATCAACCATAAATACTGTTCACTTACGTAATGCAAATACTAATGCACAGAGTGCAATTAGTCTGAAAAGCGAGCCCCATGGCCGTTAGGGAATAGCAAGAGCAGCATCACCAGCCGGTGATGTGCAAAGTCTCTAGGAAATGTCTCTTAGGATTAGAAGGTTTTGCCAGCCAGTGAATCAGGAATCAGCACTGCATGCAGCATTCCATGAATGCAGAACAGGTCATCATTCTTGTGAACAAGCCGAGGAACACATTCCCACAGGAATATAGTAGGCTACTTCCATTCCTCCGTTAATATGTTGCATTCTTTCTCTCCAGGTTATTCACGATGGTGTGACAGTCTACTGACAGTGACTCGCTACTATTTTCTAAACACTCCATGTCTAAACATTGTATACTTTCTACGGGAGTTAGAGGAAAGAACCTGGTTACAAATGTATATAAAATCTAGAAACAGTTACATTCATGTCATCTACATCCCTCACCTAGACAGGAAAGAACAATAAAGATTTAGGCAAAATATCTGTACTCTAAGGAAGTATTTGTAATATCTGAAGGACAGGAGCACAGAAAAGCACATCCTCTAACAATTCTAAGGCCTACATTACTTTAGCAAAACAGAGAATAATTTCTAAAGGCCTACAATTATACTTCCACGAAGAATAAAGCATTTTTTCCGTTGTTTATTTTCTGCTGTTATGAAGACAGAACAACAATCCAGTTAGCATTATTCTTATTATTTCGACTAAGAAAATCAAACCGTCGTGCCTTATGCACATTACACACGTTGTACATTCTATTATGTGTTAGTAATTCCAAACGCATTATAAAAAGCATGCATTAGAGTGGATTACATCGAGCAGATTTTATTTACAAAAATCGTGCTCCATCAGCTGCATGACAGCATGTGCTATTACTTCTGAAAATGGTACCTGGAGATCACAAACAAGAATTAAGTGACACTAATGAAGGAAGCAGCCATAAGAATATAAAATCATCCTGGGGGAGCGGGGCTGAACTGCACCGAAGACTCTTGGTCAAATCCTGGATCAAATCCTTCCTCCCTCGTGCTGTGGTGTCACCACGACATGCACATAGAGAGAAAGAGCAGTACAGAGTGTAAAAGGAGCTGTGCACTCCTGTGGACATTTGTTTGCACGGGTGGTTCTTCGAGAGTGAAGAACTGAGATTGAAGCTGCGCCTCGCCCTTGCCGCAGATAGCAGTGGCAAGCGTAGCTGGTAGTGGCAACATGAACTAGGCCTTCTTCTGCCAGTGCAGATTAGCCAGTGGAACCAGCAATGAGGTGCCAGAAAAGGTGCAACGGGTGCCTGAGGAGATGCTCCAAGGGAGATCAGGGCTCCAGAGTTATCAACTGGAGGTTTTTTATTTTTTTATTTTTGTATTTATTGAATTTTAGATAAACAAGAGACATGGCATTCAGATAGTCCCTACCCTCCCCCCGAACGAACACACAATGCACATCATGTTAAGTCCACAGTTAAAGTTCGGCCATACTCGAAACACAGCCTTAGGGCCAACAACCTGGATCCGGGCAGGCGGCGAGCAACAATATATCTTAAGGTGGACCATACAGCAAAGAGAAAACGTACTGCCCATGGCATACCCCTCCGGCCTCCCACGTGTAATTAGCCCTCCCTCCTCCCCCAATCCCCCATATCCGCTACTTTGATGGACATAGATAAAAGATCGCGCATTGCACCCCTAGGACAGATCGCCTAGGGGAGAGGCACAGCAGAGGCGGCCTCGGCGTCCTGTGCTGTCGGGGACGCCTCACTTAGTCGGACGGAACTATCTGAGGGAACAGAAGATCCCGCTAAGTCCCCCCCAGTCTCCCCATGAGTGTGCTTAGCAGCGTTGCCACCAATGTATTTCTGGTATAGACCCCAGAAGTTCTTTGGGAGACTCGATGGAGGGAGGAGCTCACTGTAGTTCTCAGACTGTGTGCAGCAATATAACATGTCATGTGCCCAACGCTTGGTGGTGGGTACCGGGCCTCTCATGCAGCAGAGCGCTACTACTCGCCAAGCCATCAGCATCTCCATATCTAGTAATCTACGGAGAGCAGCTGGCAATTTTCTAGAATGTCCTAACAGCGCCAGCGCTGGGTCAAGAGCCAGGTCAACCTCCACAATCCAGCTAATCTCAGCAAAAGTGGAAACCCAGTATGCCTGCACTCCCGGGCACTGCCATGCCATGTGAAAGAAATCCACCTGCGACGCGTGGCACCTGTCACACTCCGCTGAGTCGCGAAGTCCGTACCTGTGGAGCCGCTCCGGGGTGTAGTAAACTCTGTTAAGGTATTTGAAATGAATCAACATGTGTCTCCCATTTAAAGAGATGCGCTTAGTGTTCACGCAGCAGTAGCGCCACATGTCGGGCGCTACTGCTGCTACCATGCTAGACTGGCTGGGGTGAACTGCTGCTCCATGTGCGACATTGCAGTTTTATATAAGTTGGTCAGCAGCTTGCGGGGCGACTCTTTTTTAATGATGTATGAAAGTTCGGGGACCTCAGGCGGTTCAGCCAAGTCGTTCCCCAGTAATTCCAAAAGGGCACTGTGAACTCGATGAAATTGAAATTTCAGAAGCAGGGAGGTGTTAGCGCAATCCGCCGCAACCTGGTCCCAGGTTTTGACCTTCTCGTCCTGGAATAGGTCCCCTTCAATGTTAATGTTCAACTTGTGTAGGGTCTGAACAACACCTTTTTTCTGCTATGGAGAGAGCCATTGCGCCCATTCCACCCGCATTATAGGTGAGTAAAGCAGCGCCCCCAACCCCGAAGCCGCAGAAGACAATGCCACGCGTGATTTGTGGCTGTGATGGAATCCAAGATCCCAGTCCTGTGCTCCATTGGGCCGAAGACAGTCGCCGGGAGCGAACGGGGGGCGGCAAATGCCCTTTCCATGCATAAGTGGGGGAGGCGTCCGTCACCGTGAACCCAAGTGTGCGGATGCGCCGCTTGGGCTACTCTATAGTAAAGCTCCATGTCAGGGGCACCGAGGCCACCCATGGCTTATGGTAATGTGAGGGTAGTCCACTTAGCTCGGGGTTGTTTGCCCGCCCATGCCAGTTTGATCATAAGTTGCGTCAGTCTCTGAAAGAAGACTTTAGGCAGAACCATTGGTATGGTGGCCAACAGGAACAAGAATCTAGGCAGCACCACCATTTTCATGATCGAAATGCGACCGAGGAGGGAAAGCGGCAGTCTGCACCAAGCATCCATGTCGTCCTCGAGTTTACCAAAGGCAACACCGTAGTTTTCTCGGAACAGGGTCTCAGAGGCAGCGTGGAGTCGAACTCCCAGGTACCGGATTGAGTGGGTAGTCCACTGCAGTGGGTATTCCATGTCAAATTCCCTGGTATCAGGGGTGAGGGGGAAGGCCAAGGACTTTGCGCAGTTTACTTTTAAGCCAGAGAGGGCGCCAAAGTGCACTACCTCCCGTAGCATTGATGATAAGTTGTTTTCCGGATCGCGTACATATAGCAAAGTATTGTCAGCGTACATTGAGACAACGATTCTATATGTGGGGAAGCCTATGCCCTCATTGCCATGGTACTCTCTTAATGCGCAGGTTAGTGGTTCTGCCACCAGTGCATACAGCAGGGAAGAGAGCGGGCACCCCTGTCGTGTCCCCCTGCAAATAGGGAAGGAGTCTGTGACAAGGTTGCCAAGCCGCAGTCTAGCACGCGGTCGATAGTACAGTGCTCCTATCATCTGGAGGAACGGGTGGCCCACGCCCATGCGACGCAGCACCAAACGCATAAAGGGCCACTCCACAGAGTCGAAGGCCTTTTCCATGTCCAGAAATACAGCGATTGCTTTTCGATCTTGCTGCACATGTTGCATGGTGCCTAGAACTGTGCGTATATTGTATGTAAGGTTCCTGCTTGGGATAAAGCCAGCTTGCTCTGGAGCAACCAGCCGTGGCGCCAAGAGTGCTAGTCGATTGGCCAGTATTTTGGCGAATAGTTTGGTATCGACATTTAACAGAGAGAGGGGTCTGTAGGAGCTGCAGTCGTCGTGCGCCTTCCCCGGCTTCAGAATGGTTACTAAGCGTGCCTCCCTCACGGTGTGTGGCATTTTGCCCTCCACGCAGATGTCATCGAACAGCGTAGAGAGATGTGGAAGCAGCTGGCCCGATATGTTTTATAGAAACCCTCCGTGAGGCCATCTGCCCCAGGGGCGCTGCCCGAGCGCATGCCAGCTCATGCTTCAATAATTTCATCCTTCTCCATAGGAAGCATAAGAAACTCCCTGTGCACGTTGGTGAGCGTGGGAAGATCTATGTGTTCCACATATTCAAGGATTTCCTCATCTAAATCGCCGTTCTTGGAGGAGTACAAGTCTGAGTAGAAGGCACTAAATAGGTGGGCGATTTCCAGCTCGTCCGTAAGGGTGATACCCTCCCTGGTTCTCATCACCGACACCTGTTGCCTTCCCCTCTTTCCCTTCAACACTCTAGCTAGAACCGAGCCCGGTCTCCCCTCCTCTCCATACACCCTCGCCGTCGCGTACTTTCCTACCCGCCTCCTCATGGTATTCTGTCAGGAGAGCCTTTATCTCGTCCGCTACCTCTGCGTCTGCCTGACTTAGTTGACGTTTCCCCAGCTGCCTTAACCGCCGTTCCAAGTCTGTCAACCGCTGTCTAATGGATCGGAGAACCCCCAAATGCTTAGTCATCACTATGCCCCGTATGTAGACCTTGAAGGCCTTCCATACCACTTGGAAGTCATCTACCGAGCCAATGTTAGCTACACATCAATAACTTCCGCAATCTCGCCTCGGAACAGGGGTTCAAGAAGAGAGTACGGTGGGAACCGCCATGTAAACGGGGGGATGATTCTCCTAGGGGCTTCAAGCACCAAGAGAATCGGCGAGTGGTCCGATAAGGTGCGTGGAAGAACCATACAGTCCCGTATCTGACCAATCATGGAGGAGGACATGAGCCAGTAGTCTATTCTGGTGTGAATGTCATGATAAGCGGAATAATGTGAGTATCTCCTCTTCCCTGCATGTCTCGATCTCCACACGTCCTCCAAGTCTGGTGATAACGCTGTGTAGAGTAAGCGCCGCAGCCGACGGCTTACGTGGGGGACCAGAAGATCTGTCCAGGGTCGGGTCCAGCACTAAATTAAAATCCCCACCCCATAAGTAGTGCATTGCAGTCTGTAGCAATCTCCGCAAGTGACTGATAGAAGTCAGGGGAGTCGTAGTTTGGTCCATAAACATTAAGTACTACGAGGTCCAGCCCCAAGCCCACACACCTCGAGACAACATAACGGTCAGCCATGTCTGCTCTCAGGAGCGTCTGCGCAAACAGTATACATAACAAACTGGGGCGAAGCCAACAGGTTTGGCCTTAATAAGCTTACAATGCTTATTTTTCAGTATTATTAATTTTTTTGTACTTTTTTCACTTTTTTTAGCACTTCCAATAGAGATTAAAAGATTCTTTAGACCAGACATAAAAAAATGTACAAATCATTATGGGCCTAACTACTTATTGTCCTATATTTCGAGGAGAGCAAGACTGTGACGCACTATATTTATATTCCTAATTATGAAAACTGCAAGCAAGTCACAGATTTAAACAAAAATGCTGGCTTCTGCAGTAGACACTATGTAACACTTACATAAAGAAATCACCTTTACAAAAACAATATATCTTGAAACCAGAATAGTAGCAGCCGTGTGTGTTTCTTGGACCCCATGTCTGTTGGAGTCAATTGCCTTCGTTTTGCATTAATACAACTTCACAGGTGTATGGGGACTTGATCTACTTTAGCAAACATCATTAAACAGAGTTATTATTAAAATACATAGTGTGTGTCCCGATTAATGCATTATGTATGAATGTATATAAAAGCATGCAAAGGTTTATAAAGAGGCACCGAAAGGAAAAAGAGCACATTACCTCTTAAAAGTATTTCTATATATAATGGGTAAAATTTAGCAATGGCTTTTCAGAACCCCAAAATTAATAACTTTATAATCTCTCATGTACTAAAAAATTCCAAAAGTGTAGATGGAGAGGACCTTACAATACGTCACCACGACGCCCCCACCACCCTTTTTTGGTGCATGGGCCTGGTAACCGCACAGTAGAGAATGATCACTAATTCCCCAAGGAATCCTATTTAGAAGCTGGCTCTCAGCTGACAGTAACTATGGCAATTCAGCACACACTGTGCATTCATATTCAACTTAAGTTATTTTAGCCTTGAGTTATTTATATTTAACGACTGTGTTTCTTTTACTATTTTTGAATGGGCGTGTACTGACAGAAATAAAACTGGTGGCCAAGAAAAGTAAATGGGCTTATGCGAAAACTTTCCAAGCAAAGCTGAATGGAACTCAGTCAATGAGTAGAGACAGCCTGCTGAACATCAGGATGGCCGCTCACTACCCGTCACTGTTGGAGTACCTACCCGCGTCTATGTAACGGATTTGCCACTTGAAAGCACTTTGATAATTAAGTTTTCCTACGCGCTCTCTCGCTCTAGCCACGCCATATCCCTTACAGAGAGCAATGCTTTTTTACATACCAGCTCTTCCCTGTTACAGGACACCAAAAGTTAAAAGAAAAAAGTTTTTAAAAAATGGCGGGTATTTCTTTCTAAGGAAGGTAGCAACCCTGGATGGGCGTGCCTTTAAGATCCCTACTGAAATGCATGCGTGTTATGCGTTCCAGCAGTGACCGTTATCTTGGAAGTTGCTTTCAAAGAGTAAAACCAGCGAGAGGCCTGGTTATAGCCTATGTGGAGCTGTTACAGAGGGTATGGTGCAGACAGCAACACAGAGGGTGTGGTGCGGGAAAGTAAAACAGAGGGGGCTAGTGTGGAAGGAAGCAATACGGGGGATCGAATCAGCACAAGGACAGAATTAGCACAGAGGGAGTGGGTGGGGTGAGCAATATGGAGGGCAGCTCGGGCTACAGAGAGGAACGTGGAGCTGTTGGGGGGCAAACATTCGATAAAACAACAATAGAAAACAACACACAAGAAGAAGAGCACAACACAGAGGGGGGCAGGGAGAAGCACCCAGGTGAGACAAAGCAACACAGACTGACTAAGTGTGCAGTACTCTCCCCTGAGGCGAAAAGCCGGGGGTGTAGGCAGCTTGTAATTTTTAAACGTTATAAAATTTAATTTGTGCATTTGTAAAAACTTTATTTTTGCATTTTTACATTGGAACTTCTTCTTGTCCCTCGCCTCATTTCGAACCCTGCTCCCCGCGCAGACGATCAGGCGCTGTCGCGGTTGGAGACAGGGCTGGACGCCATCTTAGGTGGGAAATTAGGGGAGCCCACCAGCTGTCGGCTGCCTCCCGCCCTCCCAGGTACTTAAAGCGCGCTGAGACGCGCGGGCACCGACTAAGGACCTGATTAGGATTGCGGTTTTCCTGCATCCTCCGGGCCGGCGGAAGCCACCGCCGGCCCGGAGGATGCGGGAAAACCGCTGCGGACTGAAAAAGACCCCCCGCCAGATTAGGATGGCTGGGGGATCGTATTTCAGTCCGCAGCTTTTCCGCCGCAGACGCCTTCCGTCCGCAGCGGAAAAGCTTTAACATGGCTGGCGGTGTCTATCAGACACCGCCAGCCATATTAGGATTTCTGCTGAAAGATGCCTTTACACGGCGACATTTCCGCCGTGTAAAGGCATACGGATTTGTGTTTGGGGGCCCGTTGCGGGCCCCCAGGAGTGAAGGGGGGTGGGGGGTGCACATGGGGGGTACCTATGGTACCCCCCTGCATTTGCCTGCACAAAGCGGCAGGCACCGCGAGGTGCCTGCCGCTTTGTGCATGCAAATGCACAACATACATTTTTATCATTGCGGCGGGTGCTGCTTAAATCAGCACCCGCCGCAATAATAACAATACAGGATGTGACCGCCAGGGTGGCGGTCACATCCTAATTAGCACGGAGGGACCGCCGCTGCCCCTGCGGACGGTCCCTCCTTCTCTATGGTGGCGGACGGACTCAGGTCCGTCCGCCATCATAATCGGCCTCTAAGTGTGCAGTACTCTCCCCTGAGGCGAAAAACCGGGGGTTTAGGCAGCTTGTAATTTTTAAACGTTATAAAATTTAATTTGTGCATTTGTAAAAACTTTATTTTTGCATTTTACTTTGGAACTTATTCTTGTCCCTCGCCGCTTTTCAAACCCTGCTCCCCGCCCAGACGATCAGGCGCTGTCGCGGTTGGAGACAGGGCTAGACGCCATCTTAGGTGGGAAATTAGGCGAGCGCACCAGCTGTCGGCTGCCTCCCGCCCTCCCAGGTACTTAATGCGCGCAGAGACGCGCGGGCACAGACTAAGTGTGCAGTACTCTCCCCTGAGGCGAAAAGCCGGGGGTTTAGGCAGCTTGTAATTTTTAAACGTTATAAAATTGAATTTGTGCATTTGTAAAAACTTTATTTTTGCATTTTTACATTGGAACTTATTCTTGTCCCTCGCCGCATTTCGAACCCTGCTCCCCGCACAGATGATCAGGCGCGGTCGCGGTTGGAGACATGCTGGACGCCATCTTAGGTGGGAAATTAGGCGAGCGCACCAGCTGTTGGCTGCCTCCCGCCCTCCTTACGCCCTATAAAATGATTTCCGGCTCCCGTCCGCGCAGCGGGAGCGCCGGTGGCGCGCCAAAGGCAAGCCCGTATGCGTCCATCCGCGCCAAGACCGCGACAGGCGCGGGCCAGGCTGGACTAATACCCCTAACACAAACCTATCAGGCAAATGACCTCCGAAGGCTCTATGCTCGAAATAACTGTCCATGTGGCATCTCCATGGCTCAGATAGGGGGCCCTTTTTCATGCAGATCTTGTAAATGGACCTCATCATGGTCTCCATTAGAGTCGCTGTATCAGTCAGACACTACTGCAGCTGGCAATTCCATTTTTAAAGGAGGGCTGATCAATGCGCGCTCTATGTGCCGCCACAGCCAAGATATTAAGGATTTAATCCTTGATTTAGACTTTGACTTTCTCTTCATAACCGAGACGTGGTTGAAGGATACCAGTAATCCGGACTTAGCGACCGCTCTCCCTCCAGGTTTCACCATTCTCAGACAGGACAGGCCAAAAGGAAGAGGAGGAGGAGGAGGAGTGGCCGTAGTGCTCAGAAGCTCCCTGAAGTGTCATACCTTTAACCTAGGTCCCCTTAAAGGCTCTGAGGGGCTGGGTTTCTCTATTATGTTGAACGCGTCCACCTCTTTCTCGGGAGGCTTAGTTTGCCGCCCCCCTGGCACCCCTACTATGTTATTAGAGTCCTTGGGTGACTCTCTCGGGCAGCTACTGTTACGTTATCCACACTTTACACTCATGGGAGACTTTAACCTGCAGTTGGATTCCAAGACCGATGTACAAGCTCTCAATTTCCACCAGACTCTTGAGATTTTCGACTTACACCAAAAAGTAACGCAATCGATTCATGGCGCTGGACACACACTCGACGGGGTGTGTTCCAATTTCCCCCCCCTTGGTGACTCTGACGCCTCTCCCGCAAATTTGGACAGATCACTGTCTTATCCTTTTTAATATATGCATTCCTCCTGTCGCGAAAGCAGTAAAGGCTAGCCAACAACCTCCCACTCACTTAAATCGGAAGGCAGTGGGGGACAGCCTCAAGCTTAAACCTATCCAGCAGTCACAGGCTCCCAGTATGTCGGGAGAAGTGGCACAAGACTCAAAACTCTTTCATACTTGGATGCAGCATGTTATTAAGGAACGTGTCCTTCCTTTACGTCCCCCTGCAAAGGAAACAAGCATTAGAAATGCAATCGGGCTCGGATTTATTTGAGTTTGAGCTAATGGCATTATAAATGCCAATGTATTGTTGCTATGTGTTGTGGAGTGTGTTCATGTGGTGTGTACTGCCAGTGATCTCACTACTCTACTCACTACTCTACTCACTACTCTACTCACTACTCACTACTCACTACTCACTACTCTGTACTCACTACTCACCACTCTACTCACTACTCTACTCACTACTCACTACTCTGCACTCACTACTCTCTGCACTCACTACTCACTACTCTACTCACTACTCACTACTCCAATCACTACTCTACTCACTACTCTACTCACTACTCCAATCACTACTCTACTCACTACTCTACTCACTACTCTACTCACTACTCTACTCACTACTCTACTCACTACTCACTACTCTACTCACTTCTCTACTCACTTCTCTACTCACTTCTCTACTCACTTCTCTACTCACTACTCTACTCACTACTCTACTCACTACTCTACTCACTACTCTACTCACTACTCTGCACTCACTACTTTACTCACTACTCTACTCACTTCTCACTACTCTACTCACTACTCACTACTCAGCACTCACTACTCACTACTCTACTCACTACTCACTACTCTGCACTCACTACTCAGTACTCACTACTCAGTACTTTTACCGACACAGGAAAATGGGAAGCGACAAACAATATCTTTTATTGTCGAAATGAATATTTCTTCCCAAAATGAAGGCCTCCAAGTGCCGAATGTGGCGTAAAGGCGCCGGCTGATGTGTGGGGAGCGTTAAACCAGCGGTGTTTTCAGTGGTTCAGCTGTGGAGATAATTTTAAGTGTATCCTCAACCCACTTTCGTGTTCTCGGACAAACCGTGGTAATTTGTGACTTATTCACGTTGAACATGGATGAAAATTGTTTTGGGACACGCATTTGCCCGAGGGCTTGGCCCGACTCTGCAATGCGTCCTCGAAGTGTAAATATATGCCAAAAAGCGACATGCACACATGGGTCTTGCTGCTTGCAAAGAAGATGAGCAAATGACAAAACAAGTGAGTCAACGAAACAAAAGAATTCATATGGTGTTCGAACCGGGGTCTCTAGTTGGCCGGGGTACGTACCCTAGTCCAAGTAGGGACCACCGCTTCCGACAGGGTAGCTTGGCGCAGAGCAGGAAGGCGTAACTTCAGAGTCAATGTGTAAAGTATTTATGCAACACACAGCGGTAGTGACACAATAAACGCACTCAAAAGAAGACACTACACCAATCCTTATAAAAATATGAGAATCTTTATCAATAGTTTAGGCCTGGTACACAATCCGGTAAATCCAGTTCTTAAGTAAGAGCAAATCACCAGAAGTTCATATATGCCAAGAGCTCTTAAGGTGCACTAATTGCTGATAGTGTTTTTTGGGGGGAGGAAATAATCCTCTAGGTTTTGGCAGTTTTTAGGCAAACGATTGTGCACTTATCAGTTCAGTCTCAGGTCTGTATTAAAGAAAGCAAATGTGCGCGGGGACTGGATTCCTCCTAGTCCCCCAGATAAGGAGCTATAGTGTGAGGCCACCTTAAGCCTGCGATTGGCAGCCACCCGTTCAGTCCCAGTCAGGCAGACAACATAAAAAAAATTTGTGCAGGGGCTGTCTTTGGCGCACAGGACTTCCCACGCTGCATGTTTTAGGTCAAAGTTATCCTGCAGATATTTAAATGGTAGTCCTGTGTTCCCACGCGTCAGGGCGGCCGAAGCGCTGCCTTCGTGATTGGCGTGAGTTGGGGACGTAAGGGAGCCTGAGAAGTGTGCCTAGAAGAGCGCTACATTTGCAAGTTGGCCTGGCGGGTCGGTGTCACTGCTATCTCGAACCCGCCACAGCCGAGGCACAATCTCTGGGGTCAGTTACGCGGGAATTGGGGGGGGGGGTAAAAGTCCCGCTGCCAGGCTAGTTCTAGCCGCCCACCTCTCCAAAATACAGCCTGTACCCTGACCACGATAGTACGACCCGCAGCGGCATAGCGCAGGTCGCTAGGGGTTACCTGGAGTTGGGGCGAGCGGTGCACTGGCGGGAAGCTCCTCCGTCTTCTGGAAATGCGATCATGGCTGCAGCTGCACGAAGGGAGGAGCGGGGCAGCCCTTCCGGTGCTCAGCGCAGTCACACCTCCCGGCTGAGGCTGACGTCCAGCTGGGCGGCTTCTTCCCTTGGCGGCAGGGCGGCCTGGTTAACAGGCAACGCCTGATCTCCTCGTGGCGTCCCGGTCAATTTCAGACTGATTATACACTCTGGGCCAGCGGCGGTGATAAATTACACCGCGGGATATGTTAAAGGGGCCGGGGTGCCAGGGGGAAAAAAAGCACGCACTTCAAAAAATAAATGTAAATCAGGCGGGGAGACGGGGGGTGAACCAGAGAGCGGCAGAGCAGCTCCCCGGGCCGGCAGGAAGGAGCCGCACACGGCGTCTATGCCTGTGTGCACGTGAGGAGGATGCACGCCCGACAAACACACTGCTAGATGGTGAACGCGCGCACACCATCTGGAATGCATTACACGGCCACCCTGACAGCTCCTAATTATAATTAATGTACTTCTTTGCGGGAGCACGAACGAAAAATGCCCAAAATGGCGGAACAAAACTACATTTACCCTATCACTTCAAGCCTATTAAAACGACAACACAACGAAAACGAATCACTGGCCAGATGACAGAACACGCTAAGGAATGTGTGGAATTTGTCTCGCCAAAGCCCTAGGAGATACTTTTTTTTTTCTTCTTTAACATTAGGATCTCGAAACTCCTCCCACTTTCAGTGGGGAGGAGTCCGAGCCCTAAAAAGGGGAAAGATAAATGCCCCATGGTTCTCACAAGTTCTGGCGGAAAAACACCTACTGGTCAGGAAAAGGTAACGTAAATGGAGAAAAACGTACGACAACATAGACAAAACCCTCTATGTGCAACAAAGAAAATTATACCTTTCTAGTGTTAAAACTGCGCAGGACTTCTATACTAAAGCCATTAAAGAAGCTCAGCAAAAACAAACAACTGTCTTCTCCATAGTTAAAACTTTCACACACCCTAAAGCCCTTCAGCCAGAAATTCCGCCGTCCTTAGACCTATGCAATCAAATTGCTGACGACTTTAAGGAGAAAATCGAATTGTTATAGAGGAATTTCCTTGATCATCACTCATCCCCCATGTCAGATGGCCCTGACAAGATGGAGATGAAGGCCCATTCTCTCAGCGCCTTTACACCGGTCTCTTTGCTTCAAACCCAGGAAGTTATTCTGGCCTGCACATCCGGGGCCCCTTATGATTCCTGTCCCCCGCGGATACTTCATCAGACGATCGACGTAGTCAATCCCATTATTAATGGGATCGTCAATGCCTCACTTAGGGCAGGCGTGGTCCCCCCGGACTGGAAAAAAGCAATAGTCAAGTCACTTATGAAAAAACCCAATACATTTACTACCGATTTATCCAATCTACGACCAATATCTCTCCTTCCAGTGCTGGGCAAAATAACTGAACAGATGGTTTACCAAGAGCTAAAAAATTAAGTTGAAACATACAATATCCTTCATCCTCAGCAATCGGGTTTCCGCTCAAGGCACTCGACGGAAACAGCCCTTATGGACCTTACCGATGCTATAAAATTCTTACAGGATGAAGGTAAAAGCGCCGTTTTGATCCTGCTGGACTTAACAGCGGCGTTCAACACCATCTCCCACAAAATACTGATTAATAGGCTGAGAGATATTGGCATCACAGATGTGGCCCTGGCTTGGATAATTTCTTTCTTGTCAGACAGATCTCAAACCACCGTCCTTGGCCCTTTCCTTTCCAAGGACAAAAAAGTTTCATCTGGAGTCCCGCAAGGCTCTATTCTGAGTCCTTTATTATTTAATGTTTATATGATCCCCCTCATCGCCTTAATTGAGTCATAAGGCATACTTGTAACATCATATGCCGATGATACTCAATTGATTGTACCCCTACACAAAAACTCCACTGACGCCGAACAGAAGGAATTAGTTACTTACCTGTACACTATAGTTCTCCAGTATTATCTTTCATAGATTCACATGCTTGTATCTTCCCCGTCGTCATGGTGGGAGTCTCACGGTAACAGAATGACCAAGCAGTATCATAGAGAAGAAAAACTGCATAGAAAATCCCCATAGGGGCTGTATTATTTGGTAACCAGACCATATCTTTGTTTGGACCAAAAGCCAGCCAATCAGCATTGCTGCCCTGCCCTCACACTCCCCAGCAGAAGCTTCCTGCCTCAGATTTCCGTCCCCGAGTGAGAGACATGGATAAATACCGAGAAACAGGATCTGCCTGAGAAACGGGGAGGCGGGCGGGCGCATGTGAATCTATGAAAGATAATACTGGAGAACTATAGTGTACAGGTAAGTAACTAATTCCTTCTCCAGTATTACATCTTTCATAGATTCACATGCTTGTATCAGAGTAGTAAGTAGTGCTCACCAAATTTGTAGCGTTTCCAGGACAGAACTAAGAAGGAAGCTCTGCCGTAAGACAAAGGTATAACAATACACATCAGTATATAAGAAATACGATAAATGCATGTTGACACATAAATCAAAGTACTGCATAGACAACAAATCATGCCATTATGTCATACCTTACTGAAATAGACGTTTCAGAACAGCTTGTCCCACTGCCGTGTCCTCTTCCCACGCAGTGTCCAGACAGTAGTGTCTCGTAAATGAGTGCACGCTCTTCCACGTTGCTGCTCTGCAGATGTCAGGCAGCGCCACTCCTGCAAACAAGGCCATCGAAGTTGCCATCTTCCTTGTGGAATGTGCATGCACCTTAGAATCTAGCGGCTTCCCCGCTTTTTCATGACATTTCAGGATAGCTGAGGAGATCCATCTGGCAATACTCAGTCTTGACAAAGGAAGACCCTTCCTTTGCCCTTCGAAAGCAATGAACAATTGCTTGGACCTGCGGAACGTTTTTGTCCGTTCAATGTAGAACTTTAGGCATCTGGAAATGTCTAAAGAGTGTAAGGCTCTTTCTGCTTCCGATGAAGGATTGCTGAAAAAAGTAGGCAAAATAATGGGTTCATTGAGGTGAAAAGATGTTGCCACCTTGGGAATAAAGGTAGGATTTGTTCTTAATATAACCCTGTCTTGACGAAATTGTAAGAAGGGTTCCTCCACTGAGAAGGCCTGGATTTCACTAACCCTCCTTGCTTATGTTAAGGCGAGAAGGAGGGCTGTTTTCCATGACAGGAACTGTAAGTCTGACTTGTGAATAGGCTCGAAAGGAGGCCTCATAAGCTGCGATAGGACTGTGTTGAGGTGCCACGGCACAGGAGGGCGTTGGATGGGTGGGTAAACCCTAAAAAGTCCCTTGATAAATTCCTTTATTATTCTGGAGGACCAGAGAGATGGTTCATTTGGCTTCCGCCGGAAGCGCGATATTGCTGCCAAGTGTACTTTGACCGAGGCATGCGACAGACCTGCCTTAGATAGTGACAGCAGGTAAGGAAGGATACCTTCAGGTTGTACTTCAAACGGATGCAAGTTTTGTCTGCTGCACCAATGGCAGAAACGGGTCCATTTCGCTGCATATGTTTTGTTTGTTGATACAGCTCTAGCTTGTGAGAGAATATGTCTGCATTCTTGCGAAATATCTAGATTTTGAAACTCCCGCTCGTGAGGTTCCATGCTGACAATTTTAGTGATTGCAGATTCGGATGCAGAATTTGCCCTTCTTTCATGGAGATGAGGTCTTGAAATGTCGGGAGCTGGATTTTTTCGCCCCTCAACAATAGAAGTAGGTCTGAAAACCACGCCTGTCTCGGCCAGGCTGGTGCTATCAATATGATCCGGCACGGTTCCAATCTCATCTTGCGCAGTATTCGCGGTATCAACGGGAAGGGAGGGAACGCGTATGCAAACCTTCCTGTCCAATCCATGAGGAATGCATTTCCCTTGGAGCCCTGTTGATGGTATCTGGACGCAAATTGAACGCACTTTGAGTTGTTTTGCGTTGCGAAAAAATCTAATGTGGGAGTGCCCCACCTTTGAAACAAGAAGCGGATCTGAGTGCTGTGTAATTCCCACTCGTGCGTCGCCTTGGTAGTACGGCTCAGGGCGTCCGCCCGTGTGTTGAGGACTCCTTGAATATGCTGAACCTGAATTGAAATTCCGTTGGTTATGAGCCATTTCCAGATTCTTTGCGCCAATGTCGACAGCTGTTTGGATCTCGTTCCGCCCTGCTTTAGTAGGTAAAACATGGTCGTGGTGCTGTCCTTTTGGATAAGTACTGACGATTGGCGTATTCTGGGAAGAAATGCTTGAAGGCCTAGGAACACCGCTTTGAGCTCCAACATGTTTATGTGAAGCTGAGCTTCCCAGTCTGACCAAAGGCCCTGAATTTCCAGCTCCTGAAGATGCGCACCCCATCCTTTCAGCGAAGCGTCCGTTGTCATCACGAAGTCGTGATCTAGAGGAATAAAGCTCAAGCCTTGATCCAAGTTCCTTTGAATCTTCCACCATGACATTGCCACCTTCATATGGCTCGTGATGGTAATGCGATCCTCGAAGGTTCCTCTGGCCTGGACCCACTGCTCGTCCAGTTGTTCCTGCAAAGGCCTCATTCGAAGCCGACAGTTTGGTACCAGTGGGATGCAGGATGACATCATCCCCAACATGGATTTGTATATCCTCACGGAAGTGGACCTTTTTGCTTGAAGTGATGCCGTTAGCCTCATAATCTTTCCCATTCGTTCTTCGGAAGGATAGGCTTTCCCTGCTCTGGTGCATATCCATGCCCCCAGGAATAGGATTTCTTGTAACGATAACATTCTGAAGGGTATCTTTTTTATGTATTGATTTAGATCCCTTAAGTCCAATACCTGTCTCCATTTCCGGGTTTGTTTCTTTTTGATGAGGAAGAAATGCGAGTAAAAGCCTCTCCCTCTGAGATGTTGAGGCACTTCCTCTATGGCTCCCTTTTGCAGAAGCGAGTGAACTTCCTTCTGCATTTCCTGGCGATGTTTGTTGAGCCTGAGTACTGGGGGGTGATCCGGAGGTATTTCCACAAATTCCAGAATGTGGCCCCTGCTTATGACATCTAAAACCCATTTGTCCGATGTTATGGACATCCAGTTGGTGTAATATTGAGACAGATAGTGGTCTTTGTCCGGGATCTGTTGTGTGGGGAGCGCCGGCCTGAAATCATTGACGTCTATTAGACTGCTGAGGTTTCCCCCTGGTGTTAGATTTGCCTCTGGACTGTTGTTGGTAAGAGGAGTTGGAGGACCTGAATTGGTTGTTAGTATTATACTGTCGATATCCTTGTTGATTATACGGCTGATATCGGTTGTACTGAAAAGAGGATCTTTGATTAAATTGACCTCTTGTACCCCTCTTCCGAAAGGACTGAAACCTTCCTTGCTGAAGAGATCCTAGCGCTCTAGCTGTATCCGTGTCCGACTTTATGCCTTGCAACGCCTCATCGATATGCTTCCCAAATAAGTTTTCACCGTCAAAAGGCATATCGACAATTTTCGCCTGCACCTCTGGACGAAAAGAAGTCGCCTTGAGCCAGCCCTGCCTGCGAAGCGAAACCGCTCCAGCCATCTGCCTGAAGGCCATAGACGAGACATCCATGGCGATGTCGATAGATTCGGCAGCAGATTTAGCTCCTTCCTTAAGTATGGCTGCCGCTTCCTCCTTTCTATCCTCTGGGAGTGCAGAAAGTATGGGTGCAATATCAGACCACATTTGTCTGTTGTAGCGTCCAATCAGTGCCATAGCATTTGCCGCTTTAATGGTAGAGGCAGCCATGACCGCAAACCTCTTACCTGCCCCATCCATTCTCCTTCCTTCTTTGTCTGGTGGCACTAGGGAAGTAGCCACCGGGTTCTTTGAATTTCTTTGCGCCGCCTGCGTCACAACTGATTCTGGCCTGGGGTGCCCAATGAGGCAGGCTGCTGTGGACTCTGGAGCTCTGTATTTTTTGTCAATGCGGGGAACTGAAACCGCTATAGACGCAGGTGTTTTCAGAATCTTCAGTCCCTCCTCCCAGATGTGAGGGATAATCGGAATTGAGCGAAGCGACCTCTTGTTATCATCTTTGAAATCGTACAAGAAACAATCCGTCTCTTGTACCTCCACATCCAGACTGAATCTTTTGGCCGCCCTTTCCATGAGATCGTGAAAGCCTCCGATGTCTTGAGGAGGGGAGGTAGATTTGAGTGGGTCAGGCGATGCAGCCGATGGTAAAACGTATTCGTCCCATTCCTGCCCCGAAGCATCATGAACGAGTTCTCCTTCTTCGGGCTGTTCATCCTCGTCGGATTCCGTTAGGTCGTCCCTTATAGTAACAACCTGCGGCGATCTCACCCCTTGTTCTTGGGAAGCAGGTGCTTCAGGTGTCTGCGAGGAAGGCGTCTGCCTAGCTGGTTGCGAGGAATTCGCCTCTGGGAAGCGACGGTAGTAGTCGTTTAACATCAACCTAAGATCAGAGACAAGGGTGATGGGTATAGAAATCGTCTCTTGACGTTCCTCCTCCCTTGAGTCCTCATGCTGCTCCTCCTCCTCTTCATGGTAATCACCAGATTCCTGAAATGACTCATATCTGGAAGATTGTGGTCTGTCCTTGAAGGAATAAACCTCCTCCTCATCCGTGTCTTGGCTCTTTATCTGAAGCTGAGAAGGACTGTAGGCGGCACCTGAGGACTCCTCGCCATCTGAGTCTTGCTCCAGCAATGAGGATGGCGGCAAAGGAGAAATCTTTGTCCATGAGGTGAACTCTGCAGCTTCACTGATGGTAGACGAACCTCTTGTCGACTGAAACGACCGGATCGAGATCATGGTCTTCGACTGCGGTGATTTGAACGCTTTTGCAGATGATAGCACGATTTTCGTCGACGGAACCGTCGTCGACGGGACTTTCGTCGACGGAACCATCGTCGACGGAACCATCGTCGACGGAATCTTCGTCGACGGGACCTTCGTCGACGGGACCATCGTCGACGGGACCATCGTCGACGGGACCATCGTCGACGGGACCTCCGTCGACGGGACCTCCGTCGACGGGACCTTCGTCGACGGGACCTTCGTCGACGGGGCCCCCGTCGACATCTTCGACGTCGAACCTGTCGTCCACGGAGTCGTCGTGGTTGTCGTCGACGGCCTTTTCGTCGACAGTGAGATTTTACTTGTCGATGTTGTCAATGTAGACGTCGCAGTCGTCGACGTAGCTTTAGATCTTATCGTCGACGAGGCCATAGTCGTCGACGAAGTCGTCGTCGACGGAGCTGAAGTCTTCACCACAGGCTTTGGAGCAGAAGCCAGCGAGCTGGTAGAAGGTGCAGACCCAGGTTCCTTAAGACTGGACTGTTTCTCCAGAGGAGTAATAGGAAGAGATGAGGTTAATTTCTCCTTAGGCTTACTCCTTTTAGACTCCACTCTCTCCACAGAAACAGAAGCCTTTCTTTTCTTGGGAGTTGAATGAGAAGATTCCTCCTCAGAATCTGAGCCTGATGTGGCCTTCTTCTTCTGAAGCCATAACAGTAGTCTAGCCTCTCTGTCTCTTTTAGTTTTGTCAGAAAATTTTCTACAAAGCTTACAGTCTTTCACCAGGTGTTTAGGGTAGAGACAGTAAAGGCAGTCCTCATGTGGGTCCTCAGAGAAAAGTCTGGCCTTCCCA
Organism: Lissotriton helveticus; assembly: GCF_964261635.1. Lineage (NCBI taxonomy): Eukaryota > Metazoa > Chordata > Amphibia > Caudata > Salamandridae > Lissotriton > Lissotriton helveticus. The sequence goes on along the minus strand of NC_136069.1, from coordinate 1,496,474,826 downwards.
CAGGACCTGCATGGCCTGAACAGCCTCTTTTTAGAGCTGTCAGCCATCATGAGAGAAATAAGTACACACAATACCTCAATCTAGTAAGACAGGAAACAAGATTCCAAAGGGTCAAAAGTTCACTCAGGAACAGAAAGAAAACTGAGCAGAGCTCAGGGAGACTCCTTATCACACGAAGGCGGTTGGAAATCTGAGGCAGGAAGCTTCTGCTGGGGAGTGTAAGGGCAGGGCAGCAATGCTGATTGGCTGGCTTTTGGTCCAAACAAAGATATGGTCTGGTTACCAAATAATACAGCCCCTATGGGGATTTTCTATGCAGTTTTTCTTCTCTATGATACTGCTTGGTCATTCTGTTACCGTGAGACTCCCACCATGACGACGGGGAAGATACAAGCATGTGAATCTATGAAAGATGTAATACTGGAGAACTTAAAGAACTGCCTGACGGATGTTTTTCAGTGGATGGAAAACAACCATTTAAAATGTAATGCTAATAAGACGGAGATTTTGCCTATGGGGAAAAATGTCAACTTCTGCCCTGATAAATGGTGGCCAGAGGACTTAGGGGTCTTATTTGACTCTGCACTCTCCTTCGATCAGCACGTGAGGAATGTGGCAGGAAGCTGTTTCGGCATTATCAAATCTTTAAAGAAATGTTTTGATTTCCTTCCCACTGACTCAAGAAAGGCGTGGCAGTGGCCCTTATACTTTCCCGTTTAGACTATTGTAACGGCCTGCTGGCCGGAGCAAAAAAGGCCACTTTAAGAAAATTGCAGATCGTGCAACATGCAGCCGCCAGATTGGTATTGAAATTACCAAGGAAATCATCCGCTTCGGCGGCCCTCAAACAGCTGCACTGGCTACCTCTGCATAAGAGGGTTTTGTTTATGATCCTGCTGACCACTTTTCGAGCTCTTAACAACATCGGACCGAGTTATCTATCTAAGCGATATACCCGCAATATTCCTTCCAGAAAGTTGAGATCATCTGGTGGTAATCTGATTAACATCTTCAGATTCCACTATAAAACCATGGGGGGGGAAAACCTTGACTGTTTTGGCCTAAAAGGCCTGGAATGCCATGCCCATAGACCTCAGACTCCTGGGCCAGGAGAACCTCTTCAGGAAGCAATTAAAGACCTGGATCTTTAATTTACCAGATGCCTTTGTAATGGCGGCTATTTAGTTTCTGTAATTGTACTGTACACTTTCTCAGCGCCAGGATGCTCCTTCCGGAGCGACAGATGCGCTTTACAAATACCCAATACAAATACAAATACAAATGGTGGAGGGGTGAAGAGCAGTCCACAAAGACAGTTGGAAAACACATGCACTCTTGTGAAGTGCTTATTCAAAAATAAAAAAGTAGTGCTTCAAAAGTGAGCAGTGGAAGGACACAAGTAATATTCATGCTCCAAGGAAGGGAAAAACAGAAGAAGAGGAAGTAAATCCTACACAAGTGAGCAGATCAAAAGCAGGCATATCAGAATAACAAGAAGGCCAATTAATGGTAAAAAATGTTAGGGCTCTAAACCCAGTGTAAACTGATATTAGGTCTTGCCAACAGACAGCTTGCACTGTCTGGTAGGCGAGACCTAAAAATGTATATTTATAAAAGCAAAGAATTATATTCAAATGAAAAGGGCATATTGGCTCTCCAACCTTGGCCCTGTAGGGGACTACTTTTAGGGAGAAAGTGCACACTGTGCACTAACAGGATACTGTCAATCACAGTCAGAGAAGGCAGAGGATGAAGTTGGCTCATTTAGTGCCCTATACTGTATGCGGTGTTGAGCGGAAAGAAAGACTGAATGACAGCTGAACAAACCAAAGAATCAAAAAGGCTGACAAAAACTCCCCGTATGTATAACATGTCATTATTTTTGTTTAAATCAAAAGTATAGCAAGACATAAAAGCGGTCTCAAAAGACAAATATTAAAAATATGGTGGTACATTAGGCCTGCAGTGAAGGTTAATGGTGATTAATCAAATATTCTATTAAATATTTTAAGAATCAACTTTTTTGCCTGAAAAATTAGATGTTTGCAGTGCAAGCCACAAGACCTCAAATGTGTATATTTATATATCTGAAATATACATGTTGCATAGAAATGCACCACGGATGTGGATTTGTAATAATTTTTTAATCTTTCAGATTGGGAGTAGTCTAGTAATAGTTCAGACCCGACCAGATCCAGAGACCCTGCCGTGCATCTACGGATTGAACATTGCATGTAACGTATAGGACATTACTGTGAAGGACGTTGTCAAAGAAACATTGAGAGTTATGAGGAGGAAACAAAAGAGAGATAGTACTGATCAGAAACTGCACCAGGTGCACATTAGAGGGGTCCATATCTCAGAAAGGTTTAGCCCCTCTCAGGGAGCGAAATGGTGAACTGCCGAAGTTAGATGACGAAGTCTGTGATGGACGCTCTTACTGCAAACTGATTGTTGGAAAGTGGATTATTTGTAGGGGCCAAGGTATATCTGCCACTAACAATAAGGCCACCAACACAATATAGGGCTCAGTACAGGTCATAGAAAATTATTCCCATGCTCAACCTTTGGTAGCTTGACCTCGAGCAGGCAGGCTTAATTTCAATGACAGGTATGTAAAGCATTTAAAAACACCAATTCAGTAACTAATTAAGACACACCACAGACTACAAATCCAACACCAATTTATATGAATAGGAAATATCGTTATCTTTAAAATAACACCAAAATGAAATAAATCCAATGTAGAGAACTGGAGATATTAATTTTTAAAGATTCAGCACTACATAGCTCATAGAAACGTATAGCGCCTATGGGGACATCTGGTCGCACTATACCGGGACAAAGTCAAAGTTTCAGGCCGGCCGTGATGGAGTTCTGACCGGCTACCCTTGCGGTAGGTCTCAGTCAAAGTTTTTACCTTCGGAATTAGAAACTTTTCTGAAGCTTTTCTTCCCTCGAAGCTCACAGCCAATCTGGATTTGGTGAGTGTTCACCGGCTTGCCTTCAGAGGAGCTGCTAGTCAAACTTGTGGAAGTCCAACCTCCAGAGCTTTCCGGGGGACACACCTGGGATCCATGCCGGCTCGCGGCTGAAGGTGGGCAGCTTGGTTCTCGCAGTTGGTCCTGGTCACCTTTTCTACGTTCTCACTTAGAAACTTTGACTGAGCTTTTTCTTGTAGGGTCCCTCAACGCTCTTCACCATTCGTATTCAGTGATTGTTCCCCTGTTTGGGTTTCAGCTTACTCCTGGCCAAACTCTGGAAATCGGACCTCCAGAGCTTTTCAGCGGGATGAACCTGGACAGCAGGCCGGCTCGCGGTTTAGGGTCGCCGGCTTGGCTGGCCAGGTCAAGTCGGTCCACCTATTGAGCTTTTTTCCAAAGTTGATCCCAACTTTTACAAACTTCTGGAACATCTTCCTACAGTTCCCCAGAGCATCCTTATTTAAAGGGTCTGGAAGCTCCAAGATGGTTGTTGAAAGTTTGGGACTTCAGTTACCATAATCTACTAGGGCAAAACCCTTACATATCCACTGGTAGTACTCCAGGCTGAGGATTCCTGGTAGCTTTCAGGAGGTCCACTCTTTAGTCCTTTTTGAAGCAAGGTAGTCCACAGGGCTGTATTTATGGATTGTGCAGCAGGCACAGTCTTCAGAGTGCAGGGCCTGGTTGATACTAATCAAACTTCTCAGCATGGACCCTTCTTCTTTCTTGAGTTTCAAGCAGCGTATCTGAGAGGCTCCAACTCTCTCAGATACGTACTCCAAGTTCTCTGGGTCAAGCAGGATGGCACTCCTGTCCAATGAGGTGCAGGGCTTCAACCCAGGGTATGATCACATCCTCCAAAGTGTGGCACTATTTCCTCCCAGAGAGCACCATTTCCCCAAAATTAATCATGGCAGATTTTCCAGCAGTTAGAGAAGATCTGGCTAAACACAGCTCCTGGATGGTTGATCTCCATAGTCTCTCCCCCTTGCATCTGCTCATTCCTTCCTTAATCCTAGCATCTGGCAGGGTTCAAAGAGTAGAGGTGTAAATGAAACTGGTTTCTTCTGCCTGTCTCCTCCTTCCATTGAAAGATATTGTTCATAACCCTTCCCTTGCTCTGGCCTTCCTATGTAGCAGAACTCTGCCCTCCCAGAACAGCTGGCTAAGCATCACCTCATCAAAGGAGCCTGGCTAATCCACTTAACTCTGACCAATCAGGACAGTCCACTGGAAGGTTGAATTTTGGCTTACAGACAAGACAGTCTTATAACTTCTTGTCGGAACACTTTAGGAGAAATTCAACAACACCATATTGTTGTATTTATCAATATCATTCTAGAAAGTCTTTGAATGGCATCTTTATGATCTTCCTAGTGGAGAGTTCATGCGGAGGAAACGGAACTGCTCCAAAATTAAAGATGCTGACGAGAAAATAAGGGGAACCATGGAAAGACTCAAAGCAAGAGGATATAGAGAGACCACGCTAAACAAATGCAAAAATAAATTGATAAAAAGCCCAGAGAGGAAACATTGATTCCGAAAAATGAATTTAAACAAACTGATGGACAAAAAGCACCAAAATTTGTGACAACATACAGTAAGGAAAGTGGAAAGATCATCAATAAAATAAACAAGTACTTGTACCCAATGGCCGGCGACCCAGAAACAGGACAACTATTAGGGTCAAAACCAGTAGTAACATTCAAGAAAACCAAATCTTTAAAAGGTCTATTGGTCAAAAGCCACTTTCAGGAAATTCAGCAAACAAACTGGCTCATTGAGCAACAAAAAGGTTTCAAGAAATGTAATTCATGCAAAGCATGCAAAATCGGAAGAAATATGGGAACAATCACGGAACCTAATGGAAACATCATACACATTAATCAAAGGATCACTTGTACCACCCAATATGTGATTTATATTATTTAATGTAATTCCAAATTGAAATACATTGGAAGTACGATTTGCAAAAAACGTATCTTAGAACACATCTGAGCAGTTAAAAATAGGGACATGACGTATGCTACTGCTAAACATATGGCACGATGTCAGAATGGAGATTGGAAGGCGATGAGTTATTACGGCATCCATGCAATAACACCAGATGAGCGTGGAGGAGACAGGATAAGAAAATTACACCAAATGGAATCCCGTTACATTATCAGACTCAGGACGAAGACACAGAGGGGCATTAATAATGATGAGGAACTTTTTGTACATCTGGAATAAAATCTTTGACAGAGAACATAACTGTGGTAACTAAAATTTAAACTTTTTGTGCACTTAGTACGAGAACTTGGATAGAGAATGAAACTGACGATTGATTGTCTGCAATATTTGAACTGAATGTTTTACGAAATAGCATCTCCAAAATAGGAACTATACAGAAATAACATAAGAGAATTATAACCAGAAGGTGTTATAGCATCACCAGATGAAATTGATTTGCGGTATAATTGTAATGCTACACAATACTTCATCGAATTAAGTTAAAGTGAAGCGCGAAATCCATTATGAAAATGTCATGACAATCGTGGAAATCTCACACACACACACACATTTCTTCAGGTCTCTAACTTATGTTTTTCTGCGATATATCTCCGTCACTTTCTAGTACGTCACTTTTATCGATTAGTGCAGTGCCCTTCTACTGTCTCCATTTTCTGCTATTATGTAAATAATGTTCATCTGGTTTGCCAAAGTGTTAAGGGAAATGGTTAGATCCTGCTCCAATTTTGCTCTACACAAGAGGCCAATAGACTATTTTTCGTAGCAGTATCATCATTATCATTAATAGACCAAAAGCCAGGGATAGCAAAGTAGCATCATGTGCCCTTTATCCACTGTTGATATTACAGAAAGTAGCACCATTAAAGTAAAAACTATAAGTACTAAAATAACAAAGCAGATAAAAGCATATTTAGGTAGCTATTCATATATAAATAGGACTACCGATATAATATACCAAGATCCAGCCACTGCAAGTGTTGGTATAGTCATCATATGACCATGTGCATCTCAAATGGCCAATAGCAGCCTCAAATACCCACATCAACAGCTTTAAACACCCATACGCAGATTCAAAATGCCCAAGGACATCCTCAAATACAACTTAAAATGGACACCAAAGCCTCAAATATCTAGACACACTGAAATGTTCTGACATACCTTTAATATGCCAAAAGGATGCTCCAAATGCAGTAGAGCCTCAAATATCCAATTACAGGTCCAATGCCCAGTCATTTCCCCAATTCCCAAGGCACAAATTCCAAATGCCTAATCCCAACCTCAAATTTCAAGACAATACAGCTTCAAAGGCCTCAGCGCAGCTCATACAGTTTTCTAGGATAGCCTCCCATGTTAGCCACAGCCACACAAACTCAGGTCTAGCCAATAACAATCTAATATAGCTCCACATGAACATTTACATTTCTGCTTCACAAGGAACAGCCTCAGATGCCCGGTACAAATATGGCCTCAAATGACCAGTGCAGCAGATATGGACTAATTTGCCAATGCATCCTCCTCAATTGATACGTATGTACCTCAAACCTGCTTCCCCCTCAGCCGTGGGGTCCCTCAGGATTCTGCCCTTTCCTTCTGCATTTTGAATATTCATGTTGTGCCCCAGGCTGCATAAATCTGCATCCACGGCCTTGCTTTCTACATGTATTGAACACTACATCAAATCTCTCTTAGGGTTAACAGGGGGGTTATTATCAGTAATGAAATTCATCTTTTTATGAAACCAACCTGGAAGTGGATAGAAAGCCATAGGTTGAAGCTATAAAGCAAAGGTTTTGGTGGTGGAGGAACGTCAGACCAATTGTTGTATGCCTTTTTATGAACAGCTAAAAAGTGCACACTGCAGGTGAAGGTGATCAGAAATATGGGTGTCAAGTTGAATAGTGATTTAAGTATTGCACAGCTGGGAACTTCTGACCAATGCTCTTTCAAGACCGCAGCTCCCATTATTGTGAGGCCCAACCCTGGGCGGCTTGTAGTCTGAGAGTCAGTAATTTGTTAAAAGAGGGGAAAAGAGGGGAAAAGAGGGTCACAGAACTTCACCATGGTTTGTTAGATAACTAGAGGTGGGTGTGACATGGTATCCATGCCTCTATGCAGCACCAGCATCAACTTCAACTAAAAGTGGTGCAGACAGAGCTTTGTTGAAAAATCAGTCAGCCTCTCAAGGGATGACTACGTCTCAGTATACTTACAACACCTGCCAACCAACCTCCCAATTGGCTAACCAATTCTACACTCCATCCTCGAGCGTACCCACTAACACAGTTATGTCTTTGTTCAACTTCTTCGAGGAGAAGGAAGAGCGTGTACCCAAAGCTGCTTCTTTTTTAACTTCCACCTCTCTTGCTGCCATCAGCAAAACCAAGTCACTGAATGAAGAGGAAGAGCGTTAAACCACGGCTTGTTAAAAAATAAATTCAGAAATAGATGTTCACAAACAAGACATTTTTGCTGCTACAACGATTTTAACGGGACGGTGTAGTGCAAATTAAGTGACAACACACGAAGGTAGTAAAGCGATCAAACAGGCCTCAGATCTAATTTGCTGCAATATCCAGCAGGTAATACTGCTCAGATTGAGACAAACAATGGTCATTTTGTTGTCCAGACTATTATTCAGTCGACGTTTTGCCCATATGCATAAATATTACTGTGGTTTTAATCAGAAGCATACAATAAAGTGATATTGTATTGTATTGTAATTGCATTCATATAGCGCTTACTACCCCCGACGAGGCGTCGAAGCGCTTTTTTTGGCGGGTAGCACAATAATCCGGGACCCATAGAGGATTAGTGTTGAATTAGTATAGTGAAACATGCAAGTATATTTTAAGTGGTGGCTAGGTTAGTCAGTTATTTGGATTTGGAATGATAGCAGAAGGATAGAGGAGGACAAAGGTTTGTATTTATTTATCGCTTGTTGACACACGCTATTCAGGAAGCCTATAAAGGATTAGTGGTGAATTAATATGGTGAAATATGAGGTAATTTCAGTGATGGATATTAGTCTGTTACTTGGAGTGAGAAGGATACCGGAGGGATAAAAGGGGAAGAAAGATTTGCATTCATATAGCACTTATGAATGCAACACCTGATGGGTGTTGAAGCGTTTTTCTGGCGAGTAGCACGCCACTCCGGAACCTATAAAGGATTAGTGTTGAAAATTAGTATAGTATAAATATGAAGTAATTTGAGTAGTAGATATGTTATTCAGTTATTTGGGCAGTATATTAGTATAGTTGAATATGGAATTTGAGAAGTGAACATGTTAGTGTCTGTTAATTTTGAATGCAAAGGATAGTAGAGGGATAAAGAGTGAAGGATTTTTTTTTTAGGTCTTAGCAGTAGGAAGAGGCTTTTGGAAGAGTAAAAATGAGTTTTGGAGGGAGGAGTCAGGGGGAGGGATTGGAAAGGTTTGTTTTAGGGGATCGGTGTAGTAAAAAGAGGTGTCAGAAAATGCAAGGAGGGGTAGAGCAGGAGAGAGTCTAGAAAGGGTTATTTTGGCGATCATAGTAGTGGTATGGGGTTTGGGATAAATGAGAGAGTGGATGGAGAGGATATATTGATAGATGTATAGGATGAGAGATAGGGTAGTGCATTGTAAGTAGTAGTAGAAAGAATTTGGAGATAAGTCAGAAGGTTGGGATAGAAGATATATAGAGCGAAGTATAGGCTGAGAAATAGGCTAGTTCATTGGAAATGCTAAATTAGAAGAAAGCGATAAATATATAGACCCATAAGTACATTGAAAGTATATAGATACATAAAGGAAGGAAGTATATTTACATTAAATATATTGATAGAGGCACAGGATGAGAAATAGGGTAGTGCATTGAATATACTTTTTCAGGAGAAAAGTAACAGACACACAGATCCAAGTACATGGAAGGTACATAGATGCACAATGTAAGTATGTACATGTAGACCAAAGATGGTTTTTATTTATTGATTAATATTATTATTATTATTTTTTATTTATTTTATTTTTTTCTCTTTTCTCTTAACAACATAATTATTTTACATGTTTTATAAAGTAATACTCAAAGTTAGGTACATATCTATAGTAAAAACAAATGCTTATATACAGAGAGATATGCTGTAAATTTCTGTTTCCGTATGGTGCTTATGTGGGGAAGAGCCAAATCTTGAGTAGTTTTCTGAAGATAAGGTGGTTGTCGGTGGATCTTATGTTGGGGGGTAAAGAGTTCCATAGTTTGGCTGCTTGAACAGAGAAGGATGTGCCACCCATGGTTTTTTTCTTGTATGGTGGGATTTGTCAATGTTATGTTTTTTGTGATGGTAAGTGTTGTGCTCTGAAGAACTTGTTGTGCTGGTGCGTGTGATACGTTTTGCTTTTTTGAGGTGTAGTGAAAAGGGGTGCTGATGTATATGTTTCATGCACTGGATTTGGTTGTGTAGTATTGTTTGTGAGAGGAGGTTTTGACGTAGAGGGGTGGTGATGTGTTTATGAGTAGAGTGTATGTTGTGTGTTGGAGGGAATTAAGTAGAGGTGAAAGTGTTTATCTTAGACTGGTTTGTTGCAAGAGTTACAAAGTGTGGTGGTGTGGAGTGAGTGTTTTGTGTGTTAGTGTTATAATGGTAGAAGGGAGAGGAGGGTGTTTGTTGGACAACTGATGGAAGGATGATTATATGTTTGTTAGTGGTAAAAGGTGGTCTGTTAGGTGTAATTACAGCAGGGAGAGTGTGTCTGAATGGGATGTAGTTATGTATAGTGTTGATTGGTGTTGTGTTAGTGATGAGTGTATTGGTTAGTGGTATAGGATAGAGTTGTGTACTGTTTGTGGGTGATGGTGGATATGTGTGGTAGTTGGGATAGGAGGGTGTGTAGATGTGGTTTGGTTGGGTTTGTAGTGCAGGCTGGTACATTAATCTTTGCATAGCGGTGTGCATGGTGTACATTTGGTGCGAGTGTGTTGCTCTGTTTGTGGATGTGGATGGTGTGGGCTGGGTATTGCTAAATGAGAAAAAGGGCAGCATTTCCGGCCCTAGTCCCGACCAGTCTCGAACAGACTCAAACAGGCAACTACCCTTGTCCTCTCTGCCCTTAACAGACTCAAACAGGCAACTACCCTTGTCCTCTCCGCCCTTAACAGGCTCAAACAGGCAACTACCCTTGCCCTCTCCGTCCTCTCCGCCCTTAGCTGAGACGCCCTAACCCTGGCATTTTATAGCCCTAGTAATCAGGTGACCCCTTCGGCCAATGGGTACCCTAGCCCTAACACTATCCAATCACAACACTAGCCCTACAATCTAGAACCAATAGGCGACCAGGACCTTACAGCCAATCTTAGCCCTAGTCCAAGCACCCAATCAGTTCACAAACCCTGATCTCTACGTCCAATAAAGGCCCTAGCCCTACCAGTAGTCCCAACCCAAGTCCAAGCAGCCAATGGTACAGGTAGCCCTAGTCCCTACTACCAATAGAAAGCCTAACCCTACTCTTAGTCCCACAACTAGTCAAACAACCAATCACACCAGAAGCCCTAAATAGCTACTTCCAATTAAAGGTCTAACCCTAGCCCTAGTCCCACCCTACTCCCAACAACCAATAACATAGGAAGCCCTAGTCCCTACTTCCAATAGAAATCCTAACCCTAGCACTAGTCCCAACCCTACAATGATTGCATCACAGACCCAGAAACCAATCAGAACCCTCAAATACCCAACCAATGAGGACATCAACCCTAACCCAATAGAAACACCAGATACAACCACCAATCAGTGACACATGTCCAACCACTAGCAATCCATATAAGGTCCCAGTGACCTCAGACAAGGTTTGCTGGCCAGGGAGTTGGAAGCTGCTTCTCCTGTTTAAACAGCTCACAGAAGCACCCTCTGATGTAGAATATCCCTGTTGCTGGGGGGGGGGCACTGTTTTAACACACATGTCTTAGCACAGAGCAGAGGAGAAATTTGGAGGGAAAACAGATTTGTCACCAAGGAATTAGAGGGTCAAACTACAGAGGTTGGACTGCAAATCCCACAATTCAACACGTTAAATGCAAGCAATCATGGGCAGGGAACACCACAAGTTTAAAACACAAAACAGGTGATAAAATATGCAATCACAGGCAGGTCAAAACTGCAATTTTAAACTGTAACAACCACATGCAAAGACAGTAATGTGTAGTTCTTGAATTCATCTCAGCCATGGGCAATTACTCAGTCTTGGGTTGCTTGTGTTTCAGTTCACAGAGGAACGAGCTTGGCAGTTCAAGCTGGACTATTCGTATTGGAGCAGGATGAAGGCTGATTTGCATATGGCTGGGTCTTATCCTCGATAGCATGGTGGGCTAAAGAAAAATGTATTGGAATGCTACCCTGAGCGATTAACAGTGGTTAGATGTACTGTACTGTACTTTTGTGTGTTTGATGTAATGCCCTAAGTGGCCAGGGGTATGCACAGTTGCGCGTCCCTTGCTCGCTATGCCACTGAAATGAAGATACACCAGACTGAAAGACACCAACTAGGGTGAAACTGGTCTTGGGTTGCTTGTGTTCCAGTTCAGAGAGGACCTAGCTTGACAATAGAAGCTGGACTGTACATACTGGAGCAGCGCCAAGACATATTTGCATATGGCTGGGTCTCACTTGAGATGGAATGGTGAGAAAAAGAACGATGGGTCGGAATGCTACCCTCAGCAATCACTAATGGTTTGACAAATTGCAAGCATTCCTCCCATCTCCATTTGTGTGTTTGATGTACCGCCCTAAGTATGTCCAGACGTGCGTCTCTTGCTCACTCTGTAACTGGAACAATCACCGTTTGTGTGTTTGTTGGGGCGGAATTAATGGGATTGATCCCACACTGAAGTCAGAAGGGAAAAAGCCATGTGACAGCTCTATACAGAGCAAAGAATACAGCAAAGGAGCGCTGCTGGAAACACTGCAGTAAGTTCCCCTGAATTTGCCATTGCTTCAGAAGCAGAGCATAACACTTTTTTTTCTTATACATATTTGAACATTACTGGTATTGTAAACTTAGCATGCCACTTCTTTGTAATTGAAAGAAGCAGTTTCTTAATTATGTGGGTGATGCCACCTCAAAAAACAAAGTGATGATAGGTGATGGCTCCACCTTTTAGCGATCAAAATGCCAAATATTAACGTTTCGAATGGAACACCTGACTTGGCTGGATGATCATAAAATAAATAACTGGAAATTGACAAAAACAACTCAGATGGAAGAACCAGGAGTAAGTAACACAAACCCTGGCAAAGCCAACAGATCCTGCCTCTGCAAGAGCTATTGCCTGTGCCAATGTCTTTTAGCCATTTTGTGGAGCAACGTAGCTCCTGTACAGCATGGCTAAAAAAAAAAAAATTAAAGTGCTATACGTTTCTTTTTTACCTTCATAGTGCTTTTTTTCATAACTTATATGGCGTTTTTACAAAAAGCCAATAGTCCTAAAGTAGGTGACAACTGTTAGCTTTGGCAATTTTTGTTGATCACTGCCTTGGCACAGTGCGGGTAAGCACATGGGTGAGTTCTGCTATGTTACAATATGAGATTATTTGTGTCAAGTGCTGCCTGTTATACGGTGAATGAGGACCCCTTTCTTGGCATTGTGAAGCATGGGATTAATCAGCATTGTTTGGCATTAACTGGCAGACACAATGTTGGCATTTTGTGATAGACCCTTTTAGGTGCAGCGCTTTCCTGTTTGCATTATAAGGGTTATATTGTTACCACTGGGTTCTTCAGTCCTAGCCTGGTGTATGATGAGGTTCGGGCTCAACAATCCAATCTGAGAACTGATGGTCAGCTGTTTAAACGGGGCTTGATCTCTGGGTTGCATTAAGTGCTGTCTCCAAGTGCTGAGCCCCTGAGCTGCAAGTAGGGGGCTTTCTCCATCTTTTAGATGCCCAGGAATTAAACAGTAACATATTGGGCCAGAATAGAGAAACCTTTAAAAGCTAGTTCGGGACCAGACACCAATGTTTTATTAAAAGTTCAAGTTTCCTCTTCCATCACAATGGTTTTGGAGGCAGGGGGCGCGCTGTCTGCAGCTGAGCAGACACTCAAACATGTCCCCAGGGACTTGGCTTTAAGCACAAAGGTGTGATGATGAAATCAAAGAATGTTCTTTGCCCACTTTCACCATCAACTAGACCCAACATTTTAAACCAGGTATGCATGGTCCTTCCGTCACTACTTTCTGTAGATGTCTTTCAGTTTCACAAACAGGATTAAACAAATTAAGCAGCAAAATGGTAGATCCTGGGTACCTCGACAGAAACAAATGGCCGCATGTGGACATTTACTAGCCACACATGACTACATTCAAGCAAATTATCTAAATCACTACATACTGTATGAGGAAACAATATTAGATTATTAATTTCTGAAATAGTGGGTAGTGTATTACGATGACCTAATTAGGGGCCTTCAGACTCCTTTGAGGCAAGAATTTCTGAGAGGGGCTTACAAGAAAGGCTGAAGAGATGCTTCTAAAAAGGGGGAGGCGAAAGGTGGCACAATATGGTGGCATAAGTAATGAACTGCAAAACTATCTTTGTGACAAGTAAACATGGTTTTAAGAATAGTAAATCTATATTTTCAGATAAACTTGCTTTGATATAGTTGAACTCAATAATGTGCAAGCGGATATTGATGTAGTCGATATTGTGACACAATCTTCTCAGGTGACCAACAGGTTACACCAGTGCTTAATTTGAGTCGGTGGTTTCCAGTGCTTGGCACCTGCACTTATTTGTCAACGCCGGCAATTGTGCAGTCTGCCAAATGGTAGCTCTAACGGTCTGATTTAGAAATTAGCCTAACAGTTGCTTATTATTATTTAAATACATTCAAACGGACTAATACCTGCCGCTCAAGCCATTCTTATAGTGCCGGGCGACTGGAATAGTCTAAATTGTCTAACTTGGAATGTGATGGTTAGTAATTATGTTGACACTGTCATTGATAGCTCTGGCAGGGGCAATGGGTGGGGCAAACTGCAGTGGCCTCCTTGATGATGTCCCTGACACTTATTCTTTGTTAATTTATTTATTTTTACAAATTGGGCACTGTTTCACACTGATTGTACGCCACATGCAAACACTATAGTACATCGATTAGGCAGGCTCCTCATTTAAGGCTGGTGACTGAAAACCTAATTATTAAACATATCTAGTGAGTTGACGGCAATAAACTACAAATGTAAGAATCTAAGAAGCTGGCGGGTTATCATCAAATATTGCACAGTGATTGAGCATGTTAAACTCCTATAGGAATAGGAAAATAGAGGAAAAGGAATTCTTCTACTTGTTTCACTTTTATGCCAAGTAACCTAACACTAAGATTCTATACAGTTTTTAATTATGTCTTCTATAAAATTGCTATTTTTTCTTAAATGTAGTGCATCCATGAAGGATTGATACAATTCAATACAGATTCTTAAATTCTTACCTTGCAATCCACTTTTGTCCAAGAAGTTGCTCAAGTTAAACAATGTATTTCTAGAAGCCAGATACTGGATAAAGCGCTAGATCAGAAAAAGAAGAAATATATATTTTTTTTAACTTAAAAATGATGCGCCACTGAATTTACCCCAACTTCAAAATAAACAGAATTTATTATAGACTTTAGATATCAAACAAATTGCAAAAACACAAGTTAGCCCCACTTTCCAAGATTATATCTTAACATATTTGCATTCAGAGTAGGCTTTTTTATTTGATGATTCCCACAAGTGTGCTGAAGGCATAATAAATATCACAATTTTAGGTAAAACCAATAAACACTGGCGTAGCTAGGCACCCTAAGATGGCAGATGTCTGAGCAGAGAGCTCCTGCCCTGCCACCACGACATCAAAGGACATCAGTGTCACTCTCATTACCTGACGAACAGCTAGATTAGTTCTGGATAGCGGTTTTATTGCCCAAAGGCCGCTGGCACAAGAACAGTGCCCGAGGAGCGATGTAGAGAGCAGTACTGTCTGGCATTTATCATTGCGGTGTACATGGAGAAGCAATTATGTCACAGCATGCCACAGAAGACTATGGGACTCTGCAATCACAGATGCTAAAGCTAGAGGAGCAAATGATTGCAGCATTGTTATGCAACATGAACCAATCGCACAGCTGCGACATAATACGATGCAAACTTTTCTTGTTTAAATCCATTTTATTCTGTGCTTGTCACAATTCATCCAACTTGTCTTGGTACACGATGAAAACTCTTCAAACATCCTTTTTGCTTCACATAAAATAGTTGTGCCAATCCAGGCCTCTTACTACGTCATGTCAGGACATTTGCTTCATGAATTACAGCTAAAATCTTTATCTCAATGCATTTCGGGCATTTTTGTTGCCCTTCGTCAGGGGAAGCTGTTTAGATTTAAAAATAAGACCAACCCATATCAGTCCTACCACAACAGAATGAATTATTCACAAATGCACATATAAAGGTCATTTAATTAAAGTCCTGCCTGTGAAAATAAACCATAAACTCAACCCCCCTTAAATCCTCTCATATTCAAGAATTTACTGAATGCAGTAACCTCCCCCACTCCATCCTCGATGTTAAACCTGCCACTTTGCCTGCGTTGCTGAGTAAACTGAACATCCCTCATGAACAAATACTTAACTTTAACACTAACTACCACTAAATTTCCTGCTGTCAAAGGACATCAGTGTCACTCTCATTACCTGACGAACAGCTAGATTAGCTCTGGACAGCGGTTTTATCGCCCAAAGGCCGCTGGCACAAGAACAGTGCCCGAGGAGCGATGTAGAGAGCAGTACTGTCTGGCATTTATCATTGCAGTGTACATGGAGAAGCAATTATGTCACAGCATGCCACAGAAGACTATGGGACTCTGCAATCACAGATGCTAAAGCTAGAGGAGCAGCATGTTATACAGGGCAAATGTGAAGATCAGATAAAGCGCTGAAGGAAGAACAATGTCTGTATATAAGGAGTTCCATGTGAAGCAGAGGGAGAAGACCATGGACAGCACAAGCAGGGCCTCTTCGATGATATTTCAGAGATAGCGAAACAGAGGGAGAAGACCATGGTCAGCACAAGCAGGACCTCTTCAATGTTATACCGGAGAAAGCGGGTAGAAAGCCTATCAAGTTCAACTATTGGCTACAGAAAATGCCATGAACTGCTGAAGAACACCAGTGATGGTTTGTTTTTCCTCCATTACTGATGAATGGGAAGTCCTGCTCATTCCCTAAAATCATTTTTTTTGCCCCGCTATTGATTCATTTACCAAAACTGTTAAATCATGTAAATTGGGTTCCACTAAAGATATGATTCCTCGAACATTCTTTAATTGGATATCCTCGGACATACTAAGCTTGTTTTCAACATGAATGAGCTCTCATGAAAACACAAAATTGTACCTTTTGAGCTTAAGCAAAAGGATTGTAACACCGCTATTTTAAAAAAAAAAAACAATCTTGACCAAGGAGAACTAGCCAATTATCGACCCGTCACACTTTTACCGGAAGTGGCAAAGATTTTGGAAAGCATTCCGACTTTTCAACTGCCGACTTATTTGGAAAGTTTTCTATACTGTAATGATACTCAAGTTGGCTTTCGCCCATGTATAAGCACTGAATCAGCTTTGGTAGCAGACTCATATGATGTTCAAAAGGCAGCCAACTGTTTGGTTTCCAGCATGGAAAGTAATGGGCCCTTTCAACATATTCATTCGAATCCCAGGCAGGGAGGGCAGGAAAAGATTTTTCACAGAGTTACACAATGATGCCATGAATTTCATTGCCTTAGGCACCATCTTGTAGTCCTAGTTTGCCAAGATTGCTTCGTTTCGATCAATTCAGTCCTTCAGTTCCCAATGAGTGTCGGAAAAACACTTTTTGTGTTTTTTTAGACTTTTATGGACCTGAGACATAGTATCTATGATTGTTCTTTGTTCAATCTCAGATAGCAGACAGGTAAAAGAGCTGACGGACTAGGTCATTCTCTTAAGAGAGCGCTGCAATTTCTGGTTTGAAGTTCATATAGCAAGTTGATCTTTCTGAATTTCTTCCTGCTGGGTCAGGAGCAGATTATATATTGCAGCTAAGTAGGTCCAGTGGGAGAAGAAAGATAGGCCTGATTCACTATTGAGGAAGAGATGTTAAGTATGTTAATTTATTTGCAAAGTTTTATATAGCGTGGGCTAGACCCGGAGGTATTAGAGCACTTTACATGAGGATCAGCGAGTTACAGGTTATCTAATTACATCAATTACAGGAGCCAAGTATAGACATAGGAGAAAAAAACATGAGATTACACAATAATATGAGTTATTAGCGCATAGCATAACAAGACATACAGCTTGTGGGGAATGAAAGGTAGAGAGGAGGAATGGTAAACAGGGTTAAGGAGTGCAGATACAGTCAGGCAGACAGGCAAAGGGGAAAAGTACTTCAAGTAGAACAAAGTGGTCAAAGTGAGAGACAGACAAAACCGACCTGAGTATCAGTGAAAGAATACGAAGGGAGGGCTGCGGGAGACCAACAAAGGGGAGGGTGGGGGGTGGGGGGGGTATACTAGAAGAAAAGCTTAAACAGGCAAACAAGGATAAGTAGAGCGGAAAAGAGGATAGGTTGAAGCTGCCCAGAGGGATGACCTGCAGAGGCCGATAGCATTATCCCCGAATGGCGGGATATACAAAATCAAAACAATAATGGTAGCAGACTCCATGGTTCCAAGAAGGGCTGGAAAAGGGGAGGCAGTCAAAGAGTCACGGAGGGAGGAGGCGGGAGAATGAAAAGAAACACAACGGGGAGACGAGGAAAACAAACAATGTTGCTATGGGAGACAATGATTTCAGGAGGTGCATTAGCTTTGCTTGCAGATGTATTTAAAGGCACAGGGGTGTAGTTATTTTCAGATTTCTCCCGTTCTTAAACAGTCTCAGATCTCTCAGGAGAACCTGTCTCAACAATACCGCTCCAACGTCCAGAACAGACTAATTTATCCAGTCTGATTTCTGATCAGACTAATCTGACCCAGAAATACCATTATCTCCAACAGATGACTGTGGAAAATTGCTCTTTTATATCATCTCCCTACAAGTTTTTTTGTTTGCTTTAGATACATTTGTCCTGCCATCTATTATAAGTGTGCCAGCCTTATTTGTAGTGATTCTAAATATTTCACTGGAATCAGGTTACAAACTTGGTGGCATGTGATTGTGTCTAGTACTTTATGAGGTTCAATAATAAAGCATAGTTGAGCATACCTACAGACACAGGGGTCAAGAATAGGTTCAGGGTCAAGAGTTTTATCATGACTGTCAACAACTCTTTTTATTCCCATCCATATTTAAACATGTATTAGTTATTACCAGCATATCTGTATCCACACACTTACATAATGAATGTTTTGGTAGCACTGGTGCCAATACTTGTGCTTGAAGTGGGTGATAGCGTTGGGTCCGATATTATCATTTTTGTAGGTCTTCAGGTATTGTGTCAATGGCATGCGAGGGCAGTTTTACAGTCTTCCTGCCTCAACGCATGCAGACGACAGCCTTCAAGGCAATTATGTTGCCGGCCATCGCAGGCACGAGTCTCTCTCAAGCTGGATTGCTCCCAGCTCCTCAAGTCACCATCACTAGTGCTTTCGTATTCAGCCACAGAACCCAAATGATGGGAGGAAAAATAGTTCTCCCAGAAGACATTCAGGGAATCAAAAACTTGAGCAGCGCAGCCTAAAGAACGGATAGAGCCTAGAGAGAATGAGAGTAGCAGCTTCTGTCAGAGCAGCAGATCACCACAGCCAGGAAAAAGAACCAGAAATCAAGCAGATATCCAGAGGATGGTCACATCAATTGAGGCATCTAATGAATATGCTACTTACCAGTATGCATCTGTTCTTGGCATGTAGGGCTGCTGACATTCATATCTATAGCATAGATCGCCGCCTAGTGTTGGGTCCGGATGATTGCACATTGTTGTCCTGGAAGAGTCTTCGAAGTATCACGAGATAGGTGGCTCCTCCCCTGGACTACAGTGCGCATGGGCATCGACTCCATCCCCAGATTGTTTTTAGCCATTGTGGCGAAGATGGAGTGTAACAGAGTGAGAGATGACCATGCTAAGAGTAAGTGTAAAATCTGCAGCCGCTACAGGCGCCGGGGAGGTGGGCGGGCGATATGAATGTCAGCAGCCCTACATGCCAAGAACAGATGCATACTGGTAAGTAGCATATTCAGTTTGAGGCATGTGGGCTGCTGAATTCATATCTATAGCATAGAATACATAGCAGTCCCTCCATTATCGGCGGCCGCCTGTGCCAGCTGCAGACGTTTGAAAAAGTGTTTTTAGAACAGCCTGCCCTACAGCTGCTTGGAGTGCACATCTACACAGTAAATGCGTGTGGGGTAGACCATGTGGCTGCTCTACAAATGTCTTCCAGAGGGATATTACCAAGGAAAGCCATGGAGGCCCCCAACTTGCGGGTGGAGTGGGCTCTGGGGGGGGGACCGTTAAAGTGCGCTTAGCTTTTTGATAGCAAATTTGAATACACTTTACGATCCACCTGGCTATACCTGCTTTGGAAATGGGGTTGCCTTTGTGTTGGGCAGAAAAGGCAACAAAGAGTTGTTTCGTCTTCCTAAAATCTTTGGTCCTATCGATGTAGTAGATCAAAGCTCGTTTGACGTCAAGAGTGTGGAGCATTCTTTCGGCCACTGTCTCTGGGTTTTGAAAGAACACAGGCAGTTCTGATTGACATGGAACTGTGAAACTACCTTAGGAAGAAATTTAGGGTTAGTGCGCAGCACCACCCTGTTTCAGTGAATTTGTATAAATGGCTCTTGTACGGTGAGCGCCTGGAGCTCACTAACACGTCGCAGTGACGTAATGGCTATAAGGAAAGCCACTTTCCATGTTAAGAACTGGATCTCGCATGAATGTAGAGGCTCAAAAGGGGGACCCATCAGTCTGGTGAGGACCGCATTAAGGTTCCATACAGGAGCTGGCGGGGTTCTGGGAGGAATGACCCGTTTCAGTCCTGCTAGAAAGGCTTTAATGGCAGGCACTCTGAAAACGGAGAGATGCTGCCTGTTTTGGAGATAAGCCGCTATGGCGGATAAGTGTATCGGAATGGAAGCATATGCCAGATTGCATTTGTAAAGATGTAACAAATAACAAATGATGTTGTGAGTAGATGCGTCTAGCGGGTTGATGTTGTGTTCTGCACAGTAAATGATGAACCGCTTCCATTTTGCTGCATAGCATGCTCTGGTGGTGGGCTTTCTTGCCTCCCGTATGATATCCATGCAGTCAGGAGGCAAGTTAAGGTAGCCAAATTCTAAGACCTCAGGAGCCAGATCGCCAGGTTGAGCTGTTGCGGATCTGGGTGCTGAATGTCGCCATGGCTCTGCGTCAAAAGTCTGGGTGTGAGGTGCAGCCTTTGATGCGGTACCACGGAGAGTTCTAGAAACGTGGTGTACCATGGTTGGCGTGCCCACGTTGGAGCAACCAGGATGAGTGTCATCGAGTGTTGCTTTAGCTTTCTTGCCACCAGCGGTATTAGAGGTGCTGGGGGAAAAGCGTACGCAAATCTGCCTGACCAGTTCATCCATATCGCATTGCCCTGCGACTGTGGGTGCGGGAACCTGGCGGCAAAGCTTTGGCATTTGGCGTTTTCCCTTGTGGCAAACAGGTCTATCTCTGGATGACCCCACTGCTGGAAGTACGGGCGGAGTACTGATGGATGTATCTCCCACTCGTGCATTTGGTGGCTGTACCTGCTGAGCAGATCCGCCATCTGATTGTCCTTGCCCGGGAGGTGTTCCGCCATGAGGAAAATGTTCCTCTGAATGGCCCACTTCCACATGCTCTGAGCCAGATGAGACAACTGTGGAGAGTGTGTACCTCCCTGCTTTTGAATATAGTACATGGCTGTCATGTTGTCCGTCCGGATCAACACGACTTTGTTGCACAGATGTACTTTGAATGCCTTCATTGCCATGAAGATTGCCATCAGTTCTAGGTAGTTGATGTGCATCTTCTGTTGCTGCGTTGTCCATAGTCCCTGCACCGTGTAGTGGAGTACATGAGCTCCCCAGCCCTGGAGAGATGCGTCCGTTGTCAGAATAATCTGTGGCACAGGCTCTTGGAACGTTCGGCCCTTGCAAAGGTTGTGTGGATTCCACCAATGCAGAGAGTTGTATGCCCGACCGGTCACCAACACTAGGTCTTTCAACTGTCCGTGAGCCTGATTCCACTGATGTGCTAAGCACTCCTGAAGCGGACACATATGTAGTCTCGCATGCGGGACTATGAAAATGCAGGAGGACATCATGCCTATCAACTGCATGAACACTCGCGCCGGAAGCGAGTGTTGCGGTCTGAACCTCTGGATCAGCGACTGAATGCTGTTGATCCTCACAGAATTTGGCTGAGCCGTGGCTGCCAGAGTATTTATTGTCGCACCTAGATACTGCCGCACATGGGCTGGCTGAAGGTGCGATTTCGGATAATTTAGTGAGAATCCCAGATTGTGAAGAAGTTGAATGGTGTGGGACATGTTGGCAGCGCACTGCTGGGCCGACTTTGCCTGGACCAGCCAATCGTCCAGATATGGGTAGACGTGAACGTTCTGCCTCCTGAGGTGCGCAGCCACTGTCGCCAGGCATTTTGTGAAGACCCTGGGCGCCGTGGTCACTCCAAAAGGGAGGACCTTGAATTGATAATGCTGATTCTGAATGGTGAATCTGAGGTATTTTCTGTGTGACGGATGTAGTGGAATGTGAAAATATGCATCCTTGAGATCTAATGTTGCGAGGAAGTCTCCCTGATTGAGCAACGGAAGAACCTGCTGCAGCGTGAGCATGTGAAAGTGTTCTGAGAGAATGTACTGTTTAGGGGTCTGAGATCCAGTATGGGTCTGAGGGACCCGTCCTTCTTCGGGATCAGGAAGTACAGGGAGTACACTCCGGAGCCTCTGTCCTCCACCGGCACGAGCTCTATTGCTCCTTTTTGCAGCATGATGAGCACCTCCTGCTGCAATAAGTGCAAATGCTCTGTGGACATAGGACGGTGCCGTGGTGGGATGTTGGGTGGAGTGGACGTTAACTCCAGACAATAACCGTACTGGATAAGTTTTCTGACCCACCTGTCTGTGGTGATGGATTTCTAGACTGGCAGGAACTGCTGGAGTCTCCCCCCGACCTGTGTTGTATGGTCGGGGGGCAATGACAAGGCGTCACGGTTTGTTGGTGGCGGAGGATCTGGAGTTGTTGTTCCCACGACCTCTGCCCTTGGCGCTGTTGCCACGATAGCCTCCTCTACTCTGCTTGTTGTAAGAGGTTTGCGCCCCACCTTTAGTGTATTGTGTTTGCTGGGACATCTGGCCTCTGGAAACACCTCTATTGCTTGAGCGATGAAAAGTACTACCCCTGAATTGCTGGGACTGGAGAGCCCCCATGGACTTTGCAGTTTCGGTATCTTTCTTTATTTTTTCTAGGGTGGTATCCACCTCAGGTCCAAATAAACGATCAGGGTTGACAGGCTGATCGAGGATGGTGGTCTGTATCTCTGGTTTGAACCCGGAGATTCGGAGCCAGGCCTGACGTCGCAACATCACACTCGTGTTAATGGCTCTGGCCGCGGTGTCCGCTGCGTCCAGTGCACATTTAATAGAAGCATTTGAGATGAGCTTCCCTTCCTGAATGAGCATCTCCGCTGCCTCCTTATACTGATCTGGCAAGTGTTGTAACAGGGTCTCTAGTGTATCGTAGTGTGCCCTGTCATATCTGGCCAAGAGCGCCTGAGTGTTTGAAATACGCCAGATATTGGCCGCTTGAGCCGCCACCCTCTTCCCTGATGCTTCTAGCACTTTAGATTCCTTGTCAGGGGGAGGAGCATCACCAGTGGTTTGTGAATTTGCCCTCTTGCGGGCATTAGAAACAACCAGAGCGTCCAACGGCAACTGGCCCTTGATGTAGGTAGGGTCTCCAGGTGCCGGTCTATATTTTTTTTCAATCCTGGGGTTCACAACCCTGGCACGTGTGGGTTCCTTAAAAATGTCTGCAGCATGTTTCAGAACCCCCTTTAACATTGGCAGAGTTTTGACAGTCTTTTCAGAGGTGGAAAAGGTATCAAACAGGAAGTCCACTTCTACAGGGTCAGCATGCAGCTGGACGCCGTGATTTGTAGCCGCCCTCTCAATTAGAGCATTAAATGCCGCAGAATCCTCAGTTGGCGAGGTCTTTACAGTATATGCTTGAGTGTCTGGGGCAGTTTGCGGATCCCCTGGGTCTCCAGCATCTGCCCAGGATTCATGGTGATCTTCAGGATCAGTGTCAGCAGGGAAGTTGTACTCTTCATCCTCCCCTTCTTTAGCCTCCACATCAGAGTAAGTGGGTGAGGCTGGAGCAGTGTCCTGAGGCCGTGGATAAATAGGTTCAATTAGAACTGGGGAATCAGTGGAAGCCTTTTTCCTCTTCAAATGAATTGTGTAGGACTCCATAGGCTGTGCCGGCGTGATCTTTCGCTTGTAGATGGAAAGTTTACTGGTGTCGGCGTCGATAAATTGCTCCGACTGCTCCTCCATTAGGGGTTGTCGATGTTTAGTGCCTACAACTGCTGGGGTTGGCTTTGGCCCCGTGGACACCTTCTTGGGCGCGACGTCGACCGTCTTGGGTGCGAACGCCTTTGGCGCCACTTTCGGCGGCAGCGTGAACTGGATCAGCGCCGTCGACTTTGGCGGTTTGGCAGCGGGCTTCGAGGTGGAAGTGTCTTTCGGATCGACCGCGGAAGCCTTGTTCCTGATGCGTTGCAACGAGTCCGACACCTGCTTCGTGAAGGATGCGGACGGTTTCGTCGACCCTACAGGTGTTCTCGATCCACCAGCCAGTGCAGACTCAAGGGCGACAGTACCTTTGGCCTTTTCCGGCCGACGTGCAGGATCGACAGCTTTTGGAGCTTCAAGTCCTTTGTCGGTGTCGACGGCCTTTGGCGCCGACGGTTTTGGGTCGGCGGCCTTGGCAACCTTCTTCGGTGCCCCAGTCTTCGGCTCGACGCCCTTGAGCGACTTCGGCTCGTTGCCCTTGAGCGACTTCGGTTCGACGCTCTTGAGCGACTTCACCGTATCGACCACCTTCTTCGGCTGGCCCGACATGTCCGAAGACGTGGAGGCGACCAAAGCGACAGGCGCCTTCTGTGTCGACGGCGTCTCTATCACTTTCGGTTTTGTCGAGACCGAAGCTTTCACTTTCGGTTTCGATTTTACCAATGGCGGCTATGTAGGAGGGTCCGTAGTCGGGCCCGTAGGCGAGACCGTGGATCCAGGTGTAAGATCTTGGATAAGGCCATGTGGCGATCCCTCGACCTGAGCCTTAGTGATTGTTCGAACGGGGCATAGCTCTTCGCCTGAGCTATCTTCCATGGCCCCATAGGTCTCATTGTCATCTCCTACCTCGTCGACGACTTCCTCTGTATCGAGCACTTTGACGTCCGCGTCATAGTTGTAGTCGATCTCCTCCGGTGGAGTTGAAATCGGCTCTCGATCTTCTTGCTCGTCTGCTTCTTCCCCCTCGAAAATGTCCACCGGTGCTGGGGCCGTCTGCCGGGCCTCCTGGCGCGCCACGAGCCGAAGTCGAATTGTCTTCTTGGAGTGAAAACGGAAACAAGCCATACAGTTGGCTTCATCGTGATCCGGCGACAGGCACTTGTTGCACACCGGGTGGACGTCGATGTGGGGATACTTTGAGTTGCACACGGGACATCTCTTGAACGGGCTCCGTTCCATGATGTGTCGTCGAAAGTCTGGTTGCGTTGACTGGGCCTCGAGCACCGAAGAGCCACGCGACTCCTCTGGATGTCCGACTCGGGAACTGAGCCGGCACAGAGCTGGGCACCGAACGCAAGACAATACCGACGCTATAGTAAAAGGCCTTCGGGCCTTAATGAAAGTTTATAACGATTCCGAACTGGAGAGGTCGAATAGACATCCGAACCCAATGGCGGAAAAAAACAATCTGGGGATGGAGTCGATGCCCATGCGCATGTAGTCCAGGGGAGGAGCCACCTATCTCGTGATACTTCGAAGACTCTACCAGGACAACAATGTGCAATCATCCGGACCCTACACTAGGCGGCGATCTATGCTATAGATATGAATTCAGCAGCCCACATGCCTCGAACAGTTTATTTCAGGTAAAGCGGTTATACGAGGCAATTGCTTCAGTGGAGGGAGGAAGCAGGATCCCAGAGAGACTGCTGTCCGACTTCAGCTGGCCACCATCCCTCCCCCAATTAAGCAAGATTCTTTCTAAAACGATACTATTCTTAATCCAAGTTAAAAACAGCTGGGGTTGGGGATGCTGATAAGCTCGAGATGCCCATTACAAGAGGTGGGCACTTATAAAGAGAGAACATGCAGTTATTAATGGCAAATTACATGGCCATTCTCTCTCGAAGAGTTTAATTGTTACAACCAACAGGGGCAAGAGGCCTGATGCAGCTAGAAATCTCAGATATAAATGGTTCTGTTTTGAGTCCACTATTCTGGGAGGTGATTTCCATTTATGTGCCCAACAAGAAACATTGCAACAGTGACTTGAGAGGGCCTTCATGATATCCCTAGATGGAAATCTATGGCTGGAAAACATGAGGTTATTGGTTGCATGGAGGCAACCCCTGCGAGTCAATGACTACTAATACTCTGCTGTACAGGCCTGCAGACATTATCAGACCAGTGGGGGTGCGGGTGCAGGTCCACTGGCACATTTCAGTGGCCCACCCAGGAAGGGGGGGGGGGATTGAGTAGGCTGGGTAATTGGAAACTTCATGATATCCTACTTATGGGTTCTATCACAACCCTAAATTTCTGATTCCATGAAAACTCTGATTAAAGAATACTTAACACATAATGACATAGGGAAGGTAGAAGGGAGATGTGTATGGGATGCATTTAAGGCTGTGTCGCAAGGTGTTTTCATTTAAGAAGCCACTCGTTTGAATGCGATGAGGGAGGCCCTATGAAATGCGCACACGCAGGAGCTGTGTGCGCTCGAAAGATAACATACGGTTTCCCCTTCCAATGAGCTTTGGCGTCAGCTTACAGCTTTGAGGGACAAATTTGCATGGTTTAAGGTCAAAATGCAAAGTATAAGTTCCATGAGGGAGACAATAAAGGCAATCATCTCATTGTGAAGTGTGAATGAAGCACATAATCACATAGTGGAAGTAAAAGATGAGAATGGCACATCGAACATAGCGGCGGAGAAGGACTTAGTAATGCCATGAAGCTCTAAACAGGGCCAATCCATCAGAGACTAAAGCCAGAAATACCTATCTAGAAAAAAGGGCATAACTAGTCAAGATGAAGCAGTGGCAACCACTCTAGATGCTTTGATAAAAAAGAACTCGTGTGGAAGATCAAAAAACTGAAGCCTGCCAAGGCGCTGGGCCTGTGCGACTTCTTTGCCACATTCTATAAAACATTTGACCCAACCCACCCCCGCCAGTCACTACGTTAACTGCATTGTATAATCTCATTGTGGGGGCATGACCACTTTAATAGAGGTGGCCACAATTTCCGAAATTCTGAAAGTCAAACAAAACCTTTTAGGAGGATATAAGCAAATCAGCTCAATGGTGTGCACCTGCCACTGCTGCATTCGGCCCAAGCTGGCTGTATTCAGGGTCACAAATGTATTGATAATAGGAAGAAGGTACTGCTTCTTATTGATAGAAAAGGGCAGTGAGGTAGGGATACTGAATTGCTCTCCAGTGACAGACAGAAAAGCAGAGAACTGGGTGGGCTATGACGCTAGAATGAATATATGATGTTATTCCGCGGGTTAATATCCCGCATACCATTACTCCGCATTTTTTATAATGCAAGTGCGTTTACTCCACATACCATGACCCCGCAAACATTTACTCCACGCATGCCATTACCACGCATGCCATTACAACTCAAAGGCATGCGTGGTGAAGGCATATACTTTGTAAAAGTACTTTATTTAATTATATATATATATATATATATATATATATATATATATATATATATATATATATATATATATATATATATCTTTATTAATTGCCCTGTACACCCTAAAAAAGAATCCCACCCTGGTCCCTTTAAATATCCCTGCACCCCTTAATCATAACCCAACCCTTACTCCTTAAAATACCCCAGCACCCTTAAAAAGTAGCCCATCCTGACCCTAAAATACACCCTGCACCCCAAAACCCAAACCTAGCCCTGAACCCTAAAAATACCCCTGTACCCCCAAACCTAGCCCTGAACCCTAAAAATACCCCCAGTACCCCAAAACCAAACCTAAAGCTGAACCCTTAAAATACCCAATCACTCCAAAACATATACCCCTATACCCATACTTATCTTATCCTAAAATATATATAAAAGAAACATGATTTTACCATTCATGCATTTACAACGAATTTCGTTGTAAATGTATGCATGGTAAAAGCATATAAAATGTAATGCCAT
Source organism: Lissotriton helveticus (assembly GCF_964261635.1). Taxonomy (NCBI): domain Eukaryota; kingdom Metazoa; phylum Chordata; class Amphibia; order Caudata; family Salamandridae; genus Lissotriton; species Lissotriton helveticus. Next base: position 1,496,447,342 of record NC_136069.1, on the reverse strand, counting down.
GCGTTATAATGGCATTGCGGAGTCATAGTAGATTCGTAAAAAAAGTATGCAGAGTGATGGTATGCGGGAAGAAAGATTCTGGATAATGGGCGTTTACCCGCTAGAATAGATAGTCTAAGGGCATTTGTGTTTGGCCAATAATATAGGATCGGGGCTCACCACCTAAAAAAAGACCTTAGATGAAAATTAGTGTGAAAGGGACGTTTACGGAGGATGGACAATCCGTAGGGGTACTAGTGAGGCTGGTCTACTCCTCCTACGTTTTGCCCCCTTCATGGAACTGCTGCTCAAAAAGATCAGGCATAATTAAACCATTAGTGGGATCAAGTTTGGGCATGACACCTTCAAGGTCACACTATTGGTTGACGATATATTTATTGTTTTGATGGACCGTGAGGGATCATTTGAGCATTCATGGCCAAGCTGGAAGCCTTCATGCCTTGTTGGACTTTTATATCATTCTGGACTCGTTTTTGAGGGGATGGTGGTAGGGGGGCACTCATCCACTGAGTGTCTTAAGGGAAGGAGCTCCCTTCTACTGGTCCACATCTAATGCGCATTTTATGGGAATTAGATTAACTCTAAACTTGTGATTAGGTGCCACTGAGAAAATTGCTGCACTGGTTAAAATAATCAAAGTCAAACTGGAGACCGGGCGCTTCCATACGATATTGTGGGTGGGACACAGAACATCATTAAAGAAGCTGCTCTTCCCAATAATTGTATATGCAAGCCACTCCTGATTCCCATAAACTATAGTGACATCAAGAAGCTACAGGAGATTGGTAATGCCTTTATCTGGGGAGGGAATGCCCTGGGACTGAGCGGAAAGAAATGTTTTGAATATCCCAGACTGGTTGTGTGGAGATAATCCAGCTTTAACATTATTACGTGGTGACCCCAAATGCATTATCTGATAGAGTGATGGCAAGAGGAATCATACATTTTGCTGCTTTATACAGCAAAACCTTGCAACATGCCTCTAGGTAAATTCCCATGAGTCACACGAGCCCAAAGGGAACTACATATCTACTGTTCTCAAGTCATGGACTCCACCTTCAAGCTCTCGGAAAGAGTGCAGAGAATAGAGGTATGACCTCATAGCCAGCCCCATTTACCCCACTATTTGGGAACACTGGTGTTACACCAGGGCTTCATAAGAGCAAACGTAAGGTCTGTAAACAAGGTGACTGTTGTAGGCTACAGGATCTCATTGATCACTGTTGGAGTCATTTGAGAACCTTAACACTCTTGCTGAAGCAGAACGATTCCACTACTTGCAACTATGGCACTGGGTTCTACAACCTTAGGTTAGAAAAGTAGCTTCAATGAAGTGAACTCCGTTTACGAAATTCCTCTGTATATTGACTTCAACAAGACACCTGGCATCCAGGCTCTATTTCTATCGTAATTAACCACCACAGGGGCAGCCCTAACCACCTGAACCAGGGGCAATCAATGTTTCTTCCAAACAGCGGTTCACAGCGTACATAAAGTTATCATAACACAAATGTTTACAAATCACAAATACTTAGATCAAACAACCCTGGACACTAAATAGTGAAAGAGACAAAAGCTGATAATAAGGCCCTTATACAAAAACTAATTTTTTAAGAAAGACATATAAAAGGTTCTTTATTTAATAAAAAAATAATATTGTGAGGCTCAGACAATTAAGCTGCTACATATAACAAGTAATAGACATTCATAACCAGACAGGTGGCATACAAAAAGAGGGACATAAAGGTCAGAGTTCCAAAACAATACTGGGACTACAACACACAAAACAATGTGTCCTCCATAAATTGCGGCCACAATTGCGTCGGCGGCGTTTCGACCTTTGTCATAAATACATGGTCATCTTCAGGATAGGTAAATAACTGAGCGTCCCACCAAATAATTTCAGTTAGCTGGGGGAGTAAATACCAAGCACAGAAAGTTATGGATGTGTAAAATAGTGCTTTTAACTGGACGCACTATACAGCTCGCCTTCTATTAGTTATATACCTCAGCGACTGTTAAGGGTAAATCTCACATAACTAGTTGTGGGTAGAAATGGTCCTATTCATGGGACATCCAACAGACTCCCGAACCTCATAAATTCATTACAGCTCAAGTAACTATTTCTATCGTAATCCATGGCCACCAGGGAGCAAAACTCTTTCAGCCGCAGTGGGAGACAACTAGGCATCACCTTGGCTACAAAGTAATGGGGAAGATATACCATAGAGCAAATCACTTTGCTAGAGATCGCCAAGGGATGGAATCCTCTTATGAAATCTCTCACAGATGTCACATTACTCCAGCTAGGCTACACATAAGGGATAGGTGAAGTCAGAGGGCTGTTGGGGAGTTGCCCTCAACTCTCCATATTTTGGGAGAGGGAATTAGGCTAATGACTTATAAGAGTCTAGACAGATGCCCCAAAGGGATTTTGCTAAGCAAGTAAATTACCCATTATATTCTGCAAGCGGGAAAATATCATTGCTTTTGCTACATTCCAATCAAATGAAATTGCCATGGTACAGGAATAATCAGATCCCTACATTCGAACTGTAGTTACAAAGGGTTTAGTCACTTTTGAGCCACGAGAAACTTGCTTATAGCTTCCTCAATATGAAATTAAATTTTTGTAAAATATGAGTTCTAGTGCTTTCTTACTTAAACGAGGACCACAAAGGGCTATCCAAAAAGAGTGAGGGTTCTGGGCCTTCTAGATAAGAATACCTAACTTGCCTGAACCGTGGCAGGGTTCTGGGATCTCAGCAGACCTGTGAGTGACACCTGGATGCGGGAGTGAACCAGCCTAGTAAGGAATGGAACCAGGTTAGATTGAGAGAAAAAGGATGTGTTAAGAACTGTGTGTAGAGTGGGGTTGTTGGGTACAGGAGGGTTAACTGAGGGTATGCTCACCTTCAGTTGTATCATATTCTTAAAATGTAAAATTCACAAAACAATTATTGAAACTTAAAAAATAATATAAACTTTTAAAGAAAATAAGTTACCCTTACCATGCGTCCCATATGGGGGGCACCATTTTAATATTTCTTGACATCAGGAAGACTTCAGAAAAACGTAAAGAATGTTCAGGTGTTCTGCTGGTACAATATGTCCTTGTGTTAATTTCCTTTGCTCGACTATCATGAAGACATTAGTGTCATATATTGTCCAAACAAAGTAGTAATTTAATTTAGCAGGCCAAAGCTAGCAATATGCAGCCAAGGAAAACACACTGGTGCATTGAGAGAACAAAATACACATCCACTCTATGAGGAAAGCAGTATTAACCTGTGAAAAAACAGTTCTGTTTTGTTTTGCTTACTGACCTCTGGTTTTGGATCATTGCTGTGACATGGTACAGTGCCCATCTTTTAAAATAAGGTATGCTGCTTGTGCAGCTTGTACAAGAGCGTTTGGGCGGGTTCCATGTGCAGGCTGAATTAGACTGATGTTTAACTCAACATGGTATTGGAACACAGGCAGGACTGTTGTAGATGAGCCCCAGACTAAATTTGTTGTGGCTTCCAAATGCCTTATAATTCAACTGAGGTGTACATCTGCAGCATTTAAATTGGCTAGCTGAAGTTTTTTATTTCTGATTGGCACATGATAAAAAGGTCACTGACGTCGTTTCCTTTCAATTCCTGGGTCACAAACCTATCAAAGACTCTTTTTAACTCTATGTGACTTAATTAACATACCTCAAAAACATAATTTTCTCACCAGGCTTAATGGGATTTGATTTTTGAGCTGCTTTACTGGAAGTCTTAATTAATCTGCCGCCCAGCTAGAAGATAACCCTCCACACACCTAACAGGCACACCATGGAGGGATTAAACCTGCTCCTTAAGCTGAACAGAAAAGCCTACATGTCAAGAGGCGTGCTAAAGTTTATTACTTTGAAATCTTGGGCAGAAGAGACCAGGCCAGGATAAGAGGAGCTTGAGTCAGAGAAGTAATTTTCAATTTTGCTCCAAGCCACCATTTTGATGTCTTACCAGTGTACAATAGTAGAAGATTAGGTAGCCAGAGGGCCCATCCCTATAAGAGCCAGTTTGGTGTGATGTGGCATCAATGGAATGGGTAGGATTCACCCATGTTCTATAACTCCCCATCTTCATTTCATACACAGGGAAGATCAGCCAAGAATAGGAACAACAGAGACAGACCAGTGCAAATGATGACACCCTGACTGGAGTGTGAAGAAACCATTCTAGTCTTGAATTCCCAGTCTCCCTTTCAGGACCAGTTGAGGGTGGATTTGCTAAAGCCGTTGAAGGAAGTAGGTCCCTGTGGACTGGTCCTGACTGTGGATACCACAGAAGTGGGTACTACAGATACCTGCAGAACACAAAAACGCCCTGCAAGCGGCTTAAGGACTGTGCTTGAGAAGTGCAGGTAGAGAGTGTGGTCTACTGCCGGGGACATTGTGGTTCTGCTGTCTGAAGTCCCACAGGTCAGGAAACCATCAGGGCTGTTCAGGAGGGCATGTCAGTGTCCTACAGCCAAGCTGTTTTCAAAAGAGGAGAAAGCAGCTGCTGTTAGACGTCATCCGGCATCCTCCTCTTAACTTTTTGCCATCAGGAGAACCTAGGATATTGCCCACAGTGGATGGTGTGCGCCACCATAATACAATGAAGAAAACGCATTGAAAACTGCATAAAAACTGGACCTTTGGGATCGGAGACTGCCCATCTTGAAATAGCCTCTCATGCATATTCTTTTTTAGGTCTGGTCAAGGCCAATTGATTTTAGTCAAATTTTAATTGTATAGCTGATATACTTACTTAGAGGGTCTTTCAGCCAGCCCTGTTCATCCATTGGTAATTCACACGTTACTTCCCCTACTAAAACATACAGCACAGGGTAATGGGTCAGCCCACTTCAGCTATTGGCTAACTGCACTGTGATTGATGACTTTCTGCCCTTTACTAATGAGCACATCCTCACACAAAGTTGCTATGTTTGGTGCCAGGAACTATTCAAGAGAATGTGAGCTAATTGAGACCCAAAACATATTTTTGCTTTTTTCCAATGTTTTTGTCTAATATTGGCGAGGGCCCAGCGTCTCCCACAACAAGTTTAAAAAAGAAAAATAGAACAAACACTGGCACAGCAAAAAGGTTGCAGCCAATGCCAGTCCAATTGGTTTAGCAAATTTTTACAATTGCTGCATGTGCGCTGGAGCAGGGAGGACAAGCGCAGTTTTTAGGTCAAGTCTGGTCAGCGCATGCACTGCTCTGTAAGGCATGCTGTATCAGAGTATGGGGTTGAAGCTCCGTCCAGTCTCCACCCATTCTTTTCATTGGATTGTGTCAATTTCCTTTGTAAATGCTGGCTTCTGGTTCATTAATAGGCTTTTTAGTCCCTGTTGTTACGTGGTATGTCTTATTAGTCTGTAAGACCTATTTTCTTTAATGAGTTTCTCCTACTGCAGGCACTACATGCTTTCCTGCAACATTCAGTGCGCTATGTGCGCTTTCACTTTCCAAGCAGCCCGGGACAATGGCGGCTGCTTCTTTGAAATGAAATCTAATAGCATTTGCACTGTAAATGACAATGCCTTTTATTTATGTGCTAAGTATCAAAACAGATAAATAAAAGGCATTGTCATTTACAATGCCAATAGTTTAAACTCTCGTAAATGCATGACCTATTGCATTGCAAATGCTTACTTAAAAATTAGGGAGGGAGGGAGGGAGGGAGAGGGAGGGAGAGAGAGGGAGAGTTGATTAGGAAGGAGGTGCGTGGGTGCTCCATGGAGTGGCACCAACACCTACCCGTTAAATAAACACACCACAACCAGTGCATCAAATATTTACAAGCTCACAGGATCAACATTAAACATAAGCCTTTGTCAAGGAGGAGCACCCCATAAGCTGTAACGCGAAATAATTGTATATTTTGCTGGCCCAGCCATAGTAAATTGTTCAGTTCTGTTCCGTGGGCTGTCAGGAGCAGCTGCAGGCCTCCACAAGCCTCTATGAGCAGGGAGAAAAATATCCCCCAGACTCTCCTGGGATGAGCAATCACTCTCCCAGGAGACGCTAGTGCTGATTGCAAGATATCCCCAGGACGGAGCTTCTCTGTTGCCCTGGGAGTGTTGGCGCCTTTGCTGCTTGGCAAGCCAGTGTAAAAGAAGAAAATATAGATCTTCGATGAAATGTTCATTGCTGTGAACTGTTGTCAAATCCATAAAGTCTGGCTTTGTTACAGTAAAAGGTAGATGTCATATGTTTGGTGCAGCCGTAAAGAAATCTAAAGGTACTCAAATCACGAACCCAGGAAGACACCACCCAACTGCTAAACCAGTCGGTGAGGGTTCCTATACGATATAGAAAGCTGAACTGCTAAAACACTTTTGATTCTTATTTGGTTCACAACAGGGGTGTCAAAAACGCTACACCAGCATGAGTGCCTCAAAAGCAGAGTGAGAGACTAAGGAAGACCACCCAGGAGCACCAGAAAAGAGGGTCTAAGAAACTGTTGAAGTAAGAATCTTTACAGGAAGCCAGGTAGTAGATTCCAGGTTGTAACTTAATTTATAATCCGGTTACAATAGCTTTAGGTATAGCCAGAAGCTGATAACTAGGCCATAATGTACGCCCCACCAGGAGCAGCCTCCTAGCTGCTCAGCCTGCTGACACCAACCGCCCAAGATCATGCACCCAACATTCTATGAGGTCATAGAATTCCATTCACAACCAGGCAGAACAACAGGAAAGGAGTAAAGAAAGAAGGAAGATGTGAAATAACATCACAACATATCCTCTTCCCTTACACCAAAAGATAATGAATGGAGAAAAGAACAAAGCACTGAATAAACAATGGCATTACAAAGAAAGATGCGAAGGACCCAATAAATAAAGGCATTAAAAGGAAGATGCGAAATAACAACAGGTATACAATAATAAAACACAAGTATAGACACGTACACGCACACGCACACGCACACCATCCCTTTTTCTCACAAGGAGAGAACAACAAAAGTAAAGCGTATACCAAAGAAAGGGACCATTTGGTAGGCCAAAAACATAAGTACAGAGTAATGAGCATGAGAAATAAAAAGAATGCAAAGACCCTTACCACAACACCCGAAAGGACATAAGAGTCTCAAGCAAATATGCAAAAAGGCAAAACGCACACAATGCAAATCCTGCAATTCAAATCAAAGCAGGCACGCAGGATCACAATGCAAAAAGAAACGTAACAGAATCCTGAAAGGACAAGAAGTCTCAGGAAGTAAACAACACGTACAAAACTTGAGACGCCTCCGGCACCCCTATGATGAGTGAATAAAATCCGCCGTATAGCACACAGTGGATCAGCACGGTAAGCATGGCAGGACACCAAACACACAACATAGGAAAAAATGTACGGACGTGATGAGCAATGGATGAAATTAAACAACAGAATAGTACATGGAATGCACCTGAAAGAAACGTACCGGGATACTCACCCGTCAAGGAAAACATTAAATGGGATACACTCACCCACAGGCAATATACCGGGATACACTCACCCATAAAGTAACCTACCGGGAAACAGTCACCCGTCTAATAAAGAAAACAAAGTGGGATACACTCACCCAAAAGTAAAAATCCGGGATACACTCACCCAAAAGTAAAAATCCAGGATACACTCACCCATTAAGTAATATACCGGGATACACACACCCGTCTAATAAAGAAAACATAAGGTGGGATACACTCACCCAAAAATAACAATCCGGGATACACTCACCCGTGAGCAGGAAGTACAGGGATACACTCACCCATTCATAAAGAACAACTCTGAAAAACTAGAGTTACACTGTGCACTTGGCAGAACAAGTAGAATAACAGGAATGCACAGTAAGTATAATGCACAACACACAAAGCATATCATAATCATTCATTCATATTGGCAACTCTCAGATTTCTCATTACTGGTGTATTCCGAAGAGAAAGAGACCACTGATGCTATGAAATAGCAATGGTGTGCCTCCTCAAAAACTAACCCAGACAAGAACAGATGACCAGTCGTGGTTTCTACAAAAAAGTCATGTGAGACAAAGTAAGAATCTGATCACACTTGTACTTTACCAGAAGTGAATCAGTACTAGAGATACAAGGCTAGAGTCATACATGCAAACTTATCAAAAGTCGACATGTTTCACTGAGATGACAACATATGAGCAGTTTCACAGGGATCAACACTTAAAACCTGAGTCCCCAAGAAAGAAGAGGTGACTCGAGGTCAAGAAAGACAAATCTGAATAAAGACTCAAACGGTAACACATACTGGATAACGTAGCATATCATTTCTGAAAAGCATGGACAACATGAAAGAATTACAAATAAACATAAATACATTCTGACCCACTAATCACCAAAAAGCTACTGCAACGTAATTAGACCGGTAGGCTGTGAGCAGTAAAGCCTCAAGTACACATATATAACTATATAAGGCATGTGAAGGATCAACAAAAAATGCATAATTTGCTTCTGAATCAGTCAAAAAGGTCTGTTGACTCACAATTTATAGTTAATGAAGCTAGAATACCGAGGGCACCTAGATAGGGTCTCAAAAAGGTATTCCTCATGTCTTTTATGCTGAGCTGTTTGGCACAGAGCGGTACAATACTTCATTGTAAGGTGTGACAATGAGAGATAAGTAACATCTTGGGCAAAGAAGCAAGCTCACTCATGGTGTGAAAGAAAGAAAACAGCACAGTGTTTAGCACAATACACATACATTTGGACTATAATACAGGGAAGAAGTCCAAGAGGATTTACCTCCGCTCGGAATAATCTCTTCCACGCTGCAGAAGCCACTGCATTGGCATGGAGAGTGGAACCATGGGATGGTGACGTGTATCTGGCATACCACAAGGGCTCTTCAGTAGAAACTAACAAGGGACTACATAAGGAGGCCCTGAAAAACACCACACTGAAAGGTCGTGGTCACTTGAGAGAATTCGTAAGTTTCAAAGAAGATGCTTGTGAGGTCCACGTAAATGTCAGAAAACATTCTACAGACACATGTGATGTCTGAATGCTGTTTCACAATCTTACAGGGGTGGCATCTTTCATGACGTTTAGTTTTCAAAGACTGGGCCTGTATCATGAACTCATCAGTGGAACTTCAGTTTCTCATCTGCCCTCAACGACGCATAATTCATAATGTACAGTGGAGCTTGTCCGCTTTCCTAAATAAAGCTTATACACTTTTCTTTAACTCCAACCATAACTATGACACGTCAGCAAATGCACCACCTGCTTATACCCTATTCACAAGAATCAAAAACAGACACCTTTTTCAATGGGTAAGTGCAAGGCTTATTAGAATGGTGGACTAGTCCCTGTTTGAACAGGTCATGCAACAGCAAAGAAAGTGCTTTAAATACATGCAGGATTAAAGGCAGGAAGAGTTGTACAAATGGTTTAAGTGACTTCAAGGACGCAAACACGACGGCCCTTCCAGGATATGGTGGGAGGTTGTCAGACAGAAATGGCTCTCAGCCTTTCAAAGTTGTACTGAGAGATTTATGCAAGTCAGAAAAATAAAGAAGAAAGACTGGCAAATATCAACCTTCGAATGATCAGGGTTCATTTTATGGCTGGTCGCTATAGGAAACTGGCCGTTCTTTATGAAAGCAGAGGGCAGTTTCGTCAACAATAGCATAGGAACTGTGGTCACAGCTTGCGTCCCCGATGCAAAGTGCAAGGCTTTCAAATGCGGACAGGCCTCGCACCTTGACCACTCCAATCTTAGACATTAACACAGGGGGACTGTACCTCCTCACTCTATCACCTCCAAGCTGTGCCACCATACCCCCACAACAATGCGCTCATCCATAAGCAGATAAAGACTGACTGGAGAAAGTATACACACTTCAGAAGGAAGTCACACATATTTACAAGTTAGAATCATTCATTCCTATTAACATGCTATTATATTGCCCATAACACTCTGATCACACGCCAGTGACATTTACATCACTCAGTTTGCCCTGTTCACTCACTATTATCCCCCTTAGTTAATGCACCAAGGATGCTCAGAGGTGGATTAGCTCCCTGCCTGACCAACCTCACCGCTCTTGTCAATTACCCAGCAATACACTATTAGTTTTCTCTAAAGCCCCTATATAAGACCTCACCCGTGGGCCGTTAGGTATGGCCTTATTGCTGAGCTGGTTGTTGCTTTCCATGGGTAAAAAAAAAAATCACACCTGCTCCAGCAGCATGTCACCCGGTCCAAAGCCACGGATTTCTTCAAGCTGCAGTCAGATGACACACCAAAGTGATGTTTATGCAGGGAGCCACCAGGCTAACGGGTTGCTGGGGCTGGTGGTGCAAGGGCTGCTCCCTAGTGATAGCTGCCTTGCATCCTGAGACCCACTACTGCTGATCAGTCTTCGAGCACAGTAACTGAGGGAACTGGTAACCAGCACTGTCCATAGTGTACTCGTTGTGAATGCCAACTAGCTTCTCATCAAGGTCCCCTCGAACACCAAGGCAGCAGGACAAGTGGTTTAGTGAGGCTGTAGGACCAGCAAGGGTCGACCTCCTTGCAGAATCGAGTCCGCTTTTTAGCCTGCACCAATTCCCCACTGGGATAATGCTGGATCATGTGTTGGAGCTTTAAGTGCGAGGAGGGGAGGAAACTGGAAAGGAGACCTTGTCAGGGGTCCTCAAGTCCTCCGCTGAGCAGCCAGGATCAAATAATTCGCTCAGGTTCTAACATATGATGCACTGTAGTTGGGGAAGCCTCATCGCAGTGCCATATAGTGGCCATCTTAGATGAGGGGGAATTCCCTCCCAAGTCAATGGGGTTAGCTAGTGGCCAAATTCCATCATCAACACTAGTTCATGCGAATTTCCCACAATAGCTCAAGCTTTGCTGACCTTCTCTGTTTCATTTCGTGTCTGCATTTCAACTTTATGTTTCACAATTGTGTGATCTACAGCTTCTGGATACAGCCTGAGGGAGAACATTCTCTGGGCGGACTAACAACTGCTGACCAATCACAGTCTGACCCTGCTGCAAAGAGGCAGGTCAACAGAGGTGCCAACAGCCGCCTCTCTATTCTCTCTTTTTTTGGCTGTGACATGAGCTCTGGGAAACAGCAAAAGCACACTATAATCATATCTAAAAATGGTGCAACTTAACAGTTTCCAGCACACCTGTGTCCTCAGTGACTGTCTGCCAGGCTTTTATGTAGTCTTAATTAACCTTCCACTCGTCTGCTGTAGCTAAGGCATTTAGAGGTACATAAACTAGGATAATGTTACCTTTGAAAAACTCTCCTTTGAAACAGTGTGTGGACTGTCTCGGGTATGTTCATTTATAGGTTGATCCATTCGACCACGTAATCTCTTCTTTGTCAACAAAGAACCATTAAATATTGTGTGAATGTTATGGCTTTAAAATTGGCCAGTGTTGTCCACTTATGGTCAAAACCACAACCAAAATACTGTGCATCCTCATTTTCTAAACTTACAAAGTGATTGGATCCAATCTGCCTGTTCACCCCTGAGGGACCCTGAATCCTCTCTGTTGCCTCCAAAGACCTGAACCGTAGTTTGACATTAGAACCAATAGACGGCCAGAGGTTTAAAAAGGCAAATGGTGTATATCTTCTGTGGGTGTCGGTACCACTGGAGCTGCTGTAACATTAACTTACGCCACCAAGAATGGGTTCAGGGAACAGCCCTGCTTATGGCCGCACACATGCTTGGATGTCTTGGACAAATTCCAGACATCTTGGAAGATGGAAGCGCCGAGGGCTTCATCAAACAATAGAAGAATCACGGGACTGTTGTAAAAGGCAGAGAAAGAATCAAAGTCACTGTCAGCAAAGCACTGGGTTCTTATGCTGCTTTAAAAATAAACAATCATTTCTGCGAGTGATCTTTGCCTCATCCCAAGAAAGGTCACTATATTATATACATTCTATATCTAACGAGCTTTTTGCAGAGTTTGAATGTACAAAATCTTACGTGTTGGGCCCACATTATAATTAATTTTCTTAAAAGGGGAAATTCGTGGAAATGTTTCGTCTGCTCGACTCATGGCCTGATTAAAGACAATGCTGTCGGTCACCTCTGTCTGAAAATCAATAATATGCCGCCTGGGGTGGCACCTAAAGGAGTGGCACGCCATGCACATTTTAAATGGAAGCAGTATTCATTCAAGCCCTGCCAGCCTGCCACCTACTGGCTCCGAGCGGCACGGGTGGGGTGTGTTGTATAAAATTTCAGATGTGTGCAAAAGAGTGGTTAGGTTAAACATTTCAAGTTATTCCACTCGTGTATTGATACTTTAGGCAAGGAGAGAGCTGTGATTTCCTTAAGGTGGAGCCACAGCGGGCTCTGCTGTGAATAACACACTCTCTGCCAGCTCTCTGCTGGCAGCCTCGGTGTAGAAGCCCTCCCCGTTGGAGGGAGGGGGGTCGACAGCGTTTTATCATACCCGTGACCACCACAGAGAACAAGTAAAATGATCAGTTCACAGCATGCCAGGGACACCGACTTTGCATTAAAATAAACCTCATCCTTTGAGTAGGTCTCTTTGGAAAATAAAACAAGCATTTGCAATGCAATAGGTCTTGCATTATTAAAGTTTGAGCTATTGGCATTGCTAATAATAATGCAACACCAATAGCTCAAACATTCAGTAATGCGAGACCTATTGCATTCCAAATGCTGGTTATAAAAAGTTCTCCGAAGCAGTGTTTTGCGGAAAGGCAATATGCAAATGTGTCCCACGTTTTTTTTGCGTGCCCGGGCTGATTTCTAATCCCAATCCAACCCTGCTTGAAGACCCACAGTGCCCATGTGAGTGTGATCTCTTCTCCCCTTCCCCTGTGCCTTGAAGCCCCGTAGTATAGATGTGAGCGCCTACCTAGTCTCTCTCCCATGCGTTAACGCCCCAGTGCACTCGTGAACGGGCCTCACGATGCGTATGATCTCCCACGCATCCCCTGTCGTGCCGTGTGACACGAGGCTCTGCGTGCATAAATGAGCTAGGCTCACGAAGCATCTGATCTCCCACTCCGCTCCCCGTCCCCTGTGCCTTGAAGCCCCGCAGAATAGAGGTGCGAGTGCCGACGCGTTCCCTCTCCTATGCGTTAAAGCCCCGCCCCAGTCACAGTGCACTCGTGAATGGGCCTCACGAGGCGTGTGATCCCCCACGCATCCCCTGTCGCCGCCGTGTGACACGTGGCCCCGCGTGTACAAGTGAGCTCCCCTCATCTCCCGTGACACCGCAGAGGTCGACAGAGAGCGGTTCACTGGGAGGTCAGTCAGCACGTCTCGCTGTCTGACATGAGTGATCCCTCCGGATGCCAAGCTGGCACGCAATAAATCTGACATTATATTACATGACATCTTCAACTGTCCTGCCACGAGGTGTGAACCAGACAAGCATGGACACTGCGACGACTACACTGAGCAGAGCAGGCAGACCGGGCGGAAATGGAGCTCATTGGTTATCTTACAATAATACAACAGGTCACACTGATGTGTGCGTGAGCAACGTCTTTGTGGGAGCTCCTTCTCATGGGGTATAAGGGAGTTCCAACTCTGAGGTGTGAGGGAGCTCCGTCTCTGTGGGAGCCTCATCTCATGGGTGTGAGAAGCTCAGCCTCTGAGGTGTGAGGGAGCTGCCTCTCTGAGGTATAAGGGAGCTCCATCTCTGAGGCAGGGGCTGCTGGTGATATTTCAAAGTGGTGAGCCATAAAAGATCTGGACAAGTACCCAGTGGCCAGCGAGCATAACATACATGCACTTCGGGGGTTACCCTCCCCCAATAACATTTTGAAACCAGACTTCAGTAGCTCTGAGTGTTCCCTGGACAGCACCTGCACTCTGTATGTACATGCATAAATTATGACGCTGTGTAAGAAAATGTCAGCAGTTCTGGTTGAGTCATGCACAGCACTTCGGCAGCACTTCGTGCACCATACAAGGCACTTTGGCAGCTTTGTCTGTACCACACAAAGCATTTTGCTGCTCTGTGTGTGCCATACACAACACTTCGATAGCTGTGATTGTGATATACACGGCGTATCTGCCGTTCAATGTATGCAATGCATGGCACTTGGGTGGCTGTGTGTGCCATGCTCTGAACACCTGCTGCTCTTTGTGCCATGCACATCACACCATCAAAGCTGCGTTTTCACAATGCCCGGAGACTCCCAGTCTTGGCCACGCCCCTCCAACTGAACCGAATCAGCATAACTCGGACATGACGATCATTACAAATCACAGCGCAGATGTAAACAGTTACAGAAATTAACAGGATGAGCACATTACAGAATGTGTTGAACAACCTACAAATAATGCTTCTAACAACTGGGCACTCAATAGGGATGATGGTAGATTTCATATATTTAAAGAAGTGTTGTTTGCTGGTCTTCGGTTCCTGCTTAGGAAGCTGCCCAGAATAAAAAAAATAAAAAAAAACGCCACTGAAAGCGATCACTTTCGCGATCGCTATTGTAGAAAGAAAAAAAAAAACAAGCCGCGAGTGGTGCGCGCGCGCGCCTTAGCAGACATGTGCTTTCAATTATCGCGCCCGTGTCTCGGCACAATAATTGAAACCACATGGGATTTGGTGCGCGTAACAGATACCAATAGGCCGTGGGCGGAGCAATGCGCCAGTCTTTGGCCTATTGCGTGCTCTGTTAAAAAAAAAACACGGACGCAAAGCCCAATAGCGGAACCCTAAAGGAAAAGCACATGCACGAGTGTGTGCGATTCCAGGGTCCGTTTCTAAACCCCTACAAAAGGCCTCGCCTGCGCGAGCAGTGCTGCGCACTGCATCGCAAGGGGTGGGCCCTAAAAAAGGATCGCCGATCTGTCATGGCGCTATTAAATGATGGGTTATTGAGCCCTTGCAAATTTCCAGTTTCAAATTATGTTGGTGTCAGAAATTCAGGATAAAACCCCCAACGTCGCAGAATGGAACTCTTAACATGGCAGGGGGAGGGGTTTGAGAACCGAGGCTGGTTGGCGGAAGTTGTGTTTCGCTACCCCAGCTGGTCCCTCTGCTTGTCCATCAACGTTACAAATGAGGCCCATAGCCCTATAATTAGTGAGTGCTAGGGAAACACTTCTTTGCACTCAGAGGCAAGTCAATAAACAAAGAAGAACGTTGTGTATCACGTCACAAGTTTGTAAAGATTTAAACCGAGATATGAAAGTGCTGTACTTTCTTAAACACCACACCTAAGCATACATGCAAGAGCTTTGGTCTATGTGTGCCCTTACAAGAACTATTCACATAACCTGGAAAGATTCAAACTTATTCCATTAAAGTTATACGAGCACTTCTGAATCCGACACACAACCCTCTGAGCTATTTTATCAGAATTACAAACTTGTTCCATTACAGGATCCCTGCCACAAAGGCCATGACCCTCTGAGCTGTTTTCATAGTATACAAACCCTATCCTGACCATCCTTTACGCATAATGCTCTGCTGCTGCACATTAAACATTTCAATTAGTTTACGTCGATTCACACCCGAGACACTAGGTCTCACACACATTACTGGAGCAAGTGCATTAGCCACCTGAGCTACATTACTAACACTATATATGAAGAACAATTACCCCCTAAACTACCTTAAATCGTGATGTAACAAGGATTACGTTGAGAGATATGGGAAACCCAATAAACCCTTGTAGGCTTGGGCAATAAACAGTACAATGTAAAGATAGTCTACTAGGGATTCTGTTTCTGTACAATTGTGGGTTTTTTCAATTCATTTAGGCGAGTAAGTCATGTGAGATCAACCTTGAACGTGTCCACAGGACAACAACAACAAATGTGGATAAAAGGTAGAAAGCACACAGAGAGTCCTATTTGTATTGAAATAGTTTATATATTTTATATATCAAAAATTGATTCAGGGGGATACATAAAAAGAAATGAACCATCAGCAAAAAATGTCATGAAAAGATGTATAAATCAATTAAACAGGCAGTTCATAACAAGCATCAGCTCCTAAAGTGAAAAGAGAGCAACTGAAAAGCAAGGAGTTAACGCGGTCCGGGTCCGGGCTCAAGCTTAACCAAGATGGCGCGGGTGTAAACCGAATCCAACAGTCCAGCGCTGGATCGAACAAACAGGAGACCGTGCATAGACAGAGGCGCTCAATGCAGACAGAAGCGCTCAAAGCCTGCGATATCCCACACCTGTGTATGCGAAAAGGCAGTGGGAAAGACATCCGTACCGCAAACAGAGGCGGTACTCTGCAAAACTTTACAAAGATGGCAGGCAGAAAGTGAAACCAACAACACCTAAGGCAAGGAAGCCGGGCGGGACGGGGAAAACAAGGGACTACACAGCAGAAGTAAAGAGCCCCACATAAGTGTGCAGTGCCCGAGTGTATGAGAAAAGACAGGGGGAAAGGCATCCGAACCGCAAACAGAGGCGGTGCCCCGCATACATTACAAAGATGGCGGACCTAAAGTGAAACCGACAACGCCCATGGCAAGGATGCAGGGTGGGGAAAAACAAAGAGCCCCCCGCTCACGGCCCAGCTAAATTGCAGAGAGCTCAAACAAAGAACCCACTGAGGCGGAAAACAACGTGGGAACTGCTGCTGTCACACTAAGGGTACGCAGGTACAAAAAGAACGGTGCATAACGGCTGGCTTCTCGGCAGACCTCGTAAGGGATGAAGTGAAAGCGAACCCCCAGACACCGCGGTGCCACAAAATGGCGGAATAGAGTCCATCTACCAGAGCGCCTGAACCATACACTGGGCCTCTTTGGCACTACAAGCAGGTCACCAAGAACCGGCGCAGCACAACACCAGAACGCTGTCGCTAGGAGAAGGGGGCTAGAAGCAGCAGGCAGTTATTGACCGGGCCCGCCCATATGCCGCCAAAGAAGACAACCAGCAAAACACCCAACAAGGTCTCGAACTTTTTCGCACCGGCGGACAAGCGCCCCTCGACGAACCCTGCGGAGGTAGCGGACAACATGGCCCTGACTAAAGACGTTTTTCTGAGCTTGTTTAGGGACTTTAAGACAAAACTTCGGAAGGACCTCAGCCAAGACATCCAATAACTGTTTATAATCATGTAACTTTTAGTGAACAGCCTACCCCCTACCCCTCCCTGCTCTACTCCTCTCCACTTTCCTGCTACTGATTTCTGCCCTTACCTGTCCTGGCCCTAGTCCCCACCCTGTTTACCTGTGAATTTTCCCGCGTCATTTGAGAGCTAGCTATTCTGTTTGATGCCCGATGGAGCTACCTGGTTTAGCTATAGGGGAGACAGGGCGGGGATTCCCTCCTTGGACGTCACCTACCCAGTCGGTCTTTAGCCAGACTTCCTTTCGTCTCTCCTGTCGTCTCTTCCCGCTTCCTCCCTCTATTTATTATCTCTACTTCTCTCCTCTCTCAATGTATTGAGACTGAACTTTTCTGTCTGATGCCCGATGGAGCTACCTGGTTTAGCTATAGGGGAGATGGGTCGTGGACTCCCTCCTTGGTCGTCTCGTACCCAGTCGGCCTATAGACAGTTTTCATTTCATCTCTCCTGGTTGTCTCTTCCCCTATCCTCCCTTTCTCACCTTCCCTGTCCCCCCTCTTCTACGCTCTATTTATTTTGCCATCCATGCTCCTTAAATTGTTTCTTATTGAGACCTAGCTATTTGGCCAAAGCCCGATGGAGCTACCTGACAGCTATGGAGGAGATGGGTTTGGGGACTCCCCCTCGACCGTCACCTACCCAACCGTCTTTGGGCAGACTTTCCTTCGTCTTTCTGCCGTATCTCCCTCCCATCCTGTTTTTCTGCGAACCTCTTCCCTCGACACCTGAGACCAAACTACTTTGTCTGATGCCCGATGGACCTACCTGGTTTAGCTATAGGGGAGACGGACGGTGGATTCCCTCCTTGATCGTCACCTACCCAGTCGGTCTTTAGACAGACTTCCTCTCGTCTCTACGGTTGTCTCTTCCCTTATCCTCACTTTCTCACCTCACCTACCCCCCACTTCTGTTCGCTCTCCTTTCTCGCCTCCCTAACGTATGGCTGACTGTTCGTTGTAAGGTATAATTGTTGATCTTTTTCTGTTATACTGTTAAACCACATTGTTGCACTACCTTTCGTCCCTCCTGCTGTCTCTTTCCGCATCCTCCCTCTTTTTATGTCTCTCCTTCTCCCTTCTCTCAATGTATTGAGACTGGACCTTTTTACTGTCTGATGCTTGATGGAGCTACCTTGTTTAGGTATAGGTGCGATGGGCCGTGGATTCTCTCCTTGGTCTTCACCTTACCCTGTCTGTCCTTAGATCTCTTTTCGTCTCTCCATATTGTCGCTTCCCCTATCCTCCCTTTCTCACCTCCCCTGCCCCCTCCACTACCTCTCTCTCTCCTTTCTCCACTCTCCTAATTGTATTGCCTATTCTTTTTTTGGGATTTTTTTTGTGTAATTGTTGAACTTTTTCTGTTACATTGTTGATTCTCATGTAAAGCGCTCTGATACCTCCGGGTCTAGCCAGCGCTATATAAAACTCTTTAAATAAATAAATAAATCATACCAGAAACGGAAGATAATGAAGAACAATGACTTCCTGATGTGGCCTCTGTAGGCTGACTGCAAAGCTGAACGACGCGCCGCCAAGGACACTGGGCAGAGGTCCTCCGTGGTCAAGGAGGGGGGCCGCCGACTCCGGAGAGTCTTTCACCCCAGCGAGCAAGTACTGTGTTTTGGGATTGGGTCAGGCACTCTGCTGAGTTGGGGGGGCGGGCAGTTCTAAGTCCGTTTAGCAGGGGGGCAGGGAGGGGGGGGGTTGGGGGTTGGGAGGTTATGCAATTTTTAGTTAGTTACACTGGTCTAGATTGGAATAACATGATACATGCGCGTAGTATAGCTGGAGCCTGGCGACCCCTTCGAACGCAGCCAATGCAGCAAATGCATGCTTTCAACCGCAGATGCTATGGCACGCACCACACGAGCTGAAGTAGGGAGGGAGGATTCTACACTAGAGCAGGTAACACCATTGCAACTCATGACATGGAATGTGAGGGGGCTGGGGGATAAGGTCAAACGAGGATTAGTATTGCAAAGCATAAGAAGATTGAGTCCAGCCCTAGTCCTCCTACAAGAAACACACCTGACCGGCACGGCAACGCAAGCCCTAGACAGGAAAGGCTACCGTATGATTGTTCACTCAGCATTCACTAGGGGGTCCCGTGGTACAGGGATCCTCATGCACCGCTCTTCTAGGTTCATAGTCCAATCCACAAAAACAGATACGCAGGGACGCTTTGCAGCGACACATGGACAATGGGAGGGAAGGCCGCTCAATGTGGTCTCGGTGTATATTCCACCGATACTGCACGCAGTCGCTCTCCCAGAACTAGGGAGGTTTCTGCTGGACCTCCCAGAGGGAGATCTCATCTTAGGAGGGGACTTTAACGTGGTGGTACACAACACACATGACAGATTCCCGGTGCGAACACAGACCCCTGGGCCTTCCCGGCTGCACGGCTTCCTGGAGGCACAGGGTTTGGTAGACCTCTGGAGGCAGCTCCACCCGAACGCTCAGCAGTACACGTATCACTCGGTGGTCCATGATAGCTTATCACGGATCGATTACTCACACTGGGACACGGTCTTCTCACTATCGATGACGTGCAAATTAAGCCGAGGGGTGTCTTGGATCACTCCCTGTTGACACTGGTTCTTTCCAACCCTGAGCGGACCCGGAAGCGGATCTACCCGATCTACCCGGGATACCTTAGGGTGCCACAAGTGGCTAAAACACTGAAAAGAGAAACGAGGTCTTACCTCGCTGAGAATGAAGGGTCGGTAGCGTCTCCCTCTGTTTTATGGGAGGCCTACAAAACGGTTCTTCGAGGGCGAGCCATCTCCACTATCACGGGATATAAGCGCACCCAAAAACAGGAACTATTAGACCTAGAAGACAAACTCGCCAGGGCTACCGACAGTCATGAGGCGGACCCGACGGGAAACACGCTACACACGCTCCGTCTGTGGCAACAGCGTCATACCGACCATATACGCCGCAGAGTAGTGGATAACATAGCAACCACAGCACACAGGATATACGATGTAGGGGACAAGGCTGGTAGACTCCTTGCATGGCTGGAGAAGAAACGGGGTGGGCAGAGGAATATACTGCAATTGAAGGATCCTGCGGGTATGCTACAAACTCGCCCGTCACTGATAGTTGAACTCCTGGCGGACCATTTCCAAACAGTCTACTCCCCTGAAATCGATGTTACACGGGAGATGGCAGAGACTTCTCTCATGGGAATACCCACTCGCACCCTGTTGCAGGACGAAGTGGAAGAGCTGGAAACAGACCTGACCGCTGAGGAGATACAAATAGCTATCGCAGCACTTCACTCGGGGAAAGCGCTAGGTCCCAATGGGATACCGATTGAATGGTACAAAACCATGTCGGAGACGCTCTTCACGCCCCTACTTAACATGTTTAAAGAAAGTCTGGAGCAGGGACAATTGCCGCCCGACCAACGTGAGCCGACCATCATCCCAATCCTGAAACCTGGCAAACCACCTGAGGAAAGCGGCACATACCGTCCGATATCCCTCCTTAACGCCGAAAGCAAAATCCTGGCAAAACTCTTGGCCAACAGATTGATGCCCCATCTGGCGCGCTTAATACATCCGGATCAGTCGGGATTTATGCCGCACAGGAGTACGGCGCTGAGTCTCAGACGATTGCATGGGGTGATGGCAAGAGCCCCGTTATTGACGGAGCCAGCAGCAATCCTTTCGCTTGACGCCAAAATGGCGTTTGACCTTGTAGAATGGAGCTATCTCTTCGCGGTCTTAGAACGGATGGGCTTCGGCCCGAAATTCATACAATGGATTAGGCTGCTGTATAAAAACCCTGTGGCGCGAGTGACAGCAAATGGCCACATCTCAAGAGAAATATCGTTGGCGAGGGGTACGAGACAAGGCTGCCCTCTCTCGCCACTACTGTTCGCCCTAGTGCTAGAACCTTTGGCCACTGTCATTAGGACCACCCGGCTACTGCGGGGCATAAATTGGGGAGACGGTTGGGAAGTCAGGGTATCACTATATGCCGACGATATGTTGATATACTTAACGGACCCGGCAGCGGGTATTCCGGTGTTGCTGGCATTATGTGAGAGACACGGGATAGCATCAGGGTACAAAATCAACTGGACGAAATCGGTGCTTTACATGCTGCACGAGACACCGCCGGTCCTGGGTGAGGACTGCCCATTGCTGCTGGAGACCGCCTCTTTCAGGTACTTAGGGATCCAAATCACACGTGATCATGTGACCTTTCAAGACCTGAATCCAAGGCCGCTGCTTGAAAGGCTGAAATCGGATGTGCGACACTGGAAGACCCTCCCGTTAACATTATTAGGCAGAGCGGCGCTATTCAAGATGATGGCGCTGCCCCGTTTCCTATATGTCTTGGAGAATACGCCAGCGTTGATCCCATCGTCGTTCTTCCGGCCGGTATCTAGTCAACTGTCTAGCCTATTATGGGGGACTAAACCGCCTAGGATCGCGCATATTAAATTGATTAGGGACTGGTACAGTGGAGGGATAGCACTCCCAAATTTGGAAATGTACTATTGGGCGGCCCACCTCAAGGTGGTCAACCAGTGGATACATAGACCACAGGACGACCCGGCATATTTAGCGGACAGACGTCAGCTAGGCACTAACACCCTACTGGCCCCACTCTACAACAAAGGTCTGACGGCTAAACTGAGCGGTCCAACTAGACACACTGTGTCGCTGTGGCATAAAGCCCAAACACGACTAGGATGGGAGGGGGTGATTACACGACTTACGCCCCTGTGGGACTCCAAAACCCTGGGTAACCTGCGGCACAGTAAGGGCTTTACTCAATGGGACAACATTGGGATTACCACAGTGGGGGATGTGTGGACGAAGGACGGAGTGGTTCCATTTGAGACTCTGAGGGAGCAATACGATATGGGCGTTACTGAGACATACCGATACATACAGATGCGACACGCTTTAATGACAGCAATAAAACCGGGTACTAATGTCCCAGAGTCGGCTCCGCTGGAAGACCGACTACTCACAGACTATATGGAAACTGGCGCTACTTCCAACACCTATCGCAAACTGATAAACAATTTGCCCGACCCGTTGCAGAAACTGAAGGAGAAATGGGAGAACGAGGTAGGGGAGATGGATGAGACGAATTGGAACGCTGCAATGGCGTCTCCCAAAGAAGCCGGTATCTCGGCAAGATTTCGGCTAGTGCAATTTAAAATATTACACAGAGTATATTACACACGCACTACCCTACATAAAATCCAGAGGGCAGACCACCCGTACTGCTTGAGAAACTGCGGGGAGGAGGGCACATTGTTCCATACCCTGTGGTCTTGTCCCAGCATGGTAGAATACTGGCGGCGTGTGACGCGCACTGTCGCCCAGACTTTACAAATCCCAGTCACGCCTGACCCTAGAGTTTGTTTGTTGAATGTATGTGGCCCAAACAACCTGACGCCCCATGGACGAAAATGGGTGGTTATCGGGATGATGTTGGCAAAGCGAGACATATGGGGGGCAGCTGAAACATCGACTCTAGCGCAATGGTGCAGGAACATGGATATGCTCATGATAGTGGAGCGGGCGGTATATCAACAGAGAGCCAACCCACGTAAATGGAACAAATTGTGGTCACCATGGAACACATATAGGGGGGACTTGTGTGAACCACTGCCAGAAGAGGGAGACATGGATAGTTCAGGGGAGGAGGATGAAATTGATTAGGAAGGGAAGGGAGGTGGGAATGTGTAATGACGGGGAGAGCTCCAGGATCTCCCGTGCTCTCATGGCTGAGATACTACGTAGATGAACGGAGGGGTGCGTGACACTCACTGCTATACTATTACTAATTAATACAGCATTGTTCGATCTACATGATGCTATACTATCCAATCACTGACCTTTAAAGTTAGAAGTTATGTTTAGCAAAAGAAAAGGTAAAATGGAAAGTTGCACTAACGGTTGGTGAAGGCTGAATGTTGACGCTGCACCGACGAATATATATACTTGCAAGTTTTATTCTGTGATGCAACAATAAAAACAATTTAAAAAAAAATAATAATAAATAAATAAATACATTTCTTTGGAGTTGATGGGGGAGTCGACGTTTCGGTCTTGGCAGCCTTAGTCTATAAGACCATCATCAGGACAATTGATTTTTGCAGGAGAAGCCCCTTCTATTGGAATAGAGGTTGATGCGGAAAAACACAATATATGTGACCTTAAAAATAGGTATTTTGCGGATTTCGCTTTGGGAAAAAATTTCGAGTAACTACGTACTCTAAAAGCATTCCATCATTGATGCTGGGTCTCTCTTCTCTTCTAAGAATATTAATTTTGACAGATCGACAGCAATGTGGTCCTGACTACCACCTTGCAACAAGGTCACATATATTGTGTTTTTCCGCATCAACCTCTATTCCAATAGAAGGGGCTTCTCCTGCAAAAATCAATTGTCCTGATGATGGTCTTATAGACAAAGGCTGCCAAGACCGACACGTCGACTCCCCCATCAACTCCAAAGAAATGTATTGTCTGAAGAGTAACGTTTATTCACTGTTGGTTTACAATTGCTCTCTTTTCACTTTAGGAGCTGATGCTTGTTATGAACTGTCTGTTTAATTGATTTATACATCTTTTCATTAATTTTTTGCTGATGGTTCATTTCTTTTTATGTATCCACCTGAATCAATTTTTTATATATAAAATATATAAATTATTTCAATATAAATAGGACTCTCCATGTGCTTTCCACCTTTTATCCACATTTGTTGTTGTTGTCCTGTGGACACGTTCGAGGTTGATCTCACATGACTTACTCGTCTAATTGAATTGAAAAAACCCACAATTTTACTAGAAATAAAATCCCTTGTAGACTATCTTTACATTGTACTGTAACAAGGATTAGGCACTTAGTGTGGTAGTTTAGCCAAGACAGTTCCTGCTGCAGCGGGAGCAAGTCTGATTTCCAGAAGGTCATGAACCCTCTACAGTAGTACAGCAACCAAATAATGAATGGACTGGAATGAATGATCTGAATGAATTTAGGACTTATAAAGCGCATGGTTACTCCAAAGGAGTGTCCCCGAGCTAAAAAGTACCATCATATAATGGTCGGGAAAGTCATAATGAGCATGTCCCCTCCAACGCGTCCCTACAGACCCACCGCTATTACTTGCACGGACCGCAGCTGCGAGGCATAGAGTTCCAAATCTCGGCTTGGGGCCCTAAACTGGTACCAGTGGCTGAGATTAATTCAAGCATCTCTAATCCATCACTTTTTCATTCACTGTTTGTTTGTGCCCGCGATTAATAAAGTAACCCAAAGGAGCTTCACCATTGGATTCCTCCTTGTACCCAAGTTGTTTGGGGGCTGAGTTTATAAAAAGTCTGCATACCCACTGGCAGTACATAAGAGCTCTGTCCTTGACTCTGCTCCTGGTCTATAATGGTACAGTGAACAAAGAGAATTGACTCTAATGTGGCTTCAGATTAATTCAAGCATTGTAACAATGACTTTTCTTTTTTTTTTTTTTTTTAAACCTTTATTGTACAGGGAAGGCTCACAAATACGGGCCTACAACCCAGCGGGCCGGCCACCACAAATAAGGATCATAATCAACAATACAGAAACGCATACAGAATATCCCAACAAATCATACAGGAAATAAGGGCTAAAAGCCATATAGCAACCAGCAGGGACAGGATACGAGAAGGTTGATTTTCTAATATATAGAAACGGGTACAACAGGATAATAAACAGGTAGGAAGTCTCGGAGGGCCGTGGTGGGCCGCGAACAGCCATGGTAAAAGATACAGGATAACTCAATAATGACAAATACCTATTGGTAAGGGCAGAATATGAGTCGCACCAGAAAAACAGTGGCAACTGCCGTTCAACGCCACCCACCACAATAAGAACATATCATATCATACAGAGTCGAAAAAAGCTTATCAAATAAAGCCCTCCGTCACACAACCCAGGGGATAAGGAAAAAAAAAACCCACGAGAGGGGGGAGGAAGGGAGGAAAAAGAGGGAAAAGGGACAAAAAGCGAAAGGAAGAACGCCACCTCAAGCATGTGCCCCATGGCAAACGAGGCCGGAAACCACAAATCGGTATACAGAACCGGTAGTAACCAGAGCAAAATTAAATAGTGAGCCAAAGTCACAGTAAGACCCAAAGGCCAGCGCATCAAGAACAACCCACCCAGGGGGACACATGCTGAGACCGCGTCCCGAAAAAGAGGACACACAAGAGCCATAGAACTAAAAAATAAGAAAAAGGAGGGGGAAAAAACCCCCCAAAGAAATGACAGACCCCCCCCCCCCCACCCCGCAAGCCCACCCTGCACCCCTGCAGAAGGCTATGGCCCACCCCCCCAGCAGCGTGCCTGTCGCCCTAATCAGAACCCGAAATATAGAAGAGCTAAAGCAAGATAGAACCATAAAGACAAAAAAGGGGGGGAAAAGAAGGAATAAGGGAGAAAGGAACACGGGAGAGGGCCATATAACAGAATCAACGGCTCCCACCCTCCCGTCCGAAACATCAGTGTCCACGGGAAGACGAAGAATTGAAGGATACAGAGCAGGAATACGACAAAAGTCCGACATGGTCATACCGTACTAATCGATCATCCAACCATTGCAAGACAACAGTCCACAAAGGCAAGATCGTCTCATCCCTGTCCTTTTCTTTCCAAATCTGTAGCAGTCCGCCTCACGAAGAACCAGACCACAAGGAACAGGAGGCAGAGAACAGGGAGGTCAAACTTCAAACCACATAAGATGTTCCGTGCACCACTCGAATGATCCGGAGCAGTCAGAAACCATTGTACACAAGGCAGGCACAGTTCCGAAGATGATCCGAGGAAAGTCGACCCAGCGGAGTCAGCACAGGATCTACGATCGGCCATTCGAGGAGATGAAGAACAGGAAGAACCACCAAGACCGGACAGGACCCGGCCCACCGACCCACAGCACAGGAGAGGACACATCACGATGGAGGGCAGCAGAACTCCGCACATCAGCAGAAACGGCAGCCACCGGGTCCATAATTTCCAGGATAGAACCAGCCGCACCTAGCAGCGGCGTAGCCGCACACGCCAGGGGGGGCTCAAACGGCCCAGCGAAACGAGCCTCCTCCAGGTTAACAGCGGGTGCGGCCACAGGAGTATCCCAGGAGCGCAGGGCGGCGAGGATGTCCTTAAGTGTAGGAACACCTTTACAGTATCCGGTTTCTGTGCCACATCGTGGACCACCGCCGCCCATCTCGGCCCGGCTGAGATATACAGGGTCGGCCGCCATCTTGGAAGCCCGGCGGGGTCGCAGCGATCCCCGACCCCCGACCGGGCCACAGCAAGGCAAACGGAATTCAGTCAACCACCAACAGAGGCACGTCCAGAGCAGGAAGGGGGGCCACCAGAAGAAGGAGGATCGCCGGCCCCCCAATGCCGCCGGTCCCGTTCTCCGAGTCCGGGCGGAGGCACTCAAAATGGCCGGACCGGAGAACAAAGGGGGGGACAAGCCACAATTACGGTCAGTCCCGTCAACAGAAGGCAGCGCCTCCACCCCAGGCCGCGGGACCGCCTGATCAAACCAGAAAGCCGCGACCGGCCTCTCTGCACAACCGCCTCGTCGGCCGAGTCCACTGCGCCATCAAGGGCCGGCCATAGCGTAGCGCCCCGTCCGGGCGCCGCCAAGGAGAATCAGGCCAGTCCGCTCCGGAGGTCCCGAAGCGAGCGAAGGCACAGTTCCGGAACCACGGCACCCAGAGACAACCGGAACAGATGGTAAGTGTCTATAAATCGCCGTAGATCCACAGCGTAGCAGAAATTGTCTCCCCGGGGCAGGATAAAGGCAGGATTTATGTTTCGAACAGGAAAGTTGACGGAGCCGAGCTAAAGCGCGGCCATCTCGGACGCGAGCTTGGCTCCTCCCCTAACAATGACTTTTCGATAAAATTTTAGGTCTGACTATAAACAGCTATACCTCAGTTCTAGACCTACTGTTACCAATATTTCAACATACACAAAGGGGGCTATGGCTTCGCCTGAGGGAGTATTTCACTTATCTTAAGCTGTTGTGCGTACCCTTCCGCTCTTGCTACAATGCATGAAGAAGAATTTTACATCTGATAAGTGCACTTTTCTTCACCTCATACAGGCAGTATATGGAAAGCCTATAATACCCAATCTAACACACGTCATAAATAGCCTACCATGTCTACTTACAATACTTACCTTAGTACCATGCTAAAATTACCATACATAACTTACCATACATTACCTACGCTACCAACAAAAAATACCATACCTACTTACCATACATGCAATGTCTTACCTACCATACCCACCATACTTAACCTACCATACCTAAACTACCACACCCAATCAAGGATGCCTACCCAACTATCATGCATAAATACCTCAATAACCTATCCTATCTAACCTACCTACCATATTTAGTCTACCATACCAAACATACCATACAGATCAAACCCATCAGATGGCAAACTAAAGAGGCTTGGAGGCTGCCTTGGGGGGTGCACTGGGCCAAACTCAGGCGGCCTGACCCCAGGGTCTGTGGGTGCGGCGTCCTCGGCCATGCAGGGGCTGGGAAGCTTGCCGGCCATGGTGGCTGGGCTGGTATGGACGTGGCTGTGAACCACTTCAGTGGCTATGGAAGGAGCAAAAGGGGGACTGGGGTTGACGGGGGCCATGGAAAGGCTGAAGGACCTGCGTGTAGTGCTGCTGTCCTTGATGCGCTCCAGTGCTGAGTCCACCTC
This sequence comes from Lissotriton helveticus, assembly GCF_964261635.1. NCBI lineage: Eukaryota > Metazoa > Chordata > Amphibia > Caudata > Salamandridae > Lissotriton > Lissotriton helveticus. The sequence continues at coordinate 1,496,419,495 of NC_136069.1, read as the reverse complement.
GTCTCCAAAGTGACAAGAGTCATCAAATAGCATGATCATAAGCAAAGCTTGGACATCCTCTCAAAAGCCAGTTGTCCTCAGTCAGGCATGGCGCCATCAGGCGACCAACAAAGTAACTGCTCTGCCTAGTGAGTCTATTGTGTCCAGCCCACATCTGATTGCAAACTTAGCTGCTTCTCTTCCATCAAGCATAGATTGGGAGAGTATGGCCCTTGCCTCCTCCGGCACCTTAGCAGCACCTGTGCAACCGAGTCACAGAGTGAGTGAGAGTATCAGCCCGAAGGGCATGCAGTGTTCACAGATCACAATGCCAGGCTGGCGGAAGAAAACATTTTCTTTTCTAAGGAGTCCAGCCTTTTTTATTTTCTTTACGGTGGGGCAGAAGGGAATGCACCAGGATCTACTCAGGAGGTGGAGGCTTGTACCACCACGTTCTCTGGGGTAGGGTGCTGGGTGAGGAAAGAGGGGTACCCTAGCACGAGGTAATGGTGGCAGATAACGGTCCAGTCTACAGGAGCATCTGTGCAGAACTTGGACCAGGCTAGAGCATGACGTCCATAAGAGCTGCATTTAATGGGAGAAGTAGTTCTGAAGGGGTGACTCCCGGTTAAAGCACCTCCGTCAAGATGTTAGGACCTCTACCGCCCTCCTCACCACCATAGCAGATCCGGTCGGCACCTTCCTTAGGAGTCATGGTAGAAGGAGAGACAAAGCCATTATCAGGGGAGGTGTTCAGTCCACAGGCATCCACCAATTACTCACACCAGTCCATATGTGGGTCCAGGGGCTGGTATTATTCAGGAGCCAGTGGCCCCTCGCAATTTTCCTCAAGACCTAGCATATAGAAACAGGGCTCAGGCTCCGGCCAGAGGAAATGGCTCCTGAATGCTCTGGAGTCGGAGTAAGACAATGCTCTGCCAGCTACGTGTCAGAGTTAGGGATAAGAATGGGGCCAGTGGTGTCGGAAGCGTCAACAGTGGGACCGGATCCATCTGTGGGTCCAAGGGGCCTGACTGGTGCAGAAGTCAGACCCACTGGCTGTGAACCAGTAGGGGCCCCTCGGAAGCAGGGGGTGCCCAAAGGCGCGCCGGCAGGTAAGGGCCGCCCAAATATGAGGTACTTGGAATCTTACAATTCTTGGAATTATGAGGGGGTTGCTTCGGCTCCAGGAAACTCAGAGAGGCTCGGAGACAGCCCAGGCGCAGGCTCGAGTGACGATGCTTCGAGTGACGATGCTTCCTTGTCTCGATGGACGACTTCAAAATCGAAGACCTCTTCGACTTCTTATCTTTTTCTTTTTGTGGGATTTACTGAAGTGGGACGACTGCGATGACAATCTATGGCTCTACGACTGATCCTCTCGACCGGTATCGAGACCATTGCGGCGTCGCACGTCGAATGGCAAAGAGTTTGAGGAATTGCTCCCTCAAGGCTGTGAGGTGCATGGAGCGACAATCAATGCAGGCCTTGGGATCGTGATCATGCTCAAGGTACCAGAGACAGAAGAGGTGTGGGTCAGTCACTGACATTTGCCGATGACAAGCGCCGCAGGGCTTGAAGCCAGCCTTCCTTATGCCACACCAGGAGCTAAATCTTGGAGGTGGGACTTCGAAAAACGGTCAGTCAAAAAGTGACTGGGTGTAGCTCTCTCCGGATCTGCAGTGACTGGCGTGGGAAAGTAAAGAACTCGGCTTGGGTGGCGCCTATATAGGCACTTGGCATGTCATTGCCGGCGCAGAGGATGCCACGGGAAGCCGAACACCATCTACCAGCATGCAGGAGTACTGCTCATGAAAAATATCCAGATCCAATCTGACCCCTAGGGCTAAACCTAAGGTAAGGAATCTACAGCTAGAAGTCTATCAGAATATTGAAGTAAGCCAAACCAGCTTAACCGCATCATTTCTCATTTTTGTCAATTTCTGTGGGTGCATACTTACAGGCAGATCAAAAAGCTCCAGTCATTGATTCTGCTCCTGACGATACCACCCATCCTCCCCTTCCAGACTCCGACCCTTGTCGGCTGGCAGCTATCTCCTAAAGGAGCTCCAACAGTGCATTTCTCCACTTCTGTGCCGGCAGCTTTTGCTGAGCACCATCCTCTCAATACCTTTTAATTTCAGGTTTTTATATCAGGCAATAGACAGTTTGAGCTGTCTTCCAGACATTCTGCTACAAATTCTTTAAAATATACATAGAGTGGGTTTTGGTTCCGTCCAGAGCAGCATTTCAGCTATGCCTGAAGCTTTTGGCTTTTTGGTGTATCATTGTTCTTCCTATTCAGTGCTTGCACTGCAATGCATAAGGGACTATATTACATCTAAAAAGTACACAATACTGTTTATCTCATGAAAAGATAGTTTTATCTGAGACTGCCCAGGGTATTTTAAGCCCATTATCAGCCAGGAATGTATTGCACACCAAAAATGTCAGGGATTTTGGGAGAAGTTTTAAAAAGGCTGTTTTGCTACAGAATGACATGTTCGATTGAACACAGAATTTGCTGTTTTATTTGTGACGAATTTTGTTTGCATACTGTTAATTATTAAAGTAGATCCTTCTGATTGTTAATAATGTTGACTACAAGATATGAAACAAAGAGTTTCATTGTGTGTTCACACATGAAGCTTACAATTTTCATTAATTTGTCTTAAACATGCCACAAAGGACAACAATTATTAACACAGCAAAGTAGGGAGGTTATGAAATCCTAACCACTGAGTTTTGTATTCCATGTGATAGAGAATGAGATTATCATATACATCTGTAAGTAATACTGATATGAGGATTCTTGTAACTTTTACATCTTTCTACAAACAATATTTGTTTCAATATTTTACACAGTGAGGCAGGTCTCACAGTTTATTTAGTCAAGGACAAACCAGTGAATTATGTGGACAAATTCACCCATGACTTTATCAGTTGTAATATACTCCCAATCTGAAGCCTATGTACTGTAAGGTATTGAGAATTAACTTCAATCTCTGTTGCAAAATAATCTTGTAGACATTGGAAAATCCAACAAACCTAGTTCTGGTACATCACTGTGCTACAACTATAAACATGAGCCAAACCAGGTGAACAAATGGATGGACTGCCAGGACGGTTGTCGGTTATGTGTAAACTGAGAGTCTCAATGGAAGATGAAAGCGACGTTAGCCTCGTGGTGCCTGAGTTTTTGCAAAGGGCAGGGGACAATACTACTGCTCAACAAACTTTGGCATAAGCAGACAACAAACTATGGCCAGGAGGTTGGTCAATAGCTCAATATGGCAATTTTCAAGGCTGGTACCCCTTTGCAGCTCCTGATCATCAACAACTTCTGAAAGAGGAACATAGGCCTATTTACTATGACACCATCATATTACTAAACCACCATCATATTTACTAAACCACCATCAAGAGGGATTCACCATGTCACACATGGTTAAAAGAGAAAAAGGAACAGACAAAAAATGATGGAAGGAATGCCTTAGTTAATGTCAGCAACTGGAAATTGCTCGAGCCACCATCCAATTCTTCGTTTTCCAAACACAGTGCCCCTCAAGACAGAGGTCAGGTCAGTACAAATCATTATTAGTCCTTCTACAGTAGGAGCATGCCAATCCGAAATGGCAGCCCGGGTCTCCTCCAGTTAGGAACACAAGTAGACCCAGAATACCTGCCTCTTTGGACCTACTCAGTGAGATGCAGACTGTGTCCTATTGCACAGTGAGACTAGGACCATCTCTGAGAATACAAGTTGCACTTAGGGCAACAGTCCAGTACAAACTGCAAGGCCAGGTCCCTCAAGAGTGGACACAGGGAGCTCCCAACAGATTTCCTCTTACTTGAGCCTCCTCAGTGGGGTGCGAGATGAGTCCTGTGGCAGAATGAGTATGGGGCCCACATCTGGGTGTATGTTTATATTTATTTTACTTGTGTGACACACAGCAAAAATCAATTGCTTCTAGGCACTAGAGCAGGAGGACATCACCATATGGAGTGAAAGGGGTAATCGCTACCACATTACGATGGAAGGATGCCACTAGCTGAACACTCGGCAGCGAGCCCGGGTGCGGGCAGCGTCCGTCAAAACCACAGCTAGGGCACTTTCACTGTCTGCTGCACGCGCCACACGCTGGGTTGACAGTAGGTGAGGCACTTTCGCACACAGAGGCTGGCCCTCATCAGCTCCTCAGCTGTTTACACATGCGCACCACTGTCCCCGCGCTACACTACCACACTCCCAGTGCGCATTGCACCGCCCACGGGGTCATTGGAGTCGTGCATGCCGGAGGGACACGTTGCAGCACTGACGCAACAGAAACGCTGGGACACGCTGTTACAAACTGCTTTGTTTATAATGTTTGTAAAGTTAAAGGTTTATTCATAGTAAAATTGTAAAATGAGACGTCATTTATAGAGAAGATTGTATGCTGAACAAGAGAGACGTGCATACACCACTCGTGGTCTAGCAAGCAGGAGGCGAGCAAAAAACCACAGGGCGCCTGCTCCTGTATACAACTGCCCCAATGACCCACCGACCTGTTGCAGCCGGCCCACAGGGATGTAGGCTTTGCTATTTGTAATGCATCTTTTTTTTTTGAATAATAATAAACGTCTTCAAAAAAAATAAAATAATAATAAATAAATAAAATGGAGTGAAAGGGGTTATATTTAATCGGTGCTAGATGGTGAGGTTTTGGTTACATCGACCGTGTCAGCCATCACAGTAAGGGCTGGTGCACGGAATGGTGTATACATGTACCCTGCCCCCTCCACTCCACTCTGCGGTGGAATATGTCACTCCTATCTTTACAGGAATCCTTTCCATAATTTATTAGAGCTGGCCACCTGCGTTATTCCCAGTGTAAAATATTTTAAGAAAGTGGGACATAAGGGATGCGATCATCACATCTTTAATTCCTCACCAAACCTTTATATCCAGGCTCACGGTCAAGGAGAAAACACTGTGAAGGCTTTAGAAAACCAGGCTACATCTCAGGAGACCAAACTGCACACATTATGGTTCAGCAAGCAGGAGGCACATTGAGAATTGTATTAATGGGATGCACTGTGTAGATAGAAAAACTGTAGATGGTTGAAAGAATAGAGAACACTAGAGCACTCTAATTACCAGAGAAAAGGAACTGACGGGCCTCTGCTTTATATGATACTGTCAATAACGCTAGCTTACTTTTTTCCAGCTACAGTACAAGCATGACATCAGATCTGTAATGTAATAGTCATGTCATAAATGTACCCCTAACCACCCTGATACGGAGACCTTTTTACAGGATACAAGACCATGGATCATTGTATTCACTGGAAAGACTAAAAGAATACACCGGGGAGACCAAAAGGGTCTTACAAAGAACTGAATCTTTTCGCAATGACTGAAGTCAGGAGGTGGCTGTTGATTCTGTGGTATTATTCTCAGCGAAATTGACATGAAATGCAACACAGCGTTCCACTCTCTCATTCCCAATATTCTACATCGGCACGGGTCTGCTGGAGCGGGTGATTGGAAAGAAGCACATGCATATCTAAATGTAGGTGGACAGTGCTCAAACTCACATATGTCTGGAGAATGACCCAGGTACCAAATCACCACCCAATTCCTTGACCACAACCACCACTAGTTATAAATTACTCTGCATGAGCAGACATAAAACCGAAATCCTAGTACTGGGTTAGGCGGCGCCAGGCCTAAAAGTATATTGTTTGACCCATCCCTACGTAGTCCAGGACCACATCTCAGAACAAATGAAATCAGATTGTCCTCTTTGACCGACTCCGCACATTTGCTCAACATATCAATGCCATTATAAAAGTTTATATTTCCAGCTAACTATGCTTTAGAACATGTGTGTGCGTCTTTACAGTCAATATTGAGTGGTGTGGACAACAGTTATGCTTGTGTGATGTTGTTCTGTTGAGCTTTGTTTCAAGAGATATTGGGCAAGTGATTGGAAAGTTGAAATTCAGTGTGGAACGGGGAAGGGATAACATGGTCACTGTTCCTACCGTAGAATACAGACTGTTATCAGATGTTGTACCACATGAGAAATTCACATGCCCAAAATACATTGGGATCAGTGTGGAGTATGACACAAGTAAATAGAGAACAGAGAATTTGATTACTTACCTGGAATGTCATGGGTCTAAACAATCACAAAAAAACTGCCAAGTTCTAGTGTACGCTACACACGATCGAAATACTAGGTCTACAGAAGACATACCTGGTTGACACTCGAGAATATAAGCTAGCTAAAAATTGGAGTGTGTACATATTCTTCACCTCATCCTCGCCATACGTTAGAGGTGTCGCAATATTCATAAGTGAGGGCCTACAATACACACACTAATTAGGCCCTGAGGATCTGGAAGGCAAATAATGCATTCATATGGCCCCAATTATGATGACCCTTAATTCTTTCACAACTTGCTCCAAAAGCACAACAAGCAGCCCAGTCGGTGTTGCTATAGGGAGGCGAGCATAACATCACATTACATCCCACATTAGGCAGCATTGGAGACAGGGGAAAGAGTTTATCCTAAGGCGAGAAAGGCAATCCATGGTAGCATGAAGACCTGCTGTTAGCTTTCTGGAGAATGCGAGGCCCACTAGAGCAAAGTTATACATGCTACACATCTGATGCTGGGTCAGAATCTAGGTTACATTACTGGCTGGTATCGACCAAGGTTTCCGAATGGACAACAGGTGTGGGATATCTGGCACATACATACACAGATCAATCCCCTCTCTTGTTCACAAATACAATACTGGACCATAATATACATGAAGCGAGTGGCGCCTTCACTTCACCATGTTGCTGGACACAGTGTTGAGACCAGAGATAAAACAGATCATCGCTAACTATTTCAAAGAAAACACAGGGCCAGTAGACACTCATAGCATATGGCCAATGGACATGGCATACTAAAATCAATCAGAAATGCATTAGCCCTGCTAGAGACCGAGACCCAAAACTTGGAAGGAGCACAATATGAGCAGGGTACCCCTGAAAGCTTACCCGGCCTACATACAAAAATACAGGAACATAGAGACGAGGTAGATAGAGAGCTGAAATCCCTAAACAAATAGGCAGTGGCAAGATCATATGAGGAGGGTAATAGACCCAGACATATGTTTGCCAGGCTTACTAGACCACGATGGACAATGCCCACAATAACCTCAGAGTGAGAGATAAATGGGCCACGGACATGGGTCAAAACTTAAGGGATGATGATTGGGTCTACTCCAGGGTCTCCCCATGCAGGTCCATCCCTATACTGTCCCTCAGAGGGCATAAGAGGCCAGTGCCACTGGCCCTGGATAACCACTCCCAGTCTCTGGGAGCTAGTGTGAGTTAAAGTCTCTCTTCTCAGTGGAGTCTGGTGACTTCTCCTTCCAGCAAGGCATTCTTTCACCATTCTCTCGCCTATGCCCAATGAGTTATTAACAGTCACTCACTTTTGGAGGGGTTTACAAGTAGGCATTAAAAATTCTCGAAGGCAGGCACCTCTGTCTAATCCTAGGGTGTCACATCATCACTCCACCACTGTCCCAAGCCTCCTGCACAGCCTTTTGGGATATTTTAATATGGCAGCTTGGGGTGGTCAATGGAAAGACCTTTCTTGGGAGCCTCAGCCCCACCCCAACTGACACAGTTTCCTGATCCCTTTCCACCAAAACCTTAAAGGGTCCCTCTCCGGTATTTGGCTCCGGAGGTCTGGCTTTCCTGATTTTATCCCCACTCTTATTTACCAGGAACTGGGCTAAGCAGAGTCACAATTAATTGTTCTATTGTGTGGGGAGGTCTTTGATCCACCTGCTAGCCAGTAGAGTAATTGAATTGGCTCAGTGGGGAGCGGACAAAGGCCCGGAATCTGCTTATGAGCTAAGCCAGGGAAATAGGTCAATTCTTCAATTGTATTAAGGAGGACAGTTAGGTCTATGTATGGTGAAACTGTGCTGTTGCACAGAATTTGCCCTTAAAGGGTAAATCATTAGAGCATGTAGATTTTCACCAATCATTGCAGATGTACACTATGAATGCCCACTCACATTAGAAAACCAAACCTACACCATGTAAGCACAAATCCCTTTAGGGCCCATTCTGTGACAATCTACCTATGCGCAGATGCACAGCTGTGCTAGACGGTAGTCTCACATGCGCTGAACACACACACATGTACTCAGGTGTTCGCGTATTACCAGTCCAGCTCCTCTTATCTTAGTAGCGCAGCACTGGCCTTATCTTAAAACGTGAACACCAGCGGTTAGCTCTCTCAGTCCATTTCCATAGATTTTCCAGTGAGTGAGACTCAGTTAGTGAGACACACTCACAGTAAAAGCCCAAAACCAGGTAGTCATATTTAAAAATCTGAAGGGATTAAATGGGCGAAACCGATTTCCTAACGGGCTATTGGACCTTTTTTATCACTTCCAAAGAATAACTGCTTTCTGTAATTCCTATCCACTGGCTCCCACAACTAGAATACAAAACAGTTTTTACGTAACGGGCCTCCTGATGACCAGTCCAAGATCTCACACTAAACAAGCATTTTGCACTCCTTTTTGGATATCAAAAGCAGGCCAAATGAAACTTACTGGGTGAATTTCATTGTAGACTCCATGCCATCATTAGACCAAACCTCAAAAATCCCCTCTTGGGATTGTTTTTAGGTGCTAAACATAGGAACAGGAACAAAGTGGAAACATAGTTTTATTAATGAAATATGAAGCGACATTGAAGGTCAGTAGCCGCCCTTTACCCCGTTCTTATTAACTTTCTGGTCAGGCCCGCTCCCTCTCCAGCAGTTTGTATGATTTATATCCATTATTGCTCACTGTCCAGATGTGCATAAGAAATGTCTATCTAAAGCTGTTCTTTTCTGCTGGTCTGTGCTATTGGCCCTCCTTTACATCCTCAATCGTTGCTATGTATACGGTGCTTTGATTTGATGCAAGATTGTAACATGTCTATGCAATTTTGTCAATAAAGTTTTTTGAAAAAGTTTTTTAAAAAAATAAGAAGCAACGTGCCCGGCATCTGGCTGGGCTAATCTCCTTTACAACTGTCCTCAAAATCATTACTAGAATGTTCCTGTACAAAGGTATGGACCCACAAGCTCAGGCACGAGGAAACACAAAATTAACATATGGGATGAGGGGTCTGGAGAAGAACCAAGAGACAAACGGAACAAGGGAAACACAGATGGAAAACCTAGCCGGTCATTGGGCTCCTCTGACATTTATTGAGTGGGCTGCAGGCTAGAGAGCAGCTTTCAGAGACGGATGAACTGTTATGGCACAACCATGCTCCAGTGGCCGCATCCTAATCACAGCCCGCTGCACAGGGGGGCTAGTTCAACATTTTTAATGATTTTCGCATGAAGCTACAAAATAGGACATCAGTCTCACAACTAGTATTTTCTGGTTCGAATGAAGGCAACCGATGGAAAACAATCTGAAAAGGTTCTCAACTTAAAACAAACCATGTGGACCATCGGGTTTGATTTAAGTTCTAGAGAGACTCAACTTCTATTACTATCAAGAGTGAGTTATCAGGTTCACTGGCTCATTGAGAACACAGGACCTACCCGGAGGTCACTTTAATCAGAATCATGTTAGTGTGCTCCTGGTGGTCTTTCATCAGTTTTAAGACCAAGTTCGAGTAACAATACGTCCCAATTCATGGCCACTAACTCCCTCTATGACGAGGATATTTTACCAAACAAGACTCTATGCAAGATGACCAGATTAGAGAGCTAAAATTGCAGGAAAGTCGTTTTTCTTGCTATACCTCGTAAATGTTATCGCTTTGCAACTTACAAAAATGAATAGCCAATATCCATTTTTTTCTGTGAGAAACATCTTTAGAAAACATAGTCCTTGTAGGTGCCATACATAATGAACCCAAGTTCCAATACATGTTTTACCTAATCATAAACGTAGACTTGTTCAAACATAAAAATAAAGTTCTTCAAAACTGATACATGACAGCAGAATGTCTTCCAGATATGGGATCAAGGTACGCGGAGCAGCATTCAGAAGCACAGCTAACATCTTTTACATTTCTTGACAAATTTGCACTGTAAGCAGTGACCCCCAGGTCTATCAGTTTAAATACTATAAATGCACAATACAGATACAGCTGAAGAAAATGCAAAAACTAATCTCAGCATTTCTATTATTTTATGTCAATAAAAAGTTGCTTTACCTCGTTTCCATATACCATCAAATGGTGGGTTGTGATGAGGGACTTGAAAACCACCACCCAACTACTGTTTGTCGTTCTTTCAAATAAGGAGTCGGCGAGCTGTGGGATATTTACATTCATCTCATTTGTGCACTGGATTAAATCTGAAATAGAAAACAAATTGAGTTTTACGTTTTAGTTGTGAACAGGTAAATTTAGTCAAACATTTACTAATAAACAACTGCAGTGAAAATTGCAAATATTGTGTTCTTTACCCACAAATTAAAGGATAATGAATTATTTATATTTTTTGCAAAAAGGAGCAGGCTAAAAGAAAGATATTGCAGTTACATTGATAAGTTTGTGGGCATGATGATGTAACTATAAAAAAGTATTAACTTCAAGCGAAGTACCTTGTCAGGGAAAGAGGTACGTTCTTATCATGAAACATTAACTTAATGCGTTTCCTAAAAATAAAAAAAACGGATTTAAATGTCTTTCTAAATCTAAGGCGGCTACATTTTGCCCAGTGAATGGACCATTTAACTGTAGGGCACACCATCAGAATAGAATTATGCCTTTTGATTGCTCGATCAATTCAGGTTGCTGGCACTTTGAAGCCATTATATTTTGATAGTTTGTTGAGGAGTCCCAGTGATTGACTATGGGGTTGTTTGCGGGAGCTGAGTTTCCAAGTTACTACACAAATTCTACAATTAATGCCGCACTGCTCGATTGCCTATGTCGGCTTAATTTCGCAGAAGTCAGCTCTTTTTATAAAAGAGCAATTAAGTTTGATTATGAAAGGTAATTTAATCCTCGGAAGCTGCAAAATTCAGTACTACACAGTACAATTAGAGCAATTATCTACTTGCTTGTATTTATACATTCTTCGGTAGCATGATTATTTCTTAAATTCTTAAATGGATCTGTGATTTTGTTAAGTACAGAGCAGGCTCCTACGACTGTCACAACGCATTACAGAGAGATCCATGAAAAGACAAGAAAATAAAAAATCAACAGCTCTTGTCCCAAAACATCACTGTGAATAGCATGATTATTTACAAATCGTGCTTCTAAGAAACACACAATTGTCATTTACAAAACTTAGCCTAAACAATAGAGAAAATACATTGCCAACACAATGATCTGCAAAACAACACAGCATGAAGTCAAAGGTCTAACTAACTACAGGGAATTTCACTGTGGAAACCATTTAGAGAATGGTCAACAAAGCACTACACACAGGATATTACGTAAGATATTTCTGGAGGGTGAGGCATTTTAATTCTATTCCTAAGGCAGAAATAGAACTTTAAAGCCAGAGTTCATAATAAGAGATTCGGTCACTGGACATTATCTTTTTTTAAACTAGGTGTTTTCAGATGGCTAGAGTCAAAGTAACAGAAGTAACGAATATTATGTAAAGATATCAAGTTTCCACCATGATCACATCTACTGGGTTTGGCTTGTTGATGCAGTACGACCCTGCCCACAGGAGCACATTAACTATCCCATTAAAGCAACACATGATCTAGAAAATATTGATAAGACTAGATAAGACTAGATATTGTGGTATCCTATATATATATGATGCAGTGCAATAGATGGCCTCTTATGGTGGCTTTCTTTGTTCGGTTTTTGAGGAAAGATTCAACTTCAGTAAAAAAAAAAAGCACACTAATCCTCATTCTGTCTTTAAGCTATTGATGAGAATATCATGTTGGGTACCCTTCTTACTCCATAATCCACTTGGATTTGTAGGTGGTAATCAGGGGAGAAAAGCAAGGGAACCAATTCTTGTGTTTAGTAGGATGTGAAGAATGAACGGAATGACCTAGAAAGTTATTTTGGAAGGGACAGAAACCATTTTTTGCCTGGAACACATCCAACATACAGCAAGAAACTCAAATAGATGATGTAAGTCATCTTAAATTTGGTGGACGTTACACCATGATGTAACAACAATAGACTCTTCGTAAATGCTCCCATAGAAAAGGGGTGCCATGAGCACAATAATGCCCATGTAAGAGAGGATCTGTAATTGCCTACAATTGTATTTTGATTATTGCTTATTTATTTTAAAATTAAATCCAAGACTCAGAAGGAGGAAGAATCACCAGAAGAAATTGGAAATCCCTACAACCAAGAACTGGAAGCTCTCAGAATCAAGGCTAATATTAGCCTTCCAGAAAGACTATAAAACTCAACTCTGCAGACTACACTTAAATTCGTTGTATGCCAAAGTCTCTGCTCTCATCAAAACTTGAGTAATACTTCATACATTCATTCTTCTGTCACCTATTATCTATACTTATCTGTCCAGGAGTCTAAGTCTGCAAAATAAAAATATATTTGAGAAATGATATAGTAAATTACATTAAAAAAATCAGGGTCATTGTTTAGGAGTATGCATACACTTCAAGAACATTAGTGATGGGAATGAATTACCTATTTAGGGCCACTGTTGCTTTCATGAAGATTATTAGTTTCACAGTGTCAATGGGTCGCAATGCACTGGAGTGGTTGTCTTATGTGATGTGAGTGGTGTGTATCAGACATATAATTCGGATCATACGTGCAAATCCACAGATGCACACCCCAAGGCTTCATTGTTTACCTTCGCCTGCATTATGATCTGATTTTGTCATTTAACCTCAACTACTGTAACTATGCTGATAAAACACAATCATGTTAAAGCATTGAAATTCATCTGATCTTGACTTCTGTTCTATCAGCGAACACCTACTACCAACAGATGACTGGATGAAAGCTAGTTACTGCAAGTCAAATGCCTCACAAAAAGAGACGAGCATGTGGCAAATTGATCAAATATCGCTCTACAAGCGTAGGACCTGAAGGGCTAAGACCAACAGCAACGTACTTAGCTGAATTAAGAAACCAGGGCATGATCAGGGACCCAAATCTCTTGATAACACCACAAGTAAATCAAGTCTCTAAACAAAGATTCTTCACAATGGAATGACTTTAGTGAATTTTCAAATAATGTGGCCAGTGGGGAAACAAAACGTGAGGGGCCCGCCCTGCAAGATATGCTGTAGGGGCCCCTCACACTCACATCAGTAGGGGCTGAGGGGGCCCCCTCCAATATGGGTAACCTTAGGGCCCCCCCACACCAAAGGGGCTCCAGGGGCCTTTGTTACACCCCTGAATGTGGCCTATATCAATATGTTCAAGCTACCATCAAACAATACATGGAATTGGAGCTCTCTCCCGCCACCAAAAAACAAATTCGCACATATTCGCCCCGTTATAGGATCCCCAAATAAGGCCAACCAATCTTAGGCAAATCCCCATTTAGACGGTCCCACCTTTCAAAAAGCCACTAACAATTGGAAGCTCCTTCTATGGAACATGATCCCTGCCAAATAAAAAATAATCTGCAATTAACTGGAATTCTGGAGAACACTTAAAGCCGACTATTTCCATCAATATAAAACAAGCGACATACACACAATATATGACGGAAAGCAGGCAGGGACTAATGTGTTTATTCTCACAATAATGAGTTGCGTTATATCTATGGCTGTTATTACCATAATTTGCATTATGCATTGCTCTGCTAGTCTACTACACATAGTTTTCGAAAACTTATACCATAATGTAAACACAAACCGAATAAGCAGCCTAAATGGATATTTTTTGAGCAATCTTTAAACCACGCAAGAGCCGGAGAGATTTCAATAAACATTTGCAAATAAATGCAGCGGATGAAACTCTGTATAAAAAAAAATATTATTAGGCACAGCACTCCTCTGCTCTCCTGTCTGAAATTCGTGTCTCATAAACACCCCTAATTGGATGAAGCGAAATAAGGCTTCATGGAAAACACAATAACACGTCTCCCAACTGCCCCTTAAAAGTACAATCACTTCCAACGTTGAAGCATAAAGTCATTACAGTAAAAGTACCAGTCTGGAGGTCTGCAACAAGCTGGCAGCTTAACAGCATTGTTAAAATCTATGGAGTTCTATCTAGTCCAAAAATACCATCTTTAAATTATTGTTTGACAAAATATATATATATATACATAAAAAAAAAAAAAAAAAAAAAAAAAATGAAAATAAGAAACTACATAGACCACAATGCAAAGCGAGGGAAAGACAACGCCCATTACAAAAGAAACAAACAATGAAGTGATGTAGTTCCTTGCCATACTAGTTTTGATCGACAGCGGTGTGAAACCTTTGATAAAGCTCACGAAGACACGAGCGAAACATGTTAGGAAAACAAGGCTGCTTTTGAAATAAATTGTTGCAGGCTTCATCGTGGTGTGCGGCTAATTACCTTTCTTTCTTGGAAGGTGTTGGGGAGGATGTTCAACGGCGTGGTTCAGCCGTATGCGACGCACCGCCACAAGAGCGCCATAGCCTGACCGCAACTGAACCTTTTTTTTGGACTGCGCAAGCAATTAGGTCAGGTGGGTGCCACCAGAGACTGTCTCAGGTACTGGTTCTCTGCCAACTTTGAAAACGAGTTGTTGGGGACACGATGGACTGTGCACCAAGCCAGGTATGAGCTACATACCCAATGGAGGGTTCAAAAAATGAAAATAAGAAACTACATAGACCACAATGCAAAGCGAGGGAAAGACAACGCCCATTACAAAAGAAACAAACAATGAAGTGATGTAGTTCCTTGCCATACTAGTTTTGATCGACAGCGGTGTGAAACCTTTGATAAAGCTCACGAAGACACGAGCGAAACATGTTAGGAAAACAAGGCTGCTTTTGAAATAAATTGTTGCAGGCTTCATCGTGGTGTGCGGCTAATTACCTTTCTTTCTTGGAAGGTGTTGGGGAGGATATATATATATATATATATATATATATATATATAAGCTCCAAAGTTGCACCGGTAATCCCAGGGCACTCATTCAGCGGGTGCAAGCTCCGCGCCGATACTCGCGGAAATTATTCCAGCTCAGAAAAACGTTTCTTTCAGGAAACGAAGAAAAGCGCACTCCGGGGGTAAAGCAGCAAGGTTTATTTTTCAGCCCACAAACACTTGTGCAACAGACGCGTTTCGGACGCCAAGTCCTTCGTCAGTGTTTACACAATCAACAGTCTGATGGCAACATATAAGGATTACCAGCAAACTAGAAAACGGACATTATACATATAGCGTTAATGCAGTGGCCATTTTAGAAAGGTTAAGATACCATAGTTCATATACCTGAAACCGGTGTCAATCACCACGGAAGCCTCATTTCTCCCTATTTCAACACATACTGCCGTGTATCGGCAAGTCACTGCATTTCTTACGCTTTTACTCATTGTCCTTTTACAGATAAAACAAGAGCAGGGCATGCTATTTTTTGCATTTATAAAGTATCAAGAAGCTCGCATCAATCACGTCCGTGATTCGAGTCATTATTCTTGGACATGCATGCTTATATCTTTCAATGCCTTCAGTCAAGGCTGATATTAGAAGAATAACCACAATTAAGCCGTGTATCGGCATGTCACCACACCTTGCCAGTATAAAATATCATTTCTGCAAAGTTATAATCATCAAAATCTCAAAATCATAATCAAAATCTCAAAGTTTAGTATTAAAATTCAGATATATCATACAAAATCACATAACTGTTTCAGAGTAGAGGACTCATCAGCACATCATCAGTATCCTATAGGTATTATTTACATAGACCATTTTTTTGACTCATCTATTTTCATAAAGAACATCATTCTCACATGTAAGTATATTATTTCCCTAGGTGAACCATAAGTTCCTCCCCACTATTAAGACCCATTGGTTGTTTGGTCTGCATGTCAATGATATAACGTGACTCCAGTCTCCGAAGACTGAGTAATCTGTCCCCCCCTCTAGGATGTAAAGGGATGTGGTCCAAGCCGAAGTACTGCAGTAGCTCTCTATTACTTTGGTGTACCTCCGCAAAGTGTCGAGCTACAGGATATGCCATATCTCTGTTCATTATAGCTCGTTGGTGCTCAAGGATCCGCATTTTAACATTTTTTATCGTACTTCCAATATATTGGAGTCCACAGGGACAGGTAAGACAATAAACAACATAGGGGGTAGTACATGTAATAAATTGTTTGATGGTTTTCAATTTAGACATCCCTGGTATTTTATAGGATAAGACTCGTTTGCTGTTCTCGCAGGCACGACATTTCCCACAAGGAAAAAAGCCTTTCATGTCTTTAAGGGTTGCGCTCACTTTAGGTTTTACTGGTGTGAGATGGCTATTGACTATTCTGTCTTTAATGGATCTAAGTTTCCTGAATGTTACAAGGGGTTTGATCGGGACATCCTTTCCTATTACAGGATCCGTATGAAGGATGTGCCAGTTCTTTGTCATTATCCCCATAAGGACATCGGCCTGATCAGAAAAAGTAGTTATCAAACGAAACGTATTTTTCATATTAGACGAGGAGTCTTGCTTCTTCTTATTCTCAAATAGATGTTTTCTTGGAATCTTGGCTACCTTTTTATAGATCTTATCCAGGTGTACCTGGTCGTAGCCCCTTATGATAAACCTTGCAACACACTCCTCTGCTGCTTTTCTGAAATCTGTGTCCTGTGTACAATTCCGCCTCAACCTTAATAGCTCCCCATAGGGGATGCTTCGAATGAGACTAGGGGGATGGCTACTCGAGGCGTGCAATATACTATTCCCCGCCGTCGGTTTCCTATATAGGGTTGTCTCTAACTTGTCTCCATTTACAAAAACTCTTAGGTCCAAATAGTGTACCTCTGATACGCTGATGTCAGCAGTGAATCTTAAATTAAGGTTGTTCATATTTAGGTTCTCAACAAATGCTTCAGCCTGTGTGGTGGAGCCCCGCCACACAAGAAACAGGTCGTCGATGTATCGACGCCATACCACTATGTGATCTGCCCACTTCTGATTGGTCCCCGCCAGGGCCACCTGCTCCTCCCACCAGCCAACGAAAAGGTTCGCGTAGCTGGGGGCGAAGCAGGTTCCCATAGCAGTCCCAGACATTTGTTTAAACAATTCGGAGCCAAACAGGAATATATTGTTTGTAAGACAAAACTCCAAACATTCTATTAGCATGGTATTGTGCTCCATGTATTTTGCAGACCTTTTTCGCAAAAAATATCTAACGGCCTCTATACCTTGTTGATGTCTAATACTAGTATAGAGGCTCGTAATGTCTAGAGTGATCAGAACATACGTGGTATCCCAAGCAATAAGTTCAATTTGTTCTAAAAAATGTTTCGTATCCCTAACATAGGATTTAAGTTCAACAACAAAACTTGCTAAAAAGGAATCAATATAGATCGACATATTTTCTGTCAATCCTCCCTTCGAGGACACAATCGGTCTTCCCGGTGGGCACTCTAGATCTTTATGAACCTTTGGCAGGTGATAGAATGTCGGTGTGACAGGTTCGGTGTTACGTAAGAATAAAAATTCATTTGTATCCAGCATCATTTTATTGCGCCATTTAGTTAACAAATCACTATAGGCTTGAATGCTGAGCTGTTATTCAGTTTTGTCACTTCTTCGATAGTTCTCCTCCATTCCAAGTTGTCGGAGAGATTCTCCACAATAATGTTCTCTTGTTAATAGGACAACATTGCCCCCTTTGTCGGAGGGTTTTATGATTGTACCTTCCATTTTTGCCATGTTCACAAGTGCATCCGATTGTCCTCTATTAAGATTGTTCTTCATCTTACACCTCTTGTTTTTTGTTGCTGGTAGGGTCCTCAATTTCATGAGATCCTGTATCATCGCCTCAGAGAAAGTGTCGATGGCATCATAGGGCATCTGTGGGTTGAATTGGGAGGGGGCACGGAAGTCAGTTACAGGGGAATATTGCTCTATTCCTCTGTATTCTCTCACTGATGGTGGTACAGAGGTCGCCTCATCCCCAAGTTCATCCAGGATGTTCGCTGTAATCAGATCTCCAACGGAGAGTACATCTGTAGGTTGTGATCCCACTTTTTTAGAAGTTCTCTTAACTTCTCCGGTGGATGGTTTAAGTTTGTGGAATTTATGTAACTTGATCTTCCTTGTCAGTTTGAAGAGATCGATACGTGTCTGGGTATACTCAATTTTATTGTTGGGACAGAAGGTTAATCCTAGCTGTAATGTTTCTTCTTCTGCCTCAGTCAATGTGTTCTTAGTTAGATTAATGATGGTTAGGTTTTCTCCATCATTCACCATCTTGTTTTATCTGTAAACGGACAATGAGTAAAAGCGTAAGAAATGCAGTGACTTGCCGATACACGGCAGTATGTGTTGAAATAGGGAGAAATGAGGCTTCCGTGGTGATTGACACCGGTTTCAGGTATAAGAACTATGGTATCTTAACCTTTCTAAAATGGCCACTGCATTAACGCTATATGTATAATGTCCGTTTTCTAGTTTGCTGGTAATCCTTATATGTTGCCATCAGACTGTTGATTGTGTAAACACTGACGAAGGACTTGGCGTCCGAAACGCGTCTGTTGCACAAGTGTTTGTGGGCTGAAAAATAAACCTTGCTGCTTTACCCCCGGAGTGCGCTTTTCTTCGTTTCCTGAAAGAAACGTTTTTCTGAGCTGGAATAATTTCCGCGAGTATCGGCGCGGAGCTTGCACCCGCTGAATGAGTGCCCTGGGATTACCGGTGCAACTTTGGAGCTTCAATTTACGTTTACCAAGGCACCGCGAAGCAACAGCAGGAGAAGGGAACAGTAGGAGGTCGGACATCGAGCCACCGATTGACGAGGAGAGTCTGCTAAAGTCACCGGTGAGCTGTGTTTTACTGTTTCTCCGCCCTTCGTAAAATATATAATACCTACTGTTTTGCCGAACACAGCGTGGGGGTAAAAGCGGCTTACCTTACGGAGAGATACCGTACAGCCATAGTTGCGCAAACACAATGTGCGACGAGAAAGACCGCCAGGAGGCGGCACTTGACATTTTTAAAAAGAGAGCACCAGGCATAACCACTACACCGAATGCCGGTGCAGGAGCAAAGACAACATCAGGCTCCTTGGCAAATTTGTTTATCAAGCTGGAAAGATGCAGTGAAAGGGAAGTAAGGAAGTGGTGGGAGGCCACCTCCCTACAGAATTATATGGATGTCGACAGGGTCCCTAGGGGGCTGAGAATCTACACCGTTCCGGCATACGAAAGCCCAGATCCAAAGCTTTTAGAACAATGGGCCGAACTTATAGCTGCGTCCTGTAAAGCACAGTTGGATTTATTGGTAAAATTTGCCTGCAGTGATCGGGCGAAAGCACTGGAGGAAATTGCCCTGATCGAAAAGGAGATTGCTAAAGATACTGATCACACAAAACAGGAACAACTGAGAGCAGAGATGAAAAAACGACTTATGAAATATGAATCAAAAATTAGACTGAGAAAACAAGAAAAATTCCAACGCGATGAGCGAGATTACGCCCTTGGTAGGATTTTGACATTCTCTAAAAAATTAGACGCCCCAAGAGCGGCGATGAAAAAGAAGAGGAACACACCGCCACCTGTGGAACCAGCCACCTCTGAATCCAGTGTAACGGACGATGATCAAACGGGCGATGACAGACCGGATGTAACTAATGAAAATATCGAGAATCCTTTTCATCGGGAATTCGACTTGATCCGGAAGACCTGGCTCAGAGGGGGCAAAGTCAAACCCCCAGAGGACGACGAAGAACTCGAAGAGGGGGCTGGAAAGGGAAGAGGAAAAGGGAAGGCAAAGAAGAGCAATTACAATACCCGCAAGAAGCAGGGCAACAGATGGTGAATGATGGAGAAAACCTAACCATCATTAATCTAACTAAGAACACATTGACTGAGGCAGAAGAAGAAACATTACAGCTAGGATTAACCTTCTGTCCCAACAATAAAATTGAGTATACCCAGACACGTATCGATCTCTTCAAACTGACAAGGAAGATCAAGTTACATAAATTCCACAAACTTAAACCATCCACCGGAGAAGTTAAGAGAACTTCTTAAAAAGTGGGATCACAACCTACAGATGTACTCTCCGTTGGAGATCTGATTACAGCGAACATCCTGGATGAACTTGGGGATGAGGCGACCTCTGTACCACCATCAGTGAGAGAATACAGAGGAATAGAGCAATATTCCCCTGTAACTGACTTCCGTGCCCCCTCCCAATTCAACCCACAGATGCCCTATGATGCCATCGACACTTTCTCTGAGGCGATGATACAGGATCTCATGAAATTGAGGACCCTACCAGCAACAAAAAACAAGAGGTGTAAGATGAAGAACAATCTTAATAGAGGACAATCGGATGCACTTGTGAACATGGCAAAAATGGAAGGTACAATCATAAAACCCTCCGACAAAGGGGGCAATGTTGTCCTATTAACAAGAGAACATTATTGTGGAGAATCTCTCCGACAACTTGGAATGGAGGAGAACTATCGAAGAAGTGACAAAACTGAATACCAGCTCAGCATTCAAGCCTATAGTGATTTGTTAACTAAATGGCGCAATAAAATGATGCTGGATACAAATGAATTTTTATTCTTACGTAACACCGAACCTGTCACACCGACATTCTATCACCTGCCAAAGGTTCATAAAGATCTAGAGTGCCCACCGGGAAGACCGATTGTGTCCTCGAAGGGAGGATTGACAGAAAATATGTCGATCTATATTGATTCCTTTTTAGCAAGTTTTGTTGTTGAACTTAAATCCTATGTTAGGGATACGAAACATTTTTTAGAACAAATTGAACTTATTGCTTGGGATACCACATATGTTCTGATCACTCTAGACATTACGAGCCTCTATACTAGTATTAGACATCAACAAGGTATAGAGGCCGTTAGATATTTTTTGCGAAAAAGGTCTGCAAAATACATGGAGCACAATACCATGCTAATAGAATGTTTGGAGTTTTGTCTTACAAACAATATATTCCTGTTTGGCTCCGAATTGTTTAAACAAATGTCTGGGACTGCTATGGGAACCTGCTTCGCCCCCAGCTACGCGAACCTTTTCGTTGGCTGGTGGGAGGAGCAGGTGGCCCTGGCGGGGACCAATCAGAAGTGGGCAGATCACATAGTGGTATGGCGTCGATACATCGACGACCTGTTTCTTGTGTGGCGGGGCTCCACCACACAGGCTGAAGCATTTGTTGAGAACCTAAATATGAACAACCTTAATTTAAGATTCACTGCTGACATCAGCGTATCAGAGGTACACTATTTGGACCTAAGAGTTTTTGTAAATGGAGACAAGTTAGAGACAACCCTATATAGGAAACCGACGGCGGGGAATAGTATATTGCACGCCTCGAGTAGCCATCCCCCTAGTCTCATTCGAAGCATCCCCTATGGGGAGCTATTAAGGTTGAGGCGGAATTTTACACAGGACACAGATTTCAGAAAAGCAGCAGAGGAGTGTGTTGCAAGGTTTATCATAAGGGGCTACGACCAGGTACACCTGGATAAGATCTATAAAAAGGTAGCCAAGATTCCAAGAAAACATCTATTTGAGAATAAGAAGAAGCAAGACTCCTCGTCTAATATGAAAAATACGTTTCGTTTGATAACTACTTTTTCTGATCAGGCCGATGTCCTTAGGGGGATAATGACAAAGAACTGGCACATCCTTCATACGGATGCTGTAATAGGAAAGGATGTCCCGATCAAACCCCTTGTAACATTCAGGAAACTTAGATCCATTAAAGACAGAATAGTCAATAGCCATCTCACACCAGTAAAACCTAAAGTGAGCGCAACCCTTAAAGACATGAAAGGCTTTTTTCCTTGTGGGAAATGTCGTGCCTGCGAGAACAGCAAACGAGTCTTATCCTATAAAATACCAGGGATGTCTAAATTGAAAACCATCAAACAATTTATTACATGTACTACCCCCTATGTTGTTTATTGTCTTACCTGTCCCTGTGGACTCCAATATATTGGAAGTACGATAAAAAATGTTAAAATGCGGATCCTTGAGCACCAACGAGCTATAATGAACAGAGATATGGCATATCCTGTAGCTCGACACTTTGCGGAGGTACACCAAAGTAATAGAGAGCTACTGCAGTACTTCGGCTTGGACCACATCCCTTTACATCCTAGAGGGGGGGACAGATTACTCAGTCTTCGGAGACTGGAGTCACGTTATATCATTGACATGCAGACCAAACAACCAATGGGTCTTAATAGTGGGGAGGAACTTATGGTTCACCTAGGGAAATAATATACTTACATGTGAGAATGATGTTCTTTATGAAAATAGATGAGTCAAAAAAATGGTCTATGTAAATAATACCTATAGGATACTGATGATGTGCTGATGAGTCCTCTACTCTTAAACAGTTATGTGATTTTGTATGATATATCTGAATTTTAATACTAAACTTTGAGATTTTGATTATGATTTTGAGATTTTGATGATTATAACTTTGCAGAAATGATATTTTATACTGGCAAGGTGTGGTGACATGCCGATACACGGCTTAATTGTGGTTATTCTTCTAATATCAGCCTTGACTGAAGGCATTGAAAGATATAAGCATGCATGTCCAAGAATAATGACTCGAATCACGGACGTGATTGATGCGAGCTTCTTGATACTTTATAAATGCAAAAAATAGCTTGCCCTGCTCTTGTTTTATCTGTAAACGGACAATGAGTAAAAGCGTAAGAAATGCAGTGACTTGCCGATACACGGCAGTATGTGTTGAAATAGGGAGAAATGAGGCTTCCGTGGAGATTGACACCGGTTTCAGGTATATGAACTATGGTATCTTAACCTTTCTAAAATGGCCACTGCATTAACGCTATATGTATAATGTCCGTTTTCTAGTTTGCTGGTAATCCTTATATGTTGCCATCAGACTGTTGATTGTGTAAACACTGACGAAGGACTTGGCGTCCGAAACGCGTCTGTTGCACAAGTGTTTGTGGGCTGAAAAATAAACCTTGCTGCTTTACCCCCGGAGTGCGCTTTTCTTCGTTTCCTGAAAGAAACGTTTTTCTGAGCTGGAATATATATATATATATATATATATATTTATATGTATATATTTATATATATCAAAGCTCCAAAACTGCCCCCATGACTGTGCAGCACCCCGAGGTTCATTTGAACTTTTAATCGGATACAGCGAAAATTACAAGTGCATCCATCCAGGATTGTTAATAAAGGACACACACTACAAAGTCCATAAGGCTGTGCGTTTTTGCTTATTCAAGCTAGCCCATTGGAGGGTATTGAAAGTGGGGGGGTGTCAGGCCACATGGTAATGCCGAACCTCTGAAGAAAGAGCGAAGGGCTCAAACGCGTCAGGCTGTTGACGGCATCCTGCTGTGGCCGAGTTTGGTGTGCAGATCAGCTTTACCTGCTCAAACGCTTCTACAGCGAGTTTCCTTCTGAGTGCATCTCTGCCTGGGGGCAGTTTTGGAGCTTTGATGTTACGCGGCAGTCCTGCCGCGAGAGATGCACCACCTCGTTAGGACTGAAACCACGTGCTTGACATTCAGGCAAGCACATTATGTGGGAAGGAAAACTAAGGATTTATGACTGTGCAGCACCCCGAGGTTCATTTGAACTTTTAATCGGATACAGCGAAAATTACAAGTGCATCCATCCAGGATTGTTAATAAAGGACACACACTACAAAGTCCATAAGGCTGTGCGTTTTTGCTTATTCAAGCTAGCCCATTGGAGGGTATTTAAAGTGGGGGGGTGTCAGGCCACATGGTAATGCCGAGCCTCTGAAGAAAGAGCGAAGGGCTCAAACGCGTCAGGCTGTTGACGGCATCCTGCTGTGGCCGAGTTTGGTGTGCAGATCAGCTTTACCTGCTCAAACGCTTCTACAGCGAGTTTCCTTCTGAGTGCATCTCTGCCTGGGGGCAGTTTTGGAGCTTTGATATTTATATATATATATCTATATATTATATATATATATATATATATATATATATATATATATATAGAGAGAGAGAGAGAGAGAGAGAGGGAGAGAGAGCGCTCGCGCACACGAAAGGGAGAGAGAGGGATAAAGTATATGATCACAAAATTAACTAAACAAAATAGGTAAAAGTTATGGTTAGCGTTGGTTAGAAGCTTTAAGGTATGTTTAATACAAAATATAACTTCACTTTAAAGCAAAACACATTAAAATCACAGTTGTGGTTCTGACTTAAAACTGAAAACCACTGAAGTTCACAAGTCCATAATTCATTACTTGCTCAACAGCTATGCAATACACCTTTCACACCAAAATGCAATGCTCGTGACGTCATTGATGAGGTAGACTTAATTACAAATGTAGTAAATATCTTATAGGTGAGATTACATATCACATTACTCTTAACACGATGAAAGAGACACCTATGAATGCAGTATTTATTTTCTTCTACTATGGGGTTTTGCAACCCGTAAGGCAGAATTCCAGTAACCTGCAAAAGAAAGTTATTTTGTTTTAATTTTTTTAAATTGTTATTATTATAACTTGGGGCAGCGGGTCCTTTTGGTCACTTTCTTTACCTCCACCCTTTTTTCCCTCAACCCCAACGGATATACACAAAACCTGGTAAGTGGAACACAAATTGGATGAAAGTTTTTGTGCAGATTCGTTGGGCAGCTCCAAAATTAATCAGAAAACCAAACAAATATATTTTCGGTTCAACTCTAACCTCAGCAGACACAACAGGTGCCCATGTAATGTACAGAGCGCACTCAGAGATGTAACAAGCGGTCGGATTTGGCGCGTCAATATATGAAACATTAGGGTTAGAATTTTTAATCAATATTACAAAATAGTACTTTAAAGTTACTTTAAGAAAGGACTTGTAAAAAGAGGTCATATGAGTTAATATAAAAAAGTTAAAAACTACATCTCCCAAGAGGGATAGAGATGGTCTGTGGCTGATACAACTGCATAAAATTATCCTTAAACAAAGAATGCAATTATAGGAACCTTTACTGAATTAAAAAAGTAAACAATAGAATGTGAAAATGCAAGTGTTCATACTTTACAACCACTGTAATTATTTGTAGTGAAATTCTTTGAATTTGTCACATCAACAAAGAGGGTATTGAGGGAGCAACTGAGGACAAGACAAGTTGAAAAACAAACTAAAAGGCAGAAGAAGCAGACTGGGGAGGGGTGTGGGAAGCAGCAAACAATGGGGGGGGTTTGGAGAGCAACACAGCACAAGAGAGGGGAGAGAGCAAGAAAACACATACAGTCTAATGGAGTGCTGACAGATAAAGAAACCAGTATTGGCAAAGCCAATAGGTCTCTTTGTAGGCATGCAGTCCTGCAAGTTGTTGGTGGTGAATACTGTTGTACTTAGTTCAGAAGACTTTACCTGAAGTTTTATTCACAGCAGACTCAACATGTGGCAAAGAGGATGTCTTAGGGGCTAGTTTGGGGCAGCCACCCTCAAATCCACCTTCAAGTTGTGTCAGCTCATGCTGCTGGGCAGGAGGAGCTCAGTGAGGAGGGTGAGCAAGGACAAAGAGTCAGCTGAGGGAAATTATAAACTGAGGAGAGGTACCTCAGTAAATAATCCTAAACTTAAGAACGGGGCTATCAAGACAGTGTGAAGGGGCAGGAAATGACCTTTACAATATACATAACTCTGAAATTACCCGTTGGGGCTTCTGGCATTAACATATTCAACACTGACATAAGTCGAAGCATTCATGAGTGCGTAGTATGATAGTTTTTTTTTTTGTTTTTTTTTTTTAACCTTTATTTGAAGACAAGCAGTAGATAGTAGTGGCACATTCACAAACATACAAATATTCAGAGATAGTGCAATGCAGCAATAGACCTGAAAAATCCAGGCTCCATGTCCAGGCATAGTACAGTGTAGACATCAATGGAAGATCACATAACAACAGCAAGCGATCCGCGTGTAGCGCATCCGCTCAGAACAGCTGGCGACAGCAGGGGCAAGGGCCCGTAGCACACACTCGGTTATGAAGGAAGAAAAGCAGCAACACAGCGGATGTAGAGCCATCACTCAGTACTCGGTTAGCTGAGAGACCCCCATCACCACCACAGGAAAGCAGTCATCGGCCCACCATACCGCCCACAAGAACAATACAGTGTGAGCTGCATGATCAGCATAGCAATAGAATATAGAGACATCACCATTCACTGCAGAACATGGTGACCGGTAGGTGCTAGCGTAGTCCAACAAACATCACATCACTAACCAACCCCAACCCGATCCTCACTCTCAGAGTCAGAGTCCTGCGCCGCCCTAGTAAGGAGGTACACCTGCAATGGGCTCCAAAAATCCCTAGGCCTACAGCGCACGGGCATCATTTCCGCATATACATTGTAGTGGTCCTGACAGCAAATGATATCACCCAACCAGTCTTTGAACCTTGGCACTCTGCCCCGCCCCCAACAGCAAGCCACTCGTCGTTTGGCCAACAGTAAGGCCACGTCTACAAATCTACGGTGGAGGGCTGGCACTTTCTTAGTATACCCCAATAGTAGAACCACGGGGTCGAACAGTACCCCATCCTCGGTCATAGTCTGAGGAGCAGCATGGACCTGCACCCTGTACTCCGAGACGGCCTCACACTCCCATGCCAGGTGCAGGAAATCGGCACCCGCTGCCCGGCAACGGGCACACCTATCGTCCTCCGACAAACGAAATCTAAGTTTCCTGGCCGGGGTGTAATAAAATCGCTGTATGAACTTGTAGTGTATGATTTTCAAACGGCAACTAGAGGAGATATTGGCAGTCACACCACAACAGTACGCCCATTGTTCGTCAGAGATGGTAATCCCAAGCTCAGCGTTCCATTGCTCCCGCACCCGACTAGCCGGCGTAACACGTTGCCGTCTAATCGCGCCATACAGTTTAGAAACCAAATGACGTCCATCAGAAACCAATAGAACGTGGAGCGGTAAGGTCACGTCCGGCTCCTTAGGGAACTCAGGCAGTAAGGACCGCAGGCCTTGTCGCAAGCGGACATAATAAAACATTTCCAAGGGGGAACAAATCACACCGCCAAAAAACTGTTCACGGGTACAAAAGGTGCCCTCGCGAAAAAGGCTCCCCCACGTAAGCATCCCAAGACGCTTGCACAGACGCTGGAACCCGGTCTCCTGTAATAGGGACAAAGCAGGATGATACGCTAGGGGTAGTGCAGGTGAGTAGAGGAACGAAACACCCAGCAGCCTCGCCACACGTTTCCAAGCATCCATTGTGCACGTTACCGTCGTCTGGTGCGTGTCCACATCGGCAACATTGCCCAGTACCATGCCTTCCAATGGGAGAGGATGGGCGACCCACTGTTCAGCCGCAATCTGCGGCATAAACGGTGTGGGACGCATCCAGTGGTATGCATAGTGTGTTTGAGCACTCAAATAATAAAGTTCGAAGTCAGGAACATCAAAACCGCCATTGACATAGGGCAACATCACGGTAGCCCATGCCACTCTCGGTTGTTTACCCCCCCAGAATAGACGAATCAGCTCCGAGCGGAGGCGTTTAAAAAAATACGCTCCAGGGTAATACGGAACATTCTGAAAAAGATACAAAAAGCGGGGTAAGACCACCATTTTGATAAGAGACGCCCTGCCTGCCATGGACAGCGGCAAAGACTTCCACCTCGTAATGTTATCCGCCAGTTTAGTTATAGCGACTAATAGTCTCCTCTTTGCTCAGAGAAACCACAATACCAAGATATCGCAGTTCCGAATCACACCACTCCAGAGGGTAGTCCAACGGAAAGCGATGAACCGCTGCAGTGAGCGGGAAAAATTGGGATTTCTGCCAATTGATATGAATCCCAGAGACACCTCCAAAGGCAACAAGCTCTCGCAAAAGCGCGTTAAGATTCGCCTGCGGGTCTTTCACATAAAGCGTGATATCATCCGCATACAACGAGATTCCCACTTGGCGCTGAAAACAATTGAACGCACTCTGTTGGTGCAGTTGGCGAATCCGACAGGCTAGGGGCTCTATGGCAATGGCAAACAGGAGGGGAGAGAGGGGACATCCCTGCCTGGTTCCCCTAGTGATAGAAAACCGGGGGGAGAGCACACCATTCACGACCACCCTCGCCACCGGGTCAGTATACAGCAATTTGATCCACGAGATAAAGACCCGAGGAAACCCCATTCTGCATAGGACATCGATCAGGTAACCCCACTCCACAGAATCAAACGCTTTCGTAGCGTCTAAGAAAACGGCGGCTACCGGGAGCTCCGGAGCTATAGTCGGGATTAGGGAAAACAGTGTTCGGAGATTGTGGGACGTCGCCCGGCCAGGCACGAACCCGGACTGATCAGGCAAGACAATAACAGGCATGAGCTCCGAAAGCCGTGTCGCCAACACTTTCGCCAGAATCTTAACATCACAGTTGAGCAATGAGAGAGGCCTATAGGATCCCACGTCCAGGGGGTCCTTACCCGGCTTGAGTAACGAGGTGATAGCAACCTCCCTCATAGACCCCGGCAATTTCCCCACATCAAGGGACTCTTCAAAGACCTCACGGAGAACTGGAGCCATAACATCTACATAACATTTATAAAATTCGGCGGGAAGACCGTCTAGCCCTGTAGCCTTCCCGTTGTTCAGAGACATGATGGCGCCTCTAATCTCCTCCTCCTCAAGGGGCCTACCTAGGAACGCCCTGTGATCGTCTGATAACCAGCAGAGCGCCAGATCATCAAGGAATCCCCCATATCTCACATCTCCCGGTTGCTGAGTGGTGTACAACTGAGTGTAGTGGTGGATAAACGTCTCCTGAATCTCCTTCATGTCTCTACAACGCGTGCCATCCGGCAAGTCCAGTTCCAACACATCCGAACTATACCTCTGATGTCTCGTGAGTGCGGCAAGGACCTTCCCAGGCCTCTCACCCTCGCAATATTTCCTCGCCACCCAGTATTTCCCCCTGTGTTTAGCTTCTCTGGCAGCCTCCTCCTCGTACTCTGAAAGCTTACCCCTAAACTGATGCATGAGGGCAGAATCCGGACCAGCCTGCAGTCTGCGTTCCAGCTGTCTTAAGTCAGCCTCCAAACCCGCGAGAGTACGAACAATAGACCGAAGCACCCCACAGCTCTTGGAGATAGTGACACCCCTAATCGTGACCTTAAATGCCTCCCATATCACCTCCACACTATCTACAGATCCTTTATTTCTCAGAAAGAAAGCTTCCACTTCCTCGCCAAGTTCCGCCTTAAAAACGGGATCCAGCAAGGCAGAGGGGAAGAGCCTCCAGGGCGGCCGCGGCCTGTGCAGCCCGGGCACCGATAACACAACTTTAACCGAGCAATGATCAGAGTACGTTCTGGCCAGGTGTATCACCTCCCACAACCCCGCTACCAGCCCTCTGGAGAGGAAGACATAGTCCAGTCTCGCCCAGGAGCGAGCCTGTGCAGTGAAGTGCGTCCCCTCTCTATCCGTCGGGTGAGCATACCTCCAACTATCAATCAGGCCTGCTTCCTCCACAATGCCCCGCAAGACATCTCTAGCTTGTGTATTGTAATGAGGACTCCCCTCCGATCTGTCCACCAAAGACTGAACTGCTAAATTGAAGTCTCCCCCCCATACAATATGTGAGGCTTCCACAGCAAGAACATGACCCCAAAGTGCAAGAAAAAAAGCAGGTGTATCGACATTCGGTGCATAACAATTGACAAAGAGCACAGTGACCTGCCCAAGCCTCCCCCACAACAACACATATCTCCCTTCAGGGTCCACATGTGACCCTAATTCCCGAAAGGAGAGCGACTTCTTGATAAGTATAACAACCCCACGAGCATACGAGGAGTACGATGCAAATTTCCGCACTGCAGCCCACCTCCCTCCAAACGTAGGAGCAGGCACACGTCGCAGATGCGTTTCCTGCAGCAGAGCTATTTGTATTGCATGTCTATCCAAATAATGTAGTACATTACGACATTTCCTGGCATCATTGAGTCCACGCACATTCCAAGACAAGATCGATATCTTATCCATAGCATCAATCAACATCACCCGTGATCAATGTGCAACGGGGCATATGCAATCAGCGCACCATCCCATTCTCTCGGGGCAAGGCAGTGGAACGGTACCATCGCACACACCAACCTCTCCAACAACCTCACACCACAATCACCCTTGCCATCTTCAATCCAACAAACCAGACACCCCCCTCCCAACCAACAACATCCGTGCAACAGGCACGCAGACAGCTCAAAAGGTAACACGTGACATACACACCATGTATCAGCAGCAATGACCATGAGTGTCCCAGGAGCAGCCCGCCTTCGTACGCCCCCTCCCATGCGACCATGGCCACAATGCGCGGACAAATCAGTCCCCCCTCCGCACGCAACAGAACAATTTAGGCCCGGCACGGCCGAGGACGGAGCAGAACAGTAATCCCAGGTCACCGCCAGGACAGACACACAGCCGCAGCCAACCTCAACACAATCACAAGGATCAAGTGGAACTCGCGCCGCCAACACAACGTCCCCCCTCCCCACCCACCTGACCAACCCCAAACCATCAGGACCCTCAAGCACCCTCCCTCCCCTCCCTCCATCCATCCGTCCAGTCAACCAACAAGTCAATCTCACAAAGAAACTCAAAAGTAATGGGGCATTCCCGGTGGGGTGCCCACCAGAGGTGCACATCACCACTCCCACACACTATGCCGTACTCCGACCCACAGGGCGCATACACGGCCCAGGCGCAGCGTGGGGGTGGGTGCCCGGAGCACAGCAATGTCATCAACCATCGCCCCCTCAGTGACCCTCAATAGCGGCCACTCGGACCAAAACGGTCACCCTCACGTCCACCTCCAACAGTACAAGGCCGGAAGAGCCTAGGCCACAAGAGCAGCTCTGGAGAGGAAGACATAGTCCAGTCTCGCCCAGGAGCGAGCCTGTGCAGTGAAGTGCGTCCCCTCTCTATCCGTCGGGTGAGCATACCTCCAACTATCAATCAGGCCTGCTTCCTCCACAATGCCCCGCAAGACATCTCTAGCTTGTGTATTGTAATGAGGACTCCCCTCCGATCTGTCCACCAAAGACTGAACTGCTAAATTGAAGTCTCCCCCCCATACAATATGTGAGGCTTCCACAGCAAGAACATGACCCCAAAGTGCAAGAAAAAAAGCAGGTGTATCGACATTCGGTGCATAACAATTGACAAAGAGCACAGTGACCTGCCCAAGCCTCCCCCACAACAACACATATCTCCCTTCAGGGTCCACATGTGACCCTAATTCCCGAAAGGAGAGCGACTTCTTGATAAGTACAACAACCCCACGAGCATACGAGGAGTACGATGCAAATTTCCGCACTGCAGCCCACCTCCCTCCAAACGTAGGAGCAGGCACACGTCGCAGATGCGTTTCCTGCAGCAGAGCTATTTGTTTTGCATGTCTATCCAAATAATGTAGTACATTACGACATTTCCTGGCATCATTGAGTCCACGCACATTCCAAGACAAGATCGATATCTTATCCATAGCATCAATCAACATCACCCGTGATCAATGTGCAACGGGGCATATGCAATCAGCGCACCATCCCATTCTCTCGGGGCAAGGCAGTGGAAGGGTACCATCGCACACACCAACCTCTCCAACAACCTCACACCACAATCACCCTTGCCATCTTCAATCCAACAAACCAGACACCCCCCTCCCAACCAACAACATCCGTGCAACAGGCACGCAGACAGCTCAAAAGGTAACACGTGACATACACACCATGTATCAGCAGCAATGACCATGAGTGTCCCAGGAGCAGCCCGCCTTCGTACGCCCCCTCCCATGCGACCATGGCCACAAAGCGCGGACAAATCAGTCCCCCCTCCGCACGCAACAGAACAATTTAGGCCCGGCACGGCCGAGGACGGAGCAGAACAGTAATCCCAGGTCACCGCCAGGACAGACACACAGCCGCAGCCAACCTCAACACAATCACAAGGATCAAGTGGAACTCGCGCCGCCAACACAACGTCCCCCCTCCCCACCCACCTGACCAACCCCAAACCATCAGGACCCTCAAGCACCCTCCCTCCCCTCCCTCCATCCATCCGTCCAGTCAACCAACAAGTCAATCTCACAAAGAAACTCAAAAGTAATGGGGCATTCCCGGTGGGGTGCCCACCAGAGGTGCACATCACCACTCCCACACACTATGCCGTACTCCGACCCACAGGGCGCATACACGGCCCAGGCGCAGCGTGGGGGTGGGTGCCCGGAGCACAGCAATGTCATCAACCATCGCCCCCTCAGTGACCCTCACTAGCGGCCACTCGGACCAAAACGGTCACCCTCACGTCCACCTCCATCAGTACAAGGCCGGAAGAGCCTAGGCCACAAGAGCAGCTATACGAATGTCCGTGCACAGCGTGCACCACAGCAGTCGTGCCGAAAGCAACACAGTCAAACGTCCTCCTCCTCGCCCGCTGAGCGGTGGCCCTCCCGTTCCTCCACATCCTGCCGGTCATGCGCAGACCGCTCCCTCTTGAGGCGCTGTACAAAGTCCTCCGCGTGTTGCGGATTCGTGAAAAAATGCTGCTTAGCCTGATGAGTCACCCTCAGCTTAGCAGGATACAGTAAAGCGTAGTCCACCTGCAGGTCACGAAGTTTTTTCTTGACCGCCAGGAATTTACGCCGTTGCTCCTGCACCATCGGCGTAAAGTCAGGGTATATGGTGAAGTTGACCCCCTCAAAGGAAAGCGCACGATTAGTGCGAGCCGCCCGGAGAGCAGCATCCCGGTCCCGGTAGTTCAGGAGACGGGCAATGATAGGGCGCGGTGCAGCCCCCGTGGCCGGGCGTGGCCCAAGGGAGCGGTGCGCCCGTTCCACAATGAACTGTGTAGAGAACGCCTCCGCGCCAATCGCGCCAACCAGGAGTCTCTCCACATACGTCTCCATTTTCCCCACATTTGTCGTCTCCGGCACGCCTACCACGCGTATGTTGTTGCGCCGACTTCTCGCCTCCAACTCCTCATTCTTAGCGGCTATTACCCGCAGGATATTGTCCATTCTTGCCAGCTGGGTGGTATGGGCGGCAGCAGTGTCGTCATGATCCGAGATGCGCTGCTCCGCCGTGGTCAGGCGTTCCTCATGCACATCCAGTTTCTGCACCACTGCATCCATGCGCGAGGATAATTTGTCCACTTTATCCACAATAGTGGCAAAACCCTGCCGCATCTCCTGCATCATTTGCTGAAAGTCTGGGGTGGGAGGCTGCGGAGCAATATCAGCGGCAGGTGGGGGGGGGAGCGCGAACTCCCGGCCTCCTGCACTAGACGAGCACCCCTCCTGGCCGCCACAGAATCAAAGGACAGCTTAGGCTGCTTGTTGTCAGGTTTCCCCATGATAACACGCTTTCAGCGCGTGGTAGCTCCCACAGCAGTGCACGATGAGAAGCCAAGAGACTGCAGGGTCCAAAGCCACGGGCCCCCAACAGAGTGTCCCACCGGCTAGAACACACAGGGCACACCAGCCCCAGAACAGCGTGGAATGTCCGGCCAGCCACACAATGTTGTCGCTCTGCTACGGGGTTAGACCCCTCCAAGAGATCCAAAGCCAGCCGCCCCTGTAGTGGCAGAGGAGAGCACCCTCGGCTATAGGCAAAAGTAGGCCGGGGGGGGCACAGCAGTAGTTAAGCATAGCACACCATAGCGCAAGGAGAGCAGCGCCACGCAAAGGCTGCACCAAGGGCGGCACGCACAGACCTGCACCAGCGATGTCCCACAGACAGCAAGCAGCACACTCCGGATCACTGAGCTCGTGGCCCAAGGCAGGAAACAGCAGTCAAAAGGTTAGACAGCAGGAAGGTGCCACCATGCACAAGGAAAAGGAAAAGGAAAAAAGCAGCGCTTCAGCAGCAGGCGCCATCGACACTGGCCAGCTCCGCAGCCCAGCCACCGCCGTGATGAATAAGGCGCCAATAAATGTCCAGGCAGCCGCCTCCAGCCCCTGTAGCTCACGCTGTGCCCACTGCTTCACGACGCTGGCAGCTGTCCCAGCGGACGTATAAACTCCACAGCCGGGGGCACGAGCAGGCGTGAACACCCCGCCACTCCCGCCTGTATAATGGCCGCCTCTCACCTCGGACCGCAGACGTTGCCCCGTCGCGCTGCACCTCCGGGGTCCGGTGCGACGTCTGCACCAATGTTCCACACAAGCCTCCCTGGGTCACAGGCAGTGGCCCCAATCGCCCGCTGCGGCAGAGAGTCCAGCCGCGGACAAAAAGCTCAGAGGGGGAGGGGACAGGGCCTCTACCACACGTGCAAAGCCGCGGTCTGGAGTTGGCAGGGACGCCGGACCACGGAGCACCCGTCCTCCAGGGCGTCCGGCGGGAGGAACTTCAAGCCCCCGTATCTCCGGTCAACATGCTCCAATCGCCACAGGAGTCGGACCGAGTGTGGCCGGCAGCTCCCCCAGCCAGAATCCGGGGTCAAAGCAGGGATGGGCGACGGTCGAAAGGATCAATTCACGGATAGAAGCTCCGGGCGGCAGGAGCCTCACGGCAGTGCGGCCATACTGCAGTGCGCCCTCTAGCGCCCCCCTTAGTATGATAGTTCATGCCTTTGGAGGGCCTAGTGTGCATTAGTCATGTTTTATGGTCACCCAGTGTGGAGTGATCAGAGAAGAAGAGACGGTTGTCAAAGAGATGGGCAGAGGTCTTGTAACACAAGCGCTAGGTGAAAGGAGCAAGTCAGTCTGCGGTGATTCCTTAGATGAGTGCCTCGACAATGCCTTGGATTCCAGAAATGGATGTTGAAGAGGAGGCGCTAATGTTTGATTTGGAAACTTTTGAAGATGTCAACGAAAGACTGTCCTAGGCCTCCTGATTAATTTAGATAAAGAAGTAGGACTATTTCCAAAAAATGAGACTGGGTTGTTTTGAGGTTATACTTTGTCCTGAAGTCAAGGAAAGTGAAATCATTGCCTGCATGGCATTTTTCCAATTGCAGTGTTAAAATATGACATTCAGTTGACGGAAAAATTTAAGAGGATGTCCTCCATTTTAGACAACTATCTACCTTCATCGGCACTAATAGCAATCCTAGGGTATACCGTGTCCCCTCCCAGTGGGAGTGCCGCTCCAGGCACCTTTAGCCCTTTTATTGACCAAAAGGAGGGCGACATGAATCTCTGGTAGAGCCTGCTCTCCTTAAATTAGAGGCTGACTGTTAGATCTCATCTATTGTAATGAACAGTTAAACCTTTATCACTCCATTATACCTCCTACCAGCTGACCAAAGAATATTTGGTTTCCACTACACATTTTCCTACAGACTATGTCGATTTGAGTTGGTCCTCTTAACAGGATAAATGGACAAACGTGTCCTCTAGGGAATGTGGGGAGGTGACTCATTTTCTGTGTAAGATGACTTCTGTTGTTTGAGAACAGTAGTTTTAAGTTAATGGATGTGATGTGCGGAATCTTTATCACTGCAAGCAGGTTAGGAAGAACAAGTTATTTACCTTCGGTACCTCCCTTATCTGGTCTCAAGACTATTTAGCTGCAGACTACTTACCTTAGAGTATTCCCAGGCATCAGGCTGCATCTAGAAAATCTTGAGCAGTACCTCTGCCTACCGGTAGGTAGCACCGAACGGCTCCGTGCTAGGTATGATATGCGCTGTGCCTAAATAGGTGCCCCCAAAGCATGCTGACCTTAGTTTTGAAGTTACTGTTTCCACACCAGAAGCACGGAGACACACCAAAGTGTTGTGACTAGTGTGCTAGGTCAGTTCACTTAACGGGGAGGGTCGGTACGAAATCTGTGGCTAGACAGAGTCTCTACCAGATAAGGCGTTACCAAAGGTAAGCAACTTGTTCATCTTATAGAGCGTTTCAGTCATAGGTTTCTTACCTTAAAATAGATACCAACGCAATCCCTCTTCAGAGGTGGGTATGCTACCTGGCAGACCAAAAAGTCCTAGAAGACCGAACGGGCAAAGAGACCTTCACAACAGACCTGACTGTCAAGGCAGTAGTGTTTAGTAAACGAGTGCAGGGAAGCCTACGTAGCAGCCTGACAGATGTCCAGGACAGGGATTCTACAAGCTAATTAAGTGGTTGCATCTTTGGCTCTGGCAGAATGAGCCCGTAAGCCCATATGAGGTTTCTTCTTGGCAAGTGCATGGCAGATCTTAATGCAAAGTACAATCCATCTGAAGGTGGTCTACTTCTGCACTGCTGTCCCTTTCTTCATACTGGTGAAGCCCACAAAGAACAGAACGTCTACCCGGTGTTCTTTGGTAAGACTGAGATACAAGAAAAATGCTATTTTGAGGTCCAGACGGTGGAGTCGCTCCTCCTCGTTGGAGGGCTGTGGAGGCGTGAAGAATGTCAGAAGTGTGATGCTTTGGTCGACATGAAAAGGTGTCACCACCTTGGGTAAGAAACAGGCATGTTTGCAGAGAACTAGTTTGTCTGGGAAGAAGCTGGTGGATGAAGGTTGAATAGACAGAGCAGATAATTCACTGACCCTCTTGATTGATGTGATAGTCACCAAGAAAACTGTGCTGAGTGTCAGGAGTATGAAAGGACAACTATGCATGTGTTTAAAGGGGGAACAAATGAAGTAGGTCAGACTCAGGTTAAGGTCCTGTTGGGGCATGGGAGGGAACATGTGTTGAAGACTCTTCAGGAAATATGTCACAACACATGATTTGAACAGGGAGGATTTATCCTGCCACCACAAGAAAGCGGATATGGCTGAAAGAGAACCCTTAACTGTGCACAAAGTAAGGCCTTGCCAGGCTAAAAAACAAAACAAACAATAACACTTCAGACAAGGGTGCATATAGAGGATCAATAGGTTTGTCAGGCACCAAGCCACAAACGTGACACAATGGCAGGCATAGAGGGCCTTTGTCTATGGACACCTGGCTGCCAAGATGACATCACAGACCTCGGGAGGGAGGTCAGAACCCCTCAAATTCGCTGTTCAATTTTTATGCATGATAATGGAGAGTGTATACAGGTTCAAGTGCAGAACCCTGCCCTGTTGTTGTGATAGGAGACCCTCCCAAAGGAGCAGTCTGATCAGAGGACGGATGCACATTTTCATGAGTTCTGCATACCATACTCTCCTCGCCCAATCCGGAGCCACCAAGATGGCTTGCGGGTCTGAGCTTTTTGAGAACCTGAGGGAGGACAGCTACATAGGAAAGGCATATAGGAGTCCTGGAAAAGCATATAGGAGTCCCATATTCCAATATAGCTGGAATGAGTCTCTGAGCAAGAGCCACTTTAGAAACTCCAACACACAGAAGTACTGACATTGCGTCTTCTCTGCAACGGTGAATAGATCTAGTCAAAATTCTACCCAATCCTGAAAAAGACCATGAGCAAACCCCGGATGCAGTAGCCACTCGAGGGCCACTGGGCATTAATGCCTGAGTTCATCCACCCTGGTCTTTAGAGATCCTTCCAGGTGCTGATGACCAGGAAAATGTCCTGATGTTACAGCCATGTGAAGAGGCACAGTGTCTCCTGGCACATGACCCCACTCCGCCTTGCTTGATGCAGTACCATGAACACCAAGATCAGCTTCCCTTTGATTGAGGCCAGGGAACCTTTCAATGCCAAGTGAATCACCATCCGCTCCAGAAGACTGGAGTTGAGTCTCCACCGGAGACCAAAAGCCCCTGATGTCAACATGTCCCAGATGGCCACACCTGCCCAGAAGCGATGCGTCAGTCACCACTGTCAGCTGTGGGTGGGGAAGGGAGAGGGGTCTGCAGCTAATTCCCGTCCGTTTAGCAGCAGGGGCTTGGGGGCGGAGGGGTAGCAGACTAGGCAGATCTCTGGCTCAGAATCCCGCAGGTTTGTGGGAGCTGGGTTCGAAGACCACAAAAAGGCTGGGAAGCCTGTTGGCCATGGTGGCTGGGTTGGAATGGTGGAGGCTAGTAGCCCCTCCCATAGCCAAAGAAGGAGCAAAAAGAAGAGAGTGGCTGGCATTAGGCCATGGTGAGCCCCAATGACAAGGCGTTGACTCTACTCTCCTTAAATCGCTCGAGCGCTGAATCGGCCTTGTCGCTGAATAGGTAAGTGCCCTCGAAGGGCATGTTCATAAGGGCTGCCTGGACATATCCAGAGAAGCAAGTTGATGTCAACCAGGCATGGCAGCGAAGCACCACTGATGAAGCAATGGCCCTGCCCAGCAAATCTGCTGTGTTCAGCCGCATCCGATGGTAAACTTGGCTGCATTCCTGCCATTGGCAATAGCCTGGATTAGGATGACTTGGGCCTCCTCTGAGACCTTGGGCAGGACTTGCGCAACAGAGTCCCACACTATGTGCCTATATCGGCCCAAGAGGCACGCTGTGTTCACCGACCGCAGTGCAAGGCTGGAGGAAAAAAGAAAATCCTCTTCCTGAAGGTATCCAGCCTCTTGGATTCCTTATCCGGTGGAGTGGTAGGGAACATGCCAGGGTTAACCTTAGCAGTAGAGGCCTTCACTACCAAGCTCTCTGGGATGGGGAGCTGGGTGAAGAAAGCTGGGTGGCGGGCGTGATTGTCTTGAGTGATGTGTAGAAAGCACTGGCTTCAGGCAGGTCCTCATAACTGTTGTCTTTGGCCAAAGGTTCCTTAACACCTTGACTGCTTGAGATATTTGCCTGCTGTGCTGAAGGTCAGTAGAAACGGGTGTGGTCATGACGAGCTCAGCTTGTCATCAGCACACGAGCAGTGTGCCTCATGACGAGCTGAGCTCATTATGAGCATGGAAGTGGTTAATGGGATCAGGATAGCTGTACGGATTCTCGGATCTATCTTGGTGGTCCTGTGAGGAAAAAGAAGTTAATGTTGCCAACTATTACAGAAAAGTTATCTTTATTAACTAGGGCACACGTTTTCAGCAAAATGGATCTCTCTTCCCACTTATCTTCAAGTGTTTTTGAGTACGAATCAAGGCATTTAACCTCATTTGTGACACCACTTGGTACTTTCCAATTTGTTTGTATGCTTCTTGGATTGGCTATGGCAGCAGCTTATGTTCAACGAGTAATGACAAAAGTATTGGAGAGCGCACAGCAGATCTTATATTTCCAAGATGATATATTGAAGTTCTAACAGCGGTGTTAACTCAATTGAAAAAAAATGGGCAAACTAAGAAAAGAGATAAGTTTCAATTCAGGGTA
This sequence comes from Lissotriton helveticus, assembly GCF_964261635.1. Classification (NCBI taxonomy): domain Eukaryota; kingdom Metazoa; phylum Chordata; class Amphibia; order Caudata; family Salamandridae; genus Lissotriton; species Lissotriton helveticus. The sequence continues at coordinate 1,496,380,218 of NC_136069.1, read as the reverse complement.
AGCACTGCAGAATAATTGGTCCATACCATTTCTGGAGAAGGCATAGGCATTAGTCCCAAAACAGATTTGGTGCACTCCCTAATTAAAGCGCCCATGCCTGAAGCGAACAGTTGAGGTCCTTCCGAGGTTTAACCAAATATTAATCAAAGTTTATAAAAGATTTTGCTTCCTTAGTTCAACCAATGAGACAACAGCGTATAAAATGGGAGGCGTTTGTATGATCTGTAGAGTGTTCAAAAGCATTTGAATCAGTAAAAAAGTTAGGAAAAAATGCCAGTGGAACATTTTGATGCTCGCAAAAGGACAATTTAGACAACTGATGCAAGCCCGAAAGGTCTTCATGCTGTTTTAGCTCAGATAGAGGATGGAGAAGAGAAAGTGGTGGCCTTCGCCTATTATGTGACTGAGCAGGAGGCTCTTGAGTGCAACTGGGCAATACAGCATTCAAAGTTGTATTAGTTGTATATGCATTTATTGTAAGGAAGGATTAAAAGACATTGGTACATGTTTTTTTATGTACTGGAAATAAACGTACCCCACCCAGGATCGGTTCCAAAACCTAAGCTGCTGAATGTCTCTCTAGGTTGCCGGTGTTAGAAACTTGTCTTGATAAGTCTGAAGGAGTTTAGCGCAATCGTAATGCCATGAGAGAAGAGTGGAAGGGTCTGTTTGAGAAAATCAGGAGTATGTGATCAAAGGCCGTCCTGAGGTGAGAAACCTCATCGATGCTGAGGGAAGGTGTGGTCCTGTCAAACATGAACTGTACATAACTGAAGATGAACTATGAAGATGTTATAGGAGAATTCCGCCAGAATATGTGAGGCAAATTAGTAAGCCTGGCACATGACAGCCACCTGGGTAGGAACTTAACCAAAGCAAGATTTAGGAAACAGTATTGGCGGCCTAGCATGGAAAGGATAGTTGAAAAGGTAGTCAAAAAGTGTTTGACATTTCCCAAGCTGATAAGAATACAACTGCAAATCAAGCACCACCGTCACCAGATCACGTTCTAGTGTAACCTTGGCATAAGTTACGCATGGACATAGTGGGACCTTTTAAAATGTTATAGCCATGTGAGATCTAAATGGTAGTTCTGCTGGCCTACACTACGAAGTGGATAGTAACCACATGTCTAGGTGCGTTGACTTCCAAAACTGTCATTGATTTTTCCTGGTAAGCTATTCCCAAAATATTTGTAACTGACAAAGCTATACAAATTGTTTTACAAAAAATGTGAGAGTTCCTAGAGAGGTTGTCGATTTCACATCAGAGCAGAGCACTTTATTTTCGACCTGCAAATGATCTTGTGAAGTCATGAATAAGATGGTGAAAGCATGTGTGCAGAGAGCTTTGTAGTGCAGAATGTCTCTGGTGGAAACAAGGAAGAGACCTGTGGCCACATAGGACCAACACCTAATTCGGTGGCCGGGATTTCACAGCTTAAGAGCATGAAGAACAGCAAAGCAGAAAGCAAACTAGTCCAAGTTGGTTATATCTGGGAGGTTAAGTTGTGTGCTCTAGGGCGAATGAAGTCAATGGAAAGGGCCGAGTTCGTAAGGAAAAGGATAGGAAATGATTTGTTTCCTATCATGGAGTCAAGAGTGGAAAAGGGAATGTTGGCAACATGGCATGCTTGAAGATACTGAGGCTCCTGAAGAAGAAAACTACAAGCTTCATGGGTCGTTATAAAATAACTGAAGTTAGAAGTAATGTCGTGCTGTTGGTAACAGTTGACGTATGAAACATGTCCCAGCTGGTGAGGGTCAAGAGTGGATCGGGTCATAAAGGAGACGTCTGGGGTACGTCATGGCACAGGCTGGGTACTGCAGAGAAATGGATGGTGAGTAGAGAACATGTTCTGGGACTGAGGGAGCAAAAAGTAACCGGAATGGATGAAAAACGTTGTCCCACCTCGAATCTTTAATTAGGGTGCAAGTATAATAATTTGTTGCGGTGCCTTTAGTCTTAGATTCATGTTAAGGAAAATTAATGTTTCACTCCAATTCGCTTTTCTAGTTCGTTTTTCAATTTGTATCGTATTCACGTGTGGATCTGTGTTTATTCATCATGTTTGGTGACAAGGAGGGGGTGTTAAGATTTGACCTGAAGAGGGGAAGAGGTGTGGGGCTGCGGCTAGGGCGACTTACTCTGGAATCACGGCCCCTCAGAGCCTAGAGTCCCTTACGGGTGATTGTGCGCTTTACAGATGTGGATTATTATAATTTATTTTTTTAATTCGTTTTGACAGTATGCGGGGATCGTTGAAGGCATTCAGACCTGTATGTCGTTTGTGGGGATTACTGCTGTATTTTATTTAATCAAAAGACTTCACCTGAAGTTTGAGAGTGTTATTCACAGCAGACACAACAGCTTTCTAAACAAATATTGCCTGGTAAGAAAAAGATTTCAGCATTGAGTAAATCATTATCTAAATCCTTCCTGCACCAGACAAACAATAAAGTAAAACTAGCTTGCGATGGAAATTGCCAAAGGACACTGTGGCACAGCACGCCACGTTGCAGTCTCTGGGGAGATAATAAAAAAAAAAGAAGATTAAAAGCAGACACACGTTTTTCAATTGCAGCTGTTCTCAATGAAACCGCATGCCTTAACGTGCATTGTTCGCTGGCATTCATTATTCATGTCTGTCTGCTGTTAAGGACATCTTAGGACATTATTCACCTTGGGCAATACAGCATTCAAAGTTTTACCCTACCGCTTTACCAACTTTGGGTAATATTTGTACTGTATAATTGTCTTACTAACAGTATTCCAATGTGTTACCAACATCAGGTAATAATTATCACTATACCACTGCTTAGCCCACATCAGACGATATTCACCAGTATACCACTGCTTTACCAACTTCGGGTAATAGCTTCCACAATACCACTGCTTTATCAACATCAAACAGTATTCTTAAGTATACTATTGCTTTATCAACTTTCGTCAATATTTACCAGTATTGCACTGTTTTACAAACATTAGACAATATGCGCCACCATACCACTGCCTTACCAACATCGGACAATTTTACTAGTATACCACTTCTTTACCAACATCGGACAATATTCACCAGTATAGCACTGCTTTACCAACATCGGGTAATAGCTCCCACAATACCACTGCTTTATCAACATCAAACAGTATTCTTAAGTATACTATTGCTTTATCAACTTTCGTCAATATTTACCAGTATTGCACTGTTTTACAAACATTAGACAATATGCGCCACCATACCACTGCCTTACCAACATCGGACAATTTTACTAGTATACCACTTCTTTACCAACATCGGACAATATTCACCAGTATAGCACTGCTTTACCAACATCGGACAATATTCACCAGTATAGCACTGCTTTACCAACATCGGACAATATTCACCAGTATAGCACTTCTTTACCAACATCGGACAATATTCACCAGTATAGCACTGCTTTACCAACATCGGACAATTTTACTAGTATACCACTTCTTTAACAACATCGGACAATATTCACCAGTATAGCACTGCTTTACCAACATCGGGTAATAGCTCCCACAATACCACTGCTTTATCAACATCAAACAGTATTCTTAAGTATACTATTGCTTTATCAACTTTTGTCAATATTTACCAGTATTGCACTGTTTTACAAACATTAGACAATATGCGCCACCATACCACTGCCTTACCAACATCGGACAATTTTACTAGTATACCACTTCTTTACCAACATCGGACAATATTCACCAGTATAGCACTGCTTTACCAACATCGGGTAATAGCTCCCACAATACCACTGCTTTATCAACATCAAACAGTATTTTTAAGAATACTATTGGTTCATCAACTTTCGTCAATATTTACCAGTTTTGCACTGTTTTACAAACATTAGACAATATGCGCCACCATACCACTGCCTTACCAACATCGGACACTTTTACTAGTATACCACTTCTTTACCAACATCGGACAATATTCACCAGAATAGCACTGCTTTACCAACATCGGACAATATTCACCAGTATAGCACTTCTTTACCAACATCGGACAATATTCACCAGTATAGCACTTCTTTACCAACATCGGACAATATTCACCAGTATAGCACTGCTTTACCAACATCGGACAATTTTACTAATATACCACTTCTTTAACAACATCGGACAATATTCACCAGTATAGCACTGCTTTACCAACATCGGACAAGTTTACTAGTATAGCACTTCTTTACCAACATCGGACAATATTATTTACCAGTATAGCACAGCTTTACCAACATTGGACAATAGTCACCAGTATAGCACTGTTTTACCAACATCGGTTAATAATCACCACTATACCACTGCTTAACCAGGATCAGACAATATTTACTAGTATACTAATGTTTACCAACTTTGGATAATAGCTGCCAGTATACCACTGCTTTACCAACATCAGACAATATTCTTCAGCATACCTGCATTTTATCAATATCAGTCAGACACGTTTCCAATGTACTGTTGCTTTACCAACATCAGGCATTCACTGCTAAACCACTGCATTAGCAACCAATCATAAAAAAGAATGCCTTTAAATTCCCACTGACCTCTAATTTATTAATGGCAGTGAAAATGGATAGCAGATATAATCCTACGTTGTTGCTCGGCCTTTTGTAGGTAGAATCAAACGTCTATGTGACATTATTGCAAGCTAATTTTGCTTCTCAGAGAAAGCTACTTGTACATAGTTCATCTAAAAATCTCTGAAAATGGCAATCGTTTTGTCATTTGTTTAGTGAAAGCATTTTATCAAGCTTCATAAAAACTGATACGAAGCAGATGGTCAGCAGCAGTGAAAGCTTCTCATGCAAACAGAACAGACACAGCGGTGCAGTAGCCCTTCAAACTTTCCTCACAGGCACAAAAGAGTTACAGGACAGGAAGCACGAATGCAAGCCTCCCATGTCCTTCAGCATCCTGGAGTTCTCTTACAGGATTACTTTAAAGTGGGTACACAAGACAACAGGACTGCAGGAGCAATGTTAGGGTGCAAGGGGAGAGATGTGACCAGTAAGAAAACAAGCATTTGCAATGCAAAAGGTCTCCCATTTGCGAGTGTTTAAACTTTTGGCATTGTAAATGACTATGCCTTTTATTTACATATAACAAAAGGGGGGAGAGAGAGAGAGAGACAAGTGGATTCGGTCTCCCTTTGTTTAAACAGATTAGAATCCACTCAGAACGTGGTTGTGATCCCTAAAGTGATGGGGAGCACACAGTGTTGTTTAAATGCCCCTCACACACCAACAGGCCCCTTGGTGTCATGCTTCATCATTGGGGCCTTCGCACCCCTCTACGGGATGCGGCGTGCTACGACTCACGACTACGTAGGAGCACTTGATAGTGAACTATGTGTAGGTGTGTGATTAGGGAAGAAGTGTGAGTAAAGTAAAGTAAAGTCCACATTTGTAAAGCGCACAATCACCCGTAAGGGTCTCTAGGCGCTGGGGGGCCGTCGGGAAGATTAAGCGAGCTATTGCCCAGAGTCACATGGTGCTGGGCTGACCTGCCGCCGGAGCCGGGGATCGAACCGTGGTCCCCAGATTCCAGCGTCAGTCGCCCTGGCCGCGGCGCCACACCTCTTCCACTGGTGAGGTGAGGTGAAAAAAGTGAAGTCTTTAAAAAATACCTGGCTCCTAGGAAAAAATTATTTATTATGTCCTTGGCTGGTATTATTAAAAAGTGCAAAGTGAGGTTGACAATATACGTATTAGGGTGTATCAACCATTAAGAGCGTCGACATGTTTCGGAGTACAACGACTCCTTCTTCAGGACGAGGATATGCACGTTATCCCCACCTTACTCACATGGAATGTAGAATGTTAAAGTGTATTCTAACAAAAACTAGGTGAAATGTACCTGTTAATGTTAATTATGGGTAAGCTCCGGGCGCGACGCATGCGCGAATGCAATAGCGCTAGTTTCTAACGCATGCGCATTGCAATTCCAGCGCGCAGTACCGGACTTTGTCTGCAGCAAGCACCCGAATTTGGGCATGTTTCCGTGTCTAATTAACCAATTTACTTCCTAAATTGGAATCACTGGCAGTATATAAGAGGTAGAACACCAACCTTACCCCACACTTCGTCGGAGCAGCGTTGAGGGGAAGGCAGGCTATTAGACCATGCAGTAACCGTGAGTTGGGGTGCAAGGTTCAGGATCAGCATTTTGTCTATCTATAATTACGATAACAACCTAAAACCCACCTTTAATATCCTATAGGTTGCTTTACTGAGCAGTGAGGAAGGAATCCCCCAATACCACGCTTAGGCTCATGAGGTCATCAAACCTTGAACTATAAGTAAGCCTTCATTTAACAACTCCTCTCCTCCACAGTTTCTTTTTTTTTGGGAGAAATATCCTAGCGTGTTCCATATTATAGATGTATGTCTTGTTGTCCACTGTGTGTCTTTTTTTAATGTTTTATTTCACAGGGTCCCTGAACCTCATTTCGGGTTCTTTTTACCCTTTAATGACTAGAAAACATTGGTTTTCCTTGTTCCTGGACGTCCGACTGTGATGTTTACTATGTCTTTTCTTCACAGGTTCCTCTAACGCCAATTGGGCGCAACGGAGCTTACCCATAATTAACATTAACAGGTACATTTCACCTAGTTTTTGTTTTTGGTAGAATACACTTTAACATTCTACATTCCATGTGAGTAAGGTGGGGATAACGTGCATATCCTCGTCCTGAAGAAGGAGTTGTTGTACTCCGAAACATGTCGACGCTCTTAATGGTTGATATACCCTAATAAGTATATTGTCAACCTCACTTTGCACTTTTTAATAATACCAGCCAAGGACATAATAAATAATTTTTTCCTAGGAGCCAGGTATTTTTTAAAGACTTCACTTTTTTCACCTCACCTCACCACTCACACTTCTTCCCTAATCACACACCTACACATAGTTCACTATCAAGTGCTCCTACGTAGTCGTGAGTCGTAGCACGCCGCATCCCGTAGAGGGGTGCGAAGGCCCCAATGATGAAGCATGACACCAAGGGGCCTGTTGGTGTGTGAGGGGCATTTAAACAACACTGTGTGCTCCCCATCACTTTAGGGATCACAACCACGTTCTGAGTGGATTCTAATCTGTTTAAACATATGCCTTTTATTTATCTGTTTGCCAATTAACACATAAATAAAAGGCATTGTTATTTACAATGCCAATAGCTCAAAACTCTTGTAAATGCGAGACCTATTCAAAGAAGCGGCCCCTATTGTCCGGGGCTGCTCCGAAAGTGAAAGCATACGATGCGCCGAATGTCGCAGGAAAGCATGTCGTGCCTGCAGTAGGAGAAACTCATTGAAGAAAATAGTGCTTACAGACTTAAAAAATATATACCATGTAACAACCAAAGTAAAAGAGCCAGTCCTCATGGGAGGTTACAATTGAAGACAAGGTGGTTCTAAGGAGGGACTAACAAGCCAATTAACGAATCAGAAGCCAGTATTTACGAAGGACAATGACACAAGCCAATGACAAATATGGGCGGAGAGTGGAAAGGGCTTCTATTCCATACTCCAATACAGCATGCCGCAGGGCAGTGCATGAGCTGCCCAGGCTCGACCTAAAAAGAATGGATCTTATGATTATACAGTGCACATTCACATCGCTGTAAGGCTATGTGTGGAGTGGAGTGTCGAGTACTGGCTCACAAATCTGGACTGCGGGGTTCAGGTCTACACACCAGCTGTTACCTGCTATGTAAAGTTCTGAAGACCATCTCTGCCACTTACCTCAGATCACACACTATGTGGGATCACAAGCATGTATTTGAAAAAAAAAATTTCTTTCTCCGATGAGCAATGATTAAAATAGATTTACTGGTATGTACAGTGTCTTATAATAACATGAAAGGCCATCACTGTTCAGCAGTTACACTGACTCTACATTTGTTTTTGTACCTCCCTGGAACCTGTACAGCAGCAATGTATTTAATTTGATCATCAAGAGGTGGTGCAGTTAACCCTCATGGTATGGCTCTTATGAGCTTTGAGAAAAGAAGTGGGGTTGGAAGCGCACACCAATTAAAGGTACTCAAAAGGTAATCAAATATTGATAACAAATAAACAATCCTAACACAATTGGTGCAGCAGTGTAACCCTCGCTGTCTAACAGGGGTCAATAGACAAAAGTGGAAAAATGCAACCAAGACGGTCGCAACACTGCGCACTATCCACAAATGGTCACAAAGTGACCCTCTAGGTCATTGAATACAATTTAACAACCCTATATCAAAAATGAATCACAGAATAGCAAATATACTTGTAAATGTAAATCTTTACAGGTAATTGTTGAAATCCCCAATTTTTTTTTACATTGATATCATTTTTAGTTGCATTCACATAGAAATCAAAAGCATGAATTCCTTATACATGTATCTTGAGAACATTTACAAAGAGACAGAAAATCAATTGTTTACGATTTTTTTTTTTAAACGTGGGCCCGATGCATTTCGGGACCTGAGAGACAGGGGCCAATCTACAAAGAAAACAATGAGCATATATCACTTAACATAATTGCGTGAATATGCAGCGAGAGGAAAAAACAGCAGAAAGTTGCACGTAAGTACATAAAAGTCCGTGGTTAAATGATGGCATTGTGATCAGAAATTACCAATGCTATACAACAGCCATGTGTAGAACATATAGAAGGAACCAATATACTCCACATATCCAAAAACATTATGATAATAAAAATAATGATAGTAAAGGAACACGTGAAAAAAAAATGGCTACACACCTGAATAACCTCGGATAAGGTAGACAGTGGAGTCTTCAAAATCTATAACGGATACCGGCAATTCAGGTGTGTAGCCATTAGATAACATTGAAGATGTGCAGTAGTGTTTAGCCACTACATTTCACTGGTTTCCTTTATTGAATGGTATCCCCATTTGTGTTACAGAAGGTCTCCCCCACATGACAGACAGGTATTTTTATAGTACAGGGGTCTCTTTGCAGTTATTATAAGGTTTACTTCCACACTTGTTGTTTTCTCCAACCCACAGACTTTAGGTGAAGGGTTCTATCCATTTTTTTTTTCACATGTTCCTTTTCTATCATTATTTTTATTATCATTACGTTTTTGGATATGTGGAGTATATTGGTTCCTTCTATATGTTCTACACATGGCTGTTTTATAGCATTGGTAATTTCTGATCACAATACCATCATTTAACCACGGACTTTTATGTACTTACGTGCAACTTTCTGCTGTTTTTTCCTGTCGCTGCGTATTCACGCAATTATGTTAAGTGATATATGCTCATTGTTTTCTTTGTAGATTGGCCCCTGAAGAAGGGACTCTCAGGTCCCGAAATGCATCGGGCCCACGTTTAAAAAAAAAATCGTAAACAATTGATTATCTGTCTCTTAGTAAATGTTCTCAAGATACATGTATAAGGAATTCATGCTTTTGATTTCTATGTGAATGCAACTAAAAAATGATATCAATGTAAAATAAATTTTGGGGATTTCAACAATTAACTCTTATGAGCTTTGGCATTTGTAAATTAAAACGATAATTGACTGAAGGGATATCTTTTATAGAAATAGGCATTCTTTTACAGTAGATGTCTAAATGGTGTAAAACTAGCATGCTTATATTTTGAGGGCAAAGTGCACTTGTCAACACAGCAAGGAAGTTTCTAATAAGTTAATGGCCAAAAACATCACTTTATTTCGAAAGGCTACTGAAAATTGGCAAGAGAAATGTAGTGTATAAATATAAGTGATAAAAAAAAAAGAATGATGAGTGTTACGTGGAAGAGTTAAAACAAGTTTAGCTGAGGCAAGTCGGGAGTCGGTGTTTTGGGGAGTAGTCACTTTTCCACACTAATACTGGGATACTATTTACGTTGGCCCTGTATCCCTAAATTTCTGCAATCTGCTTGCACGATATACCAAATAAGGTTAGTCTTTTCTTGATCCCATACTGAATATTGCTCTTGGCAAAGTATTTTCCTTGTAGTTTTCTTGAAAAGTTTATCTTTGATGGGTGTACTTACGAGAGCGCACAATATTTCTAATTACTGATAACTTTGGGCAGAATATTGCCAACAGATATTTTTTAATGAAGCACTATTTCTGCATGAAACAGCATTTGCATGAATGCAATATCTATTGTGGCACCATCAATGAAATATGAACTATTTCTTTTATTCCAAATCTTGTTTCTGATAATTATTTGTGTTATAGATCAACAGTGTTTTGCTGCACATTAAGTGTTTCTACTGGGATTAAATAAATTGATTCCCTAAAATGTCAAGGCATAGTTTAGCAGTGCTAAATTAATGTTGCATTTTAAGATTTCTTTTGAATAATTCCTGTCAATCTCTGATTCACAAAGGCAACTTGTACATGTTTGGGTGGAGGCAGTGATGTGGTTCAATGCTCAGGTGGTATGTTCCTAATGAGAAGATTTTAATATTCGTTGACTCATTCAGCCCTGACCTTGGCCTGCCTGACAAAGAAGACCAAGGACAAAATTTTGACTGATACAAATGAGAACAATGCCATTGAGAATGATCGTCTAACTTCCTCTATTGGACATCTACTTTTTAAGCCTTGCTTAAGAGAGTGCATGTTCTGCTTGCCCCTTCCCCTCTTGCCCAACCTCTGTTGTGTTGGTGCTCCCCTGCCCCTCTCGCCTCTCTTTTCCCCAACCTGTGTCCTTCCCTCGTTCCCTCCCTCTGTGCTGCTTCTGGAGCACATAGCTAAAAAAGGAAAAAATAAGAAATTTAAAAAGGTGCTATGACAGTCAACACTAAAGCGCTTAGAAAAAAGCATCAGCACTGAGTGCATCATGGCACTGCTATACCACACGGCTACAAAACATTGCCATATTGCTAAAACCAGTAGCTCTCATAGGTAAACACATTGGATTTGCCAATGTTTGTTATAGTTGGCCACAGGAGCAAGTATGGCCGGGTACAAAGTAAACTAAGGTTTCTGCTCTGAACACTCGCCAGCAGCCATATTTTCTGCTTTTCAAGGTAAGAGAATCTACAGAAAAGCTAAATGGGGTACTATTCAGACACTAGCTTTGCATGCAAGAGTACAAGGCTTTCCCTCAAGCCTTTACTAGAAATACAAAAACACACAAACAGTGGAAAGAAGACGATGAGCCTTTATCCTCCACGCACAATATTTCCAAAGGTTTAGGATGATTAGAAGACAGACAAGAAAAGCTTGGTCTAAGTATCACAGCTTGAGACCAGCTGAGTGAGCCACATGAATGAACTATGAAAGCATTTGGTTATCTGAGCCAAACAGGAAGTTTTGAGATCAGGGCCATGTCCGCCCCCAAAGAAAGGGTTCTGAGTCACTGGAGGGCCAGACGCAAACCTGCTGTGGAGGAATGGACGGTAGACCTGTTTGAATACAGGAAGCATGAAAAGTGGCATTATAGAGATAAAGTGTGTGTAGAACGGTATAATTTGATTTGGAGTGCTCTAGGTGAATGTTTGCATCGTACAGTTGATTCAAATCATCAGCTGAAAGTGACCTTTTGTTACCATACAGAAAGGACAAAAAGTAGAGGCCCTGTCTGTTTGTCTTGTTGATTCTCCTCCTGGTTCTCTTAGTGTGTCTTGTTTTGACCTTATTATAAAATCTATTTATGGTTATTACAGTTATTTAATAATACTAGGTGTATGTCTAGTTCCTAATTTCAGCATTCCTTGTTTAATAGAACTTCCTTGTTAGGAGATCTATGTTGCAGCGTGCTTTATAGTACCAATACAGCTTATAGAAATGTTATGATGTTATAATACTAAAAAACAAATTGAAAAAAACAAGTAAATACTGCTTCCACGATCTGGTCATCACAGTGCAGCATTGTTGATTTCTAGCTAGTGATAAGGGGAAGGAAAAGGTAATCCCGATGGGCTCTCACTTATTCATGATCACCTAGGAGCACCAAGACTGCAGGCCATGAAATTAATGACACTGGATCCTCTTTAACTAAATGAGCACGCTCGCTGACCTTTGTATCTGGCTGCTCTACAAACCCGCTAATTACACAGCGATCTAGTGCTTGGCTCAGCCAGTCGATCGATAAAATGCAGGAAAATCACAGACTCATCGTCAACAGGAAGTGGAGAAGTTTGCTAGGATCTCACAGACAAGAGAGGTCAGGTTCGCAGTGCACACTAGAAAAATAATGCGGGGAAAACAAGCACAACTTGTAATTGAGACCAGGTCACTAAAACCCACTCCAGGAAGTACACATTTATTTCACACAAGCACCCACACTCGTGTCAGCTGCCACTAAAGCTAGGTCTCACAAAAAAGAGCTGCATGCAGTATGTAAATTGTAAATTGATAAAAATTTAAATTGATACTTGTATAGCGCACTGCTCACCCACAAGGGTCTCAAGGCGCTTGTACGAATACCACTGTGGAACCCATTCTGGCTTTCCCTGTGAGGTGTCCACTCCTGGGCACCCCCAAGGAGGAGGCCAGGCATCCTTGGTTGTGGGGGCCGTTGTGGAGATTAAGCAAGCTATTGCCCAGAGTTGCAGAGTGGGACTCCATGATTGGAATAGGCACTGAGGCGAGAATTATCAGGTCCGTGGAATTTTTGAGCCCAAGACCGGCCGAGGCGGGGAATTGAACCCTGGTCCCGGGCTAGACCTCTGCATCAGGGTCTGCCGCTCTAACCCTTGAGCCACACTTCTCCCTATTCGAGATCCCTCAGCAGAGGATAACAAATAAACACAAAGGACAAATATGGATGAAAGCACTAAAAAAGAAGTTAAAGCGGAACCTTTAGGACTGCCTTTAAAACTAGATGTGTTATATTCAATACACTCAGAAAATTTCTTTCATACTAATTCCATATTGATTGTAATAAACAACTTCATGAATGACCCACCACAATTAACAATCCAAAAATATCTTACTCAGCTTGATCACATCTAGATTTAAAATGCTTTACCTGGTATCATCAAAATATGTATGCATTCAAAGTTTGAAATTCAGACTAAAACTGAAATTAAACAAGACCACTACTTCGGACATAGGCGACTTGACTAATAGGATCGGTAAACTTAATTGTCCCTTGTTTAGTTGCATATCTCGCGCCTATGTTTACCTTTAAAACATGCTCCTACTATTCATTCAGGGAAGGTAGGATTTGAAAATAGCAAGGTCCACATGTTTCATTACACACCGTTGTATTACATATTATACAAGGACCGTGTTCCATCCTTGTTTAGATACACAGTTAAAAAATATAGATACGATTTCTACTTTGGTATATTGCTCCTACTTTCTATTCTGCACAGTAACAAGAGAACATTACTGCTACAAAAGGAACATGTTCCAAAAACAAAGAAACCCAGTTCTGTCATGAACAGAGATAGTAACTCCCCACTTTAAAAGAAAAAACAATGTTTTTCTTGTAAAAGCCCTCACCCCCCAGGCTTACCCCTTGGTGCCATGCTTCATCATTGGGTCCATCCTGATGCGCTACGGATCGGTGTGCGTTGCTACCTATGAAATGCATGGGAGCACGATTTTCTTAATATGGTGTTTAATGAGTGGGGGAGGTTGTATATTTTAAAAATATCTGGCTGGTAGGTATACCCTATTTTACTCCTACCTACAGTAGGCATGGTTAAAAAGTATAGGGGGACATTTAGGGAAAAAGCAGATTATGATGCTGATTTCCTAAAGGTCAACATGTTTCACACCGTCCCCCTGATTGGCTTTTCTTCAGAACCTGGGGAATCCAGTTCCCTTGTTCCACTCCTAATATTTCTCAATTAGTACACACTATTGGCAAGCCAAGAAATGTAGAAACTATACATTTACCATCTAGTTAGGCTACAAACTCTGCTTGTATAAAACAAATTATTTGCGTTGCTTCATGGTTTTTCCGGGGAAAGGGGGGGGGGGGGGTAGCCTGTTGTCACCCTCGCATTAAGGTGGCTCCTCCTCCCCTAGGGCTATCATAATTAAGTGCAGACTGAAGAGGCATCGCCTTGATGCAAGTGTGACAGCAGGCTACCCTCTCCCCCGGAGCGTGCGGCCAGGGTAACCCTGGTGGGTGAGAGTTTTACAAGAAACACTTTGGTTTTTATTTTATAATGCAGAGTTACTATCTCTGTTCATGAGAACACTGGGTTTCTTTGCTTTTGGATTGTGTTACTTGTAGAGGAGGTTAAACCCAGTTTATCCTCTTTCTCCCCACCCCTTTTTTTATTGTATAAAAGGAACATGCACAAACGATGGATGCAAACATAAAATAGGACTGTTTTGAAAGAAAAAGAGGCCATTAAACGAACAATAAAAGTGTGTGCCCAAAATTTTATTGGATCTATTGCTTCTCATTTTTGTCAATAATCACAAACAAAAAGCATATCTCTTCTAGGTGAATACCATTAATTAAAACTGAAGCAATCGCTACAAAATAAACCATATCCCACATGTTGAAACAGCTGAAAAGCATTTGATATAATGGCGAGGAACCGGCATATGGCTGCTTGCAGCAGAGGGGAGAAAAGCAATAATTGAAGATCAATGTATGTTTTTATTAATGTCTCTGCAGCCTTTATTGAATCTGCTACACAGAAGGAAAACCTAATAAATGTTCTAGTACAATTTCACACACTTCTATATTGTGTCTACACTGGTTAGGATTGCTGTCATATAGAAGAGTAAAAATATGTGTGAAGGAAAAAATAAAAATAAATCATCAGTGATTTTTCCTCATCTGTCAGGTTAATTTAAAAAGTATAGCACTGAATAGGTCTCGAAATCAATATCTACGGGCCAAGCAGTAGACAACCAACCATCAATAACAAAGAAAAACTAGGCAAATCTAGCATCAACACTACAAGGATCCTTTAACAAGATCAAACTTATTGTACCTTTATATTATCAAACATGAATCATTATTAAACAAGATACACAACTCTACTAAGCCTACGCAACCCAACACAAATCCAAGAGTTGGGAATCTCAGATCAGTACAAACATCCACAGAGATAGTGATAGTAGAAGCCACTATGAACATGCTATTAATATATTAGAACAAATATTTAAGTTTGGGAGTTGTTATATTTCAGGGGGAAATGTATTGCTTGACTTGGAGAAGTTACAGCACAAAATAAGTGCTAGCTAGTATTTTTCCTTTAGCTTGAAATTGGTCCTAAGAATAAGCACATTCTTAGCAATCTTTTAGCACATTGGAGTTTTATTTCCGAAATGCCCAGGCTGCACCTATGGCATGCTTAAATAGAGGGCACAGTTAGATTCCCACCATGAAAATGGTGATTCATATATTGTGTTGCTTGGGTTAATGTTTTTGTTAAAAACAATTAACACATATGATGATCTAACTTGCACAATGAGCAGTAAGCCTTATTTATCACTTGTTAGGATGCATTGCTGCATTTTGTTACATATTTACACCGCATTACTTTTGATATCTCAGCCTATCCATTCTTTAACTCGGAGTCCAAAGAAGACGACTGGCTTCGCCCAATTACTGAGTTTCCAGGCATGCTTAGCTCTAATCTAATAATTGGGAATAATGTCTCAATGATATGATAAAGCAATTATAAAACAGTTAAAGGCACTTACAAAATTCTCAGTGGAGTTACGGTGTCTAGACAGCAGGAATGTTATTGTAGGAAGGCAAATAAGGTTACGTTTACTTTCCCTTCATAAAAAATTAGCCTGATTTGAACTTATCTAGTGATTTGGGCAGTGCTAACATCCTACAAGTATCAGTAGCACCACACAGATTCGGGTAGGATAAAGCCAACAGTACCAGTAGGATACCATTTCACCCCTCTACAGTCCCACCCCTTACAGATGCAATAAACAGAAGGCTGAACAGTAAGCAATCTTTACTGATGGTGGCAACGCAGGCAGCAAGCAACCACACGATACCACCTGACTGGTAAGACATGGGTGCAGCAGGTATTTTCCGACTATGGTTCAGGAAGTGCTAATGACTGGGCAGTACCATAGATCTACAGAGACCAACAAGGAGGTACTGACAATATTACTTAAAAGCAATATTGTAAAAAACGTAAGCTACCGAAAGGAATATAGGTGAGGCGTCTCAGTTCTGCAAAGCCCCGAGTGGTCCGTCCTCTAGAAAAGCTTAGTCAGGCATAAAGGCAGCACTGCTTGAGTGATCTGCAAGAGAAGGAACCAGGTGGATTGCGTGCTTGATTACAGTATGCTGTTGTAGACTCCATGAAGGAGCAACAAAAGGACCAAGTCTGGTGTGCCCATTCCTGGGAACAGCGGGAAGGTGCTGGATCCCATAGAGTGAGGGGAGCCAGGGTGGGATTCCACTGCCGCAAATGGAGAGGAGCAAAGCTGTACTAAAAAAGGATCTCCAGGAAACCTGGCCCTTAAGTAAAGCACAAGATCAAGGGGATCTTGTCACCCTTAATCTATGGGCAACCTGGTGAATGCAATAATGAGCAGGCATATAAGAAGAAAGTTCAGGGTCTTGGTGGTCTCCAGGCAGTGAGGGAGGAAGTCTCATCCATCTTGCTAGTGAGATGGAGTTCTCAGATGCCCTAGTGAGCAACATCATGGCTGACAAATGGGTGACTGAGCACTTGGATGTGTGGCATCCTTCAAGTACCATGAATATATGCTAAATATATTGTTGTAGTGCACCGACCTACCAGCTGAAGTGTTTCATTCTGGGCTGATCCAAATGGGGAGGTTCTTTAAGCTTGTAACCAGGATAAAAGGAACCATCTGGAACTTTTTGAGCACAAGCTTGGTGCTCATGCAATTGAATTTTCACTTGGAGCGTTTTTACTACATAAAAGCTTGAGGCCAATAAAAATCTCTGCACATAAATGGAGCAAATGCCAGGGGGAACTACAGTCCAAAATAAGGATCATGTTAGAGCAAAGAGCTGCAAAGAGAAAGGAGGGAGTCCTCAAAACACAGAACAGAATGAAGAGATGAAGCAATCTCTCAAGGATTTGGCCTGGGGTGCCACTGATGTAATCGACAAACCTTTATGCAACTACTTTTCCAACACTTCAAAACAGAACTTGACTCCATATGCGAGAAACTATAAGAGATTAACAAAGACGTCAGTGACCTCAGACACAGAGACTACTCAATGGAGGTGACAGAGTCACTCACTGGAGAAAATGACTGGTGAGAGGGCCTGAATCAGGAGGAGTTTATGGCTCAAATCCTTTGCCTACAGGGAGACAACTTAATCGTACAAGAGTAACTAGAAGATTAAAACAAAAACAAAACCTTTCACAAGAGGAATATTCAGATCAGAAGTACTGAAAGATGCAGAAGGCAAAGAAATGTAGAGATGGGTACAAGGCTTCTTTGGAGCAATCCAGGAAACAGCAGATAGTTTGCTCTGTCCACTAGAATATGGGTACTAATTGGCAGCCTGGTCCAACAAGCAGCCGAAGTCTCTAGGTATCTACATTTGACATGAGAAGTAAAGGATTATGCAAAAGGACATAAGCCTGTGTTGAGATTGGCCTTTCAATTTAACTTCACTGCAAAGTTTATAAGATCTGTAACCATTTACAATATACAGGAGTATGGCATTTTAACAGTGACAGCTTTCCCGACCTAGAGAGACATCCGTTCATGAAATCCCTAAATTAAGCTATGGAGATCCCGGATAAGGAATCAACACAAATACAATCACCTGGAGAAAGAAACATTAAGGCTCTTTAATGCAGACACCTTGTGTGGCAAAGTGTAAGGAGAGAGTGGCAAACACAACCCCAAACAATGACGAGATCCTTGCTGGACAATGGGAAGAGATAAAACAGAGGGCTAGTGCTACCAAGCAAGACTGCACATTAGATTCTAGTGAAGAAAGATGGACAATACTATAGGTTTGGTCGATTCTTGGGACGGACCCTTTGGGGTGGGTGATCGGAATAAAAAGGGATGCCCACAGCTCTGGCAGGGAAAGCAAAAGTTTATAACTGATTTCAACATATGTGAGATAACCCTTAACATGCATTGGGACACTACTACAAACAAATAGATCTTAAAGTAACATTTTGTTCAAACACCACTGCCCACTACCCCATTCAGAGAACCTCCCACACCTCCAAGATAGAGAACCTATGAATAGGTCAATATTGGATACAGTGGTGGGGCACTGATCCATGTCTTCCACCATGTGAAGCAACCATTCAAGTGGCAAACGAGGGTCTAACCTAGCCTATACCTGATGGATTACCGAATAAGGAGAATAGTCAGTTGTAAGTGGCAGTCCATCAGACTAAACTATTTGAAACCATCTCTTGGCAAATAAATGAGTGCTTCACATGATGACCATATGCCCGCTCCCCAAGGCCATTAAGCTCACCAAGCCAGTGGGGTGGAGGAATTATCTGGGGGGGATAAGCCTTTACTACGATACCTTTACCACGCAGGTAAGTGGATTTTGGTAAATAGAGCTAAGGGTAATTTTAGGGTTTACAAGTGGACTGTGGTATAGGGAGGTATGGGTAAGTTTATGGTTGGGTAGTGATATAGGGAGGTACGGGTAACCTTTGGGTTTAGGGGTGTGAAGTTGCTACAAGCCAATCTGTTTTCAGCTAAAGATATAAACACAGTACAGCACTTCGAACCACCAAAAATTAAACAGACATTGGACAGAAGACAGTTGTAAACATAGGTCTAATAACTGTTCCCTGTGTAGAACGGGGACCACAGACTAACACTGTGATTCTCTAGAGGCTGCTCAATAACACAGTTAGGAAGAATGCTGGTCAGAGGACAGGCTGCCTCATGGTAGGGGGTTAGGAAGAACAACAGAAAGTGGAGTCCAGAGAATGAGAGGAAACCAATATTGAGGTGTGAATGATCCCAGCAGCACCTGGGCTATAACAGAGAACTTCAGAGTGGGACATTCAGACGCCTCTGCTTCTCAAAGAGAGCAGCTTCCACAGCAACCCAATGTCAAATGTACCAACCAGATCTTCTGTTCTCTGTGGTATTATCACCTTTAATATAGACTTACAGCAGTTCCAAGTCCATAGTTCATTCATGCTTTTTATTCCTTTTGAATTCTTGACCTTGTAGTGTTGCTTTTGCCTTACAATGTTACAAGTACTATAATCCAAACCACAAACGAAAGAACACTCAGATCTTCTGATTCTCAGTTGCTGGTCTGCCCTCGGTACAAACTGGTAACCAAGGGAGGGAGAGCCTTCTCAGTGTTGGTCCCTCAGCTATGGAATAAGCTGCCTGAGGGGCTACGCAGAGAAGTGAATCTCCTGCGGTTCAGAAAGTCCGTGAAAACATTGCTGTTTGGAAAGGTTCTGGGTGCAATGTAAGTTGGCTGCTGCTCTACCTCTTTGTGTTGCATGAAGTTATTGTATAAATTCCATCGATTTCCGAGCGCCTAGAGACCTGTAGGTGATTTGGCGCGATATAAATCTAACATAACAATAACAATAACAAACGAATCAGGCTTGGATAAGCTTCTGATAGAACAATTTGACAACTCTGCAAATCTAACTTTTGCCAACTTTTTTAGGCTCTTGCATGCAGTTACATTATTGAATTCCACATTAGAAGACATTATCTGTAAATACAGATACAGGCACAGGAAACAGCCTTTATAACGCGGGGTGAGCCACCATGGCGTTTCGCAATAAGCGGAACCACGCTTGCCTTTCCACACATATGACTTGACCCCGCATATGGTTGGTTATGGCAGAGCGCCGTCTACATGCTGGGATGGGCGTTCATGGGAAGAAAAGGATAGAGAAAGGACAAGTTCCGGTAAGTGGTGCTGGGGCTGTGTATTGTTTGGGGGAGGAGGGGGTAGTTTTGTAAGGGTTGGGGATATTTATTTTAGGGCTCTGGGAATTTTTTAGGGCTCAGGTTAGGGCAGAATTTAGGGCTCAGGGTGGGGAGGCTAGGGTGTGATCTTCACAACACATCCCTTTACCAGTCATGTCTTTATCTCGAAATTGTGTGGTAAAGGTATGCGTTGTTCAGACATATTCGTTGTTGGAGCAGCATTGTAGAGGCACGCATGCTTTAGCCATGTGTGCCTCTGTTATACAACCTACAGGCACTGCTGTCTAACATGAGATTTGCCTTAAAGGATAGACACCAGAAAACTCTTAATATTTAGAGTATTGCTCCAATGTGCCTCAGACAGACAGACTCCTGAGGAAGCTGCCCCATTTTTGGATGACCTGGTCCTTTTAGGACTTCAGATTCACAGGAAACACAGGTCTGGAAGACCTGGGAGGAGTTACAAATGTAGTACACAAGTCCACAGTCTTAGTCAAAATTACCACTCTCAAGACAAAATTATTGATTTCTCCTTTAAAGTTCTCATTCTATATTGCCAACTACGACAATATCCTTCTAGCCCCCCCCCCCCCCCCCCCGAGAATACTGTTGTATTAAATCTACAGTCACCTGCTGTTGGTGAGGTTATAGAGTTTGGAAAATACTTCAGTCACTCTGTTGGGGAAACAGTTTCTGTGGCTAGAATGCCCTGCAGAGGCAGCCTGGATGTCTGTGGGTGATTTGTTAGCATATGACCTAACATAGTGAAACAAACAACCCGCTCATGTTGCTGCACACTTTTGGATGTTAATATGCTTCAGAAACCGGCAAACGGCCATTAATAATGTGATCCCTTTTCTTGGGTCGACCACTTCAGGGTGCCCTTTACCATCCAGGGCTCAAAGGGCACTAACTCACTGGGCCCAAGAGGACCTCCACCTAGAACACAATTGGAGGCAGTTTAATCTTGATACATTCATCAGTGTACCGACTAAGGTTAAGTAACGATCTAATAGCAATGCCTTTCAAGTGAATCCTGACAGTATTTAGATATGTTTTAATGCAGCCAAGAAAAAGGTTTTGAATCATGTACTATTATATATGTGGTATTATGAACACAACCCCTGAAGTTATGTAGGAGAAAACACCAAAAATCTGGTTTAATATATTTTTCGCTTGAGGAAAGTTTCAAAACCCGCTAGTATAAAATTGCCAATTTATATGTGGATGTATTCTTTTGCTAGAATTTATAAAACTAATATTGTTTTAATGATTGTTTTCATTTTCATCCCATTTTGTGCATAATTGCCATCTTTGCGCTTCAGGGCTACCAACTCTTTCTCCAGGATGGTTACTGCCATTCATTGACCATTAATGGTATACAGAAGTGATTAATAACCTTGTCCAATGGAATCTTGATTCTTGAAATGGGATGTACCTTACAGATCCAGCAAAACTCCTACATGGCTTCCAATTAGTTCAGAATGCCCGTCAGATTGATTTGTCATCTATAAAGATGCAAGCATATTACATCAACTCGGATCATTTCATTGGCTTCTGGTGAAGCATATCGTCAGAATTAAATTCTGTTATTAGTTTTTATTTTTATAACAAATTCTGTTGGCATACTTTTGAACACAGCAGTAATCACTTTGTTACATCACATATTTAATATAAACATAACTGAACAAAAGAGCAACAATGCAATTGCGAGTGTCCATTACAACATAAGAGATCGATATAGATAATAAAATCCAACATTTTCCCATCATGGCATTTGTTTATTCTGGGCATCATAAGATCTAATTTTGGAATCTATAATATCAACCGTTGTTGCCTGTGCTGGCAGGACCAGCCCACGGTAGTCTGCCCATCTTTGCCAGATTTTAGGATGTTTGTGGGCATCAACGAGCTTCGAAAGACCGGTATCTCTAACCCCATACAGAAATCTACCCCATTTTTCCATGCCCTGAGCGTAGGGGGTATATCCGATTTCCAGGTTCTGGTGATTTCCCTTTTAGCGATGGTAAGGCCTAGCCAGAGGAGATTGTGTTTATATTTATTACCACTATCGTATCGGTTATATGTAGCAGTGCCAATCTAGGGAATCTAGGTAATTCCCACCTGAGGACTTCGGCCAGGCATGTCAGTTCCCATTCTGGAATTAGTTTTATGACATTTAACACCTCTAGATTGAAAGGGGCGTCGAGAAATTAGAGCAGCATTTTACAAAATAATAACAGGTCCTTCCCATACTTAATCGTGAAACAGCTCAATGGAATATATCTCCCACTGAATTCTCTCCCGATTCATTCACAGTGTGATTAGGTAATAGGAGGCATCGGATCGTGATGTAAATGTAAATGTACAGGAATTTATATAGCGCAAATCACCAAGCGGTCTCTAAGCGCTTGCTTAGGGAACCCGTCCTGGTATTCCCCTGTGAGATAACCCCGACAGGGTATCCGCAAGGTGAAAGCCAGGCATCCCGCCGCGAGGGGCCGTTGTGGAGATTAAGCAAGCTATTGCCCAGAGTCGCAGAGTGTGAACCCGTGAATCGAGTAGGCACCGGAGCGAGAATTATCGAGTCCATGGACATTTTAGGACTCAAGACCCCCCCGAGCCGGGAATTGAACCCTGGTCCCAGGCTGACATCTGCTTCCAGGTCTGCCTCCTCTAACCAGTGAGCCACACTTTTTTATTTCATACTTCTATACTGTTGTGTACTGAAGCAAATATTTTGCTAGTCGTTACTTTCGTATAAAAAAATAAAATAAAATTGTCATAACTTTATGTAATTCAGCTATTTTGTGAGGTGATGTATGCTTTACAGTAATGGTTAAAGTCTCACAGGCCGGTGACTTCTGAGATGCAAAGCTTGGACAATGCTTTAATCATTGCCAGTTCCCAAGCCACTGACTTGTGCTGATTTGGCTGGAACAAAAGATCTCCGATAAAGAGCCCCTTTATGGGAGCCCGTCAGACATTGCAGCGCCAGTCTGACGAGGAGCAGAACCCATATGATGAAGCATGACACCTAGCTTGCTGGGTGTGTGAGGGTTTTAGTTCCAAAAAGGGAATTCCCCCCTTTTTCTGTACTCCTTGCTACACTCACACTGTTCTTTACATTCCTTTCGGGTAACTTTGTACCCCTCTTGTGTCACTGATTTAATCAGGGACATATCTCTGTGTGCCAAACATATGTGGTACAGATGCCTATTAAGTATATAAAAGATCTGCTATTGAAACTCATGAGCCTATGGTATTAGTATAAGAATATGATGATGCTGGCACTTGAACAATCATTTACATTGCCTATTCCCAAATGTACTTGTTCTTCAGAAAAAAGGAGGGACAGTGGCACTTCAGCAGAAACAAAGAACATGTGTTGGCAGTAAGCTATGAGGTTAGTACAAATTAGCCAGACACACTCTATATAATGCGACCTTATCTACCAACACAAAACGCATGTATGTATAGGTCTGTATGTATTTATCCACAAACCACCCTTTGTCGTCGCAAAGCGTATAGCGCACTCAGGAGTCAAAAAATAAAAATGTCCTTATTCCATCACCATTGTTGTGGCTGACAAACGTGTTTCGCCATGACGGCCTTTGTCAATGACAGCGTGTTGTACTACACCACGTGACTTTATTAACAACCAAACTAACTAATCATTGTCACAAAAGACAAACTTAAGTATAAACAATATACATAAATAGTCCATTTAGAAAAATCTGGCCGCCATTTTAGAGTGGTCAGAGTTAATAAAGAATATATATACATACATAGTATGAATTCATCATTCATTTTGTCTCAGATGGAAGAGTATACATTTCATTATAAACTGCTTGATGTCACAGATGGCAATAGCATGAATTATTATTGCTGCGCACCACATTCAGCCTTTGGTAATCTTTTGGATGACATCACTGGCAACAGCATCCACAGGTACCAATACTCTGCCTGTGGTGTGGGTAAGCCTCAGGACCAGACCCTCTGCCCAACACTGAGTGACCAACCCATGCTACTTTTAACTGTGTGCAACGGAGGTTAGGCGCACAGTCTGGCTTTTGGCCAGGCCCTATGGTCAACTGGCTACATGCAGTCAAACACAGCAGTGTGTCTTGAGGTTCATCTGCAGGGCCTGATTGATCTACAGCCAGACCATGGCCGGACCATCCACGGGTGGCCAACCCCTACTTCATGCAGCCTTTCAACAAACGTAGCACAGGCAGGCCAAAGGACTTTGGCCAAATGCGGAGACCAACCCACATTACTCCAACCGTGTGCAGAGAGACTTGGCCCTATGACCATGCCATTCACTCAGCCCTCCAAAGATGGCCAATTCCCAATGCACAATACCTTTGCCAGCGTGCACCAGTGGTTGGCCGCAGGCCCTGGCCTTCAGCCACCTTCAGGACTTGCGGTCATTGCTCTGTGGACAGTCAGCTCCTACTGTCAGAGGCTGTAGACCCCTTTTTTCATATTTCTTTTTTTTTACGGTACACAGTCTAATGGCAACAGCACTATCATAGATTAGGTCATCAGAGATGTCATAAGTAATGTCATGAGTGAGGTCACAGTAAGGACAAACGCAGTGCAGGACAGCGGCACAATTTATGGTTAGTTTACCTAACCATAACTGGGAAATGTCTGTGTTTTATAGGTTTTGTAACAATAATTGCACTTCAAGTGGTTTTTCAGCAAATTTTTGAGGTTTTAAAAAAAATATGTTAATGTCTCATTACCAAAGCTAATCAGAAGTTCACATTAACCTTTGTTTCTCTCAGTGAGTGTCTTTTTTTTAAAATCATGTACCACATCTAAGTATTCCTCACACCTAGCCTGCTATCAACAGCCAACCATAGCATCACAACCCCCTCTGGAATGTGCAGTGGGGACTGGCCATAAGACTTGGTCTTCGGTCTGGCCCTGCACTCAAACTGCCCCAAAGAGCAAACCTCTGTAGCATACAGCCTTTGATCAGCGGAAGGCACTGTGCCGCAGGGCCTGGTCGAAGGCCAGGTGCTAAGCTCAGCCAACCAGAGTATGCTAGATATAGCCCTTAGGGCAAGTGCAATAGAGGTTGGCTGAAGAGCCTGTCTTTAGGCCTGATCCTGTGCCCAATCAGCTATGGGTGCAAACTTTAAATGCTTTTCTGTCCCAGGCGTATATACACATCATTGATCTTATTGTATGTAATCACTTATATTACTCGGTGTTCGAGAATCAAAACGTGTACCTTAACATGCAATAAAGAATCAAAGGAGTAACTTGTTTATCCATGTGAATAAAGTAACACCTGAAACCCTGGGACACCAGTGGTAAATGATAGTACCCTTCTCGATTACTGCAGACTAGCCCCAGGACCCCAAGCAAAAGTCACGTCTTTCTGGTAGATAAAGTATGTTATCATTCTTTGTAGGTACCACCAGAATAAACCTCTACCCCCTTTGCAGTAATTCTATGTTTCTTTCCCATTCCCCAGTTGCTGTTACTCCCACAAATGACGGCAAGGCAGCTCACTGCGCTTCAAACAGTACTACGTTATTGTTCTCACTTTAGCCAAGCACTGCCACAGAATGTTTAGACCTCCTCTTAGCACGGCTATGGCTTCTTGCCTCACTCCCACACCACAGTCATGCCAGGGTTTTTACAATCTTAGAAATTAAAGACTTCTCCCTGCTATTTTAAATAATGTTGAGACACTCTTTCTAACTCCTTTTCAGCAGGTTCTTGGTATTGTCTTTGTTCTTGATGTATCTTGCCTGACCCTCACCAAACAATGCTATCACCGCCCCCAGGCATCTGAAAGAAGTAGGGTGTTGGAGACTTTGATAACCTAGTCTCCCCTCAGATTAGCCGACTTCCGAGCAAGCTAGTGGTGTTGACTGGCATGAAGCCACTCCCCAGATTTTCAAACTCTACCTTTCCCAACCCACCATCAGACTCCTGTTCTCCCTTACTGGCTGTGTGCCTGTGTTGCACTTAGAAAGGCTAGAATTGGTCCAGCAGAGTACCTCATCTGTCACTGCCAAAGAATCAACTAAAGTGAGAGAGGAAAGCTTGCTGATATCGGTGGCAAAGCATTCTTTGTAGTGGGCATTTGGGAAGGGTTAAGAGAAACAACTTGGCATGTCGAGAGTCATGTTGATGTCAAACGCTTCAGGCAACCGTATGCCAGCTATCCTCGGCACAGGCAATAGACCAATAAAAACCCGGATATACTTCACTTAGAAGCGGAGTACTATCAAGGTGTTCGGGGATGCATTAGCTCCTTAAGGTTGGAATGATAGGTTGCAAAATAATAGGTTTGTTGTTCGAGCATCCTATGATATTTTACTCCGCACAACCTCTACAGCCATTCGTCAAATGAGAAGAATAAAATGAATGCAATGCAGCAGAACACAGGTTTTCGTAATTGGATGATAACAAACCAATGACTCTTTATTCTGCCTGGTTCTGATGTGAAAGTGTTTGAAAAAGTACTGCCCTGCCGGAGGTAAGATCCAGATTCGAGAGAGGATCATAAATGTTTCTTTTGAACTGCATTTTTTTTACCAACAATCATTTTAAAGTGTACAACATACACAGAGCAGTTCATACTCAGCCATTGGAAACGGACAGTGAGTCTTTTGGCAAACAGTTTAAGATACCATATTAACACTTTGCTACCCTGATTTGCATTTGGACATAACATTTAGAGGGCCCAGTTCCAATTTCAAGATTAAAATTTAACAACACGATTAGATATTGCGTTGTCATAACTATCTAGTAAGGAACCTGAGGCTCTCAGTCACATGTAGCCTTAAAAACACAAACATTTGAACAGGTAATCTCTCAAGTTTGCTAAGGGGTAAATGTGTGTGTATAGTTTTTGAAGAGATACTGGGGCATGTGAATATTGACACAAAGCAAAGGCTTGATAATAAATTCTACTGCCAAGAAAGGAGGCATTGGGAGATTAAAACATGAATTCTATTCGGAAAGAACTAATAACAGAATTACCACGTGTATCATATTTATATTTTATAGGTCTCCAAACAGGATTTTAACAGAAAGGTCTTGGCCGCTTTCAATTCAATATTTTTCTAGCATTTTGACCAGTTCTTAAACACAGAAAATACAATTCAATTATAAAATGACTTTCTATAACTAAAATCTATTTCATAACACCCAGACCTTTACAGACTGAATTCCCGCTGTTAGAGGTTATGAAAAAGGAGAGTATCATTGTTATTTTACAACACAAACATTATGGCAATATATATTTCCCTATGTATAGTGGAAGTTTTGACACATTTTACCAAATTAAAGGGACCTATTCTTTATTCTAAAATCCTACTCTCAAAGGACAAATATGCCAGATCTGCTGTCCATCTTCCAACAGTTGGTCTTTTAAGAACATGTTTGGGAAATTGCTGTATTACTGCACTTTATCTATTCCAAAACCAGCCATCAAAAGTGAGTGGGAATGACCAAACCATATGTGTTAAGTAATCTTAAAACGGTGTAGTGTCAAAATTGTGTGTTTGCACCTTGACCATATTTTGCAGAATACCATGATTTGTGCTGTGTTCGTTGTACGGTAACTGTCCTAAAAAGCATTATATATTCTTATCAATTCTATACCTTCTAGAAGGGTCTCCAACTTTTTCTGTTAAAAGAGCTACTTAACATTCCTTGGATATCATGCTGAGATACCAATAATATTAGTGTTGCAATGGTGAGCACATTAGAAAAAATTACACTAGTGATCACCATATGCAAGTTTACCAGCAGCGGTGACCTTAGTGCATCGGACACGATAACATTGAAAAGTCTCTCAATTTTGAATGTCTTTATATGGGTAGTACATAATAGCCATAGCTGCAATGCCCCTGGCATCGAGGAAATATTAGTAATACGTCTCTTCAGCTGCATATGATTGATCATTCACAAATCAATTATAAATATATTTTGGAAATGTAACCCTTTTTCTCCAAATATAAGGCAATTCGTTTTTTTTAAAACACACATTTCCATGCTGTATAAACAGTTTTTAATTTTGGTATACCTATATTATTTCAACCAAGCCCAAGCTTCTAATTCAGTAGGCTGGTCTGCACACAGGAGAGCTACCGGTAGCTCACAAGCTGCTCATTGGAGAAGGCTTTATAGATGATAAAATTATCTCACATTAATGCTGTGTTTTCGTGTACATTAAGCAGGCGAGCCTAGTACACAAGTTTACTATTATGTATAGCACAAATGGGGCAAAAAGTGCAACAGACTGGTTCATAAGAAAGTACAACAGATAAAAGTCAGGATACAATACATCAAAGGGAAATTTACAGTAAAAGCATGACAAATATTAGAAACAGACGAACCCAAAACGTGAAGATACAAATCAGGGTTTTAAGTGTTTTCAGAGCAAAACATAGTAACAGTTAGAGAATTTCAGGTTGAAGCAACCACATTACAAAATAGACAAATGAATATTTTGAAGTTCTAACTGTGCTGAATCTGGGTACAGGCCCAGTTGTGCTCTGCTCCGAAGCCCAATACACCCGTCTGAGATCATAAACCTGGAGGCCAAACGGGGAGCGATTTCAGTGTGAAAAATTGAAGGAGAAAGCAAAGCAATCTAAAAAAGAAAGAGATGAGCTGGTAAGGACAGCCAAAAAAGTCCATTTAGGAAAGGAGGGAAGTGAATATATTACTCATGCACCCAGTCTGGAGGAAGCTTAAGAGGATGGGCTTAGGGCAACAATGTAGATTTTACCAGACCTGGCAAGATTGAGATCTCAGAATCAAGCCTAAAGATTACCAAAGCCAGTCCAATGGGACAAAGGTTAAAGGGAGAGATCACATTTCTGGCAAAGCTGAAAAAATGAAGATACAAATCTGCAGAAACTGACGTTTTCTGGATGTATATGTGCATGGAAATAAGAGAAGGAAAATAATACACTAAATGGACCTAAAAAGTAGCAATGAGACCACTCTCATTCAAACCATGAAATCACAAATAAACAGAAACAACAGGAACTGGAGCACTGAAGCTTACTCTTGGAGATGTTGTGTTCCCAAAAATATTTTGCTTGCATTTTCGAATATTACATGTATTTTGTATTTCCACTGTGGTGGACAAGCTTCATTAGCTGAGAGACAGTTACTGTTCCTAGTAGCTCGTGGGAGAAAAAGCTAGCACCAAGTAGGTAGAAATTATTTTAGGGTGTGAACATGGAGGCGGAGAAGGGAAGACTGAGGGTATTAAAATGGAAATGTACTAGTAGCACTATGGGAGCTGCCTTAATTCAGTGATTGCTTATGTTGTAATGTAGTTAGGGTCAGCTGACACTCTGCTTTAAGACGCCTTGAGGTACAGACCTCCTCTTTGGATTTGTGGCTGCATGCTACATGACCCTGGTTGGAGTTCCTTCTTAGGAAGACTAACAGCTGACACCTTTTCTCCTACCTTCGCTAAACTTACTTTAGGTTAGGATTTTCACTTCAAGGTAGTGTAGGGACAGTTAGGGATTTGATGGGTTTTACATTAAATTATGATGCAATTCAACATGCATTTTTGCCTTTTGATAGCATATGTTGCGGTGATCGAGTTAGTCGTTTTCTTTTTGTTATATGAACTGAATCAGTTCCGGAGATTTAGTTTCATCCTGTTTACTATGTATTTTTACACCATGATGCTCAGATTGGTGTATATTGATCGGTTTCAGAATTTGAATTAAATAAACTAACTTGAATTTGGCTGCCGACCTGAATTTTTACTTGGTATTGTGGACTTTTTAAAATTTAGGTAATGTGAAAGGAGTTCTCTTTACCTCTCATTTTGCATAAAAAGAACCATAGAGTCAGCTTATTTAGGAGTATGGGTTCCAGCTTCCCCACTTCCTAGAAGGTTCTGTTAAACTGTAAATCCAATGCTGATTAGACAAAACACATTAATAGGATTTAGCCAGGATCAGAAGTGTGATAATGGAGCAAGTTTTGCTACAAACAATCCGAGTCCGTGCTTACAATAATAGTGTCAGATGTCGAAAAAAATGTTTAAAACAGGAGCAGAGACCAGTGTAAAAGCAATGCCTTGAGCGGGTCTAGTCAAGATGAAAGTAACAGGGAACAATGTGCCTCTGTCACGCTGAGAAATTAGCATTGCTAGTGATCATGCATTATAATGGCAACCGGATCTTGCTAGATATTTTCAAAAATGATATCTGTAGACAGAGGTTTTGATCCTTGAGAAAATATGATAAAAAACTGAGAAATAATATTGGGTCTTATGCATGAATGCATTTCCCCCTGGACACAGAATAGGTAAACCCATTGACACATTAGACCCTTAATTACTTATGGGTGAGATCTTTTCAGCAAAAAGTGGTATACATTAAGTGCATTTAAGGACAGATGAAGCAGGAAAGGTTATGGGTTTTAGGGAAACTGGAGAAGGAAAATCAAGCTTTGGTAACAACAGCATCCAGCAGACAGGAAAGCTACAGGGACCGAACTTTGATAACGGCTAATTTGTACTGTTTATTATGTTCTCTGAGCAGGAAAAGAGAGATCAGTGAATTTGAAACAACATGCTCCTTCCAGCTTTTGGACTTCCTGCTCAAGAATTCAAATGGGAATTGTACCAAAGAGCACATTCACAGTCTCGCCTTGCCACACTTTTTATGTAGTATCTTTGGCAAGAAATGTATTCAGCACACTTTCTATATTCCCTTTTATATTTACTTTTCCACCTTGACCAATTACTACAGCCAGTCATCGTCCTTCTAAAAGTGTGAACAGCAATGAAAGGAAAAAAAATCTAAGGGGAAATATGAGGATCAGTAAAAAAAGATTGAAAACCTACTGTTACAACCCTTCATTTAATTACAAATAAAACTGAACCTGCAGTCACAGCATGCATTTGCTATTCAACATTCTGGAATCTTTAATGGTCAGGCTGTTTGACATATTTTGTGCATCAGCTCCATTCGACATAGCGCTCCATTCGACATAGCGCTCCATTCGACACAGCACTCCTGGCCATCCCTGTCTTCGGATTTCAGAATCACTGCTCCCAACATACCAGGGTGGTCATGGTAATTCCTCTGACCATGAATCCCCATTGATACTCAAGAACTAAATTACATGAACGCTGACATTTGGAGGATTATGGGTAACCACCCTTCTCTAGCTTAGACCTAATGACCACTACTGCATCAAGCAGGTCTGTTTAAAAACTGACCTTGCGCCCCCACCCACTGCTCTCACAGACTGTTGTTGATGAAGCATTCGTTTTGATGCCATATCTACTGCTATCACAGACTGCTGCTACATGAAGAGTGCCTGGCTACACATATCAACTGCACACAGACTGGTGCTGCATGAAACATTTCTGATATTGTCACGCCTACTATTCTCTCAACTGCTGATAGTTGCTCTCACAGACTGCTGCTGCATGATGAAGCCTGTCTGTTATGGCATATGCACTGCACTCACAGACACACGGTAAATTAAGCAAGCCTGTTTAATGGCATATCTGCTCTGCTGATGCATGAAACATGTCTGCTTGATGACATGTCAACTGCTCTCACAGACTGCTGCAACATGAAGAATGTATCATTAAAGACACCTATTGTTCCCACAAACTGCTGCTTCGTCAAGCAGGTCTGATTGAAGTCATATTTACTGCTTTTACAGATTAACTGTAAGCAAATCATGTCTCTTTAAAGAGACACATAGTGCTCCCACCGCTCTCACAGATGTCTGGTCAGTGAACCAGGTCTATTTAAAGACACTCGTCAGGTCTACTGCTTTCTCAGACTACCACTGCATAAACCTTGTATGTTTAAGGACACTCCCCATATTCACTTAGCTTGCTAAACCACGGCTGTGTATTAACAGCAGAGAGCTCAAAACCCACTGCAAAACCTTTGCTTGCCTTCAGACTTTGCACTGTTTGCTTTTACTGTTTACCTAGCATTATTGTCACTGTTTGCCTTTGGATTAAACAGTACTGTGATATGATCTCTGTGCACGAAGCTGTGCAGAATCTCCGTTATTTCTTGTATGTATCTTTAGGTTGTACTTCTTGCTGCCTCTCAATCCTTGTGAGGTAAGGTTATTTGTAAACTATATGTATTCAGGCTATATGGTATACGAGTTTTCTAACATAAGCATGTATTACAATGTGCAATTACACCCAGAACATACTCATGTTATATCCACATAATGAGTCCACACCCAGTGATCAGGCTTTTACTACAAATATCGTAGGACTGGTATTAAAAATTAAAATGAGAAATGTGCATTATAACCCGAAAATATTTGTACACAAAAGTGTAAAGCACCCGTAAGGATCGCACAATCGGAAAGCATTTATGCTACTTTGCACTATTCTCCCTCTCAAAAAAGGCATC
Source organism: Lissotriton helveticus (assembly GCF_964261635.1). NCBI lineage: Eukaryota > Metazoa > Chordata > Amphibia > Caudata > Salamandridae > Lissotriton > Lissotriton helveticus. The sequence goes on along the minus strand of NC_136069.1, from coordinate 1,496,347,982 downwards.
CCAAGGAGGGGCGATACCTGGAATGACACCATTCTGGTTTAGAAGCTAATGTCCTTCTCCAAGTCCTGCCATCAATGAGACTGTTGTGTGTCAGACACATCAGTGTGGTCTGCTCTCGCGACTACTGTATGTCAGACACATCAGTGTGGTCTGCTCTCGCCGCCCTGTGGAACAAATCTTATTATCGTGGGATACGTGTGTAACCTCAATTTCAACCAAATACGCTGAGAAATCTTGGACTCCTAGCACATTGCTATCTCTGTGCCTTTGTGTCGGAAATTCATCTCAAGAAGATAATTACAATTCTAATAGTATGTGCTTCACTTTTCCACCATCAAGTACATCTTTCTGGTGAGCTTGGAATGAAGAGGTACAATTACAGCTGCAGTACCAGGGGAAATTTCGAATGTGAGTGCAGAGAAGTCCAAGAGTATGCTGATTGGTTATGCTGACCTCTCCTGGCTGGAAGACTGCAATCTCAAACATGTCGGGATGGAGGGGATTCCCTATGTACCTTGGTATGAATCTCAATTCAAACTGGTGAATGCCAATAAAGAGTAGTCACAGACCAGGATATCAAAGTCAAATAATCCTTTGGTTGATGCACTGCCAGATATTTTGTCTTTCATGTTGCCTTGTTTTTACCATCCAGATTGGTTGTGTGTGCTGCAGTATTCTTGTCCCAATTTGAGATGGAGGGTAGTTTTACATCTATGTGGTCTACATAACCACCAATATGGTGGTCTATCTTTTGAACCACATTAGGAACAATTCTTTTTTTCAAGGATTGTTTTCCTTGAGATCAATGGACTTGGGTAACATACACTGCAGTCCTGCAGGTCATCCTAAGGAGGACAGTATGGACCCAGGCTATAGACAAAATACTAGTGCAGTAAAGAACAGCAGTAAAGTACGGCTGGAGGGAAAGATATGCCTTATTCTGTAAATTGTACTATTTTTCTCAAAGATGGCAATGAAATGCTCCTATACCTACTAATATAAACCATGCTATAGTAGGCTGCCAATAAATCTTAGTAGTCAGCTAATTTCCCAGCAGAGCTTTTTAAAGAGCCATCCAAAAGATATGCACTAAATGGGATACCAATTGTTGTTGCTGTACTGCCAGTCAACTTGTGTCACCAGCGATAGTCCAAGCTCAGGCACTTGGAAGGAGGGAGCCTGACACAGAAACTTGCTTTGTGTTTAGGACAAGAACTGGACTGGTATTCTATTCTATCACTCAACACAACTGACATAAATGGAAGTAGAAAGCACCAACCAGGGTAGATTGCAAGGTACTCTGAAGTCAAACTGAAGCTCAATGACCAAGTCACCGTATTAAATTACTATTTCAAACAAGCATCAATAACACGGTTTCCTAGCTAAAACCTGTGGAAAGCGCAAACTGTTTTGAGATTTTCTTCACTAGAAATGAGCCATTTCTGGTCTGATTAAAGAGGGATGAGCTTTTGACAATTGTGGGTGCTGGCCGGGTGCCTTCAGGGGAAGAGGAGCATCAGTAGGAAATTAGATGGTATCTAAAATGGATTATAGTGGTGGCTGTGTATGTAATGATGGCCATCAATCATCAAATTCATTAAAAAGTGAAGAGACAACGGATTGACCTGACTGCAGTGCAGACATCCTACGAGGACATAGTTAAATAACTCAACAAAGAAATATGGGGTAAAATAAGAAAGTTGCCCATCGCTACGCCTCCTCATATAAATAAGCTATCCTCTGTTGTGTTCGTGTGTAATATGACATCAAACAAACTTTAAAAGGCAGTTTCATAATCAAGTCCAAAATATATAGATCTATTTCAAACTGGAAAATGTGTTATTTCTTAAAGTCCATAAATCAATTAATGTTCAGTCTTGTAATTCACCAAACTGTTTTCCGTTTATAATCTTGCTTTCTACAGCCAACACGTTTTGAGGGACTGGCAATTTTTAAAGGCTATTGAAAGAATCATATGAAAAACATACGTCCACTATTTGTATTACATGAAAACATTCCATTTGGACAATCACAAATTAAACCAGAAATATAAACCAAGACTGTCACATATATACCTACACAAAATAAATACATATAAGGTACGTGTTATTCCTTAAAATGCAAGACATTAAAACAGAATCCATAAAAAATATTGAACTTAATCCTATCGGTACATCTCAAGCAAAAAGTTATCTATTGAGAAATTATTATATAGATCTCTTTGTTTTAAATAATACATTCAACTTCCCACAAAGTGATGATATTACTGTGATTTTTAGTTAATTTTTGTTGTCACATGTTCACTTAAATCTTTTGCTGCGTTTAAAGGAATATTTATCTTCTCTCCAACCACTATACTTCGCTTTTTTAAGAAAAAAATCTCGAAGGACATTAACTCTGCCATGGTATATTTCAATAATCTTCCCAGAACATGCCAGTATTAAAATAAACCAATATATATGAATAATTAATTCATCAAATCTTATTTAGGTCTAATGATTTAAAATCTCATGATTAAAGTGAAACTCTCCTATACCAACTTATCGAAAGTCAAAATAAAAGCCAATGTGTATCATTCACTCCTTAATGTAGGTATCTCCAATTTATTGTATTTAGATTTACCATATTTGGAAACATATTATTCACCAAATAAAGTCAGTAAACATTTGCATACAACTGTTGCCAACATATATAGACAAACATTTCGACTACCTGGAAATGCCACACGGGCACATATTCGTCTGGAATTTGGCCTGATAAAACAAGTAATAGCCAAATATAAGAGCATGCTTTAAATTTAGGAAATTGAAAAAAAGACTCAGACCACCAGCTTAGATTAGATTAGAAATCATGAGTTCAGACAACAAAACCCTGTCACAAATTTATCTGCAAGGCTCTTTAGAAATACATGCAAATAAAAGAGCTCTGGGCCACACTACTTTCCTTAAAAGGGTAAAAAAAACATTAAAACACCAGGTCACTGCTATCTTGCCTCCAAGATAAAAATGACTAATCAAAGCACTCACACGCTTGGATGACTCAACGTTTTCAAAACTCATGGTTTAAAGACTTGTAGGAATTTCAATAGTAGACTTCACAACAGCATGGTTTAAGCAGAGGTCCTCTAATAGATTTAGACTGTGCAATCAAGCCACTGAGACCATTATTTATTTTGCCTGCATATGCCCAGCATTAGCAAACGAGAGCAGAGGCTTGCCAAGATGGCCACTAAATCAAATGGGCATTAGATCTTGCAGACAAGCCCTCATTACATGTGCAAACAGCCTTAAATTTATGTTTCAGCAAATGTATTATTTGAAGCAAAAAAGACGTATAAAAAGAACACTAAACAGATTTATCAATGCTTTTTCTATTTTAACATTTCAAATTGAGGTTGGATGTACGCCTCTGTTTTAAACCAAATTTCGCAAAATACTGCTTCTTAGCTTAAGCTTAACACATGTAAAAACGAAATGAATCAAATGAAAAATCAATATTAGGTAGTAAACATATATGTGAGGATCACATCATACAAAATACAGGAGAAGTGGAGGCTTACACTCGTAGGTTTGTGGATTGCATTTTGTAGTAAATTAGTAATACTACCATAGTACTAATTTACGCACTATAACATTCCGTTTGTGGACTGGGACACAGGTTTTTGGGGCTGGAGCTGTATACATGAACGTGAAAAAGGGACAGAGTTGTGATGGATTCAGGGCAGATCCCAACAGAAATAAGCAGCACCCAAAATCATGACCCTGGTTTTAACAAGCTGAGATACATCGAGTTTCTATTTATTCAGACTGACATTTTTGTCCTGCATCTCTGGGCCAGTTTTGTAGTGGCACATAGATCATCACCTTCAAGCCCAAGCAAGATGTGTTAAATGGTATGCTGGAATCACATCGCAGACAACTTCTTGCTGGTTCATCCCCTGCCAGCTAGTCATTGCACACACCATCAGTTTACTGCAAGAGGCATGGACTGCTGCGGAAAGGAAGGCAGACTTTAATCCGGAAAGAGAAGCTCGAATGGTGTGGCAGCAAATTTAAGGGCCACAGTTAAATCTGCATTAGCACCCCAGTAAAGATGAAGGAAAGTCTGAGAAGCCCGGTGGCACATATCAAAAAACTTCCCTCACAGCCCTTGAGAATAAAGGGAAAGTGATGGCGGAATCCCATTTAAACATAAAAGTGGCACACTGTGTTGAACGGTCCTTGTTTCAAGGACTAATAAGTGCATGAAGTCTAAGTCATACATGTTCAAAAGGGCAGATCTCATCAGTGGGCCCTACACAACACTACAATACATTAGCTGAAAATAAGACGTGGGACAGGGGAAACTGGCCTGGCAAATATAAGCAGATTCAACCCAAGGTTCCGTCATTGATGTCCATCGTGATGGGTGTGGAAATAAGGGTTGACCTTTCAATGGTATCCAATGCCGGCATCTGACCTAACAAAATAAGGGCTAAACCATTAGCATCCAACAAAACCCTGAAGACGACAGCGAGCTAGGCACACTCCACACAATGTGGGCTAGATGAAGCTGAGCAAGGAAACATACATCATCACAACATTTTCCAAAACCTTTGCTGAAGTAGGAGATAAAGAAATAAGATGTGATTTTAGGTTCAAAGGAAAACTTAGTCAACAAGGGGGCAGGGGGTGTGTGGGGGGGGCCACTACCGCATTTTTCTCAATCTTCAGATTGTTTTTGGCCATTGTGGCAAAGATGGAGTATAGAAAAGTAAGAGATGACCATGTAAGTATATGTTAAGAAGGTAACCCTGCAGCTGTGACAGGCACCGGGGAGGAGGGTGGGCGATGTGAATGTCAGCAGCCCTACATGCCAAGAACAGATGCATACTGGTAAGTAGCATATTCCGTTCGAGGCATGTGGGCTGCTGAATTCATATCTTAGCATAGACTGTATAGCAGTTTCTCCTCTGGCCGTGGTCGCCTGTACCAGCTGCAGTGGTTTAAAAAAGAGTTTTAAGGACAGCCTGGCCTACTGCAGCTTGTTGCTTAGCTTGCACGTCAACACAGTAGTGTTTAGTGAAGGTGTGTATGGTAGACCATGTAGCTGCCCTACATATGTCTTCTAAGTGAATATTTCCTAGGAAAGCCATGGATGCCCCCATTTTGCGCATTGAGTGGGCTTTTGGGGGAACTGTTAAAGTGCGCTTTGCCTTTTGATAGCATATTTGAATGCATTGAACTATCCATCTGGCTATTCCTGTCTTTGAAATGGGATTACCCTTATGTTGTGGAGAAAAAGCAACAAAAAGTTGCTTTGTTTTTCTGAATGATTTTGTTCTGTCCACGTAATATATCAGAGCTCTTTTGACATCTAGTGTGTGTAGGGCTCTTTCAGCTACCGACTGCTGGTTTTGAAACAAAACTGGCAATTCTATGGGCTGATTGATGTGGAAAGTGGGTATAACTTTTGGCATGAATTTAGGGTTAGTACGAAGCACCACTTTATTTTGGTGTATTTGCATGAAGGGTTCCTGAATGGTTAGTGCCTGTAGCTCACTCACTCGTCTGAGGGAGGTAATGGCAATTCAAAATGCCACTTTCCATGTTAAGAATTGTAGTTCACATGAGTGGAGTGGTTCGAAAGGTGGCCCCATGAGTCTGGTTAGTACTACGATTAAGTTCCAGACTGGCGAAGGTGGATGCTTTGGAGGGATAATTCTTTTAAGTCCTTCCATAAAAGCTTTGATAGGTGGTATTCTGAACAGGGACACGTGTTGCCTGTTTTGAAGATATGCTGCTATAGCAGCAAGGTGTAGTCTTATGGATGAGTAAGCCAGATTACATCTTTGAAGATGTAGCAAGTAACAGATTATGTTTTGGATGGAGGCATCTAATGGATTGATTTGGTTGTTATTGCAATAGATTACAAATCTTTTCCATTTAGCTGCGTAGCATGCTCTAGTAGTGGGGCGCCTTGCTTCCTTGATAATGTTCATGCAGTCGGGAGGCAAGTTAAGGTATCCGAACTTTAAGACCTCAGGAGCCAGATCGCTAGGTTCATCTGATTGGGATCTGAGTGCCTGATTTCGCCATGGTTCTGTGTTAGCAATTATGGCGACAGGTGTAGTCTTTGGTGCGGGACTACTGATAGTTCTAGGAGCGTTGTGTACCATGGCTGTCTTGCCCATGTGGGAGCAACCAGGATCATTGTGAGTGACTGTTTTAGTTTGCGTGCCACTAATGGAATAGGTGGGGTTGGCGGAAAAGTGTACGCAAATCTGCCTGACCAGTTCATCCATATCGCATTGCCCTGTAACAACGGGTGTGGGAACCTGGCGGCAAAGGACTGGCATTTTGAGTTTTCTTTTGTGGCAAACAGATCTATCTCTGGTTGCCCCCATTTTTGGAAGAATGGTTGGAGAACTTGAGGGTGAATCTCCCATTCGTGCATTTGTTGGCTGTGTCGGCTCAGTAGATCTGCGATCTGATTGTCTATTCCTGGGAGGTGTTCTGCCAGGAGAAAGATGTTTTTTGGAATTGCCCACTTCCATACGCTCTGCGCTAGGTGAGACAGCTGTGGAGAGTGCGTCCCTCCCTGTTTTTGAATGTAGTACATGGCTGTCATGTTGTCCGTCCGGATTAAGACAGCCTTGTTGTACAAGTATTTCTGAAAGGCTTTCATTGCTAGAAATACTGCTAGTAACTCTAAGTGATGTATATGCAATATCTTTTGTTTGACTGTCCAGAGACCTTGGACTGTGTATTGAAGGAGGTGGGCTCCCCAACCTGTCAGTGAAGCGTCTGCAGTTGATACTACTTGTGGAACTGGCTCTTGGAACAGTCACCCCTTGGAAAGGTTTTGTGGGTTCCACCACTGCAGAGAGTTGTAAGTGCGACTGTCTACCAACACAAGGTCTTTTAGTTGTCCTTGAGCTTGGTTCCACTGTTGTACTAGGCATTCCTGCAATGGAAGCATTTGAAGTCGGGCATGAGGGACAATGAATATACAGGAGGCCATCATGCCTATAAGCTGCATGAACACTCGAGCTGGCAGGGAGTGTTGTGTCTAAAATTTTTGAATGAGAGATTGTATGTTGGATATCCTGGCTGGATTTGGATATGCCTTCGCCACTGAGGTATCTATTGTTGCTCCCAGATATTGTTGTATGTGGGAGGGTTGCAGATGTGATTTTGGGTAATTTATGGAAAATTCTAGACTGTGCAGAAGCTGGATTGTCTGAGACGTATGGTTTGCACACTGTACGTATGAGTTGGCTTTTATGAGCCAAGCGTCCAGGTAGGGGAACACATGGATGTGTTGCCTTCTGAGGTGTGCTGCTACTACTGCTAGGCATTTTGTTAAAACCCTTCGTGCTGTTGTTACCCCGAAGGAAAGAACTTTGAATTGTGAACCTGAGGTATATTCTGTGAGCTGGATGTATAGGTATGTGAAAGTATGCATCCTTGAGGTCTAATGTAGCGAGGAAGTCGCCTTGCTGGAGTAGCGGAAGTACTTGTTGTAGAGTGATCATATGGAAATGCTCTGAAAGTATATATTGGTTCAGAGGTCTGAGGTCCAATATCGGTCTGAGGGACCCGTCTTTTTTGGGAATAAGGAAGTATAGAGAGTATACCCCTGTGCCCTGGTGTTGAAAAGGGACTGGCTCTATGGCTCCCTTTTCTAGCATGGGCAGCACCTCTTGTTGTAACAGCGTGATGTGTTCTTTTGACATTGGACGGTGTTTGGGTGGTATGTTGGGTGGAGTAGAAGGGAGTTCCAGGCAGTAACCATACTGGATAATTTGTCTCACCCACTTATCTGTGGTAATGGCATTCCAGACTGGTAGGAATTGTGTTATTCTGCCTCCGACTGGTGTTAAGTGGTCTGGAGGGAGTGTGAACAAGTCACTGTTTGTTGGTGGCGGAGGTTCTGGTGTTATTATTACCACGTCCTCTGCCTTTGTTATTATTTCCTCTATAGCTTCCTCTGTTGGAGCCTTTATTAATGGTGCCTTGGGTATTTGTTTTAAATGATGAAGAGGTTTGTGACGTGTTGCCTCTGCCTGAGCCTCGAAAGGAGGAGCGGCGAAAGGAGCACCTAGACTGTTGGAATTGAAGTGCACCCATGGACTTTGCGGTGTCAGTATCTTTCTTCATCTTTCCTAAGATGGTATCAACTGCTGGGCCGAATAAGAAATCCTGGTTAATGGGTTGATTAAGTATGGTATACTGTACTTCATTTTTAAAACCTGAGATGCGGAGCCAGGCATGCCGGCGCAGCAACACACTAGTGTTGACAGAGCGAGTGGCTGTGTCGGCCACATCAAGGGCGCATTTTATAGATGCGTTAGTGATGAATTTCCCTTCTTGAATTAGGTCGTTAGCTTTTGCCTTATAAGGTTCTGGTAGGTGTTGTAATGATCCCTCCAGTTCATCATAGTGTGCTCTGTTATAGCGTGCTAGAAGAGCTTGTATATTGGCGATTCTCCAGGTATTTGCTGCCTGAGAGGCCACTCTCTTTCCTGAGGCTTCTAAGATTTTTGACTCTTCGTCAGGAGGGGGGGCATCACCTGTTTGAGAATTCGCCCGTTTTCTGGCATTAGAAACAACAAGAGAGCCTAGTGGTAACTGAGACTTGATATAAGAGGGGTCTGTAGGGGCTGGTTTATATTTCTTTTCAATTCTTGGATTGAGGACAAGCGTTCTGGCTGGGTCTTTAAAGATGTCTGGTGCGCGCTTAAGTACTCCCTTTAGCATAGGGAGTGTGCGTATACTCTTCTCTGATGTTGGGAAGGTATTAAATAGGAAATCCTCCTCTATAGGGTCAGTGTGCATGCTTACACCATGATACTGAGCTGCTCTGTCAAGTAGCTGGTTAATAGCAACTGTGTCTTCAGTAGGGGATGGCTTAGTGGGATATGTGGAGGGATCTGGTATGGGTTGTGTATCATATGGGTCATGAGGGTCATTATGATCTTCCCATGTGTGATCTTGGTTTCCCTGATCATCAGGGTCTATAAAGTCCTGATGAGGGTCTTCACCCATGTCCTCTTCCTCATCATAATGTGGAGGTGTAGGAGAATATGGAACATAAGGCATGTCAGGAGTGAAAGGAGGAGGTGTAAAAGGTCTAGAACGGGATGTCCCAAAGTCCTTTTTCTTAGGGGGAACAGGAGAAGGAGCCTCAGTGTCCAGTCTTCTCTTGTTCTTATTGTAGACTGTTATATATCCTGCATTAGGGTCTATATGCAGTCTATTTTGGTCTTGTCTCACTGGATCACAATGAAAAAGTTCTTCTTCCACTGTCCGTGGCTACGGCGTTGATGTTTTTGGATCGGCCGCTTGTTTGTTTATATTTTTATCTTCAGCTTTTTTTGGCTCGACGTCTCTTGTCGGCTCGACGGCTGTTTTCGGCTCGAAGGCCTTGTTGGACTCGACCACCTTCTTATGTTCGACTGTCTTTTTCGGGTCGACAGCCTTTTTCGGCTCGATGTGTTTTTTCGGGTCGACAAGTTTCTTCGGTTCGACTGCCTTTTTTCCGTTCAACGGCCTTTTCGGGTCGGAGGCAGTGTTCGGATCGATGACCTTTTTCGGGTCGATTCTTTTTTTCGGCTCGATGACCTTTTTTTAGTCGACGTCTTTTTTGGATCGACGCCCTTGTTTGGGTCGACCGTTTTCCTTGGATCGACGCCCTTTTTCTGGTTGACAGTCTTTTTCGGATCGACAGCCTTTTTTGGGTGGCCAGTGTTTTTCGGATCGATGACTTTTCTAGTGTCGTGGCCCATTTTAGGCTGTGGAACAGTCTTTGAGTCTATGGCCTTTTTGGAAAGGGTCTTGCTCGGTCCCGGGGTACCGGAAGGCTTGGTAATGGTCTTCGGAGCCGAGCCGGAAGGCGGGGCTTCTGAAGCTTCGGTCGAGGCTAAGGCCTTTTGGCGATGCTTTGACCGGAGCCTTGTCTGGAGGTGGAGGTAGGGGCTTTAGTACTCACGGTTTGCCCTGGTGGGAGGTCTTCATCGGAGTCCGACTGGTCTTCTATGGTGACTAGCTCTAGGTCGGAGTCCGCTGCCTCTGGAAGTTCATGTTCGTCGTCTAAAATGTTTTCTGGTTCAGGGGCCTGTCGCTGCATCTCTTGTCGAGCAGCTCTTCGGTTCCGAATATTTTTCTTCGACCGGAACTGAGCACAAGCTGGACAATCTTCCTTGTTGTGCTCCGGAGACAGGCACTTGTTGCATACTGTATGCTTGTTGCTATGTGGAAACTTGGATCGACATTGTGGGCATCTTTTAAACGGGCTTCTTTCCATCGGCGGTAGGCCAACGTGGTGTCGAAAAGGCCCACCGGCCCGAGTTGACTACCAGAGATGGATGGAAAGAATTGTCGAGTCGAGGGATACCGAGCGGAAACAATACCGTCGAAATTATGAGGTTTTTGGCCTTAGAAATTAGGAAACTTTCGATCCCGAAGTTGGAGTTGTCGAAGTGCATCCGAACCCAATGGCGGAGAAAAACAATGGAGGATGGAGAAGATATCCATGTGTACTGTAGTCCAGGGGAGGAGTCACCTATCTCGTGATACTTCGAAGACTCTTCCAAGAAAACAAGGTGCAAACATCCGGACCCAACACTAGGCGGCGATCTATGCTAAGATATGAATTCAGCAGCCCACATGCCTCGAACAGGATATATCCATCATTATTTATACAAGCATTCAGACTCAGAAACTCCATGCACATTCTTAAATTAGCTCACTCCTTCCAAATCAAACCTATAAAAAGGAAGCCATCTTGAGGATTCCTACTCTTCAGTTACAGTCTCTTCCCACAAAATGTCCAACAAACTTTTCAACCGGTCTCTCAATATCGGCAGGATAAAAGCTTCTCGTAGTAAGAACATTGTGAGATCCCAATTAGAATGAGGGCAGCATGGACAGTAGAGATGCGTCATCTTCTATCACAGCTTGCAGATGTTCAAGGATTTGGGCATGAGGGCAGCATTGACAGTAGAGATGCGTCATCTTCTATCACAGTTTACAGATGTTCATGAGTTTGGGCAATCTTATCATGCCTCGTAGGATCAACCAAATCCAGCTAACCAATTCAAAACGTAACATTATCAGTCTTCATTTTCTTTGACCTATCCTCCAAGGGGCTATGACTTGCTAAGAGCTCGGACAGAGGCATACACTTGTGATTGGATTTGAGGTATCGAGGAATCTGGGACAAGCTACACTTTTCACCAAACCATTAACACTTCCTCACTCCCTTGTACCAGCATATGATGCCTATCCGATAAGCTGCAGGAAATAGCAAGGTTCCAGGGTGATCCTGTAGCAGAAAATAGAGATGGCTGCACAAACCTGAAAACAGGTAAGAAATGTGGTATAACTTATAACACATCAGTGGTGGTAACTATAGCAGAGGTATGAGGACCACACAATTCTCCATTTATAATCATCCTTTTCCCTTTGTACCTTTATCCCTTGGGGTTCAAATCCTCCGTTTACATTCAGTTCTGGGCACCCTCAAGTGTTCCTTAGGTCTTACTAATTGTACACTCCTACTCCCTTCATTCCAATGCCCTCTGTCTCACCTAAGAGCAAACAGATGGCACAGTGCATCAGGACAAGTATTAATATACACTCTGGATAATCACATCCGTATGTCCCCGGATCCATTTAAATTGCATGTTCTTCTGGCAAGAGTCAGGAGGAAATCAACAAAGATTTCCTTGTGGTGAAAGCAACAACGCAAGAGCAAGTAACACAGCTTCCTTATATGAAGTATGAAGCAACAGGATTAGGGAATTTTCAGCACACATTCCGCCCATATATATACATCCCATAAATGAAGGATTACTTTCTTATACATCAGAATCATGCAAGACATCCTGCACCACTAATATGACACCCATCCTACTACTTCCTAAATCCTCTTCAAGGAACTATTGTTACTCTATACCTTTTGCCCTTATAACCATCTTTTGCATTCGCTGTCAATAGTAGAGTAATTTCTGTAGTGTGCCAGGGTCTCATAGTGCTGCACTAAAAACTCCCACCTCTTCAATAAACTTTAATTAGTTCTCATACTAAACTTTTACAAAGTGTGATTTACACCTTCACTTCCAATTCTAAAACCATTTGTCACCACAGAAGCACACCTTGCTCAGTCTTGATTTGCTACCTTATCTACTACTTCGGGCAGCTAAACAGCAGACTTCTGGGTTACAGAAAGAGCTTTATTTGGGGGCTTCTTGAACGTTTTTAGGTCTGAAATCATTGCACCAAAATCGTTTTATGTCTACCAGTCATCCGAGTAGTGTCCCCCATTTTATCCCAAATTGTCCCTTCAAATATTCCCATGGAATTGGCTATCTGTATTCTGTGAAAACATACTGTGGAGTATGATCGGTTTACTACTTTTTGGACGAAGAGAAAGATACAAAGAAAATTGGGAAAGACAGTGTATGCTGTAACTAAATAATTAACAACAAGTGCACAACAAGTAGTTCTAGAAGCATAGTTAAAATTAAATCAAATTCTATGTCACGACCGGAGGAGAGGATTATGCTTTCTTTCTTTGCTTTTTATTAACAGAGGCCAAGTAAAAACATCAGAAAAAATGTAAAGTTCCATGAACACTAGGGATCACGTTGATTAAATTCAACAGGTGTCAACTAATCAGGACAACACGAGGCCATCATAGTTCCTTCACTGTGTCCTTCCTTTCCCTTTCTTCGCTGCTACTCGCAGTCACAAGATAAGTATAGGCTCTGTGCCATATTTTCTATTTTAATTGTATGCTTTAAAGCTTTTCCTGCAGGTTTCATGATTCATTCCTTCACAGGGCTCCACCCCCACCCCCACCCCCCTGGCCCACAGAAGTGCGCTCGCTTCTACATGGTGCTTTTAAGATTTGTATGCGATTGGGGCTGTGCATCAGCCAGCTTGCCACATTCCGTGCAAAGAACACGATCGGTCCAGTCCTTTCCCCCGAAATTGTGTCCTAGTCCTGGAGTGTCTACGCTCCTTTTGGTCTAGCGGCATTCAAAGAACACATTTTAACACACTCAGCGCTCTTGAAGCCCCCATTCGGGCCTGTACTTGAGGTTGTTGAGCACGCTTCCTCACATACGGAGAGGCCATTCTGAGCCATCCAGAGGCTGCATTTGTGCCCTTTCTAACATGCACAAGGTACTTCTGAGGTGTTTCTTCTGATTGGAACACCCACTCTAGCATCATTAAAAAGTAACAAACCGCGTTTTCAAGTCTTTTTAAGCACCCCTCTCTGCATTGCTGTCGCCCTAGAGATTATAAAGGGCTGTTGGTGTCCCATTCTCTATAGGTGCCTTCCACGCCCACCATTGCATCTCTTACTCACCAGCTCATAATACGCCACTTTAATAGAGCAAATCTATGACTCCTATACTGAAGAGGAGGCAATTACTTACCTCTCCATAATTTCTGCAAGGTCATTATTATTATTATTAATCGGGTTTTATAAAGCGCAAACAACCCGGAGGCCTCGTAGCGCTATGGTCATGGACGCCTTAATCTATAGGGCTGTCTGGGAGGCTTTAGTTTCATTGCAGAACAAACCGATGATGCTGGAACCATGAAGCTTAAGACCCTTTGACCCAATGGCAGAACCCATGAGGCCCCCACCTCAAAGTCTACAGGCATACCTTGACGCCCCAACATGCCGGTAAGATGCATGCCTGCATCAATTTGAACACCTTTGCTCACCTTAAGCGCACCTTCCTGGGCCAGAGTTCCTTGGAGCCGGCAGATCCATGAAACCCTCCCGCTTTCAAGTGCTGGAGGAAAGACAGGATCCAGAGCAATGTCCTTTTAAAGATGGACAACACTGCAGCAGTCAAGGGGGGCCAATTCAAACTCCTGTCAGACCTGGCCAGAAGCTTCTGGGAGTATTGTCTGGAACACTAGATCTTAGTCACAGCAGGGCATCTTCCAGGGGTGGGCAATCAAGGGGCAGACCTGCAATTCTGCCACCTGAGGGACCTCGGTCTCTGGAAGTTGGACCCCCTCCGTCTTTCAGGAGTTGAACCGCCATTGGGGCCCCTTCTCTGTGGACCTCTTTGCATCCAGACTGGGCCATCAGGTAGAAAAAAACTTCAGCTGGAGACTGGACTCCTCAGCTCCAGTGACAGATGCATTCACCCAGGATTGATGGAAGGTGAAGGGCTATGCTTCCCCCCTTCTCGATGGTAACGAGAGGCTATCTGCACAGGTCCAGCGGTAGCAGGCAGAGGGAGTGGTAATCACTCGCTTAAGGAGATCTCAAGCATGGTTTCCAGTTCTGATGGAACTTTCTTGGGATTTTTCAATCGGTCTACCCTTGTATCAGACTCTCCTCTGAGATCTTTCCGACAATCCCCATCATCTAGATCTGGAAGGTTCCCTGCGGCTCATGGTGAGGAGGTTTACCGGGGGTTGCTGGCTTGTCCAGGGCCTTTCGCGTCAGGCTGCAGACCTCCTCTCCAAAGCATGGGTGAACACCACTAATCAAACGACAATCAATACCTTCAGCTCCGCGATTTCAGCAAGCCACCCTCCTATCGAGGGCTTCCCGGTAGGCGAACACCCCATGACCCTAAAGCTCCTTAGAGTAATATGCCGCCCTAATCCTCCGAAGCCAAAATATTTGTCGCTTTGGAACATGAATGTGCTTCTCAAACTGTTCCTTTAATGGCCCCGTAACAAATAGGTGTCCCAGAAACAATTATCGGCCAAACTCACAACCTTGCTTTCTCTGATTTCCTGTAGGAGGGTGTCTGATGTCAGGGCACTGGACATCACTGGCAGGGTGTTTATTCCAGAGGGCTTAACTTTTCGAGTTTTAAGACAGACTAAAACCAATTTCGGGGTATTCTCTTATCTGGCATTTCTGCACTCTCCCAAGCAATGTGTAGTCGGATACATGAAGGGTTATGAAATGGATATCTGCTTGCTGCAATGAAAATCAATAAAAATATGTTTACAAAAAATGAAGGGTTATGAAGCTGCGACGGATGAACTCGGTCCTTAGGGAGAGGGTCAACTTTTTATTGCCCTCACAAAGCCACACAGCGCAGTTTCTTCCCCTACCATCGCTAAATGGGCCAAATGGGCGATGCAAGAAGCAGGCATCAACACAGACATTTGTGACTCGCTCCACCAGCCATAGCTCCTATGGCTTCAAAGGCTTTTTCCTTGGGAGCCAGGCTAAAGGATATTATGAACACAGCTAACTGGTCCTCGGGCTCAGCTTTTATTTTAAGTCGCTTCATAACATGGCATCTGTAGTGGTGGATACGTTTTGACCTAGCATAATCCTGGCCTCCGGTCCGGAAATAGAATAAAAAATGTCCTACCTATCATAAAGGAAAGTTTCTATTATATTAAGGACACGGAACATAAGATTATCCCCCCCGCCCGAGGTCATGCTCTGACCAAGGTCCCTCCCCAGATCTAGGTAGGTCTTCGTAATCAGAATGAGTAAGCCATCTCAATGCTACATACTTATTCTGACAATATGGTCATTTCGGAATATTTTTCCAATAAAGTTGTTGATGAATGTTCGGTATAATCTCAATTATATAGTGCAAGGATTAGGAGTGGATGACTGACGTTTCAGGATATCGGCTCAATCCTTGTCTCTATTACAGGAAACGATTCAGGCAAGCATGAGTGATGGTGGATTTGGGCATTCGTCACACGAAGAACGAGGAAGGAAGGAAGAACTCAGTGGAGGAACGATGATGGCCCTGTGATGTCCCGTTTGGTTGACACATGTCAAACTCTATAAACTTGATCCCTAGTGTTTATGGGACTTGTGGTTTTTCTGATATTTTTCTTTGGCTGCTTTTAATAAAAAGTGGGAAAATAGAAAGCGTAATCCTTGGTTCCACGTCCTTAATAGAATTGAAGCTTTCCTTTACCATTGTTAGGACATTTTATAGACCATTATTTGAGCATGATGTGGGGGGGGGGCTTGGACTCTTATATCACATAGGAGGAATGGGTGCTCCATTTCAAAACAATATTTAAAAGCCCAACAGAGCTAATCGGCTTGTCTGTCCGTAATGATTTTTGAACAGGGCGAGGTTGAGGTTGGTATTGCAGGTCTAACCGACAATGAAGCCCTGGGACCAGATGGTATTCCCCACGATCTTTTCAAGCCTGAGCCACTCTTTTGGGTCCGGTGCTTGTGACTGTATTGAATGCAGCTTCTCAGAGTGGTTGCCCTGAGTCTTGGGCTACCTCCACTATAGTCCCCGTTTTCAAGAAGGGAGATCAGAATAGCACTTTTTGCCATAGGCCAATCTTACTTCTCGATTCAGTGGTTAAGGTGGTGGGCCGGGTACTTTTAGAAAGACTTTCCACCTGGGCAGAAGATTACAAGATCAGATGTCCAGTTTGGATTTCGCCCTGGGAGGTCTACCGTGGCCAGTGCCTTAATTTAACCACGGTTTTAATTTAAGCAAGTATACTGTGGCATGTCTAGGTACCGTCTGTTTGGTCTTCATGGATCTGTCCTCCGCATTTGATTGCGTGAACAGGGTTAAATTGTGGCGGTCCATGAGGGTCATGGGGGTAGAGAACAACATTGTCAACTTCTTGGAGGACCTTCATAGGTCAACCAAGGCCAACGTCAGATTCTCCCAGGATCTCCGTATTTTACAGGACTTTCATATTAACATGGGAGTACGGCAAGGATGCATTCTGGCCCCATTTTTGTTCAATTTATACACCAATGACCTTGATAGAGCATGAGAGCAACTGGGGTGGATTATCCGTATGTAGGGCGCTGGGGTCTTCCCGTCCTTCTATATGCGGACGACGCAGTCCTTCTTTCAAGAACTGCTAGAAGTTTGAAATCTTTGTTAGATGCTTTTATTTATTTATTTATTTATTTGCTTCTATAGCGCAGGACTCTAGCCCCGAAGGGGTATCTCCACGCTTTGCTCGTTATAGATGTCCGACAGTGCCTTTAGGACATGCAGGGGAGAGCTAAATCTCCCCAAAAAGGTGTGTTTTAAGTGCTTTCCTAAAGGAAAGAAGATTGGTGTTATGTCGCATGTCAATAGGGAGTTTGTTCCAAAGGGAGGGTCCTACATAAGAGAGTGCTCGGCCGCCCTGCCTGGCTTTCTTAATAAGGGGTATTTTTTTAAAGAAATTGACTGCTGGAGCGCAAAAGGCGTTCTGGTGCGTAGATTTGGAATTTCTGAGTTAAATAATAGGGGCCTGATCCAAAGAGACTCTTGGTTATAATGCAACAAATCTTAAACTCAATTCTTTGGCGTACAGGCAGCCAGTGGAGCTCTTTCAAGAGGGGCCTGGATGGTGTTCTCGAGAGGACATTGAGAACCAATCTGGCCGCGGTGTTTTGAGCCACCTGGAGTCGGTTGAGTACATGTTCATTCGCAGAGATAAGTAGGCCATTACAGTAATCCAGCTGACTTACTACGAGTGCCTGGACTAAGGTCTTTCTATAGACGTCTGATAAGAGGGGAAAAACCCTTCTTAGGAGCCCAATTGTTCGAAAGCAAGATCCAGTCACCAGATTCACATGCTCGTTTAATACGAGGTTCTGGTCCAGTCGCACTCCCAGGTTCTTGACTGATTGTTTTGGGCAGGGGATAGGTCCTAATTCCAGAGGCCACCAATCAGGTGACCAAAGGAGATTGGCTTTCCCAAAAAGCATAACTTCTGTCTTGCCCACATTACACTGGAGGCAGTTGGAAGCCATCCAGTTAGATACCGCTCTCATACCCTCAGCAAAAAAGTTCTTAGTTTCGGGGGTAAGAGTCTGGAAAGGAAACAAGAGCTGGGTGTCGTCAGCATACGACACCGGGGTAAACCCATATGTTCTCACAATGTCAGCAAGGGGGGCCACATACACATTAAATAATGTGGGGCTTAGACATGAGCCCTGTGGAACCCCCTTGGTGAGTTCCCTGGAGATGGAACGATAGGAACCCAAGCTAACAGTTTGTGAGCGGCCAGTAAGAAAACTCTCCAGCCAGGACAGAGCTACACCTGCAATCCCCACTTTCTGCAGACGGCCGAGAAGAATCTCATGTGACAGTGTCGAAGGCTGCAGACAGGTCTAACAGCACCAGAATCATGGATCCTCCTCTATCCTGTGTCATCTTGATGTGATCTGCCACGGAGAGGAGCGCAGATTCGGTGCTGTGGTTGGGTCTGAACCCAGATTGTGAATGGTCCAGACCCCCTGCAGCCTCGATGAATTTGGACACATGAGTGTTCACATGATTCTAGGCCAGTTTGCTCAAGAATGGTAGTAGGGAAATGGGGCGTAAGTTGGATATTTCTGTCCATGGCAGGGCCGTGTTTTTACGAATGGGGTTTACCACCGCCTTTTTCCAATCCAGAGGAATTTGTCCCTCTTTAAGAGACAAATTAATGATCGTCTGTATCATGGGGCACAGTAAGTTGCTTATTAGAGCCGTTGTTTTTGCTGGGATTAGGTCTATGGGGAACCAGTTTTGATGTTATTTATCAGGGCTTGAATTCTGTTTGGCTGGTTTCAGGAAATTCCTTCAACCTAAGACTAAGGTCTTTCTATAGACGTCTGATAAGAGGGGAAAAACCCTTCTTAGGAGCCCAATTGTTCGAAAGCAAGATCCAGTCACCAGATTCACATGCTCGTTTAATACGAGGTTCTGGTCCAGTCGCACTCCCAGGTTCTTGACTGATTGTTTTGGGCAGGGGATAGGTCCTAATTCCAGAGGCCCCCAATCAGGTGACCAAAGGAGATTGGCTTTCCCAAAAAGCATACCTTCTGTCTTGCCCACATTACACTGGAGGCAGTTGGAAGCCATCCAGTTAGATACCGCTCTCATACCCTCAGCAAAAAAGTTCTTCGTTTCGGGGGTAAGAGTCTGGAAAGGAAACAAGAGCTGGGTGTCGTCAGCATACGACACCGGGGTAAACCCATATGTTCTCACAATGTCAGCAAGGGGGGCCACATACACATTAAATAATGTGGGGCTTAGACATGAGCCCTGTGGAACCCCCTTTGTGAGTTCCCTGGAGATGGAACGATAGGAACCCAAGCGGACAGTTTGTGAGCGGCCAGTAAGAAAACTCTCCAGCCAGGACAGAGCTACACCTGCAATCCCCACTTTCTGCAGACAGCCGAGAAGAATCTCATGTGACACAGTGTCGAAGGCTGCAGACAGGTCTAACAGCACCAGAATCATGGATCCTCCTCTATCCTGTGTCATCTTGATGTGATCTGCCACGGAGAGGAGCGCAGATTCGGTGCTGTGGTTGGGTCTGAACCCAGATTGTGCATGGTCCAGACCCCCTGCAGCCTCGATGAATTTGGACACATGAGTGTTCACATGATTCTCGGCCAGTTTGCTCAAGAATGGTAGTAGGGAAATGGGGCGTAAGTTGGATATTTCTGTCCATGGCAGGGCCGTGTTTTTACGAATGGGGTTTACCACCGCCTTTTTCCAATCCAGAGGAATATGTCCCTCTTAAAGAGACAAATTGATGATCGCCTGTATCATGGGGCACAGTAAGTTGCTTATTAGAGCCGTTGTTTTTGCTGGGATTAGGTCTAATGGGGAACCAGTTTTGATGTTATTTATCAGGGCTTGAATTTCTGTTTGGCTGGTTTCAGGAAATTCCTTCAACCTAAATGGGTTGTTATCAAAAGGTATCGGAGTATTTTTTATGGTGACCCCAGTGTTCTTAGCCGTTTTGATCTTTTGATAGATGGCATCTATTGTGCTTTCGAAGAAGAGGGAGATTTCATCACATAGGGATTGGGAGAACTCATCCGGGCTCTCACAGGCCAATGGCTTTACAAAGGTCTGTAAGATCCTGAACAGCTCTCTTGAAGAGTTCCCTGCTTCTGCTAGCTGTGATGTTAGACTGTTCTTTTTAGCTAGCCTGATGTTTTTGTAGTATGAAGCTAACGCTACTGCGTGATTTTTCCAACTTTCTTCGGTATGGGTCTTTCTCCATGCCTTTTCTAGTCTCCTGCAACCCTGCTTTTCTACTCTCAGCTGTTCTGTGTACCATACCTCCTGCTTTGATATAGGATGTTGCTTCATGAGTTTCAGCGGAGCTAGTAGGTCAACAGCTTTTTTAAGAGTCGTGTTGAATTTAAAAAGAGCTGATTCCACATTATCTGTTGCTCTAATAGTTGGTTCTTTCCATACTTTTTGAATCTCTTCTAGAGTAATTCTGTGCCATTGTCTGCGCCATATGGGGGGCTGATTGTTGTCTAACAGGTCTGACTGATCCAGGGAGGGTAAATTCAACCAGGCAATGGTCTGTCCAATTAACTTGAGTCGGGGGACGGCTATGTATCATGGGGCCATTAGAAAAAATTAAATCTAAGGTATGGCCTGCTATATGAGTAGAGCCATCATTTTGAAGCTGAAATCCCAACAAAGAGAGATCAGAGAGCAAGGACTGAGTTTCTTCAGGGATATCTGCGTGGAAATTAAAATCACCTAATAGGAGGAGGTTTTCTTTGACTTTTAGATGTTGTGCTAATAGTTCTGTTAAGGATAGGGTAAATCCATTACTTGGTCCAGGTGGACGGTAAATCAGAGCTCCTTTCCAGTTTTCTTTGGAGCCTGAGTTTATCTTAAAAATCATCACTTCCATCAATGGGCAACAAATCTGTTTAATTATAGAGACTTTCAGGTCTTCTCTATATATTATGGCTATCCCGCCTCCAGTTTTAATTGGGCGGTCGAGGCTTAGGATTTTGTATCCTACCGGAACCCTTAGTGCTATTGCTGGCATGGTGTGTGGTTTTATCCAGGTTTCTGTTAAGAAGCAGATTTCGGGGTTAACCGTGTTTATAAGATCCCATGTCTCATGATAGTGTTTAGACAATGAGCGTACATTAAGAAGAAAACTTTTCCAGCCTTTAGGTGCTGGCAATGTCTTAACCGCGTGTCCAATGGAAATAGCGGTACAAGATGCTTGAAATCTACATTGTACGCAAGAAAAGGGACCTTCCGGGCATGGCCATTGATCACGGGCACAACCCCCCCGCCCCGCCCTGAGGTCGTAAGTTATGCAGCGCTTGGGAGGTGTACCTGAGTCTGCGGCCCTCCGTAGGATCCATCACAAAACTGACAGATTATCTAGCCCTTCGCCCCTAGCCCCGTCCAGTCGCGGACAGGCGCAGACGGGCCACTCTTTGGCTGCTCTTCGGCGTGTCTTCGGCTGCGCGCTCCAGAAAGGGACGAGGGCTAAATAGCCCTTCAAGTTCAACCACTAGAGCGCTAACCGCTCCCGTGGTTACAGGAAGTGCCTGGCTCTCACCTGACCCGCCCTCCGCTCAACGGTACTAACTACTGTGTCGGACCGGGGCGGTCAGGAAAGAAAGTTGAGCCCAGGCTTCCCCGCTGCACTGCAACCAAGATGTCCCTCCTATTAATTCAGGTTAGGGCAATGTAGCGCGGTTGTTTAAAAATGTAAACTGCAAATTGCTTAAATTAAAAATGAACACAATGAGCAGCAGCTAAAATAATTATTATGCAAGGCACAGCGTAGAGGCACAATTAGGCATTCACAACAAGCAAGCGGGTCGGGGACTCTGCCACCGTCGCCTTACCGCAGCTCGCCGGAGAGGACACTCAGCCTAAATAGCCCTTCAAGTTCAACCACTAGAGCGCTAACCGCTCCAGTGGTTACAGGAAGTGCCTGGCTCTCACCTGACCCGCCCTCCGCTCAGCGGTACTAACTACCGTGTCGGACCGGGGCGGTCAGGAAAGAAAGTTGAGCCCAGGCTACCCCGCTGCACTGCAACCAAGATGTCCCTCCTATTAATTCAGGTTAGGGCAATGTAGCGCGGTTGTTTAAAAATGTAAACTGCAAATTGCTTAAATTAAAAACGAACACAATGAGCAGCAGCTAAAATAATTATTATGCAAGGCACAGCGTAGAGGCACAATTAGGCATTCACAACAAGCAAGCGGGTCGGGGACTCTGCCACCGTCGCCTTTTATTGATTTTATGGCGGACAAGGACCTATCCATCAATAACTCGAAATCGTATGTAATGCAGGTGGGGTCCCTTCCCCCAAAAAGTTTTCAATTAAGAGTTGGCCCTGCTAAAGTTCCCTGTACTAACGTTTTTTCTTATCTCGGGGTCCTATTGGATGACCAGTTAAAATGGGGGCCATTAGTTTGTAGGAAAAAGGGGGAACTGGCTCAGGTGAATGCGGCCATATTTAATTTTGCTTCAAAATTAGGGAAAAGACCACTTGCAGCCATGCTGAAAATGTACCAAGCAAAAAGTGTGGCCACATCTACCTATGGAAGCAAAATTTGGGGTTATATCCCTGCGAATTCCCTTCAGGTGACTGAGAATACCTTCCTGAAGCGACTGTTTTGTGTTCGCGTGGTTTGTCTAACTTGGTGGCCCAGGAGGAACTGGGGGTCCCCTTTCTAACTGACATCTTGGAATTACGTCCACTCGTGTTTTGGCTGAGATGTTGGACGAATATGGTACTTACATTGACCCATCTGATTTTAAAGGAATGCATGTCCCTTGACAATGTGTCCCGAATACCATGGCTTAAGTACAATTAAGTAGCCTTGAAGGGTTGGGGCGTGCTGATCTATATTCCAACCCTGAATGTATTGTTAAGAAAGATGTGAAGATAATTAGTGAATCCTTCCTCACACTAAGAACACTGGAACGGGAAGAGAGGGAATTACGGAAAGCGAGTGGTCTCACTTTTTTAACGCTCAAAACGAGTCCATCAACTGAACCATATCTATTGGGGACCCTTATCCACACATGAGCAGTTTTTATTGAATAGGTTTCGCATTAATCTTTTTCACCTCCTGCTTGCTAGGCCAAGAGGGTGCAGGAGAGGGCAATTGTTGGCACCCTGTGGCTGCGACGGTCAGTCTCCACAGGATTTACAACAATTTGTATTTTTTTGTACTTTTTATGCGATACCTCGTAGACATTTTTTAGTCCCCATTTTAAAGAGGATGAATTTTACCGAGTCTCGCCCTGCCCTCCTGCATCTGTAATTGTGGAAGGAGGACTGTATATTTTTTATTGTTGGTTATTTAAAATCCATTCTAAGAACCAGGGCTTTTTTTTAGATACTTAGGTATAGTTTGGGTATAGTTTGGGTATTTTGAATCGACTCTCAGGGCGTTGAGGATCAGTTCACCTTTGAAGGGTATCAACAATTTTCAGGGGATATGGTTTGTCCAGGATCCAGGCATTTTATTGTCCTTTAGTAAAATAGGAGGGGATGTAACGGGCTTCTCGTTTTATATTATATAAGGCACTTTTTAATGAAATTTTGTTTTAATGAAACATGGATGTTATGTAACTTTTATGGTTTACTTTTGTGAAACCGAATGAAGTTTATTTGAATTGAATGGATCCCTACTGTTCAAGGGACTTGTGGTTTTTATGATATTTTTCTTTGGCTGCTGCTAATAAAAAGTGGGGGAAAAAAGCATAATCCTCGCTTCCGTGTCCTTAATAGAATTGAAGGTTTCCTTTAACATTGTTAGGAAATGTTATACTACAGAGCCCAGTTCAGCAGAGTGCAGTCTCTTGAAGAATACACCTTAAAACATACCCTAGCAGTCCCCTCTTGCAACCACCAATTCAAATGAAAACACATAAATGAGCTCTTAAAGAGTGCCTGGATCTGTATGTATCAGATTCAGAAATAAGTTTTGTCAAACCCGGCTAAAGCTGCTGGTCAAACTTTCATAAACAATGCAGGTACCTTCACAGAAGGAATGGAACAAATATGAACTGCTATTCAAACTCCGAGTAACATCCACAGCCCTCTTCTAGGCAGAGCCTTTCTCCAAATGACTCCAATACAAACCTCACTTAAAATTAAAAGTGGCCTATTCCAGGCTACAATGTCATTGAGATATGACGTCACAGAAGGAAAACCAAGTGCAAATAAAAACAATACCCAGTAAGAGATGCTAATAAGAATAGTGCCATTGCGACATTAACTAGAACTATATGGTAAGGAGAATTTAAGTAGTAGATAAAACCAATAGTTGCATTATATAGCCAATTCTTGTAGAAATCATTTTAAAAAACGATTCATTTTATTTTCCTTCATTTGCTGTTTGGATTTCTTCATTTCTGTCAGATACTGCACCGTATGGTTTTCGGTTCATTAGAAATAATAGTACAACCTCTTACACCAGTACTGTCTAGCTCCTTTAAATCTTTCATTTGCACACTTTATATGGCATTATTGAGAGCCCAAACAGTTTAAGCAAATTAGGAAGCATATTCCATTCTCATAGAAAGAAAACTTAGTCTAGACAGGGGAGTACAGAATTCATCTAGTCTCCAACTGACAAGTCTTACGCTTAGTTGGCTTGGAGAGGCTTGGAGGGGCAAGCCACACCCAGAGGCACTTGTAGCAGACTTCGCTGCCACTAAAAGCGCCACGTTTTACCAACCATTTTGCATTGTTTGGTCTTAGGCCCCCTAGTCTGTTTAAATTTCAAAAATGTCTTTTTTGGTTCTGTGGGGTCATGAGTATGTGTGTGAATGTTGACTAGCATGATTGAGGAAATGTGGTATGAATGATGAAAGTCACGAATGAATGAGTTGGGGTGTGATCTAGATTTTTTTGTTTAATTATCAGTTGTGGTGTCTGTATTTTTCTAATCTTTCTTTAACATTGTATGTCAAAACTGGCGTTGTTTCGCCTTGGAAAAAAGTTTTTGTTTAAATTGACTGTGTTTTTCAAACAAATAAAGATTATTGGATAATCTGGTTACAGGCTGACTGGCAGCTTTTGTGCCCGGCAAAGTCATTTGAATAGTGATCAGTACTGGCAATTGCATTTGGATGGACATTTTGCAGCTCCAACAAACTTTACAGTAATTGGCATTTAACCAGTGCATAAACTCCATACTGATGATTTAAAACCAACACATCAACATTTTCCTCCAACCTAATGGGAGAACACAATAACCACTACGTAACAGGTTTCACTTTGTTACTGACACATCAGATCATTTGATTAAGTTTAAAAACACATTTCCTCTTGTTTTACAATGTTTTTAGTCTATGGTTGATTGATTGTGATCAAAAGATGTATCTAGATACACAAACGCTTGAGTCTCATCTGCATTTTAAGATAGAATATTCCAATGTCCTCTGTTATTTGGATATCATCTGTCCTCAGCATAGATGCCTGCAATGCAAACGAAGTCTGGGGTGATCCACAGAGTTGTATTAAAATGTAATGTTCTTTCTTTCAGAGAGAAAGGAACAACAAATAAAGTGAAATACTATTTAAAGTATTGAGGTGTAAAAGCGGCAGGGGAGACACACCCAATAGAGGATTGTGAGTGGTACCCCTACCACTGGGATCCTGCACAAATGCCCAACAATCACTACTACTGCTGAGAATGGGGTACATCTGCAGAATTTGGAACTGTCCCTCCCACCTCCCCTCTCACCAACCTTGACCTGGAGGCAAGCTGGAGGATGAAGCAGATGGTGGTTCCCAGTAACACTGTGACCGGTGCTCTCGATGGAACTTTTGACGATGCCCCCGGGCGGAAACCATATCTCTCTGTACTTACTGCGGTGCCCGAGCAACATTGGCCGATGCCCGGTGGAGCTGTCCTATGCAGCTATAGAGGAGTATGGCTCTGGTTCCCCCCTCGGCTGTCACCTACACATCCGTACATCGGACATTGTTTTCCTTGTCTCCCAGTTGTACTTCTTTTCCCTCCCTCGCCTCCTCCCTCTGTGATTCTTTGACTGCCTCCCCTTTTCCAGCCTGACTTTTCGGTGTCCCCTGAAGTACTTTCCCCCTTGCCGTTTTTTCTATGTTATGCTATGCTCTGGTTACTCATGTAACTATGTTATACTGTTTCGCTTTCTATGTTATGCGACGCTCCAGCAACTGATGTAACTATGCAACAATGTTCTGAAACCATGGCCTACGTCATGTAAAGCGCTCCGATACCTCCGGGTCTAGCCAGCGCTATATAAAACTTTTAGATTAAAATAAAATAAATAAATGACTCCTTACAACTGAATTTCCCATCAAATCCTAGAAATCATTGTGTACAGATATTATCCTTGTCAAGCCATACTAATATCTTTTGTACGGATTAAGGGTTGATAAACACAGGTCTTAAAAGTTACCTCCAACTCTTTTTCTACTTTTTACTGAATTTGGGTCTGCAGAAAAAAGGAAGTCCCTATTCCGACCAAGAGCATGCATTTAGGGTGCTTCCCAACTCAGAGCAGCGATCATGTGGGATGCCAAACAAAAAACAATTATAAGATACTCATTAAGGGAACTAAAAGCGTTTTTTTACCTGATGAACATGTACATGTCCTTTTTCAGGTCGAAGTCTGATAGATAGCTATGTGAAATGTTACTTGGTAACAATAGTACCAATACATTCTTTCATATAGCGCTGATACCAAGGCTTTGCTAATTGCAAGCACTGTAAAGTCATTTGTCACTACCCTTACTCAACAAATTGGTATGCAGTGTACTGATCTCTGA
Source organism: Lissotriton helveticus (assembly GCF_964261635.1). Taxonomy (NCBI): domain Eukaryota; kingdom Metazoa; phylum Chordata; class Amphibia; order Caudata; family Salamandridae; genus Lissotriton; species Lissotriton helveticus. The sequence continues at coordinate 1,496,321,456 of NC_136069.1, read as the reverse complement.
AGGATAAAAGGTTGAATTGGCCAGGTCGAGATTCAAACTCGTCACATTCTGAATACGCCATGTCAGCATTGAGTGCTTAAGTCAGTTTTCCATCTTGTCAGGTTATTTAGCTTTTGTACGATACCACATACATGGCTTCCTCGAAGAAGCAGTAACTTCGGACAGTGAGTGTGAGAGATAGAGAGACGTGTGAGAGATACAGCGAGAAAAGAGGGTTTGAGAAGTGCACCTTTTCATACATTTAAAAAAATATTGGCATGGGTAGTGCAGAACTCAAGTGCTTGGGTTTTTGTATATGTGTGCTGGTCAAATAAAGACAGTAGGGCATCCTGAAATTCTTAGAATTTCAGGAAAAAAAATAAAGGCAACCCAATACATCTTCGTATCAAAAAGCATAAGGTGATCGAGTTAACCTAGAGTTCAATGTTGAGATGGTTATCAGGGGAAATGCCAAAAGGTCCTCTCTCCTGGTTTTATCCCAGGTAGCTAATTTGTGTTGGCCACTTAGAACTTGTTGCACCCTGCAGTACATCCAACAACTCGAAATACTATGTAGTGGGCACTGAGAAACACATTTTCATCCCACAAGCTGACTTCAAGCAAGTAGTCCAAGCGCTGGTTTTACCGAGGCTAGACTATGTCAGTGCTACGCTCGGTAGTCTCCCCAATATACCTTGGCCCCACTAAGGGCCTCATTGAATGCGGCGGCCAGATTGGTCACGGTTACCATTAGAAATGTGCACATCTACCCAGTCTTAAAATCACTAAACTGGCTACCCTACAAGACAAGAATACAGCTAAAGATTGCCTGCCTATCACACAAAGCCCTCCATTTCAAAACCCCCAGTTATCTAGCGCAAAAGCTGGAGCTATCTGGAGGGGGTAGACCCTCTAGGAGTGCTAACTCCCTCCTCCTGAACCCTCAGATCTTTCTCAAAAGGAGAACGTGCCACTGAACTTTCTCCGGATCTGCTCCGAAGAGCTGGAACTCTCTCCCACCAGAAATATGGAGAATCTCCTCCAAGGTTACTTTCAAAGTGGAAGTAAAAAGATTCTTTGTGAACAAGTTCCTACGGTAATAGGGTGCTGGATTGTCTGCTCTATTGCATTGGACTTACACCTTTAAGCCCTGCGCTGGATGTTATTATTATTTTTTTTTTCCTTCTTGAATCATCTGTTCCCTTCCTTGTTCACTATGTACCAGTGGTTATCCTACTCTTTGTCGACCCCTTCATTTGTATCCCATCTTGTGCTGTGAGTTCTATTTTGATATGTGCTCTGTTTGGTATCCCGATTTGATTCATGTACTGCAACTTTTACCTTCCATCCCTCCAATTGTAAAGCGCTCTGATATCCCTCGGGATCATGTTTGCGCTATATAAAACTTTATAAATAAATAAACATTTTACAGTCTCGTTGTGAACTTCCGAGGGCTTAAAATGCAATTTTGTGACGTCCGCATAGAGATAGGAACAATTCTGCAGCAGTTTAAGATGTCCAGTACACCTACAGGTTACACAGACTGCAGACAGAAGGGTATCCTTGTGGTGCCCATCTTTTACCCAACATTAATGGTGCAGAAGGTGCTACACTGGTTTTAGTGAGTGAGCCAACATTGAGAAGATTTAGAAGCGCCAGCAGGAGTCCTGGAGAAGAGATAGTCGGGTATTGCCACACATTAATCTTTTACTACGAGATATAATCTTTATTGTATGTAGTGAATTAAAACCGTCACACTATAAAATGCACAATACACATCATATAAAATCACAAGCATGAGCCTAAAAATAATATAAATAAACAGTGCTACCAGTGATTCAGGTACGCACAATTCAGGTTAAGAAATCAATAACTTACAACCGCTTTTTAAAAAATGGCCCGTAAACTTAAAGTTACAGCTTAGTCTAAAGGGCTGAGCATTTAACATCGGAATCAGGACCTGCCTACCCGTCCTTCTATCAAGTTGGTTAAAACATTTCCTTGGCAATTTCCCACGGGCGATCAGCAAATCTGAAAATATGCACACAATGTGCAACAACGTCTCTTTAAAGCCACAAAATATTCAATTTGCATCAAGCCATGTTGATTTCCATCTAGGAATTAAGTCTTTTGTAGGCAAGTTACCCATCTTGTATGAAAGGATGCTCAGCTTCAGTGAAGGGAGACATTAGTGTAGCTTTTAACTAGAGAAGGGATAAGCCTCCATGAAGGGGCTCTGGGGAGACATCTTCTGCACCGAACTCTAGTAAGGGTGTGCATTGTGGGTACACGCTCACCTTGCTTAGATGAATAGTCGGTATGCACGGACGTCAATTAGGGGGTCTCAGCTTCTACCCCTGGCCTCAGACACAGCAAAATGAGTGCCAAGAACACAGGGGTGGATCGCATTACCAAGGACAGGCTCCTGTCTGCTTTTCTGCTCGTTTTTTATTACATTAATAGTGAATAATAATCTACCATTCACTATTCATGAAATAAAAAATGGAGCAGCAAGATCTGGAAGTGACCTTCACTGATATTTTAGGTAAGTAAAGAAATGCTTTACAATATACGTTAAGTTCGTGCATGTGGGTGAGAGAGCGCGTGTGCATGGGTGAGCATGTATGTTACTTCCGTTATCCCTGGCATTTTGGTGAATTAAAACCCATGTCGGTATGTCACGGGTATAGAGTTGGATGGATGTTAGATTAAAGAGAGGGTTGGCAAGTTATATCGACAAGGTTCTTCTAGGGGGTGAGAGCAGTGTCTTCTTTGAAGATGGAATTCAAGAGTCTGTAAAAATAGCTAAAGTCTGAAAGATATTTTTAATAAACTATAACTACTACAGGCATCTTTATATAGGTATTAACTTTTTAACCAAGTCTGTTCTGTCCAAGGTGCCCAAGGAGTTTTAAAAAACCCACAAATTAGAGCTTCGGACAAAGAGTATTCAAGCAGTGGCACACAGAAGAGTACAATGTCAAACTATCACAAAGTGAGCATTAACTGAAGGTTTCCAGACCAGCAAATGAATAGTGTCCAGGTTACAATTTAACCTTGATGGGAGTGTTCATGAGTGAATGGGGAGCAAATGGAGACAGGATGTTCTTCCTCATCCAAATTTTAAAGACAGGTACCCTCTTCACACAGATACTGTTAAATTAGCAGCAATGAACGTAGATTTATTTGATGTACTTAGCTTTTTTCTTAACCTTTCCTCTCTTCAATGGAACAATCTGCTGGTCATCCTTCTGCCAGAAAGGACACATTGCAACTCTAAAAACTGGTTGGTGCACCTTTGATCCTGTCTCGTGAACTACTGCACAAGGTGACAGACTTTTAAATATCTAGATTTGATTTTCTGGCCTCCATTATTGCTTGATATCTACGATACAGTGCCGAGGTAATCGTACAGTTTTGCTATAGATATACCCAATATTTAAGGAGACTCCATTATATTATGATGAAAGTCAAAAAAACTCCCATTGCTACCAGATCTTCTACAAGGAATAAAGTGGCCCCTACTACACCTCTTCCTACCTTCACTGCTATAGATAAAATGTTGCAAAAAACTATAGGCGTTGTGGCAGACACAATTCAAAATACAGAGAGACGCCTTTCTTTAACCCCTAACTTGTGCTTTCCTGACCTATCATTACATACTACTGCTGCTATTAATACCCTTGACACTACAATAAATTCACAGGACTCGCTCTTAATGCAATCCTTTACAGGACTCCCAAACACCCAAATCAGAGAAACTTCCCATTTTGATACAAGCACACCAATAATTTGTAACAGTGGGGAAAGCAGCCAGCCACTGACCTGTAGCCCACAGGCACATCTAGTGATCTCTTCCTCTCCTAAAGTCATGCCTACTATTTCACTGTGCGAGGCACACTTGGGGGGACTATTATCAACAAATACCGCTGAGGGCGAAAAAGGAAAAGACAGTTTGACAATCAAATCAAAAAGGCGGTATAGGAAAAAGTTAAAACCAAATAGGAGGTTAATTTCCCGACCAATTTGTAAACATAAGTTCTCAGCGAAGGATATTTGGTCTACCTTTAGATTGAACAAACAGACAAGTAAGACATCTACTCACCAGAGTTTATTACCACCTAGTCTGATGGTATCCCAACAGCCAGATAATATACTAGGCAGCACGGACCGGTCATGTCAGACTGAATTATTAACTTTAAGTGATAATACATTCTTGACACAAATAGAATATCTAATAAGGTCCCTTTTGTTGCCTATACGAGAAAGAATTATCAAATTGGAAGAAACTATCGAGAAATCTGGAGTTGTACAAAACAAGAATATAGTATCAGTGTTAGAAACACTTAGATCACTGCCAATAAAAGAGACGTTAGTCAAATGCCCACCAAAATCGACTAACAATAAAACTGTACAACCAAAAAATTTGTCTCTAAATGGCAACATCAAACAGTCATCACCTCCTCTATCGATAGGTCCAGCCTCAAATGTCTCTAATAAAAACTCTAATGCACCAAATAATACTGTACCTGTAGCAGTCTTAGACCCTAATGCTGCTCTAGAGTCCCCTCTAGTTGAAACTGATGAGAGTGAATGGGCGGCAGAGGGCCTATGTCTGGACAAACAAGCCGACCAGCATGGATCCTTAAGACCCATAATGTCACAAAATACGCCTACAAATGACCTTGAAAAATCAAATCGGAAACCTGCCAAAAAGCCAATTTACACCAACCTTTCCCCCGACTCTCATCCATATACAATAGTTATGATAGGCGTTCCAAAATTGGGTGAGGGGAAAATAGAAACATACGGGGAATTAAAAAACAAGGTGAGCCATTGGCTAACTACACATAGACCGCTTCCCCCACACCTTGACGGTCGCATAGCCTATGTCAGGAGGGTAGACTGGGTGGGACATAGATTTAAGTCTACTGAAGGAGATTGCATCATTGTAACATTTAAAGGCACTCGCTTGGCAAGTTACATCACCAGATGGAGGGATAGCTCTATAAATAGTCTGATCCGCATAATGGACCTTAGTTATTTTTATCCTTCAAATGGTCCCGGGTCAAACACTAGGTATTTACATCCCCTAGGGGAACAGAGAGGGTCCTACACTCACACCAATCAACACCAAAACTGGGACACAACAGGCAATTATAACCACTACAATACAGATGATCTATTATATCCAGGTCGGGTTATACCCAGGGACCATAGAAATCAAGATCATTTCGAAATGTACCCAGAGAGGAGGGATCAGGTACCTCAACAGGAATACCCCTATTCCATACACATGAACAACCAGTACAATGTTCCTATTTCAAATAGATGTAATGCTTTTTACGAGCAGAGCGACCTGGAGGGGGTTGATTGACTACTCGAACCACGAATCCCCTCTGTATATAAAGACAATGCAAACCATGAGATAACACCTGATAAAAGTGATGGTATAAAGGGCCCAAATGAATCTAACATTACAAAGTGCCTATCATCGATCGAGCAGATGGGCCAGATATAAGAACTTTATCAGTGAGCCCACTTCCACAAAAAAGACCAGAAACATCGACAGACCATCCAGAGGCTCTCAGCCATGAACTAGCCAATATAGAACATAATTATAACATCATTGAAGAACATGTAGTCACACGAACAGAGCCTATCCATCAGAAAGCCACTAACTCTGCAAACATGGACATAGAGACTGAAGCAGACACTAGTTCATCTTGTAGCGCAAGCTTGGTTTCTTGGAATACGGCAGCCTGGCCGATAAAGTTTGTGACCCTACCTGGCTGTCCTTTGTTTAACAACACGCAGTGATATGTCTGCAAGAAACATGGCTGGTAGATAACAAATTCGCCCACATCGAGGGATACCAAAGCTTTTTCACCTCAGCTGAACCCTCAAGTAGCGGAAGAGCAAAAGGGGGCTTGGTAATCTACATAAGTTTGGCTCTCATCTGCCACAAAAACATCCGCCAAACAGGCAATAGGAACATTCAAGTACTTGATTTGAAAAGGGGTAAACATACCCTGACTTTAATAAATTTTTACAATGCAGTAAATCAGTACGGAGAATACAACTTACTGCAGTTGTGTGACTTTTTGACAGATAACGAGAGGAACTTGTCGAGTAAACTGCTGATCGCTGGTGACTTTAATACCCATCCCTGTGGGAACCCAGGAGAGACGCCCATGGGTCATCTAGGGTGCAACAGCATAAAAGGTTTTCATTTTGACCACTCTCGGGGCGGAAATCAGCTTAACAACTTGATGGACAAAAATAATTTAGTTACAGCTATGTCCGAGACGGCGGAGCATACACTTTTTCAAGTTCCCACATATAAAGGTAATACAAATGGTTCTTATATAGACCATATTCTATTATCTACGGACCTTGCTAACTTTGCCTCGGATTTTCAAATTCAATTGAATGCCCACAGTGACCATAATCAGATTTCCATCAACCTGGGTGGTGGCATTTTTGATCTGCGAAAGCGTAGCGAAGGCCGGGGAACTACAAAGTGCATAAATGGAAAACGCCGCCTAAAATGGACAATGGTGGACTGTGATAACTTATACATCTCGATAAATAACCTTTGTAGCTCTGATCTTTTAACTTGTGTGTCACCCACATCATCTCCCGGTCAAACTTTGTCTGCCTGTGAGGGGGTCGTAGAAACAGTAGGGTCCTTGTTGATGGTACCAGCAAATGGGCATGCTGGAAAGAACCCAAAATGGTTCGACCATTCTTGTTCCAAAGCTAATAAAGACCTTAAGATGGCCCTAAAAGCTAGACCCAGAGACCCGGCCCATATTAAGGCTATGCGAGTACAATATAAAAAAATCATTGCATTACGGAAAAAAGAGGTAAAGGTAAGCACCTGGGAGTCCCTCTTAGATCCTAATATCTTGGGTAATAGCGCAAGGTTTTGGGAAATTATTAATAAACCTTTGTTCGACGACCCAAGTAATATGGCCCTCGGCACAAATATTCCAGAGGAAGAATGGGTCATTCATTTCAGCACTATTTTTAAAAGTGATAAGCCACAGGCAGCGCATAATTCTATTACTCCCATGGAGAATTTTTTGCATTTTTCAATAAATGAGGTTGAAAAAGGAATTCAAGGCCTAACCTGTAACAAGGCCCCCGGGCCTGACGGCCTCCCCCCAGATCTCTTTAAATCATGTCCATCACTATGGGCCCAGTCCTTACCGCTGTAGTTAATGCGGCGGCAGCTTCTGGTTGCCCTAAGTCGTGGGGGATTTCCACTATAGTACCGTATTTAAAAAAGGAGATCGTAGTAGCCCACTCTGCTACAGACCAATATCTTTAATAAATTCTGTAGCAAAAGTAGTAGGGGGTGTAATCTTTAACAAATTAACAGCCTGGGCAGATGAAAATAATGTAATTTCCTCAATTCAATACGGATTCAGGCCTGGTCATTCAACGATTACCCAATGTCTGAACCTGTACATGATTATGGGGAAATATACTATGGCCAGGAAAGGCACAATTCATATGGCATTCATGGATCTATCGTCGGCTTTCGACTGCGTGGATCGAGGTAGACTATGGGATGTCATGGCCAAAATGGGTATAGAACAAAACCTAATTAATTTATTAGCCGACATGCACTCTGACACAAGAGCAAATGTCAGATATACACAAGACCTAAAAGTAACAAGGGACTTTGGAATACACTGTGGCGTTCGCCAAGGGTGTATCTTAGCCCCATTCCTTTTCAACCTGTACCTTAATGATCTAGAGGAGTGTCTTTTGGGCACGGGAGTTGACTACCCCTATGTTGGTCAGAAAGGACTGCCGGTACTGCTCTATGCGGACGATGCAGTCCTGATATCCAGGACTGCAACAGGCCTACAAACTCTGTTAAAAGCGTTTCACGACTTTATGAAGTCACGGGACCTGAGTATTAATAACTCAAAATCCTATGTCATGAAGGTAGGCTTGGGGAATAAAAAAACAAACTCTTTTTATGTTAATGGGGAAAAAATCCCCGTGGCCAAGACATTCTCCTATCTGGGTGTCCTTTTTGATCATCAGCTGAACTGGGGACCCGCAGTACAGAGGAAAACGGGAGAGGTAACTAGGGCCAATGCAGCCATACATGATTTCGCGAGAAAAATGGGCAATAGCCCGGTGGCTGCACTGCTCCAACTCTACCAAGCAAAAAGCTTATCTATTGCATGTTATGGAAGTGAGCTATGGGGGTTTACTTCTACTAGAGGGCTGGAGGTTGCAGAAAATAGCTTTTTAAAACGGGTTTTGAGGGTACCAAGGGGCACAGGCAATTTTTCTGTCCATGAAGAATTAGGTATGCCCTATTTGAGCGACAGAATAGCCGTAAATCCCATACTTTGTTGGCTGAACTGTTGGACAAATACTGAAATACCCCTCACCCAACAAATCCTGAAAGAAGCATTAACATGGGAAAATGGATTCAAAGTCCCCTGGCTCAAATATATTAGTAAATGTTTATCTGATCTAGGGCGCCCTGACCTTTTTGCAACCCCAGAGCTTATTACCAAATCTGATGTTGTCCTTGTGAAGAAGACCTTCATTGCTTCTAGGTATTTAGCCCGGGAGGAGGCCGAATTAAAGAAAGACAGTGTCCGGAAACATGTGTTATTAAAAACCTGCTTACAAATGGAACCGTACCTGTCATGGCCCCTGTCAGGTTATGATCGCTTTCTGCTCTCGAGGTTTTGCCTTGATCTATTCCATCTTTTATTGGCCGTACCGAGGGGGGCCCATCGAGGCCAAGTGTTGCCACCTTGCGGCTGCGACGAAAAGTCTCCGCAAAATCTGGCACACTTTTTATTTATCTGCCCCTTTTATCTCATACCAAGGAAGTTACATTTAAAACCAATCCTCAAACAATTGAATTTTGCACAAATCCGTCCAGCACTTTATTACCTCCAACTACACAGCTGTGACTGCACTTTATTTGTATGTAGCTTTTTAAAACTTGCAATCAAATTTAGGGCAAGTATGGAGGGATAATTGCGTTGTGCCGAGAGAAACATTTTTAAATCAATATAATTATATATATTTATAAATTTTTACTGTAAGCTCTGTCTGTGATCTTTTTACTTCAAGTGATTCCTAGTAATATATGAATTTTATGTGTTAACTGTAAATTTATTGAAATGTGCTTTTATGGATGTTACTATGAACATTCGAATAAAGTTCTTTTGACTTTGACTTTGGTTGGTGCTCCGTTTTGCTGCTTTTCTTCCAACGCGTTTATCTAACTTGTTTCGTGTAGTATACAGGTCAAGACCTCCGATAATGTCCCACTCTCCCACATTTGTATCCCGTAAGACTGCGGACATTATTCAAGTTATTACTGCCGGTTTTGAACTAAGAGATAAAGGTAGCACAAATGCCTGTGCTATCAGCATTACTGGGTCAAAGTATGCAGAGAAATGCTGATGAGCCATCAAGATATTCATGAGCCAGGGCAGATCCATTATCAATTCAGCTCACAATGTATGAACCCTTCAGTGCACAGCAAAGCCGCAGCCCATGTTTGTGCGATCAAGATAATTATGAGCCAGGGATGCTTCATCATCAGTTCTACTCACAATGTATGAACCTTTCAGCACACAGTACAGCGGTGACCCATACCCCGGTCACAATACTTCTGGGCCATGGCAGCTCCATCGTCAATTCAACTAGCAAAGCATGAGCCCTTTAGCACAGAGCACAGCGGCAATCCATAACTGGCCCATCAAGATATGTATGGGCTACAGCAGTTCCTTCATCATTTCAACTCACAATGTATGAATCTTTCAGTTAACAGTACAATGACGGAGACGAGGGCCACCACGAAACTCACAGATCATAGCAGCCCCATCATCAACTCCTAGTGTAAGAACACTTCATTCAGTACAGAACACTATGGTGATCCATCCTCTATGAAAATATTCATGGGCCATGGCAGCTCTATCATCAAATCAATTCGCAATGCACAGCAGTGACACTTGTCACCAATTCTCCTGCAGGCTGGAGTCCAACACATTTTTAATGCTATGCTCTAAATGAGGCGTTTCATAATGGTGGACTGATGAAAACCTTAATTAACAAAATGAGTGCATGGCATCGGTGAATCAACACTTATAAACAGTCATGACCAAAATGTGTGCGGTATGAAAACAAGCATGAAGCTTATTGATGCACTTCAATTTTCCCAACAATATAGGTTCACAATTAAGAGACCCTAAACAATCCAAAGGCTTCTGGGTTCATGTTTATCTTTCCTAATTATGTTTTAACAACGTCAGCGGCTTGAGCGCCCCACAACAGACCTGCATGTCTCTGGTCTGAAAGACTGTGGGCTCAACTGAGCCGGGCATCCTTCTGAGATTGATAAAAAATAAGTACTGCTTAGTTGGGCAGTAAGTACACACAGTGCTTCTGTTAAGACCTTTCAGGACACTAGCAAAAAAGCCAAATAACATCCTAAAATATGAGTAATGAAGTAAACACCTCCACAGATTGCACTGCCTCTAAATTATTACTTGCATTCAAGGACCTCTGGCAGACATCCATGTTTTTCCTTCAGTGTCTCTCCAAGTTCCTCTCTGTGTTACCTGCACCCAAGCTCTTGTGCGTCCCATTGGCCGCTCTGTTGTCTCTCTTGCCCTCTCCACGACTTTATTTGGCCACCTCTCCGCAAATGTTAACTGATGCTCTGACAACACCTATCAAGGTGCTTAGGCACAATTCTGTTTGTGGTCTGTACTATCAATAGTCATCATTGTCATTACATTACTTTTAGGACATTTTGGATACAAGAGCCACACCACCTTGTGAATGTTATCTGAAAAAAAAGGTGGAAGGGGTGAAAGTTACTGTGGATTGTCGCTGCCAAACAGTTTTAAAAATAAACAAAGGGTATTATTATAATCAGGGGCACTGGAATTATGTGAATGTGCGGCCATGGCTTTTTTGCATAATTATGGATTTGCCACATAATCCATGATCTGAAACATAATCTGAAGATTTTAACATAAAAAAATAGTTCTCACTCAAACGGTTCAAAGGTTACTAAAAGCGCAGTGACGAGTTTTGCTGCACAGTGGAAACTCCTTTCCCAAGCTTGACTGGTCAACTTTCTGTTGCTTATTGCTATGTTCATGTGTTAAGCTGCTACCAGAGAAGTGCAACCTATCTCCAGAGAGTGTTAACAAGCGTAACAATGACAAGATGAAGAAATAATACAATCACAAAATATGTTGTATTTAGTGGCATAATTTGCCCTTTCTTGTTTCATAATTCAGTCAACTCTGCCACATATTTTGGTCCTCCCCGCCGCATAACGCCAGTGACCCCGATTATAATCCACCTTTTCAACACATTGTACCTGAATTATTAAAAGGACAAAGGGTTTTGAGTGGCTGGGATGATAGCCTGACTCTAATCGCCGTAGTTGTGTGGCTGGCTCAATGTGAATTTAAACGTGGCCTTTCTACTTGCCAGGGTGCATTATATTAAAACAAGCTCGAAATGTTCAATCAGCGCTCAACCTGAAGCTAAAGCCCCCCACAGTTCATTGTCCACCGTGCTGATCCCCGCCTCATGGGCAGGAACCTGGTGGATGTTGTCCAAATGAGGCTGCTCGATTCCCAAGGTCGGCCAATGTCCTTATGATCTTGGAGTTGGCCTAGTGTCAACTATTCCTTGCTCTCTAGTTTGTACCAGCAACATCCAACCCATGACAAGCCAGAAAGTGTACACAACAGACTCGCGCTAGAGACACTTCCAATGGGGCACTTTGAAATGGAGCAGAGTAAATAAAAAAGTTTAGCTGTTTTTTTACTTATTTTCCACTTGAAGTCAGGGCACTAAGAACTCCACAAAACAACATACTTTTAGGTCTAGCCAAGAAACATCTTTAGCTGGGTCGCCAGGCTCATTTAATAACAATGTTTAAATACAAATAGATACACATAAATAAGTATCTTTCACTCAGGCATCATTATCGGTCTGCCCAACTGCCAATCACATTTTGCTTCCACGCACCACAGCACCGGGCAGTGGGTCTGCCCGTTTCAACCGCTGGCTCTTTTACACTGTCAGGCAGCATTTAACCTGATCACATGTGCACGTCCACCTAAAAATGAGTTGAATTCAGTGGTAGGATTGGACGGTCAATACTTCTGTCAGTCCTGTTTTCTATCCACTGTTTATTCTTTTACTTTCAGTCACCAGTGGATGCTTAAATTATGTCTCAAGATACCGCAATTTAAAGTCCAAAGAGAATATTCTTGGCCCCAACAAGAATCACATTTTGCTGTGATGTGCATTAAAACTAAACCGTTTCGACGTGCACCTGCCTTCTATTGCTGTACTGTTCATTTTAAATTATATGTGATGGTTAATTCTTACTTGAAATGTTTAATGCAAGCATAACATAGCTATGTTTAAACGGCTGCGCGCTTTCTTCTTTTTTTTTTTTCTTCTTTTAACTTTTGTGACATTGCACTGCCCTGCCAAGTCTAAAAGTCTTGGCTTAATCGAAGCTTGGTAAAACTCTGGTTCAACGAAAAGGAAGTCAAAGATGTAATACATAAGTGGCATCGGCGGGGTCTACAACTTACAAAACACGTATTTAAGGGGCTGTGTGGTGGGAGTCGGATGAGATGGAGGCGGAGACAGAGTTAAAGACAGGAGGTGAAGCAGAGGAAGGACGTGCAACTTCCGGGTGCGTCTGAAGACACTAGGGCAGTATCTCTTCAGCAACCACAGGCATTTACAGAGACTGGGGACTAGAAAGGCGCCTTTTACTCTGACGAGCAGAGCATCTGCGGCTAGAACACTGAGGCGCCAAAACAAACATTTCCTCTGGACAATGGGGGCCATTTACAAAGGCGGATCCGGCGGGGCTTCCCGGCGCTTTCATGTGTGGGTTCGAAATACGCCTCGTCTGATCTGCCACAGACAGGCCGAGCGAGGCGCTCTAGCGCGCCACGGCTGCAGGAAGAGGGGCCGCTGCCGGCCACGTCGCCGCAGAGAGGACAGCAACATACTGTTGCTTCCCTGACAGTCAGGTGGGACGAATTTTGTGCGCAGGAGACTCCACAGGGATATGTTGTCATAGGGGTGGGACGTGGACAGGAAGAAGTACATTGGGGATCAGAATGTCACCATGGGGGAGGATGTGGCCTAAGGGCCAGAGCAGTCGACCTCAAAGCTGCGACCGGGTTCGAGTAATCCTCCTGTGATTGTCGGACTGCCCCTCCGATAAAAAAAAGAAAAAGATCGCCGATAAACTAACCCGACCTGCATAATCAATAAACTTGTAAAATAATTTTTGCCACATAGAGTTGCCAAGTCGTTTATTATGTCGACAATAATGGAATTTTATGTTCTGGGTCCCCCCCCCCCATCTCCTCCAAGAGCAAGTAGTACCAACACTACCCTGCAGCCATCACCCATCCACCTCTCCCACCAGGTCACTCTTTTACAATACAGGGGCCAGCTTTCCTCAGCGGTCTATCAGTTTAAAACTCAACCATAGCGTCTCTAACAGGCGCACTGGTTAACGAAGCTTTATCAATGATTAACAGGGAAGCATGCCATGGAAAGTTCCGAAAATGTGCTTGCAACGCAGACAGTGTGCAAATAACGGGGGAGGGAGGTATAGTTGGGTGGACAATGTGAGCGGTCAGCTAAACCTGCAAGAATGCAGATTTAATTATCTGACCAGCAAAAGGGACGTGTGTACCAGAAATGCCACACAGGCTTACATTTCAGAGCGAAAGGACTTCAATGTAGGGCCTCATTCAGAACAGGGCACACAGTCTCTTAAAAGTAGTCTGTGCTCACTTTTAATCTTTGCACCCAGTGTGAGTCGACAATGCACGCACATTCTACTCACTCCGTATTTGTGCTTTGATTTACCAACAGCTAGCTATTAGCAGGTGATAAAAACAGAGCGAAAAACAGGTGCAAAGTGCAGCGGTCAACCCTTGTGAGGGCCCGAGGCAAACGTTGTTACTGTCCGATGTACTGCAGCAAACTAAAAGAGGCTCTCTGTGATGATGAGGGCACAGGCGGGGGAGGGGTAGTGTCGACGTGATAATAGAACTAGAGGTGCTTCGTATTTACACTATATTATATATTTAGATCAGGCTGTCACTCAGAATCAGGTACGGTCGTGAGGGATATGTGTGGGTTGGAGACAGGGCCATAGCTGGACATTTGTGCAGCAAGTTCAGTGGCGATGGGCCCAGGGGGCTTCCATTTCCTGATTAATTATGTGGTTTTCCATTCAAGCCGCAGCCAAAGGACACATTTCCTTCCCTGCACAGGGGCCTATCACCACTGGCTAATCCCACTGGTTGAAAACCTAAGTCGCTACCTTTCAGAACCTTATCCACAAAGCACCTTTCCATGAGGAGGTTCGACTTAAAAATTCAAGAGTGATTCAGGGTATTTTTGCAGTTTTATACAACGTAAACTCGGCCTAAGGGCATTTGAGCGCTTTAATTCAGCAACAGATTACATTACATGAAGTCAGATTTTATTTTAAGGTACAAGGAGATTAAGTGATTTACCCAGAATGACAAGATGTTGAGCTAACGTAGGGACTCCAACCTGTTTCCCCAGTTCCAAAGCCGGCAGCTCTGGTCGTACCGCCATATCTTCTCCCACAGTAAATCAAAGCCACTGACAGAAACTTGAAGTCTTTCTATTACAATATGGGTCCGGTGTACTTTGAGTGCATACTTGAATGTGAGGATGGAACAGATCTAGTACCTCAGGAGGCTCGTGTTACAGTGGAGGGGACAGATTAGTGAGTAGGACTGAGTGAAGCGGAGGTCTGGATGCAACGAGAAGATGGTCTAGAGTGTGAGGAACGTGCAACGTTTTGTAAGTGTTAAAAAGGTGGAAGTGTAAATAGTCTCAAAAGGCACTGATAAAAAGCGTGCACAAATCGGTTTGCGATAAATAGGAAACTAGTTTAACGGTGGCTAGATGAAGTGGCCGTTTGTGTAGGGAGACTGAAGATTTGTGCAATAATGGACCCGTTCAGTGGTGCGAGTGATGGGGAATTACAACAGTCTATGCACATCTGAGATTTTGTGGGCTTAAAGAAGTCAGAGTTTATCCCTGACCCCATCTGCGAAGCACTTAAACTGTGCGCACCTCCCACAATTTCCTTCTACAGCCTTGATGATCATCTGCCACCCATGGCCTGGAGACTTGTACAGGTAGCTGGGCGGCCTCACCCTGAGTCTAGAACCACTGACTGCTTCAGAACACATTAAGTGGTTCTGGACATAGTCACATTGGAAACTACTCTCAAATGCACAGTTTTGTCTGAATCTGATCCACAAACCTGGGAGCTTTCTAGCCACTGGAAAATTCGTACCACGCCAGCGATTCACAAGACATACAGCCTTTTAAATATCTGGTTCCCTCAGTCGGGATTCCAGAGTATGGGCACACGAACCATCTTTAACCCCCCATTTGCAGCCTTTGAGCTAGTATACTCATTGGCCTTGTACACAGACTGTAGACTAGGTGTTGCCCCAATCGGTGGCATAGGGTGGGCGTGGCCACAGGGGCGGTTGCCCCAGATGCAAAATTATTAGGGCTGCAAAATTTTTAAAGAAAGTGTAAGGGACTCCGGAAGTGCTAACGGTCCACGGGTTAGTGGGTGCAATACTTGCCTTGCCCTGGGCCTCGCCCTGAGCGCTGACAACCCACACTACGCCACTGGCCCCAACCATGCTTTAGTGACTATTTTAGCTTGCTAGTCTTGAGCGGGTTCTTCTGGACATTTTGGGAACCATAGCTTGGGCTTGACTGGGGTTCGATGCAGATACATCAAAACCTTAATCACTTTGAAGAGCAGTACACATCTCAGCAATGTAAAGATATCTCCCCGTCTCTCACTGCCAACGCAAATATAGACGCACAGCTTCTTAATGAGTGGGTCGGGAAGATGGTTTCTTCCATTGCACCGGCCTCACGAGCGCTATCAAAGAGAGACTCCCCCTCAGCCCCCTGGTTCTCGGAAGATCTGAGGAAAGAGAAAGCAGCCTGTAAAAAGCTAGAAAGACTTTGGAGAGCAAACTATGGGATGGAAGAAAAAATGATATATAAGGAAGCATCCAAAAAACTTCGCAAAGCTATTAGATTATCTAAAAGACAATTCTATGCTGAATCTATTCAGCAGGCTGAACAATCTAGTAAACAGGTCTTTAGGGTGGTACAGTCTTTTTTAAAACCCAAATGCATCGAAAGGGAGGTCACGCCGTCACCTACTCTATGCGAAAACATCTCTGAGTTCTTTGACCAAAAAATTAAAAAAGTGTACGAATCCTTTAGGCCAGAAACTAAAACGGTGAAATCGGATCTGGTGATTAAAAACGAGCTAGATGTAACTTTCACCCAATTCACGAATATATCCCTTAGTGAGGTGAGACAAGAACTCACCCGATGCAAATCCGGCTCGCCGGATGACCCTTGTCCAGCCAAACTATGGGGCCCCATAGCTGAGTTTGTTGCCCCAATAATGCAACAAATCTGGAACTCATCTACCGTCTCGGAAGTATTCCCGAGCGTTTGGAAACATGCTACTCTCCTCCCGCTGAAAAAAAAGCCGAGTGGGGATCCAGATGACCTTAGTAATCTTCGCCCGATCTCACTGCTAGCTGCCCCTGGAAAAATGTTAGAGAAAGTAATACAGCGCCAGTTGAGCAAATTTATAGAAGTAAACAAGATACTTCACGAGACACAATCAGGCTTTCGTCCCGGCTTTAGTACGGAGACAGCGCTTATTGAGGTTGCCGAGTCAGTAAGGTGGTCGATGGATGCAGGTAACTCAGCTATGCTGGTACTCCTGGATCTGTCGGCCGCCTTCGACACGGTGGACCACGCCAGACTACTGACACGTCTGGCTGAGATAGGTATCCGTGACAAAGCACTGGGATGGATACATTCCTATCTGTCCCAGAGAACACAGAAGGTGGCACTTGGGACGGCCTCTTCAGCGCCTAAAGTCATCAGTTGCGGAGTCCCGCAAGGGTCGGCACTCAGCCCCCTTTTGTTCAACATCTACCTTGCCCCTCTCTTTACGTTGATTGCCAACTGGGGTGTCAAGGCAATTTCATATGCTGATGACACCCAGTTGGTATTCCCGTATTCGGAGGTGTCGCAGGAGTCCTTCTCTAACTTCAAAGGCTGTCTCCAAGATATAGCCTGTTGGATGAACACGAACAAGTTAAAATTAAATGCCAATAAGACTGAAGTAATCTTTTTTGGCAAAGGCCCCACTCCTCCCTCAGAACTTTGGTGGCCTACTGAGATGGGCCAAGCCCCCTTACCCAGCAGTACGGCAAAAAATTTGGGAGTGAGGTGGGACGATAGCTTGTCCTTTACCTCGCACATCCAACAGGTTGCCGGCTGTTGCTTGAGTAAACTGAGGAACCTCCGCAAGATCCTGAGACTCCTCCCTGAGAGTTGCCGAAAAACAGTAATCCATGCCACTGTTACATCTAGGCTGGATTACGCCAACGGACTCTATCTAGGGCAACCAAAATACTTGACACAAAAACTTCAGGGAGTCCAAAACGCGGCTGCGAGACTGCTGCTGCGAATCCCTTTTAAGCAGTCAGTCTCTCCGCATTTACGATCATTGCACTGGCTTCCAGTTGCCAGCAGAATTAAATTTAAGGCACTTACGCTGGCCTTCAGATCGCTGTAAGGCTCTTGCCCAGAGTACCTGAAAAGCCGGCTCCCGAGATACTCCCAAGCCCGAGCGTTGCGCTCCAATTGCCGTGTTCAACTGACTGTCCCACGAACTAGAAGGGCTCGACTAGGAGGTCGATCCTTTTCGGCAAATGTTACCTCACTATGGAACGCACTACCACCAGCAATCCAACAAGCCCCCTCCGAACCTTGCTTCAAGAAGCTGCTAAAGACCTGGCTTTTCAACCAACCACGCTAACTCTCACTCCCCCGTTCTCTAGGTCATTTGTGTTCTTTTAGCGCCGGGACACCTCCTAGTGAGGTAGCTGTTCGCGCTCTATAAAATGCAGTATTATTATTATTATTATTATATACAGTCAGTTTGTTTAGTCTAGCAACCTGATTGGTAGCTGCTTGAACAGTATCAAGGGGAAGCATGAGCTCGTGCATGGAGCTTTAGACTGCCGCAGGCACATCATGTAAAGGGCCCCACAAAGAAAAGAGGCAAAAATCTATGAGACTGACCTCTGTGCTCGCTAAGTTAGCAACTGATCGTGAAACTCTCCATGAACCAACACTGGGCATATACTGCAACACAGTTCTTAGCATGCAGATGCTATAATGTGTGGAGTTAGATCTTTAGCTGGTAAGGAGCTAAAGAATACCGTTTTTGCGTATCTATACTATATGTGCTGCATTTAATTGATGTGCATTAAAGTGCTTTCTTATGACAGTAAAGCTCTGATGACAATCCAGTCATTAAGAGGCACTGCTGTGTTATTCTGTGGTCTAAGTGTATAAGCCTCATGACTTCCTTCAGTAACATTTGGACTGCTCTGTTTTTTTGCGGTTCGTAGTCAAGTGCTAAGGGGGGAGTACTTCGTAATTCAATTCGGGATCGACTAGTCGTGTGGGCCCAGGACACAGGAAGCCACTCCGATTGTCACCATTTCCGGTGGAACTGCAGCATCTGCCTATTTATCCTAGCAATATCTCGGCCTTTACCAGATTCCTTCAGGAAGGTGCAAATCCTGGGAAAAACATGCTGTTCTTGTGTACTAGTATTCCTTTTGTTTTTAAAGAAGAACCGCTTTGAGCACTTAGCTAGGGGTCTTTAGGGTGCCTGTTTGTGGGCCCTTCCACGGTCACGATGTTGTTACAGTTAAATCGCTTTCCCAACAATTTGGTGGTGGACACTAGTCGTGGTTGCTCATGCAAAAAACGTGGAGGGGCTTGCTCGACAGAAAGAGGTGGCAAGTGCAGACTTATGTGAAGGAGCTGGAATGTGGCAACTCCATTTGTGGTGGAAAATGAGAATTCAAGACAAATGAGGGTGCTGAATATTACCCGAAGATCCTTGCTGTTGGGGCAGAATGCAAAGACTAATTACCTTTTCACCCCAGACTGGGCCCTCAACAACTCAATGCTCATCCGACATGAATAATAACAATGATTTTGGTGTAGGGCTGTAAATACCTTCTCGTGATAAAAAGACAATCTCTGCATGGGCACTATTCAGAAGATCCAAACTAAAGAAGATATACAGAAATAAACAGCACAAGAGGACAGCCAGGTATCTTCAAGCCTGTCGGTGTCAATATGCGCTGCAGCACAGTAAACTAGCATCCAGCGTCATCCTCGCTAGCCTGCCCATGCCTTCTGAAACAGCTTTCTGTTTTTCCTTCAACAACTCTGCTTGAAGGAGGTAGTTTTATCCATGCCTCATCATTTCTGCCAACGGGAACATCATGTGTGTCTCCACTTAGGTCAAGTCTGAGGTTATGTCACACTGTCTCAGAAGCATACCTTCAAATAAGGATGATCGGATTTGACCATTAACCATCTTGTGGCCCTCTACTGGTCAGTTTTTAGTCCATCTTCATTCCTTTAAAGAAGTGGCTTTCAAAGCAGTTCACAATATTGTAGGTGCAGTCCCACGAGGACATTCAAGGGTTGCCACAAAACAATTCTTTTCTTTTTATTACAGTTGGTTATTCCCACCTCTGGTTAATCAATATAATTGCCAGTTCTCTCTCCTTGATATTGTAATATTTGGCAGGGTTACTGTGCCCCAGATACCGTATTTTGCTGCTGGTTACACGGAATGTTATGCAATATTATAGGGATTTATATTGTACTTTATTGAAATGATTAGGACATTGCAGCACTTTCGAAGTTTGGGTACCTTCATGTTTGTAATAAGTGAATGGAACCGAGGCCAGTTGGATTTCCATGTGGATTTATTGTAGGTTTTGTAGATCAGGAATCACAACATGGAGTAGTACAGAATTAGATATAGAGTAGGTCTTCTCTACAGAGCCCCACCAGGAGCAGCTCCCTTGCTTGTGCATCTCCCTTGCTGCTCAGCCCATACTCCCAACTGACACTCTCCACACACAGGCATCCCAGCATTCCATAACTTCACCACACATCCAACATTCCACAGAACATCCACACTGGCTGAACAGCAAGGCAGAGAGGCATAAAAGGTGAATTACATTAAAGATCAGTATATTACAATGTTCAAGTTGCCTCATCTTTGGCTACAAATCGTATGGTCACCTTCTGTAATGTCACCAATTTATGCACTGAAAAGTATAGGCCTCCAACTTGATCCTCATGACAGTTTACAGGACATACCCATGCCCAAAAGCTAACTCGATTAACAACCACATGGGCTCCCATTGTGTACTCAAATCAAATATTTACTTTATTCGGTTTCATTAGGAAAAACCATAAAAGTATCACACTTATTGAATTACGTTACGTTTCCAATAGTAAAAAATTGCATTAAAATGATTTTTTAAAAACGTTACACAAAATACATTTTACATGAAAAAAACTGTTTCATTCAGAGTTTTGCGAACTGTAATCATCATAGTTGAAAAAGTGCAAAGTGCATCGTGTCTCAAGTTACAAATTAGTCCAATGACGAATACAACATTTTAAGAACCTAGCTATGTTTACGGCTAGGAGGTCTGATTCAAGAAATTGAAGAATCATGAGTGGTGGTCGGCATTACCGAAGACCCGTACTTTTTAAGATCGGAATCAGCCATTGCTTTCTGGGTTCAGTATAAAATTTGCAAAATAAGGTTTCATGAAGAAGCGATTGTTGGGATATCTCGTCACAAGGACAGTGACTTAGCTGGTTAGAGCAATTGTTCGTCAATGGGAAAGTGACAAAACGGTGGTAAGTGTTTAATCTAAATCGGGTCAGTAGGAATCTGTCGTAATTAGATAGTTTCCACGTTCAGTAGGGCTGGATTGTCACGGTCAATTGTATTGAGAGGGAATGTTGCACAGAAATTTTATTTGCTTCATTTGCCAAGCAGAGACCAGCTAAATGCATTAAGCTTTTGTTTTTTAGCACTTTTCGTGATATTCGAACCATTTCGAGTGGGTGGTGATAATAATTTCCCATGCCTAAGTCAGTCAAGAACCTCCTGACATATTGTAACCATGGTATCTTTTTCACGTGTTCTAGCTTAAAACAATCCTGGACGATTGCTTGAGTAAGCATTAACTTTTTTGACGTCCAAAGACGGTGCCATAATAGTACTGGTTGGATCCCTATAACGTCCGAAATATAGGACACTCCCAGTTCCAAATGGCACGTGAATGTGGACGCGCTTTGTGGTACAGCAACTAGGAATCTTAAGAAGCTGTTTTCTACTTTTTGTATAGACTCGACCTGAACATACCCCCAGACCCCCGCCCCGTAAATGGCTGTGCTAACGCACTTGGCCTGATAGATACGTAGCATCTCCTCCGGGGGGCATGTACCGAGCCTCTTGGTAAATGCTACTAATACCATTGTCGCCTTTAGGAACTGCAATTTTCTAACCTCGATTGCTCTTTTCCACGAACCCTTTTCGTCAATGACAACTTCTAGATAAGGATAAGTGGGAGTGCGGTCGACCCTGGATTTGTTTATATAGATATCATTTCCTTTTCTCAGTTTGCGCCCGGATGTCATAATGAAGGTCTTTTTTATATTTATTCTTAAATCTAAATTCGGCATAAATTGGTTATATCGAGTCAAGGCGAACTGCAGTTCACGAGGAGTACGGGCAATAATTACCGCGTCGTCCGCGTATAGGAGGGCGGGGATTGGTCTATTCTGGACGAGGGGAAGGTCCTGACTCCCGTCCAGCATCGCCAATTCCAGTCCGTTAGTATAGAGAGTAAAAAGGAAGGGGGCCAGGATACAACCCTGTCTTACTCCCCTCTCCACCCTAAAGGGTGCGGATAACTGCCCGCCCATGCCGTATCTCACTCCCGCGCTTGCGTTTGAGTACATTTCCCGCAGGTAGTTGACCAACAGACTGTCGATCCCCATTGCTGTTAATATAGCCCAAAGTTTTGCATGATCCACGCAGTCAAACGCTGCGGTAAGGTCTACACAGGCCATGTGCAATCTTCCACCCTTTGCGTCTACATATTTGCTTCTAATTAACGTCAGGTTTAGGACCTGCTCGATCGTTCCGAGACCTTCCTTAAAACCGTACTGGAGGTCAGATATGATGTTGTTATCTTCCGTCCAGTACCGTAGGCGTTCTAATAGGATACGGCCCACCACCTTTCCCAGCGAGTCCAGTAAGGAGATGGGGCGATAGCGTGTTGGACTGTTGCGATTCCCCTTTTTGAAAATCGGTACCAAGATGGACTTTGACCAGGATGGCAAAAGGCCAACTTTTCCCGTGGCTTCTAGGACCCTGAGTAACAATGGAGCCCACATGTCCATTTTGAATTTGTATAGATCCACGGGGACCCTGTCAGGGCCCGGGGCCTTTCCTCCTCTACTGGCAAGCAGCGCTTGCTCAACCTCGGTCAGTGTAAAGTCTAAGGCTAGGTAAAACACTTGAGCTACTAGGCCTTATCCCCGGGTTACTGTGGGTTTGGGTAGAATCCTCTGTTTGGCCAAATATCCGCGAGAAATGTTCTATCCATTCCGATTCGGTGATGGCGACTTCTATGTTGCTATTCTCACTTGTACCAGAGAGAAAAGGTGTTTTTATAACGTTCCAAAACTCTGTGGAATCGTTATTTTGAGTTGTGTACTCAATACAGGATCCATTTCACTTCTTAGAAGTGGAAGACTTAGCTGAAACTCGAGATCACATCTATTGATCTTCTTGAACTAAGCTCTGGCTACAAGAATACCAGGTGTTTAGTCTGTAAGCTACGTTCAGAAGCCCCAGTGCACTTCCTTCCAGTCTACACCCAGTTCCACCCTGCAAGCATAGTGCATCAACAGAAACCACAGCATCATGGGTGTAGATAAGTCAATGCACTTAGAGGAACCTCCACTACAGGGGATGATAGACAGAGGATATTGACGATACTTGAGGAACTTTGCTCATAACTGCACAGACATTTTTAGAATTCGTTTGACTGACAGAAATATTTTGAAAGTGGTAGTGGCAATTTCTAAAACAGAGCTTAACTCCAACTCCATTTGGAAGAGTATCAAACACTACAAACAGTTTCAGTGTAAGCGCCCAGGCAAATTTACATTTTGCCGTTTGGGTGCTACCTGTCCATCAGCAAAGGGACATTTTCAAGACCATTTACAGCAATCTATGGACATTTGTGGAGGGACCATAAGGCAGCTGTCTCCAATTGCTTAAATGTAGCACCAGCCATGAGAACAAATGAATAAGTAGTCAATACTTAAAAACAATTACACAATACATAGTAAACACCATAACCTTCAAAACATCCTCAAACCTAAAAATGCACGACCAACGGATCTCACCTGTTTGACATTTAAGGGAAAGGCTTTATGTCTCTCAGGAAACACACTAAATTGTCGATTAGTCCTACCATTACACACATTGGAAGAACTAATACATCAACAAAGTAACACGAATCACCAACCTCATGCTTAATAATGTGGGCTTTTTATATAGCACTTCAAACTACACCTCTGCCTTCTCTTATCACAGTAAATAACAGATGGTGTTAACAGCTCATTTAACAGTACTCAGTTTATCGACCTCAGAAGAAAGGCACAGCGAGCTGGCTTTTATAGGGATTTTGTGACCTCTACATTACAGCAGTGAGGCCATGGTACAAACCATCTTGCCAGAGAGACAACCAATTTAATGGCAGAAAGGGTGAAATCATGTTGGTGATCTCTCTCTCCTTGTGCCATGTATATACTTGTAAGGTTCACCAGCAGCAACGTGTTCAGTTTTCTAGCAGACACACTTCTCCTTTATATTCTACTCCGAAGGTCCAGGTACATGATTTTTCCTCATCATTTGTTCTGTTGGGCTCGTTACAGCACATTGCAAAAAGTAAACTAATGTAGGCTAATTAATCACGTTTTTTTAATGAAGCATAATTGGCCACTTTAGACAAACGATACAAACAAATAACAATGTTTGCAGTATACAAACTAATGCCCTGAGGCGTGATAGACGTTTTGATCACGCCAGAGGCACCCTGAGTTTTGTAGGTTATCACGCCTCAGGACAGTCATTTGTATACTGCAAACATTGTTATTTGTTTGTATCGTTTGTCTAAAGTGGCCACACACAATGTATTTAAGCATATGCATAAATTAAGACTGCAATATGTGCCTGTAACTACCACGACCTTCAAACCGAGTTCCTCTTGAAGCTACACACCAACACAAAATGTCAACAGATTCCACAATATCCAATGTGGTTCATAAAGGAAGTCGTGGACTGGGTCGAATGTCCCACATGGGGTAGGGTGAAGGCTGATTTGCTTATAGTTAATCACTGCCTCAAGTGGCACAGTGACAAAATAAATAAAGTCGGAATGCAGCTCAGAGTAATTGTCAGTGACCGAGACATCACAGTTTGCACTAAGAGCATCTCTGCCAGCAAGATGCTTGCTGGTGGGACAACATTGTCACACTTTTGAATCCCAGAACCCTTCCGAAATTGACAAAACGGAGTACTAATAAATGGAGTACTAGTAACATCTGTGACCTACAGGACTAAGAAATTAAAAAAAACTACAGTAAGCAGGGCATCACAAAGAAAATGCATTATCAAAAATCCCACGGGACTGATAACACCACTTCTTTCCCCAAAAATAGCATTACTTGATCAGAAAGGACCACCCATGGAAAGCTTCGCTATCCCCGTCCCGACCAATACGCACATCACAGCAACCTATTATTTAAATAATCACACTCATTAAAGTGTTTATCTGGTCAATTAGACGATTAGCGCTGCGCTTCATCCCGGAGCCAGTCTCGGCGACGAGTCAAGGCTGGTACCCCCAGCGTAACACCAGGGCTGCCAAGGAAGGCAGGGCAGAGGAGGCGAGAGCCAGGCCCACAGGTCTGCTCGCTCACAAATAGATTAATTGAGGGATGCCTTTGTGTGCAGCAAACTCCAAACCACAGCAGCACATCAGACAACAAGATAATGGATCCGAGCTGGCCCTGGAACCCATTGTTAAAATGCTCTGTTGCTGCGGCTGGCAAAAAAGTCTCAATAAATTATATGCTGAAAAGTCGAGCAGATTTGCAAAACACACTTATGGATACAGTTATTCTCTGAAGTGGATTTCAAAAGAACAAGGAGGCAACAATTTATTTGTGCAGAACAAGAAAGGAGGCTCTACAGGGAGCCGCTCTGGGGAGAAGATATGGAACTTCTCGGAAAGGACAGATAATTACAATTAAATTAGGAAATGAAGCCAAGCAATAGAGAAAAGGAGCAGAAAGGAAACGTCATGCTTAACGCAGCCGAGATATGAGGCAGTGGCTAAACTGCTGACTGATCCTGGAATCCAGGGTTCCAGTCCTAGCTGCAGAACTTGGCAGATGTACTGTGTGATTCTGCACAAAAGATTATCTGCCTACGCTTCAAACTGTAAATACGTGCAACGCAAAAATAACTGTGCAAGGGGCTTTGCAAATTAAGGGTTACATTCAACCCCTTTACACATCACATTCGGGGTTCTCTAACTGGCCTCAACCGCACCCCAAACTATTGCATCACCAGCACCTCAGGTGTGAGATGCTCCTCCTACAAAAATATCTCCATCGCTGTTGTGCTATTTCCGCAGACTAGGCGGGGCTATATAAAACACTCGGATACCTCAAATCCCAGGTTCCCATTCTACGAGCAATTCATGTTACTAGCCAACAAAAGGAATACCCAAGCTCATCGAAGAGTTAAGAAATGACAAAATACAGTTTCAATTTTACTGAAAAAGTACCATGTTCACTCTAAGGCATTTAAAAAATATATTTAGAGAACGCCACAAAATAAGACTATCAGCCTGATTCATCAACGGGCCGTTTTGCGAGCCCCTAATAGCAATTCATAGCGAATCGCTATTGAGGACTCGCAAAACGGTATTCATGTAGGAATTGCTAAATAAATAGCGATTCCTACACATTCCTTATTTGCGAGTAGCAAATTGCTACTCGCAAATAAGGAATAACTCCCCATTCATTCCTATGGGCCAAAAGGCCCATAGGAATGAATGGGGAGTATCCCTTATTTGCGAGTAGCAATTTGCTACTCGCAAATAAGATAGAGATTTTAAGGGTGCCAGGGGTGTCCAAAGGACACCCTGTAGCACCCCTTAAAAGCACATTTGAACAGGTGTTGCGCACACACATGTCCAAAGGACATGTGTGTGTGTAACATGCAAAAGAAAAAAATGCACTAAAGTGCTTTTTACACTATTTTCGCAATTTACCACCAAGTCAGACTTGGTGGTAAATTGAGACCAAATATTGCGATTTCGCTATTTCTAATTGGTTGATGAATTGCATTTAAGGAATCTCTATTAGAGATTCCTTAAATCCAATTCCTCGCAAATATGCGATTTCGGTAATAGTGATTTTTGCATTTGGGATGATGAATCCCAAATGCAAAAATCGCACTCGCAAAGGGCCAGATTCTCAGAATCTGGCCCTTTGCGAGCGCAAATCAGCTTGATGAATCAGGCTGTTAGGTCCTCATACTCAATAAATGATGTATCAGGATTCTGTTTGCAAGTTGTAAATAGTTAATTACTAACAGTGGGTTAAACAAATAACTGTGCTATGACCAGTAAATTCCAGGTCCACACCCTATTAACCTTGGGAGCCTAATTCGCAAGCAAACCGTCATTCTACACAACTTCAAAACCGACAGCTGTTTACAAAAACACCCAGGAAGTTAATTACTTTGACTGGCACTCTTGTGTAATTCATATCCAAAAACGAATGGGACCAAATGACATAAAAATATATTGCACCCAAAGCAAGAGATACATTTATCCTGCAGTTAATAATCCCCAGGAGGCGACAGATTACATAAATTAACCCTCTCCACGTAATGGACCACTTTCCAGTTGGCCGGATCATCATGTCAACCATCTATTGGGCCGCGAGGTATAAATGGCACCTAAGCCTGTGGTGGAAGGTTCAAGACAGCAAATGTATTAGAAATGAGACTAAACTGTAATCCGACCACCTGTGGGAGGTTTCTGCCAGTGGGATCCTCCACCTGTCATCACCATATATTACATTCTGTGCAGTTGATACCGTCAAGTGGAAGATAGGTTACCCTCTTATATTCACCAAGTTAATGATATACACTTGTTTTTTCTAAGCCTACATAGCCAAAATTTCCACAACAACTTAAAATCGACAGGTGTAGGGTTAGATAATTGGTGATATTTCACTAAGAAATATATATTTTTTAATTACATTTTTCATCCGCCCCCAAAAAAAGAAAATCAATGTAAAAGTTCTTCGCACATCTTGTACCACTTATCCATGTATCATTTTTGCAGTGGTTTAGAAGCTCTGATGAAGGCTGGAAGAGGCACTGTAAATATTTGGGAATTCGAGCAAAGCTACAACTGTAGGTGTTGCATTCATTTGCATGGCCCACACTCTCTGGAGAACATCTATTAGATGTCAATTCCTGCCAGAGAAAAATCAAAATATTTCCAAAACGTGCACACGTTGATGGCGTGGCATCGCTCCACACTAACATATGTTGATTTTGCCTTTTCCAATCAAGATTGGATTTTGTGTGGTAAGATTTCCACACAAAAGTCTGATGAGCATAAGGAAAGAGCTCTTCGCAGTTGTGCGTGCCTGCGCTTGCAGGTATTAGCACACAAAAGGCCGACCTACTTGCTTTGCTAATGCTTGTTTCAATCTATCTATGTAAAATATTTATACGAACTTCCAAACTTTATTTATTTGTTCACTGAGCCACTTAAGGCATGTCAAATAGGTGCTGGTTCTGCATGGCCATATGTACAAACTGCATTTGCATTTGTGCACATTGTGGTGCATGTCCAATTTATGCTGCAGGGATGGACTAGAAGTAAAATCGGCCATTACAGGTGTGGCTACTGATGTACAAAACACCATCTATAATTCACAAAGGTATATACCTGTTCCCTACCTGTACTATCCTTCTACTATTTCAGACCAGGTTTTACTGGCTACAGGTGGCTCCTTTGTTTGCAAGGGGAGTGTACCCCCTACAAATGAAGAAATGCCTTCAGCATCAGGCCTGCGCGTTTGTGCCAGATACGAAAAGGCATCCAGTCATCCTGCTCCCTCCCACCGAGGGCATCCATTGTGTGCAACCCCCAGGCACCCTCAGGCAGGTGAGTGCAATCACACACTGTACCCGACTGCAAGGGGGTTCCTTCTCAATGTGCTGCCAGTCCCTCTGCATTTAAAGACGGACCAATTCAAACCCAGGTCTTCCTTTTAGTGCCAAGTTGCCCCACAAATACGAGTCTTTGATCTAATACGTCATCAGTTATTGATATGTGTAATTCCAAATACAAAAGGTCAACCTCGGTGCACAGATTCTTAAAGCAACATGTGTATTCTTTAGGTTGGGTCTAAAGGATTGGCAGGTAGGATTGACGGTCTACCCATACATGTATTGCCCTATGCACCATTTGTATGCCCATCAACTATTTCTAACCAGCATCCACTATTTTACGTTTTTTTTGTGAGCGTTTTAGTAAAAGAACAATTCCCTCAGAACGGTACAGCAATCTTAATCAAGCTTCCTGAGAACAGTTTTAGTAAATAGCTCTGTGCTACCTCAGGATTTCAGAGGGCGCTCCGTTTGCAAAAAGTTGCACAGATGGATGTTCATAACTCCTGCCCTGGGTTAGACTGGGTAGTAAGTACTACATGAACTTTCACTAAGGTCTAACTCGAACCCACCTGCATTGCATCAGCTACCTAAGATACGAGGCAGTGTTGTGCATACCTGAGCCAGTTGATTTTTGACACGCGGTGTGAGCTATGACGGTAATGCTGATACAAAGTTCACCAAAAACAGAATCCAAATCTTGTCATACTACTGGCTATGCACATTACAAATCCCCTGTAGACATTCATCCCATTGCAATCAGTACTGGGCGATGTGACAGCGATCAATAACTCAAGTTACTCTTGTCCTGCACTGACAAGGTTCTACAGATTTTCCTACTATTTAGAACATTTCAAATCATCAGGCTATGATGCGAATACAGTGCGGCAACAGGTGATATCCTAAAAAGCATCTGAATATCAATGTTGGAGAGCCAGGTACAGGTATATATTTTGCTCTAGGTAGAACAACCTCTTGGAATCGCTCTGGACTTCTGGCCTAAGGCCTGCGGTTATGAGTAACACGAGCGCTGCAGCGCTTTCACTCCATCACGCCCACGTCAGTAAAGGCCAGTTATTGTACTGTGCTCCTGGAGATCATGTAAGTGAGAGGTGTCCTTTGTCTGTTGCTCCTAGAGTTGTATGAGGTCGCATGTGGCAAGGAAGTGGTGTATTCAATTTTTAATGCCCAGATTCTTAGTCTGAAGGTGCAGAACTTTCTAGCCACATATATAAACGGTCAGTAAAAAGAGACGCACGATCTTTCACTAAAGGCAGCCGCATACAGTAATAAGAACACTCTGGCAAACATCTTCCCAGAAATGACACCCCAGGTCACAAATATTCGAAACGGCCTCTTTTCTCCAAAGTCATCGATGCGATCAGAGCCGAAGGAGAAGCACAACACCCGCCAGACATCTAGCAACACATACATAAAACAAGCATTGGCATCACCAATAGGTCTCACCTTTGGGACCTTATAAGTATTTAGTTATGCAGCAGGTCCCAAAGGCGAGACCTATTGACTATACCAATGCTTGTTTTATCTTGAGAACTTATCATGATGACTCAAAGGAGCCAGACACAAAGTTCTACCTATCCCCCGCCTTCCTCAACCATCTGTCCCTCCCTTACGGTCCCAGCTGCTGGTGTGATTATGCCTTTGTTGTTCTATTTATTCTTTGGTCTTACACACAGTAGAAAGACTCAACTGATGATCATGAAGTTGACCAAAAGAGGTGGTCTAGTAGTTGCATGCAAGCATTCCAACTTGTGAGACAGAGGTGCATGAAGACAAAAGAAGGACTGACTGGGTATTTTCTCCGCTGCATTGAGGCTATCCCGATTCGAAGGGCATATGATTCCTCTTAGAAGTCACGAACATCTTACCAAGCGCAGTAGGTCTTATGACCATCACAAGCATAACCTTGAGAGCAGAAATTTTTCAACATACTTAAATATGTGTGCTAAGAAGGCAGGTCAGTGTATGTTGGAAAATAACATTTACCGAAGCAGCTACTAAACTGCTTTCTGAAATAGATTGTTACATAAAAAGTCACCTGCATAACTTTAATGGAATTCAAGTGGGAGTGCCAAGAGAACCAGTTATTTCCAGTTCGCTCTAGCAATAAAGAAATAGAAACGAATGCAATCCAAGACCCCACCTGACAAAAAACATTCCATACATAAGGAGATTATGCCAAAGTTCAATTTAAAAAGAAATATTTAATGGTATTTTTTTTCGTTCTTAACTTTTGAATAGTTTCACAAAATTAATTCAATATGAATGGCAGTCTCTGCAAACGAACATGAGGATTCTGGGCCACGACGTATCTGTAAACAGAATGATTTCCACGGAAAATGTCATGGATGTCCCAGATCAAGCAAGCAAACCTCACAAGAATTGATGATCCCCAAGTCCAGCTGGTATATTACCTGGAAAGATACACGGTGTGTACCCTTTCCCAACGCAGCTCCATTTCCCTCAATCCTTCCTCCAGCTACTGTTGCTCATGCAGGCCCATCCAAATGTTAGTGAGGCATTTTAAATTATAAAAAACACATACGAACTTTAGTCTGTTTCGACCATATCGTTTTGTGCATTAGTGGTGCTGTGCTTTTCTTTAACAATGTTTTGGAAATGGACTGTACACTTGTCTCTACACTATTTCCTCCAATGTTTTGGCATGCTCTTAAATAATGTTTCCTAACCATTGCCCTTGCTTTCCTCCACACATAATTCTGTTGTAGTGCAATTAGCAAATCCTCATCTTCTGCACTTCAAAGAAAGAAAAGTGAATTGAAAAAAGTCAATGTGTATCAATTTGATGTTTTGCATGTGGCGTTCCCATATCCTCCACTACGGATTCTGATACAACAGGAAACCCGCTGCACCTCTCTGTTGTCAATAAGAGATGAATGGGGAGTGCTGGTAAGTACGCAAAAGGCATTTGTGTACCACTTACGTACAATATACGCAGCCTGACCGAGTGATAAAAGGGAGATGGGCCGTGCCTGGGCTGACCAGGCTTGCCGAGGAGGACAGAGAGGCTCTGGAGGTACCCAAACCCAGAGAGGAGATAGTAGCAGCCATACGTGGCCTTAACAATAAGAAACAAGGGATAATCCTGTAACCTGGGTAAGACAGTAATAAAGTAGGACAATGGTCCCTTCGGGGTAAGTAGAGGCCTCAACTTCTTTGGCAAATGTATCAAACCATCATAACATTGGTTTTGGCAAAGATTAAATCAAATTTCTTTGTAGCACAAGAAAGAATCAAAGAAGCTATAAGAACACATTATGTATAGATGGATAGATAAGGTAAGTGCTCAAGACTAAGTGAACAGCGCAGTGAAAGTTAATAAGGGAGTTAAAGTGTGCAAGTGCTATATACAGAAGTATAAACAAAGACCAACGGCTGATTGAGATGTAACATTCATAACACCATTCTACTACAGAATGTGGTGTTTAGGATCATGCTCTGAAATAACAATTCGCCAGTGTGTTTTGTCAAGGTTTCAACCCTGTTAACTGATTCTCAAAAGGGTCATCATCAGGATCAACATAAAACAGTAGCACCTAGGGAAGAGACCATCATATTTTAGAAACTCTGTGCATGTGTTCAAAATATCTACATATCATTTTAACTGTAGAATACAAAATATAGGAGTGTCTAGCATACCAAGTTATGAAAGTGATTTTCGAAACAAATGGCTATTCACAGAGGAAAGTTCCCATTTGTACAATGACTTAATTAAACAACTTCAAGGGGTCTCTCTCAGGGTCAAATAGCTAAAAAATAGATTGCTATGATTGACTAACCCAATCTAAAGAACTGGTAAAATACCCAATTTCTAAAGACACCACTTAAAAAAGACAGGATGGTAATATACTCACTAGGTCGGTATTATGGCTAAATGGCTAAAACTCCTGGAGGGGATGGGTTACCAGAAGCATTTTACCAGAGGAATGCTGGCACTTTAAATTACAAACTGTTGGAAATATACAATGAAGCCCAATCGAGAGATAGACTCCCAGACAAAATGAAGAATACTCTCTGTAACATGTGTGACTCTCCCACGTGTATCATGCCGAACACCGTTCAGACGACGCCTACGCCCTTGCATTCCTGGAAGTCAAGCATTCGAATCAGTGGACTGGTGCTACCTTTTGTTTATTCTCAAGAGGGTGGTAGTGGGCACAAGATTCATACAATGGGTGAAACTCCTCTATACAGATCCAGGGGGGGAGGGTTCGAACTGAGGGAATGATATCAGAGAGGTTCACGCTACGGAGGGGTACCTGACAGGGATGTCCCCTGGCGCTGTCACCGTTCACCCTGGCCATGGAGCCAATGGCTTGTGTGCTCTGACGGGCGATGGGGTCCTGGGGGATTGAGGTGGGGGAGATGCAGGATGTGGTGTCCCTCTATGCTGACTATGCCATTGTCTACATGAGATAACCGGAGTTCGAGGTGCCAATCATAATGAAGGTGATACGAGAGTTCTGAGAAATCTCAGGACTCCTGGTCAATAGTGCCAAATTCAAAACATTTCCCCCTTCAGGCATTATCATTGGTCCCGCAGGACATGCTATCGACGACAGGCCTGCCCTGGGAGACGACATCTGTGAGATATCTTGGAATCAAGATCAAACACACGGAAGAGAATTTTACAAACCTCAACATGGATCGGGTGGTGGAAGGCCTGAGGCCAATAGTCAGGTTCTAGAAAACCCTCCCGCTGTCACTGTTGGGTAGGGTTGCACTGGTCAAAATGGTTCAGCTCCCGCGCAGCTTGTATGCCTTACAAGGCACCCTATATGAGATCCCACCCGCTACGTTACTAAAACTATAACTGCTCTGGGCTGATAAGATAAGAGAAATTGGGCTCTCCACGATTAAACAGACCTGGCAGTGGGGGGAGGGGTAGAGAGGCCCCATATAGAACTGTATTACATGACGGCACACTTGCAGCATGCGATAAACTCGCTGGACCCTGACAATAACTGGGAAAAGACTTCTGAAAGGCTCATATGGTATAGACCCGCTGCCAGTATTACTCATAAAAGGGGCGAGAGCGCCACCAAACACACCGTATGTGATGAAACAAGTCTGTAGCCTCTGGGAACGTGTGGTGACGCATTTGATTAGACAGGCCCCCTATGCACCTGATATGCACACATGGACTTTGTAGCCATTTGTAAAAATGGTTAAAAGCCATGTCTGTAGAACGATGGATAAGGGGTGGATACAATGCCCTGGGTGACCCCTTTCCTGAGGGACGGTTTCTCACCAGAGAAGTGGCCATGTAAACCTCTGCCCTTGGTACCAGACAATACTTGCAATATGTAAAATGTTCGGTTACAGTGCGAGATTTCTGGACTTACTTCCCAGAGCCCCCTGACCAGCCGCAGACACTAACAACGATGCTGACCATGGCGGGAGGGAGGAGACTGATTTCACTACTATTTAAAGCTCTACAGGAGGACCTCCCATTACCTTTGTTTAAGATTCAGGAGAAATGGGGAGAAAGGACAAACGAGCCACTGATAACTAGAGCGTGGGAGAAAGTACATGGGGTGTGCAGACAGTATAATCAAATGCCCGATTTACATGGAATCAATACAACTACATACATCAAGTATACCTCACCTCAAAACCCTACACATTATCTATCCAGCACATATGGGAAGGTGTTCCCGCTGGGGGGGAAGAGGAGGTTGAATTTGTGCATGGGTATGGGAATGTCGGGCCATAATACAGTTCTGGAAGTAGGTTGTGGATGGACTCAATAGGGCTACCGGGTGGGCAACTCAGCTGGATACCAAGCAGATGCTGTTGGGGCTGCTCCCGAAGAGGAAGAATCTCAGTCAGAAGTTTATGTCCCTAGGGCTGGTGTTGGCTAAACGCCACATGGTGATCCGGTGGTTAGCACCCGAATACATGTGTTACAAGCACTGTCTAATCTCAGAGTGGGCAATAGCTACGGAAATATGCATGAAACAGGCAAGGAGGGACAGTAGGGTAGAATATGATCTGCAAGAATGGACAGCTATGTTGACAGCATAGAGACCCTCTGGGACACCCTACTACCTTGTGTTTACTGGCAGAGTAAGGGATTCTGGATTGATTGCAGTGATTGTTACGATTTACAGCGTCAAACGGACAGGAGGGATAGCTAGACTTGACACACGAAGATGGGGGCCCTATGGAACCATCCAGGGGGGCTGTTGTAGTATTACACTCTCCTGGTCATGTTCGGACTGTGAGTAGTTGATGACACAATCAGGGTCAGATTGGTAACGCAGGCACTCAAGAAATAGCCGAAGGGCCGGTAGCCAAGTTCAAGCTGTGGGCTGCTTTTTTGGGCAGCCTGGGGGCTGTCTGTGATGTTAGGATGCAGCCAGCGGCCCAGTGAGTGCCTGAGTGGCCTTTATAGAGGCAGATGGGCAGAGGTATCACCCCCTTTCTCTCGCTGGGCCGGCCCATTAATGTATGCTGATTGAGCGGGGGAAGGGTGCCTGAGCAGAAGTGGTCTCACTTGCATTCATGTGTGGCTTAGGAGTGTGAACTAATCTGTGCATTTTTTTAAAATCTAAGTGAAGTTAATAAAACATGCCCCCCCACCCCTTTCTTTTCATAAAACTTTGCCGAAGGAGTGTTTTGCGGAAAGGCAATCCGCAAAGGAGCCACTTTTTTTGGTGTGCTAGGGCTGGTTTTTGATCCCAATCCAACCCTGGACACAATACACAATCTCTATGGTGGGATAGAGTGAGAATGGAGGGGGAGGGGAGTTGGGTGAATTTTTTCTGCATTTACCATTCAATTTTTTGTTGTCCTTCAAGAAACTGTATATGGTACAAATATGGTGCTGAATTTGAAATGTATGTTATGGAAAACTCAAAAAAAAACTATATACAAAAAATATAATAATCCCCCACTACAGGGTCTTTCTCCCTGAGAGTGTGTAAGGAATGGCACACTTTAGAAGTGAGAAAGGGATATTTACAGCCTCATTCTTAGTAGAGTGCTAATACTACAATTTGGGACAAACACTGTTGTTTATTTCCAATTGGATTTTGCACAGATTGCACTCAGCCTTTGGGATTTTACACACACAAGTTCCACTATGTGTAATATGGAGGAAATTGCATGTGCATAACAGTGTATTAAGGATAATATCTCTGCTGCAAAGGCAGTTATTGCACATTCCCCATTGCATGGGTCCTATATTGGTATTGGGCACAAACATGGGCTCAATACAGTGCACAAATGTTATTTCCCAGGAGGTTTTTCTGAATGATTTCAGTACAAATGTCTGAAAGAAGCCTTTTGGGTGGAACCATTCAGTTGGTCCTGTGAAGCAGCCCAGGGAGCAGATTTATGGGCTTATAGGAGAAGTGTCATACTAAGGAACTTATTACGATGTCGTTCAGAGTTGCCTCCGACAGACAGCGTCTCGGTCTCAGGACCAACCGCCCTTTGGTCGGCGGTTCCGACTGCCTGATTACGTAGTGGCCATCACTGTTCTGTCGCATACTCACTTTTCCCTATCGGAGCTTGTGCCACAGCCGTAATACATGCTCCTATAGAGAAATGGGTGTGTGTGTAAAACCCTGCACCTTGTGGCGGACACCCCATGGTGCCTGCCACACAGTGCAGAGTTTCACAGGGGGGTACCCTCTGTTCCATCTCGACCACCAACCATAGACCAAGGAGGCAATGGGGCCCTGCTAGGGGCACCCAAAGTCACTTTCCGACAGCCTTTCAGTGTCGGAAAGGCCGGCACGGAAAGGCTGGGGGAAACCGACATCGCAATCCCGACTTAGTCCATAGGGGATTACGGTGCAGTTCCAACCGGCAGGAAGACTCCGAGCGCCGGTCAGAACTGAGTCAGAATGACCAGCCGGTTTACGTTCCGATCGCCGACTTCGTAATTGGGCAGTCGGACAGTAAACCTCCCATTTCGGTAGGAAAGCCTCCGACCACAGTCAGAATTCTTCCAACTAGCGGTCTGAGGCTTTCCGACCAACATCATATTCGGCCCCAATGTATACCTTTTCCTTCAGACGCCAGCTGAGTGAATGCAGCAGATGGACCTTTGCCCAGCGTCAAAGGCTTTTCAATGCCACAGGGTGTGCTTTCATGCAATAAGTGGACTGTAGGAGATAAAACAAAAAACAACCCTTACAGTTAGGTCTTCTGAAATACCCCAAAACCTTTTAGAGACTAGCTGGGAAGGGTAGGAAGCAATAAAGGGCAAGGAGGTATTTGAGGAGAGTAATCAGCACATGATGGAGAGAACTAGAAAACATTCACCCTCATCGAGCACTGAAGGAAAAAGAAAAATGCAGCTACTTGTGAGCAGAGGACGGATAAAAGAAAAGGAAGACACGACAACAATCAAGAAGTAGGCAGATGAGGTAAATAAAGCCAACCAATTGTAAGCAATGGCCAGGCTGTAGGTCCACTATATGTTCACAACAGGTCTTTCGCGCCCAGGCAGCTTGTGATGTATGGCAGGTGAGACCAAGACAAAAAAAGATGATTGGGGTGGGGGGAGGGGGGTTATAATAAAAGGCATTGAAAATGAAAAGGATAGAAAGAAAGAGAATATGTAAGCGAACGAGAGAAGAGAGTGTGGCGAAAAACCCACGCTGCAGCAGGGAAATATTGCTCTTGGGCACCTAGTAGGAAAGCTTTGGATTTTCAAAATGTTTAATTAATTCTCCTCCAGAACTGCATGTAAGCCTTATGGCTTTTAGCCAACATGCTAGAAAAAACGAGAAATAAAATGCCTGGAGATGTTTTCCTCAGTTATTCTTGGGGCGGGGGGAGAAGGGGAGCTTCACAATTCCCACAGGAAGAGCTGGGATAACTCTCTACCATTGCTTAGTGCCATGCAGGGCTGGTATGAAGTTGTATACCAAGACTAGTGTTATGCTCCCCGACAAAACTTGACTATCAAGTTGGGAGGAGCAGTAACGCATAGATTATTTAGAGTGCAGCTACCAAAGGCATTACTGTCCCTCTTTCTACCAAACAGCAACTTGAGGCAGACAGACTGTTAAAAGGTTCCCAAGTTTTCCAAGAAGATGTACCTGCCTTGCCAGGACACATTCCAGTAGTAGTGGAGGCAGTCACCTGCAAAATTCACTCTAGAGCAACGGCCAATAAGCTTTTCAAAACGTGTTTTAAGGCCTCTAGAGTAAAATAACAGGCCCCATGCAGCAAAGAGGAAGGGTCTTGGATTTCCAAAACGTCAGAAATGGTTGCCATGCTGCAATAGTACAGTAAGCTACATTGTACACAGTTGTAGTATATATATAGTGCAATATCAGAAAAATTGGTTTTGAGACGAGTAAGCCGTAATCGCAGCTGTGATATGCTTGCTTAATGTCAATCTAAGCAAGGAAGAAAATGCCCTAAATGGTATGAAAAAAAAGAAGCTGATCAGCCTACAAGAATGGTATGATGCTTGGCTCAAGAGAAGGGATTCGGTTTTAGCAGCTACGATTCTGTACCTTTCAAAGGTGCCTCACGTTATAACAAAAAAAATATAAGGCAACACAAATAAAAACAAGACGCAGTCAAGAAGGCTTATTAAACTGTCCAGTTTAACTGCTAAACTTAAATCACGTTCTCACCATCATACACCAGAAGACACACACACATAATATACTCAAGGCACCACCAGTAAATGTTAAATCAGCAACAACTGTAATTACTACCCAGGTCACAGAGCGGGCTGGGTAATGCACATTCCTTTGCTAATAATTTCTCACTCTGGATGACGTAAGAACACATTCAGGCAAAAGCATCTGTCACTCTGCCAGTGCATGTGGCCTGCAGTCAAATCGCAAGGGAGGGTTCAGTCATTAGTAATGTAAGTGAACCATAGTGAACGTCAAACTATCAGAAACATGTCTCTATTAATATCTCCTTAATCCTATCTGATGATCATAAATATAGATCAAACAATGTTTGCTACATTACTTCTTACTTTTTCAGTAAGCAGTTCTTCCACATAAGTGGATAAATATAATGTTGTGTCCTGCCTTCTCAGAGCCTTTAGAACAGGGGAACCAGCTGAAAAGCAGAAATCATAAGATCACGGTATATCATCATTCCCGGATTCACGATT
The DNA here is from genome assembly GCF_964261635.1 of Lissotriton helveticus. Lineage (NCBI taxonomy): Eukaryota > Metazoa > Chordata > Amphibia > Caudata > Salamandridae > Lissotriton > Lissotriton helveticus. The sequence continues at coordinate 1,496,282,985 of NC_136069.1, read as the reverse complement.
TTCCCAGTTCTGCTTTTGCTTTCGAAACTTAGTAATTATGAGTACTTGACGGTGAACACCTTGCTTTGAAACCGAACGCTGGCCCTAGTATATCACCACTTCACAAAGTGTGTATAGTTTGGGTGTGGGGCCAAGGTAAAAGGATATGACCCAGTACAAACACCACTTACATCAAGCAGTGAAAAGGGATATATTGTCAGAACTTACAAAATTAGCTTTCGTCTCAGTAACGCAAGAAAAATGTGATGTTTCTACATTTATCTGGGTACCCCCTAAGACAGTTTTTGCGGTAGTCATCTCATTAAGAAAAAAAAAAAAGCATTCAATATTTCCATAGAAAACGGTCGAACGCATCGCCTCCTATTTAATGGGATTCTTGGGAAAGCAAGGGTAGAACAAATAACTCCAGAGAGTTTTTGATTATATAACTCGTTAAGTTTAGAGTTTTTGATTATATAACTCGTTAAGTTTCATAAAAGACTGTTCACGGCCTTCAAACTTCGACCCTTGCTGACCTGGGGAGGGTGATACTGGGGCTCCCGGAAGGCATCCTTGTGATGGGTGGCGATTTTAACTCTGTGGTCTCCGGACATGTCGACCGCTACCCACCCAGAGATCTTGGGAGGTCACAGTCCTGGCTGGGTGGCTTCCTTAACACTCTGGGTCTAATAGACTGCTGGCGGCTGCTGCACCCTGGACAATTACAATACACTTTCGACTCTGGTGCACACGGTAGTCTTTCCAGACTTGACTATATCCTGATGCCCGCAACACAGGCCCCTCTTGTTAAGGAGATCAGACATTTGGCTAGGGGTATTTCAGATCACTCCCCCTTATGGCTTGTAATGGGAACAGGTCCGGGAACTGAGGGCCGGGTAGCCCCGGTCAACCCTTGGTATCTCCGTGACCCTAAGATCCATATGGAACTGATCAAATCACTCAACCATTATTTTGTTGAGAATGTGGGGTCTGTGTCTTCGTCTGTCTCGCTATGGGAAGCCTATAAGGCGGTCGTCCGCGGTCAGGCCTTATCGTTAATTCATGACGCTAAGAAACGTAAATGCGAGGCAGTGGTCCGACTTGAAACTGAGATATCAGACATAGAAAGAGAGCTGGAATCTGATGTTACCCAGGACAGGTTGCACCTTCTTCGCCTCAAACAAACTGACTATAGAGCATTGGTCACTGATGCCGCCAAGGTGATGAATAGAGAGCGGCAAGGCCGCCTGTATGATGTGGGTGATAAGGCCGGAAAGTTGATAGCTTGGTTGGACAAGAAGGAGAGGGCTAGTCGTGTGGTTCCTTTGATTGTTAGGGCGGATGGAGTGAGAGTGACTGACCCGGTTGAGATTGTGGAGTGTTTTTCTGAGTATTTTCAAACCGTATACTCCCCTGTATCGGACAGACCGGAACAGGATTCGCATTTGCTTCTGAGAGACATTGCTTTGCCCTGCCTGTCGGATCTTGATAGGGAACTGATGGACGCGACACTCTCTGTTGAGGAGGTCGCGACCGCAATCCGCTCTGTGAGATCGGGAAAGGCCACGGGTCCGAATGGTCTCCCCATCGAACTCTATAAGCTGCGCCCAGACAAAATAGCACCACATCTTCGCTCGATGTTTTTAGAATCGCTTGACGCGGGTACCCTTCCATCTGATCAGAGGCTTGCGTCTATCGTCGTGATTCACAAGGAAGGGAAGCTGCGGGATTGCTGCGCGTCGTACAGGCCCATCTCGCTTTTAAACGCTGAGCCTAAGATCCTCGCAAAAGTGCTTGCTAATCGTTTGATCTCTGTCGTCTATGACCTGATCCATCCGGATCAGTCCGGGTTTATTCCGCACCGGAACACGGCGCTTAACCTTCGGCGTCTACATGGCGCCCTCGCGAGAGTGTCTTCGCTGCGTGAATCGGCCATTTTGGCTTCTTTGGACGCCACAATGGCGTTTGATACGCTGGAATGGCCATATCTCTGGGCTGTCCTTGCCAAGTTTGGTTTTGGCCCAGTTTTCATCAGTTGGGTAAAACTATTATATCAAGCCCCTTTGGCTCAGGTGGTTGTTAACGGTCGTGTTTCTGGCTTATTTTCTCTCAGAAGGGGTACTCGCCAGGGATGTCCGTTGTCTCCGCTTCTTTTTGCTCTTGCTTTGGAACCTTTAGCGTCTTGGCTGCGCTGGGAGCCGTCAATGAAGGGAATACGCTGGACCCCTGATTTCGAGGACCGGATATCACTTTACGCTGACGACATCCTGTTATATCTCACGTCGCCTCGGAAGTCGCTGGTGGTGCTGTTCGATGTCTTGACTTCCTTCGGTAAAAACTCTGGCCTTGTGATCAATTGGTCCAAGTCCTGCGTGTACGTTCTCTCGGGGGATCCTCCTCTCTTGCCGCGTGGGTGCCCAATACAGGTGGTGCACGCGGGTTTCAAATATTTGGGGGTGTTTATCACCTTGGATCCTGTGGTTCGCTATGAATGTAACCTGCTGCCCCCACTTCAGCGCTTGCGATCCGATGTAGTGGCATGGCGTAGGCTTCCGTTGTCCCCGCTCGGGCGTGCGGCTCTATTTAAGATGATGTCATTGCCCCGATTTTTATATGCCCTACAGAATACTTGCGATACCATCCCGGCCAGCTATTTTCGGGAGATAGAGAGCTTGCAGCGACAACTGATATGGGGTGGACGGTCTCGCATAGCACTTGCCAAGTTGACACTTCCTTGGTATGACGGTGGAATTGCTCTCCCGGATATTAAGCGCTACTACTGGGCCTCCCAACTGGGGGCGATTAATCACGGCACGTATGATCCTGCGTCGAACCCCGCGTTCGAAATGGATAGATGGTTGCTGCCTGGTGGTGACTACAATAGGGCGCTTTATACGAAATCTGCAAGGAAGCTGCTCACTGGCCCTACCAAGATAGCGGTGCAAGTGTGGCATCGTGCGAATGATGCCATGGGATGGAAGAATAGACTTACACGCGCTACTCCGCTTTATGCTTCCGAGAGGCTGGGCTCCCTATGGCAGACGAAAGGCTTTGATAGATGGGACGTGATTGGTATATGCAGGGTGAATGATGTGTGGACTACGGGTAGGGTTAAAACCTTCGACGAGTTGAGATTGGAGTATGACCTGAGTGACAGGGAGTTTTTTAGATATGCTCAGATCCGACACGCGCTGATGGCGGTTTTCCCTCCGGGTACTAATGTTCCGGAGGCGTCACCACTTGAGGACCGTGTGCTGGATGGGCACGTACCCGACAGTACGATATCGCTTATTTATAAAAAGTTGATAAACGATAGGACTGACCTTTTACGGCGACTCAAGGAAGCTTGGACTGGCGATGGTTTGGAGTTGGACGACGAAGACTGGCAGACGGCCATATCCTCGCCGAAAGAGGTCACAATTCCGACCCGCCTTAGGTTTGTGCAGCTTAAGATTCTTCACAGGATCTATGTTACTGGTCCGCGCTTGGTCAGTATGGGTTATGCTTCGGATGGGCTGTGCAGGCGTGGTTGTGGCCTTCCGGGCACCTTTCTTCACATACTCTGAGAATGCCCGGCGGTTGTTCGTTTCTGGAATCGAGTGCATGCTGTAATGGGAGAGGTCACGGGTGTTGCGTTGTTGCCTGAAGCTAGACGATGCCTGTTGAATGTGTGGGAACCGAATGACTATGATTTGTCACAGACTCGGTGGGTGACCCTTGGCAATATGGTTGCCAAGAGGTATATCGCCCAGTTGTGGGGCTCCCAGAGGCCACCCACAGTTCTGGCATGGAAGGAGAATATGGATTGGTGTATGTTCAGGGAGAAGACGTGTATGTGGCTCGTGGCAGGCCCCGCAGGTGGGGTAAGATTTGGGGTCAATGGAATTCCTACCGGGGAGATATATGTACACCCCCCTTCACACACTTGGTGGCGGATCCTCCCTCCCCTTGACCCGACATTCCTGCTATCATGTTGCTTTTATTGTCTCAGGACTTGCTGTATCCCTCAATCCTCCCATCCTGCAATGTCATTGATTGTAGTATGATCTTATGCTTTCCTCCCCGCAGGACGCACCGCCATTCCATTGATTGCACCGCCTTGATTATTTCTTTTTGTTTATGTTGATAAAAGTTTCAATAAAAAGAAATATAAAAAAAATAAAAAAAGACTGTTCACCGCGCAAAATTATGTAAACAGCTTAAAACTTTGCATTTGGAAAATGCTCTATTCCTTCTCTGCGCAGAGGTTGTACATGGGCAAGTGAACCCTGCCTCATGAAAATAAAAGAGGCAGAGCGCAACTATGCATCTGGCTGTTCACAGTAGAGAATGCAGCAGGCTCCTCCAACAAGTAGTTCATGAGATACTGGTAGCTTCCAGCTACCCGTGAGTAGCTCTACTGTATGCAGCTCAGACTACTACGTTTAGATGCTTTGGCTTGGTTGAAGACCAATACCAAAATCGAAAAGTGTGTTTTTGAGTTTGAGTATTTTAAAAACTCATAATTTCCCGATTTAGATCTGGTATTTGACTGATGAATAATACAGCACTAGAGACTAATTATTAATATTATTACCGTGGTGTCAGTGTCATTGCCGCTATGGCTAGTATGTATTAACCAGATAGAGGCATTTCAAATTGACAAAGCCTTTTTTACGATGCTCCACTCCAGCACTGAGACAGCTCAGCCTTATAGGACAGGAGGTGGTGAGGATGGTCACAATTCTGGAAACTTAGCTCCTCGTAACATAGTCAATGGGGATTCATGCAGCAGCCCGTGGAACGGACTGCTGTCTGCTGCCCCAAATGACAGCAATTTCACTCGCACTGAAGAAGCTTTCTGCCATACACAAATTCTGCTTGGCAAATGATCACTGATGTCTTCCTCCTCAATGCTTAGCACTGGAAGCGCAGGAGCAAAGCAATGGTTTATGCTCTTTGCAAGTCGCAAGGAGGGCAACACGCCTCATTTGCTCCCCTCTTTCCAATGCAACCTGCAAAGGTTTGCAACACCTGCACTGCGATAAGCTATGCAATGCACATTTGTCCACGTATGACGACTAAAAAAATGTGTACTTTTTAGTAGTGAAACGGGCTACCAGGGACTTACCAGACACAAGCCTCCTCCTATTTCTGAGAAACACGTTCTCTACCGTAAAAGGAATCATACTTAACAGCACTCTAATAAATAGCATGTGACTAGAATAGCAAGCTTAACACCACCTGCCGGGAACAAAAGTGTTCTGAGGAAATACATTTTTTTTTAATTTACAGATCCCACTGGTGTCAAAAAGACCCCAAAAACAAAGCATTAATCAATTTTCTTTGAACAATTATATGAGGGATTCCTTCTACAAAGAACAGAAATCAGAGATGCCACAACAATAAATTTGGCTACACCCCAAAAGGGACAGTGTGAACAACTGGGAAAGCACTGCCCCAACGACTCTCCAGGATTATGAAACAAAAACGAAATGTACAAACCAACATCACTGCTAAACAAAGTTGCTTGGGCCTAAGATAAGTTGTGCTTATTCTGCTCGTGGTTGCAGGTGGTGAGCACGTTGCTCTTTTTTGATCTAACCTGAAACTTACTTTTTATCACCAGACTTTGACCCCGGGCAAAAGAGATAAAGACAGAATGGACTAGTAAGCGAGATTGGAGAACGGTGACAAAGGGATAGAGAAAGGATGAAAAGCGTGACAGTGTGTGTGAGAGGTAGGGAGAGGGGGCGCGGGGTGGAGGTTGAAAGAGGCATGAGGTGAAATCAATACAAAGCAGCCTTAGAAGTCGGTGTCATTGGTATTTGGTGAACCCGGTATTCTGCAGCAGTGCTAGTGGGCTCCCAAGAAAAGCTTTATGGCATAACACATACTTTTTTTCACAAATGAAGAAATGGCGATGAGGATAGGTTTGTACTGTCACTAGCCTCCCGGTGCGTTTTCATTTAGTATTCGCTCCAGGTAGGCCTGTGCACAGAAGAGAACATTACTGTATGTACGAAGGTTATGTTCGGGCTGGACTGTTCCCATGAGACACAGGGTCAAGACTCATTTGCATATGGCCAGGTCTAAACTGGGGTGGCATGGTGAGCAAAAGAATGATGAATTTAACCCAGATCTCTTGACTGGGGATGAATGTTTTGATTTGTTCTGCATTCCGTCCATCATTTTTTTCTTTTGCTTTCTCGTCCTAAGTGCACCGAGTATGCCCAGAAGTGGGTCCCGGGCTCACTGTGCCACTGGATTCAAGCTGTCCTGGCTGATGAGGAGTGAAACCCCGAAACAGGTCCTAGGATGCTTGTTTCCGGTCCAGGGAGGACCTGGCTTGGCAGTTCGGGCTGGACTGATCCCATAAGGAACAGGGTCAAGTCTCATTTGCATATGGCCAGGTCTAAACTGGGGTGGCATGGTGAGCAAAAGAATGATGGATTTAACCCAGATATCTTGACTGGGGATGAATGTTTTGATTTGTTCTGCATTCCGTCCATCAATTGTGTGTCATATAAGAAAAGCTTTATGGCATAACACATACGTTTTTCACAAATAAAGAAATGGTGATGAGGATGGGTTTGTACTGTCATTAGCCTACCATTGCGTTTTCATTTAGTATTCGCTCTAGGTAGGCCTGTGCACAGAAGAGAACATTACTGTATGAACGAAAGTCCCAAGTACATAAGCAAATATTGTTAAAAGTCCTAAATGTATAGTTCCTTAAAGGTTATAGTAGCAACCAAGTGGAGCTCTCGAGGGGGGTATGGTTAGTGTAAAAGGAATAGGTGCTTTGGAATATGATAGTGAAGGACCGCATGTGCTTTTCCTTTATACTGTCCCCAAGTGTCCTGCTGGCTAGCAATTCAAAGAGTGTATAAACCTCAGAAATGCTTGACATCTTCTTCACTCAGGTTGAAAAAAAGTTTAGAAAGGGTCAATCACATCTACCAGTTTTGAAAGAATGTGTGCCCATTTATAATTACGATCCATTAATTGCAAATCAGTATACAACTGGTTCCAAATTTAGATCGCGTTGGATTCGATAGTATGCTGGCATCTATGTCCATTATGCAGAGCAACAGACGTGCAGTAGTGCACAAGAGAAATGAGAAGGGAGTGGGGCTGCTAAGATTGACTGTGAACCTGTGAGCCCGTTTACCTTCATGCATAATTCCCTTTTAGCGGTTCTTGCAATTAGTCACACCACTCACATATAGGCACACAAAGGAGTGATTGGAACTCCGGAAATAAGAAAGGATGGTGCTTTCTTTTGATGAAAACCTCGCTGATTATTACCCAGAAAGAACAGCAGTTCTGAAGCTTCACAAGTATGTCCGGGGAGAGCTTTAATGGAATATCCCATTCTAACATAACAAGCATGAAGATCATATGGTAGATGTTGCCTACAAGGCACAGAAATAAATAAGTAAACAAATCTACAAATAAATGGCAACCTATAACTAAACACGCCACAGTGAGGGACTACAAAACACAAATTGAAACAAATAGTAACCAGCTTTACTCTATACTTATCTGTGGACCATCACTAGTTGCCCTACCATGGAATAGTGGCTTCGGGCGTTATTCTGCATGTAAATCGGCAATCGAAATCCAACAAGCTGTCTTTGAGAAGTCTTTGCATTCGTAGTAGGTTAACATATAAAATAACAGTCAACTGAAAGTAATATCAGACATTTAAAACAAAACCAGCCTGGCATAGGAGGTGGTGACAGTCCTGCATAGGAGAGTCCGGTAAACGGACGAGAACTGCACATTCTGCTTGTGCAGTCCTCTTCTAGGTCTTTACAACGCTGGTTTCAACATAATGTACTTGTCATGGTCCATGAACTTGGGGAAAAGATTCATCCAAAAGTTTCTACGGGGTGCTCATTTTTAAAATGATGTTTTCTTTTTAGAACGTGAACCTGTGACCAAGTAGCTTGATGTTAATTTTATATTTACTAAGGTATTGTTGGCAGTTGTCTCTGTTTTCGGCCACATTTCTAGGTTTATCGTCTCTTTGTTTTGACCAAACCTAAGAACTATTTTGCAACAGACATTTTCTTAAGACTTGAGCAAAACACAGGCTTCACACATATTCTACAATGTAGATCATGTGGGAGTTGTAAGTGCTGTATGAGAGCTACAGAGCCAATGTAGTTAGAGAACATTGTGGATGACTCCATTCTATGCAAGTTGAAAGTTCACAGCTAAAGACGAACACAGGATGAGCCATCAAGCAACATTACAGTTTCCAGTAGCAAATTGGTCCACAATGCCTTGGTAAATTACAAATGAAATCACTGTTCCTTCAAAATGTTTACTTTGATGTTTTGCTACCCGCCAGTGGTGCATGCACATAATGTGCACCAAAGTAGAAATAGCTTAACCAAAGTGTCCAGGAATTATGTAATTAGCAGGGGTAATCAAAACCTCAGACTGCCATACATACATATCCTGTAAAATTAGAAAGTTTTTAGTAATGACAGGATAAAACAGCGATTGTTATGCATTTTCTGAAGATGCCAGTAACAACCGAAAAATAAGTTTCAACAAAAATGGTGACGCGCATGACTACAAATTTTAAATTAAAAGGGTGCATACGCAATATTTGTTGTCTGCAACAGAGTATGGCTTCAGACAAATGTGGAAACCGTCAGGTGCCACTTAGTCCATCCAGTGAAATTATGTATGCTCTTTTATGTAAGTGCTGAGAAAAGTTAATTGATTACACTAAGCATCAGGTACCACTTTGGAGGATCGAAGTTTGAGAAGAAAAGGTGGCTTTAAGTTCGGACAAGTCAAACAAACAGCCAGTGACCTGTGGGCTGGTGTGATATGGCAGTGTGTGTGTGTGCCGTTTTCTTGTTGGTTGTGGCTTGTTTTATGGTCTGCGAGACACTTTTATTTTAGTGTCCGGACCTATTTTCTGCCCCAGTCCAACCCTGGCCGACTTGCAATAGATGGAGTGTTCAGTAAGAGACACTTGACATCTGGGTAGAAGATAACTGGATCTCCCATGTAAACTGTAGATTTTTTTATTTTTTTTAATGTTGTATTGTGACAAATTTTGTATTGTAACATACAGCAGCGAAGAGAACTGTGCATTTTCAGAGATATTATACAGTAAATGTTGTCCATGCCAAAAAAGCTGGACCGTGAAGCTGCTTTAACGTGTCACTGCAAATGAAGTAAAGTTAAGGACAAGAGTCGAGTAATAATAAAGTGAGAAACTTCGAAGGAGTTACTAAGCTAAGCTTTCTTCCCATTTACCCCATAACATATCTATCACCCCCACAAAATAAAAAACTTAAATAATATTTTAAGTAGACAACGTATTTGCTGGTCGCAGGTGACAGTTTGTGACACAAGTGAATGCACCAGAAGCGCTGAGCGTTTTTATGAAGGCGCCCTAGGATGGGGCAACTGCACTCACAACAGCACCCAGATGCCACGGTGCCAACAGCCCTCCTCGCGCAGGTGACGCTGCGTCTTCTCCAGGCGGGCGTTGCCCTCCCCCCTGCGTCAGCAGCGCGCGCGTTGGGCGGCGGTTGCTGCCCTCCCCCTGCGTCAGCGGCGCGCGCTGGGTACTCACAGTCCAGGTGCTTCTTCTTGGGGCCCATGACCTCGTGAGTGGTGGCCTTACACACCGTCTTGGTGACAGCCGAACCTGCTACGATGTGCTGCGCCGCTGTGATGCGGTCCGTGATGCTCTGCCCGGACATCTTGTTTCCCCTTCCTGAGGTCCGCAGCCAGTGCGAACTGATAGAAGCCGCGAAGAAAAGAAAAACAATACAAAAAAAATTCACGTAATCCTCTTTTTCGTCTCCTCTAGGAAGCCAAAACCACAGGCGCGTTGTGTTTTAAAAATGTTATGCAAAATGGTGATGAAAACTAAAAAAGAAACCCGTTTGAAGTAACCTGCGTTCTGTTTTTGTCTTTTTTTACGGTTGCGCGGTTGCAGAGGGGCGGGCGCGCCCGTCCCTCATCTCCTAGATGGTAGCAGGTGACCCTCCTGCCTTGTCAGCCTCGTCTGGGGTTTAATAGACGGGTAGCTGCAGAATGAGTAAAATGGCGACCAGGCTCCTCCTCGGATGTTCCAGGCGCCCGGAGTCACGTCATCCTCTCCTCGCAGTCCCAGCCCAGCGCCTGCACGCTCCCCTCCGCCAGCCAGCCTCCCTCCCTCCCTGCCAGGTTGGCCCCGCTCTCCTTGTCAGTTCGACCCGCCTCTCCTGCCGGTATCGCCAGCCTCTGGGGGCCGGGAACTGCAGCGAGCTGGGTGTGCCTTCCGCAGGCTCTAGTGCTGAAATGAGGCACAATTACAGGGCCCTGGGCCTGCCCCGCCCCACGGAGAGCTCAGACATTCCAACACATGAAAGCTCATTGGAGAATACTGGCATGCATTCTTTATTGTACCTGTCCGAGTTTTAATTCTGAGACTGCATTTTGTTGGTTTGTTAATCATTTTTTCATGTATATTAACTTTTGTCACCCCTTTCGAAGTTGTCGAAAAATATCCGCTTTTGTTTTTCTTCTACATGTGATTCCTGCACATCACTTCCGATTTCCTTTAGTGACAGTATAATATTAGATCTATATCTCATACCGGTGAACTTACCAAGACAACAAAGTGGGTAATGTTTGCGCAGAGTTGCAAATGCAGTCCTCGGGTCTCGGAAATATTGGGTATTGGTCCATTCGGGAAAATTTCGACAATTTGTTCAATTTTAAAGATTACAACAACAACAGTACCCGGACCTGAATATATAAAGACCACTTTCCAATTCTGTCGTCCCAGGGGATTCGTTTGTATATGGTGTTGAATGGTGCTCCTTAAAGTGCTTATGAGTGGTATATAATTCTTAACACTGACCTGGCTCAAAGATCGTTTTTGTTGGATTTGGGGTGGTCTCCCTCAAATGTATTTATTATTGAGGGAAATGTACATTTTCTTAGTAAGAGTAGTCAGGACAATATGTTTTACATTATACTCTATGGTGGGCTGAGAGATCACTCACATGGAGACTTCTGTGAAAGTTGTGGTAAATTGTTTCCTGTTATATCACTTAATGATAAGTATTTGATAATCTGCAGAAGGGTGAAAGGCGACTCAGCTCTGCTCGGATCTCAGACTGTGAACTGCAAGCTGCACGCTTATCTCAGCCGCAACTGCTTAGCTGACTGAACAATCGTGCTAATTTAGCATCAGACGATATGTGACTGGATCCCAGTACTAGACTAACCAAGATTTGCTATTGATAGGATCTAGGTACACTGGTAGAACTGCGCCCGGATCTCAGTAATTAAGTAGTAGAGGTTCTGAAGGACATAATTGGGATGCATTTGGTGTTTTAGAGATAAGTACGGGAATAACATGGAGTGCTGCATGTTCGGATATAGAATTAATTAATTTATTTTACACAACCATGAACCTCTTGGCCCTCCCTCTCCCCCATCAGTCTTTCCCATTGGAATTCCTAAAACTCGTAACACTTTTTGGCTCATGAGCATTCCTAGAATTCTCCTAACGTTGGTGGCACAGTGTGTGCTCTTGAGCATGTGTTGGTAAAGTTATTTTCCAATGATACACTGGGAAAGAAGGACCAAGTACTTGCGAGTAAGATCCTGTTCATTCATGTTTTCTCTACAGGGCGTAATGCCCCTGGGTAAACTCTCAGCTGCCTTTACTGACCTCCTCCTATTCTCACCCATCATAAATATATTGTTACATTTGGTTACCAAGTGGTCCTCCCTGCCTGTAATAATGTGTTTGTGCCACCTATTTGTAAGTATTTTATACCTTTGCCAATATACTGTTTGTTTGGCAGTCAGCATTCTGCCTTTTCCCGAAAACAAGATAAGGAAACATCACGCCTCTTCCAAGTGGGTGAGAGAGGAGGGTGTCAGCAGCTGTGCTGTCCACATTAAAATGTTATCTTCATGTAAATCAGAACGCTTGGCTGCTAAATAAATCTTCTCACAGAGGCGCTCTTATTTTAGTGTGGCACCATTCAGTGTGAGCGCTTCCTTTCCGGTCAGCATATCACTGTGTGGCAGACTGTCGTTAATCACAGTGACTCTGAATGAGGTGACACTTGTTTCCCCTTCCAATGTGATAGCTGTTCAGTGGTGAAAGTCTTTGCCCGTCATCCGGTTGGAATAGGAGAAACGTAATGGTTCTGCGGGGATTACATCTAATGTAGGAGTCAGCACATCTGCAGAGGAGTGTTTAATTTTGCAGGTATTAGACACTGACTGCGGGTAACACCTCCAAGTTGTGGGTGACTTGACAAGTCTGATATCAACAAAAGATGTCTTCTTAAAAGTACTTGAAAATAATTCTTTGTCTTCACTTTAATCCTCAAGGAGATAAGTGCAGTTACCTTGGAAATCAATCAATGGATGCAAGTCTTACGTCTTGTATTACTCTATCACGTTCTTGGCCTGTTTCAAAGGCAGCTCTTACTTTATTGGGGTGTTGCACCTATGCACACACTGATCAGCATAGGCATTGCATATTGGTGCCTGCCTGGTCGCATTTGAGGAATCTTGCACATTGATTCGTCTTATTAAAAAGTTGGATATATTTAATATCATGCTAATCGAAAAGTAGAAAGAACCGGCCAGTAAGTCACGCTTTTTGTCGCTGTTTCTATACTGGAAGCTTTAGACGCTGTACGTCGCGCCCGGTATTAAATGCAGGTTCTCACCCAGCTAGCCGAACGCCAGTAAGCACAGCCCGCCAGCCAAACTCCAGGTCACACAGACACACACAAACTTTTGCTAGTGTCTGGTGGTTATCTGCCGGCGGGGGGGGGGGGGGGGGCGCAGAGAAACTGTTGCAAATTTTTGGGAGACCACATTTAGGGTAGCCCCCAACCCTAAGTATTAAAAAAAATCTTTGGTGTCTTGTGAGCTTTCTGCCCCCCCAGGGGCCAGATCGGGGGCAACAACCCCATCTGTCTCCTGGGGGGCAGATAGACTCCCTTTTGTGTTGGTGGCATTGGTATGCCCATTGTGGGCAGCCCCCACCCCTCTTTTATAAAAATACAAAAGTTCCTTGCAAACCTCCATTTTAGCCAAAAAATAAAATCCCTTTTTTCTCACAGTTCTATGTGGGAAAGTTGTGGAATCCCTTGGCCCGCACAGATTTCCTACCACCCTGCATTCTCACAGGTCTCCCAATAAAAATGCTACCTCACTTGTGTGGGTGGGCCAAGTTCCTGTAACGGGGAAGGGTCTAAAACATTGTGGAGGCATCAAAATTATCGATCACAAAATGACCTGGTTTTGCAAGTGTGTCACCTGCGTGTTTGGTCCCAGGCTCGGTGGTCATTTAGGGAAACATACCAAACCCAGACATTTCTGAAAACTAGACACCCGGGGGAGTTCAGGTAGGTATGGTTTGCATGGATTTCCCAACGTTTTCTTACCCAGAATCACATGAAAGCCTCAAATTTAAGCTAAGGAAATCAAATTGTTCTCACGTTTTTGTGTGGGAAAGTATTGGGATCAATGGGGTGACACAAATTTCCTATCACACAGCATTCCCCCAGGTCTCCCAATAAAAATAGTACCTCACTTGTGTGGGTGGGCCAATTACCTGCGACAGGGAAGGGCCCAAAACATATTGTGAGACATCGGAACTACTGGTCACAAAGCAACATGGTTTTAGAAGGGGGTGGGGGGCTGCGTTTTTGGTCCCGGGCTATGCGGCTATCTAGGGAAACCTACAAACCAAGACATTTCTGAAAACTAGACACCCGTGGGAGTTCAGGCACTCTCCTTGTGCCAGATTCCTTCTGTGTAGGCGAACTGGTGTTAAATACCAGTAAGTCACGATATTTGTCGCTGTTTCTATACTGGAAGCTTTAGACGCTGTGCGTCACACCCGGTAAAAAATGTCCTGCCATTTTCCAAGGAACAGATGCCGCCCCAACTCCCCTTTCCCATCACAGTTGAACAGGGGTTTTTGAGTCGTGCTCCCCGCCTGCCAGCATCCCATACAGTTCTGAAACAAGGCACCTATTCGAGTCCTTGATAAGGGGCCACCTCTCAAGCGTAGTCAGGTGTCGCTGCGCAGCCTCCCACACCGTCGACTGCATCAACCAATGCTGAATCTTAGTATAACGGAATTGTTCTCCCTCCGGGATTACATACTCAGCCCTCAAGGTGTCGAACAGGATGGGGCCCTCCTCAGCAAAGAAATGGCCAATCGATCTACATTCTGACTTTTTGCCACACACTAAACGTGACGCAATCCAGTCCCGGGGTGAAGTCCTGGATCTCCACCACCAAGGTGAGCGGGGAGGTGAACAATGAGAGAAACCCCCCCTGCCCTCCCTGAGTCACCACTGCATCCCAAACCTTCAGGTTGGGCACAGTGATCGCAGATAAGTAAAGATTGGCTGGGTGGTGAGACCGGCCCAAGAAAGGGATCTTCCACAGGGCTGTTTTGGCTAATGCCCTATCAATGAACAGCCACCCCTTTTCTGATTGTGGGCGCAACCATTCCACTAAGAACCCAAGCTGCGCAGCCTGGAAGTAGCATAAGTGTTAAGTGCGCAATTATTGAGCGGGCTAGTAACATTGGCATAGGAAATCTTCCCGTTTATTTTGCAGTGCCTCTAACGCCGAATGTGGGAACCACAACTCCCATGAGGCCTTGCGCATCACGCAAGATGTCATGAGGGACAGCCCATAAGGAGGAAGTGGAACTTGGCCTGGCGTCGGAAATTCTTCGTCCCAGCCGTGATTGCTGCAGTTTGAAGTTCCAGGAGAGGTCTGGTGAGGGTGTTCTGTACCAACACTCACCTCCTTTTGTTACTAATTACCGTCCTCCGTTAGTGAGCACCTTGCTTATGCGGAGGAAGGTATGGGTGCTCGGCACCAAAACTCGCTCTCTATTGTTTCGGGATAACCGTCCTCGGTTGGTGAGCATCCTGCACGTGCGGAGTAAGGTTTTGTTTTCCCATGGGTTTTCGTCCGGCATTGTCGGCCGGTTGTTAGTAAGCTGCCAGTGTCCCTCCGCGGTAGCCTCCGCGGTAGCTCACTTGGCCTCGCAGTCTCTATAGACGTGACTTGAGTTGGGACTGACTGTTCTTATAATCAAGTGGCAACTCTTAAGCAACTGCATAACTCAGGAATTCCTCACACTTTGTTGTCCCGGCTGATCCCTTCCTTTTCTTCCCCCACTTGATCCTTCCACTGACCTGTGCCATTACAGCTATTAAGGCTTCGGTAGAGGTGGACTATTCCGAGCAACAAACCAATCCTGAAGACAGACCGATCTAACAATAAGATGCATGGGCTACACAGGCCGTCCTCCGCCAGGGCCTGCCAACTACACTCTCGTCTCATCCGGGAACGCCGACCCACCCAGACAAAGTTTTGGAAATGCCATCGAGCAAGGTCAGACCTCATCCTCCTGACCAAATCTCTGTAATTGTGAGACACCACCCCTTGAATTGTCGGAGTGAGTTGGATATCTAGGTACATGATAGAGCCCTGTGCCCATTGCATTGAAAGGGTCTGGGTGAGATATTCCTTTTGTTTCCTGTGAGACTCAATGCCTGTGATTTGGTAAGGTTGATTTGAAAACCTGAGACTGCCCCAAAAAGCCTGGTAGGGCTTCTTTTGAATATTCAAGGGAAGCAATGACCTAGTTCGCAGACAGTTATGAGCTGTTTCTCTCCCCGAAGCTTATCCCTAAAGCCCTCGGGTCATGCCGAACCCTCTGTGCAAATGGCTCCATGTAGAGCTCAGATAGCCGAGGGATAGGTGGCAGCCCTGCCTGTGCCTTGGTGATGGGGAAGCCATCCAAGCTTCTGCCATTGACCCTGACAGAAACCTTCGGTACCCCATACCCGCACAGTACCCATGAGCAGAACCGCTCCCCTAGGCTGAAGTGATTCAGTACCACTGCTAGGTAAGACCATTGGACGTGGACGAACGCTTTCTCTGCGTCAGTAGAAAAAAGCATAGTCTCGCGCTGAGAGCGAGAGGCCTTGTCTGTGAGGTGTAGGATCCACTTGGTGGTATCGAAGCACTACCTATTGGGGATAAAACCTGCCGAGTCCGGATCAGTCAGCCCAGGCATGAGGGGAGCAAGGCGGGCTGCCAGAATCCCCATGAAAAACTTTGCATTAGGGGTTAAGAGCGAGATGGGTCGATAAGACCCGCATTGTCTCCTGTCTTTGTCTGGTTTCGCTATGACGACCACAGAGGCCTCAGTCATTGAGGGGGAAAGCGTAGTTGAGCCAGTGATCAAGCTGAAGACGCTAGTGAGCAGATGGGCCACAAAGTTGCAAAAGACTTTATAGTAAGTAGCCAGGAATCCATCTGGGCCAGGCGACTTATGAGGCTTCAACTTGGAGTTCGCAGCTATGACCTCTTCTATTCTGATCGGGTTTTCTAGCTTGCCGCCTGGTCCTCTGTTATACGTGTTACCGTAGCTCCTTCCAGGTACTTCAAGACGTTCTGGGGAGGGAGATCTTGTGCCAAGTAGAGGTCCTTCTAGAAGGATCCAAATCTATCCGCCACCGCCTCAACTCCCTCGATCACAGTCCCCTCCTCTGACAGCACAGCTTCGACCGCATTGGCCTGGTGCTGCCCTTTGAGTTTGTTCGCTATCTTTCTTCCGCATTTGTTACCTCCTACGTAAAAGGCATGTTTGCAGCGTAATATTGAGTACTCTGCTCTATCTAAATCCAACCCAGCCAACTGTTTCCTGGCAGCCTCCAGTTGTCGCCATGTGGAAATAAACAATAATTGGCTTTAGCATGAGCTGAAGCCATCTTGTTTGTGGCATCCATTTTGTCAGCTATGTAATCCTTCCGTCTTCACTGTTGCTTGCCTTTCTATTCTGCTTGTGTCATCAGCTTTAGTTAACTCCTTCTGTACTGAGCCAAAGCAATGTATGAGAAAAGGCATGTAGCTGCTAGAATGCACCTGACTAAAGATGTAACTGTCGATCACTCTTTGCTGCTGTAAGCAGCAAAGAGTTTCCCCTCCCACTTCGCTGACTAAGCTCCATCTGCCCATGTTTGTCGGTAGCTATTCCTGTGAATGTGTGTACCTTCTATTTGTAACTACATGCTTACTCTGCAACAAAGTGTATATAAGGGCTGTGTTCTGTGACTTCAGTGTACAACCTCAGCCAGCATCCAAGGGTGCTGTGTGGATGTAGTCCCACTCATGAGTGATTAATTAACTTAATATTTGAATTCCAGCTTCAGTGCCAATCTCTATTTCGTTAGTCTAAGGACTTGTGGACAAAGATAGGTGTGACCCCTGCACCGGTGTGTCCCATAAAAATACACATTTCCACAGTCAGAGCCTAGGTGCCCCGGTACAGTGGTGTTTGCGTTCGAGTTCTCGCTCTTGTTGTTGCAATTGTGTGCGCTTATCTCGCCTGAATTTGTTGTCTGCTGCAGAAATGGCGATACATTTCCCCCCTGATTACTGCCTTCATTGCATCCTAGACCATAGCAGTCGGCACCTCAGTAGTGTCACTAACCACCAGGTAATCCCTGATCGCCTTTTCTATTTGTTTAACTATCTTTGGTCTGCGGAGTAGGGTTTAGAGTAGCCGCCAGGATCGGGACATCTGGCCTTGTAGCGGGAGGGCAAGGTCCAGCAGAACCGCAGAATGATCAGATAGGGATCAGGGCTACATCTCCACTGAGCATGTCGCCACATGAACCTCCCGGGATCCTAGAAAGTAATTGAATCTGGCATATGATTCATGTGCATGAGATTAGAAGGTGTAATTTCTTGACTCTGGGTGATAGCCCGCCATAGATCTTTCAGTCCCATTTCCTGTAGCCATAGAGCCCCCCTAGACTAACTGCCCTTGTTGCTACCTGCCTCTGTCGACCGATCTAGCTCATTGTGGAACACCAGGTTTTAAGCTGCCCTCCTAAGCCCACCCATCGATCCTGTGTGGACATGATGTCCACCACTGCTCCATGTAAAAACAGTTCCTGACCCTCGGGAGCATAGATGGACCCTAAGATTATGAAGTGAGAGCCAAAGTGAATATAATATCGCAGGAGGCGGCTTTTAATCTCCGCTACCTTCATCCCCACCTTCCCACGAAAGGAGCGGTAGAACAGGAACGCCAAGCCAGCCGTCTTGTGTGGTAGTGAGCAGAAGAACTGCTGTGGGAATGCTCGGGATTTGAGCATGTGCCAATCTTTATATAGTATATGTGTCTCCTCTAGTAGCATATAACTATGTCTGAACTGGTGTGGCGAAGTGAGATAAAGAACGATGATCGATTCAAGCCAGATCTGTGACTGGGGGTGAGTGGCTGAAAAGTTTCAGCGCTCTGTCCATCATCTCCTTGTGTTTGCTTTGTTCGCCCTAGGTTGGCAAGGTATGACCAGGCATGGGTCCCTTGCTCACTTTGCCACTGGATTCAAGCTAGCCTGGCTGATGAGGGCTGTTAGCCCGAAATCGGTCCCAGGATGTTTGTTTCCGGTCCAGGGAAGGCATGGCTTGGCAGTTTGGGCTGGACTGTTCCCATGAGGCACAGGGTCAAGACTGATTTACATATAGCTGTGTCTGAACTGGGGAGGCAAAGTGAGCTAAAGAACGATGATGGATTCAACCCAGATCTGTGACTGGGGGTGAGTGTCTGAAAAGTTTCAGCTCTCCGTCCATCATCTCCTTGTGTTTGCTTTGTTCGCCCTAAGTTGGCAGGGTATGTGCAGACGTGGGTCCCTTGCTCACTTTGCCACTGGATCCAAGCTAGCCTGGCTGAAGAAGGCTGTTAGCCTGAAACTGGTCCCAGGATGCTTGTTTCCGGTCCAGCGAAGACATGGCTTGGCAGTTCTGGCAAGACCATTCCCATGAGGCACAGGGTCAAGACTGATTTGCACATAGCTGTGTATATAAGGCTGTGTTCTGTGACTTCAGTGTACTACCTCAGGCAGCATCCGAGGGTGCTGTGTGGATGTAGTCCCACTCATGAGTAATTAATAAACTTGTTCTTTGAATTCCAGCTTCTGTGCTAGTCTCTATTTTGTTGGTCTAAGGGCCCGTGGACAGAGCTAAGGGTGACCCCTGCACTGGTATGCCCCTAAAAAGGCACATTTCCACTGTTTGGCAACCAAAGTGGGGCTCATCGGAGAAGCACCCGCCCGAAGGAGTGGTCCGATCGGAAAAGTGGAATCTTGCTGAGGAGACGTCATGCATGAAGAGATCCTTGTCTTTGCAGACCGAAGTGTTTTTCAGTTTTTCTTGATCTGACCCTCCAGGTGGTGGGCGGTCCCGACTAAGATTTCCTTTGGTGCAAGTATTTGCAGTGACCATTAAATCGACCAAGAGATTGGCACTTGGAGGTGGGAGACTCTTGTTTGGTAAGGTCGCTGAAGCGGCACTCTTGATTTGCTTGGCCAAGATTCTGGTTTTGTTTTGTTTGTTTATCTGTTGCAATAGATAAAGGCAGGTAATGTGGAGATTTTTCTCTACTTTGGAAGATTTTTGAATAGTAATATTTTACTACAATTTGGTAGCATGC
Source organism: Lissotriton helveticus (assembly GCF_964261635.1). Lineage (NCBI taxonomy): Eukaryota > Metazoa > Chordata > Amphibia > Caudata > Salamandridae > Lissotriton > Lissotriton helveticus. Next base: position 1,496,263,487 of record NC_136069.1, on the reverse strand, counting down.
CTGCACCTAGCACACTTCGTAGGTTGTGTTGCTGTGTTGGAGGTACCAAAATGGATTTAGAAAGAAGTCAGCCGGCTCCCCCCAAAGGGACACCTAATAGGCATATGTACATTAAATACGGTATTTCTTCCATAATGTATAGTACACTGTGGAACAAATATACGAAAAAGGATCCTGATCTCCGATGGCCAGTGAATGGGTCATTTGATTTGAAAAAGATTCAGTATGTAGAGCAGTGTTTGTTTAAACGTAACAGTCGACAGGATATGTTTAATTGTGTACGAATGTGGGAGAAAGAAGAAGTGCAAGAGAGAGTGAGGAAAGAAGAAGCTATAGCAGTAAGACAATATATCAAAAAGCATTGGAATTAAAAAATGAAGGCAATAAAAGAAAAAGAAGTTAGGGAGCGTCGTTTAGAGGTAACTGGCCAGTACCCTATTAGGCAACCAAGTTATCCCATACTTAATTAATCTCAAGATGATTCCATCTTGTTAGATAGACCTCTACCCCCATATAAATTCCCTAGTGCCCCTGAGAATGAGGGTTCTGACGAGGAGCATTTGTCTTCAGATGAAAAAGATAAAGATAAGCAAGGTGGGCGGCTAACTGGCTCTACTTTGACCAAGGAAGAGAAAGTTAGATTACTGGACAATGCCAGAGAAGAAGCGCGTTGGACTACAACAGCGACGGTCCTCACAGTTACAGTTCAGACTTGGGAAAACACCAAACAGTTATATATTTGTTTTAAATTCTCTTGGAAGTAATATATAGTTGGCATAATTCTAATGAAACAGAACCAGATGATATCAGTATTGATTATAAACAGTTAGTAGATGGGACTTTCCTTTTTTCAAACTTACCTGATATGATTAGGTGAGTGGCAAAACTACGAGATGAAACATTGCATTTACGAAAAGAGAAAGAATTAGCTAGAAAAAAATAACATTGTAGAAATAGCTCCATCTCAGACAAAGGTAGTAAATGCTTCAGTAGATGCAAACAAACCTAGTAGTAGTGAAGCTGTTATGAAACCAATGCGTGAAGCAGCACCTTTGTGTTCCCCCAAAGGGGGCAGGAACGGATGAGGATAAAACCTCAGATGATGCAAATGGAGATTTTATTTATAATTGGGTCTATACCCCTTGGAGTAGAGCAGATGTTATGGCTCTTAAAGCTTATTTGCCTGATCTGCAGAAAAATCAGTCCCTTTTTATGAAGAAGTGGAAGGAGCTATTAGCTCCTGCACTATGACACTGCCAGATATTGATGTTTTTTTGGACTTATTTTGCCCCCTGATATGTGGAGAACAATTCGGAAGGTAGACAATATCGCAACTTATGGTGATACTTGGGTGCATTTAGAGGAAATAGATGTGGCTAGAGAGCCTGCTCAGAAACCACAACAGGTGATATTAGATCTTCCCAAAGCTATTGTAACTAAGACTCTCATACCCCCTAATAAAATAGATTGGACCACATTCGCGTCCTGTAAACAGAAAAAGGATGAGTTAGTTTCTGATTTATTTTCAAGATTTGAAGAGACATTCCATGATTTTAGTGGTCAGTCATTGGCCAATGATATGGGTAAGCATTTGTTTGCTGATACATTTGTTGTTAACATGTTGCCAGAAATAGCTAGTCGCCTAAAGACAAGCGGGAGTTCATGGACTATGTCTTCCCCAGTCTCCCTTTTGACTATGGCCCAGTATTATGAGCATCAGGAATTGGAATGAAAAGACAGGGAGGATAAGAAGGATAAAGAGTTAAAGACAAAAGTTATGTTGGCTCAAGTATATGGTCCACCATTTAGGGGAGGTGGAAGAGGCGGACGTGCAATGTATACACCTGGGGTGCCCCCTCTCCTTTGAGCAAATTTGTCCCCTGATCAGTGTGCTTATTGTAAAGAGACTGGGCATTAGCGTTCTGAGTGTCCTCTTTTGCAAAGTCAGCAGTACCACCGGGGAATGGGTAGTGTGAGAAGACGCCCAGGGAATTCAGGAAACGGGAGGTACAGGAGCTCACCCCAGATTTGAAGCAGTTGAACAAGGACCAAATTACTCTTAATGCTTTTGATAGACGAAATCAATTCAAATGTCTGATTATTCTGCTGATGCTCTTGCAGATTCTGATTATGCATAGGGATGCCTAGGATGGGGTAAGGGACCGGTTGAGGTGCCAGTAGATCGAATGGGTCCTTATATTGATGCAAGTGTCTTGGGATCTACTGATCGCTTTCTGGTTGACACATGGGCTGCCTGTAGTACTCTGTCTAAAATTGGTTCCTAGGGCTCTCCTCTCCAGCACAACGATGACATCGATAGGATTTGATGGGACACCTACACCTAGCCCACTTTCACAGTCACTTGAATTCGAACTTGACAAATTCATTGCAGCATGTCCATTTTTGCTTTCCCCTACCACACCTGACCATATTGTGGGTATCGATATGCTTAAATATTTTCGTGCCACAATACGTTGTTCTCCGGAAGGTGTGCGTGTTATTTTATTTTATTTTTTTTTTTTTTTTTTTTTCAAAACCTTTATTGTGCACGAAAAAGAACAGATACGGGCCCACAACCGTCAGGCCGGCCACGATACTTTAAAGCACAATTGCAAGCAATACAGTTCCCCAGCGGCAACGGATGACATAGCAACAATTAATAAACGTTACACTGAATAGAATCATGTCACCGAGGAAAAGGAGCATTAAAGGTTAATTTTAAGTTCGTTCCCAAACTAAACAAAAAGCAGTAAAGAATAAGAGTTAAGGAGAACTGAGTCCACACATTAGAATCACAACATAGGCAGGTGGCATCATTGAGAACAACAACGGTAAATAAGACCACAGACAGTATGGCGGTGCAAAGTAAAAACAAGATAATTAGCCAGCATTTACGCCCCACCTACAGCGCCACCCCCTCCCCATCAACCCCTACCGCGGACCCAGAACAGAAACAGACCAAGAAAGCGCAGAAACATAGAAAAAGAAGGCCCATAGAAACTAAATGAAAAATAAAACCCTCCCCCCACCCAACACCAATGCGGAGGCTACGGCCTACCCCCCCCCCCAGCAAAGTGTCTGTCGCCCAGTAAAGAACCCGAAATATAGACCAAGAAAAAGGGAAGAAAAAGAAAAATGAAGGAAAAGGAAAGAAAACCCCTCACGCTTGAAATATAGGGAGTGAGAAAAGAATAAACCAATCCACAACTCCCAGAAAAAGAGAAGGTGGGGAGGAGCCCACCCAATACCAGATCTCCCGGACTCCCAGCCATACAAAAACCGTTACGCCGTGCAGGTCAGTAGACGCGGAAGAGACAGGTCCAAAAGAATGGCAGAATCAGGCACATTCAGGTCCCCGGCCAGCACAAAATACGCCCCCCCATCAGCAAGAGTAAAGAACATGACATACAATTACACACTGAAGTGGGGAAAATCAGCACATTCAACGCAAGAAACATAATAAAATGTCGTGCAATCTGGGTCCCCCACAGCCGGGCCAGCAAAATTAACGGGGAAAACATCCACAGCCCCGGCCCGTACAACAAACCCCCTCCAGACATAGCCTCACTAAGAAGAGGGCCAAATCTATATACTCTCGGTTTCCCCGGCCACAAGTAAATCGTCCACCCCGAACACAACAGGACAGCCCTAAGCACACGAGAGAGTGGGGAAAGTCAGCACAGAGAACAGCGACACACAATGAAAAGCGCCCCAGCCCGAATCCCACCTGCCAATCAAGCACACGGCCATAAAAAATTCCCCCCAGCCCTGGCCCGTCCGCGAGCTTATCCCAGAGCATGATTACCTCAGAGGGCCCGCCCCCATCGAAAACAAAGAGACCAAATGGCCGTTCTCAACATAAAGGAGATGGTCCTAGACAAAATGGACGCCACCGTTCCCAAACAGCGCCATCAAGCAAAAGGAGCTGCGCATTCAAAGCATCAGTGCGTTGCAAAGCATAAGTTATCGATAACATCAAAGAATAGGCGCGGTCGGCCAGGATAACCAGTTATTGTAGTAGCGGCTCCATGAATGCAGAGGGCGAGGCAGTTGGCCACCTAGGGCAAGAGACATCGAAGTAGGGCTGGGGTAGTAAGATCGCAGTCCACAAAACCTTCCTCCCTGAACACCCAGTACAGTAGTAAATAGCAAAACTAATACAGGCGGAGAAAGTCATCACGCAGTGCGCGCTCAAGGCATGTACAAAACAGTCCCATTCCCGTTCTCGCCAGCCAGGTAGTCGATGGCAATGAAAAGCAGCCCAGCCCTATCTCAATCGTGGATGCAACCCTGCATACAGTCCCCCAGGGAAACCCATCCCCTCGGATACAAGGAGTAAACATGGCCGGGGAGAAAAGGTGAAACAGCAATTCACAGCGGTCAGATAATCTGGATGCAAAAAATAAAAAACCCCAATCCCAGACCCCGGTCAACCAGCCAAGAAGCCGATATCAGGAAAGGCAGCCTAGCCCTGGCCCGAACGTGGATACACCCCCAGATGCGCTTCCCCAGAGAGGGCCACCCACCGCAGGACAAAGAAGCAAAATGGCGAGAGATAGAACAAAGGCAATATGGGAGCACAAAATGGCCGCAAAGAGTCACCAGGACATCCGTCGAATGTAGCAGAAAGTTCCACAGAGACCTCAGGAGTACACAAGTTTGTAGGCAGCAAAGTCAGGGGGCACAACATAGAAGCAGACGGTGGAACCAGCAATGCCACAGATAGATCCCGAGGCTCACACGATAATAAGTCCAGCCACAATGTATCACTCATCACTGTAAGGGAAAACAAAGTATCCCGAATGGAGTTGTCAGGCGGGCGATCCTGTGTGCCAACAAAATAAGAAGCAGGCTCAGGTTTCCAACAGGCCGAAGAAAACGCTGTGTCCTCGTGCAGTGTAAGCGAGGGCAGGCGGCAGCTCTGCGGAACCAGGTCGTTATTGTCCCACCGCAGCGCAGACGCCATGTCATCTAGCTTGCCTCCCAATCTTCCATAGCAGTGGTGCATCTTCGCACGGAGGTCGCATAGAGCGGACAGAACGGCGCCAAGAGAAAACATAGGCTGTCCCACAGGTCCCGGGGGAATTTTTAGAACCTCGGGCTCACCTACAGGCGGGGCAGCACAGGTCGCTGGCGAGGACGGGCGCATCTCCCCACAGAACATGTCCGCACACAAAGCCATTATGGCAAAACCCCGAGACGTTCACCAGGAGAATTAAAGCGCTAGTATACGCCCTTTGAATGCTGGCGGGGGGGTATGTGCCGCGTCAGGGAGACACGCAGTGCAGGTTAGGCGCCCTCTGACAATCCCGGATAGAGAGGCATGGGGTCAGGCAGTCCCGGGCAATCCAACATGGCCGGGCAATCTTCTCCCCGTACCTTCAGCCTCAAACAAAGGCGCCGTTCCGATGGAGTAATGCAGCTCCGTGAGCGCCGCCGTCCCTCCGCCCGCTATGAATCCCTTCAAGTGGTTGGGCTCAGGCAGCGCCTCTCAAGGGTCACACCGGTGGTCCCGCCGCCAGCGCCGACGGAGCACTCCGGCCGACAGCAGGTCTCCGAGGCACGGCAGGATGAGCCGCACAAGCGGGGTCCAGGGCTACGGACTGGCAAGCGGCTATCTCCGGTTGCCGGGCAGGTCGAGGGTCCGGGAAAGCACCGCCAGGATCAGCGCCGCAACGCACCCACTATGCCGTCAATTTCGCCAGGATCAGAATCAGGATATCGGCACAGTTGAAAAGGACTGGCGGAGCCGGGAGCCTACAGGTCTGCTCCGGTCGCCATCTTGGCTCCTCCCTCCTGTGCGTGTTATTTTAAATAACATATATTCAATGGTTGAGTGATCCTGTCTTATCTATGAGGATGATGCTCTGGCGTCCTTACCTAGTGTGAAGAAGGATCACTGTTATTGTTCCTATTTCTTGCCTCCCATCATCACAAAGTCTCTAGAAAGAAATCACAATTACAGAGCAGTGTTGAAGTCCCCGGCCCCAGATGACATGCGTAGAGCTCATTTTCAGAATGTGTCCCCATAGAGTAGTAAAGTAGTCCGGTTCATCAGTATTCGGCCAGTAACAACAGACAAGTGTAACTGACTGCATCCCCAGTGTACCCCAGAGCATTCCGCTCCTACCAGAAAGGTTGCTGAAAGTGCCGCCCAGAACAAATGGGGTGTTTTGTTTGACTAAAATTAGAGCACCACGCGAGTAGGTAGAATAGGAAGAAAATACCCGCCCCGCAGCCATCGACTACCAAATCGGGGAGGGCGGCATGGGTCAACATATGTCTCTTGGAGCATAGCGATATGGATACAATACCTATCTAGATATGCAGGAATTTGCCAGCATTTACGGGGGTTACAAAGTCCTCTGACATTCCAGGTAAGCAATTTTAAGCGAAGCGGTTTAGGAGACGCGGTCATTATTCTGGGAGGAGGGAGTGATTGCTTGGAGCATCATGATGGTGTGTGATATATGTGGCTACCTCACTGTACGCTGGCATAATTATCCATTGATTCATTCCTAACGGAACAGAAATGAACAACAACAATCCCCATCCCACCCCCACCCACAACAGCACCCCAATTGTGCTGGTAAGATATCTCCCAACCCACTTTCCAGGACCTTGTGACATTATATTCCTGATCGAACAAGTCCAACAAACACAGAAGTCCAGTAGATTAGGGGGATGTTCCATAGAGGGGGGTCGCCGGCGGGTCACGGAATCCTCCGGTCTCTCCTGAACTGCAAGGCAGCTAACCGCTGGAGTGGGGATGGAATGAGAACGAACAGGAGGGTACTCGGCAGAGTTCAGGACTAACACTTTAAGCATATATGAAAGCCATTTACCCAACATGTTAAGTTCAGATAGAGAAAGTTGCACTTATTTGCCCAGTAGCTGCTGGAGCCATTCAGGAACTTTGGAGATGTGTGAGATGAGTGGAGTCCCAGAGGTCAGTCCCAATGTCACCTCAGCATCTGAGTGTCTGGTGACAACTATCCTGGCAAAGGATGTGAGATGCAGAAGAAACACAACCGGATATAGTGACCTCCCGGGGATCAGTCCTCAGCAGGAGATGAAGCTCTGGAATCGAGGGTGTCAGAGGTGCTTCTCGGCGAACTTCGGTTGACGGATTTAAGGGAGTCCTCCGCCTGCTGTGGAATGGAGCATATGGTGTGTTTGCCCTGGTAGGATATCCGCAAGCGTGCCGGCTACAGGCGGGCATACTCTATCTGCGCTTTACGAAGTTTCTGCTAAACGACCAGGAATTTGTGCCTCGCTTCCTGCACAGCCACAGTGAAGTCTGGAAAGATTGTGAACTTCAAACCTTTGCGCTGCAGCGGTCTTTTCTCTCGGGCCAGTCGAAGCGTGGCATCACAATCCCTGTAATTAAGGAGGCGAGCCACAAAGGGGCGAGTGCCCAGGGAACGATGTGCCCGCTCCACACCAAGCTGCGATGAGAAGGCCCCATCACCGCATGATCCTTTCAGATGGCGCTCCACAAAGTCCTCCATGTGGCCCGTATTTGTACTTTCTGAAATGACCATTATCTGGATATTGTTACCGCAGCTGCGTGCCTCCAAATCTTCATTCTTACAGCAATAACCTTGAGCATCCTATCCATCTGCGTCACTTGAAGCTGTAATTGTGAGGTGGTGTCTTCGGTATCTGATATACGACGTTACGCTTCTTTGATTTGTTCATCATGTTTGTCAACCTTCTGAATTAAGAAGTCTAACCGGCTTTTCATAGTGTCCATTTTGCCGGATAGATCAGTAAGGCTGTGCTGCATAGCGGGAAGTAATGTTTTGACCTCCGCCTCAGGTTCTGGAGACTGCCTCTGCACCTGTTCGCCACTGGATGGGACAGGGTCCTCCAGGTTGGATCGTGTGACAACCTTCTTGGCATCGAAGACCAGCATGGGCTGGCGGCCATCCGGCTTATCTGATAACAGAGACACCGCCCTGCCGGCCGTCACGGGTTCAATGCCACCGTCTCCGCAGGGTATGGTGGAGTAGGTGAAGGCCGCCCACGTATGGTACAGTTGTGTCCGTCTAAGGGGTGATCAGGGGTGTGGAGGAGAGTGACTTAGAAGAGATCTCCAGGCATATGGAGGATTGTATCCCGCCGCGCAAGCACCTATTTGAGGCCCAGGTAACAGCATGAACAGTGGTGGGATCTGGCTGACTCTGCAGATGATGGCCTAGAAATAAGCAGACTTGGAAGCGGATCGCAGATAACAGGTTGGCGCAATAGAGCATGCCTCCCAGAAGGATGAAATTGTGCAGTCAAAAACAAGTCCACAACACTATAGGGCGTAGGAGCAGAGTACTGCAAGCGCTGCTCCGTAGGAGGGCATCTGTTAGAAATGGGGATCTCTAGTTGGCAGCGAGGTCCAAATAGAGATCCTTCTTCCTAAGTCAGAGTAAGGGGGGGCTACACCCTCTGATAACCTCTGCTCAACCCTGTGGTAACGTACCACGAGCAGACAGGCCTATCTCAGAGGTAGTGTGTGAAGCATTGATGACCATACACTATAACACCGGGAAGACGCTACAAACGGACACCACAAGCAGTTATAGAATTTTTTTTATCTTTCTATAGACTGAACACGAGGCTTAAAAGCGCTCAAGGAGCCACAATGCACATAATTACAGATTCACTTCAAAAGCAATAAAGGCACTCAAAATGCGTTTGGAACAAACTTAGTTTGAGGCCGGGGTCAACCCGACCCGGTGGTGCGCAATGTACCTGAGATTTAAAGGGGCATGGCATGCAGCCTCACAAGGAAGCCGCAGTGATGACAGGCGGACTCGCAGCGGCCACATCTCCCAGCTGTAGCGGTCCGCGGCGTGCACTTACGATAATCCTGGAACGTGCTTAAAGGCGGGTACACAGCGGCAAACGCAGGTGATAACAAGATCCTCAAAGTGGGTACTAATGTGGGCAATCAGCGGCACAGCTCCTCAGCTGCCGCGACCCACAATAGTGATTGCGATGATTTTCGTAGGACGGCAAATGCGGGCACTCAATGCACAGCTCGTTAGCTGCAGTGACCCACAATAGCGATAGCAATGCTTTTGGTCACCCAGGCAAATTCGGGCTCTCAGCGGCAAAAGCTCCTCAGCTGCGGCGGCCCACAATAGCGATCACCATGACTTTGGTAACACAGGCAAATGCGGGCTCTCAGCGGCAACAGCTCCTCAGAGCTGCGGCGGCCCACAATAGCGATCACGGTGACTTTGGTAACACAGGCAAATGCGGCCTCTCAGCTGCACCAACTCCTCAGCTGCTGCGGCCCACAATGGCAATAATGATGACTTTGGTAACACAGGCAAATGCGGGCTCTCAGCGGCAACAGCTCCTCAGCTGCGGCGGCCCACAATGGCGATAACAATGACTTTGGTAACACAGGCAAATGCGGGCTCCCAGCGGCAACAGCTCCTCAGCTGCGGCGGCCCATAATGGCGATAACAATGACTTTGGTAACACAGGCAAATGAGGGCTCTCGGCGGCAACAGCTCCTCAGCTGCGGTGGCCCACAATAGCGATAATGATGACTTTGGTAACACAGGCAAATGCGGGCTCTTACCAGCAACAGCTCCTTAGCTGCGGCGGCCCACAATAGCCATGCGATGACTTTCAGCCCGCGTACCCCGCAGCAGAACCAGAGGCTCTGGAATTCTCAAGAGAGGCCTCACCTGCGATTGGAATCCCCCTCAAATAGGAATCCGGACGGCTGATGGGTGAAGTCTAATGTCCCTGAGACAGGAGGCAAGCTCAATTCAGGCCTTTGGGTAGTTGCTTCAGCAAGAAGGATGAAAGTTTCAGAAGTTAGTCTTGACATCCAGAAGTAACACACCGTGTAGGGGTTTTAGCACAGATCTTTATACCCCAAAAGTCTTTGTTCTAAAAAGTCACAAATCCCTGAACCCAGCCAGAACCACTTTGGTGTCATCCTGGAGCACTTTGTTTACAAGGCTGCATCCTGCCTTTCAGGAAGAGGGGGTCTGCCATCAGACGCACAGTGGGAGGTGCAGCCATCATTCACCTTGCCAAGCACAGCCCTGCTCAGATGAAAAGGTCACCCCTCCCCATACTCCACTGCAGATCTCTCTAGTCAACCAGGTCGGGCTCAGCCTGCCCTGACCCTCCAAAACCAGACAGCCAATACACATAACAGCAGAACACACTGAAAGGTTTAGGCTAGAAAATACCTACTTCCTAAAAGTGGTATTTTCAATCACAGAATATAAAAATAATCGTCACTAAAAGATGCACTTTAATATTCGGAGCTCAGGCACACTAAATTCGACTTTCCTATCATGTTTCTTGGGTCAATTAGGATTATACCAATTCATATAGTCAATTTACAATACGGTGCATTCACGCTGTGGCACTGAATGGCAGTGGCACAGCGCCCAGAGCATCTAACACCACCAAATACAAAGGAGACAAAAGGGAAAAATGGAAGAGAGACCCACCCCAATGGTGCCAGGTCTAACACGCGTCCCCTCCAGCTGAAATGTGGGGAGAATTACCCACCTGCTTGGGAGTTCTCATCACTAAGACGGGAAAATCTGGACAGACCATCAGCATTGACGTGTTCTGTACCAGGGCGGTGTTCCACCGTAAGGTCCATAACCTGTAGGTAAATGGACCACCTCAACAACTTTGGATTCTCTTCCCTCATCTGCATCAACCATCTGAGGGGCCTGTGGTCTGTCTGAACCCCGAAGTGAGTCCCAAACAGGTATGGTCTCAGCTTCTTCAGTGCCCAGACCACAGCGAATGCCTCACGCTCAATTGCACTCCACCTCTGTTCCCATGGAAGTAACCTACTACTAATGAAGGCTACAGGTTGGTCTAGGCCCTCCTCATTGATCTGTGACAGAACGGCCCCCACACTATGGGGTCGATTAGGATCGCGGACGGACTTGAGTCCGTCCGCGACCCCTGAGGAGGAGGGAACGTCCGCATGGGCTGCGGCGTTCCCTCCGATCTGATTAGGATGTGACCGCCAGGGTGGCGGTCACATCCTCTATCTCTAACATTGCGGCGGGTGCAGCTTCAAGCTGCACCCGCCCCAATGTAAAAAATGCATGCACAGCATTTGCGTGCACAAAGCGGCAGGCACCGCGTGGTGCCTGCTGCATTGTGCACGCAAATGCAGGGGGGTACCATAGGTACCCCCCATGTGCACCCCCCACCACCCCTTCACCCAGGGGGCCCGCAACGGGCCCCCGAAGTGAAGGTCCGTATGCTTTTTCACGGCGGAAAAGCCGCCGTGGAAAAGCATAGAATTGCAGACATCCTAATATGCCTGGCGGTGTCTGATAGACACCACCAGACATGTTAGTGCTTTTCCGCCGCGGTCGCCTTCCGACCGCGGCGGAAAAACTGCGGACAGATTATCAGACCCACCAGCCATCCTAATTTGGTGGTGGGTCTGTCGAGGCTCCGCTGCGGTTTTCCCGCATCCTCCGGGCCGGCGGTGGCTTCCGCCGGCCCGGAGGATGCGGGAATTCCGCAATCATAATGACCCCCCATGCTCGGAAGCATCTGTCTGGACAACAAAGTCTTTTGAAAAGTTGGGCGCCTGAAGTACCGGTGCCGTGCACATGGCAGTCTTCAGGGCGTCAAAAGCTGTCTGACAGGTGTCAGTCCAGTTCACAATGTTTGGCTGCTTCTTAGAAGTCAGCTCCGTCAAGGGTGCAACAATGTTGCCATACCCCTTGACAAAACTCCTGTAATAACCTGTGAGTCCTAAAAAGGCTCTCACCTGTGTCTGAGTCATTGGGGCTGCCAAGCCAGGATGGTTTCAATCTTGGGCTTTAGGGGCGCCACCTGGCCGCTCCCCACCTGGTGTCCCAAGTACACCACAGAACCCTGCCCAATCTGGCACTTACTTGCCTTGATTGTGAGGCCTGCCTTTCGCAGTGCCATCAACACTTCCCAGAGGTGGCACAGGTGGTCCTCCATGAGGAGCTAAACAGTGCAATTTCATCCAGGTAGGCGGCACTGAAATCTTCCATCCCAACCAACACCCTGTCGACCAACCTCTGAAAGGCGGCAGGGGCATTCTTCATCCCAAAGGGCATCACTCGGAACTGGTAGTACCCATCTGTTGTGGAGAATGCTGTCCTCTCCTGTGTCCCATCAGTCAAGGCGATCTGCCAATACCCAGACTTCAAATCAAATGTGCTGAGGTACTGTGCAGCCCCTAGCCGATCTATGAGCTCATCAGCTCTGGGGATGGGGTGCATGTCAGTCTTCGTGACTGAATTGAGACCTCAGTAGTCCACGCAGAACCGAAGTTCTGGGGTGGCACCAGGCGCTGCAGCTTTTGGTACCAGGACCACGGGGCTGGGCCAAGGGCCGCTAGAGGACTCAATCACCACTAAAGTAAACATTTTGGAGACGTTCTCCTTGAGGTACGCCCTGACCCGGTCAGTCACTCGGTAAGCCTTGTGCTTGACAGGAGGACTGTCCCCAGTGTCTGTCATGGATGTACCAATCGGTGACACTAGGCAACAGGGAGAACAGATCACTGAATTGCCCCAACAGTTGGTGACAGTCGCTCTGCTGCTCAGGGGTCAGTGTGGTGGAGAGGACCATACCCTCCACTGACCCATCTTGTTCCTCTGCGCACAGGAGGCCAGGAAGAGGCTCACTCTGCTCTTCCATTTCAGCATCTGTGGCCAGAAGCATGCCCACTTCAGACCTCTCAAAGTGGGGCTTCAGGTGGTTAACATGCAGGACCCGCAAGGGGTTCCTGGGAGACCGCAAATCCACCATGTAGGTAACAGGACTCTTGCGCTCCACCACCTCAAAGGGGTCGGTCCACTTATCCTGGAGGGAACAGGACTCCACTGGGGCCATGACCCAAACATTTTAACCAGGCTGAAACTCAATCATAGTGGCATTTTGATCGTGCCAGCGTTTCATCTCTTCCTGGCTGGCTTCGAGATTTGCCTCAGGAAGTGTTCTGAAATGACAAGTCTGGTTCCTGAAGCGGTACAATGAATCCAGTGGCAAAGTGAGCAAGGGACTCACGTCTGAGCATACCCTGCCACACTCATTGCGGCCAAAGCGGTTCCTGAAGGCCTGCATGTAACTAAACACATCCTGGGGAGGTTTCCTGGGAGATTGCTCCCAGCCTTCCTTGACCAGACTCAGAGGTTCTCTTACCAGGTGACCATAGAGCAGTTCAAAGGGACTGAACCCTAAGAACTTCTGTGGCACCTCACGGTAAGCAAACAGCAGGCATAGCAGGAGGACGTCCCACTTACGCCTCATGGGCTCCTCTAGAACCATAATCATGCCATTAAGGGCCCGGTTGAATCTCTCAACCAGCCCATTACCTTGGGGGTGGTAAGGAGTTGTAAAATTGTGAGTTACCCCACACTCCTCCCACAGGGACTTCATATATTTGGAAATTAAGTTAGTACCCCTACCAGACTCCACCTCTCTGGGGAACCCCACACGGGAGAAAATCCCCATCAGTGCACATCCCACCACGGGGCTGTCACTGTCCTGAGTGGGATGGCTTACGGGTGGCATGGTCCACCAAGACTAGGATGCACCTGTTGCCCATGGCTGTCTTGGGGTCCAGGGGCCCCACAATGTCAATGCCCACTTACTCGAATGGGGTACTGACAACTGGAAAGGGCTGGAATGGGGCCTTGATCTCCCCCCCCACTCTTCCTACTTGCCTGGCAAGTTTCACATGTCCTGCAGTGAGCATCTGAGCTCCTGCACATCTGGGGCCAATGAAAGTGGGTAACCAGCCTCTCAAAGGTCTTGGTCGGCCCCATATGTCCGGCCAATGGCACATCATGATCCAACCCCAGTAGGAAGGCTCTGAAGCACTGGGGTACCACCAGCACACGGGCTGACCCAGGCTCAGCAACCTTAGGCTAGCTATAAAGGAGGTCATTCTCTCAATAGATCAGATGTGGCCCTGACTGATCACCTGCTGCCTGGGCTGCAACCTGTCACCGCAGTCCCTCAAGAGAAGGGCACGTTCTCTGCTGTTCACAAAATTCCTCCCTGGTGCCAATGGGTCAGCTCAGGCAGGTCCCCCAGTTCGACGACTTGTTCCCCTGTAGGCCCCAGGGCATCCCCCTCAAGGTCTGCTCCCTCCTGGACCGGGGTAACCATGGGGGCCGGTTTCCAGCGCCCCCTACCCCTTCGCCGCTCATACTGGCTCTCAGAGTTGTCTGCCGACACTACTGGGCACAATTCATAGGGGACAACCTGCTCTTTGGACACCAACCGGGAGCTGACAGGAGTCACACTAGCTCCCATGTCCCTCAGAGCCTCCACCCTATGGCCATTGATGGTCACCCACGGCCTGTACTTCTTAGTGTTATCAGGCAGCGTGGGTTTAGGGACCGTCTCAAAGTCTCCTAGCGAGACACGGGTCAATTCTACGGGATCCCACCCACCTTGAGCACCCATCTCCTCCCCTCCCAGGGCAACACTGGCAATCTGGCGGGGGCGCATGAGGTGGTGCGCTGGCGTCCCTCTGGGGACATGTGATCGTAATACCGGTGGCCACCTTGACCACACTCAAAACAAGTAAGAGGCCCCCTCTGAACAGGCCTACCTGTCGGGGGCACTGGTGTCTTCTCAGGGGGAGGCTGGGACATTACTCCTTGGTTCCCTTGGGAATTAATTTTGTGTTCTCTCTGGAACTCCCTCTGTTTACCCCTGTCCCCCCGACTTCTGTGCTGGGAACCCTGTCCACCTTTGGTGAAGTCTGCCACGGACCCTTGCGAACCCGGGTGCTCACCCAGCGGACCGCCTCCTCAGCAAGCTTCCTAGGGTGAGTTAGCTTGCTATCAATAAGGTGCTGGCATAGCTCTGGAAAACAGTTACTAGATAAATGCTCCCATGCAAACAAATCATACAATTTCTCAAAAGTTTCCACCTTGCTACCCTTTACCCAGTAATCCATTGCTCTGCAGAAAAAAAGACACATATTCAACCCAAGTGGTAACCTCTAACAGGTTCTAAATCTCTGCCTGTACATTTCATTGGTCAAACCATATTGTATCATCAAGGCCTCTTTCATATGGGCATACACCATCCGGCTCTGTTCAGGCAGATCCAACAGGGCATCCCTCACTCGTGATGCGGCATCGCATCACTCACAAAGCGTCCCCACAACCCTGCTTCCCAATACCTCTCAGGGACCCGGTGGGACACCATGGCTATCTCATATGCGGCAAACCATTGCCCAATATCCACACTCTTATGGAAATCCTTGATGACATCCTTGGGTATGTAAACTCTACTCTCGGTAGGTACTAAAGGTATGCTGCCACCAGAGGGGGTGATCTCTAGACTCTTAGCCTTGATCTCCAGCTCCCTCAATACTCTCTGATGCTAGTTTCATTTTCTCAAGTTCAAATGCCAACCTGTTATTCTCAATATCCAATTTTTTACTCTCCAGGTCCTTCTGACCTTCCAATTTGGCCATCTCCAAACTATGCCTCCTATCTCTCTCCCTGTCCTCCATTTCTTCTGGAGACAAACCCTTTGAGGACACACTAGTACCTGGATTGAAAAGTGCTTTACCTCCTACTAAATCCACTTCGTCATCCTGCTGCCCTCCAGCATTCTCTCCCTCATTCCTAGCAGACTCCTCTCGCTTCTAACCAGGCCTTAAGGGCCTTCTGAAACTCCTCCTCCCTAGAGAAACCCGCAGCAGGGACTGTGAATCGCTTGCAAAAAGACTTTAGCTGTTTGGCAGTGCAGGTTTCTAACCTGTCTTCCTAAAAGATGAGATCCTCCGAAGCATTGGACGCTGGCCTACCCATTGTAGACATAACTGGCAATTACAATCAACAATAGAACAAATTCAAACCGTATGTGGTTGCGCCTAGGCCTACACTCACTAGTAGCGTACACCAGTTATTGTATATGGATCATAAATGCAAGTCCTGATCCTCACTGCTGACCGCCAATGTTAGAAATGGGGATCTCTTGTTGGCAGCCAAGATGGTGACTCCGTCCTTATGATTGCAGCTCGGACAGACACCGGAGTGCTCTGCCCGGCTTCACATCGGATGCTGTGGTGCCCGTGGGAGTTTACTGGCCTGAGAAGGCGTTCGCCTCCTCCCCCCCCGGGCCTCCTGGTTTCCCGGCTTTCGCAGTGAGGGGCAGACCTGCTGTGAGGTGATCCGGCGGCCTGCTCCGTGGACGGTGCTCCCCGCCTGTTTTTCAGCCTTTATCCCACACCCTGGCTGCGGCTTCGGCTGTCGTCTCGGACAGCAAAGGGGGCTGGAGAGGGGCGGCCTCTGCCTCATTTGCACCGGGCGGCCTTGAAGATCCTGAGGCCTGGCCCGCGACGGTGTTCATATCCTGTGCCCTCGCCCCGCTGGTCCCCCTGTCAGGGCTGGGAGGTGCGGGCCCTGTCTGTCCTGGGGCAGCGGCGTTCTCCTTGGTTGTATTCCTGTTTGTGCCTTGCTTTCCCCCGCGGCAGGGGGTCTGCGCCTTCGGCTGCCGCAGCGGGGAGACTGATAGGTGGTGCTCACTCCCTCCCTGGGCAACGAGCGGCCCGTGATGGGCAGGGGGCCTGATTCCTGGACGTCGTGCATGAGGGCTCCTGGTGTGGACTTGACTTGGGGGCTGCCGGCCTCTGGGGATTTTTGTTCCTCTCCTCCCGCCTCCTTGCTCCTTTGGCGGCCTGTCCTCTGGCCTAGTCCTCAATCTGTCCTGATTTCTCCTGGTGGCGCAGCCGCGAGATTGGCTGTCACATCGGGCAGCAAGGTTTGACGGACAGCGGCTGTCGTCTACGTGTGGATCTGCAGGTGGGGGGGGTCCCCGGCGGCCTGGCCTTATGCGACCGGCGCTGCGAGTCTTCGTCCATGGTGCAGCTTACCGGGAGTGATGAGCCCCTGGCGGCCCTGGGGCCTGGACCAGTGTTGCTTGCGCTGTGGGCCACCATCTTTAGTGCATGCGGCAGGAAGAGGTGACCTGTTGCCTCTGGAGCCCAGACTGTTCTCGCCGGTGCCACCAGCCCCCATCAAATGATGCGGCCTGCTGGGGCTGCGCTCCCCTGTTGAGCCCGGTCTGGCGGCGCCGCTGGCCTACGCCTGCTGAGCGGATCGCTGGAAGCGGTGTCTTCCTTTTCTCCCTCCCAAGATCCAGACGGATACCACCGGCGCTGTGGACCCCTAACAGCTGTGTGACCCACTAGGAGAAGTGGTTTCTTGTCACCCACGAGGCCCAAGAAGTTGAGTGGGGGTGCTGTGGCATCTGGTCCTAAGGTATGGACTCGGCCGTCGATCGGGCGGCAGGCGGGGACCAAGGGCTCCCTGGGGTTACGGCTGTGGCTTTGCGAGGCTGGACTTAAGTGGCCTCTAATCCTCTCCTTGGGCCTGTCCTGGGTCATTAGTCACCAATAAAAACCTGGGGACATCTTCCCATATCGACCCTCCAATCCTGGACCCGCTGCTGCCCCCCAACCTATATGACTAATCTGGATGGCCGCCCCGGCGGAACGCTCCGTGGCCCTGGCTGAGGGGGACTCGCATTCGGTCCTGGCTCAAGACCCTTCTCCTTCTTAATCCCTCTCCACTGGCCGCACATGGTGGGAGGCAGATTGGCCCGTGCCAAGTCTTCGCGCCGGCTGCTGGCACCTGCCGACATCTGCTCCACCTGAGTTACTTTGTCATCTTCCCACTATGGGGTCCAGTTGTGGAGACCTTGGGAACCCGAGACTCCCCGGGGTTCACCATGGGTAGAACGGATAGGTCGGCAAAGGCCCCTGCCACACAGACAAAAATGAACCGCTTAACCACCTCGGATGCGAGGGCAACCAGGGGTGTGGCTGAACAAGAAGCCCCTTCGTCCGTCGTTTTTTTCTCTATGTTGTTTTTTGTTTTGTTGTTTTTTGTTTCAGCTATCACGGCACGACACAAGCTACTTTTCTCAGGTTAGGGCATGCCCTTATAGCAAGCGAATGCTCACATTACTGCGGGCTCCCATGCGCATCTACATACCCCGATCAGACTACACACCCTAGACCAGGTGACACCTACCATGACCGCTAATACCACGCCTAGGGAGTCTCTCCACGTGCTGTCGTGGAACTTCAACAGCCTGCTGGACCGACACAAATGCACGGCGGTTCTAAGATATGCACAGCGTCTCCACATAGATATTCTGATGCTCCATGAAACGCATCTCCTGGGTAACTGCTGCCCCTTCTTGGCTCGCTATGGTTACGATAGAGTATGGCACTCTGGCTTCTCCAGGGGCTCACGAGGGGTGGCCATCCTTCTGAGACGCCCTTTGCCCTTTCCCAAGTGATTCACGATCCTCAAGGGTCATCTGTGACAGTTTGTGGGTCGCTGGCTGGCTCCCCCTTAACTCTCATGTCTGTATACTCCCCCCCCCCCTCGATGCTGCGTCCACACTCTTGCACACTGCTGCCCTGCTGAACAATATGCCTACGGACAACACGGTTGTTGTGGGTGATTTTAATGCGGTTTTAGCACTGGCCCTTGATACAATGGGTCCTCCCTCCGCTGCACAAACAGCACACGTGAAACAGCTGAAGAACTGGTCCGAATCCCTGGGACTCTGCTATGCATGGCGCACATGGTACACCCGCACCACTCAATTCACACATACCTCCGCGGCCCACCACACACAGGCGCGCATTGATGCAATCTTTGTCCCCGCGCCCGACTGTTCTGAGATTCTGGACGTCCACATTCTGCCCAGAGGCATTTCCGATCACTCTCCAATACTCCTTAGGGGCTCCCCTTCCTTCGGCCCGCCAAACATGGAAGATGAACGCCTGGTTTTTCCAAGATAAAGTCTTTAAAAAAAGTGGTGGTGAATGAGCTTAAACAGTACTTTGCTGTTAATGGTGGTTCTGTAGCCTCCCGGGTACCCTATGGGAGGCAGGGAAGACGACCATACGGGGTGTTACTAAAGGGCAGCTTAAGATCCAGAGACAAGTGCAGTTGCATGAGATCTCCTCCAAGGAAGCACAGGCGTTCCACTTGGAACAGCTACTATCCATATCAGACAATGCCGCCCACGCCCGACAACTTGCCCACCTTCGCGATGACATTAGACAACTATCCCTGGGTGCTGCTAAGCTCCTCTGGAGGTCTTCGGTGGAGAGGACCTATGGCTGGGGAGACAAAAATGGCACATTCCTGCATAGGCATGCCGCATACCCCAGGGTGAACCGTATTATCCCAGAGGTGGTTGACGAGGCTGGAGCGGTGCACCGTGCCCCTATGGCGATGGCTAACATCTTCGCTGCCTACTACCGGAGACTATACACAGCGCACACCCCCGAGTTGTCACTCTCAGCCCTCCTTGAACGGGGTAGGGTGCGTCTCCCTAGGTTAGAAATGGCCGCTCAGAAGGACCTGGACCACCACATTTCACGGAAAACAATCGAAGAAGCGCTCACCCTCACGTCCTCGCGTAAGACCCCGGGCTCCGATGGCTTTCCTCAGGAGTATTATGCGGCGTAACGAAACACTCTAATGCCCCACCTGGCCAGCTTATTTCATGAAGCCTTAGAGAGAGGCTCCTTCCCACTAGAAACGGATATCGCCAACATCGTGGTTCTCCCGAAATCCCAGCCTCCCTCCCGTGGATGTGCGGACAACCGTCCCATTTCCCTCCTTAATACCGAAATTAAGCTGTACGCCACCATTCTGGCTCAACGATTGAAACCTTACTTAACCCTGCTGGTCAAACAGTCCAATGTGGGTTCATGCTTCAGCGTAAGACTCGCCACTGCCTCCGGAGGCTGCAGCTGGCTCTAGCCCACCGACACTTGCTTACCCCATACTTAGCACCCCGTCCGTGGACTTCGAAAAAGCATTTGATTCTGTGGACTGGACATATTTGCAGGATGTGCTGGCCGAGATGGGGTTTGGGCCCCAATTCAGATCTCTGGTTTGGGTCCTTTACGCCCACCCGAGAGCCCGAGTGCTGGTAAACGGGGTACTATCAGAGGCCTTTCCCATTGCTAGGGGCACTAGGCAGGGATGCCCCCTCTCCCTATTGTTATGCGCACTGGCGATGGAGCCCTTAGCTTCCCTAATGTGGGCTGAGGACCGCATCCGTGGCTGGGAGTGGCCTAATACCGAAACGGACAAGATCGCACTATATGCGGACGACGTCCTGGTTTTCCTGGCGGAACCAGCCTCCTCCGGCCATTCTGCCTCCAGATCTTACATTCTTTTGAGCAGGCCTCCGGTCTGTGGTTAAACCGTGGGAAATCTGTTCTGGTCCCCCTGCATCTCTCTAGGGATTGCTTTGAGTAGCAATCCACCATACCACTTCGGCGACAATCCTTTAAATACTTGGGGATACGGATTACCCTCCTCCCCGAGCTGGGCTGGTCTCTCAACATAGCCCCGTTGGTGAAGTAGGCCAAGGAAGACCTCCATAAATGGAAAGCGCTGCCTCTAAACCCCCTGGGGAGGGTGGCCCTGTTTAAAATTATGATCCTCCCCAGATTTCTTTATGTCCTCCAAAATACCCCCTTCTGCTTTCCCAGGACTTGGTTCCGGGAACTCGACAGTCTAACTACCAGGTTTCTCGGGAGCAGTGAGAGGGCAAGCCTGGTTCTGTCTGCATGCCGGATTTCCTCCTTTGATGGGGGTATGGGGATGACACATTTATACCTTTATTTTCTGGCTGTGCGTCTTCTGGTGGTCCACAACTGGTTCAATGGGGCTGGTCTGACCCGGCCTATAGGCTCGAGCTGAGTGAACTAGGTCTAACTAAAATCCAGGCCATGTTGTACGGAGGCCCATTCCATCCCGATTACCTGATGTGACACGCTCCGTGTTTTTGGCCTGGCGGGCCTCTTTGTGTCATACCGGATGGACACGTAAGTTGACCCAATGTACACCCCTCTGGCATGGGGCCTGGCTCCGGGAGGTTAGCGGACTACAGGGATTTAAAACCTGGGACCTTATTGGCATCTTGCATTTAGGGGATGTATGGGCTAAAGGCTGTATGCTTTCCTTCCAAGAGCCCCAAACCTGCTACTCACTGCATTTGTCCCAATTTTATAAATATCTGCAGATGAGACACGCCCTCCATACACACATCCTGGACGACACGAGACTCCCTGACTATAGCCACACTGAGGCCCAGACAATGATTTGTGACTTGGGTAAAGGGTGCATCTCCAGCATTTATCGCACTTTGTTAACAACACCCCCACCTCCTTACATAAGCTGAGGGAACAATGGGTGGGCCCCCTCGATGAAATGGATTGGCGCGATGCCCTCATGGCCCACAGGACAGTCACCGTCTCCGCCAAACTTAAGCTGATTCAGCTCTACTACCTACATGCTATGTATTTCACTCCCCTGCGCCTTTTCCGAGCAGGCTTGCACCCGGATGCGTCATGTGCGAGATGTGCTCACGCCCCAGCTGATTTCCTCCACATTATTTGGTCGTGCCCCCGTTTGGAGCACTTCTGGAGGTTTATCGAGGTGGAATTTACAGAGGTATTGGGTTGGGAGGTTCTGCATCATCCATGTCATTCACTATTAGGGATCACGGATGGGCTGGATGGGTTCAGAAATGAAAAGTTATTTTTTAATACAGCTATGATTGTGGCCAAGCGGGACATAGCAGCGGCTTGGAAAAGTCCTGATCCACCTGACCTGGGGAGGTGGCGTAGAGGGGTGGACTGGTGCGCGACCCAGGACAAAGCCTTTTACATGGCCAAGGGATGCGGCAAAAAGTATTGTAGAGTGTGGGGGAAGTGGATGGGTAATGTTGAGGGTTTTCAGTAACCTGATTCCATACCTTCTCTGTGTATGTCTTATGGGGTTCGATATTGTGGGATGCATTGCTTACAGGAATGTATTTGACTTAATGATTTCCGTGTATCCGCTGACTTGTTTCACGTTTGAAAACAACAACATTTGAATATTTAAAAAAAAGTGCTCAAGGAGCCACAATGCACATAATTACAGATTCACTTCAAAAGCAATAAAGGCACTCAAAAAGCGTGTGCAACGAACTGAGTTTGAGACCCGTGTCCCTTTGACCCGGTGGTGCACAATGTACCTGAGATTTAAAGGGGCACGTCACGCAGCCTCACAAGGAAGCCACAGTGATGACAGGCGGACTTGCAGCTGCCACAGCTCCCGGCTGTAGCAGTAAGCGGTGTGCACTCATGATAATCCTGGGACATCCTTAAAGGCGGGCACCCAGCGGCACACGCAGGTGGTAACAAGATCCTCAAAGTGGGGACTAGTGTGGGCACTCGGCGGCACAGCTCCTCAGCTGCAGCGGCCCACAATTGCGATGAATCTCGTAGGACAGCAAATGCGGGCACTCAGCGGCACCGCTCCTCAGCGGCAGTGGCCCACAATAGCGATAGCGATGATTTTCGTAGGACCACAAAAGCAGGCACTCGGCGGCACAGCTCCTCAGCTGCTGCGGCCCACAATAGCGATGGCGATGCTTTTGGTCACACAGGCAAATGCGAGCTCTCAGCGGCAACAGCTCCTCAGCTGCGGCGGCCCACAATAGCGATAACGATTACTTTGGTAACACAGGAAATTGTGGGCTCTCAGCGGCAACAGCTCCTCAGCTGCGGTGGCTCACAATGGCGATAAAGATGACTTTGGTAACACAGGCAAATGCGGGCTCTCAACGGCAAAAGCTCCTCAGCTGCGGCGGCCCACAATGGCGATAAACATGACTTTGGTAACACAGGCAAATGCAGACTCTCAGCGGCAACAGTTCGTCAGCTGCGGCGGCCCATAATGGCGATAACAATGACTTTGGTAACACAGGCAAATGAGGGCTCTTGGCGGCAACAACTCCTCAGCTGCGGCGGACCCCAATAGCAATAATGATGACTTTGGTAACACAGGCAAATACGGGCTCTTAACGGCAACAGCTCCTTAGCTGCGGC
Source organism: Lissotriton helveticus (assembly GCF_964261635.1). NCBI lineage: Eukaryota > Metazoa > Chordata > Amphibia > Caudata > Salamandridae > Lissotriton > Lissotriton helveticus. Next base: position 1,496,240,554 of record NC_136069.1, on the reverse strand, counting down.
GGCCCACAATAGCGATGCGATGACTTTCAGCCCGCGTATCCCGCAGCAGAACCAGAGGCTCTGGAATTCTCAAGGGAGTCGTCACCTGCGATTGGAATCCCTCTCAAATAGGAATCCGGACGGCTGATGGGTGAAGTCTAATGTCCCTGAGACTTCGGCAGGAGGCCAGCTCAAATCAGTCCCTTGGGTAGTTGCTTCAGCAAGAAGGATGAAAGTTTCAGAGTCCTTTCCCTTTAGTTACACGGACAGAGGTTCGTCTTGACATCCAGAAGTAACACACCGTGTAGGGGTTTTAGCACAGATCTTTATACCCCAAAAGTCTTTGTTCTCAAAAAGTCACAAATCACTGAACCCAGCCAGAACCACTTTGGTGTCATCCTGGAGCACTTTGTTTACAAGACTGCATCGTGCCTTTCAGGAAGAGGGGGTCTGCCATCAGACGCACAGTGGGAGGTGGAGCCATCATTCACCTTGCCAGGCACTGCCCTGCTCGGATGAAAGGGTCACCGCTCCCCATACTCCACTGCAGATCTCTCTAGTCAACCGGGTCGGGCTCAGCCTGCCCCGAACCTCCAAAACCAGACAGCCAATACACATAACAGCAGAGCACACTGGAAGGTTTAGGCAAGAAAATACCTACTTCCTAAAAGTGCTATTTTCAATCACAGAATATAAAAATAATCGGAGCTCAGGCATACTAAATTCGACTTTACTATCATGTTCCTTGGGTCAATTAGGATTATATCAATTCATACAGTCAATTTACAATAGGGAGCATTCGCGCTGTGGCACTGAATGGCAGTGGCACAGCGGCCAGAGCATCTAACACCAGCAAACACAGAGGAGACAACAGCGAAAAATGGAAGGGAGACCCACACCAATGGTGCCAGGTCTAACAGCATCCAATGAGGATAGCAGTGGGTCCGCAAAGGAAATTCGCCCCATAATGGCCGACGGCAGAGAAAACCAATCCCCCAGCTACGGCGACCGAAGGTCTCAATTATCCTGTAGGCTCGCAGTTAAATGCCAGCGCCACACGCAGGGGCGCTGGAGTCAGTGAGGCGGGAAACGCGGGTCGGCAAGATGGGTAGACCCTGCGTATGTCAGGCCGCTTTAGAGTATGTGCCAGTAATACAGAATACTGTTGCCTTCTACAACACGAGGCACAGGAGCCTCGGGCAAACTACATTTATGAGGAGGATTATGTTACTTTGCAGTTTCTGCAGACTCGCGTGTTCATGCACTGTATTCATTCTGTTGATCAGAGTCATATACTGATCAGTGGGTTCAAGAGTTAAACGGACTCATCTGTGTTCATTTTTTATCACCTCCTGATTCACAGGGATACTAGCGTGTGAATTTTTTAGTTCTCTCATGAAAATGGGCACATCAATATTGGAACTACATCTTGGCGACGTATGACATCATTTCATAGTTCCCATTGTCTCGCGTGATTACGTGTGTTGCTGAGCCTGCCGGTCTGATGATAACGAAGAAGCCGAGTTGCCTTTGGGGGTAAGCTTTACGATTTCTTTGGCTCCCCATGTGGTATATTTTTCCCGGTTAAGATCACAGGCAACTTACAAGTATAAAGATTATGGTGCACACGAAACGCTCGAAACTTAAACGGGTGGGCGTTTCAATGATTGGACGCTCAGCCAATTCTGCTACCTACAAATTTGCTGCGCCTGTTCCGTTCATTGCCTCCCCCAAACTCGGTACCTGCCAGAGGCAACGACGGACAGGTAAGGTGCAGTCATTAAGAGAGGGCGATAGTCTTATGGGCTGGAGATATTACTCAGTAGATTTTGATATGAGATATATATACTGAGTTTTTTTAATGACTGACAGGATGAGACATACTAAGATTAAAACATTTGGTTTTGTGACCTCAGTTGAGGAGTGTGCCTGAGATATTCTGGGGTTGTTTGAACAGTACTAGAACACTAAGTTGGGGATAATAACTGTAGTGCGGGTATGAATGCACTGGAGAGGGGAAAGAGTTATTTTACCCAGTTTGCATTATGCACATGTTCCCTTACTTTTATAGAGCGTGGCCTCAAATATTCCTGAGTATGTGTCCAGGTGAGGTGAGGCAGTATCCCTGGTCGTGCTGGGTGAGTGCCACTAATTTACTTCTTTCTCTATCTCATTATGAAGAGAGTATGTGGGACTAGTTCTATATGATTTTAAACACTTGGCAGTTTTTCCGCATCCTCCGGGCCGGCGGAAGCCACCGCCGGCCCAGAGGATGCGGAAAAACCGCAGCGCACCCATTAAAGACCCACCGTCACATTAGGATGGCTGGTGGGTCCTGGTTTCCGTCCGCATCTTTTCGCGGCGGAAAAGCTCTAATATGGTGGCGGTGTCTCTCAGACACCGTCCACCATATTAGGAAGTGCTTGAAAAGATGCTTTTCCGCGGCGGATTTTCCGCCGTGGAAAAGCATGTCGAACTTCACTGCGGGGGTCCGTTGCGTGCCCCCTAGGTGAAGGGGGGGGGGGGTGCACATGGGGGGTACCTATGGTACCCCCCTGCATTTGTATGCAGATATCGGCAGGCACCGCGCGGTGCCTGCCGCTTTCTGCATACAAATGCAATGTATGCATTTTTAACATGCGGCGGGTGCAGCTTGAAGCTGCACCCGCCGCAATGTTAAAGATAGAGGATGTGACCGCCACCCCGGCGGTCACATCCTAATCTTCACGGGGGGAACGCCGCTGCCCATGCGGACGTTCCCCCCTACTCTATGGTTGCGGACGGACTCAGGTCCGTCCGCCATCATAATCGGCCCCCTATGTTTGTATTATGATTGTTACAGATGAACACAGTCATCTATTGACATGGAGGATATGCAACCGCATTGACCGTATCCTTTTGGTCGTGTTTATTATTTTTTCACTCCTAATAATCACTTTGCAGTAGCAATATTTAGAACAGAGGCCCTGAAGAAAGCCTTGGGTCTTCCCCGTTTAGGCTGAAACATGTTGGCCCCTAAGCAGTTATTTGTTTAAACACTGCTCTCCTGCACTGTTCTTGGTTTTAACTAGGAAGAGGTTAGACCCCTATTAAAAAATTAACTTCCTAATCCTCTATCCTTTTTTAAACTCACCACTTTCACTATTTGTTTGCACTGCACTTTTACCCATTATCAGGTTATCACTTGGCCTTAGAAATATTTGTGGGCAGTGACCCTATTGCGGTACAAGGCAAGATCATGGTCTCAATGATCAAGAGACTTAATTGCCTGTGTTGGATGACCAAATGATAACATTGATCATCGCAAGTTCTTTGATGGGTATCCGACGAATACCTCTTGGGTTCTACTCACAAATTATTGTAGACATAGTGTTCTGATAGATATTGTCCTACAATTGTCACTACAGTTCAGGGTTGTCATCGATGTATTCAATACTAATGTTGACGCTTTGAGATAATTTGTTTATCTCCTTTCTTAGACCCCTAGGTTTCTTTGACGTTTATATATTGTTTAGGGGGTGTTAACCTAGGCTTGGTCTTAAAAATTCCCTCAGACCCTTCCCTCATCGGTATGTTTTGCCAGCTGAAAAATTACATAAAAACTGGTGTTATTTTTATAAATTGGTCTTGGATTTATTCTTGAGTGTGTGTCTCATTTATTGCCTCTGTGAATAAAATGAATGCTTAGCTCTACCCTATGATAAGTCCAACTGCTCGCCCACACTACCACAAATAGAGCATTAATATTATCTACTTTTTGCCTCTGTATACCAATCTGGGTTTCACTGGATTCTCTGCATAATGTAGAGAACCAGTGTCTTACAATTTCTATTTACTCCTGCAAAACTACTGAGTTAGACACCACAAGATAAGGACCATTTTCAGTACCATTGTTGTCAATTTATCTTGTATGACCATATACATTTGTTTGCAACATGTGCGAAACTGTGGCCATTAGGTAAAAGTGGTTGCGATTTGTGCAGCAACATTTTCCAAATGCTTTGGTATTTTCTGAATCGACCTATGTACTGTTAGGTCGGTTCACAAAAAGCTGAACCATAGTGAGTGACAATTTGATTTACCTAATGAGGTGAGCTGCAAATTATGCACCACTATGGGTCTCTGCCATCACAGGCATGATGGCCTGCTGGGGTCAGCAGACCACCATGTCCTTGACTGCTTTTAAATAAAGCAATCTTTTGTTTTTTAAATGCAGCCCATTTTCATCAAAAGATGCATTTAAAATACCCCTTCCAAATTCCAATTTGGTATGGTTCCTAATTCAATTTAATGATTCAGAAAACCTTCCCGAACTGCTACATTTGGTAGTATATTTGAAAAAGGATTTTAGCTTATGCAAATCCTCTGGTTTACCAAATCAGAGCGTTCATGAATGCAAAAACCTTTTGTACATGAGGCCTTATGTACCTTCTAGCAGGTTGTATTTGATTGTCTTTCAAAATGTTATTGACCCACTAGTGCAATTTTCTAATACCACCATAATTCTTTGGATTAACAACACTGATTTTCTGACAGAGACTTCTACATGCAGGTTCCACACCTTTTAAATATATCCCAGGTGTCAGACTGGATCCAGAGACTTTTCAACAGTATCTCTGCATGCAGGAATGTGGCACCGTGGCACTGTGCTGCTCCACGCTGACGCCATTCCGCCTTAGGAATGACGTGCTGAGTCAACATAGGCACCACTCCTGTGCAATGAGGTCAGTTCCTTTCTTTCCACGCCACCAGGCGCGGATCCAGAGCTACCTCTCATATGTTTGAGACCCTTAAATCAATCAAATTCACTTTTTCAGTGTGCATGATTCATATCTCCTCCCACAACCACAGGTTTTAAGCCCTGTAAGGACTGTTGCAGACAAATGTCTGGGACAAATCCTCACAAAATTTGCCTTTGGAGCCTGAGATTGGGTTACACCTTCAAGACCTGCAGTGACTGAGCGTCGATTAATCCAAACTCCATAAGAGCCTGCGAGGCAAAGCTTTACATCACCAAGCCCCAGAAGACTCTACAACAAGACCGGTCCAAGTCGAAAGTTTGCTCCAGGTCCCATTGAAGATCCAGAAGATGCCAGAGTCATTCCAGGGGTCGATTCATAACATCGTGTAAGTCAAAGAAAATACAGAAGAAATCTTAGTGGGATTTGGTCCCATTCTGCCTCTCACTTTGATCCTAGAATCTTGCTCCCAATGTCTTTTGACTTTATTCTGGCACAATCTGACTTTCCTGGGCTGTCCGCCAATCCAAAACAGATCAGATTGTTCCACAAGGCCATGCATCTGACTCTTCAGATCCTTGTTGACTCCCTCTGGTGCCCCTGTGGGCCCCATGGCAGTGAGAGGTTCTCCCCCTGGACTACCTCCTGCGGGTTCACCCTCTGCACCAGTTAGGTCCTATGACCACATAATAGGGCCACCTCCAGCTCCAGTCTTGACTCCAGCTCTGGCACCACAGTCTATGTCCATTCTCGATGCCTCAGTGCTGATGCCATCTCCATCGATGCCAAAAGTCGAGGCCCCAGTTGTCCTCTCTGATGTCAAATCGGTATTGGCCCGACCTCGACCAAGGCTGCATTCAACCACCAAAGAGGATCCACTTACACCACTTGATCTGCCTCCACAACAACAAACTTACACACTGCATTCTCTGTTCAGCACAGATTCGGACAGTGATGAGATTGCCCAACCATATAATGAGGAGAATTGGTTTGATAACCTTCAGAAGGCTAGTGGCCTGATATCTCCCCTGAGTTGTGGCTCCTCTCGTCCCCTGGTCTTGCCACGGAGGTGAGTGCTTCCTACGGCACGGTAATGCATAGGGTGGCCTATGTCCTTGACCTCCAGGTTTCCACCTTGGAGGTCAAGGACCAATGTTCCTACAGACGTTCTTCTTTCAGGGCAAACATCTACTGATCCCCTCTTACCTTTTAAGGAGGCCCTAACTTTGTTGGGGCATGGGCCACATCTTGCTGTGGCCCATTTGTCAGCTGCCAAATTGCATGAAATCACCACACTGCCCTGGGTGATTTTGCATTTCTATCTCAGCACCCTTCACCTGAAAGCTTCATAGTACAGGTGTCTGTGGCTAAAACTAATGCCAAAATATTTCCAACTACTCGTACCAATAGGGATTTAAAACGGGTGGAGACATTCTAGAAGAGAGTCTTCTTGTCCACCAGTTTAGTGCTTTGGTCAGTAAATGTCAACTCTCTGCTGGGGCCCTATTCAAACGCCCTTTGGTATTCGTTGGCTCAGTTCCTCCTAGGTGTCCATAATGATCTCTGACTGGTCCATATCCAGGCCATACAGGACGTTTATGACACAGCCAAGTTCACAATGAATGAATGAATATTTCTTTATTCGGTTTTTTAAAATTTGAAAAACCATAAAAGCATTATCAGAAGTTAAAAACCAGCTAATTCAATTTAAAAAAATTGTTACAGATCAGTATAAAACACAATGTCCGAGGAAAAAGACAGAGAACCCTAAACCTAATGTCTAATACATAGTAAGACTTAATCTATCTAAAACAATACATTTAAGGAATTATCACAGATTCATTCGGTGTCTATAGATACATTTCAAAAATGTAACTATGTATTTAGAAATCCATTCCGTCTCTAGAAATTGAAGGCGTAGCAATGCTGGACGACATCTTATAATACCCAGCACTTTTAAGAAAGGTAGCAGCCAGATCTTTCGGTGCCCAATATATAATTTGCAGAACAAAAAGGTGTGTATGGTTGACTGTACAGAAGTCTCATCGCAAGGGCAAGGCGGTAAGGGGGAAACCCAACTGTTTCTCTCTGGGAAAGTAACCAAGCGGTGGAAAATATTTAGCCTAAACCTTGTCAGGAGCAATCTCTCGAATGTAGAGAGGTTAAAGGCTAAATATGGCTGGATTAAGAGAGTGGTCTGAACCGCCATTGCATGTTGGGCAGAAACCTTGGATACTTCCTTCGCGATTCGTAATTCTTCTAGGTGACTAAGGGCCATAGCTTTCAAGGTCTTCCTTGATATTGCCCTGACCGTACTTGGAGCGGAATAATAGCTCCCTAGTCCTAGATCATTAAAAAACTGTTGTACATACGATAACCATCTGATTTTATAAGAATGATCCTATAGCATACAATCTGCAATTATTTTTTGGGAAAATACATTTTTTTCCGAGCTCCAGATTCGGCGCCAGAGCAATATTGGTTCAATTTTGGCCAAATCTACTAAGTGGGGGAGCCCCAATTCCATGTGACATCCAAACATAGACGTACTTTTAGTTACCGCTAGCAAAAAACTTTAAAAAATGTTCTCGGCCACTTGCAAGTTACTGGTGTTCGCATACCCCCACAAGCCAGCCCCGTAGAGGGCGACTGCCTGGCATTTAGCTCTGTATATCCTTAACAGTTCTACAGGTGGCCTCTTACCCAGCTTTTGAGAAAAATTTATGAGTGCAGAGATTGCTCTCATAAGATGGTGTCTTCTTGCCTCAATCGCGGGCTTCCAATTTAGTTTTCGATCAATGATAATGCCCAGATATGGGTATTGGCCAGTAGTTTCAAGTTTCTCTTTGTTAAGGTATATATCCTTTGCCACTTTTTTCCCTGGGCCTGCTGTCATTACATACGTTTTTTTTATATTTATGTGTAACTCTAGACTCCCCATAAACTCTGAGTATCTGTCCAAAGCCTTCTGGAGTTCGCGGGGGTGCGAGCCAATATCACGGCGTGGTCCACGTAGAGCAGAGCGGGGATCGAGCGGTGATTTACTTGTGGAAGATCCTGGCCCCCCCCTCCAGGCCATTAGTATAGAGTGAACACAGAAAGGAGGCCAGGACACAACCTTGCCGGACCCCCCGCTCCACCCCAAAAGACGCCGACAATTCACCTCTCACCCCAAACCGCACCCTTGCAGAGGCGTTAGAGTATAGTTCTCTTAAGAAGTCCACCAGAGGTGAATCAACCCCCCATTGTTAAAATAACCGCCCATAATTGTGCATGGGAGACGCAATCAAATGTCGCGGACAGATCAACATAGACCATGTATAATCTGCCCGGCTTAGCACAAACGTATTTCCCCAGTAACATGGACAGGTTCAGAGCTTGCTCAGTTGTACCAAAACCTTCCCGAAAACCAAATTGAAGGTCCAAAAGTACCCTACCATCGTCAGCCCACCGCTGGAGACGCTCAAGGACAACTCTACCAACCACTTTCCCAAGCGAATCCAGCAGCGAGATCGGGCGGTAGCAAGAAACCTCCTGTCGATGTCCTTTTTTAAATATAGGGACCATATTGGATTTGGTCCAGGAGTCCAAAAGGCCCACCGCCGTCGCTGCGTTAAATAACCTTGTCAAGATTGGAGCCCATAGATCCAAGTTGCATTTGAATGGGTCTATGGGGACCCCATCTGGGCCCGGGGCCTTACCATTTTTGCTTGCTGTGAGGGCTTGAAGAACCTCATCTAGGGTGAATTGTAGAGCAATGGGGTAAGACACTACAGGAAGGGTATTGGTGTTAACTGAGTCAGCGCCCATTAGCACTGGGCTTTTCTGAAATGTCTTGGCAAAATGAGCCACCCACACGAACTCCTCGATAGCTACGTCAAGGGTCGGGCAATTTTTCGTGTCCACCAAGAAGGGGGATTTAATCACTGACCAGAAAGCAGCGCTGTTTTTTTCCATGCAGCTGCTATGTAGTTGGTCCCATAAGGCCTGTTTTAGCTCTATCTTTCTCTCCTTTAGAGCGGTCTTATAATCCTTTCTTAAAGTTGCTATTTCCTGTGGTATTCTTTTCGTTTGTTGCAAAGCTACTTTTAATTTGGTATGTGCGGCCGTACATCTGTGGGTAAACCGCCCTATTTTCTTGGGGCGACTATTTTTTACCTTAACCATCAATGCATCTTTTATTGTACTTAGAATTTCACCAAAATGGTTAAGAACTTCCTCATTTCCTACTCGGTGATCTAAGCACTTAATAATTGCGTGGTAGGCTGCTTTTATAACTTTGCCTGTTATCTCCAAAGGATCTACCTTCTCCCATTTTAACGAGAAACCGTTAATCTTATCCAGATGCAAAGCATTCTGACTTAACATACTAGGTATACTTTGAGTTATATGATGGTTGATTAAACGGAGTTCTAGGCTGAGGGCACAGTGATCACTTAAAGTATTAATTAGTGGGGCGAAGCTTTTCACACGACTGACCAAGATGTTTGACATTAAAATATAGTCAATCGTTGTCCCACACCCCCTCCCCAAAAAGGTCGGATCCAACTGCCGTGAGACGTCATCCATTTTATTTACAATGACAAGAGCCAAATCTGAGAGAGTTTCATTTAGGTACTTTCCTATAGTAGAATGATTAAAATGGATGACAGGGTCCTCGTTTTCGTCCACTAAACCACAAAGATTACTGTTACTAAGTGTTAGACCTGTGGGCCCTTTGGGTGGTCCCTCCTAGTTTGTTATTTATTTTGTTCCCTATTTGCCTCCTAACTCTTTTTCTTTTTGTCCACTGGAATTTTTGGCGTTGTCCTAGGGGTTAGGTGCTACCTTGCCCCTCTAACTTTTTGAGGCCTAGTCATCCTTTCAAAATGCTGAAAACAGAGTCACAAAATGGTGGCTTGTAACTGCCACATTTTTACCTCAGGATCTAGAGCCATAGGGTTAAAAGGGAAGGCTCTAGCACCTTCCGACTGGTTCTGGTAGCCAGGGTCCAGCCTATAAAAGGCCAGAACCAGGGCGGACATTTTAGAATGACCAGGGAGCTTGAGGGGAGCCTAGTGAGGAGTGAAGCGAAAGTGTGGGGAGGCAGGCGCATTGATTGAAGTTAGATCGTCCTGTGGGTCGGCTGCTCTATATTGCTGACGTGACCCCCTACCTACCGACTAAGCCCTGACATTGCTTAATGACCCTCTGCTCCATAATCCGATTAGAATTCCTGTGAGGAGTATTGATAGCTGATCTGGAAAATCGTCCGGGAGGAAATCCAACTAGAAAGAAGATTGTCTTGCGATCTCTTTCCCTCTCCCGTTTCATGACTCTACCTGACCTGCTTCTCCAGAAAGTGTGGGGACTGTTACATCACTGCCAACACCTATAGAGATTCCCTGTGCCCACTCGTTCAAGGAAAGAACCCTACTTTGTCGCGGCTGGCGGTTGATGATCCTGCCATTGTACCGCTGCCTCGTAATTGTGGGCCCCTGTGAGACGATACAGGGGAATAGGGCCTGGTTTATGTCAGCTGGGCAGCAATTGTGAGGAACGGCATCGCGGAGGCAAGTGTCTGCGGACGGGTGCGAACCCGGAAGAAGGGGGCGGGAGTTGAAGAAGGCCGGCGGCATCACACCCTCCCCCTCTGATGAGTGGGGTGAGGGCGGGACGCCGAACGGTGAGAAACGCCAAGGGAGGCGAGGCATCGCTACGGCTTAGCCAGCTGACAGAAGCTTGCTGCATTGAGGGCCGGAAACACCCCTGAACAGCGAGAGCGTGATCGGAGAAGCTTCTGCGACTGAGTGGACAGACCGGGATGAATCTATCACATACCCAGTAAGATTGAGAAGTGAGGTGCAGGGCCCTGGAGGCAAAGGGGGGCCTCGCTGCAGCCGGCGGAACTGTAGTGGTAGGGGAGAGTTTGGCTTACCGGGATTCCGGCCTGAAGTAAAGTAACTGTTGATCACCGGAAGGGGGCCAAGAAATAACCATCAGACCTTGAGATAACACCCACCGGTTTATCTGCACCCTGAACAGTACTTCACGAGTGCGGGACTCTAGGATTACCGCATTCTCTCCGGTTAGTGGAAGTAGCCTGTGGGAGAGAGTTTGGTCAAAGAGGCCTAAGTTACGGCTCATGAAGTTGAGGAAACGGGGTCATTCAGGGTGTAAGAAAGCATTGGTCGGGAGGTTACTTCCGAGTTGCAGATCAATTAGAGACAAAGAATGTCACTGTGAAAACTTGACGGTATACTGTGGTTTTAAAGCAATTCATACAGTTTCATGAGAATGATAAAATATTCTGCCTGTCTTTACTCAGATGACCAGCTGCCTGAAACATGATTCTAGTGTGCTATTACTGAAACTGTTGCTGAAACCTGTAACTTCCTGCTTGTAAGAACTTTGAGACCCCAAGGGTAACGTACAGCCAGGTCTTACTGTAAAGAAATTTAATATTGTTGATTACCTTCATTAGGAATGTGGAATATACTCTACTGGCTGAAGGAGCAGGAGTGATCTCTAAGCTCCTCGCGCTTTGGGGGGGGGGAAGAAAAGTAATATACAGTTTTTATGAAATGGTCTACATGCCAATAACTGAAGACAAAGAAATGTAAGGTATTGAATGTAAAGCCTGCTAAGGGAACAAAGAGATACTAACGATATTATTTTTATAAAAACAGACCGTATTTTTTCAAACTGGTGTAGAGTCATTCTTTTGGGTGGATGGGCGCTGAGTTACTGTATGAGATTTGATGCAAGCGTACACAAATTGCCTCTGAGTTTAGTCTTACCCTATTGTGCCAGGCTACCCTATGTGGACTGGTAACCCCAGGTCTAACACTAAGTAAACAAGGATGTTGGTTAAAATCGCCCCCCCAAATGATGTTAACACCTGCTCTAACTCCTAATTTGTGCGTTAAGGAGGATAACTTTTCGCGTAGACTATGCAAAACCTTCAGCATCTCCCCATCCAATAAGTTGTTATAAAAGTTAAGCAGAAGGACATTGTCCTTGTTATTAAAAGAGAGGCTGAGGAGCTGATAGTTTACGTCCAACTCTAATACTGTTGTTTTCAGACCCCCCTAATGTGTTAGCAATAAAAACGCTCAAACCTCCTTTGGCCCTACCCGCTGGAACAGCTAGTGCGGGGAAAAAATAGGTTTTAAATCCTGCCAGATGGATTTCAGACATGGACCAAGTCTCTTATAGGCAAATTCCATTGTGTTTATCAAGAAAATTCGGGGCACTCCCATCCCCCACCTTGGAGCGAAGGCCAGCAATGTTCCAAGAAAGGAATTTAATCGATGGTAAATCGTTATCAGTGGGACTGTCTAATACGGAGGTGGGAGGAACTACCTGCCCAGAATAATCCTTAGTTGATTCCACCTTGTTATTACTGCTGTTGAGAGGTTGGACATGCCCTGATAGCGAATGGTCATTATTACTAAGAACCCTACTGCCTCTCCCAATTTCTGGATCATAGGACTCGGGCACTGGAAGGTCACTACCCGATAAATTAGGTGGTAAACCTACTTGGCCGATATTGGCAAATCAAAAATTATCGGCAAAGCATCAGTGGATACGTCCCAAGTTGCCTCAACTTCAAGTCAGTCGACTCCTTCCAGGCCAGAAAGCGTTGAAAATTAATTAAACGTGGGGACATTAAAACCAGAACCTTCTGCAGTGGACCTGTAAGAGGCCATATACCTTAGGTGGCGTCTTGGCGGGTGAGGAAACTGCGACTGGGGGTAAAAGTAACTTAAATTATGGGTAGAAATACCTTCGCTACCTCCAGTGTTAAACCAATCACCAATATGTCTCACAGCTCTCTGGTCTTTGAAGTTAATAATTACATCATCCCCCCTCTGTCCTTGGGCCGGTTCCCCACCCAACCCAACCGCCTAACATTCAAGATCACTCCATTGATGTGTGCAGGCAAGGGTCTATTGTTGCTCAACCAAAATATTACTTTATTTTTCAATGCTCGATAGTCCTCTATTGTTCCCTCTGGGAGTATTGGGACCCCTGCCATCACTATGACAAAAGGTGCAGCCTCCAGAGGTAGATCAATTTTGTTATAGTTTGGACTACTCCTCTTATTGGAGGCCGTAGGGCCATTTGCCATTGATTTGCGGGTTTCCCGATTTTTGGCCAACCCTTCAGTTCTTTCACCCTTATTTATATTGTTATTTATGGGTTTAGCCCTCGGATGAGCGACAAAAATGTTCTGGGGTTCAGGGGAAGGTTGGTCCGTAGTGAGGGATTTAGGTGAAGGTCTCTGTCCAGGTACAGTAACCTCCCTAAGATCTAAGGAGCCTGAAGGGGCTAAATTATTGAGCAGGTCTGTGTGTCTTACCATTTCTTTTTCTATGTTCACAATGTGTTGTGACTCTATTGGCCGGTCCATTGGCACCCGTGTTGTAATTCGCCACCATGCTTGGCTGTGGACCACTGGTTTTTCAGGCAATGTCCAGTCGTCCCTCATGGACTTGCCGTTTGATGGGACTCACCTGCTTGAAGATAAGGCAGACTCCACTCTCAAGCTGTTCAAGGAGAGCAGGACCACAACATGCTCTCTGCACTTATCTGCCCTACCTTGCCAACCACATCAGCCCTACCACTATCGTCACAGCTTTGGTAGAGGTACCCCATACCACCAGCCAATCCAACCCCCACAATGCACCCAGCAGTTTCACGGTTGAGGCCGTTAAGCTCTCAGCCCCTGCGGTCAAGTTCAATGGGTCACCCCGTCCACTACTATCCTGCAGCCCCTCCCCCTCCCCCACAAAACCCCTTAGCATGCCCTCGGCTGAGCATGGCCACACAGTGGGAATCAGGATCCAATATTCTTACTGGGCCACAACTTCAGACAGGTGAATCCTGGCTACACCTACCCTTCTTTTTAACATCACCCCACCTTCCACAATCCCCCCAGCAGGGAGTGCAAGCTTTTGGCTTTCAAGATGGTGCCTGCACCAGAAGTAGGAGGTGGTTGTTATTCGTGCTACTTTCTAGTGCCCAGAAAGGATGGAAGCCTTTGCAGATTTTAGACCTGCAACCTCTAAGCCTCTTTTCTGGAAGGGAACATTCAAAATGTCCCTGCTGGCCCAGCTCTTGTCTTTCCTCGACCATGGAGATTGGATGATAGCGCTGGACCTACAGGATGCCTATCCATATAGACCCGTCCTGCTGGTGTATTGGTGCTGCCTGCAGTTCTTTGTGGAACAGGAACACTTTCATTTTGCTGTACTCCCCTTTTGTCTCACCAGTGCCCCTTGGGTGTTCATGAAAGTGATGGCAGTGGTGGCAGTGGTAGCAGTGAGGTCGACTCTGAGGCTGTTAGAACTGATGGCCTCCTATGTCTTGCTGTTCGAGCACACCAGGTGGCATATGTATGCTCTGCAGTGGGATCTGAAATCTGTAGGCCCAACATCATAGGGACCTCTCTAGCCACGTTCAAATTTCAGAGGAGAATGTAAAAGATCTGAAGTGGTGGTTACTGGACTTCAGATTGGATCAGTGGCAGACCCCTCTTCATTCCCCACCCAAAGCTGACAGTGGTAACTGATGAATGGCTTCTGGGATGGGGTGTGTTAGAAATTGGGTTTCTAGTTGGCAGAGGTATGCACCCTGTCCAAGCAGGAACCACAAATCTAGTCGGTAAGTCACAAATATTCCCTAAATTAACCTGTGCTCACACTCTGGTAACTTTGCACAGAGCAGTCAGGCTTAACTTATGAGGTAATGTGTAAAGTATTTTTGCTTCAAACAGTAAAACAGTGAAAACACCACGCAAAACGTTTCCACACCAAGTTCGAAAAATATAACTTCATTTAATAAATGAAACGAGACCATAGTGAATAAAATCCAATAAGTAGAACTTGAGATATGAATTTTTAAAGAATAAACAGTAAAATGGTGCTTACAAGCAACAAGCATTTATGTGGAATATCAGATCGCACCATACCCAGACAAATTCAAAAGTTCAGCCGACCGCCATGGAGCATTGGCTGGATACAGGACCCAGTGCAGTCCGTTGAACAAAAGCGTCTTAATCCTGGTTGCATCGACAAAGATGTGAGGTGCAGCCAAGGAATGTGTCGGTGTCGATCCCTCAGCAGAGGTGAAGCGTTGATTTTCCCCATGTAGTAGGGGTGATGTGTTAATTTTCTCCACGTAACAGTGATGATGCGTCAGTTCCGAAGGCAATGTGCCAGTTCCGAAATGCAGTAGTTCCAAAGGCAATGCGCAGGGTTTCTCCGTTGCAGTAGAGGTGATGCGTTGATCTTCACGCAGTGGCAGCAATGCTTTGGTTCTGAAGTGGTGGATCTAAAGGGTATGCAATGGTTCCAATGACAATGTACTGGTCTTGTTCTCACAATGGCGATGCAATTACTCTGCTCTCAGAGCAGAGGATGTGTTGGTTCCTCTGGTGCAAACTCCTTCGGACCACTTCCAAGGGTCCAGGACTGGGGTTGCACTATGTGGCAGGGCAGACTCATAGATTTCAGAGTCCAGGTGTAGGAGAAGGGTGGTTGGAAGTCTTTTCTGTCCTGAGACTCCAGAATAGGAGGCAAGTCAGCTAGCCCTTGGAGTCACTCTGGGTTCAATTGATGCAGGTCCAGTCCTTCAAACCCAGGCAAGAGAGAGCAGCAGGCAGCAGGACAACACAGCAAGGCAGGAGTCCAGCAAACAGCAGTCTAGCAGAGTGGCAGTCCTTTCAGCAGCACTGCAGTACTTCTTCCTGGGAGTGTGGTCACAGATCCAGAAGTGTACTAAAGCGGTGGTATCAGAAGTCCTGTACTTATACCTAGTTGTGAGGACTTGAAAGACAGGTCTTTGAAGTGCACTGAGGTCCTGTCTTCCTACCATACCTTGATACTCACTACAGGGCGGTATGCAGCCCTTTGTGTGGGAACAGGACAAACCTTTTTCAGGTGTAAGTGTGAAGCTGTGCCCAGCTCCTCCCTCCCATCCTCCCAGGGTGGCCCACCAAATCACACCTAAACTCCCATTGTGTGTGGCTGTCTAGGGGATACACACAAGGCCCAGCTGTCATCCTCCCCAGACATGTATCAGAGAAAAGCAGTGAAAGGAACCAAACTCGTGGTGCAGGTAGGTGCTTCTTTATTGGCATCCGTCTTAAACCCACGACCAGCAGCAACTGCCGTCCAACCCCGCTTCCACGCAGGGAACTCCCACGCGCCCCCGCATTCCACCCCAGCATACCCACCTTATTCACAAAATAGGAAAGAAAACATTATACAAACAATCAAGGAAAAAACAAACGAAACAAAGGATGACTACCAAAAGAAAATTAGAATCTGTAATAATCCTTGAATCTGGCAGGAGTTGTTTTAGCCCTGGAAGACACTCTGCTCTGGTGCACAGGGCTTGGATCTGCGTGCACATGATCTTTGGAACACAACGCGCCGGACCGAAATCCACCTGTACACCCAATTTATGGTTCACATACGCAGCCTTGGATTTGGTCACCACAAAAACTACACTCTTATTTCACACCTTACCATTCTCCAAAATGACCACACAATCCTTCATCTCCCACACTCGAACTGGTACAGAAAATCATGAAAACCCCTTGCAAATGAAACCAGGTTTTTTTAAATTCTCACCCAATCACCAATACACACAGGGGATGCCCTGCCACACTCATCTCTGGTGCTGTACTTCTGCACAGCAGCCTTCACGTCCACCACACTTTCCAACATTCCCTCTTCTACTGACTTCCTGGACATCCAATCTTTGTTCAATTTAGATCCAGCCACTCTTCCTCTCAAAAGGGTAAAAGGAGAAGCTCCACTACTGATGTGGGGTGTGGTCCTCAATGCCCACAACATGTCCTCAACTGCTTTCCTCCAATGCAAACCATTCACAAGAGCCAATTGTAACTGATCCTTAATCACACAGTTCAAACGCTCTACTAAACCATTGCTGAGCAGGTGATAAAGGGACGTAAGACCATGTCTGATGCCATTCTCTACAAGAACATTTTCCATCTCCCTGAAAACCCTGTCCCATTATCTATCACCAATTCTTCCAGAAATCCCTCCCTGAAAAACACTTCCTTGAAAAACTTAATTACCACTTAATTATTCACACTGTCCACAAACTTTACCTCTGGCCATTTTGTCATGTAGTCCACCAATACCAAGACATACTTGGGTGAACAACCCATAACCCCGAATGGTCGAGCAATGTCGAAAGCAAGTTTACACCAAGGGGTATTTTTGACAACAACAGGATCCACAGGAGAAGGGCAAGGGACTTCCATCTTATCACTAAGTACACACATGCAGTAATCACGAACATAATGTTCAATAGGCCTGTCCACTCCTGGCCACCAAAAATCTTCCCTTACTCTCCGTTTCATGGCCCGAATGCCCAGATGACCTTCGTGAGCTAGGTCTAAAATTCTTTTGCGCATGCAGCTAGAGACTACAAACAAACCCACACCTGCGAAAGATACCTCCCACCATGGACAATTCTTCACCAACTCTCCTGTATGGAATTAATTTCCTAGGCGTGTCCTTACGGTTGGGCCAACCAACAGAAACAAAGTTTTCCACCGCCTTAAGATCCACATCTTCAGAAACTGCACTCAACCATTCCTGATCCGACAAAACACCCTTCGCTACATCAGTCACGGAAGATACCAAAGACACAATCTCCAAATCATCAATAGATTCCTTCCTTTCAATAGCGTCAATCTAGGGTAACCTCGATAGACAATCTGCCACGAAGTTCTTAGCACCAGCCACATATTCAAGTGTGCAGTGAAACGACTACAATCTATACTGCCACTTGGCAATACGTGGAATAGCTCTGCCGCCCCCTTTAGTGGTGAAAAGATCCACCAGAGGCTTCATGATCTGTTCTGATGACAAAAATGTTCCCCCAAAGGAAATTCCTGAAATGTTGCACACCCCACCACAACGCCAGAGCCTCTCTTTCAATGGTGGAATAGGTGCTTTCTGCCCCTTGCAACATTTGGTAGGCAAACGTAATAGTCTCCTCAGAACCTTCATGCCTTTTCTGCAGGAGGACGGCACCAAGACCCACATTGCTTGCATCAGCAGGCACAATAGTTACACCGTTGATGTCAAATGGTCTTAGTGGTCAGGCCAACACAATTTCCTTTTTGATACATTCAAAACTGTCCTCACACTCCTCGCTCCGCACAAAGCTGTTGTTCTTCTTCAACAAATCACGCAAAGACACAATTTCATCAGTGAACTTTCCTACAAATTTGGCGTAATACTCTACTAACCCAAGAAAGGAACACAATTGGTCCTTATCAACAGGTCTGGGAGAATTTTCTATAGCTTCCAAAATGTTAATCTTAGGCGCCACACCCTTAGCAGAAATGGGGTGACCCAAATAGTCAACACCTTCTTGAAAGAATGTGCACTCGTCCCTCCTTAGAGTTAAACCACTCAATTTCACTATATCCAGAACCACTTTCACTCTTGATTGTGTTCGGATTCAGTCTTTCCATAAATCAGTATTTCATCCCGAAAGAACACAACCCCCAAAATGTTAACAAATAAATTTCCCATCAGGGGTTGAAAAACCGCAGATGCCAATGCTAAACCAAAAGGCACACGTATATAGCGGTAAGCCCCTTCAAGCTTGACAAAATACATGAGGGTTCTGGAACCCTTACTGAACTCAACTTGATGGTACGCTGAGGAAACGTCTAAGGAGGTGAAAAACTTTTCTCCATCCAACGTTGCCAACATTTCATTAATGTTCGGCAAGGGGTGGCGATCAATCCACATGTTGGAGTTAAGATCACACAAGTCCACACAAAGTCTCATGGACTTGTCTGCCTTGCGCGCCAAAACTATGAGCGCCAACCACTCAGACCCCTTGATGGGCTCAATTATCCCCATGTCACACAATCTTTTCAACTCCAACTTCATCTCATTTCACAAACTTAGTGGTACTTTATGCACTCTATGGGCAATCGCTCAAGCACAATCCTTGAGGATGATTTTGTGTTGAAAACCCTTCAACTTGACTAAACATTCGCTAAACACTTCAGGATAGTTATGGACCCAATCATCAGCCATCAAATTCCCAACCGTTCCTGTACAGGACGAAGAAGTTGACAGGGATACATTACTGGACCCCTTCATTCTCTGCCTAGATAACACCATGTCAGGATGGTTAGGGTCCAAAATTATTCCTAACTCCCCTTGTTCATGCCATCCCAACAGATTCGCACCTTCTTTCACAACATAGACAGGCCCAGTGGCAAAGTTCCCTTCAAACTCAAGACTTCCCTCAAATTTCCCTAAAACATCCATCCTCCTGCCCCATAGGAAAAGATCTTTAAACTAGATTGTTGTATCTGAATGACCTCCAACTGTCAAAAATCCCTCTGCTTTATCAGTGTAAAAGGAGAGCCAGAATCAGCCAAGAAGTTGATCTTCCTATTCTTCACCACGACCACACAAATTGGAGCTTTTCTCTTACGAGATCCCAGCAAGGCAGATACTCCAAGTTCCTCATCAGTTTGCACAGATGAAGAGGATAGCATTAGTAATACATTGTCCTCCTCATCCGAACTCTCCAAACTGTTCTCAATGGCTTTGACTGTGAGCATGGAGGGTTTCCGAGCTGATGTGGCTTTGCACATCCGTGCAAGGTGTCCTTTTCTACCGCACTTGAAGCAAGTCTGATTTAGGGCAAAACAGAATTTGTCATTCCCCAGATGAGATTTGCGACCGCACCTGAAACATATGAGGTCAGATTTGTTGATTTTTGCCTTACTGGATGGTGTCTTGGGATTCCGTGCTTTAGTGGGCATCGTGTCAGAATACTGACTTGGGCTCCCCTTGGCAGGTTTGGAAAAATGTTTTGCACTCAGCTGTTTAACCTCATCGAACTTGGTTGTAATGTTCATCTCTCACATGCACAATTGTGAATGTTCAATGTCCCTGGCAAGTCTCAGGGCAGTTTCAAGATTATGGTCTTCAGTGGAGAGTAGCTTTTCTTGAACTTTCTTATTTATGGTTCTTTCAATTAATTGATCGCGAATGATCATATCTTTGAACTCCCTGTAATTACAAGTGGCAGCCAAAGTTCTTAGAGAGGCAACAAAATCATCAATTGATTTCCCAGGAATCTGTGCTCATTGCAAAAAGTTGTGGCATTCAAATATAATTTTCTTGGGGTTGAATCTCTTGTTAAGTGTTTTGATGATAGATGCATAATCATCAATGAACATGGAATTGCCGTCATTACCGCCCCTGACATGAATGCTTACAACCTCTAATGGTACGGTTTTCAGAATATTCTTCCCTTCGGCATCCAGATTGTAGACTAAAAGTGCTTTCTTTATTTAGAAGTGAAAGTATCACCCTCAATGGCTTCTAAATAAGCCTTAACAGTGTCTTTCCACGGTTGCCGGCTCATTGGGGGAGTGCCAGCAGTTTGCAAAAAGGGTGGAGGTGCAGAAATCCGATCCATTGTGTAAATTGCTGCTACACGATAATGTTAGGTTAAAAGAAAATTCTGGTGTCAACGATGTGCCATGGTTCGATAGAACATATTCATGTATTACAATGAAGATAAGATCCACAATACCATGCACGGTGCAGGTACTGGTGTGCCTGTCACCGATGTCACACAAGTAAGGTGCAGGCTATATGAAGAAGGTGTGCCTGTCACCGAGTAAACTCCAAGTTATGTCAAGTTGTACACAAGAATGCACAAAATGCTGCCAGTGTGTTAGGCACAAAATATATCTTTGGCCCCAATCCAAAACGGCAACCACGTTGCACACGTTACGTGTGTTTTCTGAGGGATTCGGGTACAGAGGAGGTGGGGATGCATGCGCGCCGTCACGAAAAGGAAATGGCGGTGTGTATCACTCGACCGACTGTTGGGGCCCACAGCTCAATGCGTGCCCTAACTTTGAGCACTGTCAGTGTTGTCCTATACGCTCTTCCTCACACAGCTCTGATTGACTCTACAGCAGCTTATATGGCGATCCACAGCCTCGCAGGATACACCCTTCACCATTCGCAGCCTGGCCGGAAATCTGCCATCAACGACACACCAGTCACCACACGATTCAACAGGCGTGCCAGCACAGGGACGCAGGAATAGACGGACCAGCTTGTCGCCAGTGAAAGGAAGCCGACTCGTGGTGCAGGTAGGTGCTCCTTTATTGGCGTTCATCTTAAATCCAGGAGCGGCAGCAACTGCTGTCCAACCCTGCTCCCAAGTTCCATGCAGGGAACTCCCAAGCGCCCACACATTCCACCCCTGCATTCCACACGACCCAACAAGCAGCATGGCATCAAATGGCTAAAGTAAGAATTGCAATTTAAAATACAACTTTACCATAAATTGTGATTTTTAAATTGTAAATCCAGAGACACCAAACCCAAAAAGTCTATCTCTTTTCAATTGGGAATTACACTTATAAAATGTAATAAGGTAATCCCAATGTTATCCAATAGGAGAGACAGACCTTGCAGTAGTGAAAAACAAATGTGAGAGTTTTTCAGTCCCAGGACATACATAACTTAAACATACATGTCCTACCTTTCAAATACATTGCACCCTGCCCTGTGGGTTGTCTAGGGCCTACCTTAGGGGTGACTTATATGTATAAAAAGGGAAAGTTTGGGGTTGGCAAGAGGTTTATCTTGCCAGGTTGAAGTGGCTGTGTAAACTGCATATACAAGCTCTGCAATGGCAGCCCTGAGCATGGTCAGCAGGCTACATACGAGATTTGTATAATGAGTGATACAAGCCCACTAGTAGCATTGAATTTACAAGCCCGTAGCACATGTAGTGCACTTTACTTGGGACTTATAAGTAAATTAAATATGCCAATTGGGGTTGAGCCAATATTACCATGTTTAAGGGAGAGAGAAGAAGCACTTTAGCACTAGTTAGCCATGGTACAGAGCACAGAGTCCTGAAGCCAGCAAAAACGTGGTCAGAAAAATGGAGGGAGTCAGGCAAAAGTTGGGGAAGAGCACTCTAAGGCTGTCAGGTCTAACAGGGTGGCCATCTGGGAAGAACAAGTTCAGAGGCGTCTGTCTCTGGTGGAGTTCCGGCTCAATATCAACCTTGCGTAGCTTAGGAGAGCCCACTTTCTGTTGAAAGTCTTCCTTCAAATCATCAAGGGGGGACTGGTACAGGTGGTCATAGACAACACCACCGCTCTGTGGTACTGAAACAAACAGGTTAGAGTGGATTTGGATCTTGTGCAAAGAGGCCCTACTCCTCTGGAAATGACTGGACCACCAAGAAATCTTCCTGGTGGTCAACCACCTTGTAGCACCTTTCATTGACCAGGCATAGAAGCTCAGATCCCGAATGGAAGATACACCCTGCAGTGGCACATGGTCTCTTCTGCAAATGGAGAGAACCTTGGATTGATCTGTGCGCCAACACTGAGAATGTGAAATAGTAGCACTTCTGTGCATTGGAGTTTCCAAGGCGTCTCTCACTTGGGGTGCGTTCCTCCTAGAGTGGACCTCTGGACTCCATTCCGCAAATAACACCCCTGTCTCAGGTTCTCAAGGAGATCTGGACCAACACGGGTATTTTAGGGGCCCCAGACTGGCATGGAGAGTATGGTTTCCAGAACTCCTGGGCTTGACCATCTGTTCTTTGACCAAGCTGCCATCTGAGAGGCTCTGCTTTTTGCAGCAGCAAGGCAGGGTTCTGCACCCGAGCCTTCACAATCTCCGTCTTTATGCTTAGAGATTGAGTGACAACAGCTTAACACCCTAGACCTTCCTCTAGAGGTGGTTGATGTCATCTTGGCAGGCAGATGCCCTCAACAAAAACTGCATACGCCTGTTGTTAGGACAACTTTGTGGCTTGGCGTGATACTCGACAGAAGGACACCACTCCAGGCCAAGTTATCTGACATTTTGTTGTTTGTTCTGTCCCTGGCCTGTGAAGGCCTAGCTCTTGGCACAGTTAAAGGGTACCTTTCTGCTCTTTTGACCATTTGATGGCCTTTTGCAGTTGCCGGATCAGTCCTCTTTGTTTAGGTCTCCAATTATTATGCTGTTTTTGAAAGGTTTACAACATTTCTTTCCTCCCTAACCCTTTGTTATTCCGCAGTGGGACCTTAACTTGGTCACATTTCTGATGCGTAATCCATTTCAGCTGCTATATAGTTGTTCTTTGCAGTTCCACACCCACAAGATATTGTTCCTCATCACCATAACATTGGCGGAGCGTGTGATTGAGCGTCAAGCTCTATGTGTCAACCTGTCATTCACTACCCTCTTCTCAGACCACGGCCATGGGTATCTCTCTTGCCAAAAGTATGCGACACCATTACACGTCAGTCAAAACATCACTTTGCCAGCATTCAATGCTGCACCTCACCCCAGTAAGGAGGAGGAGAGACTCCATCACTTGAACCCCAAAAGAGCCCTGAACTTTTACACAGATTGAACCAAAGAACACAGGGTGGGTGATCATCTCTTTGTGTTGGTCTCTTGAGCAAAAAAAGGCAAGGTTGTGCAAAGGAGAACCATATCCCGCAGGATCATGCTCTACATTAAGATCTACACACTAGCAAAACAGCAGCCTCCAGAAGAACTGCATGCTCATTCTACCAGCGTGAAATCTGTACCCTGCTACCACTGCGTTAGCATGCAGAGTCGCTGTCCTAGACATTTTCCAGGTGGCTATGTGGCCACCCCTCCATACGTTTACGAAGCACTATAATAGAACTAAAGTGTGGATATAAATGTGTTGAGAGGGGCATTTTCCTTGCTCAGTCCTGCAGGACTTCCTGGTTTGGGTCCATCCACAGGCCCACCTCCAAAAAGGCAGTGCTTTGGTCTCTATTTACAAAGGTGAACAGTGTTCAGCTAGAAGTCTCTATCAGAACAAGTTACTTACCTTCTGTAACACTCTTTTTGGTGGAGACTTTATCTAGCCTCCGATTCTTCACTGACCCTCCCACCCTCCTCGTTCTGTGGTTAGCCTCTATCCATTAATAAGATCCCAAATCTAGGAATCTTCACTCGGGTCACACCAATTTGCTTTTGGGGATCTGTGTCTGGGGGCACGAACATTCTTAAAAGCAACTGGCGTCAGTGCCCTTAAGTAGCATCTATATAGGCTCTGCATGTAATTTCCGGAGTGGAATTGCATCACTTTGGAGCCACTAGGTGTCACCTACCGGTGCGCAGAGGTACTTCTCAAAAGTTTCCGGATCCAGTCATACCCCATGGTGTATATTCAAACGGTAAGGAATCAACAGCTAGATAGAGTAGCTACCAGAGGGAACGTTACAGAAGGTAACTTGTTCTTGATGTCAAAAACGGATAGCACATTCTGCGGTTCTTTGCATTCTAACCTGCTAAAAGTTGTTGGTGTGTCTTGTTACATTTGCTCTTGGTCATAGATGTGTTGCTATATTTGCTATGTTCTTCTGTATAGAAGTTGTACAGGATGATAGAACGCTTTATCAAGTCTGTGACATATGTCAAAAATGTAGTCTGCTGGGAAAAAAACCTGTGATGTATGTTATATTTCCAGGCTGCTGAAAAAAGTAACATTTCCGAAAGGGGGCTTCCAAAACTTTTTATAAAAGTCAGTTTGTTGAAGTCAGAAAAGCCATATTTCCAAATTTTACATTTCAAACATTTCCAGTGAATCGAGGAAGCATGGGAAAGAAGTTTAGGATGTTAGCCTGCATGCTTGAAATTGCTCAAGAGGACCTGCTTTTGACATCTCAGACTAGTGATTATTGTTCTCTTCTGGACCAGGACGGGTGTAACTCAATATGTAGGAGGGTTTCATTTGCTGCACGTATTGGGACCCAGAGAACAAACAGCAGAATGCGTTTCAGCATTCTGTCACTAGGTTCTTTGATCTAGTCACTAGTACGTGGCAAAAGGATATATAACGTTCTACAAAAAAGAATCTCAGTAGCCTTGTCTGATTAGCTGGAGTCGAGGTGCAGGATTTGCAGGATAGTGGTGACCCGAACACCATTAATTGTCAGCTGATAACCCGTAGGGGGAAGTGCTATTTAGATGTGGAGTAAAAGCTCACCAGAAGATGAATGGGTATTGATTCGTTCGTCCCCTCTGTTAGATGAGAGGATGGTGAAGCTGAGCTCCGAGGGACTGAGTTTGTATTTAATTTCCGCCCTGTTCCCCAGTATCTCTAGTCTGAAAGAGCAAGATTGGAGAGGGGAAATCTTCCTATAGATCCATGGGCTCTTTATCGAGATGTGTGTTCTTAAAAATGCACCTACAATTGAGGTAGGTGCATTCTCTTCAAAGGCCATGTCCACGAATAGAATGGAATCTCTGAAAGGTGGATCTGTTAGTAGGTAGGTTAGGTAGAGAAGTAAGCCATGATAACCACGGGTCAAATTAGATTGGTGACTGAAATAGTCCCTGATGATTGTCAACATCTGAGATCGCACTATTCACAGACTTACCAGGTCAATTAACATGACATGGCTGCTCTTCTCCAAGGCCACCAGGACTGCAGTTCTACACACCAAGGAGCGATTCTGGAGGACGTTTCTTTTCAGGTGCTGGATTATCGGCTGTTTTTATGTGATCGATCAGTTCATGTATTTCTCTTTTTAATTACCCACCTCCACAGCTCTGACGCTGTTATATTGTAATGAGCAGAACTTTACCCAAAAAAAAACAGTCATCTTTTTTCTATGGCTCAGAAAGACTTCTGTAGGTTTGTCATCTGCCCTAAACCTCCTAATTTTGAGCCTATTTGTGCCCCACTTTTAAAACTGGTTGGCATGGTGGCCCTGTGAATTAGTCGCCTTTCGTGATTTACACTGTTAAAGATAATCTTCACAGGAAAGTGGCTGGGCAGTGGGGCTGGAAACAGCTGGAACTCATCAGCAACGGGACAGATAAGAGAGCTCTGTTGGCCACACAGCTGCAGCGGCCATCGCCCCCTGGAGGTGCTAAGCTGCATCAACCATGGGGGGCAAGGGAAGGAGGGCGGGGTTGGGTGCAGCAAGTTACTAGTGAGCCAGTGGAACCGACAAAGGAATAACTCTACCCCTGCACCTTGCCTGGCAGAGGGGCCTTGGCTTCTGATTGGAACAGAAGCGCCACTGCTCACATCCAGGCGCCAACCCGCCTCCCGTGGAGCCTGCTGCCCGGATCTGTGATCAGCAGAGCCTAGAGTTACATAAGGGAAAGCAGCCGCCTGCCAGGAACCCAAGGCCAATGTTTACACTTTCCTTCACTGCGTGGCGACGCCCGGAGCGGAAGGAGGAAGAACGAAACACCTGACTGTGCAGGTCACCTAAGGTACAGCTGCCGGAGGCCCGAGCAACACGGGGATCGGATGTCTGTGGGGCACTCGCATGGCCTCGCCGTTAACACGTAGTCTTCACGTTTACTAAGATTTTTAACACTGGTGAATATTAAAGTTAGTGAAAGCTCTCTGCCACGTTTACCAGTACTTTAAATGGGCCGGTCCCTGCACTTTTTATTTTTATTTTGAGAGGCAGAGTACAGTACCAGCACTTCTCAAGAGAGACGTAATGCTTTTAATTAGAGAGTGCCGGCACTTCTCAGAAACAAGAGTACCTGTACTTCAATTTTTAAATTTCAAGCACTGACTTATGCCAATATTTCCCACCACCCTTTTATAGTGATGCCCTCCGGCCTGGCGCTCCAGTGGACACGTAAAAAACACTATGTTTTGAGGCCGACACAAGGGTGAATAAACCGAGGTGAACCTCCTGGTGCACATCCTCGTAGGATCCATGGATCCCTGCAAAGGATTCTCACAGAAGCACAAGCCATCCTTGCTGATTAGGGCAGGACCAGAGAAGCTGACGAAACTAAAGGAGATTACAAACTAAAGCAACAAAAAGAATTGTGGCACCTAGTAATGGGATCAACTTGGTGTGCAGAAGGCCTGATAACAACTGAGGGTGTTCTTAAACTGAAAATGTACAGTGGGTTTCGGCTGTGCTGTCCAGACAAATGTCCTTGCAGTTCCCCGGCTGTTCAGTGCTGGTATCACATATACAAGATGCTGGGCTTGAGGCACCGTGAGACATGTTAAGCTCACATCCATGCCCAGCGGTCATGGGAAGCAGGTTGCAGAGCTGAATGTAGGAGATGCTATCCCAGTGTTGAATTTCTAAAATAAGGTGGGAGTGGTTCATTGAACTGATCTGAAAGAATTATTGTGGTCTCAGGCTGTAGAGTAAATTTGGATCATTAAAGCTCCAAGGTTACATATATTTTTCTTTCCTTTTACTTCTCTTCCTCCTCTGAACCCTGATTTATGGAGAATATGCACAGTAGTGCATACAGTTGGAAAATAATTGCAGAATTGAGGGAAGGTAACACAATATTATTGTAACTCACAGTATATAAATCTTTGTCACAGTTTGTGCCAAGTGCGGGGTCATATTGAGAGTAAGGTCCATTCTACGTATGTGGCTATCCAGTGTTTTAGTTGAACACTTTTGAATGTTTATAAAGCTGGAGAAAGACAATTAAAGAGCTATATTTCTATAAAAGTCTTTTGTTTGGGTTGTCTTATCCTGGCTCGGCTTGAGGTGTACAAAAAGTCTGTTCAATGTGTATATATTCTTTTTAGTGGCAAACTTGGCTCTAGCTTTTAAGTTGTTGTGTCACATTCTTGGGTTATTTAACTGTATTACCGACCCAGAAAGCGCTACTTTGTGTTCTATGCTTGTATTATGTTTACTAAAACTAACAATAACATGGGTTATTTAAAAAACATAAAAAAAGGATTTAACTGAAGCACTAAGAGTAACTGATTTGGCACACTTTTCGTTCCTCTTCATTCTGGTGTTCTTTTTTTTTTTTGTCCTCATTTGCCTTAGCTCTCAAGTGTGGAAAACCCCTGCCACCTTTTCTTGTCTACGTAGGCGTGAGCCCCTGACCCCCTAGGCTCAACCCTCTCGTTACAAGACACAGGTATCTGAATGGTGGAAGAAGTTACCAACACCTTAAGGGCTAGCTAGATGACTCCATACCGGTGTTTTACCACCTAATAGACTGCAGTAATCACCAAAGGGAACCAAACCTGAAGGTCCGTGGAGCAATACAGGCATAATCATCGTACCCGGGGGGGAAAAAAAACAAAACCCGGAAATCCTAATTCCACTGTACCAACAGTTCCCAGAAGGATACTTTTTGTTTGCTGCATGTTCTGGCCATGTCCACCCTAGAGACTTGATAAAGAGACGTCAGACCCAACCAGCGTGTGTTGGAGCAGCAGAATCAACCCAAAACATGCATATTTGTCTCCTTGCCAAAAGGATAGCGTAAAAAAGGAGAGATCTTGTTTGGCCACGGATATTTTCGTCAATTCCAAAAATAATTAATGGGAGAGTGATGTTCAGGGAGATATTGAGGATAGAGTCCAAAGAGGCCTTCACTTCTTCCCAGAAACAAGCTATAGCTGGACAGTCTTTAAACATGTGAACGTCAGATGCTTCTGGCAGGCCGCATTTATTGCACTTTTTCCCCCGACTGGTACTTGTATAACTTTAGGGGAGACAAGTAAGCACGATGTACCGTAAAGAGGTGATTTTGCCTTAGCCAAGCTGGTTTCACTGTTTTATACAGGAGATTAAACGAGTCAATCCACAGCTGTTCACATTGGGCCTCAGTCTCTCCACCCCATAGCACACCTGGAAGTTTACAATCTCCATCTATCTCCTCCAAAAGCAACCGGTACCAAATTGAAATCTCCCTGCTGCCCCCTGGTTTTGTCACCAGCTGCTGTTCAAAGTTGCTGGTTTTGCCCACGGGGACCCCCTTCCTATATAATGGTTGGGCCCAACTATTCAACTGCATATACTTAAACCTAGAAAGGCCCGACCCAACTTTCTCCAACAACTCATCCCAAGTTATCATGTTACCCCCTGACAACAAGTCTCCCCAAATCGCTATCCCGGCATCCCTTAAGGGCATTGCCAGGCTATCCTTGAGACAAGGTGGGGTACCCGGTGAGTCCCACATAGGTGCATAGTTTGAAAAATAATTTATCCCTATTTTGTTTCGGATTTTTGACCAGCTTTTGGTCAAAGATTGTAAAAATTTTAATTTCACCTTCTTAAAGAATTTTTGGTCCCCAAACTTAAAGAGAAAACCGTCAGCTGGTAGATCGGCGCCCTCTAGCATAGCCCGAAACATTACCCCTCTGGATGAATCTATAGGTGTTTTTAAGAGCATTCTAGAAAATGAGAGTTGGAAGGCCCATGCGTAATATTGCTGGTCCGGTGGAGCGAGCCCTCCCTTCTCCCGTCTTCGCCTTAACTTCTTCCATGCCAGTCTTGTGGTTTTATAATTCCAAATAAAGGAGTTAATCTCGTCTGACATTTGTCCAACCGTTTAGTATCAAATGCCAGGGGGATCGAATTGAAAAGAAACGTATATTTAGGAAGGATAGACATTTTTATTAAGTTTGTCCTCCCCAAGATGGATTAGGGGAGGTGAGCCTAAGACTTTAACTGTTTTTGGCATTCTTTTGAGACCCGGCCTAGATTATTTTCTGCGATTTTACCCACCTCTTGAATAATTCTGACACCAAGATATCGCATGGTGGTGGTCACAGCAAGATGTAATGTGGTGGTGTTCCCAGCCATGATGTCAGTTTTATTGGCATTCACTTCATACCCCGAAATTCTCCCAAACTCCTCCGCTTTCTTGAAAACCATAGGAAATGCAAGGACGGTGTCAGATGTCATGATAAGGATATCATCTGCATAAAGTGCTACCCTTCTTTCTCACCCACCAAATCTAAACGATGGAATGTTGGGCTCCTCTCTTAAAATTTGAGCAAAGGGCTCAATATAGAGATTAAAAAGGAGGGGGGAAAGCGAACAGCCCTGCCTTGTGCCCCTTGTTATATTAAAGGCCTCTGTCAAGGAGTTATTAACAAGTAGTCTCGCCATTGGTGCTTTGTATAGGAGTGCTATCGCTCGACGGAACCTCTCACCTAAGTTGAATTTATCCATGACCGCCGCCAAGTAGGCCCAATTAACTCTATCAAAGGCTTTTGTTGCATCCAATGTAAGGGTAGCCAAAGGAAGAGAAAAAGTGGATGCAATATTGATGGCCCCCACTAGATCATGTGTCAAATCTGCCATTTGTCGCCCCTTTATGAAGCCTTTCTGATCTTGATGTATGATAGAGCCAATGACACCCCCCAATCTGTTAGACAGGATGGTCGCAAAGATCTTATAATCTGTATTGAGGAGTGATATCGGGCGGTAAGACCCACACTCCGTCAGATCTTTCCCGGGTTTAGGTATCAGGACTACTGTCGCATCACTCCATGATTTTGGGGGGTCCGCTCCTTCCATCAAAATGTTGTTAAAGATAGTCGCTAAAAATGGGGTAATAGCCACACAGAGGGTGTGGTAAAGCTCCCCGGGTAGACCATCAGGACCCGCCGCCTTCCCCCGCTTTAGGTGACTGATGACTCTGCTCACTTCTTCCTCCGAGATCTCTGCCTCCAACCGCATGCTATGGTCCGGTGAAAGTCTAGGCAGAGAAACTGTATTGAGCCAGGCTTTTATCCCTTCATGGTCTTCCCTAATATCTTCCTTGTAAATTTTCTGAAAGAAGTCTTGAAATGCCATCCTGATATCTGAGTTGGAGACCCTGGGAGCAGCTTCACCCTCCACCCGTATCTCTTTAATATAGTTATGTGCTTGATCAGCTTTAATCTTCCCAGCTAGGACCTTACCTGCCGCCTCCCCAAACTCAAAGTGGGACAGTTTGCTTGCTTCC
Organism: Lissotriton helveticus; assembly: GCF_964261635.1. Taxonomy (NCBI): domain Eukaryota; kingdom Metazoa; phylum Chordata; class Amphibia; order Caudata; family Salamandridae; genus Lissotriton; species Lissotriton helveticus. The sequence goes on along the minus strand of NC_136069.1, from coordinate 1,496,210,055 downwards.
CACCTCCTAGCTACCCTAGTTTGTAAAATAGTTTCAAGTTGGTTTTTCAATGAGGCCAATTTATCTTGTTCTCCACTTCCACCTATATGATTACCTAGGTTTTGATTGATGGACTTCATTTCGGCCTCAAGTTTGTTAATACTATCCCTATACAATCTTCTTCTGAAGGAGGCTCTATTAGTGGTGCAGCCCCTCCAAAAGGCCTTCAAGGCATCCCGCACGAAGTTGCTACTAGAAGAGTCTATGTTGGATTCAAGAAAGCATTGGGTCTCCACTTGGAGGGACACAATTTCATCCTCCTCTAATAAGATTGTCCGGTCGAAAGACCAAGAAGAGTGACCAGGCTGCTGTCCTACCTTTAGGCTGAAAATGATAGCCGAGTGATCAGAGAGGTGGGAAGGAAGGTATGTTATGTCTTCCAACCGGTCTTTAAGACTGTGGCTAAACAGCGCATAGTCTATCCTCGATAGGTGCTTATATTTAAAGTTCCGGAAGGAAACCCCTAGTTTATCCCCTGCCCTTTCCCTCCAAAGATCGACAACCCCCAACTGAGCCATTATTGTCACCAAGGCTTGTCTGGATTTCGAAAGAACGCAAGCTCTTGAGTTAGCGGACAAGCTTAGGATTTAAAACAACTTTAAAATCCCCTACCCAGATTACGGGGTCTTGAGAGGCTAATAGATGACCATAGATGATTTCCAAAAATGTAGGGTGACCGCTCGAGCCTGCCCAGGCGAGGTCGCCCCACCTACGCCGATCCTGCCTGCTGCTGCCAGCACCATGCCCTGCTGCCCTGCTGACGGCTGCGCTCTCCTGCTACCTCCGTTTTTGCCGCTGCCTGCCTGCCATCCACTGCGTGCCTGGTTCCCCTGTCGCCTGCTGTCACCCCGTATTTTTCTGTACCCCTGCTGTGTGCCTGTTGCCTCCCCTGCCCGCCGCCTGTTCACCCTCTCCTCCTGTTACCCTCTCCCCCGCTTCGGCTGCCCTCCCCCTCCGGGGTGCTCTTGCCACCTTCTTCCCGCCACTGCCCTCTGGCGCCTCCGCCCCCCCTCCTGCCCATTGGCCGCCCCGCTCCCGCCACCCAGCTGACCCGCCCTCCCGGCTCCTCACTTATGACGCCCCCTCAGCGACCGCGCAGCGGACGCGCGCAGCGGGAGCACCGATTGAGCGCCGAAGGTGCGCCAAAGGTTAGCCCGTCTGCGCCCGTCCGCGCCTGGCGCGCGCCCAGCGCCAGGACCCCTGGCCCCCACCAACGGAAGCCGACCCGACGGACCTACAACGCCACCGAACTCAACGCACTCAACACCGGCCGATCCCCGGCCTGCTACCGAGCCACACCGAGACGCACCCACGGACCCTTCAGCTGCCACTCCTGCAAGTTCACCTGCAACCGGACCCACGCCACACCAGCACCCACCAAGCCGAACTCCAGCAGCACCCACCTGAAGTGCATCCTGCTCAACACCCGCTCCGTCCACAGGCACGCCATCGAGATCTGGAACCTACTCGACACCACAGCCCCAGACGTCGCCTTCTTCATGGAAACCTGGATGAACGCCTCCTCAGCGCCCGACATCGCCATCCCGGACGGCTACAAGATCATCCGGAGGGACCGCGTCAACCAGACAGGAGGAGGCATCGCCATCGTCCACAGGAACACCATCCGCATCACGACCGACACCAACGATACCCTTGCACCCGCCGAACACCTGCACTTCCAGATCCACGTCAACCCCAGGACCACCCTCAGAGGCACCCTCATCTATAGACCCCCGGGACCACGTACACATTTCAGCGAAGACATCGCCGACTTCATCAGCCCGCACGCCCTCCCCTCCGCCGACTACATCCTCCTCGGGGACCTCAACTTCCACCTGGAGAACAACAACGACCACAACACCACCACCCTGCTGGACAACCTCGCCAACCTCGGACTCAAGCAACTGGTGACCACCCCCACCCACTACGCCGGACACACACTCGACCCGGTCTTCTCTTCCAGCAAGGACATCGCCTTCAGCCACGCCACGGGACTCCACTGGACGGACCACAGCTGCGTCCACTTCAGCTTCAGAAGGACCACGCTCCACCATCACCAGCAACAGGTTCCCCGCAGAAACTGGAACAAGATCACTGCAGACCAGCTCGCTACTTCCCTGAGCAAGCACCCTCCCACCAGCACAACGAACCCCAACCAAGCGGCCACGAACCTCACGAAATGGATCAGCGACTGCGCAGACGACCTCGCCCCGCTGAAAACCCCGCCTAGCAGACTCGGCAGCAAGAAAGCACCATGGTTTAACAACGAACTCAAGAGCTCCAAGAAGAACTGCAGAGCACTCGAGAAAACCTGGCGCAGAGACCCAACACCGGACAACATGACTGCCCTCAAGCTCGCCACCCGAAAACACCACCAACTGATCCACGCCACCAAGAAAACCGCATTCAAGGAACGACTGGAGAACAACGCACACAACAGCAAAGAACTCTTCAACATCGTGAAAGAGCTCTCCAACCCCAACGCCGGAAACAACGACATCACCCCTTCGCAAGACCTCTGCAACTCCCTCGCCTCCTACTTCCACAACAAGATCGCGGACATACACAACAGCTTCAGCACTCAACCGACGCACGCCACGTCCGAACCACCGCCCCCCACAACCACCCTCCGTGCCTGGACCCCGATCAGCACCGAAGACACCGTCAACACGATGAACTCCATCCACTCCGGATCTCCGACAGACCCCTGCCCTCACCACGTCTTCAACAAGGCCGACGCTGTCATCGCACCCCACCTGCGGGACATCATCAACACCTCCTTCGACACCGCTACCTTCCCGGAGAGCTGGAAGCACGCCAAACTCAGCGCCCTACTTAAGAAGCCATCAGCCGACCCCACCGACCTCAAGAACTACCGCCCCATCTCGCTGCTCCCGTTTCCGGCAAAAGTCATCGAGAAGACCGTCAACAAGCAACTGGCCGCCTTCCTCGAGACGAACTGCTCCCTCGACCCCTCGCAGTCTGGCTTCCGGGCCAACCACAGCACCGAGACCGCCCTGATCGCAGCTACCGATGACATCCGAGCCCTGCTCGACAACGGAGAAACGGCGGCCCTCATCCTCCTGGACCTCTCCGCGGCCTTCGACACTGTCTGCCACCGTACCCTAGTACAGCGCCTCAGCAACGTCGGAATCCAGGAGAAGGCACTGAAGTGGATCATCTCCTTCCTCGCCGGAAGGACACAGAGAGTCCGCCTCCCCCACCGAAGTCATCTGCGGTGTTCCTCAAGGCTCCTCGCTCAGCCCAACACTCTTCAACGTCTACATGAGCCCCCTCGCAGCCATCGCACGCCAGCACAACCTCAACATCATCTCCTACGCCGACGACACCCAGCTGATCCTCTCCCTCACCAACGACCCCACCACCGCCAGAGCCAACCTACACGAAGGGATGACAGACGTTGCCAAGTGGATGATGAACAGTCGCCTGAAACTGAACTCGGACAAGACAGAAGTCCTCATCCTGGGATCTTCACCCTCCGCCTGGGATGACTCCTGGTGGCCCCCCGCCCTGGGCAGCGCACCCAAACCCACAGACCACGCACGCAACCTGGGCTTCATCCTGGACTCCTCCCTCTCCATGACCAGACAAGTCAACGCCGTCTCCTCGTCGTGCTTCAACATCCTGCGCATGCTACGCAAGATCTTCCGATGGATCCCCACCGAGACCAGGAAGACGGTCACCCAGGCCCTCGTCACCAGCCGTCTGGACTACGGCAACTCCCTCTACGCCGGAACCACCGCCAAACTCCAGAAGAGACTCCAGCGGATCCACAACACCTCAGCACGACTCATCCTGGACATCCCCCGCCGCAGCCACATCTCCGGACACCTGAGAGACCTGCACTGGCTCCCGGTCAACAAGAGAATCACCTTCCGGCTCCTCACCCACGCACACAAAGCCCTACACAACCAAGGCCCAGGATACCTCAACAGCCGCCTCAACTTCTACGCTCCCAAACGCCATCTTCGATCGACCAGCCACGCCCTCGCCGCCGTCCCCCGCATCCGAAGAGCCACCACAGGAGGAAGGTCCTTCTCCTACCTGGCCGCCAAGACTTGGAACTCCCTTCCGACCCACCTCCGCCTGACCCAAGACCACCTCGCCTTCAGGAAGCAGCTCAAGACCTGGCTGTTCGAGCAGTAGCGGACCCCCTCCCCCCAGCGCCTTGAGACCCTCCGGGTGAGTAGTGCGCTATATAAATGCTTTGATTGATTGATTGATTGATAGGGTCATCCTGGTTTGGACCATAGTATCCTACCAGAGAGTACATTAAATCTCCCATCAGGACCCTCAGAAAGAGCCATCTCCCACTATGGTCCTCCTTGACTTCCACAATTTGAGCCTTTGCTTGTTTTTTAAAAATAAACAAAACACCTCTGATGTTCGCTGATTGGTCTGTACAGGCATAGGTGTCTATCCATTTCTGTTTCTTTAAAATCGCTGCGGTCTCAACTTTAAGGAGATGTGTTTCCTGAATGGCAATGACCTGCGCTGGGGAATCTCTCAAATATTGAAGTATTTTTTCCCTCCTACTCCTAATGCGCAGGCCATTGACATTCCAGGATAAGTATTGCATCAGCGACATCCTGCTTTCACACCCCCCTCACATAACTCCATTCTTCTCTGGTCAGAGTACCTGGAGCCCTGACAGCAACCCCAATGTGGCCTGGGGAAGAAAGTTTAAAAAGACTGCGCTTACACTGGCATCTGAGGAAATTTTTTATTTTCACTCCCGCAACCCCACGTGGCTCCCCCCCCCCCCTCACCTCCTGGAAAACCCATCCCTCCTTACACTGGCCTGGTGTGTGGCCAGTTTTACGCCCTCTAACCGGCCCCTCTCCTCTACCCCCCATCTGTAACTCAATCGGTGTTAATAAATCATTTGTGTCTGAACGTATAAATCTAATAGTGTGTAAAAAAAAAAAAAATGTCCCCTTCCCTTTTTTCTTTTCATTTATTATTTTTTTTCCCCTTTCTTCTTCCCTTTTTGTTTCTCTCCCCCTTTTCTTTTTTTTTATAATTCATTTATTTTCAATTTACTCCTATGTGGATCTAATAGAAGTTTAAAGCTTAGGTTAATTTTGATATCATATGGGCATTGTGGGGGGAATATGTCTTGCCTCTAATTAGGGTGCATTTCCAATCTCAGGTTGACTCAGTTTCTCAGCTTCCTGTCCCCCCCTCGAGTAAAGTCTTTTATAGACTCCAACATCTCATCAGCCTCAAAGGGGGTTCTAAGATTATGCATCTTGTTGTTAAACATAACCCGTAGAAAATCGGGGAATCTCATTTGTACCGTGGCCCCCAATGCCCTAAACTTCTCCATCCTCTGGCCTAGTTCCCATTGCCTATCTAGCGTAGTCTTAGACCGGTCCGAGCGAATCTCAAACTGGAAATCCAAGTCAAGGCTTTAAGAGCTTTAGTTTTCAGGGCCAGGTTTAATATTTTTTCTTTAATTGAGTAGGTAAGAAAGTTAACGAGTATCTTTCTTGGCTTTACCCTCCCAGGGTTTAAGCGGAAAGGGTCCCTGTGTATCCTTTGTATATCTTTTTCCAAGATGTCTGAGGGCTCCTCCAGATTTAGTGCACCTTTTAATAGTGCCACCACAAAGGTCTTGATGTCATTGCCTTCTTTCCCTTCCGGGACCTTCAGAAGCCGGAGATTATTCCTCCTTGAATAATTTTCTAGGGACTCCACTCTCTCTCGAACTGCGTCCCCCTCCCTTCTCAGGATTTGAATTTGCAGCTCAGCTGATCCCAGACTTGCCTTAAGCGCATGCACGGACCCTTCCAGTACCTTGTAGTGTAGTTCCTATTATCCCAATAGGCTCTGCGCATTGGAATAATACCTTCAATAGTATAGGCCTAGACCAGACGTTAACTAGGTCTACTACTGTCGATATTAGACTTAAAGTTTTGGGTTTGCCAGCTAGCTCAGAGTTCACTAGAAACTTTCTCGAATAGGCAAGGAGGAGTTGAACCTCCCTGGATAGACAAGAAGGGATTTAGTTTCTGACAACCATAGAACATGACAACTTTGCTCTCCCCTAATCAAGAGTGTATCTCGAGAGTCGTGTGAAAACAAAAGGCAATTTATTTTACTCAGTCAGTACGTGCATTCTTAGTCTCATCAGATTGTAGAGAAAAGGAAGAGACGGGCGTGTTCAATAAAAGATGGTATTTATTGATCAGTCTCTTTTCTCATACAAGAGAAATGGATCGATATTATTGCAATACTTATGGTTAAGTAAAGTGCATACATTAAAAGCAGAAGTATAAAATAATACTGTAAAAACATTGATATGGTTTCTAAGCCATATGAAGGTTTAAAATGAATAAGATATATTACATACACATATACATTTGACTAATCGTACTCAACTGGTGTTTCTAACTACGCCTACCCCGTGTACCTGACCTAAGTCTAATGCGTGGGCGGGAATAGAAAGTTACAGTTTAAGTTAAGTTTGTTTTGCCAAGTGACTGACTGAAGAATTCTCTGTGAGGGGTTATTCAGTTCTGTACCTGGAATCTAGGATGGATGAGGGATGGTATCTCTCGTCTCTGGTCTCGATATTCCAGGCTGCCTGCGAGGGCTACCCGGAAGCGCCGGAGCTGGATTTCTCGGCAGGAGAAAGCAGCGTCTCGTTCTCAGCGCGTCAGGAAAGGCGGGGCTGCGCCAGCGGGGTCTGCTCTGCTCTGGGCTTGGGCAAGTCTGGCTGCTCCGATCTCGTCACCACCGCGTGTGTTTGCATAGGGCAATATCGGTAATATTTATACCTTTAAGGTGCCGAGATTGACGTAAGAATGGACATAGATACGTCAATAAGGATGTCATACGACCAGGTCGTTAGCACATTCTTTTGCTGAAGTTCTCGGTGAAATCAAAACAATGGCCGCAGGGTTTCTCCCAGGTTGTCATAGGTTTGATTTGTTTTGAGAACTCCGTATGCCTTATCAGGGGCTGGAGGAATATCGCTTGTCTAATTAGATGGCAAGCGTTATGACCTAATCAGATAACACGCTCCTGTGCCGTAGTGTGGCTTTATCAGATAACGGTTCCTGCATCATGGGGGTTTTCTGCCTCATGGGATGGCTGCTAGTTAACTTGTTAGTTTGTTAACCAGAATAGGGTCAGGAATAGGGGGATCGATACAGAACCTATAGGAATACATCACACCCACTCCACGCTAACTATGGACATATTTACTAATCTATGCATAGTAAAACATACTGTAGAGTATCGTGTATACCTTACCACCCCAAAATACATAAATGCATTTTGAAATTATCAAATATACGGAAAAAAAAAAGCATTTACATGTATTGTATGCACTCAAGCTGTGAAATAATGCTAAAGTAATCACGCATTTGTATACATTATTGCTAAATGGTATATGAGAATTTACACATGAAATGGCTCTTAATACAGAAAAAAGTTTCGAGACCATTCCATCACAGAATAAAATAATTATGAACATACCAGCGGGCAGCTAATGTCTATAAGCTATCTAAAAGTAGAAATCTTAGTTCTCTAAGAATAGTTCTTACTTTAAGCAGAAAATAAGTGTCCCGAAAAATTCGTAAAAATATTTTGGGGCTGCTGAAAAAAAATTTGCTGTCGGGGGAGGAGCCAAGCTCGCGTCCGAGATGGCCTCGTTTTAGCTCGGCTCCGTTCGCTTTCCTGTCTGGAACGTCTATTCTGTGTTTTATCCTGCCCCGGGAAGTATTCTTTTATAGACTATGGAACTACGACATTTCACAGGCACTTACCGTTTGATCCGTTTGTTCCTGGGTGCCACGGATCCTGGGCTGCACCCTTGTCTGCTTCGGGGCCTCCGGAGCGAGCAGGCCTGACACTCCTTGGCGGCGCCTGGGCGGGGCGGAGCGCTGTGGCCGGCCCTTGGTGGCGGTGTGGGTTCGGTCGGAGAGGCCGATGTGCAATTAGACCGATTACGGCTATCCGGGCCTGATCCGGCGGTCCTGCGGCCTGGTGTTGGGGCGCTGCCTTCCATGGACGGGGTTGACCGTGTATGTGGCCCGTCTCCCCTTTGTTCTCCGGTCCGGCCATTTTGAGTCCCTCCGCCCGGACTCGGAGAACGGAGCCGGTAGCGTGTGGGGATCCGGCGACCCGCCTTCTTCTGGTGGCCCCCCTTCCTGCTCTGGTGGTGCCTCTGCTGGTGGTCGGCTGTATCCTGTTTGCCCCGCTGGTGTCCGGACGGGGGTCGGAGTTTGCCGCGGCCCCGCCGGGCTTCTAAGATGGCGGCCGACCCCATGTCTCATGGACTGGCCGAGACTGGCGACGCTGATCCGCCGCATGGCACGTTTGCTGAATACCGTAAAGGTGAGCCTACACTTGGCGACATCCTCGCCGCCTTGCGCTCCTGGAGTGCTCCCATGGCCGCGCCTATCATTGACCTGGAGGAGGATCATTTTGCCGGGCCTGCCGAGCATCCCCCGGTGTGTGCGGCTTCATCTCTGTTGTGTACTGCTGGAACTTTCCTGGAGGTCGTGGGCCCGGCGGCTGCCGTTGGTGTGGGTGTGCGGATGTCCGCTGCCCTCCTTCATCCTGTGCTCCCCCCTGTACAGGGGGTCCGCCGGCCGGGTCCCGTCCGGACCGGCCTTGTTGGATCTCCCTTTCCCTTTTTGCCTCGAATGGCCGAACGAAGATCCTGTCATTGCTCCGCCGGATCGGCTTCCCTCATATTGTCGTCGGAACTGTGCCTGCATTGCCTGAGGTGGTTGCCGTCCTTTCCGGTTCATCCGGGTCACAATCGATATGACTTGTGTGGATTGCCGATCGGACTCCCTGTTATTCACCTCCTGTTCCACATGATCTGGTTCCTTGTGCGTTGGACGACTACAGCTTGGGATAAACAAGGACAGGGTTGAGATGAACTTGCCTCGGTGGACTGTTATCTTGCGGTATGATCGGATGATCCGTTTGTAACTGTATGACTATGTTCGATTCTCCTTCGTGTTCCTGGAGCTTATCCTTGTGCTTATTATCTTCCCGTGGGTTCTGCGTATTTTCGGACGGGAGGGTGGGAGCTGATGGGGTTTTGATTATATGGCTCCTCTCCCGTTGCTACTTCCCTGTTTTCCCCTCTTTTTTTGTCTTTGTGGTTCTTGCTTACTTTTATCTCTTCTATATTTCGGGTTCTGATTAGGGCGACAGGCACGCTGCCGGGGGGTAGGCCATAGCCTTCTGCAGGGGTGCAGGGTGGGATATCCGGGGTGGGGGGGGGGTCTGTTGTATTGTGTTTTCCCCTCAATCCTTTTTTGGTTCTATGGCTCTTATGTATCCCCTTTTTTCGAGACGCGGTGTCGGCATGTGGCCCCCTGGGGTGTTTTTGCTAGCATGGGCCTTCTGGTATTCCTGCCGTCACGGTTTACTACGCATTCATTCCTCCTGTTACCACTGGTTCCATGTGCTGATCTATTCTTGAGTGCTTCGTTAGCCGTGGGGCGCATGCAGTGATGCTGCGTTCTTACTTCTCCCCCCCCTTTTTTTTTCCTATGTCTTTTCCCCCCCTTTTTTTCCCCTCTCCCCCTTTTTCTTTCCTCCCCTGGGTTGTTGTGGCAGAGGGCTCTTTGTTTTGCAAGCCTATTTTTAGTTCTGTGTATTATTGTGTGTTTTCGTAGTGGTGGGAGGGCGCTGGGCAGCGGTTGCATTTGCTTATTACTGTGGGACTCACGTTCTGACTTTGCCAAAATGTACCTGTTCTTTTTGAATTTTCCTGTGTTCGATACTGCTGCTTGTTCGCGGCCCACCACGGCCCTCTGGACTTTACGGATTGCCCTTATTCTGAGACACCCTTTCTTCTATTATAAAATCAACCTTCTCTCATCCTGTACGTGATGGTTGCTCGGTGGCTTCTTGCCTCTGCTTCTCATATGGATTGCTGTGATGTCCTGTGGGAGCTTCTGTATTGCCTGCTATGTTTCTTTTATTGTGGTGGCCGGCCCGATGGGTTGTAGGCCCGTATCTGTGAGCGCTTTCTGTACAATAAAGGTTTTAAAAAAAAATAAAAAAAATTTGCTGTCCGTGAACTGGAGGGAAAATTGTTCATGGTATTTTGCTATTCTAGTTGAAGGCCAAATTCAGGGAACGCCGTGTACGAGCTTGCTCAAAAGTCTCTATTTCTGCTCTGGTGAGAACATCATATCATTTAGACTCTCGAAAAAGTTGTCAACAGCTTCCTGGGAGAGTTCCACTAACTCGGAAATAGGTGTAACCATGCATTCGTGCGCATGATTGTCTCCATTGACATTCCGATTTGGATTGCTGACAGAAGGTCGTACCTGATCGATGCTGCTTTCATTTTGAACCTCACTACCCCTTAATCGTAGTGGTGAAGCTTCCACGAATACCGTCATCAGGATTGGTAGCCGTTGAGGGCAGCACAAAGCATGAGCCTTTGTTGGACTCAACAATGTTTCTGCATCCATTGGCGCATCCGATTGTAGCGTCAGACAGGTGTCTAACACGCATTCTTCTCCGCATAGCAGGCACCTTAATACAGGTAAAACACATCGATGCCACATTGGTCGAAATGAAAGAAACCAAGTCATGTTCAGGTCTCTAAGCCGGGGTAGTCCCAGGATTTTTGATATCCGGTCCCGGTATCCAATGGCTAGGATTGTTTCTTCCCTTGTCGCAGGTGTTTTGTCTGTGACATGGTTTGCCATAACGAAATATAAGGACTAAGAATAGGATTCCTGCAATTAGTCCTAAAATGAGGGGAAGTCCGCCAAAAATCGAATGGACGAAATCTGGAAAAATACCCAGTATGGTTTTGAATAGTGTTAATGCCATCGAAAATACTGTCTTAAATACTTTTGAGACTCCACTGGTATCAGAAATATTTAAGATTTCATTCAGGATTTCTGCGAAATGTATGGGGGAATTAGGCGATAACAATGAATGTATCTCTGCAGTCGTCCTTGCGACTAGGAGATCATACGTTTCTTTTGATGACGTGAGCCTTGTCGGCGTCTGAAGAAGCACTGTTTTCATTCTGCTTAAAGTATCTATTCAAATAGAAGTAATTTTCAAGTTGGGCCATGCCCTTGCCTCCCTGTCTGGAAAGGAGCTGGGGAACAATAAGCGTCCACAGCACTTGACCTTCGCAGTCGTAGTTACGAGATAAGGAGTCCCGGGCATAAGACTACAGCATCTGCGGTCCACAATTAGAATGTAACTCCCATTATAGAGTCTTTGAAAGAATGGTTCTATCTCTGTAGCAGGTGTGCCTAGCTGGTGACATGAAAGGTTATTTGAGTTCCCTTCACAGGCTCCATGCAAACTAATTCCGTTACACAGAAGTGTACCGCTTAGTGACATCGCACAATTATCGCCACTAAGAAACACTTTCTGTCCTTTATTACTGACACATGCATGTGAATAGGGCAGGTTCCATGTTGTTTTAATGTACCCTTTTCCCAATTTTTCGTACATGCCAGCCTGTATATATTTTTGGCAGTATTGAAACCTGAAGGTTGAGATTGAAATATTAATTATCCCATGTATTATCCATTCACTGACAGGTCGTTCTGACATTGTCACTGGTAATCTTTCGAGTTTCTCAATGCTCAGGATTGTATAATCAGCACTCTTCTGGGCCATACTGATTTGTTTATCAGTAAGGTTAAAGATATTGAAAAGTGACGTTGTGTTGATTAAACGCCAAGGCACATAGCCTGAACGCAGATTTTGTAACGTCCAGCCAAGCTGTACAATAGAACGCAATTGAGACTGACCGTGTTGTAACAACAGTAAGTCTTGCGATATTATGTCGATTGCTGAAGACACAATGCTGTCCAGAGAAAAAATTCTGGAGGACAGAGTCATTAACCCATTGTCCACTACAGAAAGTGATTTTTCCAAATTAATACGGTCAATTTCCCGTATTCTTTCTGCTGTCTCAATTTGAGTAACCTTCCAGGCCTCGTTGTATGCTGCATATACAGAGGCTGCTATGAAACGTTTCTGACGCTGTTTGCGCGGTCCCATAATGAAATCACGCATGTCAGCACCATCAGTAAGTAAAGTTAGGTGTTGCTTAATTTCTGCCAGTGTGGAAGTCTGTAGCCATTGAAGGCATAATTTGCCCACACTGTAGGTGGTTATTATTCCTGGGTGTTGTCTTTGGGAATATCTAGGGTATGGCCTGGTCATTTTGAACCCCTGTGTTTTGTTCAGGAATCTGTCTTGACAGTTATTAGTATCTGTGGGCCAGATCAACCACTGTTTCCAATCAGGATGTGTTCTGTTTTGGTTTAATACATAATTTACGTCTATCTCTTCATCTGTGGAGCTATTGCTGTTCAATGTTGGTTCTGGAATAGACGGTTTATTTAAGTCTTTGATTTTGGCTAAGCCAAGACAGGTAGTTTGTTGAACAGTGTCATTTAAAAATATAATTTGTTCTGGGATCATGCAGGCTCTAAACAAAGATTCTATACCCTGTACTTGCCATTCTTTTGTGCCCCAAACACTTTTCAATTCAACATTTTTGTCCCAATAATCAAAACCAAAAGTATTCATTTGTTCAAAGAATGAGTCTGAATATATCAATTTTGTGTTGGTTATCATGGTCTTTGTCCCTGTCTTATTTGACAATTTGAAATAAAATGTTTCAGCATTACTTATGTTAAAACCTGAAAAGTATGAATATTTGTCGTAAACGGTTCTTGAGCTTCCTTTTGGAGGGGTTGCACAATGTTCCCATTGATTATAATTTAAAACATTTCTAGGTTGTGCAGATCTATGTAGAAAATGGTTACCATAGTGGTTATAACAGTACATACTATCATAATTTGTCGAACCCGGCAAATAATCATGTTTGGTAAATTTAGCAGACATCATTAAGTCAGACATCATATGGTTTATACTTTCAAAGTCCCAATCATCAGCAAATGTGCTTGGTTTTACGAAGTCACTCAATGAGATTTTAATTTGGTGTGGATATTTCAGGATTTCAACCGGACCATAGATTTCGTAGTCAGTGTTGTCCCATGCTACCCCACCCGGTATAGGATTGGCTGTGAAGTTGACTGAAGAAAGTTCTCTTTTCTCGACGTGTGAAGATGTGTGTGGTTTGAGGATCAAGTTGATTTTCTGACTTGCTGTGTCCATTTTAGCATATTTTCCCTCAATGAAGCGTCCCAAAGTTAGTATCATGATGAGCCAAAGTATGAGGATAAATGCACCAAAACCCACCCAAAATTCAATCCATGGAGAAATCAGATATGTTTCTTTCAGTTGTTTCAAAAGTTCTTTAGCTTTATCTTTAAAGGTTTTTGTTGATGGCTGTGTTTTTGATTCAGTGAAGTCCTCGGAGGAATCATCGAAGTTTATGAAGTAGCCGGATGCAGTTCTGTCAATTGTTCCAATTGCTTCAGGATTACTGTTTCTTGCATAGTCGTTTGTTACTTCATTATAGGTTGGTGTGTCTCTGCTAAATGTTTTTATTTGGGTGTTCAGAGGTCTAAGTTCCATTGCATTGTTGCATAGTCCTTGTTGTTCTTCTGTAGGCGTTTCGAATGTGATTAGCCTCTTTGTTAGGACCTCTGTACTGGTAGCAAACCTTGGTGTTCTGCTACTTATGGGGAGTCCACTTAGCCTACTATTTGTTATCGGCCACATGATTGTGGTTTTACCAGGTCAATGGATACAACTCGGTTCTCCTTTTTACCAGCAAGCGGCGGTAGTACAACTGATCTTGTCCCGTTGACAGACAAGACAGGAACTGCTTTTTCTGTAAGAAGGCCCAAATTCCTTCTTTACCGCGATCTTTTCTCTGACTAGATCCCCGACTTTTGGAATCCAGACAGGTCTTGCTGGGACAGGTGGTGGTTCTTCAGTGGTTGTTGGCTGCTGTTTCAACTTTATGTTGCTCAGGTCTTTTCTTGTTTCGTTTAAGTCCTGTAAAATAGCCAAACGATCTTTGATATCAAAGCTTTTTTCCTTTACCACTGAAGTCTGACTGTCAAGGTCAGAGATTAACATCCTAGTTCCAAATAATAATTCGTACGGACTGAATCCCTTCAGAGAATTTCTTGGCAGGTTATTTAGACTACGTTGGACACTTATTAGATGTTTGACCCACCCAGCTCCCGAACCTAATATCCTTTCCGTTATAGATTGCTTTATGCCTTGGTTTTTTCTTTACACCATCCCGTATCCCTCAGGAAGGAAGTGAGAAGATTCCCGCTGTGCTATGCTCATTTGGCCATGTTTCCCCTCAAGCTGGAGGGCTCGAGTGAAAACAATGGTCAAACGTAGCATGCTCTTAGCGTATATGCCATTTAGACTCGCAAATCTTTGTATAACAGTCCAGACGTCAGCCGAGTGCTGGTGATCTTCATTATAAGTGGAAACTAGCCTGTATATGTTAATCGCAAGCCTTGCTTTTTACTGTTGATTTTTTCTGGAGTGAAACGACACGGTATTACACCGTTTCTCTCACCACTGCGATTCCTGTTGCAGTTTGGGCACTTTTTTACAAACATGGTGTGATGCAGGCTCATGCCTGGCCACCAGTACCTTGATTGTAATTCTTCCAGAGAATCTTTTAGTTTGAGGTGTCTGAGACCCTCGCCCATATGTGCGTCTGCGATTAACAAGTTTCTCCTGTCCATGTTTGGAATCACTCTATCCCCCACTCCAGGGATTCGAGCAAAAGGGACGGAGTTTGCATCGATTATGTATGTATAATTGAGTGGATAGTTGATCGGTAGCGCTGAGGAGTCGCCTTTTGATGACGTTTTCACTGCCAGCACTGTTTCACCGTCAATATACTTCACTGTACGCTTTTTTCGAGCTACGGAAGCCGATTTAGATGCTACCGCTGTGGCTGTTTCAGCCAATGAATTCCCTGCAACGTGAACGCCATCACGCTGATGACTCAGTGAGTGTGTCACGTGAGTCTTTGGTAGTTCTTTTTGTAAAAGAGCTATTTGTTCCCAGAGCAGTTTCTGCTTTATTGTTGCACCTGTGTCATCTTTGTAACCGTTTTGAATCCATGTCTGCAAATCGTTGTTATATGATTTGACGCAGTAATATGAATCGGACACTATAAGTGTCGGGAATTCGCGATCCGCATTATCTAGCGCCATTTTCAATGCTATTATTTCAGTTTGTTGTTCTGAATTAGTTTCTACTGAGTGTGTTTTTGTTAATAGAGGTTTTAGTTTACCTCCGCGCCACACTTCTTTTGTAATCTCACATGTGGGGTTGTATGCTTGTTCTCCCCAAACGGAGGGTTGAGCATGTCCGTCTGTATAGATTACACAAGCGTATTGTCGTAAGGGCAGAATGTCGATTGGCAGAGGGAATGTTCTTTCATATTCTAGATTTCTTAGTTCCTCTAGGTCTGGATCAAAGTAATAGTATACTTTGTCCGTTGTAATGGAATTTACCCATTGTATCCATTCCGGATTCAATGTTGTTGTTGGTAAATTACCCGGGGTTGTTAATGCCTCAAAGGCTGATTCTGCTGTTCTGACTGTGATATGTCTACCGTCCGCTTGATCTTTTTCTCTAGCTATTGCGGTTTGAACTGCATGAATAATTTTTTCTTTAATGCTGAATTTCTGTTCAGCTTCTGTGTACAAGTGTGATTTGAATGCAATTGGTACCTTTTCTCCCTCATTAGAGGTCAGGTATGTGAATCCGCATCTTCCTGGGATGACTCGAATCACAAGATTGCGTGTGTTATCACGTGTTTCTAATTTTGTTTTAATTAACATGTCTGTTTGTAAGGATCTCAAAATTTCTGTGTGTATTTGAGTCCAATTGGTTTTTTAAAAATCTGGTTTTATTAGATCATAAAGGGGTTTGACCCTTTCTGCGTAATTTGTAATGTATGTTCTTCCAAAATTTAGGAAGCCTAGAATTGACTGTAGGTTTTTTAGTGTTCTAGGTGCTTGGAGTACGGCACATTTCTCTAGAAAATTGTCAGCCAGGCTTTTGCCTTCACTTGATAATTCATATCCTAAGAACAGGACTGTCAGATGGGCAATTCTGGATTTTTTAAAGTTGAATTTGTAACCCTCTGCTGCGAACCCAAGTATTATGGTGTTCACTCTCTTCAAGTGAGTCTCCAAGTCATCATCTGTTAAGTATATGTCGTCGACATATGATAATGCTTCGTCGTCATATGTTTGTAGTAATTCTGTTACTCTCGCTGAGAATACTCCCGGGCTGTTCTTGTACCCCTGGGCTAACCGACAGAATTGTTTTTGAGTGCCATTTATTGAGAATGCAGACAAATATCTGCTCTCTGGTGCTATGTTTTGACAAAAGAATCCATTAGAGATGTCTAATGTTGTTTTGTATTTTTTGCGCACTATGTTATTCATTAGTGCAGCACTATGCGAGTTTTGCACTGCAAAAGTTTTGCAACATGAGTTAAGGTGTCGGTAATCCAAAACTAGACGATATGAATTGTCTGGTTTGGAGACCGGAAACAAAGGGTTGTTCATTTGTGAGGTGCAAGTTTCAATCACCCCCTGGTATTCTAGCTGATCTAGGATTTCTTTTACCTGTTTCTTAGCTTCTTGCTTAATTGGGTACTGCCTCTGTGCAGTAGGTTGTGATTTTAACTGGATTTTGTGAGGAGGAGAGTCCTCATCCCATCCTACGTGATTTTTATATAAAGCAGGAGCTAGGGCTACTGCCCACTTTCTAGCAAGTGTGTATTTTTTATGAATTGGGATGTGATTTGAGAAGGCAGGCATAATTATTTCTTCGCCATGAGGGCAATCCCTGACAAACTCTGGTGGCCAGTCTTTTTCAGCTAGAAGGATGTCATAGCCCTTGGAGAGATTATCCCAAAATAGTGCCCTTATTTTTCTAGTCTTATCCCCCTCTATACGTAAAGTTATTTCATATATTTTGTGAGGTTTGCTAACTCTGGTGTCTGCAGTTTCCACTTGAAGATATTCATTTGTGTCCACTGTCTCCAGATGATTCATAAGGACTTTGCGAGCTATGCTCACTTCTGCTGCGCTGTCTAGCATTGTCTGAGCCCATTCTCCGTTTTTCAGTTGTGTCCTCAGTATTCTCGGCATTGTTGACTACCTTGATACTAGCTACCTTCTTTTTTGGAAATTGTAATTTCTTTTTTAGCTGAGCAGGTTCCTTGTCTTTGGACTTGGCGTGCTCTTCTCTTTGTTCTGATCGTCCTCTTCTTTCCGATTTCTGCGAGGAAGTCTGAAAAGATTGAGAGGGACGTGTATCAATGTCTTGATATCTATCAGGCTTCTTTATATTATCCCTATTTCTAAGGTTATATCTTTTCCCAGAGGGGTCACTTTGGGGTGACCTGTGTCTTTGGTTCGGAGATTTTTCTCTCCGCCGAGGAGACCTTCCTCTGGACTGGAATTTCTTTTCTTTAGGATTGGATTGTTTGTTTCCATCCCAGCTCTTTTTTTGTGATGTTGAATTATTATTAAAAAATATTTTTTCAGGACTTTCAATCAGTTGTGGTTTTACTGGTATTCCACCTAAACTATCTCTACCTAGTTCCTCATAGGATTTTTCTATAATTCTGGCAATTTCAGCTGGTTGGTCTGCTATATCTGTCTCCTTTAACCTCTGGCGGATCGCCACGTTTGCTGCTTCTCCCTTTATGTTGGCTAATAATATAGCCGAGACCTGCTTGAAGTCTTTTAGTAATTTCATACCAAGAGTTAAAGCGGGCTCTGGACCATATTCGTCTTGAATTTGTTTTAGCACCTCTGGTATTACCGAAATGGATGGAATACCGTGCGTTTTTGTGTAGATGGAAGCAAAGACTGTACCCCAAGTGTCACAGTCCTCAATGTGTGGTGCGATTCCCATTGGAAGACAGATAGTCAGAATCCTGTGTTTTTCTAACGGGGTGGTGTCTGGAAACACAGCCTCTATTTGGGTGATTTTTTGTGCTAACCAGAATGGTATTTGTTCCCGTTTAGCTGGTACTTTACCTAGGCAGGATTGTATGTTCTGTGGTGTAATTTTATTTGTGTTTCCCTGGTGAGGGGTCAGCTGTGGAATTTTAATTGCTGGTTGAATTGTTGAAGTCCGCATCACATATTGGACTAATTGTCTATGTATCTTTATTAATTGTTTTAGTTGTACTAAAAGATCTGCTGCAGGCATTCTTTCGAACTCTGGATGTGGTGTGTATCCGGCTAGGACCGGCCACGTTGCTCCTGGTCTCCCTAAGGGACCGAGCCTGGTGATGTGATTATTATGTTTTAGGGCGCCATTAAATAAGAGCAGGTGCTCTTGAAATTTAAGTGGTACTTCCACCTCCTCGAAAGGAGTGTACTCATTAGGAGGTTCCTCTGTTTTGTAATAGTGGAAGTACTTTGTTACAGCATTTGCTGCTGGAAAATGTATCCATGAATAGTATACCTCTGTCTGACGATATTCGTGTGCCTCAATTACGGATATGACTGTACCACCTCTAGGTGTCAGTCCATTTTCTATAAGTTTTAAGGTTATAGATTTCCTTTTGATGACCGGGATGAGTATTATATCCTGGTCTGCTTCTTGCAGGGCAGTATCATCTGCTGCGAGTTCAGTTGCTAATCTAACTGCCTCTCTTTCATCATCACTGTCTACCATTTTACCGACAGGATGGTTACTTTGTTTGTTTGCAGATCAGGTTTCTTGTGGAAACAAAGATTAGATGCACAATATTTTGGAACGGTTTATCCTTCAACGTTGACTAAACCAAGTACCATACATAGGAGTTTCCTCCTGCGAGGTTTGGCGGATATTACCTTTCGCCCACTCCAGACGTCTTTGGAGTATTATGGGAAAAGGGGTCTGAGTGAGAAAGCACGACTGAGTTACTCTAAATGTCTTACGTTAATTTTATCGCCCTTCCAAACGCGTTGGGCGCCATGTAGTGTAGTTCCTATTATCCCAATAGGCTCTGCGCATTGGAATAATACCTTCAATAGTATAGGCCTAGACCAGACGTTAACTAGGTCTACTACTGTCGATATTAGACTTAAAGTTTTGGGTTTGCCAGCTAGCTCAGAGTTCACTAGAAACTTTTTTGAATAGGCAAGGAGGAGTTGAACCTCCTCTGGATAGACAAGAAGGGATTTAGTTTCTGACAACCATAGAACATGACAACTTTGCTCTCCCCTAACCAAGAGTGTATCTCGAGAGTCGTGTGAAAACAAAAGGCAATTTATTTTACTCAGTCAGTACGTGCATTCTTAGTCTCATCAGATTGTAGAGAAAAGGAAGAGACGGGCGTGTTCAATAAAAGATGGTATTTATTGATCAGTCTCTTTTCTCATACAAGAGAAATGGATCGATATTATTGCAATACTTATGGTTAAGTAAAGTGCATACATTAAAAGCAGAAGTATAAAATAATACTGTAAAAACATTGATATGGTTTCTAAGCCATATGAAGGTTTAAAATGAATAAGATATATTACATACACATATACATTTGACTAATCGTACTCAACTGGTGTTTCTAACTACGCCGTGTACCTGACCTAAGTCTAATGCGTGGGCGGGAATAGAAAGTTACAGTTTAAGTTAAGTTTGTTTTGCCAAGTGACTGACTAAAGAATTCTCTGTGAGGGGTTATTCAGTTCTGTACCTGGAATCTAGGATGGATGAGGGATGGTATCTCTCGTCTCTGGTCTCGATATTCCAGGCTGCCTGCGAGGGCTACCCGGAAGCGCCGGAGCTGGATTTCTCGGCAGGAGAAAGCAGCGTCTCGTTCTCAGCGCGTCAGGAAAGGCGGGGCTGCGCCAGCGGGGTCTGCTCTGCTCTGGGCTTCGGCAAGTCTGGCTGCTCCGATCTCGTCACCACCGCGTGTGTTTGCATAGGGCAATATCGGTAATATTTATACCTTTAAGGTGCCGAGATTGACGTAAGGATGGACATAGATACGTCAATAAGGATGTCATACGACCAGGTCGTTAGCACATTCTTTTGCTGAAGTTCTCGGTGAAATCAAAACAATGGCCGCAGGGTTTTTCTCAGGTTGTCATAGGTTTGATTTGTTTTGAGAACTCCGTATGCCTTATCAGGGGCTGGAGGAATATCGCTTGTCTAATTAGATGGCAAGCGTTATGACCTAATCAGATAACACGCTCCTGTGCCGTAGTGTGGCTTTATCAGATAACGGTTCCTGCATCAGGGGGGTTTTCTGCCTCATGGGATGGCTGCTAGTTAACTTGTTAGTTTGTTAACCAGAATAGGGTCAGGAATATGGGGATCGATACAGAACCTATAGGAATACATCACAACCTCAGTTCTATCGTAAAGCCGGTCCACTTTCTTCTCAAGGACATCACATGCGGTCCTAATCTCGGATTGATTCTCTGCTGAGACCAGGAACCCATTTCTTATGTCCTCCCTCATAGATGTAAGAAGGGACTCTATAGGAAGACCAGCTTGACAGTCTCCCCTAATCGTAGCAGAAGCCGCAAGAGAAGACACCACGGGTGCCTGCACGGGAGGCTCAGAAGTTAACGCTTGAGTTTGGGTCGGAGTCCCCCCCTGTTGTACATTTCCCTCTTCCACATGGCTAATATCGGCCGATACAACAGAAAAACCAGCTTTCTCAGGGGGCAGAACTACCACCTGGGCTCTGGCCTCTACACCATCTGTGCTAGAACCCGATAGACTGACAGGAGGGTTCGACATTGTATTTTTACTCGGGATGGAGGCAAGGACACCTGTATCTAGCTGACACGAGAGTGTGCTACGGTGAATGTTCAAAACCTGTGGCAGCACCTTAAAAAAGGAACGTAGTAATGGGGTGATGCGTGTTACGCTGTTCTCCTTGCACCTTTTTTGTCTTTTCCCCACTTTTAGTACCCTGTTAGGGACTTTCGCTGCTGCTTTCACTCCCCCCTCTGTCCCCTGAGTTGATTGACTTATCCTATGCTTCCCGACCCCCTCTAGGTCAAGCTCGACCCCAGCCTCAGCCTCAGCACTTGCGCTTGCTGCTAATGTGGAAGTAGGCTGCTGTCTACTTCTGCCCTTCACCCCGTTTGGGTTTGGGATTCTTGGTCCTATGCCTCCTCCCATGTTTCCCACTCTCACGCTGGGGATCACACTCCTGGGCACCCACCTGCTGATTGGAACCCTCCAAGCTCCTGTTGCCGGCTCCCCCACTCTCACCGCACTTATGAGCTGACACCGATCTCTCCGGGCTGGATGTGCTTGAATCTCCACCCTTAGCCGCCGGTGAAACCACAATAGGAGCTGGGGGAAAAAGCGAGCAGAAGACTCCAGCCGTACTTCCTCCTCTTGTGCTGCCACCGCCAACTGTGCCCTGGAGGAGGCCGCGGGCCGCCGCTCTGCGGGCGCGCCTCAACTCCACGGCTGCGAGCTTCCAACGCAGCAAGTGGGAGGGGACGCCCGGCAGCTCCGAGGCACATTCCGTGTAAAAAGCCAACCGGACCAAAAAGGTAGGAGAAATACCGCTTTAAGTTTATTTTTTAAGATTTGTTCTTTAATCCATCCGACTCCGACACCGACTCTTCATTAAATTCCTTCCATAGGGGGGCGAGGAAAAAGGAGCTCCTTAGAAGATCGAGCGCTGCCGCTTGCTCGCGGGCGCCATGTTTTCCCCTTTCCATTCTGGTGTTCTTGTACTTCAACACAACACCCAGGCTCGAACTACTGCTCAACACAGTTTTTGTGGGGTTAAAAGTTGCTTTTACGGTCAGCACTGCACTCCTGGTCATTACAGAGACTGTCAGTCGTTCTGAACTATTCACTTACAAATCAATAATTTCAAGCCTGTTGGGCTCATTTCTCAATGGAACAAAAACGACCACAACACCTAGAATGCATTAGGCAGGCTATCATACAAAAGTCTACGAATGGAATACGTGTTCATAATGAACTGGAGGAAGGTGGTATCCTATTCACCCTTATTGTGTCAGACCTTGTTTAATTAAGTAAAAAGTAAGGGAGGTCCCCTTTCTAATCCAATCGGGACTAGGAGAGAAAGAAGTAAAGAATTTGAAAAGTCCCCAAAACATTCAACTGTTAAGGTACCCTTCAGTGTGTAGCCCTAGTCAATCACAATGCCGTCCTAATAGAAAAGTATACAAAATTACTTAATTTTTGAACATATGGGAAAGACATCAAAATACCAAAGATCATAAAACAAACATGTGTGTCGTATATTAAAAAACAATTTATTACAAATCAATAAAATCAATGTTATATAACATCAGTACAGTGCCATACAGACAAATAAAAATACAATTTTTGTTAAAAAAATTGCCGTAGCAATTATAAGAATAAAAATCACATAACAATCACAGTTGTTTAGGGTTGTCGACGCAGCGTTTCGGTGTCTAACGATACCACCTTCGTCAGGACAAACAATTCTGTGGAGATTATTATCCCTCTCTTGTTAATTGGAGGTAGTAAGATCGATATCCCACAACTGATAGAGGATCTGGTAAGTTATTTCCAGTGTGACATTGTTCTTTCAATATCAGGATCCCAAAGATGAAGAGGATATTGCTGGAGGGGGGGCCACTGTATTATTTAAAGAATATCGCCTAAAGGCAGGGTTATATGGCCCTCAATGCAGCGTCACTGGATTCTTTTAATTCTGCTACCAGCGCTGAGTATCATTCCACAGTGTCTATTTTCAATTTGACCTTCTGTTAACAAATCGGCCTCCCTGCTCCCTTCGCAGCACCTCTCGTTCTCGATCCGGAAGAACAAACTTCGGATATAACCCTGCCTTTAGGCGATATTCTTTAAATAATACAGTGGCCCCCCCTCCAGCAATATCCTCTTCATCTTTGGGATCCTGATATTGAAAGAACAATGTCACACTGGAAATAACTTACCAGATCCTCTATCAGTTGTGGGATATCGATCTTACTACCTCCAATTAACAAGAGAGGGATAATAATCTCCACAGAATTGTTTGTCCTGACGAAGGTGGTATCGTTAGACACCGAAACGCTGCGTCGACAACCCTAAACAACTGTGATTGTTATGTGATTTTTATTCTTATAATTGCTACGGCAATTTTTTGAACAAAAATTGTTTTTTATTTGTCTGTATGGCACTGTACTGATGTTATATAACATTGATTTTATTGATTTGTAATAAATTGTTTTTTAATATACGACACACATGTTTGTTTTATGATCTTTGGTATTTTGATGTCTTTCCCATATGTTCAAAAATTAAGTAATTTTGTATACTTTTCTATTAGGACGGCATTGTGATTGACTAGGGCTACACACTGAAGGGTATCTTAACAGTTGAATGTTTTGGGGACTTTTCAAAGACCTTGTTTAATGTCATTCCCCTGCATGGAGTCAATTGCTGTATGCACGGTTGATGCCAGAGAAGGGTAGATTTCTCACCCGAGAGGTGGGCCCCGGGTGGTGTCTTCCAGGCCATTGGCTACTCCTGAACACTTAAAACCGTGTCACAAGAGCCAGAGGTCTGGAACTGTTTCCTATATTCCCTCTTGTTTAGTTATAAAGCAAACCTAAACCTAAGTTCTGATGGGAATCAGAGCAGGGGATACATGACCAAGCAGCCACGGTCTGTGCAGGTGAGAGCGGTGGGGTGGTTGGGGCAGTGGGAGGGATTTCAACATACGACAGCGAGGGAAAATTAAATAAATAATTAATTTCCCCTTGTGGTTGTGAGTCGAACACCCCCCCCCCCCCACCACTGGGCCCACCACTCTTACCTGCACAGAAAGCAGCTGGTACTAAGAAAATATGGCATTGTGACTAAACCCCTATCAATATATTAATGTGTGTAGCACAATAATGCACTTAAGACCTGCAAAGTGCCTCAAAAGTTATTGTTGCCTAACATTTCACCCACACTTTTGGGCTACAATTGAGATAAGGAAGAGCATGAATGACATAAAAGCCCTTCCAAAGTCTGTCGCTGAGGTGCTGCAACAGTTACACCAGGCCCTTCAAATGAACATCAATCAGTGTAGGCAGATTGACAAACTTTCCAATAAATCATTTGGTGCATATGTATTATATGTTAGAGGGCCTAAGTCAATGCCACACAGCAAAATCTGAATGGCGCTCACGAATCTCTCACAGCAAATGTACACATTCTGCACGCCTTGAAAATATGTACCTCAGCACTAGTATCCAATAAAATAAGGACTTGCTAAAATCTAAAGGACATACAACATTTAGGGTCAGATGTGCAAAGTGTTTGTGAATCAGTACCCAGTCTACAACTGGGTACTGACATTACTGAATCACTATTTTATTGTACAAAGCATTCCCAAACAGTGGCGGCTGGTATTTGAAGGTGGCGGGGCGGGTTGCGGTGAGAGGCAGCGGAGGAGGGAATGAAATTAACAACACACTTACCTGTCTGCCACTGCCGCCCACAGTCACCATCGCCTCCTCTTGGTCCTCTTCCCTGTTTCCAGAGCAGGAAGTAGGAAGCAGGATGCACCGGGCTTCCAGCCTCCCGATGCAATGCAGCGTTCTGATTGGTCTGAGTACTGCTGATCGGCGCCCAGCCAGAGAATGGGAGGCTGGATATGTTCTCCATGCAGGCTGTAATTCAGCCTGCATGGAGAACATTCATGCGCAGTTTAGGGAGTGCAAACAACTCCTTCCCTCCCCTGCTCAAGATATGCAGGGCACACCTCAGCTCCTTTTGTGTGTGTGTCTGAAGTGAATGGACAAACAGCCGCTGTCAGTCTAAATCAGACGTGAATTCCACAGGCATGCACAGACTTGTTAATCAAGAAAATGCCCACTTTCTAAAAGTGGCATTTTCAAGCACGCAATTAAATTATTTTTTTTACTAAAAGGTGTATTTTTAAATTGAGAGTTAAGACATCTTAAACACCAACTTTCTATCATCTTCCAATGGGAATCTGCACTGGAAAGGTGTTTCCAGCCAGACCCCATGTTAACCTATGGTAGAGATGGCCTTTTAATAGTGAAAAACGAAATGCACAGTATTTCACTACCAGGACATGTAAAATCACACCACTACATGTCCTACCTTTTAAGTACCATGCACCCGACCCATCGGGCTGCCTTGTGCCTACCTTAGTGGTGACCTGTATGTAATAAAAGGGAAGGGGGAGGCCTGACAAGCGGGTGCACCTGCCAGGTTGACATAGCAGTTTAAAACTGCACGCACAGACACTGCAGTGGCAGGTCTAAGACACATTTGGAAGGCTACTTGTGTGGGTTGCAGAATCAGTGCTGCATGCCCACGAGTAGCCTTAGATTTACACACCCTGGACATACCTGTGCCCAATACTGGGGACTTACTTGTAAATCAAATAAGACAACCATGGAAATACCAATCACTAACACAATTTACAGAGGGAGCACTTGCACTTTAGCACTGCTCAGCAGTGGTGAAGTGCGCAGAGACAAGAAAGTAGCAAAACCGAAGTCCAGCTTACCATTAAAACAGGAGGTCAGAAAGCAAAAAAACAGTGAAAACATGCTAAGAGATGCCAGGTCTAACACACCCATTTGCAGGCATAATTCTCATTGCACATCTTAGCCTCTGGGAATTACCAGGATGTGATTGCTGCAATAGGAGGAGTATCTGAAAGTACTATATCCAGGGTTTTCTGGGCTTTCCTGGATACTATGATAATGAGATTCAATTCCTATATTACTTTTCGTAGCATAGCACTGCACAGAATTTACAATTAACAAAGTTATAGTGTTAAAGAATTGCTTAATTCGTACGTCATAGGATGTATAGATGGAACTCACTTCCTATATGCTCACCACCTCACAATGAGTTCCTTTTTAGAAATATGAAGAAAACACATTCCCTAAACAACCAGAGGGTCTGTGATGCATCCTATGTAATCACAAATATTGTGGTAATTAAGATTTTGGAGGCAGCTTTTATGACCCACATGATGATCCAGTTTATTTTGTACTCATTAAATCTTTTTACACTGTGGAGGAAGCTGCTTATGCTTTGTGCTCATGGATTCTAACACTTTACCTTAACCCTTCAATACAAATCGAGCTTTTTTACAATGCTGCCCATAAATCAGCAAGATCTATTATTGAAAGGACATTTGGACTGTTCAAAAGTCGTTTTCGCTGTCTACATAAAAGTGGCGGTGCTCTCCAATATATGCCTGAGACAAGCTGCAAGGTAGTAGTGACACGTGCTATGTTGCTTAAAATTGCAAATCAAAAAGGAATACAAGTAATAATCTGAGCCAGAGTGAGATTATTAGGATCGGTAACAACCACCATATCAAACACAGGACGAAGGCATAAGGCGAAGGCAACATTTGTAACTAAGGTCACACAGAAAGAAGTAAAGAGTAACAAATGTTGCTAGTGCTTGTTTCTCCCTTTCCCAACACTCTCTATTTTCTGTGGTAACATTATGACTATTTGAGGCATCACTACTGGTAGATTGTCTATGAGTGCAATGCACACTCATGCCTTCTGACATAGAGGGGCTATTGAGGCTTGAAGCCAAGCCTCTTCACTTTCACCTTCACCTAATTCACCAGTAGCAGAGGTGTGTGGGGTTTGTATAGTCTCTGAAGCACTGGTGACCTGCACAAGGCCATATGCAACATCCCCGCTGTAGTACCCCATCTCTACCTGCATGTTCACCGTGTTCCTTGATAATGTGGCAGTAGCATGTTTTAGACATCTAAGAGATATTGTGAACCCATCTATGCATGACATAATCTGATGATGCCTGCACCTATGAGTTGCATTTTCTTACTGTAAAACCGTACATAAAGTGGTAACAGACTCCGCAAAATTTTCAGCAATCGCTTTTTGTTCCTCCTCAGTGGTGTTAATGAGCCTATCTAAACCATCTTGGATGGTTGCAATGTCTTCATTCATGCACAGTAACTGTTAACTGTTTTTATGCTTTTATTTTGTAGGCGTTGCGCTGCCAACAACTTCTACAGGGGTTACAAAGCCAGAATTCCTCTGTCTGGAAGCATTGTGACAGCACTGAAGAATCATCCTGTGCATGTCATGTCTGTCCCTTG
Source organism: Lissotriton helveticus (assembly GCF_964261635.1). Lineage (NCBI taxonomy): Eukaryota > Metazoa > Chordata > Amphibia > Caudata > Salamandridae > Lissotriton > Lissotriton helveticus. The sequence continues at coordinate 1,496,182,973 of NC_136069.1, read as the reverse complement.
CAGCAAGTCGTGGTGTCTCCCTGGCATCTGTTGGCTCCTCTGAGTCTTATAGGAAATCTGGCAGCGAGAGACTGCTGCTCTACATTGTGATGGCACAGGTGGTGTTTGTGTGTCTCTGGGTTCGTTGGCTTCCTCCATGTCTGAGGGACTGTCTTGAAGTGCCTGTTGTTCAGACTCGATTGTACATCTGTGATAAATAATTAACTTGTTTACTATGTTGAATTATAAAGCTAAATGTATTTTTTATTTTACAAACGAAAATTGAAATGTAATTCATTTACTATATATTCTTTAAAAGTGTTTTCTTTGACATGTTTACATATGTATTTTATTCTCATAAATTAACTTTATAAGCCCACAAAAGTGTATGTACAATACCCCCCACAATGCATCAGAAAGGTAACCGTAAGCACTATTTAGGAGTGAATTTGGAAATACTATCAGTTTATTATTTAATACATTACACAATAAAAATTATAAAATTAATAGTACTAGTTCAACACTTTTGATGCAGTGGGTGCAGCAGATGTGTCAATATCAGCTAGGCTAACAAAACTTTCTGGCTCCAAAGATCACTCCATGAGATCTATAAGAGGTGAAGATGGTGGCTAGGTTGAGGGAACTGTAAGAAATTGGGTTTACGGGTTGTGGAAGGGGAACCCGACTCAAGCAGCAACTACAATCCTTGTCAGGATGAAGTCACAAGCAAATACCAAATTAACCTGTGCTCAACCCTCTGGTAGCTTGGCACAGAACAGTCAGGCTTAATTTAGAGGCAATGTGTAAAGTATTTATACTGCACTTCTAACAGCAAAAAAATAAAAACACACACAAGAAAAATAATACACCAATTTCGAAACATACAGTAATTTTTAAATAAATAGATGAAGACCAAAATAACACAAATCCAATCAGTAGAACCAGCGATATGCAGTTCTAAAGATTTAAGTGAAAATAGTGCCAAATAGCACAAAGCGTCAAGTGTGGTTAGCCAAACTGAGACAAAGTCACAAGTTCAGGCCGACTGCGATGGAGAGCACTCTGGCTACAGGGTTCCTCTTAGACCCTTCATCCTGGTTGTGAAGAGATGTGGAGTCTCACGTTGAGGTGCATCATGCAGCGAAGGCAATGCATGGTCCAGGCGAGGAGATGTGTCACACAGCGGCAGTTCTGGGAAGCTGTTAAGTGTGAGGTGATGTCCTTGCGCCGTGCAGTGGCGGTTCCGACGGTCTATCTTGGGCGAGGCTTTGTCCTTGCATTGAGATGCGTCCTGCAGTGGCGGTTCCGATTGGTTGCAGTGGGTGATGCGAAGTCCCTGTGTTGGAGGAGTTGGCGCAGCAGAGGCAATGCATCAGTTACAGGGGGCAATCTGTCAAGCAGCAGAGGCAATGTGCCAGTTCTGCGGGAGATGCACTCCACCGCGGAGGAGATGCATCAGTTCTGCTGAATCCACAGATGAGCTGGCAGGGCACCTTCAGGCCCATGTCCAAGGGTCCAAGTCTGGGATGGTATCACTTGGGAGGGCATGATCCACAGATAGAGTCCAGATGCTGGATACTAGGTTGTTGGAGCATGTTATGCCCCAGAGGCTTCTGGTCAGGAGACAGACCAACTAGCGGTTGGAGTCACTCTGGGATCCTGGGTCCAGCAGGTCTAGTCCTTCTCACTCAGGCAAGAGGGCAGTAGTCAGCACAGCAGTGCAGCAGTCCTTCAGACTTGCAGTCCAGCAGAGTAGCATATCTTTTAGTAGCATAGCAGGCCTTCCTGACAGAGTCTGCAGGTCCAGAAGTGTACTGAAGAGTTAGATCGAAGGGTCCAACATTCATGACTGGTGCTTACTTTGAAGTGGAGGAAGCAGCTAGAGGTTTCCAGCCCTTGAGGTGTCAGGCATCGCCTTCTTCCATGTTCAGGCCCAGCTTGACTGGGGGCCACAAAAGACCAGTGTCAAAACACTTTGTGAGAGTGCTCAGGCAGGGCATTTTGGATATGCGAGTGTGTTAAGTCCCTCACTTTAACTCAGAGAGAGGTCCATCCTGGCAACATCTATCTTCCCTTTGTCTCACTGCCTGGGAGCAATACACAAAGATCAAGTGCCAGCTACATCGAGTCATGTGACCCAGGATCAGGCTGCAGGCACCAAATGGTTAGGATAAAAAAAAAAACTTCTAAAAGTGGCATTTTCAGAATTGTGATTATAAATCCAACGTTACCATTAAAGAGGGCTTTAATTCCAATTCTTTAGATACCAAATCCGAACTGTCTACCTATTCCCAATTGGAACTGGCAGTTTAATAAATATAATAAGATAACCCCAATTTTATCCTATAGGAGAGGTAGGCCTTGCAGTAGGTATAAACGAATTTAGGAGTTTTTCACTACCAGGACATGTAAGACTTAAAAGTACATGCCCTACTTTTGAAATACACTGCACCTTGTCCTCTGGGCTGTTCAGGGCTTTTAATTTACAGGTCTTGTAAAGGTGCTACCAATTTACTAGGGACTACAAGTAAATTAAATATGCCAATTGGGTGCACACCGATTGTACCATGTTTTAAGGAGATAGCACAAGTACTTTAGCACTGGTTAGCAGTTGGTAAGTGTGCATGGTCCTAAATACAGCAAAAAAGAAGTCCGTAAAACAGGAGGGTTGAATGCAAAAATTTAGGAGAAAACCATGCCATGGACGTCAGGACTCCAACCTCGTCAGGACTCCAACCTGTTCATGTGCCTCAGCCAGACGATGTGCCAGTTTCTCCTTGTTTCTTGAATGCAGATTGTATCACTCATTCCTTATCTCCTCGATGGTATGCTATGTCAGTCCCACAGAATTCATTTTGTCTGGGATCCCTTCCAAATTTTCTTTTTTTGGGAGCTAAGAACATGAAATAAGCTTTTCTCAAAAAGCTCATCACTGTGTGTAACACATTCTTCAGTGAGCACCTTCAGCTCCTTCGCACTTCATTTTATCTTCCATTACCTGCTATAACCATCATTCACCGGCTCCTCTCAAGACATGATGCCACAAAGTTGTAGAAAACATTAAAAAACATTTGCAGTATGCTCAAGACAAAATTCAGCCTTCTTATCTGTAACAGAGGCCACCACAGAGCATGTGCGAAAACTCCTTTACTGTGATATCATGAAGCAGTTTCCGAATGTGACTTCTTGCAATTTGCATTTCCGAAATACTGATCCGCATTTTTCCAAATTCGTATTTGGAACTCAGTAAACTGCGAATAAGAATTATACTGATTCATAAATTTGGATAGTGTTTCTATGAACATAGGTTATGTTATGTTATGGAGATTTGTAGAGAGCACTATCACTCGGGACGGTATCCTGGCTCTGAGCATGTGTGAGTCTAGGCACCCCAGGGCCTACTCAAAAAGCCAGGTCTTCAGCTTCTTGCAGAACTCAAAAAGTGAGGAGGCTCTTATGTGTAGAGGCAGGTTGTTCTATGCTTAAGGAATACTGTAAGAGAAGGCTCTATCATAAAGAATACTGGTTCCCAAAAAGAGATTCGGTTAACATCGCAATTTGTGATTCAGTATTCTCGTGCTTCTTACATCCAGCCCTTACTTGTTTCAGAGTATTTCACTAAATCAACAAAACAAGGTTGATTTGCCCAGCTGTAAAGATCCTGACTTCCCCAAAAAGTTTCTAAGTCTGGGGCCAATTCTGAAAATAACCCAGACAATGCCTTCCTGCGCCGTGACTTCAAATTTCGCCACTTCAGAGTTTTCCTGCCTTCAGTGTCGAGGGCCTCAACCTTCCTGTTGGAGCTGAAGCTCCCACCGAGGTCCTGTGCTTCACCGGGCTACTGTGGCCTAGTCCCTCTTCGGATCCTGCTGACGATGTTGTCGATTAGGGATCTTCTCCAGAAAAATGACTAAGTCAGAAGGTAAACTTTCCACTATAACAAACTTGGTCTCTGTATCCAACCCACGCTCCAATGCGGGCTGCCTTAACTTTTGACTTTCACCCAGTCTAACGTGACCAGATACCCACGATTGGCGCTTTGTGCTTTTTGACTCTAGAAACACTAAAACCTTTAAAAAACATTTATCTGGTTCCCAAAATAATTGTTTTGGTCATTTTGTTGTTGATTTGTTCATTAAAAAACTTTCTCCAGTTTTATAAATTTGAGTGGTATTTTTATTGTGTTGTGTTTTCTACTTTTTAACTATGTTGGTACTGATAAATGCTTTATACAAAGGTTCTCCAACTTTTTCTGTTATAAGAGCTACGTACGTTCCATGAAAATCATCCTGAGCTACCAATGATATTAGTTTTGTAATCGTGAGCACATCAGAAAAAATTATATTATCTGTCACCATATGCAAGTTTACCAGCAGTTGCCATCTTTTTTTTTTTTTTTTAAACCTTTATTAGCAAGAAAGGAATACAATTACAGGCCTACAACCGCCAGGGCCGGCCAGTCACATACAAGAACAGTAGCGCAGTAGAACACAGCTCATCAGCCGACAACCGAAGGTCCGGCAGCGATATTGCATGACATTACTCAAAATGCTACGAATGAAAGGATGTTGAAAAGGTTTCACATTTTATACAAATAAACAATAAAACGTAATCGAACAAAGAGTCGAGGCTGTACCCTGCAATATAATATCAGTTCCATATGACGCGGGGAGAGGCGAACAAAGAACAGTGTTAAGAAACAGGAGAGACACCAGGAGAAGGGGGGGGGACACAGAGCAAAAAACAAATCGTAGAACACGGGAAATTAGGAAACCGAAACGTACAGTCAAGGAGAACAAGGAGTGTCGGGAGGTTCAGTAAGGGGGGGATCACATATCCCCCCTCGATATGAGTTCCATTGGTCCCAAATCCTGCCCCACTTCTTGGGCCTGCCACGGGAAACATACACCATTTTTTCTCTGAACATGCACCAATCCATGTGCTCTTCCCAGTTGCGAACTGATGGTGCCCTCTGAGATCCCCACAATTGAGCAATGTCTCTCTTCGCAACCATGTTCCCCAGCGTGACCCATTGAGTCTGAGCAACAGTGCAGTCATTCGGCTCCCAGATGTTCAACAAACAGCGCCTGGCCTCAGGCAACAACTCAATGCCCGTCACCTCACCCATCACCGCATGCACTCTAGTCCAAAAAAACACCACTTCCGGACATTCCCATATGATGTGGAGGAAAGTAGCAAGCACACCACAGCCACGCCTACACAGCCCATCCGCAGAACAACCCATATGCATCAACCGTGGACCCGTAACATAGACTCGGTGCAGAATCTTCAGCTGTACGAGTCGCAGACGCGCCGGGATCGCAACCTCTTTAGGAGAGGATATCGCAGCCTGCCAGTCTTCATCATCCAACTCCAGCCCATCGTTAGTCCAAGCACTCCGAAGCTGAACAAGCAGGTCTGAACGATCATTAATGAGTTTTTTTATAGATAAGAGAGATAGTGCTGTCCGGGACATGCCCGTCCAGCACCCTGTCCTCCAGGGGAGAAAACTCCGGGATAGTAGATCCGGCTGGAAAAACCGAGTCAATGGCATGTCGAACCTGGAAATAGCGAAAATACTCCGTGTCATTCAAATTATATTCCTGCTTCAATTCAGCAAAGGTCTTAACTCTATTTTTAGCCCAGAGATCGCCCACTTTACTAATGCCAATGAGGTCCCATCTATCGAAACCCTTTGACGTCCATAGCTCCCCCAGTCTCTCAGCGGCAAACAATGGGGTCGCTCTGGTCAGTCTATCCGCCCACCCCATAGCCGTGGTCGCACTACCCCACACTCGCACTGCCACTCCAGTGGGACCCGTCAGGTTCCTCCTGGCGCCTCGAGAATAGAGCGCCCTATAATAATCACCCCCGGGCAACAGCCACCGATCCATCTCAAACGCAGGATTCGGAGCTGGACCGTACATGGCATGGTTCACAGCGCTCAGCTGAGATGCCCAGTAGTATCTTTTAATATCAGGCAATGCTATACCACCATCGTACCAGGGCAACGTCAACTTCGTCAACGCAATGCGGGGCCGTCCGGCCCACACTAGTCTCCTCTGGAGGCCCTCGATTTCACAAAAGTAACTGGCCGGCACCAGATCAAGCGTGTTTTGGACGGCATACAGAAAACGGGGAAGAGACATCATTTTAAACAGGGCAGCTCTTCCTAGAGGGGACAAGGGTAAACTACACCATGCCGCAACGTCCGACCGAAGCCGGACAAGCGGAGGTAACAAATTCCGCTCGTAGCGCACCATGGGGTCCAGTGAAATATAGATCCCCAAATACTTAAAGCCACCTCTAGAAACCGGGATCGGGCACGTGCGGGGCAGAGAGGGCGAGTCTCCAGTCAGTGGGAAAATACAAGACTTGGCCCAATTGATAACTAAACCGGAGTTTCGTCCAAAGGAAGTCAAAACGTCAAAGAGGACTCCTAGTGACTTACGGGGGGAGGTCAGGTACAGTAATATGTCGTCGGCATATAGTCATATGCGATCTTCGAAGTCGGGGGACCATCGAATACCCCTGAGTGAGGGCTCCCAATGGAGCCACGCGGCAAGGGGTTCAAGCGCGAGCGCAAATAGAAGCGGCGACAGAGGACACCCCTGCCTCGTGCCTCGTCCGAGAACAAAGGGCTCCGAGGCTCTGCCGTTAACCACAGCCTGAGCCAACGGCTGCTCATACATAAGCTTGACCCACGCAATGAACTTCGGGCCGAAACCAAATTTAGCAAGAGCAGCCCACAAATACGGCCACTCGACCGTGTCAAAGGCCATCGAGGCATCAAGGGAAACCAAGATGGCCGGTTCATTGAGAGACATCGCCCTCGCAAGGACACCGTGAAGACGGCGGAGATTGAGCGCAGTATTCCGACGAGGAATAAAACCAGACTGGTCCGGGTGTATCAAATCGCTAATCACCGTGACCAATCGATTTGCCAGAAGCTTCGCCAATATCTTGGGTTCCGCATTCAAAAGTGATATCGGTCGATACGATGAGCAGCGCTCGCGTGGCTTGCCATCTTTATGGATAACCACAATGGACGCCAGCCTCTGGTCCCTAGGAAGGGACCCGAGGTCTCGCGATGCCGCAAACATCCGACTAAGATACGGCGCCATTTTGTCTGGGCATAGCTTGTATAATTCAACTGGTATACCGTTCGGACCAGAGGCCTTCCCCGAGCGAAAGGAGCGTATAGCGAGTGAAACCTCATCAGTGGAAAAGTCCGCCTCCATAAGCACCCTGTCCGACTCCGAGAGACTAGGCAGCACGAGATCATGAAGCAACAAGTGCGAGTCCTCCTCTGGCATATTCGAGACCGGCGCGTATACAACCCGAAAGTGCCGGGCAAACACCTCGACTATCTCAACCGGGTCCACCACTCGCGTACCGTCAACGTTCTCAACCACAGGCACCACTCGATTCAGTCTGTCTCGTTTGTCCAGCCAAGCACTCAGCTTTCCCGCTTTATCACCCACATCATACAAACGCCCCTGTTGCACACGGTTCATCGCCTCAGCCGCGTCAGTCACCAAAGCCCTGTATTCAGATTGCTTAAGAGCTAAAAAGTGCAATTGCTCGGGTGTAACCCCAGACTCCAACTGTTCCTCCAACCCAGCAATTTCAGTTTCCAAGCTCACCACCTCCTCATTTTTGCGCCTCCTCTCGCCAGCGATCAAAGACAGAGCCTGACCACGGATCACAGTTTTATAGGCCTCCCACAGGGAGACCGGGGAGGACACCGATCCCTCATTTTCAGCAAAGTAGAAGTCCATACACTTGACCACCTCCGATCTAATTTTGGGATTCTGAAAATGCCATGGATTGATCGGGGCAATCCGACCCCCAGCCCCCAGCTGTACATCGATTTGAAGCCAAAGCGGGGAGTGGTCAGAAATCCCCCTAGCCAAGTGCTTGATTTCACGTACCGAGACCAACTGCGCCACCGGCACGAGGATATAATCGAGTCTCGAGAGACTCCCATGAGCACCCGAGTGGAAGGTGTACTGGAGCTGTCCAGGGTGCAGCTGTCTCCAACAATCCGCCAGCCCAAATGCATCCAAAAATGTCCACAGCCATAACTGCGATGCGGGAAGAAGCCTGGGGGGCTACGGTCACTCTCTCCGTTAACCACAGAATTAAAATCGCCACCCACTACCAACAAACCATCAGGCAGCCCCAGAATCACCCCACCCAAATCGGTGAATGTAGTAGACTGCAGACCAGGCGGAACATATACAGACAATATGGAGATCAACTTTCCCTCCCACCTCCCCGTAATAGCCGCATAGCGGCCTTTGCCATCCAACACCGTGCCATCTATCTCCAGGGGGAGGGAGTTCCTAACCAGGATACCTGCCCCCCTCGATCCAGTGGTAAAGCCGGAATGGGCCACCAAACGGTAACCTCGCCTAGTCAATGCCCGACACGTATTACCCAACAAGTGCGTCTCCTGGAGCAAAACCACATCTGGGGAGGATCGCTTCAAATACTGCAGTACTATCCCCCGCTTTATCCTGTCACCAAGACCGTTAACGTTCCAGCTCAACACCCTCAGCCCCCTACCCCCCATCCCAGAAGTAAACAGTCTGCCCCCCCCCACCATGGAACAAGCACATAGCAGCAAATATGGAACAAAGCGTAGCCTCGATACAAACAAGAAAGAAAGAACCCCCCCACCACCCCCAGTGAACCCACAAAACACAAACCCGCCTCCCTGCACCCCTGCGGTAGACCAAAAAGCCACCCCAACTTGCAGTGTGCCTGTCGCCCCATTAAACTAACCTACGAAAAGAGAGAAAAAGTCCCCAGAGGAGGAAGAGTCCCCATTCCCCGCCACCCCCCCGGGTACCCATATTATCAAAACACAGTCTCAGAGCCACTGCCGTGAAGTCAGGTTCGCCGATGCAGACTCACTACTCCTGTTCCGCCAAACCGCCTTCAGCGCCCCTCGAGCTCTCCGGGCCACCATGACGCGTCGGCAAAGTGTCTAACCAGTCACTGGCCACCTCAGGGCGATCAAAGAAAAACGCACGATCCTCATGCTCGATCCTCAGGCGGGCCGGGAAAAGCATAGCATATTTCAGTCCCATATCTCTAAGGCACCTTTTCACTCCCATGAAGCCCATTCGTTGTTTCTGCACCGCCTGGGTAAAGTCCGGGTAAAAACTGATCGATACATTCTCAAATTTGGTGGGTCCATTCGTGCGGGAGGCTTGCAGGATAGCGTCTCTGTCCCGGAAATTAAAAATCCTGGCTATTATGGGCCGCGGAGCGGCTCCCAACTTCGGCTTCCCACCAGGGACTCGATGAGCCCGCTCCACAGCGAAAAGTGTACTGAGGCCCTTCGGTGCCAGGTGTTTCAACACGAGGTCCTCCACCAGGACGTCTACGGGCAGGTCCGCGGAGGGCTCCGGAACACCCACGCTGCGAACGTTGTTGCGTCTGGCCCGGCCCTCGAAATCCTCCAGCCGACGGGCAAACAGATCATTAGTCGTCCGGAGATTGCGAACTGTGGTCTGAAGATCCGAGACATCTGTGGTCAGACTCGCAGTCTTGATATCAAGGGACTTGACCCGTTCATTAGTTTTCCCCAAGTCCGCCCTGATGAGGGTGACCTCGATCGCCACCGTGTCTATCTTAGCTGCCAAGGTTTCGTATTGCTGGCCCATGGTGGTCCGGACACCTACAATGGCACCCATAACGTCCTTCAAAGTTGGCTCCTCAATTTCAGGAGCACCGTCACCAGTTTCCTCGAGGGCCCCACTCGACCCGCCCGGGGATCCCTTAGGGCGAGTAAAGCGATCGATAGTCTGGGATTGGGCAACCCCTCCCTGGGACGGGCCTCTGGTGGTGCGCTTCTCAACAACCGCCCTGCCCGCCATGATGGGCAACAAACTCCGACGAGACCTTTAGGATCTGGTCAAAGTGATTACCGTCGTGGCAAGTTCGTAAGGGCAAGAGGGCAGGGATCCAACGCTGGCTGAAGGTTGGCAGCAATAACAGAGCCGGTGCGATCGGCTGCAAGTTGCCGACCACAACGACCGAAAACGAAACCGAAAGTAACCCAGGGGTAGAGGGCGTGGCGTATCAGCCGTTGTTGTTCGATTACCACCTGGGTACCTCGGGGATGCGAGCCCCCGGTTGGCATACGATGTGGGCCTCAAAGTTTAAAGTGCAGTAAATACGGTGTCCGGCGGCCAAATCGATTTTCAAAAAGAATGTGAGCATCAGCAGGGCATCAATAACAAGTACCCGTCGTCCAAATCAGGATTATTCACAGGATAGTTGCGGGAGGCGGAAAGGGTCTCGGGAACCCTTAGCTCACACGTCCATCTTGGAAACGCGCGAAGCTCCTCCTCCAGCAGTTGCCATCTTAGTGCATCGGACAGGGTATCACAGAAAAGTCTTCCTCAATCTGGAATGCCTTTATATGGGCAATACATAACAGCCATAGCTGTGTGCCTCTGGCATAGAGGAAATAATATTAGTAATAAGTCTTTTCAACAACACATGATTTATCACTCAAATATCAGTTGTAAATATATTTTGGTAATTCAACCATTTTTCAACATAAGTTTAAGAGTTTTCAAAATACACACATTTTCTTTACGTATACACAGTTTTCAATTTTGGTATTCCTATTTTGATGAAACCAAGCACCAGTTTTTAATTTATTAGGCAGGTCTGCATACAGGAGAGATACTTAAAGGTAGTTGGAATGCAACCGGCGGTACCTCGCTTACACATTTCTCCTAAGTTAAACCGGTCTGCTGTGTGCTAAGCTACAAAGCGGTGAGATTCAGTTTAAATTATTGAGACATAACTGGATCTGGTAAGGAATAGTGCCATTATTACCTACAGAAGACTGGCATCAACTTCGACTAATAATTAAGGCTCCCAGTTTTCCGTTTGTACTGATTTTTACAGATAAATACAGACAGAAAACAATGTTTTTTCCTCTCTGTATTTATTTTTAAAAGCAGAAAAATGCTGAACATTGTGCTTCTAATGACTGACTTTCCATTCTGTCTGCTGTGAATTCCAAGACAATAGATGAGCACTGACACAGCATGGGAGTTAAAAAATGAGTTAACATATCTTTAAATAAAATATCAGAGAGTGTGGGGTAAATGGCTGGGCGTTGTGGAAGACACTGAATGATTTGCTATATCTTTCCGCTGACATACATTCTCTGGGGAATGGAATTGAGGGTTGCATTGATTTTGACGATGTAAATGATCATTTGCCATCCGTGATTTTGCTGATTTGTTTGTATGCTTTAAATTCAATAACATTTTAATATAAAAAAGGATATCTTTAAATACAGGCATATGTTAAAATATATTTGTAGTAAATTGCGAATATTTACCTGTGGTTGTAGTGTTTTGCTATATTTGCCTGCTAAATTTGCTAAAACGCGACAGGCATCACATTATGAGTGCATGTTTATCAGTTAAATAAATGTGGAAATGTAACATTTTATACTACATTTATTACCAAACCACAAAATAAATATGGATAAATACTAATAAGATGGCCCAGAAATAAATATGGATATATACAGATGGAAATGTTAAAAAAATAAATACCATAAAACCGGGAGCCCCTCTAATAATCCACTTTCTCACAACTCAATATTAAGAATTACAAAAGGTAATTATGTTGGTCTTATCAATGTTACTAACAAGCATGTTTTAATGCATAGAGCTCCAAAACCATCAAGGCTGCATGTACCCATTTTGCCATTAAGGCATAAAAACTACGCAATGAGCCTAATGGAGAGCTGCTAATAGTCTCCACCCAATCCTCGAATAGTTTCCACCCAATCCTAGGTGGGATCAGAACATCCCTAGTGAAATCCCATGCCAAAATATACAGGTATGATGTAAACAGGAGGAGAGTCAGCACTCTGCTCTGGTGGACCCCACTACCATTGTCGATCTTAGTACGGACTATCTTGCTTGACATAATCTCTGCCCAAGTATCCTGTGCCATAAGTAGTTTTCTCCATATCTGACCCTATCACTGTTATGAAAAGCTGTGGAGAGGTCCACAAATGCACGCTGCAGCAGCACAACACCTACTACCACAACTCACTTTGCCAGCTGCATGAATACATTGCAAGTTGTGGCTAATCTTTTTATAAAATCTACTAGTAAATCTGGATTCAGTGACTCCACTATGGTTTACTAGTTCTTTACATATTTACAAAAAGTTTTGACATTGAGCCTAAAAACTTAGAAACCTATAACTGGTAGGATCCTTCAGCTTTCATTTTTTGGCACTCTACCTGAAATAAAACAGGGATTTCTCACTGTCTAGAGAGACCACACTTGAATGCTCAAAAAGTTTGGCGGTATCCTGCTTTTTCGGTGATGTGGGGAATCCCAGATGGCACTGCTATCCAGACTATCAAATCATTTCTAGGTTGACACACATGCAGCATCATAACACTGGTAGAGATCCCTACATTATACTCTTTTGATTAATACTTGTTTTATATCCTTGCTTCTATTGTCTGAAGTATCATAACACTAACCATTGTCTAATATTAGCATCAAGCCACAGTGGTGATCAAGACAAGCAAACAGCCCTGTCAGATTGCTACTCGACCTGCACTGGGAGCGGGGGTGCTAGCAAGAAGCACCGCTCCTGCTTTTGTTACAGGGGGCCGATATTGCAGCACTTCTGCAAAACCGGCCTTCAGTGACAAAACCGGCCCCCACAGGCCCAAAACTGGCCCCCGCCCCTGGCCTACCAGGGAAATGCCCAGTGCCCGCTATGGCCAGTCCGGCCTTGGTGGTGATGGTTGTAGCTATTTATGCTGCCTTGAGCAAAGTTATTTGACCTCTTTATCAATACAGCTCAATAGAGCACCATATTTTGAGGTCTGGTGATAGCCAAGACCTTTTGAGTTTACTAAGATGATATGCACACTATACTTACAGTGGCGTTCAGCCTGCCCTCTTTATCCATTGGTCTGTTATTGTGTCATTCGCATTTTTCTTCCTCCCACTTCCGCTATTGGGTAACTTCAATGTCAGTGATAGCATTCAGCCCTTTTACAATGATCACATCCACACACAAAGTAGTTCGCTTTAGTGAGAGGGACTATTAAGGCAATGTCTGCTTTGTGAGACTAAAAATATAGTCTACAAAAAAATATTTGTACTTCTAGCCATTTATTTTTTCATTGACAAGGGCTTCACAACTTCCTGAACAATAACGTTTTGCATAAACCATGACAAAACAAAACAAGCACTGACAAAGCCAAAAGGCTGGTAGTCAACCCCAGACCTATTTGCTTCGCCCGTGCTTGTTGAAAACTTAATATTAGTTCAGCTTTTGGAGAGAAAATGTGCTTCCAGATATCTGTTTTCCAATCAGTCTGTAAAACAGATTTGAATTAACAGGTGTCCACTTTATTTTATTCGATCCATTCTCTTTCATTGAAGCAGTCCGGAGCGTTATCCTTCTATTTTTACAATGAAAAGCAGTGATCAGAGCCAGACTGGCCATATATCTCACCAGGCACGTCCCCGTTGGGCTGGAGCCATCGGAGGCCATTTTTGTGAGAGGCAGAGAGAAAAAAGAAGAAAAAAGAAGAAGTGGAATGGAATGGAATGGAATGGAACGAGGATTTGTAAAGCGCGATGGCTACCCAGGGGCGTCCCAGCGCTGTAGAAAAGACTGAGTTGAGCCGGAGAGGCTGGAATAAGAGAAGCTGAGTGAAGAATTAAATTGAAATGTTGCTGAAGAGCCAAGTTTTTAACAGTTAACGGAAGGTGAGAAGGTTAGGTTCTGATCTGATATGGAGGGGAAGGGAGTTCCAAATCCTAGCTAGGTTGTAAGAAAGCGAGCGGCCTCCACACCTGGCCTTCCTAATGCGTGGTACTGAGGCGAGGTGGGAGGTCGCAGATCTGAGTGAGCGAGAGGGTAGGTAGGCTTTCACCAGGGGGGAGTTGATAGAGCGGCCTGTTCCCCAGTAGGAGCGGTGTGCGATGCACATGCTCTTAAATTCGATTCTGGATCTCACCGGGAGCCAGTAAAGGTCCCTCAGTCTGGCTCTGACTGAAGTTCGGCGAGGAATATCCAGGAGAATTCTTGCCGCACAGTTTTGAATAACCTGGAGTCTGTTAAGTGTAGATTGTGGGGCTCCAAGATATAGGGCGTTTCCACAATCGAGACAGGAGAGGATCAATCCTTGAACCATAATCCGTCTTGAATGGAACGGAAGGAGAGGGAGAATTTTGCGGAGTAGTCTCATCAGCCCGAAGCAGGTGGCAGCAAGCTTGGTGGCTTGATAGTTGAAGGTTAGAGTGTGGTCGAGCCAGATGCCTAGGCTCTTGATTTGCTCTTTGGGTTGCAGGGGACTTCCTAAACAGAGGGGCAGATGGGATTGATGGATTTCGCGATGTTATTTCCAAGGAGCATTATCTCTGTTTTGTCCCCGTTGAGTTTAAGACAAGAGCCAGACATCCAAGCAGCGACGGCTTCAAGGCAAGTGTGTAAACTGTGATGAGAGTTCAGGGGGGGGTCCAGTGCTACCACTAGCTGCGTGTCGTCCGCGTAAGTGACGATCTTCACCCCGAATGGGCGGACGACATCAGCTAGGGGGCGTAGGTAGACATTAAAAAGGGTAGGGCTCAGGGAGGAGCCCTGAAGCACTCCACAACCGAGGGGTCTACTGGCAGAGGTAAAATCCCTTTCAAAGACTTGGAAGGATCTATCTGTGAGAAAAGACCTCAACCAATTGAGTGCTGTACCTGACACTCCTATTTTGTCAAGACGGTGGAGTAGGATATTATGATTGACAGTGTCGAAGGCGGTACTTAGGTCGAGTAGGACGATGGCCGTGGACCCACATGCCAAACACACATCTCTAGTCCTTGGGGGAAATTAACAGTTGACAGTTATCACCTTTGAACTTCTAATCTCCACCACAGCTGCAGAACCAAGCCGAATAGTCAGTAAGATTTAGTTAGAACTAATACCTCAGGTAGAAGAGCAAACACAAGCTTGGGACTGGGTGTCCCCTTCATGTACAGACTGCTGATCTCATTAACAGTGGTGTAACTCCCTTGAGTAGGCCACTCTGCCACAGCCCTTATTTCCTTACACATTATAATATAAGAGTGTTTCAAATGCTGAATGAAATCTGATGATTGTGTGTGGGGCTCTAAATTGTTACATCCCTGGAGACACTAAACAATGGATGCAATTACTTGCTGCTAAAAATTCAGATGTCGATAACCGTGGATTGCATCAACTATTACCAACACATGCTCATCATGGTCCTATTTTCTGCCCAGTAGAATAAATGGTCCCTTCTACACTCCCATCACTTCAGAGTGATCATAACCATGATTCTGAACAACCTTGTTGTCAATAATAGCCAATTCCACAGACAGTGGGTAACTGTTGGGTCCTGGCTTGGTAGAATGAAGTGTTGGAATGTGAAATGGAGCGATTTGACACAAATGCAACGTTCAAAGATCAGTTTCTGGTGTAGTGACCAGAGCACTCACGTATTACGCGTTTACTATACCTTCAACCCCAATTTTACAGCAGGCAGACTTGGGTAATAGTTCAGGCCATTTGAGTGACACTGTTGAGTGCAAGTTTCTCTCTAGAGGTAAGGCCATCATTGTGATCAGGATGGTATGCTGGTGCAGCCATATTGCCATTGGAAGTACCGGCTCTAGTTATTTTCCTCTTGTGCGCTAATACTGCTCCATTCTGAGCCATTCTGAGTTCTGCAGGTAGGAATGGGGGAAGAGTGTTCTGGTATTACTAAGACCTAATTATTTAGTCAGTTTGTACTTGCATATAAAATTAAGCAGAAGACTGATAGTCCCATATGCAAAGTTCACCAGGTTCTCCCAGCAAAATCTGCATGGCGAAAAGTCACAGATATATGATCATTTCGCACACCTTGCAATGTTGAATTGGGCACTCCTTCCATCACAAGGTAGCTTCACCTCGGGCCACCATGGTGAGGAGCAGATCTGACTGAGTATTTGAAAACTACCCTAGGACCTTTGTAGAGCTGAAGAGTTTCCAGTATTGTTCCCCGTTACCCTCGTGGCCCTCTTTCGGACCTCAGCACGCGCCCACAGGAGTGTCAGGCTCATTTTGCACTCAACGTGATCCCTCACCAAGTCACACAGCGCCACAAGATACGGTATTTGCACAGGTTTCCATTATTCTGTATTTTTCGAACCTTCCCATATTTTTATTAGACTTGTTGGTTTCATCATGATGATTTTATTGTGTTATACTTTTTATAGTGGATGCTTTATTTCTAATTTTGTATTTGTTTATGGACAGGAAAGACTGTGTCTGAAAGTATTTTGAATAAAACTGAGTTGCCCTGAAAATCTACCTAAGGCTATATTTTGATTGTGTTATATGCCTCTTTCAAGATGTTTAAAAAGTGCTTGCTTTGAAATGAAAAAAAGCATTCTGAAAATGAAGTAGAAGAAAGACAATCACATTTTTTACAGCTCTCATGCTTCCCCAGACTATGTCAAGACAGACCTTTGCACTGGCTACATACAGGCCACAGTATTAGTGGTATTATTATTGTGATGTCATTTTATGCAGATTTGTAGAGCACCACCAGGACCCGGAAGGATATCCTGGCGCTGAGCAGGTGTGTGTCTACCCAGACCTAGGGCCAGGTCTTCAGCTTCTTGAGGAATTCAAGAAGTGAGGAGGAGGCTCTTATGTGTAGCCGCAGGTCGTTCCACACTTTTGGAGTGATGTAGAAGAAGGCTGGACCGCCAGATCTCGCTTTCCGTATACGTTGAATTTGTGCAAGTAGGAGTCCAGACAAGCAGAGGTGCCTGGAAAGTTTGTGAAAGCAGATGCAATTGTTGAGGTATGTTAGGCTAAAGTTGGTCCATGGAGATAACAGTACTGCAGAGTGTAGTATTTTCTGGGTCTGGCGCTACCACCCATTTCTAAGGTATGAGTAGGGGCATAATGCCGAAATACTGTATGTTTTCCCTGTTCAAAGCTTCAAAACCCAGATGTGTGCTGTTTTGCCCTGTTCAAAATCTGTCACATTTTAAACTAGCAATGTTTGTGTGGGGAAAAATGCAGTATTACTGCACAACTAAATAACTTTGTAATTCTGCATGTTTTCCTTCGTACCAAGATGCAAAACTGTGAATTTGCGCTATTTTCCGTGCATACATTCTATCAGGTTTTAACTGGGCGAAATTTGCATGGGAATATAGTGCAGTATTACCTCACAAGTTGTAATTCAAATTGGAAAGAAAGCTTTTGTTTTTTTTAATCTTTCGGCCCATTCACAAAGGCATTTGTGAGCACACCATGTAGTAGTACGACAGGATTACTACTTCGAGTCTCATGAATGCCTTTGTAAAATGACCTCAAAATTCCAACTCCTTGTTTAGAGGAATTGAAACGCATGCAAAAGTGCAAGCAGTGGTCCTAGAGAAGTTGGCCCCTTAGTTTATGCATGTTCATCTAGGTATTAACATTGTTTTTGAGAGTGCAGTTTGCCAGATGTCCTGCCTGAAAACGAACCTTGTCTAAGCCTATATTTTATCCAGATGGAATCAACAAAATATGGCTTATATTTATCCTTAAACAACTTTGCAGGAAACGTTACAACTATTCACAAGAACCCTACCAAAAGAGCTACAATAATGGCATCTTTATGAAAGAAATTGTGTTTCTTCCTCTCTTCTTACCGAGTTGAAAATGTGGTTGGCAGGATTGCTTTTTTAATACTTTAATGTTGGGTTCAATAATACAGCTTAGAGGTCTTAGCCATTACTATACAATTATGGACATGCTCCATCAAGCCCTGAAACACCGTGTGAATTGCAGTTGACGCTTAGATATTGTTTCAAGGTACAAAATCTGAAGTATCTTCCTTCATTTCTGTACCATTTGCTATTTCAAGTTTCCTTTGGGAGCTTCACACTCCTAGACGTGCACATGCTAAAGGGGAATTTAAATTGTTAACACGTCCTCATGTTTCCATGAATTATCCTGCCGTTGTCATAGTAATATCTCTTTTTGCTTTTTAATCCAATTAAAATGGCATTTGAATATGACCCTTTAGTTTAACTCATTTTTTCTAGCTGCCCTGCTTTTTGGCATTTTATTTCACTGCATATTATGTTAATATCTTTTGCAAGGAGGGATGAGGAAGAGGGCTTTCTTTTAGACTCAGAGGATGCCAGGGGTGAGGGTAATGGGTGAGGACAGGGCGTGAGTGAGTGGGTGAAATCTCTAGTTTGATATCCCTCTCCCCACTTCTCCTTGGTCTCAGTTTCATCTGATACTTCTTACTGTACCGTGCAATGACACAATATCTGGCAGCTACCTTACACAAACAAGCATTGACAAAGGCTGGCTTATCACCAAAAATGCTTCTTTATTGAGTGGTGACTTATGTGTGAGTGTTGCGGATGGGCGAGTGGGTGATTGCAAATATAAATCTTAATGAGCTTTGAGCATGCATAAAGAAATAAATCCAGTACTTGTATAGCGCACGAATCACCCCCAAAGGGGTCTCACGGCACTGGGGGACGTTGGGAAGATTAAGCAAGCTATTGCCCAGAGCCGCATGGTGCTGGGCAGACCCCTGCCGCCAGAGCCAGGATCAAACCGTGATCCCCAGCGTCCAGCGTCAGTCTGTGCGGCGTCACACCTCTCCCATAGCTGCTGGTGAACCCACTGTATGAGTTATCCTGGCACTGAGTTTATTCAGGAAAATTTCATAGTTGTAATGGGAAAACCAAATTATTATCACATGTAGCTTTACTTTTTGAGGTCGAAACCTACCAGACAGTGCAGCTGTCTGGTTTGCTAACAGCATCTTGGGGACATTGGACAGCTTCGCTTGAAATGCATTCTGCCTATTGCTGGCCATTGACTTTGTGGTTTTTTAACTCACATTTGCTTGCTTTCTATTTGCTGCCTCTGTTTTAGGCTGTCAAAATTGAGTACTCCCTTTCCTTGCCCAACCACTATTTAATGTTTTCTTCCACCAATGCTGGATTTCTGTAAACAGGCCTTTAAATCTTGATCTTATCTTGTCACATTTGCTGTGCATTCAGAGACAGACGTCTAATATCAGGCTCTGTCTTCTAAGGAGCTTGGTGATTATATACATTTCTTTCTCTGACTTCAAAGTGAGAGGATTTAAGCGACAAGCATGCTGGCTACTGAAGAAGTGCTTGAGGAGAGCTGTGCAAAGTTTTTTTTTCTAGCACACAAAATGCAAATGTCTGTAAATGAATTGTGCAGCTATTTCAGAATATATCAGAATTAGAAGGTACCAATGAAATAAATGTGTTGGTAATTCTGAAGTGTGAGGGAAAAAAATATTGAAATATGATCAAAACAAATTAATACGCTCGGTGATGACGTTTCCACACGTTGTTTGTGCACTGTATACTTTTTTCAGTAAAACGGTATGTCTGTGCAAACGTAATGGTCAGTTCAATTGAAGATGTATCTGTTATGGCAGTGTGCTACGACACCATGCATATTCCACTCTATGTCACTCTGCTGTACTCTGCACCACTCCACACTACGCCACTCCACACTGCGTCACTGCACTCTACACCACTCCACTCTTTGCCACTTCACTCTATCCTTCTCTACTCTGCACCACTCTACTTTGTGCCAATGCACTCTACCCCACACTACTCCACTATGCACCACTGCACTCTACACCACTTCACTCTGTGCCACTCCAACCAGCCCCAGGATGCTTGTATCTGGTCCAGGGAAGACCTGGCTTGGCAGTTCGGGCTGGACTGTTCCCACGAGGAGCTGGGTCAAAACTGATTAGCATACGGCTCGGTTTGAACTGGAGTGGCGAAGTGAGCAAAAGAACGATGATGGATTCAACCCAGATCTAATAGTGAATGGGGGTGAGTGTCAGAAAAGTTTTAGCACTCCATCCTTCATCTTATTGTGTTTGCCCATTCCAATCTATGGCATTCTACTCTGCAACACTGCACTCTACTCTGTACATCTCCACTCTACACCATTGTATTGTATGCCAATCCACTTCATGCCACTCTAATCTACTCTGTACTCTAAGCCAATCCACTCTACTCTGAAACAATCTACTCCATGTCACTGCACTTGGTACCATTATGCTCAGCGCCACTCCACTGTGCACCACTACATTCTACTCTGCACCACTCCACTATACTCTGCATTCTACTCTGCACCACTGCACTCTACACCACTTTCCTCAAAACTAATGCACGCTACGTGACTGCATTCTACGAAAAGCTACTTTCACCACTCACTGCACTCTATGCCACTATACTCTACTCTGCAACACATTACACCACTGCACTCTACGCCATTGTGCTCTATGTCACTGCACTCAAAGCCACTGTATTCTGCTCTGCACCACTGTACTCTACGCCACTGCTGTCTATGCTGCTCTACTCTACCCCACTCCACTCTACTCCACTGATTTCCTTTTTATGCCAGTCTACCATATGCCACTGCACTCTACACCAGTCTACTCTGCAACACTGCACTCTGCCACTGAACTCTACGCCACTGCACTCTACTGTACACCACTCTACTCTGCACTTCTCTACTCTATGGCACTTTACACTAAAACATTCCGCTCTACGCCAATGCACTAAACACCGCTTTAATCAAGACCAATGCACTCTACGCCACTGCATGCTTCGCCATTGCACGCTAAGCCACTCTAATATACTCTGTGCCACTACACCCCACGACATGCACTCTACTTTGCACCATTGAACTCTAAGCCACTGCATGCTGTGTCACTGCACGCAATGCCAATCTACACTATTGTGCACTATATCACTGCACTCCATAATGCTCTGCACCACTGTTCTATATGCCACTCTACTCTGCACCACACAACTCTGCACCACTCTGCTTTGCACCACTGCACTCTATGACCCTTTTCTCTGCAGCGCTGCACTGTACGCCACTTCACGCTGTGCCACTTGACACCACTTCACTCTACGCCACTCCACTCTCTGCCACTATATTCTACTCTGCACCACTGTACTCTATTCCACTGCTCTCTGCATCACACTACTCTGTACCGCTCCACTCTGCACTACTCTACTCCATGCCACTGCACTCTATGCCACTGCACTCTATGTCACTACACCCTACTCTTCACCCCTCAACTCTACACCAATCTACTGCACTCTGCATCACTCCACGCCACTCTAATCTAGTCTTCACCAATGCATTCCACGCCACTGCACTCTACACCACTCTGCTCTATGCCACTATACTCCACACCACTGTACTCTACACCTCTGCACTCTACCCTCCACCACTCCTCTTTACTCTGAACCACTCTACTCTTTGCCTCTTCACTCTTCTCTGAAAGAATCTGTTCTACACCAACTTCACTCTAGGCCACTGTAATCTACTAGGTACCACTCTGCGCCACTGCACTGTACGCCATTCTACTCTACATCACTGCACTTTACACCAGTGCACTCTACATCACTTTACTCAAAACCAATGCACTCTATGCCACTGCAGTCTATGCCATTCTATTCTGCACTACTGTACTTTATGCTCCTTCACTCTAGGCCATTCTACTCCACCTAACAACACTACACTCTATGATACTCCGCCCTGACGCTCTACTCTGAGTCACAACTCCTTGCTGCAAGTATTAAAACAAGTTTTAAAAGTCCATCTCATCAGCATGCTTGTACCAATAATGTTCCAATGCTTAAACAACAAGATATGTTGTATTACTGTAATGTCTTTATTGTTGTTGTTTTGTTTGCTTTAACGCTCATGCCAGTAAGGGGCTTCACTCATTTGTTTGTGCTGACTCTGTTGACTCATTCATTGTTTCCCTAGGGCAGCAGGTGTCAGTTCTGGAACATGCTCAAATTACCTTCTGACCCTGATCACTCATGTGTTTGTGCTGACTCTGGTGACTTTATTATTGTTTCCCTTATGCAGCAAGTGTTTGTCTGGAATATGCTCAAATGACCTGCTGAACCTGATGACTCATCTGTTTGGGCTGACTCTGATGACTTCATTGTTGTTTCCCCTTGGCAGCAAGTGCAAGTTCTGGATCATGCTTGAGGGCACTGCCATCTCGGAAGGCACCTCTACTTCAAGAGGTTATGTCCTTTCAGCTGCGCTTGCTTTTCATGTTTGGTTTTGAAAGGAGCTGCCACATCAAGGAACCAAACAGCCAAGAGGATCTCTCAGTTTCAGGGAGCTGTTCCGGTTCTCCTACAGATCAAGACTTCCAGTGTTTCCTGTCACTACACTCTCTAACTGCGTGCTTTCAGTCCACGCTCACCTTCTTCAGATGTTCAAAAGAGGTACCACCTTCTGGCGCTGAAGCAGAAATACTTCTGGTAAGTTGGGAAAAAACAGCCCACCAGTAAGGTGGCGAGCTGGGGAGCACGTTTAGATCTGCACTAATGGTTGGTGAAAGTATATAATCCAATCATAGCACGGGTGACACATTGGGAAATAACTTCTAGTTCCCCCACAGTAGTGATTTATGTTTGTATATATATAGGCTTGTTTTGGGAACTTGCAATGAACCTTGAAAATAACTGTTATAGTTGCTGATTCAGGAATATCAAGAACTTTGTGTTAAAAAACATAACAAACTCTTATTCCGTACTTTGCTCTATTAGTGGAAACAACCTGTGTTTTCTTGTGTGGAATGTAAAAACAATTCTTCATGAAAGTAGAACTAAGAATTGTTGACAAAACTTTTTTCTGCAAGGTCTCCTTCCCTGCAATACCCACCCTAACTTCCCTTCTCCCCCCATGTGGCCACATCGATACTCTGGGGAAATGAAATGAAATGAAATTGGGTTTATAAAGCGCATGGCTGCCCTCGAGCGTCCCAGCGCTGTTAAAATAATAAACAATAGTGATAATAGCAGAGAACTCAAGAAGGGAAAGATCTAGGGTGTGTTAGGGAAAAGAAAGGTTTTGAGTGCCTTTCTAAATTTCGGATAGGAGGCTCCATCCAGAGCTCCCTGGGAAGTGCATTCCATTTTTTTGCCGCATTCAACGAGAACCGGCGTCCTCCTGAACGTGCTTTCCTCACTCTAGGAGTGGTGGCCAGGTTTTCTCCCTCGGACCGCAGGGTTCGGGCTGATTTATAGGGGCGAATCATGTCTCTCAAGGCCGGAGGGCCTTTGCCTTGCAGTGTTTTGTGAGCGATGCAGAGTGATTTAAAAGAGATTCGCTCCTGAATTGGGAGCCAGTGGAGGGCTCTTAACAGAGGTTTGGCTGAGGCCCGCCTCGATGCCCCCATGAGCAGCCGGGCTGCGGCATTCTGTACTCGTTGAAGAGTATTAATGGAGGCCTGAGGTGCAGCCAAGAAGAGAGCGTTACCATAATCCAATCTAGATAGGATTAAGCCCTGGATTAGTAACTTTCTTGATTGGAAAGGCAGAAGAGGGAGTACCTTCCGCACTGCTCGAAGAAGGCCAAAGCAACCTCCGGCAACTTTCTCTGCATGGGTCTTAAACGTTAATTGCGGTTCAAACCAGACCCCAAGACTTTTAATTTTTTCCTTGGGTGGAGGGAGTTCACCCATGCAGGGGGGCCAGAGCTCAGTGGGCAAGGATGTCTCTTGATTGCCCAGAAGCATGATCTCTGTCTTAGCTCCATTTAATTTGAGCTTAGAATCGGTCATCCACGCGGAGACTGCAGTTAGACATTTGAGGAGATCATCTGGGCATCCCCCTTGGCGTGCCAGCGAGACGACAAGTTGTGTGTCGCTGCATAGCTGATGGATTTGATCCCAAAGGGGGCTATTACCTCCTCTAACGGGGCCATATAGACATTAAACAGTGTGGGGCTCAGGGAGGAGCCCTGAGGAACCCCACACTGAAGAGGAGTGGATTTAGACATGGAACCATTTTCCCATATCCTGAAAGATCGTTTTTCCAGGAATGATTCCAGCCATTTGAGGGCAGATCCTGTGATGCCCAAGTTGGCGAGACGTTTGATCGGGGTTACATGGTCCACGGTGTCGAATGCAGCGCTTAGATCCAGGAGGATCAGAGCCGCTGATCCCCCTGAGTCCAAGATGCATCTGGCCTCCTCTGTCACCGCTATGAGGGCCGTGTCGGTGCCCTGGCCTGGGCGAAAGCCCGTTTGAGAGTTGCTCAATAGCCTATTAGTCTCTAGAAAATCGGAGAGCTGCCTATTCGCCAGTTTTTCGGCCACTTTGCCCAATCCCGGAAGCAGGGAGATAGGGCGAAAGTTGGCCAAGTCCGAGGTGTCTAAACCCGGTTTCTTTAAGAGCGCTTTGATTTTGGCCTGTTTCCAGCTCGGGGGAACAATGCCTGTGGTAAATGAAATGTTTAGCAGCTCTGTGGCCATAGGGGCTATGGTACTCATGATCTGTTTGAGGATGTGCATCGGGGCAGGGTCGGAAGGAGAACCACTTTTTATGTTCGAGAGAGTGGTGCAAAAGTCTTCCCTGGTAATAGCGCTAAACGCTTTAAATTGAAGACTAGTAGACGCGGTGGAAAGGGCTTCGATAGACGGTGTTGCAGGAGATTGAGGGAGGCTGTCAAGAATTTTCTGTATCTTTCCATCGAAGAAGTCTGCTAATTGATCGCACCTTGCTTCGGGATCATTATGCATGGTGATTGGGGCTGGAATTTTAAGAAGCTGGTTAACGATTTTAAACGTTTCCCTAGAGGAGTTGGCTGACAGTCTGATTTTCTCCTCAAAGAAAACTGCCTTCGATTTCTGTCGTTCGGCTTTATAGAGCCTCAGGGCCGCCTGATAGGAGGCCTTGCTGTTAGGTGCCCAATCTTTCCTCCACGTGCGTTCGGATTTTTTACAGGCCTTTCTGAGCTCTCTTAATTCGGCCGTAAACCAGGGGGATTTAAAAGTACTACTCTTTTTTATAATTGATTTGAGGGGCAGAACCGTGTCCAGAGAATTCGTGAGCCAGTTATGGAAATTTGTGTCTGCTTGCAGGACATCGGATCCAACTTCGGGAATGGACTGTTCAAGGGCAGTTTTCAGGCTTTCCACCGAAAGCCTCGGCCAGGCTCTTTGAAGTGTACGAGGATGTGGAGCCTTGACCTTTTCGTGAAAAATTTCCCAGAAAAAAGGCACGGCGAAGTGGTCCGACCATGGTAGGGGCAGAGGGGACTTCAGTTCAAGCTGGGAGTTGTTTGAAAAGATCGGGTCCAACAAATGGCCCTTGTTGTGGGTGGCTTCCTTGTTTAAGAGCTCAAGTTCAAAGGTTTTAAAGTTTGAGATTAGGACTGCGGCTGATCTGTCCTTGAGATCCTCAAAATGCAGGTTTAGGTCTCCTAATACCATAAAGTTGGAGGCCCGGGCTGCTGCTGCTAAGGTGGCTTCTAGTAGGGAGTCAGAAAAATGCCTAAGATTTCCTGGAGGGCGATAGATGAGGAAGCCTGAGAGGGAAAGGGTGGGTGAGATCTGGATATTGAAACCGGCACTTTCTGCATCTGAAATTCCACCCTCCTCGAGTCTGCAGGTCAGGGAGTCTTTATAAATTATAGCAAGACCTCCGCTCTTCCCTTGCTCTCTATTCTGATGCTGAATATTAAAGCCGCTTGGAAGTGCGGAGATAATATCAAAGTCAGTGTTAGAGGATAGCCATGTCTCCGTGAGAAATAGCACGTCCAGGTTACAGTGTTCAATAAGCAGACTGATCTCTACCGAATGCTTTGGCAGAGATCTGCAATTGAGTAACGCTATCTCCACTAATCGCCCTGCCTTCTTAAGGTTAGACTCCTTCTGGTCTGGGCAGATTTGGCAACGACAGAAAGGGGCGTCACTCCGGGCGTGCTGATGGCAGCCCGGGTCCCCAAGATGTTGAAGTGCCAAGAGCTCCTCCCGCGAAAGTCGCGAAGTCCTCGAAGGAACCACGGGCAGAGTGGCTGGCCCGAGGCCCAGTCTGGCCCGGACGGGCCCAGACGGGCCCAGACGGGCCCAGACGGGCCCAGACGGGCTTGCCTCTGGCGCGCCTCTGGCGCGCCATCGGCGCGCCTGCTGCGCCCGCCCACTGCGCGGACGGGAAATGGGCTTCATTTCAAGGCGCCCGGGCCGTGATTCGCCCGGACGCTAGAGCGCTAACCGGGCTTTCCCTCCCAAGATGGCGGCCAAAGTCGTCGCCCTCGGGGAAGCCCGTCAACGTCCGAGTATGGCCCAGAATCGGCCCTCGGTGAGCCTGAGGTGGGTACAGTAGCGCGCCCCAACTGTCCCTGGCCAAATTAGTGCTCCTGTGCAATTATGCAAAAAAACAACAACAGTTTTAAAATCAATATTAAAAGCAAGTAGGAGTGCAATATGTGGCAGTTAAAATGATTTCCGTGGCCTAACTCCCGGCTTTCCGCCTCAGGAGTGCTCCGTTATAAAATGCAATATGAAATATAAAACTCAGAGTTGGTGCTGCCAGAAGAAGGGCATCTTGATAGCATCGCTTCCGAGGAACCAGGCCTGACACTATGCCACTCCACTCTACAATACTCTACTCCACTCTACAACACTACTCTACTCTACGATGCCCAACACAACTCCCTCTATGCGACTCCATGCCACTTTGCTCTACTCTATTCCATGACACTCTGCTCCACTCCACTCTATGCCACACCACTCCACTCCACTTTACTCTATGCCACTGCACTCTACAACTCTACTCCACTCTATGCCATTCCACTCTCCTACACTACTCAACTCTATGCGACTCCACTCTATGACAATCTACTCTGATCTACGCCTCTCTAGTCTACAACACTCTACACCACTCTACATAACACCCTCTAAGCCACTCCACTTTGTTGTACACCACTCCACGACAATTTATGCCACTCTACTATATGACACTCTACTCTTCTCCACTCCAGACCACTCAACTCTACTCCACGCTACGCCATCCCACTTTATGACACTTTACTCCTTCCACAACATTCCACACAACACTGCACTCCACTACATTACACTCCACTTCACGCCACTCAACTTCACTCTACACCACTCTATAACACTCCACTCTACTCCACTTTACTACACTACACTCCACACCACTCTCCTTTACCCCACTATTTTTTAGCCATGCTGAAGAGCAACCATGATGGTGTACAGCATGGCTAAAACATATTGGTAAAATCAATCGCTCTTGCATAGGCAAGACCTATTGGCTTTACCAACACTTGTTTTCTAAATAGAGTTGCAGGAGCCCAGGCAGGAGAAAACCACCACCCGGAATTGCCTCTTAACTTTATTGTCATCAGCATAAGCCATACAATAATTAACATCACAACAAAAAAAAAACTCAAATTAAAGCACAACTTATGTCACTAAAAAGTTGTATTTCCACTGATAAAACACTTTTATCTAAAGTAGGACAATTTTGAGAAGTTACTAAAACCATAGTAAAATGCATAGATATTAGAACTATTCATCACACTATTAACATTATTACAATTATTTATAATAATTTATTAATTTAATTCTTCTATAGTAGACCATACATTTAATTTTGCTTCCCAAATAAGAGCCATGCAGACCAAATATAAGTAAATAATGTATTATGTTTGATTAATTTAAATCTTACATAACAGTGACATTGACAATCATCACTACCCAGAGGAAAAAGCATATGGATTCCACTTGAGTTGAATTAAACAGTCCAGTAAAATCCATGAATCTGTACAACAATCTGAAAATACATATTAAACGTAGATTTCAAAACAATCATCATAAAGATAAAACAGCCACTAAATCATAGAACTACCCCTTTGGCAGTGCTACTTAAAAGTTAAAAACGTGCAAAAATGTAGTGTCCATGATGATATTATTGTGGAAATGAGGTGAGTTTCTTAGAGACCTCCCAGAAAAATTTGCCACCAGTGAGTGGAGTAGTGTGGCTCACTGGTTAGAGGCGGCAGGCCTGAGAGCAGAAGTCAGCCCGGGACCAGGGTTCAATTCCCGACGCGGCAGGGTCGTGGACCTTGGTCAGCGGACTCGATAATTCTCGCTTCGGTGCTTACTATAATCAGGGGTTCCACTCGGCAACTCTGGGCATTAGCTTGCCTAATCTCCACAACGGCCCCACCAATTCCGGGGATGCCTGGCTCCACCTTGGGGACTCCCAGCAAGGGACCATCCCACAGGGAAAGCCAGGACGGGTTCCCCAGAGTTATACAGCGCCGGGACGCCCCGTTGCTGGGGCAGCTGTGCGCTTTACAAGTATACTACATTTACATTTACATTTACAATTCTGAGATACTCTGAGTTAAGACAGTATTTTAAGGCATCCTTCCTTGCATTGTCTAATGTTATTCTTCAAATTGCATGACAAATACTTGCCTCTCAAACTTCACCCCAGGACAGCAGCAAAGAAGCTGCAGTATAGATTCCCTCTCACAGTCACACAGTCTGAACCTGAAATTTGGGAATTGGTGGTTGGTCCAGATGAGTCTGTGTTCCTTTATTGGAAACAACAGAAACCGCATAAGGGCAATAGATAGTCTTACGGTTTCCACATTGTTTCTGTTAGATAATGCTGAGCGGTCATAGTTTTGGACAACTCCACGGTATATTTAAAGTGTTTGTTTTTTTGCCAGATCTAGGACATCAGCAGTGCGACTAAGTAACATGACTTGTATTTTTATGGCAGATTTAAATGCTGTGAGACAGACCAAATATAAGATGCCACTGAACCATATATTCATTGTAAATCTGGTCTATAACACAATTTTAGAGCCTCCTGGTAAGATTTCAAAGCAAAGGTTTTAATTAATAGTAAAAGCAATCTTAGTCCTACATTCATTATCTCTGTACAAATATATATGAAGTGCTTTATCATATCAGTGGTCCCCCACTACTATTTCAGCAGTGCAAAATAGAAAAAGAAAATGATATGACGTTATTATCATTTTCTCTTTCTATGTGGGAGTCGGGGGGGGGGAGGGGTGGCTGGCTTGATAACGCCAGAGCAGGGGAGGAGTGGTTTGCACTCCTCTAAGTGTACATGACAGTTTGGCCGGCTCTCTAGGGCCGGCCAAACCATTATGCACTATTGGCATGTTCTCCACAGCCCCGTGGAGAACATGCGCAGCCTCCTCAGTCACTGCCTGAGCGTACAAACAGGACGCTCAGACCAATCACGACCCTGCTCCTGCACCCAACCGACCCCACTCATTATCAATTGGGATGGAAGCGTGGGGCATCTGTGGCCAGTTCAGCAGTGGTCAAAACAATATATAATGTAAGCATCCCTGGAGGAGAGGTGGGGAATATGTCACAGTGACTGAGATGTATGCTTACTTCAGTACGCCCCACCTGCATACACTGCCAAGTTATTGCATTTGTGTGAAAGCCATCTTAGAAGTGTGTTGGGGCTTGTGGGTTGTGTTGCACAGCCCTGTGGAGAACATGCCCAGCCTCCGCAGTCACTATGTGAGCGTACAAACAGGATGCTCAGACCAATCACGATGCTGCTTCTGCACTCAACAGACCGCACTCATGATCAACTGGGATGGAAGCGTGGTGCATCTGTGGCCAGTCTAGCAGTGAGCAAAACAATATATAATGTAAGCATCCCTGGAGGAGAGGTCATATGTCACAGTGGCTCAGATGTATGCTTACTTCAGTACGCCCCACCCGCATACACTGCCAAGCTATTGCAATTTTCTGACAGCCATCTTAGGAGCATGTTGGGGCTTGTGGGTATGTCATGCATCAGAGGGTGGTGGAAGGCAGTGGGCGGAGTTCTAGATTGCGAAGTAGATTGTGGGCTTGAATTCTGTTCAATTGCTGTTGTGCCCATGACTAATTGTTATGTTCATTGAAGCATAATACATTTGTATCGGCATGACCTTGCTGAGCTTTTTTTCTCTGGTGACGGAATTGGACAGTAGATCTTTGCCTAGGATAACCTCCTTCTACTCTGTCTACTGGATAGTCCTGGCCCATTTCATCCTTCCTTGTTGCTTCTGCAGTTAATGGTACATGTCTAAACTCTTCATATTGGTTGTGTGGTGTTTCTGGATGCAACATTTGCTTCATGTGGGTGGGCTAAAGACAACACTTTTCAAGATTCAACAGAATATTATACCATTGCTTTCTTTCCCCACGAGTCCTGGTGAGCCAATTGTGGACAGGGAGCAATGGTACAAAGAGTTTAAAATTTTGAATTCAATAAAAAGATTTATTGAAAAAAAGAGTTTAAAGCTTACTTTGTTGCCAGTGAAAAAAATATAAAAATAAGTATGCCTTACTTCATGAATGTATGGGCATGATTGAGGTGAGGAAGGCCTTCAAACACCTTCCACAGTGACAGTACTTGGTGAGGTGATGTTGCGGATGACTATGCAAGTGCAATTAAAATGTTGGACACATGCTTTAAACCACACAAAAATGTGATTTTGGAGAGTAATACATTTTACCAGAGGCGTCCGATTCGTGATGAACATATTGAAGGTTTTATGGGGGCTCTTTAAGCACTTGCGTTAACACTTGGCGCGTTTTTTGACTACAAAGCTTTGGAAGATGAAATGATAAGAAATTAAGTGGTGGCGAAAACAACAAGAATATATAAGAGATTTTGCTGATATCTAAGCCTAGATAAAGCAGCTGAAATTATAAGTGTGATTACAAGTACAGCATCCTATATGGAGAAAATGACATTTGTGTCACTGCTCCAAGGTATGCATAGTGTCATATTGTAAAAACAAGTATCAAAACAAGCAGTAGGAAGGAACAGATTATCGCAGGGAAGAAGCTGAATAAATTGGAGGGCTATATTTGAGGCTGTGGAAATCATTTGGGTAATACTAAATCATGTCCAGCTATTGACGTCATCTACAGCAAGTACAAGAAAAGGGATTATTTTGTTAGAGTGTGTGAAAGTTCATCACCAATGGGTTTTGAAAAACTTGTGAACACTTTACAAAACCAGCACAAGTACAATGGCAATTCAGTTTCAAGTTTTTTTTTTTTTTTTAGAGTTTTATAAGCGTGACCTTGACCCGAAGGTATCAGAGCGCTTTACATGAGCGCCAGTTACGTTGCAGAGGGACACATTTATTTTTGGTAGGCACGGGGAGATTAAGTGATTTGCCCAGAACCACAGGATGTTGAGCGTCCCTGCCAAGACTCGAACCCAGTTTCCCAGCTTCGAGGTCAACAGTTCTAGCTGCTAGGCCACATCCCTATCCACATCTTTATTGTGATGTAAGTAGACAATTTAAGTGTGCCTATTGGTTCATGTGGTGAGAATGATGACCTGGTGATCGGATTCGGTATGAAAGTTATTAAGACACTGTTTCGTCAGGTGGATGTGGTTGGTGTTCTGGTGAGGATGATGGGATTGCGGTTTACCCTCACTGGCATGGGCAATTGGTGTAAACTCCATATGTGACATTGAGAGACACTTGTGTCAGACATCTTGTGTATGGTGGGAAACCAATAGATGTGCTGAGTGAGTCTGATGTTGTTCTGATTTTTAAGAAAAACACCACTCTTGGTGCAGCTTATGTAGCCAAAGATGGGTCTCGTTTGTTGGGATGGTTGGAACAAATGATGTTCGAGATTATATTAGATCCAACCTATCCACACCAAGTGTTGCTTAGAAAGGAGTGTTGGATTATTTGTTCTCTGGAATTAGCGGAGAGTGAGAAAAGATTCTCCCACTGAATACAGTTGAAGTCTGGTCTGCAACCTTCTGTGCATAAAATGCAGAGAGTTCTTTATCATTAAGAGCAGAATTGAAAAGTGAACTAGATAGTCTTTGCAAATAGGATGTCAATGAGCACATCAGGGGCTTACAGCATGTGTTGCCAATGGCACTGGCCTGCAATGCCAATGGTTCCCTCAGGATGTGTGTGAACCTCAGGTATTTAAATTTGAAGATTTGAGTGGATAAGCATCACCTGCCTCATATGACTGTAATATGGTGTCAGTCTATCATCGTATTTTGCTGCCATTGAATCCTGTCATGTGCTGCCTTTTGTCATCCCTGAAGATGTTTTTCAATTGAAACACCTTTTGTACTAGTGCCAGCCGTTACTTGTTTTTCAATTGGATGGTCAAGGAAATGCTGCTGAGACATGTGCAGCATGTGGTTTGTTGTTTGGACAATCGATTGGTTTATGGAGTGGATAAACACATACATGATCAGATGGTAGCCTATGTTTTGATTAGATTGAGAGAAAAGGGGATAAAACTGATGGCACAGAAATTCAAGTTGGATTGGCTAGCACTGATTATTTGGGTTAACGCAACTCTACTCCAATTGTTGAGCCAAAGGAGAGTTTGGTTTGTGCAATTTCAGATTTCCCTGTGGCTGAAATTCAGGAATAATTATATTCTTTTACTCCCAGTTCATGCCCAGATCTGCTGAAAAAGAAACACAATTTGCGTATAGTAGATGAAAGGGAAAGAGAGTTTTATTTGAGACAATGAGTGTAGGAGAGAATTTTCACAGATCAAGAATGGGATTACAGGTGTTATACTTCTTAAACCATTTAATACACAAGACCGTAGTGTGGTTGTTATGGATGCAGGTTTACATGACCTTGGTTCCGTTTTACTTCAGACTAGGAATGGAAAGGGTGTCCTAATATTGTTTGATTCATGAAGTTGGAGAGGGCTGGAGGCCACATGCTCAATTATTGAGTGTGAGTCCTTGGTCTGTAGGTTGGGTGTGAGTCATTTTAGGTATTATTTGTGGGGTACCGAATGTTTAAGATTCACACAGGCCACAGGCCTTTAGTGGATCTAACTGTGCCCGAAGAGTAACTCTCCGGATAGCCAAATGGCAGCACAGGTTGCTGGAATTTTGTTAAAGTGTAGAAAATATACCAAGTATTAGAAATATATCTGCTAACTTTTTAACAGATTGGAAAGAATCTGAGGAGGAGCTGGTGGGTGATGATTTTGTGGGTTTCACATTGACAACAGCTCACGATGCCATAAAAGGGTCAGAGTGGATAAAGGCTCTAAGTGAGAATGTTGCCTTCAATAAAAACGTATAATTTATTTTAGGCCAGTTGCTAAAAGTCTGGAGGAGTAGGCTGGTTCTTATTGCTACATTCCGCCTGAATTAACGCTAGTTAATGGATGTGTCAGAAGGTTAGATCAGTTAGTTGTGCGCCGATACTTTGGGAGAAGGTTGCAGAAATGTTGCTTGAGGGGCACATTTGGCATGAGAGTAATGGCGCATAGGATTAGAGAGAATTTCTGGTGGCTTGGGCTAGATAAATGTGTGGAGAAGCATGTGGCGTTTCACTGTTTATTCTCCTTAAAGGCAGGGTATCGATTTAAATAGGTCTTGGGTGAAAAAAGGATGTTGCAGGTTGAGAAATGTATGCAGTGGGAGATAGAATGAACAGTTGTCAGTCAAAGTACAAGAATGTTCAGGGACGCTGTTTAAATGTTAATATGGAAGACTTCAG
The DNA here is from genome assembly GCF_964261635.1 of Lissotriton helveticus. Lineage (NCBI taxonomy): Eukaryota > Metazoa > Chordata > Amphibia > Caudata > Salamandridae > Lissotriton > Lissotriton helveticus. The sequence continues at coordinate 1,496,149,530 of NC_136069.1, read as the reverse complement.
GAGAGTGAGGTCACCTGGTTACAAGGGAAAGGTTGTGCCAAGTTTTCAGTACATAAGAAAGTGTTAAAAGTGCTGGATTGTGTGTCAGATTGGAGGATGGAACGTTGTGGAACAAGAAGCAATTGTTCTAATTACGCATAGAAAAGGATAGGATAGGATAGAATTTATAGGGTGCTCTAAAACCCGCAGGTGCCAAACCACTGTAGCAGGACAGATAGAGCAACACGGGCAGAGCAGCCTAGAATCAAGGATTCTAAGATGAGAAAAGCCAAGTTTTCAGATGTTTTTTGAAGGACATGAAGGAATCTGCTTCAGAAATGTGGGTAGGCAGTGTGGTAAGTATTGTAAGGGAGTTTGAAAACTCACATGGATGATGGAACTGATGAGACTGTGAATCCGGGCACAGTTACTGTGAATTCATCAACATTATCATGTTCCAGTGCCAAATATGCTGTTTGTGATCATAGATCGTTGCCTAAATTTGACCAAATTTTCCTGGGACACGAAACGCTGACGGGACGCGAAACAAGAAGGAGTTTTAGTCTGGAATAATTCAATTATTAACCACAACTGTGATTCTGCTATTTGACTGATCTTCTTACTAAATTTGCCGCCAAAGTCAGTCCAGTTTATTTAAGTAATGCGGTTGGACTCTTTTTTGGCTTACGGACAGCTTTAGGATCTTATTTAAAATTTGGGCATTTTGGCCTGACACACGAAGATTGGTGCTTCGCCCTCAGTGTAGACTACCGAGATCCTTAGAGAAAAGAAAGTGGACGCTCGCATATTTGAAGTCCTTTGTCCTGAAGATGACCCTAAAGTATTCGTGGGTCGAAACTCCATTGACGCATAAAAACGTGGCCTAATTAAGAGAGGACACAAATGTTATATTGTGTTTTGTTAATTGTTGTTCTTTTATGTTTTTTCTCTGCCACTGTTGGTTCATTTTACACTTGTCAATGTTCTTAACTTCATCATTGTTTGTGTAGCTGTTTGAGCACCCTTATTATCTTTGTTCCTCGTTTGTGTTTTATTGAATTTATATTAAACATTTTTTGAGATTATTTATGTACATGGATATTGTGAAATTAAGCCAGCACAGTTTTGCCTTTCTTCGCACAATTTCTTCCTTTTTTACACCAATTGTTCTATAGTTTGTGATTTTAGCTCATGAACCACTGTTTGGAACAAATTTGCTCATGTTGAAGCATCAGTGGGTTGTTCATTGCAGTATGAGAAGACATGCCTCATTTCATTTATATTAGTAAAATGATTCACTTCAGCACCCTCTTAACGTCCAGTCCCTTTTTTTATCAATGTGTGCCAAAACATTTTCAACCTTGTTGATTTGTGAGTCAGATTATCTCTCTCTCTCTCTATAAATATATTTATTATGTTATGACCAATTGTTTTTTACCCTGTGCAAAATCTTATGTGTAAATATATGAAATGATAAGTGTTTTTTTACATAGAACTATTTTTGTATGATCATGAAGTATTTTTTCATACATTTGAACCTAAGTCAAATAATACGTTGTATTTTTCTTGGGAAATCATTTATGTAAATATATTTGATCTGTAGAGTTTATTTATAGGTTTTTTCACCTTTTCTTATATTTTTTGGAAACAGCGTTGGTCAAGAACACAAAATCATTTAGGTGTACTCGTCTTTTTGCGTATGATCGCTGAAAATATTTATTAGATGGTGTATGTCAATGTCCTCACTATTTTCAGGTTTTTCTTGTGAGTTTAGCATCTGTATATTGTATACATTATTTGCTCCTTTCTTTTTTCGAAGGAAGACTTTCAGTAGTATTTCACAGTTTTTCTTTTATGTCTATCACTAATTTAGGCACGTGCCTTTGGTGCTAGCTGTCTTAATGGTCCATTCAATGTTTGAACGTTGTCATGTGATCAAGCCACTTCTGTGGTGAAACGCGTTATGGCTGACTAGCGAGAGAATAAACGCTACTCTTTGCACTTACTCTGGGTTTGTGTCTGCTTCTTCGTTGTATGCTGGAGGACAACGTGCGGCATCCGATTTTTTCAAGCAGCATCTTGGATATATAACTGGTGGAGCTTCGACCAGTTATACACGAACCCCCAAACGAATTGTGGTGGCTGGTAAACTGAAGCCTGTCTCCGAGCCACGGCGTGGAGCCTTCGTTTTTCAATCCGGAAGGATTATACCAGCGTTACCCCCCCACCGGAGATAGCAAGGCGCCTGGAACGCTCGCTTTTCCCGCGGTACCGGAGGGTGCACGGGACTACAAGCAGGACGTGAAAGGTAGGACCTTTCTAACATTGTGGGGTGTTTGGTGTGCTAAAAGCCCTCGGTAAACGGAAGGTGACCAACATCTTTCAGCCCGAGTCACGCTTTTAAGTGAAATCAGCGTTTCTCTTTTCTCAACGGAAACTAACATGTCGGCCGACACGTTAAAGGATCGAGAAGCGGCAGCTCAGGGAGTGTTCGTTAACATTGCCCAGGTTCGTGATCGTTCCGAACCATTAGAAAACACTAATGCCAAACCCGACGATACTTTGAAAAATAAGATGAAAGCATTGGAGAAGTTGATGCGCGCTGAACAGGCGAAATGGTGGGAGCACAAATCATTGAAGAGCTATCTGGAAGTTGGTAGAGTCCCGAGGGGGCTACGAATTTTATTGGCACCCACTTATGAACAGCCCAATCCAGAACTAATGAAAAGATGGGCACAGAGAAATCTTGATTCCTCCAGAGAATTGGTAATTCTACTTGTGGAGTTTGCAGAAATTGATCGTATTGAATTACAGAAAAGGGTGGTAACCTTAACAGACGAAATTGCACAAATGGGAACGCCCGAAGAAATAAATGGGCTTAATGCAGAAATGACAAAACGCCTTAAAAAAGAGGAAGAAAAAATTAAGGCACGCAAAGCTTTCAAATTTCAGCGCGATCTCATAGATTATGAAAGCGGGCGTATTTTCACTTTCGCGCGCAAATTCGATTCTATCAAAAGCGGGAAAACAGTGGGGAGAAACAAAAATAGAATGCAAGCCACTACATCCAATGCCTCTAATGAATCTACTCTCTCTGACTTCAGCTCTGCTGCCGAAAGTGATAATGAAGTCAACACAATGAGAACAGTACCTGTGGACCCCAAAACAATCCCGTCACCAGGCGATGAAATTGTTTTTTTAGCCATGGACCGATTATCAACTCTGCGACCAAGAAATCGGCAGAATCAAGCTGCCAGCGGAGAAACCGCAAACGCTGCCAAAGGCGGAAAGCAAGGAAACGCGCCCACAAGCAGCAGTTACAGAGGCAAGGGGAAGGGCCGTTGGAAAAATTAGCCATGGCAGGAAATTTTTGCAACTCTATCTCCCCTGCGGATCGTAAATCTGATGAAAACATCGAAAAATCTTCGGAAAAAACTGTCATCAATCTAACCGAAACTACACTCACCCAAGCAGAAATACAAATCTTATCATTGGGACTTTCATATTGTAAGGAATCAAATTTCAACTATGCCACTACGCGGATGGATATATATCAATTTATTCGTAAGCTTAAATTGCGCAAATTCCACACCATCAAGCAAGCCACTGAGGCAACTAATGGTAATGATGTTCACAGGGGAAGCCAAATAGTTACCGGGACACCTACATCCACTGAGTTACCATCAACCTTACTCAGTGTACTAACGGATCTTCATGCTGAGAGCCGCACTGAACCCTCGCAATCGTCTCAAAACAGTCGATCTATCTACCAAGCTCCTGAAAAGAAAATTGTAACTCCCTTCAAGAACAAATCTAAGTTCAACCCCATCATGCCACGTGATGGCATTGACATTTACAACGAGCATGTGATAAATGAATTGAAAAAACTGAATTTTAAAACATGCGCCATGAAAAATAAGATACTTAGACAAAATAGAACTTATGATAATCTTGTGGCCAAAATACAACAAAACAACCAGATTGTCATCAGAAATTCGGACAAAGGGGGTAACGTGGTGCTGTGGGACAGAGATCAATACATGACTGAAGCAATGTCTCAATTGAATGATCGCAATTGTTACAAAATGAGCAGTGCGTCAGCAATTAAAGAGACTTTCAATTCATTTCATTCGAAACTTTTGGCCTGGAAGAGTGCTGGCTTAATTACTAAAGATGAACATTTGTATATGAAAAAAGACTATCCGGTTATTCCTAACATCTATTTTATTCCTAAAGTTCACAAGGACGCTGTGCACCCCCCCGGGAGGCCCATCATTTCCGGTAGGAACAGTTTGTTAGAACACACCTCAAACTACATTGACTTTTTTTTACAGGATTGTGTAACTGGATTGCCTTCCTATTTGAGAGATACCAGTGATTTTCTTGGCAAAATCCAGAACTTTGTTTGGGACCCTGGATATCTATTGCTGACTTTGGATGTATCATCCTTATATACCTGTATTGACCACAAAGATGGTCTAAGAGCCTTGAGTTACTTCTTTTCCAAAAATAGACCCACCTACCCGGAGCATAACAAAATGCTGCTAGATATGGTGACCTTTTGTCTACATCATAACATGTTCACCTTTAACCAAACCTTCTATCAACAAATGAGGGGGGTGGCAATGGGAGCCAGCTTCTCCCCCAGCTACGCCTGTATTTTTATGGGCTGGTGGGAGGAGCTGGTCCTAAAAGGGACTCTAGGCGATCTTTACAATAATCATGTCAAAATGTATTACAGGTACATTGATGACCTTATCTTTGTCTGGAATGGTAGCAGGGAAGAGGCCCAGGAGTGGGTTGACCTTTTGAACACCAATAACATTAATCTAAACTTCACCTGTACCATGAGTGATACCAACATTCACTTTCTAGACATAGAAATATACATCCATAACAATATACTGGAAACTAAACTATACCGTAAGGAGACAGCTGGCAATTCCATCTTGCATTACACCAGCTTTCATCCTAAACATCTCATTCGCAGCATCCCCTACGGGGAAATGCTGCGAATTAAACGGATTTGCAGTAACCAATCAGATTTGAAGATGGCACAAAATGAATGTAGGGATAGATTCCTCGCCCGAGGTTATCCTATTCATATTATTCAAACAGCCATCAACAAAACTGCAAATCAGGATAGAAATTTTCTCCTTACATCCAAAGCAAATAAACTGCCCATAACTGAATCCAGTCAAGCATCAGACTCCAGCTCAGTCAGACTCATTGTGCCCTATAGTGCTCAAAAAAGTGCTATAAATAAAATTATTAATCAGAATTGGGCTTTAATTCGTTCTGACCCCATCATAGGTCAAGCTATGCCTACCAAACCTAGCATCACCTATAAAAGGGCTACTTCCCTTCATAACAGCCTGGTATCTAACTGTCCTGAGGTGATTACTTCAAAAGATTGGTTGAAAAGCTCACGGGGATTCACTAAGTGTCATTCGTGTAAAGCCTGTACCTACGGTATTAACAAAACTAGTTACCGTACTGCCTTTAGCAGTAAGGAGATCAAAATCTCCAAATCCCTCCATTGCAAAACCGAGTATGCTATTTACATCTTAGAATGTACTTGTCCCCTACGGTACGTGGGAAGTACCAAGCTACCGGCCAGCAATAGAATATTGCAGCACATCAGGGCCATCACCAACTCTGACCCCACCTACCCTGTGGCGAGACATTTTCGGGAGATCCATAACAACAATCTAATGGATCTCAAGTATTATGTCATCGACACAATTCCTAAAACCAAGCAGGGAGGTGATCGTGAGCACCTAATGCGCAAGTTGGAGACGAGGTATATCCTGAACTTCAACAGCAAAAGTCCTGGGGGGTTAAACAACACCGAGGATTTACACACATGCTTATGAATGTTAACATTTTTAGTGTAACCCTTAGAAAAACTGTACAGAGAACCTGTCCGCCGTGTCCTTCTCCTTCTTGCTTTCATTTTGCAACTCATTGTGTACTGATTTAGCCTTACTTCTTTTTAAGGTTACATCGTTTTATTTAGTGGCATTGAAATATGTTATTTGAACCACATAGTCCTCGGACTTTGTCCCTGTAGAGTGCCCCTCCTCTTTTAATTTATTCACCAAATCCTCACATCGAGGTTTGTTAAACTTTAGCACTTTTTCACTTTACGCACACAGTGACACTCTTTCTTTACTGTTTACTGTCCTTCGATTACTAGCTCTTATGAATTTGGAACCATCACTAATTGAAGGGGGACCACTAGCATACCCATGAGTACACCTATGTTGATGATCATTAGGCATTATGCCTGAAATTATGTTATGACCAATTGTTTTTTACCCTGTGCAAAATCTTATGTGTAAATATATGAAATGATAAGTGTTTTTTTACATAGAACTATTTTTGTATGATCATGAAGTATTTTTTCATACATTTGAACCTAAGTCAAATAATACGTTGTATTTTTCTTGGGAAATCATTTATGTAAATATATTTGATCTGTAGAGTTTATTTATAGGTTTTTTCACCTTTTCTTATATTTTTTGGAAACAGCCTTGGTCAAGAACACAAAATTATTTAGGTGTACTCGTCTTTTTGCGTATGATCGCTGAAAATATTTATTAGATGGTGTATGTCAATGTCCTCACTATTTTCAGGTTTTTCTTGTGAGTTTAGCATCTGTATATTGTATACATTATTTGCTCCTTTCTTTTTTCGAAGGAAGACTTTCAGTAGTATTTCACAGTTTTTCTTTTATGTCTATCACTAATTTAGTCACGTGCCTTTGGTGCTAGCTGTCTTAATGGTCCATTCAATGTTTGAACGTTGTCATGTGATCAAGCCACTTCTGTGGTGAAACGCGTTATGGCTGACTAGCGAGAGAATAAACGCTACTCTTTGCACTTACTCTGGGTTTGTGTCTGCTTCTTCGTTGTATGCTGGAGGACAACGTGCGGCATCCGATTTTTTCAAGCAGCATCTTGGATATATATATCTGTATATATATATATATATTCACTGAAAAAAACATAGGTTCCAGGAGTTATATAGTTAGGAATTCTTTTTTAAAAAACCTTTGAAATTCACTCAAAAAACTATAAGTTTTAGTGGTGTTATAGTTAGCTGGACATTTTACTCATACAAAACCAATGAAATTGCTCCTATATAGTTAGTTGTACTAACTATATTTCGCGCACCCGCAATCCACTGCTGATGATGTCACATATTAGATCATTCATGACATGGTCAGTGACATCACTGATGACATCTCAAATGACATCACTGATGACATCATCCAGTGAATGTGGTTTGCTTCGTTATTTAAATATGCATTATATATATAGCAATTTACATTGAAGAATGAGTGGATATATATAAATAAATATTTGGATGGAGGATTTAGTAGCAGTGTTATTGACTGTTTACTTGACCAATTTATAATGTCTCACTAAATATAGTGGATAGTGACTAAACTGTGTGAATATCTGTATCACTTTGTCAGTTGTTGTGTAAACTGATTCTACAGTTGGTTACTAGCTATGTGAAAGTCTATATTAGTTATTGATTAGTTAACTGAGTATTTGTATGGGAGTGTGAAAGTGTGTGTGGTTCGGTGGGGGGTGTGTGACTGTCCAAAGATGTGTGAATAGTTGATTCAGTAGATATATGAAGTTAAAACTACATGTTCTAACAGTTTGGGTGAGGGAATCTCTTTATGGGTGTGGTGATGAGCAAATATATTTCTCAAAGGTACAGGTCGAACAAACTAGAAAAATAAAAGGCAGTGTATGTGTCAGTTGTTGTATATAAATAAGTATACATAAGACACAATGATTGTGTGAGTGACTGTATGGATAACTGTATACTTGTAATAATGATTTTATAATTCACTAAGTATGACTTACTATCTAAATGAATAGAAGAAGTGGTGTTTGTATAAGTGTTTTGCTAAGTAAATATGTAAGTATGATCCATTGTTTGCATAAGTGAGTAGGATGACTTCATATGTGAATAGGATGCGTGCTGTTGTTTAATGTCGATATAGATGTATAAGTATTTTTGATAGTGTTCTATTGTTCATTGACAGCATGTATGAGTGAATCCATAGGTAAGTGATTAGATGTGTGTACACATCTATGAATCACTGAGTGGATTTTTAGATACTTGTATTGCTGTGACAATGGATTTAAATATGATACTCTGTATTTTACAAACAGTGATGAAAAATTGTAATAGTGTATGAAAAGGTGTATGTGATTGTCACGTGGATGATGTCATCAGTAATGTCATCAGTGATGTCATTTGAGATGTCATCAGTGATGTCACTGACCATGTCATGAATGATCTAATATGTGACATCATCAGCAGTGGATTGCGGGTGCGCGAAATATAGTTAGTACAACTAACTATATAGGAGCAATTTCATTGGTTTTGTATGAGTAAAATGTCCAGCTAACTATAACACCACTAAAACTTATAGTTTTTTGAGTGAATTTCAAAGGTTTTTTAAAAACGAATTCCTAACTATATAACTCCTGAAACCTATGGTTTTTTTCAGTGAATTTCAAAGGTTTTTTTAAATGCTAATTCCTAACTATATAAGGCCTGAAATCTATGATTTTTTCAGTGAATTTCAAAGGTTTTTTAAATGCTGATTCCTAACTATATAAGGCCTGAAACCTATGGTTTTTTTCAGTGAATTTCAAAGGTTTTTTAAATGCTAATTCCTAACTATATAAGGCCTGAAACCTATGGTTTTTTCAGTGAATTTCAAAGGTTTTTTAAATGCTAATTCCTAACTATATAAGGCCTGAAACCTATGGTTTTTTCAGTGTTTTTAAAAAAAATTGATTGGTTAACTGGCTTATTAAGTGTATCTTAGTAAATACATATATTAGCTAGTAATGTTTAAATATTTAAATATATGCATGAGTGATGTAATATGTGACGTCATCAGCAGTGCATTGCAGACGTGCAAGTTATAGTGAGTCCAACTAACTATAACGTGGGAATTTCAATGGTTTTATGCGAGTAAAATTTCCAGCTAACTATAACTGGTGTGAAACCTATGGTTTTTTCAGTGAATTTCAAAGGTTTTTTAAATGCTAATTCCTAACTATAACTGGTGTGTAACCTATGGTTTTTTCAGTGAATATATATATATATATATATATATATATATATATATAAAATTTCTATGGCAAAATGAAACCCCTCATTTTGTTCCTTTTCAAATTAAATGTATTAAGTGTTACCACTTTATTCCAATCAAGATGACTTCAGGTGTGCCATACTTTTGTCATAAGTAAGACTGTTAGCGTTCTAGTTGTTCTTTAGAACACTCTGGGACATTCTGTCATTGGGCTATAGTTGGGCTACATCTGGCTGATATTTGGGCTACATTTGGGCTCTTTTGTCTCTGGTGGCCATCTTGGGAGACTGCATATCAGAATTTTTTTAATGAAATATAAGAGGATTTGAGAAGTCACTCAAAATGTGCCCTAATTTTTCTTTCTTCAGCACTAATCATAATTTCTATGGCAAAATGAACCCCCTCATTTTGTTCCTTTGCAAATTAAATGTTTTAAGTGTTAACACTTTATTCCAATCAAGATGACTTCAGGTGTGCCATACTTTTGTCATAAGTAAGACTGTTAGCGCTCTAGTTGTTCTTTAGAACACTCTGGGACATTCTGTCATTGGGCTATAGTTGGGCTACATCTGGCTGATATTTGGGCTACATTTGTTTTTTTTTGTCTCTGGTGGCCATCTTTGGGCTACATTGGGCTACATTGGGCTACATTTGGGCTACATTTGGGCTCTAACATATATATAGCCCAATGTAGCCCAATATATATTTTTTCAAAGTTAATTTTCGTAAAAACCACTGGAGCACATATCTTGAGACATAGCAAAGGCACATCGGGCTACCAGTCCCTACAATTTTGCCAAGTTTGGTGGAAAACCATTCAGCCGTTCGGGCTAAAAGTGAGTCCAACCGCCCTATGGAAATTAACATGGGGAAAACACGTTTTGGGACCCCCCTTTTATCTCGCCCCCGCTTGAAGAATCCCCCCCAAACTTTCAGGGAAGGAGCGGAGCGCCACAAACAAAGTTAAGGAAAATTTCAGGAAGATTCCTCAACCGGCGCCAAAGTTATTCCCAATAGAATGTTGCGATTTCCCTATGGAAAACAATCCTAACTATATATACCTACTGGCTATCGCCAGTAGGTAATATATATATATATACATATATATATAAATCTGTCAAAGTGTTATTCAGTCTCATCTGCATTCATCAGAACCTAGTCGAGATAAGCCCTAATTAAAAAAAATCCTTTTGGATGAATACAAGAGTTTTTAACAGTAGGGCAAAACACATGCATAAGAAATTAAATGAAATAGGGTATTTGTATAGGCACACAGCTACTCAAGTTAGAGTGTCCTGGTGCCTAGACAGCGGGGGGAAGAGGGAGAAGGACCCAGACTAATGATTAAAAAGCCACGTTTTCTAATTTTTCCTAAAGGAAAGTAGGTCTTTATTAAACCTAAGAGCCACCGGAAGGCTGTTCCACAGTTTCCCGCCAAGGAAAGCAAAGGATCTGCCTCCCGTCCGGGTCAGGCGTATCCTGGGTGCGTGGGCCAAGTTGGCATTGGAAGAGCGTAATGGTCTAGAGGTAGTGTAGAGGTTAACCCATTTGATAAGGAAGCCGGCTCCTACGTTGTGGAATTCTTTAAAGTAGATGGTCAGGGCTTTAAAGTCAATCCATTGTTTTATGCAAAGCCAATGTAACGATGTAAGAATTATATTTATATTAGATCTAGTTTCGGTTTAATAATGGCTCTGGCCGCTGCGTTTTGGACCACTTGCAAATTCTGGATCAGAGATTTAGTAAGACCCAGGTACAGACAATTGACACAATCAAGCTTTGAAGTCACCATTGCCTGCCCTACGATCTTTCTGCTTTCCAGCGGAAGTAATGGCAGGAATTTTTTTAGCATTCATAGGATTCCGAAACATGCGGCAGTAAGATGAGATCGCATGGAGAGAGTTTTGTCTAACACAATTCCTGGGTTTTCGGTGACAGATCCTCAGGCCACCAGGAGCGCCACTTGGGGTTTCCGGGTTTTCGAAGAAAACCACTTCTGTTTTGTCCGGATTACACTGAAACTGATTAATCCTAAACCAGTTAAACACCTTCGTGAGACAGGTCCCGATCCTTGCCTCAACAAGGTCAGAACCTTTATCACAGGAGAAGATCAGCTGAGTGCCTTAGGCGTAGGAAATAATTTTGGCCCCCTCTGCCTCTACCATGGATGCAAGGGGGGATAAATAGATATTAAAGAGCGTGGGGCTGAGAATGTAAGTACACGTATATAAGACATAAACCTGTATGGTTATACTAAACTGGATACTCTGGAGACTCTTTGGACCTGTATACAAAGAATAGGATATAAAATTCTTGATAATGTGTGGTCAAGGGGACTGAACCATACTCACATTAAAATGAATACAACAATCCATGCTTCACCTCACATTTGTGAGTTACCGAGAGAGAAACCAAATCCACACAAGCGCACTTATAGTTTAACAAGGCAACAGCACACACAAGTATGGAGGGTCTGATCACCCTAAATGCTGAAGGGGAAAGGCCCAAGTAGTCAAACTCTATTGATGAAAATTATGGACTGCAAATAATATCATTGCTGTGAAATGCAGTCTGCAGTGGTCAAAAACGTTGTCACTTACTGTTGGAAATTGGGTTATTAGTTGAGGGGGATGAAACCCTATTCAAGCAGCAACCACTATCTCTGTCAGGGTAAAACACAGGCATATCCCAAATTAAGCTGTGTTTAACCCTCTGTCAGCTTGGCACAAAGCAGTTAGGCTTAACTTAGAGGCAATGTGTAAAGTATTTATGCAGCACTTCAAAAACAAATGAAAGTGAAACACAACAAGAAAAATCCCTCACCGATCCAGAAAAATAGAGAAACATTTAATACATTATTTGAGACAAAAACGACAATAATACAATCAGTAGATCTGGAAATATGCCCTTTTTAAAGCTATAAGTGAAAATAGTGCCTGAAAGTACCAAGTACCAATGGTAGTTATCTGGTGACGCCAGACCGGTACAAAGTCACATGTTCAGGCAATGGAGTGGGCCAGATACAGGGACCAGGTTAGGCTTGTTGAACAAAGTACCTTAAATACGGGTTGAGGAGCTTTGCGAAGTCCCGCTTTGAGGATGCGTTGCATAACAGTGGCTGCAAGGTCCTGCGTCTCAGATGTGTTGTGCAATGGCGGTTCTGAGGAACTGTAGGGCTGTGATGTAAGGTCCTGCATTGAGGATACGTCGCGCAGCGACGGTTCTCAGAAACTGCAAGGCTGTGATGTGAGATCCTGTGTTGAGGATGCGCGGGCGGCAGTGGATCCGAGGAGACCGCAGGTTGCAAGACAAAGTCCTTTGTTGGGGATGCATCGCGTAGCAGTGGTTCCGAAGCGGAGTTGCAAGGAGATGCGTCTTGTTGTGTCAGTTCTGTCCACAGGACCACAGCTGGGATGGCAGAACACCTTTAGGTCGGCTTCCAAGGGGCCAATCTGGAGTGGCACCTCTTGAGGGACAAGACTCATAGCAAAATACGTTCAGGTGCTGGGTTTAAGGTGGTTGACGCCTGTTCTGTCCCCGAGGCTTTTGATCAGGAGGCCAGTCAACTGGCCCTTGGAGTCTCTTTGGTGGTCCTGGGTTCAAGATGCAGGTCCAGTGCTTCACTTAGGTAGCAGGGCAACAGAGTGGCACTCTTCCTGGCAGAACAGCATAGCCATCCTTCCACAAGTCCAGCTGTGTACTTAAAAGTTGGGTCTAAAGGTCCAATATTGGGGGCGTGGCCAAGATGGCGAGCTGAGTGGTCGCACTCGAAGTGAGCTCCGCCGTCCTGAAGCCCTAATCCTACCGTACATGAGCTGATTCTCCCCCCCGGAATGCTCAGATTCGTGGAGCGGGGGTGTTCGAACATGGAGTGGCGGCGGTGAGCTTGTGGCCGCATTCCGTGGTGCTTTTACGGTCCGAGGTGCGGCGCCATCTCGGAGAGCAGATCGGGCCTGGTGCACGGCCTGGGAGGGAGGCGGACCCTGCCCGGGTCTGGAAGCCGATCTAGGTCCACGCGACGGAGCCCCGCTCTACCCGCTGGGCTCGGACTTCATCACCGGTGCCTGCGGTGCGCACAGTGGGCCTGCCCTTGGAGACGGAGAGGGTCCGGTGCCGCGATTGCTGCCGGCAGCTACGGGAGGCCGTGGCTTGGGCCTAGTCCCGGACACGGACCTCTTGGATAGCCGCCTCGAGGTTCCGAGAGGAGCTGTGGTCCCTCCGCGCCTGTCCCGGGCAACTCTGCTCAGCCCGGAGGGGGTCTTCTTGGCGGACCCGGTTCTTGAAGCGGTCCGGTGAGCGGCGAGGGCGGAGCTGAATTGGAGGCCTTGCGCTAATCGGGGCCGTGGCTTTGGCCTATTTCCTGGTTCTCGGCGGCTCTGTGTGGCGGAGGACTTGCGACCCGCCGGTCTGGAGTGAGGGCCCTGGTCGGGTCTGCGGATTCATCTGTGGGCCCCGTTGTGAGCTTTGTGGCAGGAGGGCGCTGAGATGAAGCGCTGAGGCCGACTCCCCCGGGTGACGAGTGTAGAGGACTGCTGCCTTAGACCCGCCATTGCGCCCGCACATTGGCGCGAAGCAGAACTGGTTCCTTTGGCTTAGCCTGCCTCGTGGCGGCCGAAGTTCGCACTCTTGTATAGATCTGTAAAGAGCGGCGACAGCTGCCAAGGCATTGCTGCGGGATCCGTGTGACCCGGTGGTCCCGCCGCGACTTGGCTCGAAGGGGAGTCCATAGGGGTGCCCGGGCCGGTCGGCTTGAGACAGCGGAGCCCGTGGAGCTGAGAGGAGTGTGGGATCGGGCCCTGTGGGCCTACGGACACAGACGGACAGCTGGTCACTGGAGGTGCAGGCCGTGGGCCCCATTGCGGTTCTTGCTTTGGCGGTGAAGTGACCCAGCCCTTGGGTCATTGGAGAGACCCCGTGTGGGACCGCTAGCCCGGTCCTGGGATCATACCGGGGGCTGAGACATTGGACTCCCGGGGGAAGCATCTCGACGGCCATCATGGCGCAGAATAAAGGAACGCGGAAAGGAGATCGCACATTGCCTGAGATGTTGAATAGGAACAATGCAAGACATGATCGGGGTCAGCCGTCCCCATCTCCTCCGGGTGGCTCCCAGGGAGCAGGCGGGGGGGAGCCGCCGGTTACGAGGTCCTTCCTGGAATCACTCTTCAGCTCGCTGAGAGACGACTTCCAAACGCTCAAGCAGGAGGTGGCGGGTGAGGTCCGTGAAATACGTAGGGACGTGGACGGCCTAGGTGACAGGGTGGCTACGGTGGAAGAAGCGGGCCACAACAGAGACGAAGAAATTGCGCAACTTCAGCAGGAGGTCATTCGTCTTCGGGAGCAACAGCTGGACCTGCAGTCACACGCGGAGGACCTCGAAAATCGCTCCAGGCGGAACAACATCCGTGTCCGAGGCATTCCGTCTCGGGAGGAGGGGGAGGACGTCGCATCGTACCTTGGGGATCTGTTCCGAGAGGTGCTGGGTGAGTCGGCTGACTTTCCCATCCGGATTGATAGGGCGCACCGAGTGGGCCTGCAGCGCCGGACTTCGGCACCTCCTCCGGACATCTTGGCCTTCTTGCCGGACTATCCCCTGAAGGAGCGGATACTGCGGGAGGCCCGAAAGAGATCTTCCCTAGAATTCAGGGGCCATCGAGTAGCCCTTTATCAGGACCTGGCCGCGTCCACCCTCCAGAAGCGCAAGGCTTTTAAAATTGCGACCGACTTTCTTAGGGGACATGGCACGCAGTACTCCTGGGGACACCCTTTCCGTCTCATCTTTCGATGGAATGGTACCCTACATCAGCTGCGTTCCCTTCAGGATACCTGTGGGGTGCTCGGGATCACTGCTACTGAAGACGGATCTCCCACGCCCCACCGGAATCGTTTCACCAGAGATGGTTGGCAGACAGTCCCCGGCCGGCAGTCATCCGCTTCTTCGACAAGGCCGGACTCCCCTGCGGCTGGGTTGGGGCCGGATCCCGAGTTGCGGGATGGAGCCGCTGATCCTATAAGGCCTGGAGTGGCTCTGACAGCCTGAATGAACTCCGGGGGGAGATCGACATCGCACCTATGGATATGCAGGTTTGGGGGTCTAGGGGGGGCGGGGGGCACGGAGAGGTGCGTGGTGGCTGGACGTCCACTGGTTTGACTTTCCGCAGGCTTGTCCGATAAGGACCGGACTGGGACACTGGGTTTGCGGGGTTTCTGGAAGGGGGGTGGGGGGGAGTTCGGGGTAGTTGTACCAGTTCCAGTTGAGGGGAGGGACTGGGGTGGGGGCGGGACGGGGTCACATGGAGAAGTTTGGGAGGGTTGGGGTCGGGGTAGGAGGGGGGGATCCGGGTGTTGGCAGTGGGGAAGGGGGGTCGTCCAGTGCACAGAGGGGTTTCTAGTTATCTTGGCAGTGTCTGTACTTTTTGGGTTGCTTCTACTGAGCTATAACGACTGTGGTCTGGCTTGTCTTCATGCTTTGCGGGTGAATTGGAGGGGCGAGGAGCGGTTGGTGCGAGACATTCTGAGGGCAGTGGGTTGGCGGCTGGGTGGTAAGCTCATTGGTTTGCATGACACGGTTTGCTTCTCCTGTCCCTGTTCGTTGCTTTGTGCTTTGCTGCGCCCCTTGCCATGTTTAGCCTCTGTCCTCCCAATCTTGCTGACGGGGGATCTTGCTGCTTTCTGCTCCACTGTTGACCATGCCTCCCACCACATGTAAGGTGGTGACCCTGAATGTTCGGGGTTTGAATAATCCTGTAAAGAGGCGGGCAGTCCTCTCGCTCTTAGAGAACACACAGGCAGACATTTGTCTCCTACAGGAGACGCACTTGCTATCACAGGACACACACAGACTCAAGTCTCACAAGTTCCCTACACAATTCTTTTCCTCATGCACCACTAAAACGGCCGGGGTGGCGATTCTGGTGGCGCGCCACTTCAGGGGGGAAATTCTTCACAAATTCACTGAACAAAAAGGTAGACTACTGGCTTACCGGTTTAGAATAGGGGGTCTCCTGTTTACGATCGGGTCTTTATACGGTCCCAATGAGCGGCAGGACCGCTTTCTGCAGGCGGCGTTCGAGGAGGTCTCGGCTACTCAAGATAGACATATCGTACTCGGGGGGGACTTTAATATTGTCTTTGATTCCGCACTAGATAGATCGGCGCAGCGCTCCCCTCAGGTCGGGGAACTCTCTGCGGATCGAAGAGCTCAACTTGCAGAGGTGGACCTCCTTGACTTATGGAGACAGCTACACCCGACTGATAGGGATTATTCGTATTACTCCCATGCGCACAAGACGTATGCACGGTTAGATTACCTTCTGGTTACCTCCCCGGTAAAGGCGCTGGCCTCGGGTGCGGAGATGGGGGTGATCTCCCTTTCGGACCATGCTCCTGTTGAGGTTCTGCTGAGTGTGCCTCCGGCGGCCCCTCGCCCTTGGACATGGCGCCTTCGTGACACGCTGTTGCACAGGAAGGAGGTAGTGACTCGCATTGAGACAGTGATTAGAGAATTTCAGTCTCATAATGACAATGCGGACACTAGTCGGGCTACACAATGGGCGGCCCTGAAGGCTGTTGTCAGAGGGGAATTCATTGCGATCTCTTCGGCGGATAATAAGGCACGGCAGGCCAAAAGAGAGGAACTTACGGATCGGGTGAGAGAGCTGGAACAGATCCACTGCAGGACGGGGGCTCCTCGCATTTGGCGGCAGCTCAAGGAGGCTCGGAAGCTTTTAGCAGCCCTGGACCTTGACCGGGCTGAGTATGCGGCGTTGCGGTTGCGGCACGCCTTTTACACCGGTGGAGACCGGTGTGGCCGGTTGTTGGCACATAGGCTCCGAGTGGCGCGGCAATCCCAGCTTGTTAAAGAAATCGCTGACCCGTCGGGGCGCCTGGAGACTGATGACGCGCAGATAGCGGCTGTCTTCCGCAGGTTTTATGAAGACCTCTATACGGGAGATCCCCCGAATGAGGAGGCCCTGGAAGCGTATTTGGGCTCGGTTGTCTTGCCTTCACTGGAGCCGGAACAGTCGGACCACTTAGACAGAGACATCCGGGTTGAGGAGGTGATATCTGCTATTGCCAGACTTAAACATGGTAAGGCACCGGGGCCGGATGGCTACATCGCACTATTCTACAAAACATTCTGCACGACGTTGGCTCCCATCCTGACGCGTCTTTTTAACTCCTTTGCGGACCCTGGGGCCATTCCGCCTGATCTGCTTCGAGCCACCATCTCGGTAATCCCTAAGCCCGGTAAAGATCCGACGCAGTGCGGATCATATAGGCCGATCTCCCTTTTGGACATCGATCTGAAGTTGTATACGGGGATCCTGGCCGCTAGACTGGCTCTACACCTACCCGGTCTGGTCGACCCCGATCAGGCGGGCTTCGTCCCTGGACGGCAGACGGTGGACAATACGAAACGTGTAGTCCATTTGCTTGAAAAGGCCTCCAGGGTTCCTGGGGAACGGATGCTGTTGGCGGTGGATGCGGAGAAGGCATTTGACCGTGTCCACTGGCCGTACTTGGAACGAGTGCTGATGAAGGCAGGTATTGGAGAGAAATTCCGCTCCATGATCCTTAATTGTTACAACCGCCCGTCGGCGGTGGTCCGGGTCAACGGATGTGCCTCGGTCTCTTTTGGTATTGAACGGGGCACCAGGCAGGGCTGTCCGCTCTCGCCCCTGCTTTTCGCGCTGTACATGGAGCCGTTGGCCCAGCGGATGCGGGATAACCCGATGGTGACTGGCATCCGAATGGGGGGCTTTGAACACGCTATTAGCCTCTACGCTGATGATGTTATTTTGACCATTGACAGGCCCCGCGTGGCTCTCCCCGCGTGCATGGAGGAATTGGCCTCCTTTGGCACTGTGTCGGGGTTTAAGATGAACATGGGGAAATCGGTGGCGCTGGATGTCTCGCTCGAATCGGACACTAGGACGTATTTGCAGCGACGGTTCCCCATGCTCTGGTCTTCGGGAGCGGTGCCGTATCTGGGGATCCAGATTGCCCCTACCTTGCCGGCCATGGTGTCGGCGAACTACCGGATTCTAGGTGCCAAGATTAGGGAGGAGTTGGGCCGGTGGAACCGAGGCATTTTTTCCTGGCTTGGCAGAATAGCTGCCGTCAAGATGACGGTGTTGCCTCAGGTACTATACCTCTTTCGGGCCCTGCCGCTCCAACCGCCGGTAGGATGGATCTCGCAGCTCCAAGCGGACGTTTCTCGGTTTGTATGGCAGGGTAAGAAACCTAGGATGCGTAGGGCCCTCTCATTGTTGGCCCCGGAAGCTGGCGGGTTAGGTATTCCTGACTTCCGCAAGTACTTTCAAGCTACTCAATTGCGCTACCTTGTAGAGTGGAGTAAATGGGAGTCTGATAAGCACTGGCTCTTTCAAGATCAGTCGGTGGCTGGGAGGCCCTTACAGGAGATCCCCTTCCTGCGTCGCCCGCACCGGCCTAAAAACCTCTACGCCTCCTTTGTCACGAGAGTGCCTCTGCGAGTGTGGGATGCTACTGGCGTTCTGCGCGGTCTTACCACGTTCCCGTCTCCGCTCACCCCGCTGGTGGACAACCCGGACTTTACCCCGGGGATGGAAACGGGGGCCTTTGCGAGATGGCGTCAAGCGGGATGTAGGGCCTTATGTCACCTGTATGGCCCGGAAGGGGTTATCCCCTTTCCCCAACTCCGTCAAGAGTTTTCGCTTCCGGAGACTGAGCGACTTCGCTATATGCAGGCTCGCCACTGGGCTCTTCAGCCGCAGGTGAGAGGGACGGCCGACCGGCCTTTTCTCCCCTATGAACATTGGCTCATGACGCGGACTTCGGACTCCAAACTGATCACTGATTTGTATAAACTCCTGCAGCCACCAGCAACACACCTTTATCACCCTGGGAGGGAGCGGTGGGAACGGGAATTGGGGAGGACACTAAGCCATAAAGAGTGGGAACACATATCGTACAGAGCGAGGCACTCAGCTTACCACATGGGGCTCACTGATACACTAACTAAAGTTTCTACCTACTGGTATTACACGCCTGAACGAGTGCGTGAGTTTGATCGTGGTAAAGATGATACATGCTGGAGAGGATGTGGGCATCGAGGTACTCTCACTCACATACTTTGGGACTGCCCGCTTCTGGAGCCTTACTGGAAGGAAGTGTTGGATGAAATTGATTCTAGCTTCGAAATTGAACTGCCCCGCTTCCCTGCCTATACTCTGTTGGGGCTCCCGAATGATCTAATGTATCCCCTTCGATCTCGCAGGGGTAGGCAGATAGCGATAGCTCTAGGTTCCGCTGTCCAGAACATTTTAATTCACTGGCACACGGCCACGATACCGTCTATCACTGGCTGGATTCACAGGTTATGGCATGTGTTGGGAATGGAGAAAATGTCTCTTACGGTGGCGGGTGATGTGGATCAGTTTAGAGAACTCTGGCAACCCTTTCACTCCCTGTTGCTTACTGAATTTCGAGAGCTCACCTGTCCCAAGTATCTCCGCCTTCTCAGGCTCCCGACCCCAGAGGGCTCTGCCCCATGATCTCCCTATGGCCTAGTCATCCTTGACGCTGAAGCTCTGATGTGTGTCGCTATTAGGAACTGTGCACTGGACGAGGGGGGGAAGGGGGGGGGGGTGAAGGGTGGTTGGGAGTTGGGGGGGCTGTTGGGGGGGGGGTTTGTTGAAAAGTTCTGACACATTGAGGCGACATTTGTCTTCTGCTCTTGAGCGCTCGAGACCCACAGGATGTTACCTGTTGCTGCCGCTTTTGAACTTTGGCTTTCCGCCCTGCTGTGTCTTTGTTATTATTTGTCTGTCCTTGTGTGTCGTGCTGAATAAAATACTTTAAACCTAAAGGTCCAATATTTATACTTGGTACTAGCTTTAAAGTCGGAGAACGTTCTGGAGGTTTCCACCCCCAGAGGTGCTTTGAATTTTCAACCTCCCTGCCCTGGCCCTAGCTTTTCTGGGGTCACAAAAGACTAGTGTCAAACCCTCTGTGAGTGTGCCTTGCAGAGTCTTTGTTATATGAAAGTGTGGTAGGTGACAGCTGCTACCCCATATCAAGTCAGAGATGGCCCATCCTTCAAACACATTTGGCCCTTTGTTGCACTGTCTGAGAGCAATACAAAAAGACCAACTGCCAGCTACACTTAGTCATGTGACCCAAGATACAGGCAGCAGACAGCAAATAGTTGGAACAAGAAAATAGCAACTTTCTAAAAGTAGCATTTTCAGAATTGTGAATTAAAATACAGCTTTACCATTAATTAGGGGTTTAAATTACAATTTGGTAGACAACAAACATTGTTTAATTAGGAGAATACCTCCAATCGCTCTACTTGAAGAAATTTGAAGGATTATGTTTGGTGATTTATTATGCAGCATTCACATTTTGCATAATGAAAATTTCATTTAGATCATTGCTGCACAATGGAATAAAGCCTTGATAGGTTTAGAGATGTACCACTAATGCTATTAGAGTTTGCACAATGTGGTGGTGGGTATATTAGCCTTTTGAAGAAGCGATTATAGTATTATTGATATATTATGTTTGTTTATTTAACATTCTTTTTGACTAAGGGCTTAGCAATTTCTCTGGTCTTTAGAGAGTTGATTTACTGTACTTTTCTATATTTCTTCCCAATTTTAAAATACACTGCCATTGTTCTGTAACTGTGCAAATCAAGTTTGTGTCCATGATTAAGACATCTTATGTAATATATGATGTACTCCTTGGAGTACTTACATTCTCTTTTCCCAAATATTTTCTCTTCATGCCCAATTCTGTATTTGGTATTGCAATGTTGGACTATAATGGTTTTGTTGTTTTCAATACTTTTACCTAATGTTTTTAATGTTTTTGTAGTTTTTCACGTTACAGCCCTGATGAAGCTCTCGCATGAGCGAAACACATTGGCTTTCTGTGACGTTTCTTTTTATGAAGAAAGTTTTCATAAGAATCTTTTAAATGACTTTCCACTGTAAGCATCTTGAATCGTAATGCTTTAGACTTTTTTGTTATTTGAAACAGGACACTTAATTGGATATTTACTATTGTTGCTTCTCTGTTCACGTGTAGTATTTAGATAATATTAAATACCTTTTTGTGAGGACATTGTAGCAAAGATAAAATATGGTGCTGGTACTGAGGTTGTGTTTCTGTAAGGGAAGCTTTGGCTATCATGTCCTGCTAAAGTACCATCAAGCTTATTTCCTGACAGCAATTCAGTTTTATTTGAATCGTGATAGTTTGAAACAATGGGGAAAATACAAAAATGGCTCTTCTGGAAATAGACACGGATACGATACTAGCGATGTAGATTGATTAAGGAGCTTATTAAATTTCTCTGCAGATTAAATAATGGCACTGGTAGTAATGTGTACACAGGTACAATTTTGGGGCTGGAGATAGGGTGGGGGTGGGTACACACTGCTCCTCTTTTAATCGGCTGCACATTTTTTTATCATATATTTTTAACTGTGTTTTGTCGTGGGAAACTGCCAAGAATGAGGGTCTGCAGGTGAGGGTGGGATCTCCTAGGGCTGGATATTTTTGCACTAAAAAAGGAGAAAAAGGCAAAATAAGTCTGTACCCTTGTTGAAAAATGGCAAAATCAAAGGAAAACGAAACTGATGGAGGAACTTTTCTAAGGATTTATAGTTACATGGCTTGGTTTAAATAACCCCTTAAAATGACAGTTGGTTAAAGAGGAGGTTAGGATGTGCAAACCACATATTTTCTGCTTTCTGGAGACACACATCGTTTATAATGGTTATGCAGTTGTATGTAGGACCTGGTCTGGTAGTCCGGGCTGGACTGTTCCCATTGGGCGCAGGGTCAAGACTGATTTGCATATGACTGGGACTAAACTGGAATTGCATGGTGAGCAAAAAAACTATGGATTTAGGCCCAGACCTCTGTACTTGGGTGAATGTATGACATTGTTCTGCATTCTGTCCATCAATTGTTCTTTTTGCATTTGTCACCCCGAGTGGGACGGGTATGCCCAGACGTGGGTCCTGTGCTCTCCATGCCACTGGAGTCAAGCTATCCTGGCTGATGAGGGCTGAAAGCCCGAAACTGGTCCTAGAATGCTTATTTCCAGTCCAGGGAGGACCTGGCCTGGCAGTTCAGGCTGGACTGTTCCCATTGGGCGCAGGGTCAAGACTGATTTGCATATGGCTGGGTCCAAACTGGAATGGAATGGCATGGTGAGCAAAAAAACTATCGATTTAGGCCCAGATCTCTCTACCGGGGTGAATGTATGACATTGTTCTGCATTCTGTCCCTCAATTGTTCTTTTCTTTTTGCATTTGTCACCCAGAGTGGGACGGGTATGCCCAGACGTGGGTCCTGTGCTCTCCATGCCACTGGAGTCAAGCTATCCTGGCTGATGAGGGCTAAAAGCCCGAAACCGGTCCTAGGATGCTGGTTTCCATTCGAGGGAGGACCTGGCCTGGTAGTTCAGGCTGGACTGTTCCAACTGGGCGCAGGGTCAAGACTGATGTGCACATGGCTGGGTCCAAACTGGAATGGTATGGTGAGCAAAAAACGATGAATTTAGGCCCAGATCTCTGTACTAGGGTGAATGTATGACATTGTTCTGCATTCTTTCCATCAATTGTTCTTTTTGTAGTTGTATGTAGATCATAACAAATATCTGTCTGGGGAGTGGTCATCTTGTCTGTAAGTACTGGTTTGGTAAAAGTGATCAAGATGGCCACTGACCTATTTGGGCGATTGGTTATAACCTAACTCGAGATGGAGCAGGTGATATATCACAAATATGTCATTTTGACCCTAATTAGGACTATTCTCAATTTTTTTGATTGTTTTTATTAATACAAAGGTGGCCACATTAGTGGACATATACATTACATGTAGTGAATTTACATTTTTGACACAAGTTACAGTATTAACAAGCCATATCAGGAAAGTACATGCATATAATGGTACATCCAGGAATGGGGTGGGAGCCTCACACTGCCCCCCACTCTTTTATAGCGACTCCAAAGCTGGGAGAAGTACAAGGTCTTTTCTTATCCCCTGTCCTCAGCTCAGATATCCTCAGTTTTTTTATATGCTAGCCTTAGAATTGACAGCTTGACCAAGGGAGTTAATCATTATTTATGTCAATTGCATGTTGAAATATAATATTGATTCAATGAATCATCTTGCCTCACCCCAGATGTTAAGGACTCACAGAGCAATATAAGCCTTAATTAAAGTTCATGGCCTCATTGATTTCTGGTGAACACTGACAAACAATGAACCTGGCTACACTTATTACTCTCTTGTCTTCACTATTTTTGTATAGATGAGGCACTAGCACTACATAAAATAACCGCCAATACCAGTATTGAAATCTGCCCTAAAGTGACATCGGATCACAACCTGCTTTTTTTAATCATCATGAAAGCAGAAATGTGACCGAACCCTGGTGTCGGATTTTTGATTGTTCCTTACTCCTTGATGTTGAATACAAAAAAGTTATGCTAACCTCCCTACATGGGTTTTTGACTGCCAAAATGGTTACTGCTCCCATCAGTATAGTCTGGGACACTCACAAAGTATAGGTCAGTGGGGTTGCAACTATGTTTGTCTCAAAACGTAACAGGATAAAACATAGATAAGAGGAAAAAACATATTCAGACCAATTAATTGAAATTGAGCATGCTAGATTCATTTCAAACCAAGATCCACAAAAAAAGAAATATTTTTCAGCAAGTGGTTGAACTGGTCATTTACTTAGAGAAAAAAGCTGCAACTGCTTATAAGTATGCAAGGGACCAGATTATGAATATGATGAATCAATTGGTAAAGCCCTGTCTTATAAGAGTAAAGAGAAACAGAATAAAACATATTATATACTGGATCATTGAAAGTCAAGAGGCACTGTCCCAACCAAAGGATATATTCCAATGGGTCATGATCTTTTATCAACTGCTATACGGTGAGGACTCAGTATGTCCTTCTGACATGATAGAGTATTACCTAAAAATACTTAATATGTCACAGCTTTATAAATCACAAACTAACTTATTAGATAGCTGACATTTTCCTAGAAAATGTTAGGTTTGCCATATCATCTTTACCACCTAAGAAAGCTGCTGGAGATGGTTGCATTCCTGCTGAAATTTTATGAGGCATTTTTAGATCAATTAGCTAATATTCTTTTACCAACTATCATAGGCATAGATCATGGATCCAATATAAAGGCTTCATGGAAATTTATCAATTTAGCATTTTTGTTTTTTTTAAAGTGATGGCCTGCTGAAAAGAGAGAATCATACTAACCCACATTTCTAATTAATACAGATGCTACCCCATTCTCATCCCCCGGTTGTAAGAGCTCCTGTAACATCCCCCCCCCCAGTGTTAAATCCTTTGTTACTTTGTCATCTGTATGCACTTCTCTCATGAGTCTTTCCTCCACCAAGGCCCATTCTCTCATGTCCCTCAGCCAGTCTAAATACATGAGGAGTCTAGCTGACCTTCACTGTATCGCCACCCTCCAAGCAGGAGACCAGGGTAAGCAAATGTATACTGAGGTTTCCCTTTCTTTCTCTGTGGTATGAGAGTCAACAGGCAATGCGTCATCATGATCTCTATTGGATTGGACAATGTCCATCTCAAATTTGTCACTACCTCCTCCCAATAGATGGGGACAGGGTCACATGCTCATGTAATATGGTGTAATATGTTGTTGGCCTTGGTCCATCATACACAAGCTGGGGATTGATCTGGGTACATTTTGTGAAGCCTCTCTGGGGTGAGGTATGTGCAGTGCAAGAAATGGAAAATGCACCTGTTTAAACCAAGCGTTACTTGCTATATGTCGCACTAGTGCACACACATTTACCCACTTCTTATTGGACAACAGCTCAGGTAAATCCACACCCCACCTCTGTCTGAATTTTAAAAGGGTTCTCGGTCTGGCGGCCTTTATTGCCTTTATTGCCTTTGTATTTCTATGAAGTCAAGTGACAAGCACGGTCGGTCTCCAACATAGTGTCAAGTGTACGACTGTGTTGTGTAGTATCCAGAAATACCTCCCATGTTTCTCTAGCAGTATTGTGTTGGGAAGTGGTGAAAAGCTGGGCGGAATTACCGAGTGATGAATCACGCTGCGTTGTGAGATGAAGATAGACTGATTTTAAACGTTGTGGCAGGTACGTTAATTTGAGAGATGCGATTTTGTGTTTGGAGTTTAAATACAGTTCTAGTGAGTTGTTGAAAAACTCGGTTTTCCTAAAAAACGAGTGAGTGTGTGAGCATTTATGTGTATGAACAAAAGATGTGGGAAAAGATTGTGACCCAGGGCGGATTGGAAGATGGCTGAATGGGGAGAGATAAGGGAAGTTGGTGAAGGAAGTAATTCAAAATTATGTGTGAGTAATGTGACATGTTTGTAAAGAAAGTGGTATGAATGTGGCGTGAGCAAGATGGTGGTACGGGCAATTAGGGAGAGGTTATGGTGAGATATGAATGTTGGTGTATGAAAGTGTGGCTGATTGTGTGAAAAATAAGGGAGGGTGAAGTTGGGGAAAACATTTGGTTCATGTTGCTATGATAATGGCAGGTTTAAAACATGAGGGGTTATTGTTAGAGCTGTTGTTACAGAGGATTGAATATACTGGGGGACCCAATTTACCCTTCAGGGCCTGGGAAAATCGAATGGACGGGTAAGGAGCGCCTTCAAGGTATTTTTTTAGAATACTTAGTTATATTGCTTTTGATATATATTTTGGTGCAAGAGTTATTAATAAACTCACCAATGAACTCTTGTTAAAATATCTTTTATCCAAGTGATATTTTTTGTTCCGTACATAAATATCGCAACCGGTGAACCATTGTTACAGAGGAGCATTAATGGAGAAACATGAATAGGTGTAAGAGTTACATGAAATTGAGCATCATATCATCTGGGATTTATTTATGTAAGATGTACTACATGAATAATGAATTGAGTTTGTAAAATGCAATTAGTATGTACAATAATATAACGGTAAATGTTTGATTGTTATTTTCAGTTACCCCTGAAGAAGGGCTTTGACAGCCTGAAATGCATTGGGTGTTTTAACAAATACTGTCTTGGATGAATTTGTATCAGTTCGTGTTTTTGCAAGAGGCCGTGAGGGCACACTGAAACATGGGAAACTATGGAAATGGCATACTATTCCTGCGCGTGGATGAAATTGAGTAAATTAGTGAAAAAGGACAAACATGGAGTACATGGTATACAAGGAGTACAATGGTAGAAATTACGAATGGGTGCCAAATATGCGCAACAGCAGTGCGACTGGAAGTGGGGCGTATTGCTGCCTCACATTATGTTGTTGTCTCTAGCAGTATAAGAATTGTTCCCTTCCTATGCTAAAAGTCTTGCATGCCTTGTCAAACGTAATAAATGTATCTGTGGGGTACACATCTCCAACCGTGGAACACCCATTGCACCAAAGACATGGTATAACTTATTGTCATAAAGGGCAGCAGCCACCTTAAGGGAAATAGAAAGCTGTAGTCAATACCCTTCTAGCCCCAGACTCCCAGCCCAACAATACCTGTTGCACAATGTGCTGGACCCTATTGGATTGGCTCAATACCCTCATTAAGAATTACGGTAATGTTGATACCGCCATTATTCCACTAAGGAATCTTGTTTCCCAATTGGCCATGTCCCTACACCAAATCGCCTCATACTGGAGTTGAGCTACATTATAGTAAAGTTCGCTATCAGCCCCTACCAACCCTCCTCATCTCAATTTCTTTTTAACACCGCCAGCAGGACCCTACTTCTCTTACCTGCACACACCATGGATTTAGCTGGTGTTAGCCTTCACTTTCTTAGGACAACTTTGGCAATGATATTGGGTCTGCTTCTAAACTTAATGGTTGTGGATTACTTCGTTTGAAAATGAATATAATGTGAATTTATGATTTATTAAAAAAATTAATTGTTTTTAGTACAGGAGTGTAAGGTGAATTGAATTCAAGCCAGCCAAAGCCATAAAAATATATTAGGAAATTGGTGGCCTCTTAGAACATAAAGGGCCATATGTAGGTGGCCAAATACCGGTCGATAACGGCCGATTTCGGCCGTTATCGACCGGTATTTGTAGTTTCAGATGTAGGGGGCCAGAAAATTACAGATTCTGTAAATTTACCGAATTGGTAAATTTACAGAATCTGTAAATTACCAAATCGGTAAATGTACAGAATCGGTGATATGGGATGTAGGTGGCACTGGAAACAGTGCCACAGGCCCTTAGGAATTCGTTATTTACCATGAAATACTATTGAATGGTAAATAACGAATTCCTGTGTACATGCACATCCCTAAGGGCATGTATGTGTGTCACATGGCACACAAGCCAGAATCAGGGGTGCAACAGTGTGTCAAAGTGACACCCTGTCCCCCTTGACAAATCGGTAATTTTACTGAATCGGTATTTACCGATTCGGAAATTGCCATTGATTCCTTTGGGCCTCAAGGCCCGTAGGAATCAATGGCAATTACCAAATCGGTAAATACCGATTCGGTAATTACCGAATCTTACCGATTCGGTAATTGTTACCGAATAATTACCTACATGGCATTTGCCGATTTGTAAATACCGAATCGGTAAAATTCGGTATTTACGATTCGGTAAATGCCATTTATCTACATATGGCCCAACATGTGTTAAGGGCATCAATTGCTGACTTGAATAGAGGGATTTGCATTTTCTCAAACATCTGTCTGTATCAGTTATCTATTGTTTTTATTTCTCCTTGTCCTGTTTCTCATGTTGTCTGCTGTTCTTGTGTCAATCTGTAGGGCATTTTGTATTTAAGGTTATCACTATTTTGTTAGTGCCCTGTGGAAGTTATGAAGGTTCTTCTGAGAATTTGACAGTCACGATTCAACAAGTAAAGAATACATTTTCAGTAGCTGTATCAAAACGAAAGATGCCTTTCCTTAAATGGAGCAAAAATACAATTGGTAATTTCCACAGCCTGTAGAAAGGAGAAGCAAGTGTGTTCCCAATCTTTTAAATAAAAGTAACTGTGTTTTAGAAGTTTTGTATGCTCATCCGATCAGAATATAAAGTTACATACAAAACAAGAATCATAACCAATTGGGTGATCACAATAGTAACTCACATAAGCCATTAATACAAACAAAATATTATCCTTCTTCCATATTTTATAGACAAACAAAAACCACATACATAGCAAAGCCTATACTCCCATCCCTTAGTTTCAGCCAACCACCACCCTTTGTTTATTCTAGCCCAAGTGGAGTGATGTGGCTCACTGGTTAGAGGCGGCAGACCCAGAAGCAGAGGACGGCATGGGACCAGGGTTCAATTCCCGACATGGCAGGGTCGTGGACCAGGGTCAGCAGACTCGATAATTCTCGCCTCGGTGCCTACTCTAACCAGGGATCACACTCTGCAACTCTGGGCATTAGCTTGTCTCATCTCCACAACGGCCCCCCACAGACGCCGGGGATGCCTGGTTTGACCCTGGAGATACCCAGTAGGGACCATCTCAAAGGGAAAGCCAGGACAGGTTCCCCAGCGGTCTACAGTGCGGAGATACCCCATGTGGGGTGATTCATGTGCTTTACAAGACATCATTACATTACAGTAATTATACGTTGTCCCCACATACTTTCAAGGTATCTCCACCCGTGACTGGTTGTTTTTAGGCATTTTTAGTTGGGTATATTAGTTTCTTCAGTTCCTTCTTGGGTTCATGAAGCTGATTGTAGTGCTTATTATTTTAATGTTCAAGCTTTTCACTGCATGAGGATGTAGCTGCTCTACTAATAACCCACTTTAGACGTACAGAAAAACAGACTTCGTCCATGATGGAATCCTCCAGACCATAGTGTGAAGGTACACAATCTGACACTGCTTCAAGCCATCCATTTGGCAGAACTTACGCAATGTAAATCTCTGTCGAATAACTTATCTGAAATTTCAAAGTCAGTCATCATATAAACCATCTCTCTGGTGCTGCTTATTCACACATTACTTTGCTTAATTTTGGCTTCTGAAACATTTTATAGTGAAGACAAATCAGCATGAGGCGCATTAGTAATTCAGCTAGAGCAGTGGTTCATAACCTGTGGTCCGCAGACCCCTGAAGGGGCCCATGGCACTTACTCAGGAGGTCTCCAACTGTGAAGATCATTAAGTAACATTAGGAGATTTATTTTATACAAAAAGAAAAGGACAATTAAAGTTTTTTGTAGACTTTGTAAATGTGAAGGATGTTTAAATTGAGGCTAAAAATGATGTTGGTATCCTCAGCTTTACTTGTAGGTGCTTTAGGAGACAGACTGATATACTAGTTAAGCTGGATTCATGTATATTGTTTTGTGTTTTAGAATTCAATCCAAAACTAAAAAAAAGCTTCATTCTTTCCATTGAAATTTCGATTTGTGTACATATTTTTGTTAGTGAATTTGTCAGAATTTGTGCATTAGTTTGAAATATACTAGTTTCTGTAGTTGTGTATATTTTGTAAAGTTGTAAATAATAGATTTTGCTTAGGTGGGGCCCCCTAGCATTCAATAGTAATGTAATGTAATGTAATTTTATTTTTATAAAGCGCAGCTTACACTCCACGGAGCATCTTGGCGCTGACCGTTGTGTCCAGAAAGGTGTATGGCCAAAGAATTAGTCATGCGCCAGTGTCATAGAATGGCGATTTCTAAGAAGATGGTTTAGATCAGGGCCAGACATGCTGAGTCAGTAAGATTAAAAATCCATGTTTTTAGAGCTTTTCTGTCCCTTCGTTTTAATCACTGGTTTATTTAGACTCTAGCTTTCAGCGCCGAGACACCTACGGGTAATTGTAGCGCTTTAAAAATTGCAAAAATAAATAAATAAATAAATAAATAAAAGGGTCTCTGTCGGGATCTGGCGTAATAGCAGAGGTAGTCTGTTCCAGGCCCTAGCGCCTAGCACTCCGAGGGTTTTGCCTCCTTTCGTGGCTAGTCTAGATTTGGGAATAACCAGCAAGTTCAGGTTGGAGGATCTGAGTGGTCGGGCGGGCCAATATCTGCCAAACCTATTTGACAGGTAGGTAGGGCCCAGCTGGTAGTAGGCTCTAAAGGTGATTACCAAGATTTTAAATAGTATCCTTTTGTGGATGGGCAGCCAGTGTAAGGTCTTAAGAGCTGCAGATGCAGACGACTTCCTGGGCCATCTCAGCACGAGGCGGGCGGTGGCATTTTGGACCATCTGCAGTCTATGCAGTACTGCTTTGTTGGAGCCTGCATAGAGACTGTTACAGTAGTCCAGGCGAGATTTAATTAGCGCTACCGCCACAGTCTTTCTTGCTGTCAGTGGGAGGAGATCGAAGAATCTTCTGAGGCCTTTGATTATATTAAAGCAGGACCCTGCCACAGCACCTGCTTGTTGTCTAAATGACAAGGCCTCGTCGAACCTGATCCCAAGATTACGGGCCGTAGTGATGGTGTTAGGGGGAATTTCTGCATCCTGTGGCCACCATGATTTGGGGCAGAAAAGGTTTTGTTGACCGAATGGTAGGTGGTGTTTTCTCATCCAGTCGAATGTTGCCGCCAGACAATCTCTCAGATTCTCCTCTGCCTTGGTTGTGTTGTTGTCTAACACAAGGATGAGCTGGGTATCATCAGCATAAGATATATTGCTGATGTGGAAGGAGGTGATGAGTTCTATCAGGGGGGTCATATACAGGTTAAATAGTACTGGGCTTAGGCTAGAGCCCTGAGGTACTCCTGTATTTAATGCTTTTTCCTCTGAGTGGTACTTCCCTAGTACCGTAACCTGTTTCCTGTGGCTAAGAATGTTTTTTAGCCAGTCAAGAACAACTCCTGATATTCCTGATTCTGCTAGGCGGTCAATTAATACGGAGTGTGAGATCGTATCAAAGGCCGCCGATAGATCGAGCAGAACCAGGACAGCCTTTTTCCCTTGGTCCATGGCTGTCTTCAGGGTTTCTACCGTATGTAGTAATGCTGACTCCGTGGAATGTTTCGCCCTGAAACCTGCCTGGTTGGAATGCAGGATATCATTTTCCTCCAAGAATCTGATTAACTGCTTATTTACTGCTGCTTCCGTGAGTTTAAAGAGAATAGGGAGCAGTGAAATAGGCCGGAGGTTTGAGAGTGTGGTGGGGTCAGCTAGGGCTTTCTTCTGCAGAGGTTTAACAGCGGCCAGTTTCCATTCTGGTGGAATGGCTGCGGTAGACAAGGAAGAGTGTATAATAGCATTTATGCTAGGGTTTACTGTGTCCACTAGAGCGTGTAACAGTAAAGGGGGGCAGGGGTCAAATGGGGAGCCGGATTTGCTGGATGGAATGGCATGACGGGTTTCTTCCAGGCCAATATGGGTGAATGTATTAAACTGGATCTTGTCATTGAGAGGTGTAGGGGTTTCTGCGGGGGGGGGTTGATGGTGGGTCTGGGAAATCCTTGGCAAGATCAGATATTTTCTGTTCGAAGTAGTTGGCGATTGAGTTACATAGTGGGAGCGAGGGAGGGATCTCCTGTCTGAGAATCCTAGGATTCATGAAGTCGTCAACTATTTTGAAAATATCTTTTTGTTTGTTATTTGACGAGTTTATGGCCTCAAGAAAATAGTTTTTTTTTGCAGTTTTAATCATTGCATGGTAGTGTTTCCTCGATGTTTTATAGCTGGCTAGTTCCTCTATTCCATATGTACGACGCCATATTCTTTCCAGGGTTCTGACTTCTTTTTGTTTTTCCTTTAAGGGGAGGGAGAACCAGGGGGCGGACTTTTTATTCCGCTTCTTACTCACTTTACTGGAGTCCTCAGTCCCGCAGAGTCCAGTGATCCAGGTACAAAAATTGGTATAATCTACTTCTGTATTTCCAGTTAAGGGGGGTTTACTATCCTTGGCAATTTGATTCAGGTTAGGGGTATCCCGAATCTTAATCCAGTCTTTCTTTGTATGGATTTCAATTTTCTGCTGGTCCGTTTTGGTCCCTTTCCTTTCCAGGGTTAGGTTAAAAGGGACCAGCAGATGGTCGGTCCAGGTCAGAATACGAGGGGAGTCTACTTTCATAGATTTAGTATTAGTACAGATACAATCTAAGGTATGGCCCGCTTTATGTGTGGGCTCATATGTCAGTATTGTGAGTCCTAGGACACTGACTAGGTCTTTCAGCCATAGCGTGTTAGGATCCTCAGCCTCATCAAGATGGATGTTTAAATCACCCAGCAGGGTAAAGTTAGCAAACTTAAGAGTGTTTCCCCAAGATTTTCTAGGAAGTTATTCTGTGATCCCGGCGGGCGATAGATTAGGGCTCCTGAAAAGGTAGTTTCCTCGTTTATCTGGATACAGAAGCCCATACTTTCAGCCCCCTTGATATCCGAGAGTTCAAACATGGTGCATTTGATAGAATCGCTGTAAATGATGGCCAGACCACCACCTCTCTGTTCCTGTCTGTCCACTCTTTGGATGCGGTAGCCTTGAGGAACTGTTAGGGCTATTACCGGATTACACCAGGCTTTGAGCCATGTTTCTGTCACAAAAAGCAGGTCAAGTTCGGTCTCCGTAATTAGATCATGAATATGCGTCCCATTTTTACACATGGATCTTGCATTGATCAGTCCTCCTAGAAGGCGGGTCTCTTGTCCTGTTGTGGATAACAGTGGTTCTGGGATAAGATGAGTTCTACAATTAAAACAACAGATTGGTCCTAGCCAGTTGTCAACGTTTATGGATTTATGGCAATATCCGGACTGGGAGTTTAAGGCAAGGATTTCTTCCCTAGTGATGGATTGAGTATTAGCTATAGTGGACGTGGGTGGTTTGGTTGGTGTTAGAGCTAACATACTTTTTTTTTTTTTTTTGAAAACCTTTATTTATCTTATGCATATTACACAGCGTCTGCCTACAACCACTACGGGCCGGCCGCTATGACAATCAACAACATTCCAGATCGTCTTACTATGTGGAAAAGCTAAAAATAAGAGCGCTACGGTGTATTAGCAGCAGACATAAGAAGAATAACGGAGGTTTCATTTTATAAATTTAAAGAGGTGTCATACATTCAGACCAGACAACCGAAAGGGCGAGCCATACGACATAGTATCAACTAAAAGAGCAGCAATAGTTAGGATTTGTGCGTTGAACATTATAGGCAGGATACATAAACACTATACTTCATTCCGCGCCAGTCAGTGCCCACCCAGTCAACATATCACTGCAGGATTTATTTGCAAACTTGACCACTATATAGCAGGACGTGAGAGGGCACAGTCTTACAGCAGGAAGAAAGGATCCAGTGTCATACAATAAAGCGAGTTTTACGTGGAACAAGCCATGTAGGAGGATACAGGCTCTCTAAGAAATATAATCGGGAAGTGAAAACAGGATATGCGAGCATTCAATGGCTGTGTATTAATATCAACGCCGTACACACAAAATCCAATAAACAGTGCAAACAACTTAAGCACGGAGTGCTAAATCCTACCCAAGAGGAACACCACCCGACCCCCCGTCTGATCTAAAATATACGAAAAAATGAAAAAAGAAAAGGAAATAAAAGAAATATAAAAGGAGAAACACAATCGTGCAAGATGGGCGCCACCCCGGGCCAGGCATCCCGCGGCTAATAATACAGAAGAAAGTAGAGAGCTGGCGGGAAGAAGGGTATGGCAGTCGCGACAGAGCATCGAAACAGACAAAAGTGGCATAGCGACAGACCCCAACCCACTCATGCCAGAGAAGTGAGGACAGAAGCGGCACCGCTATAAAGGGATAGAAGAGGGCCATAGAACCAAAAAAGAAACATCTGAAAGACCCCGCCCACCCGTCCCACCCCGCACCCCTGCAGAAGGCTACGGCCAACCCTCCAAACAGCGTGCCTGTCGCCCTAATCCGAAACCCGAAATATAGTAAAGAAGAAAGTAGAATAAGGAGACAAAAAGAAGGAGGAAAGAGAATATGAAACAAAAATAAGATGTGAGGGAGGAGCCAGAGGATATGAACAAACACACTCGGCTACGACCCCCCCGACCAGCAAATGAATAATTATCAAATCAATGCTACACCTTCACAGACAGCAAAACCCCACAGGGGTGGGGAGGGGGGGAAATTTTAACGTTTCACAATGTCGAGAGTACAAGCATCAGTGCAACGGACAGGTAAACCAGCAGTCTATCAGTGTCTTGCAATTTACCCCCAGCCCTTCCTAATCACGAAACCAACCCAATAAAGGATAACATGGAGCGGGCCACCCAGCACAGAATAATCGTAATGTTGACCAGGGTTACGGCAGTGATGTAGAGTAGGGAGAGCCACCATACTAATGGAATACAAAAAGTCAATGAAGCAAGTCAATTGTAGCAGCAACGACAGGGCAAGCAAAAGCAAGCCGGAGTCCAGTTTCGCAGTTCGACAATGCAAAGGTTCCCCACCAGGACAAAAGCTCGAATCCATCGAAGCGGGAGCAAACAGCGGCCCACCATAGTTCCCAATTGTCCGGGAAGGAGCAGATCTCCGCGTCGTGTGCAAGTCCTCGAAGTCCGGGCGGTGAGAAAGCGGAGGTTCAAAAGCCACCGGCCCATCAAGCGGCCGAAGAACAGCGACAGCAACTCCTGGCGCAGCCGAAGGGGGCAAAGCAATGGAGGCATCAGGACGATATGGGTGCATGAAAGAGCGACGACCCAAAATGGCGGCGGGCCGCATAGGGTCGGTAGAAGCACCGGGGGCCAAGACAGCGTACAAGGACATCAAGGCGTCCAGGACATCTCCGAGCGTGGGCGCTCGAGCACACGCCCAGGCCTCCGCGCAATCCGGCCAGCAAGGTTCGTCGGTGCAGAGCGGATCACCCCCCGCGTTGTTGGTAGCCATTTTGTGAGTTTCGCCGCCCCGCACTCCACCGCGGGCCCCCAAACAGTTCCCAAATGTAGGACTTTACAGACCTCCGGAGGCTCCCAACGATGGCCCCACCGGCACAGAACGGGCCGGCGCTCAATGGGGGGGGGGGCCCCTCCGAACAGTGGCGGGCCCCACAAGCGAGAGCCAGGCGCGGGGTCCAGGGCTGCCGGACAGAACAAAGGCGAAGGGACCCCTTCACACAGTCAGCCCCGGACACATCTCGTCCCCCTCCAGCCGCACGGTCCACAAATCGGGGCCGGTTCAGGATCGCCGGGGCAGACACACAACGGCTCCCACCAGTGGCTCACTCTCGCGGCCGGGGCCGGCAATCTCAGCACCGCCGGTCGGGTCCCACAGGCGAGGTCCCGGTCTCGAGCGCCCGGAGGCCCCAATCCCACCGAGGGCACAGCTGCGGACCCACAGCACGCAGGAGCCTCCGGACCAGACGGTGAGTAAGAGTGGGTCGTTAAGTTCCAAAATCTGTAGTGAAGTATCGTCGCAGTACAGGATATATTGCAGGATATTCGAAGTTGGCCGGAGGGCCGACGGAGCCGAGCTAAAAGGCGGCCATTACGCTCTCGAGCTAGGCTCCTCCCCTGAGAGAGCTAACATACTTGGCGTGGTATGCCCCATCAGAATCTTTTCCTTCACCCCCTATTTATTTGCTGAACTCATTTTGTTTTGGCTTTAGGACTCTCTGCACTTTATCCCTGCTCACCAGTGGTGTTTGTGCTTTGTTCCTTAAAAAATTGTAACATTGATATGCACCTATATGACACATTACATTTATTTATAAGTCCCTAGTATATAGTACTCATACACCCCGTGCCTGTAAATTAAATGCTACAAGTGGGCTGCAGCATTCATTGTGCCATACACTAGAGTAGAACTGTAAAACATGTCTCACGTCTGCCACTGCAGCTTGTGGGTGCAGCTTAAACTGCCAGTTCGTCTTGACAAAATATACCAACTGCCAGGCCCAAACATTCCTTCTTAATACTTAAAAGTCACCCCTAAGGTAGGCCCTAACTGCTCATAGAGTAGGGCTAACGGTATTTAAAAAGTAGGACATGTGTACCTATTACATGTCCTGGCAGTAAAAAGCGCCTAAAGTCATGTTTCACTGTAGCAAGGTTATCTCTCCCATAGATTAATACTAGGTTACCTTATTACACTTAATAAGTGATTACTTCAGTTTGGGAGCAAATAGAGAAATACCCCGTCCACTCATTGATTTGTGATTTGAACTCCTCTTTAATGGTAAAGTAGACCTTTCAGTTATAGATCTGAAAATGTCACTTTTAGAAAGTTGGATTTTTTCTGCCTATTTCAAATGTGGGTTCCAGCTAGGGTCCAGGGTCTGATGACTGAATGACTTTCTAGTGGGGTGATGTGTAGTCCTTTCAGATATGGGGACAAAAGGGCTGTGGGTGTGGGGCAGGGCATGCCTCTCCTGAGCAAGATGGTCTGGAGAGGTTGCCTTCCTGAGCTTCAAAGGGTAGCCTGAGGGCTGTACCTACTCCCTTCTCGACTTCTTTAAAGCTACCTGCTCTTTTGCTGGTACATTTGAACAAGACTCCGCAGGCACACGGCCGGAGCGTTTTAAAAGCGAATTTTAAAAATATTGTGATTATTCTGTGTTAAAACTATCTGTTAGCAACTCAAGCCTACCACAAACAGCCGAGAGCGTTCCTTAGCGCCGGCTGCAACGATTATTCAGACGCCATTCCGGCGAGATCTTGGGCCACGCCCACCTTGCAGGCCACGCCCCCCCCGCTAGGAAGCATATAAAAGCGCCAAAAACCGAGCGCTGCAACAGATTTGAACAAGACTCCGCAGGCACACGGCCGGAGCGTTTTAAAAGCGAATTTTAAAAATATTGTGATTATTCTGTGTTAAAACTATCTGTTAGCAACTCAAGCCTACCACAAACAGCCGAGAGCGTTCCTTAGCGCCAGCTGCAACGATTATTCAGACGCCATTCCGGCGAGATCTTGGGCCACGCCCACCTTGCAGGCCACGCCCCCCCCGCTAGGAAGCATATAAAAGCGCCAAAAACCGAGCGCTGCAACAGATTTGAACAAGACTCCGCAGGCACACGGCCGGAGCGTTTTAAAAGCGAATTTTAAAAATATTGTGATTATTCTGTGTTAAAACTATCTGTTAGCAACTCAAGCCTACCACAAACAGCCGAGAGCGTTCCTTAGCGCCGGCTGCAACGATTATTCAGACGCCATTCCGGCGAGATCTTGGGCCACGCCCACCTTGCAGGCCACGCCCCCCCCGCTAGGAAGCATATAAAAGCGCCAAAAACCGAGCGCTGCAACAGATTTGAACAAGACTCCGCAGGCACACGGCCGGAGCGTTTTAAAAGCGAATTTTAAAAATATTGTGATTATTCTGTGTTAAAACTATCTGTTAGCAACTCAAGCCTACCACAAACAGCCGAGAGCGTTCCTTAGCGCCGGCTGCAACGATTATTCAGACGCCATTCCGGCGAGATCTTGGGCCACGCCCACCTTGCAGGCCACGCCCCCCCCACTAGGAAGCATATAAAAGCGCCAAAAACCGAGCGCTGCAACAGATTTGAACAAGACTCCGCAAGCACACGGCCGGAGCGTTTTAAAAGCGAATTTTAAAAATATTGTGATTATTCTGTGTTAAAACTATCTGTTAGCAACTCAAGCCTACCACAAACAGCCGAGAGCGTTCCTTAGCGCTGGCTGCAACGATAATTCAGATGCCATTCCGGCGAGATCTTGGGCCACGCCCACCTTGCAGGCCACGCCCCCCCCGCTAGGAAGCATATAAAAGCGCCAAAAACCGAGCGCTGCAACAGATTTGAACAAGACTCCGCAGGCACACGGCCGGAGCGTTTTAAAAGCGAAGTTTAAAAATATTGTGATTATTCTGTGTTAAAACTATCTGTTAGCAACTCAAGCCTACCACAAACAGCCGAGAGCGTTCCTTAGCGCCGGCTGCAACGATTATTCAGACGCCATTCCGGCGAGATCTTGGGCCACGCCCACCTTGCAGGCCACGCCCCCTACTCCGCCTACATCATGTGCTGTC
The DNA here is from genome assembly GCF_964261635.1 of Lissotriton helveticus. NCBI lineage: Eukaryota > Metazoa > Chordata > Amphibia > Caudata > Salamandridae > Lissotriton > Lissotriton helveticus. The sequence goes on along the minus strand of NC_136069.1, from coordinate 1,496,111,456 downwards.
ACCGGAAGCGCAGCGGACGAGCGCAGCGCGCCAGGACAGAGCCCAGGGCCAGCCCCCCTGATCAAAAAGATAAAGGGATCAGTTGCAGGAAATATACATCACAAGAGATCCTGACACTAAGATGCATTGCAACATGCCCTCCAATAGATCTACATAAAGAAGGTAAGCGATGTCCTTGCTGCCCTCTTAATTTCGAATTCGCCACAATAAATAATACAAATAATACATTAATAGACAACAATAAAGAGAGTACCAAAAAGCGCTTCATTAAGGCAGGACTCATAAATGCCAGATCAATGGTAAAACATAACATCCACATCGCCTTTTTGATGGAAAATCGAGAAATCGATGTACTATTTGTAACGGAAACATGGGCGGACGAGGCGTCAGACGCCGACCTCGCACTGGCAATACCCGAAAAATACTCATTATATAGAGTAGACAGAAAACTGAAAAGGGGAGGAGGACTAGCAATCATAGCTAAAGAAAACCTCAGGATCAAGAGCTCTGAAAAAGGAAGTCATCCTGACTGTGAAATCATGACATTTCAAATCATGATTACTAACAATTACAGTTTCAATGGAGTACTAATCTATAGACCACCAAATGCAAAAAGACCGCTCATTGAATCACTAAGCCCATTCCTAGAATCCTGTGTAACGAACCCAGACTACACAATACTGGGGGACTTCAACCTTCATTTGGAGAAAACCACAGACCCCAAGATTAGCACCTTTAAAGATGCAATGGCTAATTTCGACTTAGAACAAAAAGTCCAGCTAGGCACACATATAGCAGGACATACACTTGATGGTATTTTTACATCTTGCCAAAAATTAACAAAAGTAGAAGTCCACCCGATGGCGTGGACAGATCACAAACTTGTATCTTTCCAACTAGAGATTGCAGAGGATCTAGGAAAACCTATTGAAAAGCCCAAAAGAGTCACTTACCCTGATTGGTCAAAAGTTGATCCCCAAATATTAATAGAGGCATTGAACTCCTCATATCCAATTCTAGATAGCGATAGCAATATAGCCTGTACGCAATTCAATGATTGGCTAAAAACAGCAATTCAGAGCTCCGTACCACAGAAAAGAGCGATCTTCAAAAGGAAGTCACCTTCGCAACCCTGGTACTCGGATGCTTTAAAAACACAGAAACAGATATGCAGAAGAGCGGAAAAAAAGTGGAGAATACAATATGACCCCAAGTTAAAGATAGATTACAAAAAAGAATTGGCCACTTACAAAAATATGACAATCGCAGAAAAAAGTAAATTCTTTGTACATAAAATAAACGAATCCAAGAACTCGAGTAAAGAGCTGTTTGCAGTAGTCAAGAAACTTGCTAAAATCGAAAATAATAATCCCGAAAACATATCATCCGATTTCTGCCATACCCTAGGTCATTTCTTCGTAAGTAAAGTGTCTTCAGTTTATGAACTATTCAAAAACAATCAGATAGACCATATAACTGAAAGCCTCACCAATAATACAAAATTAAATAACCAATCCAGCGGTACACCCTCCTTTCACTGGTCTCTACCTACAGTGGAACAAATTAGTAAAGAAATAATGACAACCAACTCGGGCAGCCCCTTAGACCCTTGTCCACCGAAGGTAATGCAAAAATTTTCAGAACAAATAGGACCAGCACTGCAAAAATTGTTTGAGGTAATCCTGAACACCAGCACATTCCCAAATGACTGGAAAATTATATCGATCAGGCCACTTCTGAAAAAACTTAATTCGGACAGTGAAGTCCCTAGCAATTACAGACCTATAGCTAGGATCCCTTTCGCTGCGAAAATACTGGAGAAACTGTTAAACAAACAGTTCTCACAGTACCTACTGGAAAACAAGTGGCTGGACCATTCCCAATTCGGTTTCCGCGAGGGGCACGGAACAGAGACAGCCCTCCTTACGGCAACTGAAGAAATTAGAAGAATATTAGATAATGGAGAAAAGGCCGCCTTGGTGCTATTAGATCTCTCGGCGGCCTTCGACACGGTCAGCCACGAGATACTAATAAAACGCATTAAAGAAGTCGGAGCAAGCGATCATGCATGCAATCTCATCGCATCTTACCTGAAGGACAGAAAATTCTCAGTGGAACTAGGAGAAGCAAAATCAGACTCCTTCACGGTACCATGCGGTGTCCCACAGGGCTCTTCATTAAGCCCAACACTTTTTAATTTATATGTGGCCCCCCTTGCCGAAGTAATACGAGAAAATGGCTTTACGCCAATTTCCTACGCAGACGATACACAGATCGTCATCTCCATAGGCAAAGACAATAAGGTAACAGCCAAAAAATTCCAAATATGCATGCTAAAAGTTAGTCAATGGATGCAACAAAATTGCCTCAAACTCAATGGAGAGAAGAGTGAGGTAATGATTCTGGGAGGTAATGCAGACATCTGGTCCCCAGACTGGTGGTCTCCTGAACTGGGAATCAGACCTGAACCCTAGGAGAAGGTTAAAAATTTAGGATTCATGGTCGACACAAAACTAGCATATGAAGCACAAGTAAATAAGCTAGCTTCGTCTTTCTGGCTGATTTAAAAAATGATAAGAAAGATACTTCCGTATCTGCCCCAAGACACTCGTAAAACGGTGGTGACTGCTCTTGCACTGTCGCGACTGGACTACGGAAACGCGCTACATGCGGGAGCCAGAGTAAAAATCATGGAAAAAATGCAGCGGCTACAGAATGCGGCAGCCCGACTAATACTGGAAATTCCAAAGTTCCAGCCCATTAGCCATAAACTAGAGTCACTACATTGGCTTCCAGTGGTTAAAAGAGTTAAGTTTAAGTCATTATGCCTGACATACAAGGCATTGCAGGGTAAAGGACCACACTTCCTGAAAATGCACCTAAAACATTACGAACCTTCTAGGCTACTCAGATCTGGACAACAAAATCTGATAGCGATACCCAAGTTTAAGCGATCAAACTGGGGAGGAAGAAGTTTCCTAGTTCACGCAGCACGGACATGGAATTTACTACCACTGGATATAAAAAACAGCCCAACATTGGAAATATTTAGAAAGAAAATTAAAACATGGCTATTCGGTGTATAAATTGCGCTAACCACAGACCTGCTCAGGACAATGGACAAATCATAGCGCCAAGACGCCTCCGTGCATTCGTGCGCTTTAGAAATGGATAAATCAAATCAAACATGCAGCTCACATCTAGGCCTGCTTGTCTTTTGTCTCCCTAGAAAGATGGGAGCCAAACCAAGGAAAAGGGGAAGCTTAGACAAAGAGGGTATCGCTCACACACAGACTGGCACTGGTTATAAGAATGGAACGCCTTGGTAGATTCAAAAGGACTGCCCTGCTCTCTGAGAAGGAAGGCTGGACCTGTTTGCCTTGAACCCAGGATACCCACAAGTGAGTCAAAGGGTCAGCTGTATGACCACCTATTTGAGCTATACGGACAAAACACACTTCCAGAGAACCCTCTTTCCCCGCACATCTGCCCGCTGACTAGTATCAACTGAATCTGCCTGAATCATGCTTTTCTGCATGGGGAGCAGCTAACATGCTGCTCCCCTTGCTTGCTAATCCTGCTATTGGCCTCCGCGGGAGTGAGTACTGATCTCCAAGAGGTGTCCCAACAGGCCCTGGATCCTAAGCTTGCATCAGAGCGTACTCCTACTTCAAGACTACAGAACTGAACTGCAGGGGACAATCCAGACGTTTTGGGCTGTTCGCGACCACCAGCGGCTGTTTGCTTTAGCAACAGCCAACGTGTCTCACACCAACGGAACGGAGACATGCTCTTCGCATGAAACAGTGACTGCCCACATCTCCCGGCAATGCAAACTACAGTGGAGACCAGCTCCTCACGCTGAAGATGTTTTCCTCACAGCTCCTGCACACCAAGCTCCAGCTGAGGCTCCTCACGCACATTTTGACTTGTGAATGTAAACAATGGCCGAACATGGTTCCTATATCCGACCCATGCTATATCGTAGTCAACCTGAACTTGTGACTTTGACCTGGTCAAGTTCCACCTGAAAAACGCAAGAGGTGCTTTGTACTTTATAGCACTATTTTCACCTGAAACTTAAAACATTTATATATCTGGTTCTACTTACTGGATTTTTGTTGTTTTGGTGTCATTTTATTTTTTAAATTGACTCTATTTTTCTAAATTGGTTTGGGGTTTTTCTTGTTTTTTCACTGTTAGAGTGCTGCATAAATACTTTACACATTGCCTCTAAGTTAACCCTTTTGTGCCAAGCTACCAGAGGTCTAAGCACAGGTTTTTTTTGTGAATTCTGAGGTTCACCCTGGCAAGGACTGTGTTTATTATTTGAGCGAGGCGCTCACTCCTCTCAACTAAAAACCTAGTTTCTTAAAGTGGGGGTCCACAAATGTGTGCTTTAGCTATGTTAGAATGTCTGCCATGTGCAAAAGATGGGTTTTGGGTGAGGTCCGGCAGAATATATGAAGCTGTTCCTGGTGCTTTATAGACCATATCTAATATTTCCTTATTCTTCTCGCAGGAACATATCCATCAATAAAAGACTCCTAGCACAATTAAAGCCTATTAGAAAAGCATCTAATAAATGCTAAAAACAAAAGGCAACACATCAGAGAAAGTTTTACTGCACCAAGTGGCAATTATTCTAGGTTCTAGGCCTCATCTTAAGGAACAATGTTTTGTAGCCATATATGTATGGAAGCAATACACGGTCAAGTTAAAAAATACTCTTATTGCACAAACATGTAGCCCTTTAACATAGACCCTGGCACAATCCCTATGTGACGCCTGCTTGACAATATGGCACTTCAGGGAAAATAATATTGATGAAAGCAAAGGAAAATCCATGAGAACTCGTGTAACAAATATAAACGGTTGACATCTTTGTGGGGCAGTATTTTGGTGTCATGCCAAATATGACCTTGGAACACATACATACAAAGTGTTAACATGCTCAGGGCAGAAAAGCAAGGGAGGATAATGCTTACGAAATAAAACACATTTGGCGGCATGCCTATTACTAAGGAAACTGCTTTCACCTTGCAAGAGTCTATAGAGAGGATTAGAAATGTGGACCTGTTGAAAGCCAGGCCGGTGGCTCATGCAGACAGCTGGGAGCTAGATGCCCTTGTATAAACTGGGATTATTATGAGTAGATATTCAAAAAATGTCATTGGCAACAAATGTTTTGCCAATGATCTAACTTTCTTGAATCATATACGATAATGTCAAGTTTATTAGGAATGTTTGATAACATGGCCCATAAATGTAACCCCTGTGCTGGTACCAAGTCTAGTATTGTGCAAGAGAATAGGGGCCAGATGTATCAAGATACACTTTTGTGATTCTCAAATAGCGATTTTTAAGGAATCGCTATTTGAGAATTGCAAAATGGTATGTATGTAGAAATTCACTATTTTTTAGCGATTTCTTAAAATTCCTTAATTGCGATTAGCAAATTGCTAATTGCAATTAAGGAATAATTTCCCGTTCATTTCTATGTGCCAGGAGGCCCATAGGAATGAATGTGAAATTATTCTCAATTTGTGATTCGTAATTTGCTAATCGCAAATTGAGAATAATTTCAAGGGTGCAGGGGTGTCCAAAGGACACCCTGTTGCACCCCTGAAATAAGCATGGGTGCACATGTGGTACACATACATACCCTAAGGGCATGAATGTGCATCACATGGCACTTAGAAAAATGCAAAAATTGGCATTTTTCAAGTAATTCGCATATTACTACCAACTTGAAGTTGGTGGTAATTTGCGATTCCTTAGGGACAATTGGCAATTTTTTTTTGTATCATACATTGCATTTAAGGAATCACAAATTTTGCGATTCCTTAAATGCAATCGCAAAATAAGGAATCGCAAATTTGCGATTCCTTATTTTGCACGGACATTTGCTACATACATACCATTTTGCGAACCCATTTGAGCTTCATACATCTGGCCCTAAGTGCCACAGTTGAAGTGGTAATGCTACCTCAGTGTGTGTCAGTGTTATTTTGTCTGTACAGCATTTTTGGTGGGGTAGATTGTTTACCAAAAGGGGATAGCAAGCTCCAAGGTGTTTATTCATTGTTTGTGTATTTTTATGTTTGTGCTGTTGTGCAGACGATTCTAGTGACAGTCAATGCCGAAGTGCCTCAGCAACATCAATGGAATGTTGGGAGTGAGCTTAAGAGAGTGTGAGATTGTTGATAGTATCAGATTGAAAATATAAGAGTTAGAGGAGACGCTGAGGGAGGGGTGCGGCAAGAAGCAGCAGAGTTTACAGGTAATCCTGACAGAAGCATTTGTACAGACAATCCCGCTGGTAAATTATAATTTAATAGTTATTCTCTCTCAGCCTTTTTTGTGAGAGGGGGCCGAGGTTCAAGGGTTTTAAGAAATAATTGCCCTTCCTGAGTGAGGGAGACCCTGAGATAACTAGTTTTTCAGGTGAACTCCCAGGATTTCACCTATAAAGCAGCATTGTGGTAATAAAGGCATACCTTCATTTGCCTGAAATTACATTAGAAGATTGTCAGGGATGACTGAAAGAAGGGTAAAGACTTAGGGGTCTATTACGATGTCGGGCGGATTTCCTCCGCCAGGCTGACCGCGGCAGTGTGAAACACCGCCCGCCTGTTTTCCGCCCCGGTGGCCTAGCGGCCGGGGCGGAAAACCAGTAACATGGTGGCGGTGTCTTTTAGACACCGCCCGCCGTATTACTATGGGCTGTGCACAATGCATTTCCGTGGAAGGCATGCGGAGACTCCCTGCGGTGGCCCCTTGCGGGCCCCCTGGGAGTTCGTGGCTTGGCGGGTGCACATGGGGGGGTACCTATGGTACCCCCCCCCCCGCATTTCAAAGTGCAACATGGCAGGCACCGCGCGGTGCCTGTCATGTTGCACTTTGAAAAGCACAACGTGCACTTTTACCATTGCGGCGGGCGGAGATTCCTGCTCCGCCCGCCGCAATGGTAAACATACAGGATGCGCCCGCCTGTGTGGCGGGTGCATCCTAATGCCATTTTCGGGACCCCCGCACTGTTAGCGGGCGGTCCACTTCTCCATTAGGGTGGCGGGCGGGCAACGCCCGCCCGCCATCCTAATGGACCCCTTAATGTAAAGGTAAAAAGAATGGGGATTTTTTTTCTATGTACATTGAATCATAATGACATCACAGTTAGAGGGAAGAATTCAGAGTGAAGCTATTAATAATGCAGATTTTCCACAGTTTTAATGGGAAGAAAATCATGATTTAATTAAAGGCACGGAGGTCAATATTATGCATAATCCTTCATTGCTCCTCAAACACAACAACAGGAATCTTAGAACCAGAACAACATAGAACTCTAGAATATGCATATAAACTATACACAGGCAGCCATCTTCCTTCTTTTACTGCTGCAAATTAAACAAGATCTTTTCATGAATTGCAGACTCCAAACTAACAAATCTATTCTCCATAAACTTTGTTCCCCACGTCGTCCTTCTCCTTCTTAACTCTGACCTGAATAAGAAAAAACAACAGACAAACAATGGTCAAATGGGTTGGGCAAATCATGGGAGGGATAATTTTAGCCTCCGTGCCTTTAATAAAATCATGATTTTCTTCCCATTAATGCTGCATTTTATGGCAAGGCCCGGAGGCCAATATTATGCATGTTCAAAGTTCTTCCAAAACATTCTACAACACATTTTCCAGAGGTTTATAATAGAACTTCTTAAAAGTTGTATCATTAGATCAATCTGCCGCCTTCAAAATACCACTCAAACTTGAACCGCTCATAAAAGCTTTACTTGCCATAGCTCCCTTTGGTGAATGAGCACCAAAAACACTCACGTCAACACCTGCCTTACTCATCACCTCCTTAACCCATCTCGCAAGAGTTGGAGCCGAAACTGCCCTAAACGGCTTCCTGTAAGAGATTACAAGCTGTGAACATTTACACCCTCTCAAACCTTCTGTTTTCTTCTTATACTCTTTCAAACAACGTACTACGCATAATTTGCTATGCTCTTCCAAATTAGGGTAAAAAATGTCCTAGACATAGTTTTGGTCCTCTTCCTCAACTCGAAGCACACTCCTTCCTGCTGGTAACTTTGTGTAGTCACCTCAAAAGCACTAATATCTGACACTGTTCTAAAAGAAATCAAACATAAAAGTACCACCAACTTCCACAACAGGAACTTCAGACCTAAACCGGAATTCGACCCCTAACCATCCAATTGTTTCAATACAACCAATACATCCCAAAGAAAAATGTACTTCGCTTTAGGTGGGAACTCCAAGCGTACACTCTTCACCATCCTTTTAACCAATGCCTGTTGGCCAACTGGCACCCCTTCAAGCAACAACTGTGAGCATAACCTCTTCTAAATAGACTCGACAAAAAATTCACAACCTCAACTACAGAAGCTTATATGGGATCCAAGTCCCTTTCAACACCCTAATCACACCATTTTCTCCCGCTGACCTATAGACTTTAGTTGTTCTCTGCACCCATGACCCTCTGATGAGCTCTGAAGCCTCCTCCGATAGTCCAGACACCTGCCATACTCTCCTGAAATCAACCATCCAACAAGCCTCATTTTGCCCCGACATCACTAGATAGTGAACGTTCCCCTGGGCATCCAAAAATATCTCTGGACATTCGGTAGTAAGACAAGGTCTTCCACCAGCAAGTCCATCACATCCGGGAACCACACCTGGGCTTGCCAAAATGGTGTAATTAATACTATTTCCGCTTCTTCTTTCTTCACTTTCATCAGCACCCTCTGAATTATCAAGAATGGTGGAAAAGCATACAGCCTCCCCGTTCCTCATATTGCAGGAATGCCTTTCACTTCTGGATCCGGCCTCCAACTATAAAACTCCCTCAACTGCGCATTCGATCTGTTCGCAAATAAATCCACCTGCAGTGGACCCCACATTTCCTGTAATCTCAGGAACACTCCCCTGTTCAACTTCTAACTGCTCACATCCTGCAGATACATTGAATTCCAGTCCACTTTTACATTGTTTTTCCCTGGAATATACTTCGTCTGCACCATAATCTCTCTGTCCACACAAAACCTCCAAACCTCCTTTGCCAACTCCGCTACTCCCCTCCCAATTTTTGGACGTAACGTACTGCCGAGATGTTGTAGATCTTCAACAGTACGTAGCATTTGGCCTGACCTTTTAGGAGTTCCAGACAATTTATATATAAATCTTTCTCTTCCAAGGTCCACTGACCCCCAGTCATCAGTGAACCACATCTCGCTTCCCAACCATACAGACCTGCATCCGATTTTATCACCACCTCCGGGGTGTCCCCAAAGATTGCTCTCCCAATCCATGCCTCCAGGCTCATCAACCACCATTCTAACTCTTCCTGGCTCTCCTGATTCATCTTCACTTTTTGAGAATACTTTGCTCCCAGTCTTAAATGGTATGCCTTTTGCCTTTGTAATGCCCTGAAATGAATGGCACTGGAAAATAGCTTGAATTGATGCAGAGAGCAGCCCAAATAATCTTGCCACCTGGTGCAAACTTATCCAAACCGCATTCTTCACTCTCTTCACTTCTCTGCGAATCTTCTTCACTTTCTCCATAGGCAACTTCAACACACATTCCAAGGTCTGAATCTGAAAACCTAAAAACTGCATCTCCTGCGCTGGCTCCATACGATTTCTCTCTGTTCACAATAAAACCCAAGTCTTCCAAAACCTTCACAGCAAACTCCATCTGCTCCAAAGCCAAACATCTATCCTCTGCCATAATCAGAATATCATCCAGGTACACTATTAATCGAATTCCCCTGGACTTCAACCATGCCACACCAAGTCTCATTACCTTTGTAAAGCACCATGGAGCCAACGTCAGCCCGAACGGAAGACTTGTGAATCTCCATTGTCTCCCGTTCCACCTGAATTGCAGATATTCCTGTGCTCCACACACACTGGAACTGTCAGATATTCATCCTTCAGGTCCAACCTAGTCATCCAATCTCCCTTTCTTAACATATTTCTCGGCATATGGAGGCCCTCCATTTTGAAGTGATTCGAACACACGCAGTCGTTCAACTCTCTTAGATTTATCACTGGCCTCATTCCTTTGTCCTTCTTTTCCACCAGAAAAATATTGCCTACAAAACACCCTGGCACTTCTTTCGTTACCTCTATTTCACCTTTTTTGGCAAAGCATTTACCTCTTGAGACACCAACTCCTCCAGATCCTTTGCAAATCTTAACATGCCCGGACACTACCCCTGAACAGGGACCTCCATGAAATCTAGTCGATATCCTTCTACCATTTCCAAGATCAATTGATCCGGAGTTATTTCTCTCCATCTTGAAACAAACTGGGCTAGTCTGGCACCCATTTGTACGTGGACAGAAATAGGGTATTTGCAACGTCTACCCTGAAGAACCTCTTCCTCTCCCTTCTGAACGCATCCCACAGGACCTCGTCCTCTGTTTCTGTGGGTAGAAACCTCCATGTTCAGATCTGGTGTTGAAACCATACCCATAACCATAACCGTAGGGTCTGAATCCTCTTGCAAAAGAACCCAGAGTGATTCCCTGACCACGGCCAGGGAATCAACCCTGTATTCTCCCAGCTGTACCAAAAACCTTCCTTATATCTTTTTGTGCCTTCTGCAGAGAATTGAAGGTATCCACGTACCTTGACATGTCCCTGACAAACTCTTCACCAAAGAGCATCCCTTCAATCTCCAAACTCCTTGTTGGCTAACTCAGCCAACTTTGGGTTGATCTTCATCAAGATGCTCTTGTGCCTCACAATGCACAAAGCCGCATTTGAATTTCCCAACAGACAAATAGCCCTTTGCACCCACTGGAGCAACTCTTCAACATCCACTCCTACATTATTTGTATGAGCCTCCTTGCACATATCAAATACCTTTGTGAGGGGGCCAAGAACTTCAAGCAACCTGTCTTGACATCCCTTCAGACCCTGGCATCAGAACAACTGCAGGGTATGTAAAAGCAGCGGACGGTCAGGGACCACGATGACCCTCTAATAGCTCCTTACTTGGCGGCCAGAAGGATCACGGACAAGGAGGCAGCCTATCTGGGACTCTGGCGACCCTGTGAGTGGAGCGGGGACACCAGTGTGGCAGCGGCGGTCCATGCGCGATACGGAACCGCGATGTTGCTCATCTAAATGGCGGCCTCACCCGGCAGACGCAACCAGCAGCAATAAAGTTCCCCGGATGCGCGGATCGCATTGGATCCCAGGAGGGGGCCGCTGAGTGTGTATTCGCACCCGAGTGAAGGTGGCTGGTGCGGAGAGACCCCCAGGCCAGACACACACATGAAGGTGAGTGGCCCCTCCCCCAATGCACATTGACCGCTAAAGCAGCAAGTAAGGACCTAAATAGCCTGAAGACAGGTAGAGGAGAGGGCGGTTTACCCAGCCCAATGTTGCTGGGCCACATTGCGCGCTGGGAGAGGTAGAACCCCTCAAGGAGATGCCTGGCCTTTTGCCTTTCCATAAGATGGCGTCCAAGGTCCTTCCAGTCAGATCACAGTGACCCCAGCACAGAGACCGACAACTGAATCCATGCACCACATGAACCGGGGTAATCCATATTGTAGCGCGCTCAAAAGAACCGCGTGGCACACTTGGAGGTGGGGGGTGTGCCTGGACCCTGGTGCTCCCACAGATTCCCCATGACAGCGCCGCTCTCCCTCCTCTGACCCTGTGGCTCTAGAGCGGAGGGGTGTGGGGTGCAAAACAGAACTCCCCCTATGCCACCCAAAAAAGAGCAGCCCAACAAGGTCTCCATCTACTTCGGGCGCCCAAAGCAGGAGGGGTGCAGGAGGAAGAGGGCACCCAGGAGACGGGAGAATTGGCGCTCTCCTGGGAGATCCTCCTTGCGACCCTGAAGGACTTCAAAAGGGAGCTCAGAGAGGACATAAAGGTGAACATAGGAGCCTCCTTCGACTCCTTCAAATCGGAAATGGGCACAAAACTTAATGCGCTCCAGGAGGACTTGGACTCCATTGGGGCGCACACCCTTGACTTAGAAGCAAAATGCAAGGTCCTGGAAGGTCGACTCCAACTCAAGCCTGTTCCTGCCCTCACACCAGGACATTTACTCTGGGATCCCTCCCTCGACTATTAAGACCTAGCTATTCTGAATGATGCCCGGTGGAGCTACCCCAATAGCTATTGGAGAGAAGGGCTGTGGATTACCTCCTCTGCAGTCTCCTGATGCCCGGTGGAGCTAGCAGATAGCTAAAGAGGAGATGGGTTGTGGACTCCCCCCCCTCCCTGCAGTCACCTACCCAACCGGACCTTGGGCAGATTTTCCCCTCGTCTCTACGTCTTATCATCCTCCTACCCCTTTACCCTATCCCCTTACCCTTCCTTGTTCCATTCACCTAGTCCCCTATGTTCTTTAAATTCTTTTCTTGATACTTATGTAACTTTTAACTGGTGTTAATTGCAACATTATTGTTCCTCATGTAAAGCACTCTGATTCCTTTGGGTCTAGCCAGCGCTAAATAATAACTCATTAATTAAATATGTTCCCATTTAGTACTCTTTCTCTCTTTGTCTACTTCCCTAGCTCCTATCCCCTCTCCCCTGAATCTCTCCCCTTGCCTGCTACTCTGCCTAGCCCCCTGTTCTTTGTGCCCTTTGACTAAGCACTCCTTCTCCCCTTGTTGGGGACAGATTCAATATTTATACTCTGGAGTCTCAGCGAACCCGCTGAGAGAGTCCACTGCGCCAAGGGAGCCACTCACAGCTGAGGTATGGTATGGCACCCCTTGTCAAAGCACTCCCTCTTCCTTTTTTGGGGAAGGATCCAGTATGTAGGCCTTGGAGTCTCAGAGACTCCTCTGAGAGAGTCCACTGCGTAAAGGGAGCCTCTCGCAACAGAGATAGGGAACTGATAGCACTTCCCCTGGGATCACAGCTTACTGGACTTTGGACGTTGCTTTGACTCATCTACCGGTTTGTCTCCCCGTCGCTCTTCACCTCCTCTTTCCATGCGGTGTCTATCACCCTCCCCTCCTCTTTCCCGCCTTCATTATCTGTCTACTTCCCCTGCTCCTACCCCACTCCCCTGAATCTCTCCCCTTGCCTGCATTTCCCCTTACGTATTTGTGCTTATTGTTTATCTCGACCTTACAAGTTACTCAAGTTACTATGTTCTCATTCTCTAATAACTGTGTAACCTTTGTAACGATGTAACCTGTAACTATGATCTGATACCCATGTAAAGCGCTCTGATACCTACGGGTCTAGCCAGCACTATATAAAACCTTTAAAATATAAAAAATAAAATAAATTATCAAACTCTTCCTTGGATCGCGGCCAGACTTATTCAGAAAAGTCAACATTTTTGTGTCAAGTTCAGGAGTGTATGCTACTATGTTCTCTAAGGTCGGCCTCAGACACTCAGATCTAAGACATGTCCTCAGCTCCTTAGGAATCTCTCTTCGAATCCAATATGTTATGTATTTTGCCACATGCTCTGCTGGCATCCACTGTGGCGATAAAGGGTGCTGAACAAGCAGAGCATCAAACATCTCCTCACCAAGAGGATCCAGAAAATCACCCAACTCTAACTTTATTTCTTTGTCATTCACCCTTCTCTTCTTACTTACAATTTCTTCTCCATCTGAATCCTTAAAACTTGTTGAACATGTAAGCTCCACATCTCTACTTATTGAAGATGAATCGCATGCCACCACACTGTGGCTTCTCTTCCTTGCCTTTATAGCTACACCTTTTGCCTTTATAGCTGTCATGCTTCTGGTACCGGCAATCACTGTCTGCCGTCAGAGTACAGGAGCAGGCGGAACTACATTACCCAGACTCCTGGCGGGGCACGCAGCACGTGAGCGACGTCCTCCCAGCGGCCGCAATATCATGACGGCGTTCGAGGAAGAGAGCGCCGATAATTCGTATCAGTCCTGTGTTGTTGGTGGTTATGCGCCAACGACTCTTCCTGTGACCCACGGAGAGGCGGTAAGGGTGCACCTGCACCAAACCTACGACCGCTTTTCATCCGGGAATAACACCCGGTGTTTCTTTGTACCGCTCGGAGGGCTCAGAGAGCGGTGTTTGTTTCTTTGACTGGGGTCGAGTTCAGACCGTTCCTTCTGTTGGAGGAGACCGTGACTTCCAAACGGTCTTGTGCAGAAGCGACGCGGGTCTGGGACTCTGTATCGAACCTTTTTACCCCAATTGAACGAGACGCTCCTACCAATCTTAAGAGGCGTCAGCAAAGAGGTATTTGCTACGGTGGCTGTACGGTGCACTTGTCCTAAGGGAAAAAGGCCACAACTGTTGGTTGTTTGTTCTATGCAATCAGGAGCTACCTATACAGAATCGTTATATCATTGTGATTGCAAGGAAAGTACTCTTGGTTGTGAACTCCTTTCAGACGCATGAAACTCTATGGTCTTGGGATACAAGCCTGCAACGTTTTCTTTGTTTTGTTTTACAGGAGAGAGTAGGGGGGTCATTTCTCAAGGAGAGATAAGGTTAAGCCTCGCTTCACAATGATGATGGTATGCATGCTCTCCTTATAATCTGCCTGAAAACGTGATACATGTATACCATAACCCAGGGTAACGCTGTACTCTTTGTCTCTTGTGTTGCCTTCAGAGAGTGTGTAGCCGCCTTATTCTGCCCTCTTCTCTCTTCTATGGTTACAGCATTACGTATTTTGCTTTACAGGTGAGGGGAAGGAGTATAGCGTGTTTACATTGTCGTTTATGTGCTATCCGAATTTATAGAGTGTTATTTATGGTTGTTTCCTTCTTTTGTCTCCCACAAGATCTCCCTCCCCGCTGTCCCCTTCCCTCCCCGCGCCCCTCGCTCGATTTCCTCTAAGTCTGTGTTGGTTCACAAGCCAGATTTGGGGCGAACTAGAGGTGGGCTTCTTAAACTACATCTGTACCATCCTGAGGATCGACCGGTGGAGCCTGACAATAGCATACCTTTCATCCTGAACCTTACGTTCAGATCCGTTACCCATTTTTTTTGTCTAGACATTTTTCTTCTTCTGAGTTCTCTTAATGGCTCCTTTTTTGATCCACTGGCCACAACCTCCACCTTCTCTGTGGACCAGAATATCTCATACTAATCTCTTCCTATTCCCTTTCTCGTTCATCCTTTTCTCTACACTACTTTCAATCTTCTTATTCAAGTTAGCTGATAACTCACAAAACATCTTATCAATATATAGCTTCATTCTCTCTTCAAAACCTGATCCCTCAGAGTTCTACAATGTAATCTTTCTTTCCTTACTATCTACACAACACTATCACAAAATCTAACTTTCCTCCTATTCTTCCTCATGAAAATAAACACTCTTTAAGCTCCTCCAACTCTTTACTTCACAAAAAACCTCTCTCTAAAATACTATTATTAATAATCCTTCTCTTAATATTTACTCAAACTTTTTTTAAACTTTCCTCTGTTAAATTTTGCCCCTTGTAAATTAACAGCTCTTTAGTCACCGACAGACCTCCAACTGAACCGTAAACTCCTCGGTCAATTGGCCGATCGATGTCATTTCCAAAGCATGTCTGATATTAAACACATGCTTTTAATGCAATTTTGCCCAAGCACTCAAAATGGCCGCCGCACGCTAAGTAATGTGTACGGCGGCTCCAATCTGACAATAATAACCTCCTCAGTGAACATTCTGCTCTCGCCGAGGACACACGCTGAGCCTGTGAAACTGTGAAACTGAAGCAGCAGCGCACACGAGCCTGGAGTTAAAATAGAATTCTCTGCTCCGCTTGTGCGCCGACTGCATCGCTCACAACACGTGTAGCTTCAATGACCTTCACCAACGGTATGGCTTGATCTTACTAACCTCATCTACTTATATGGCCGCAAATACTTAATAAGCATACACGAGCGCCCTCGCTTACATTAATAAAATCAATCAAAAAAACAATGATCCCTTCTTGACATAATTTTCAAAACACCCTCAATTGACATGAGATTACTACAAAGTCAACAACATTCATCATTCACCAACTTTTTGCAAAAACTCACATCCTATATTACTCCTATGTTGAACACTAATTATTCAAATTATTAAAACCATTCAATCTCACACCTATATTAAGGACATTTAAATGATATACTTATCTGTGTATGAGTAACAACAAAAGACTGAAGATGGCTGCCTGTGCATGGTTTATATGCATGATCTATATTCTAGAGTTCTATGTTGTACTAGTTCTAAGATTCCTGTTTCTGCTGTGTGTGAGGAGCAATAAAGGATTATGCATAATATTGGCCTCCTGGCCTTGCCATAAAATCACAAATATCTAGTGAAGACGTAATATTTTATTGCAAGGTGATATTTACAACTAACCTCCATACACATTCTTAGACATTTACATGAACTATGAAGTAGTGGTAAGAGCTACTGGAATCCAGGTTGCACAAAGAAACTGACAGGGGTTTTAGAGAATACATTTCTGGACCAGTAGAGGATGTGACCTATATGTTCGGATGCCTGTATACAAGTTAATGAGCAATCAAATGTTTTACCCCAAAGAAATGGTGTAGATAATCACTTATTGCAGCTCATTTGTGCATCCTATATTTCAGCATGATGTATTTGCCTGTCTTATATGGAAGAACATGTAACCTAGATATTTGGAACTAGTCAAAGTGGGTCACATTATGCATTAATTCTATGACGAATTTTCTTTATCCCACATTTGAAATTTGTGGTTTCCATAGATTGTCCCTGTACCCTTTGAGTTTTCAAATACATCTGATCAGCTTAGCTGTAATCACCTTGTTGAGAGAGTAAAATCCTTTCTCCTGTTACACACATTACAGGAGCAATATGTAAAAAAAGAGCATTCGGTCCATAGTTCTTTTGAGTTAAATGCTAAATACAGTGTCTAACCGACTGTGAATTGCAATGAGCAAGGAAATCCTCTGAATAAAAAGCGTCATTAAGTTGTTGATTCGGGTTTGTAACTGTTGTTGGCAACTTGTGTGCAGTCGTTGGCAATTTGTGTGCAGAATATATCCACACTGTCAGAAGTAGTGTCTTCCAGGAGGCAACTTAAACATAACTGGTGAAAAATCAGAAGCTCACCACACCTGTATAACTACATTAAAAATAATATTGTAACATTCAGTAGACAGACACCGGCACTGCGAGATTATGCTGAATAGTCAATCCATTTATTGGGGTTCACATGGCAATAAGAAGAGAACATGTTTCGGCTGCCTTGCTCATATTGGTTGCCATTCCATCCAGACTTTAAAACCTTGTCATTACGTTGCCATGCTGGCCAGTCATAAATCAGTGGGATCCAACTTTAATTTATGTCTGCCATGCTGAAACAATCTATTCCTGATATACAGCACTGTATTATGCCCACAGAAATATATGATTTCGCAAAATATCCAACCTAATAGACTGTATAAATCATAATCTGGTAATAACATATTACTTTTTAACTCATTTTATCTTACATTTGTCTCAAATACAATATATTGTGAGAAGCAAAATCAGTAATCATAATTGCCAAGATGGACACCAATATTAACATGATCCTCCAATGCTATAATATTTTGTCCCATAATGTGATAGGAATTAATATTGAATCTCACCTATATTTTAGATATAAAATATTTATAAAGTTAATTTCATTATTTCAAACATCAACCTTCGATATTGAGGCAGCCATTTTGTAATGACCCTTAATGTTGAGGGAATATATCTTAATTTGTAATCAGAGTTCATATTGATAACCGTCAGTTATGATTCAAACTGAATGAGAGTGACCATTTTGATGTAGAGAGGGAGAAAAGTTCATTTACAATTTAGCAAAGCACATGCTGTATAGGTATTCATAAACACCTTAATTCAATCTTAGATACACAAACTTGGAAGACATCCAGTTTCAGTGCCCATTTTTAGTCCATATCAAAACACGGTATTTCAAATCTTCAATCCTGCTATCATGCTTTTCAAAAATTCAAAATTCAAATTCAAATAAGCTTTATTCTTTTTTTTTTTTGTATAAAACCATAAAAGCAGCAAGTGAAAATACATACATGTATAAATGACTCAGCATATCATGTACAAGGTAAGAAGGAACCAACTAAAAACCAAACTAAAATCAATTTGACAATATAGCTGAAAGAAAAAGGTACGTGCAAAATCGAAAAAGGGTAGATGGTTAGTGGCACAAAGATCATAGAAGCCCCTTTCACCATGAATTGTGGTTCAATGTCATTTGCCTTAGGGAGGGATGGAGTCGGGGGCCAGGATAGAAATCATACAGGTCCCAGATGCAAATGGGGCCATCTCCCTCTTTGGGCAGGGAAGATCGCAGATAGGGGACAATGCTCATACTCTTGAATTTAATTAAAATCAGGTCGCCCGGGATGTCTTTGGGCGACGTACCTAGCCACCCCACCCTCCTGACACTCAGGATTCCACCATCTAAAACAGATGGCAATGGTCTGTTTTGTTTTAGCCAGGAAATGGTTTTGTTTAACAGGTCTTGGTGAGTTTCAAATTTACTCTGACTAGGTGCAGGGACCCCAGAGAGAACAGCCACGTAGGGGGCGGCTTCTGGAGGTAAGTGAATCCGAACTGCGGTCCTGGGAACTCTATGGGGTACAGGTACGGAGTTAAAAGTAATATTCCCACTTCTTGGATTAGGTATAGACATAAGGGGTTCAAGAGTATGAGCTTTCGTACTTGTCGTAGGCTTGAGCTTTTCATTTTTGCTGGGGAGAATGGGGTGGATGGGTGTAGCAGTTTTTTCAGTTGGAGTATAGTTCCTTAGTATTGTATTTTCAATACTGGTCAACCTGTCTCCCAGGGCGTTGATTTTTGAGACCAGGGGTGATAACGCAGATATTAGCAGTTGCTCGATCTGGGCCAGTAAAGTCAATTGAAGTGGTGATACGGAGTCAGGTATTCTGTTCACGGCCTCAATCGGCAATAATAAAGGTGGTTTGGAGGGAGATAATGAGGGGCTAGTACACATTTTGTCGGCATTAGATGAATTCTCAGTGTCATTGTCTTTTTCCTCATCAGCATCTCTACCCGCTATAGGGGGGGTAGATACGTCCTGGACGTAGTTCGTACCACACAAGGCATTCAGCTCCTCCCAGATGGACATGTTGAGAGAAAATCAGAGAAACAGTACAATGTGCGATCAATGAGAAGGATAAATAAAACAACTCGGTACCTCCTCCTTCGTTGAAGCCAAGTGGGGAGGCCCGTCCCGGCCTCCTCGTGCCTCTGAGGGCCACAGAGGGCCCGCCCTTTGCCCGGGCTTAGCCCGGCGTCCCGCTCGCGTCCTGCGGAGCGTAGCAGAGCGCTGCTTTTAGGCGCCTCCTGGCGCTTCCGTGGTGTCAAAAGAGCAGCGCCGCCGCTAAGGCTGCCGGGAGATGTAGTCCCGGGGCGGCGGCGCTGTGGACTGCACAAGTGGACTCTTGGCGGTGGCGGCTACAGTGGGGGCCTCCTCGCCTCCCCCCCTTCACCAGAAACGGTAAGTTCAAATGTCCCCCGCGCTCCGCCGAGCAGAGCGCTGCTTTTAGGCATCTCCTGGCGCTTCCGTGGTGTCAAAAGAGCAGCGCCGCCGCTAAGGCTGCCGGGAGATGTAGTCCCGGGGCGGCGGCGCTGTGGACTGCACAAGTGGACTCCTGGCGGTGGCGGCTACAGTGGGGGCCTCCTCGCCTCCCCCCCTTCACCAGAAACGGTAAGTTCAAATGTCCCCCGCGCTCCGCCGAGCAGAGCGCTGCTTTTAGGCGCCTCCTGCGCTTCCGTGGTGTCAAAAGAGTAGCGCCGCCGCTAAGGCTGCCGGGAGATGTAGTCCCGGGGCGGCGGCGCTGTGGACTGCACAAGTGGACTCCTGGCGGTGGCGGCTACAGTGGGGGCCTCCTCGTCTCCCCCCCTTCACCAGAAACGGTAAGTTCAAATGTCCCCCGCGCTCCGCTGAGCAGAGCGCTGCTTTTAGGCGCCTCCTGCCGCTTCCGTGCTGTCAAAAGAGCAGCGCCGCCGCTAGGGCTGCCGGGAGATGTAGTCCCGGGGCGGCGGCGCTGTGGACTGCACAAGTGGACTCCTGGCGGTGGCGGCTACAGTGGGGGCCTCCTCGCCTCCCCCCCTTCACCAGAAACGGTAAGTTCAAATGTCCCCCGCGCTCCGCCGAGCAGAGCGCTGCTTTTAGGCGCCTCCTGGCGCTTCCGTGGTGTCAAAAGAGCAGCGCCGCTGCTAAGGCTGCCGGGAGATGTAGTCCCGGGGCGGTGGCGCTGTGGACTGCACAAGTGGACTCCTGGCGGTGGCGGCTACAGTGGGGGCCTCCTCGCCTCCCCCCCTTCACCAGAAACGGTAAGTTCAAATGTCCAATGTCATGCTTTTCTAAAAACAAAGAAATTAATAGGAGGTGTTCTTATTTGGATTTGCTCTTTAATGTTGCAGAATTCTTTTGTGAACCAGTAATTTGTACGTCCAATGTACATTTTATTACATGTGCCTTCCAAAGCATAAACAACAAATGAAGTTTTACAGTTCATGAATTTAGTGATTCTTATTGGTTTCCTTTTTAATGGATTGGTGAAGAACTGGCAATTCCATTCATATGTACATCCTTTGCATTTACCACAGGTTCAAAAACTATTCATTGGAAAGGTTTTTCTCATTTTTAGTTTGTATTCTCTTCTTACTAGCGTATTCTGCATTAATTTTACTTTTCCTGAATATCAGAGAGGATTTCCTAGATACAAAGTTCCCCATAATAGGGTCACTTTGAACTACTTTCCTTTGTTTGTATAATATATGACAAATCTGCATATATTCAGTGCGGAATGTGGTGATAAACCTTCCATTTTCCATTTTTGATTTTGCCTTATTTTGTTACTCCAAATAGTAATTTTTCCCTGCTTCTGCATTTAGTTTTCTTGCTAGCCTCCCTTAATACTTTCTGTGAACATCCCCTATCTTCATACCATGATCTTCTCTTGCAGTTCAATCTTTTGTTCGGTGCTACAATTACGATTTGCTCCTATAAAATTACTGTAGGTGATATTTTACTTTTGGGGACCAAGTTGAAAACTCATAGTGTGCAATAAATTGTTTCCTGATATAGATTTTTCTACATAAAAAAGTTCCAAAAGGATATCCAACAAAATTAAAGTTGCAAGAAGATTGCCTCCTTTTTTGCCTTGAAAGTAGCTACAATCTACAACACCTTCCCTGCTGAGGCGCGAAATTGCAGAGGCCTAGGAACCCGTCTCAAAGAATTGGCTACCGCGAATGGCCTTACTAAATTCACGGTTTCCTCTCTCAAGGAATTAAAAGGACTCTCTACGCTAATTAAATCAGGATCCCGTCTTGATCCAGCATCGCCAAAAATTCTAATGCAAGGGATTCATGTTATTCTCCCCCACCTACAGCAGCTCATCTCTATGTCATTCATATGAGGTGAAGTCCCTCAAAAAATGGAAGCATGCAGTTGTGCTCCACCTACGGAAAAAAACTGATCCCATGCAACTAGAAAATCTCAGACCTATTTTACTTCTTCCTTTTTCTGCAAAAATAACCGAAAAACGTATAAAGTTCCAGCTAACAAGCTTTAGTGAATCTAACGAACTGCTACATCCATCTCAATCTGGTTTCATGGCCTCTCATTCTACTGAGTCAGCACTATTACTGGCCACAGAAACTTTAAGGCAGTATGCAGAAGGAGGGCAAACCGCTGCCCTGGTACTGCTAGATCTCAGTGCAGCCTTTGACACAGTATTGCATGGCCTACTTCTCCAGATGCTCATGGGGTGCATGTAGGAGGAACTGCACTGTGATGGATGGCTACCTTTCTCCAATTCCTCAGTTTTCAAGTTACCCAAAGACCGTTCATGTTGGATACTACATCTTTGCCTCAAGGCGTACCTCAGGGCTCTATCCTGAGCCCTACTTTATTTGAGCCCTACTTTATTTAATCATTACATCTGCCTCTTAGCTGAGATCATGGAAAGACACAACGTGAAAATGGTGTCATATGCTGATGATACGCAGCTTATTGTTATACTTTCTCAGGACGAGAAATGCTGCTGCCTCATAGTTCATTTCATGTCTGGAAGTACTAGCCTCCTGGGTGGCAAACAGCTGTCTTAAGCTGAATGGTAACAAAACAGAGGTAGTGATAGTCGGTAAATCCCCTTCCATATGGATATTGGCTTGGTGGCCGGATGTCCTAAGGTAAACTTCCATCTCCAAATCTAAAACCAAAGATCTGGCTGCATGGTTTGACCCTAAACTGTAATTCTAGAATCAGATAAATAGCATAGCGGATAAATGCTTTGGGATCCTTAAAATCCTGAGGAATAACTTTGACCTGCCCCTTATAGCGGCCAGGAAAACCATTGTGCAAGCCGTAGTAACCTCTCAAATACATTACTGCAATGTTGGGGCTGCTAAAGGAAGCCTGCAGAAACTTCAATGTATACAAAATACAGCAGCTCGCTTAGTTCGGAAACGTCCTAGAAGGACGTCAATCTCAAACGCTCGTGCCTCTCCGATGGTTGCCAGTGGAAAAAAGAATCATCTACAAGGCTATGTGCTAATGACACAAAATTCTAAAGGGCAATGGACTCAAATGCTTGCAAACCTGCTTACCCTCACGTAACTTAAGATCTGCCAGGACCAACCTAGTGAGGGTACCTCGAGTGCAGAATGTCATGCTAGAAGGCCATTCCTTTAGCCATTTGGCGGCTAAGATATGGAACTCCCTCCCAAAGCACCTGAGAGCCGAACTAGCAGGAAAGACCTTTCGTATGGGACTTAAAACTTTGCTGTTTAAGTCAGCTGAAACTGTCTCTCGGTGAGCCTCCCGTTCTCTTCTGGTCAGGTCAGGTCTTAGCGCAGGGACACACCGTTGGATGTAACCATGCACTTTATAAAATGCTTTATCATTGTTATTAAAAAAGCACACTTTTCCTGCTCAATTGATAAATTACAAATGTAGGTCATTATTGTTCCGCATATCCACAGAAATAGCTATCTGCTCCTCATCCCCTCTCCAAGTAAAAAACAAGTTGTCAATATATCTTGTCCTGATAATAATGTTATAAGCTAAGACTCATATATCTGCTACTCCTACCAGCCCATGTGCAAATGTGCATAGCTGGGGGTCAGGTAGGTACCCATTTTTTTGTTTGAATATTTTTATTGTTATTTCAACATATAGTAACAATACAGAGCTGTGCACGGTGTAGGGCGAGACAACAATTATTGACATGATTGGCAGCAAGGAACAAATACAGTGAAAACATTGCACGTTACAATCATCCCGAGTCCCATCCAATGTTGCTGAAAAGAAAAAAATATATAATACAGGGAAGGGAAACAGTATTGGAGACATATAACAGTCCTTCTCCGCATTCCCCACCAGGGTGTCTCACCCGTGACCATTTCCACCCTTAACCATCCACCAGGGTAAAGAGCGCCTTTAAAGATCAGGGCAGCGGGACGTAGAGTGTGAATGTGAATGTGGTTCATCACAAATCTCTAGTGCACGGCCAGTGGGGTGTCATAGGGGAAGGGCGCCGCTGAAGGTCGTGATGGGTGCGGCTCGCGCCATGCCATGCCCAGACATCGCGCTCCAATTACGTCGGGGGAGAAGAAAAGGGGAAGCATACCCTACTTGTTTCTAATCCACAAGGATGTAGGTGGCGGCGCGGTACGCTGCGTACAATGCTTCTCACTGTCACTCAGCAATTCACAGTATGGTCGCTGCAGCGTCATTGCAGTCTCATGTGCTCCGTTGTATGAACATAATAACAGGGAAAAAGGGGAGGGAGGGGCGGGGTGTGGTCAACAAGCTCGGTGGCGTGTCGTGCGTGATGCTGTGGGAGCGCTGCGACACAAGCGGATCCCAGAGAGGCCATCCGGTGTGTTTGTCGGTGTATTATTGTGGTGGGGAGGGCGCGGGGAGGCATGCAGAAGACGCGAGACGCGGGAACGGCATGTGGGCTGCCATCCCGCCAGCCAGAGTGTGGCCCAACTGATGGTGAGGTGAGCTCCCTTTCAGGGGGGTGCATGAGTGGCCGGGCTAGAGATATCAGGGCTGCTATTTACATCGGTCGTTTCCACTATCGCGTCCCCACCCCTCCTGGGGGAGTTGACAGGCGTGTGGTCTCCTAGTGGGTGCCTGTCTCTATGAAAGGTGCTGAGCATGTCATCCCATATTGCTGCTATCGGGAACTGGCGCAAGCCTGCTGTCTCCTCATTGTGGAGGACTATGCTTTCCGCTCTCGCCCAGTTGTCTAGGGAGGTGCGCCAATGTTGCGTTAGGGGTGGAGTCGCGCGTTTCCAGTGTTTAGTGAGCAGTCTTTTGGCCGTAATGAGGCCCAGATCCCAGAAGCGGGAGGGGACTCTATTAAGGGCGGTCCTCTTATAAAGGCCCAGTAAGCATGCTTCCCATGTATGCGGTAGCGGCATAGCTGTGCAGCGTTCAAGGATCAATAGCACAGACCGCCAGTATGTTTGTATCTGTGGACATTGCCACAGCATGTGTAGCAGATCCGCTCCAGCAAGCACGCATCTTGGGCAGCTAGCCGAGGCACCCGGGAAATATTGGTTGATTCTATCTGGCGAGAGGTATGCTCTGTGTAACACGTAAAATTGTATCACCTTGAAGCGTGCGTTACGAGGGACGTTTTTGGGGCTGGCTAGCACCATCGCCCACTCCTTGTCCGTCCAGTCCCTCCCTCTGTCGATTGCCCATTTGGCTCACAGGGATTATAGAGTAGGGTGTGTGTGTGTCAATAATGCTTGAGTTAACCAGTGCACCACGTGTGTACCATCCCCCATGACATGTAGGTGTTGTATCAGTTGATGCGTGGGGGGCTCGTCTGTGATGTTTCCCCATCGTCGAGTGTATGCCGCTATTATAGATGCATGTTGTAAGAACTGACCTGCGGGGATGCCCGTGTCACCGACTAGCGTCGCAAAGGAAATTAGGGTGCCGTCGGCATACAGGTCCGCCATGGTGTCAATTCCCGAGCTCGTCCAGTGCTCCAGTGCGGCTTCCGTGACAACGGTTTATTGCTTTGGGCGTTCCCAGGAGCGGGAGCGCTGGGGCATAAGGTGTGACATGTTTAGTGAGCCGCAGGCTTCTGTTAAAGCATTTCACAGCCACGTCCACATGTAGTTGTGGTCGGTGTTTCGTGCGCGCTAATGGGTGGAATAGTGAGTGTATCTGTAGGAGATTAAGTGAGTCCGCGGACGTAGCCGTGTCTGCCAGGTTCCTGCCCGAAAGCCAGGCCGTCACCCACTGTAGCTGCGCCGCTAGGTAGTAGAGCTCAAGGTTGGGTACTGCGAGGCCGCCCGCTTCGACCGGCGCGTACAATTTACTTAGTGCTACTCTGGGTCGTCCGGCGTTCCAAATCAGCTCCCTGAACATAGTTTCTAATTCCTTAAATGAGCGGGCCGGGACGTACACCGGGATGTTGGCATAGTAATATAGGAGTCTGGGCAACACTATCATTTTTGTCAATGTTACTCTGCTTGGCACATTGAGTGGGAGAGTCTTCCAAAAGGCTATCTGAGACCTAATGGACGTGATGGCGCGTGTTAGATTGCCATCCAGAATGTCAGGGTGCGACCTGTATATATAGATCCCCAGGTATTTGAACGTGGTATCATGCCACGGCAGTTGCTCCCCGCCGATGCTAATGCCGGGGTTCGGGATGTTGGGTGCAAATGAATATGCACCCGATTTTGCCCAGTTCACCCTGAGTCCAGACATGGTCTCAAAGGTCCGGAATATGCCTGAGAGTTCTGGTGGTAAATTCGCGAGGTCCCTGAAATACAGTAGTAGATCGTCAGCATACAGCGAGACAACGTGTGTGCCGTCTGCTAGCGGTATGCCCCAATTTGCCCCGCCGCCACGCAGAATCTCAGCGAGAGGTTCAATCGCCAGCGAGAAGAGTAGCGGGGACAGTGGGCAACCCTGTCTGGTGCCCCGTCCGACCCTTATGACGTCTGATAGTAGCTTGCCTGTGCGGACGCGTACCTCAGGATTCCTATATAGCAGTCCGACCAATTCGATGTATTCATCGCCCAGGTCGAATTTGCGCAGCACTTCCC
Source organism: Lissotriton helveticus (assembly GCF_964261635.1). Lineage (NCBI taxonomy): Eukaryota > Metazoa > Chordata > Amphibia > Caudata > Salamandridae > Lissotriton > Lissotriton helveticus. The sequence continues at coordinate 1,496,085,346 of NC_136069.1, read as the reverse complement.
GTAGGTAGGGCCACTCAACCGAGTCGAATGCTTTTTCAAGATAGAGAATTAAGCACCCTGATCTCGGCCAGTCTTGTACCGCATATTCCTGCACCCGGAATAGTCTCCTGATATTGTGGGATGTGCACCTAGCGGGCACGAAGCCGTTCTGGTCGCTGTGTACCAGGGAGGGCACCAATGGCGCCAGTCGCCTAGCCAGGGTGGACGCTAGGATCTTATAATCCGTATTCAGGAGCGCCAGAGGTCTGTACGAGCCGAGGAGTGTGCCGTTGCGGCCAGGTTTGAGAAGCGACACCAGTGTTGCTTCGTTCATGGATGCGGGCAAGGCAGAATCATCTAGCGCCGCCGAATACACTCTGAGGAGCTCCGGGATCAATATGTCGGAGCATGCCTTATAGTATTCAGCCGGTAGGCCGTCCGGTCCGGGGGCCTTGCCGTTCGAGAGGGCAGAGATGGCGTCACGCAGCTCGTCCGCCTCCAACGGCGACCCGAGGCCGTCTCGCTGGTCCGCCTTGAGGGCAGGTAGCGTGAGTTCGTCTAGGTAATCGGCAATGTTCGGATGCGGGTTCGATAGACGTGACTCGTATAGTGCTCGATAGTGCGTTATAAAGGCGTCATGAATCTTCGCTTGGGTGTATACCGCAGGGCCGGTGGGCGGGTGTATCGCCGTGATGGGCGATGTTCGCTCTTCGTGTTGTATCAGCCAAGCCAGCAGTTTGCCGGGTTTATCGCCGGTGTGATGTGTGCGGGCCGAGTGTGCCGTGTAGTTGACATGTTTCAGGTTGTCTATCAGTCTGTCATGTTCCGCGCGCGCTTCCAATAGTTGGACGTCGTCGCCTTCAGCCGCATCCTGTTCCGCTTGTAACAGGTCTATCTCCAGGCGCCTAAGGTCAGTTTCTATTCGACGGCGTTAGAGGGCCTGTGTGCCCAGACATTGCCCTCTGAGGACCACTTTAAATGCGTCCCACTCAATCTGCGGGGTCGACGCCGTGCCTGTGTTATCTTCAAAATACTGCGCTGTCTGTGCGCTAATGGAGTTTCGGAAATGACTATCTAAGAGTAGGTCAGGCTGGAGCCGCCAAGAGGGCGTCGGGGGTCGGGGGCATTCCCACGCTATACTCAGGGTGTGGGGATTGTGGTCAGAGTGTGTGCGGCCCATGTAGCAGGTGTCTGTGACGTGTGGCAAGATGTCACCAGTGACCATGTATCTGTCTAGACGCACATGTAGAGCGTGGGCCCCAGAATAGAACGAGTAGGCCCGGGTATGTGGGTTGCGACTGCGCCAAGCGTCCTGTAAGCCCCACTGTGTGGACCATGCCTGGAGGGTGCCCGCAGCAGTCTGTGCATGTGAGTTGGGCGGCGGGGGATGCGATCGGTCCAGGGCCAAATCTAATGTACTGTTATAATCTCCGCCCAACACCCATGGGATACCATGCCAGGGAGCTAAAGTGGTGGACAACTGTGCCAGGAAAGCCGCCAAGCCCGTGTTGGGTGCGTATACCGACGCCAGCACTAGCGGGTTCCCGTCTAACCTGCCATGGACTACCACAAATCTTCCCCCGGGATCTACGTGTGTGTTCGACGTCGCCCATGGGGTGCCTGGTCTGACCCACACCAATGTACCCTTAGCGTAAGACGAATAGCGCGTGGCATATAGTTGCCCCCGCCATCGGCGGCGTAAAGTGCAGACTTCCGAGTCACTGAGGTGCATCTCCTGTAGGAGAGCTATCTGTACGTGATGGCGTTTGAGGTATGAGTATATCTGGTAGCGTCAGGATGGTGTGTGCATGCCCCTGACATTCCATGTGCATATCTTAATGACAGACATTACAGTATCTCAATATTGTTCCGCCTCCCGCCTCCCCGTCGCCTCCTTCCGAGCCCCATATCATTGTCAAACAGCCCTCCCCAGCTCCACACAACAGCAGCGTTTCCGCGGCCACAATTCCCAGCAATGGAAGGGGGGGAGAGGGTAAGGGTATAACAAAAGGAACAGTAAACCGTTGAATGCGATGAACATATAGAATACCAAAAGGTCGGGTGCGGAACGTGCTCCCGTCCATACTCTCAAGGAGAGCAACAATGTCTAAATCAAGAGGGGGCAGGTGTGCAAGGCGCACCGTAACCGTGGTAACAAACCAACAATGACTGTTCATGGAGGTCCTCCACCCCCCCGGTGAGTATGTGGCAGTCCAAACCAGCTGTGCATATAAGGGCCCCCATACACACATGCACCAATTCGCTATACATTACGTGTCCCAGGGCGGCAGCTTTCAGGAGCATCTTCTCCGGGCGTGCTTGCCGACCAAAGGTAGGCGTCTGAGTCATTTCCGGGGGCCATGATCGCCGGAGGAGGCCGCAGATCCGCGCCCACACCACATGTCGCATGCAGGGCCGGCTCCCTCGCTCGGCATGGGGTGAGTTCATGTTCGTCCGTTCCTCCATATCCTTGGAGGTGCCTCTCGATTCATGTCCCCAGTCTCTGTGGCATGTTCAGCTAATATATTCCGCTGTCTGGGGCGTGACGTCCGGTCTTCCTTCCGAGCCCTGTGAATCTGGTATTCCATAGACGGCTTCGTCGTCGCTTGGGGGGTCCTGTTGAGTGCCACCCGCCGTCTCGCTCTGCACAGGGGAAGAGCTCAATTCCATAACTAGGCGCAGGGCGTCTTGTTTCTCCTGCTGCAGGGCGTCCTCCGGGGGGGGGGTGTCCTTGCCACTCCTCGCGTAGCAGATTGTGATCTCCGGCGTGGCCTGCGTCTTCTTCGGGCGTTTCCAGTCTGTCTCTTGGGCGCGGGACCCGCCGTGGTCCTAGGATCCGTCCCCGTGCCGCTATCCAGCCATGTCTCCACCTCGGCCGGGTCAGTGAAGAAGTGGGTTCGCTCTCCAGCCACTACTCTCAGTTTTGCAGGAAACAGCAGTGAATATTGTAGGCCCTGTTGCCTTAGGCGCTTTTTCACCTCCAGGAAATCGTGCCGTCGCCTCTGTACTTGTATAGTGTAGTCCGGGAAGAACATCACTGACGTGTTCTCAATCCTGATCTCTTGGAGCTTGCGCGTTTCTCGCAGGATGGAGTCTCTGTCCCTGTAATTCAGTATTCGTAGCAGCATGGGTCTTGGGTTGGAGCCCGTCGCTAATGGTTTGGTGGGGACGCGGTGTGCGCGTTCTATCACAAAGTGTGGGGAGAGCGACCCCTCCGGTAGCAGGCCTCGCAGCCATTGTTCCATGTGCTCCTCCGGGTTCCTCCCTTCCCATTTCTCCGGAAGTCCTACGAGGCGCACGTTGTTTCTTCGCGCTCTGCCCTCCGCATCTTCCGCTCTATCTTCCAGAAATTCCACCCTGTTTAGCAGGGCTTGGATGTGCCTGGTCGATTGGCTGGTCTGAGGTCGGAGTTCCTTCACATCATTTTCCAGGGACACAGTGCGGTCCGCTAGCTTCTTGTGGTCTGCTCTCAAGTGTGTCAGGTCTATGACTACACCATCTATTTTGGTGGCTAATGAGGTGCGCGTCAGCTGGATGGACTCCTCCAGCCGCTCCATCGCCGCCAACATGGTGTCCAGCTTCGCCGTCGTTTGATCTGGGTCAGTGCTCTTCCCAGGCTTATCCATCTTGCCTTTGGGATTGGTGCCACCGGTTCCGGTTCGGGTCCTTGTGGTAAATAAATAATTAATTACCGGTTCTATTTTTGACTGGATACAATATAAACAGATAGCTCAATAAATAAGAGTCAAGATACGAGGTAGCTAGAGTGTACAGGCTTTAATCAGGCATAAAAGGACTAGGACAGGACAGCCTGCATGGGAATGGGATGGCAGGGCCCGGCAGCTGCCGGGGCAGGATCTGGGAATGGCTAGCAAACTTTTAATAACAGTGCACAATATTTATAGTTAAACAAATACATTGTATTCAATACAGTAGGCGTAGCAGTAGGCGGAGTTTGTAGCAGTCGCGAAAGATAAGGCATAAAGTGGGTGTAACAAGAGGTGTGTACAGGGCGTATACATAGACATGTGATGCAAACGTAACAGAATATGTCATAAACGGGGCGGAAACATGGAGGGGGCTACCTGAGCAGCTGGGACCTTTAACCTAGTGGTGCGCGCAAACTGGCAATGACGTGTTACTAGGGAGAACTGGGGGGCTATGACTTCTGCGCTAGAAGAGGAGACTAAAGTCTGGAGTGTCAGAGCGACATGTACCTAAAGCCTATCTAGTATCTCGTGTTTAGAGAACATGTTGATAGAATCCAAGAGTTATCAGGGCAAAGGCTAACAGACATTAAGACTGGGGCATACATAATTCTACATATAGTGCGTGTGTGAGGAATATTCTATGAATATTAATACAGTATATCTCTTACATGGAGACATAAAGGCTAGACCATGACGGAAACTATTGATGCGATTCAGTAGCTTAAGAATGCAGAGAAGGAGGGCTGGACTGATAACTAGAATCATAACATACTCTTGGCAGACTCGGAGGCAGAGCCAGGCAGAGCCGGGCACTGCGAGGCATGAAAGTGAGCTAAGGGTCAGGGATACAGGTGGGGGCTGTATCGCTCCTCGGAGAGGGTTCAGGAGACAGGAGCTGAATCTGAGTCCGGGCCCTTTTGAGGCCTAGAAACGGGGATAATTCAATGAATTAACGTGCACACTGTGAAACGTGGCAACATAACTTTACATAGGCCGAATATTCGTTGTATTCACGAAGACTGGAAACTGGCATACTAGAGATGGACACAACTGTAATTGCGTCTTTAATCGATCAGAAGGGAATACATGCATATTGATCATGCACATATGACATAACATGGGGAACACGTAGGCACATATAACATGGCAAAATTTACTTTTCCACATTCCCTCCTTGTGCCCTACGTTTCCCTCAGGAAACATCAATATTCATGATACCATCTACTATTTCATATAGCATCATTTGCTCGTCTCGAATTGTCTTGGAACGGGACTTAGGACTAGGAATACAAGAGGTAGCGCACATGCCGCAAATCGCAGGGCCACATTGTATACAGAGGCAGCAACTGAATATGATCGTTACTGCAATACCTAGGAATGACAATACTTTCCATCCCCAGGCGGATATGATACTCCAGAGCCAACCGGACCATGTCCAGGTGCCTGGATTCTGGTGTAACTGATGGGCAATTTCATGAAGTCTGGTTATAGCTGAATAAACAGACGGCGCGTTATTAGGAATGAAAATGCAGCAACTAGATCCGATGACTCTACATGCTCCTCCTCTATCGGCCAGTATGACGTCAAGAACGAGACGATTTTGGAGCACGACAAATCTCATAGCAGATTGCTCTTCGGTTAAGTTACCTAGAGCAGAAGTAGTCTCATTCACTACTGCTTCAAGGGTTCTGGTTAACCTACGTATTAACTTACTATTCTGGACAGGGCCTATGAAGAAAAAGAAACCTTTATTGAAGTCTTGATACTGTTCTAGAGTAGTTTCAGTTTGATCGACAATTGGGGACTCGATCTGTTGAAAGTTGGGCTGAGACCGTCAACATTATCGGCGCCCTCTTGCTCTCCTTAACCTTTTTGTGCGCGTAAAACAGCCGCCATTTTGAACACCATGGCTTCCCTGCTCTCGCCGAGAGCCAGCGCGCCTCTCTCCCCCTCCTAGCTTCGCCGGCATCCCCCGCATACTGACAACCCCCCTGCCTGCACCTGCCGCGAATCATAAAACCCCTCTTCAGCGCTGCTCTGCCCCGGGCCCTCGTCCTGTTCCCAGCGCAACACCTCCCTTCTTCCCATTTATGATCCCCGGCCCTTTGATGCAAACCCCCTTTTCCCCGTGTGCCCGTTCGTCTTCCTCGGTCCCAGGCCGACACCCAGCTCTGCCGATACTGTTCCTTGCCCCTCCCCGTGCAATAGAAAGTTTCCCCCCAGCAAGGGATCCCCGGGTTGATCAAAGCCCCCCGCCCTACGAGATCCGATCGAACCCCACACACTCCATGAATCGGCGGAATATCCAGCTGCGCGATGATCATCACCTGTTGTGAACGGGGCAGGGACTTCCACTGTAACCTTGCGTGGGAACGGGCTGGGAAGGGGGGATTCTGAGGATGTCTTTCCGTACATCAAAGTATCGACGAGAATGTGTTACGTGCAATAAAGAGATAAACTTGTGTATAAGAGGCCAGGCCTCAGGGATGCAGTTGGAGCACCTCAGAACGATACCTTCTGCCCGTTTTGTTGTGTTCTCCTCCGGAGAGAATAAAAACCTTGTTTCCTGCCTTCCAGTCTCCAGCGCCTGCCTCTTCAATATTTTAATTTCTTTGTGGGTTCAAGAGGCGACACCGCCGGGCAATACTTAAGGATCTTATATTCTGGTTGGTAGTGTCACCATTGTTTAACAATTGGCGTCCCAAGCGTGGGGCCCATCAGCGACCCATGGATCCAGTGGGAGAGGTCCTGACGACAAAGTGAACGACTGCAACGATCGGGAACGCGTCTGTCCGATAGACCCTCGTCTGACAGCCGATCATCCGAACTTCACTGGTTCCGAACAGACCTCTCTCGAGTGATCTACGGTCCTGACTGGGAACCATCAGGAGTGCCGCGAGGATAACGGAGAAGAGAGGACGATCGGGCGCTGGATTCGGAAGACAAGAAACTGTCCATGCGGTCCGGGTAAGGTCGTGTAATCACGACAAGTTGCGAAATGATTGCTTGATTGCTTGATTGTTTAAAAATACTAGTATTGCTCTTTTTATTTATTTGGAGATTCACTGTCTGCAAACGGAGAAACAACGGGCTCTCTCTTTGCAAGCAGTGGAGGATAGGTAGGGCAGCAGCCGTGCTTATTTTTTTCTCCCCCACTCAATAATTACTTGAAACTGAACTGTTGTTCGCAAAACTATTGTTTCCTGGAGATTCCCTGTCTGCAAACAGGGAAGAGACCACCCTTTTTGCAGACAGTGAAAAGGGTAGGTAACGCAGATCTTTGCGGACCTACTCATTCTCCCCATTGTTATTTATTGGTCTTTTGTTATTTTGATCCATGAGGTATTCACTGCCTGCAAACAACGTAGAATAGAAATATTCTGTCCAGTCTTTGCACCTAGTGATAAGATAGGCAGTGCTGACTTTTTAGTCCCTCGTTACGAGCCGTCATGTCTGTCTTCTCCCCACTGATTAGTAGCCTGTTTAGCCCGGACCGCTTATTAGAGATGGACCATCCAGCCCCACTGGAAGGCACCCCTAATAAGGACATGTTCATGAAGCATGGATTGACCGCTATAGCCTATAGTAAACTATGGCATAAATATACGAAAAAGGGTCAAGAAAGTCAGTGGCCCCTGATAGGATCCTTCGATGATGATAAAATAAAAACGCTAGAAACTGCCCTGGGTAAAAACAAGACAACACCCACTATGCTTGACAGTTTCGGCATGTGGCGAAAAGAAACTGAACAACGTAAAAGGAAAACTGAGAGTAGGTTGGAAAAAGAGCTGCGAAAAGCAGCCCACCTAGCTGCCCAGAACCTAGAAAAAGAGATAAAGGAAAGAGAGAAAGCTAAACAGAAACTAGAAATGGAAACGCCAAGCCAGTGTCCGGTTAGAACTCCCTCCATGCTCTACCCTGATTTACCCTCGAAACAACGAGCCAATGAGGACCTGCTGTTAGGTCCTCCTATCATCTACATGCCCCCTCCATATGCCCCTTCTCAACCCTTGGCGCAGCACGCGCCACCCCCAGGTACAAACGAAGGTACCGCCGCAATGGCCTCTGTGCCAGCCGAACCCCTTGTATTAAAACCCGCATCAACAACAACGTTAGACGACCATGAGACTCGAGGGGCTGGCCCTGCAAGAACAAACAGACTAGACAAAGATGAGCGAGCGGGGATCGACAAAATAGCAAGGACACTGGTAGAAAGGAAGGATGATGAAGAGTACATCACAGATATGTTCAGCTCGTATACAGGGAGTCACAGACGACATTTTACCGTACGACTGTGTTATCATGTCTTGAATGCATACGAGGACCGATATCGAGACAAAGGTCCCGAGAGCCTAAGGACTCTGTACCGGAAGGTCGATATCGGGGATGAGGGCGAGTGTGATGTGTCGGACCTCCTTACGCGTACGCTTGAGGTTTTCCGCCACCTCACTGAACGAAAGCCGGGAGCTAAATCCGCAACCTCCGTAGTGACCGAACCACCAACCGAGCAATCTAACACCATGATGCCGATACGAGAGGCTGCCCCTTACTGGGTTCCTCCCCGGGGTACAGGGACTCACGATGGTGCAAACAACCAAGATGCGAAGGGAAGGGTAGTGTACAACTGGGTCTACCAGCCATGGGACCGGCAAGAGATACTGACATTCCGGAAATCTCTACCCGACCTACGTAAAAACCCCACTGCCTTCTATACTGAATTGGGTACAGCCCTGGGCTCAACGATTATGACCCTGGCTGACATCGACTTGTTCTTCGGGTTATGTCTACCAGCTGATGTGTGGAAGCAAATCCGGAAAGTCGATCACCTTGAGCTGTTTGGACATACCTGGTCACAACTCAATGACCTGGATAAACAACGGGGACCAGGACAAAAGCCTTTGAAATCCATTCTAGACCTTCCAGATAAAATCGTAGAGAAACTAAAAACCCTGATCCCAGAAAAGAAAGTGGACTGGTCGATAGTAACAGCCTGTCGCCAGAAACCCCAGGAGGATGTATCGGAATACTTCTCCCGGTTTGAAACGGTGTTCTCCGATTACAGCGGCCAGGACATGACCACTGCAACCGGACACCATTTGTTTGTCCAGAATTATGTTAAGGGCCTATCGTCGGAAATCTCCCAGAAACTACAGGCCAGCGAGAGTAGTTGGGCAGCCTCCAAACCTACGGCGATTCTCCAAATGGCCCAATATTATGAGCATCAGAAAAATGAAAACGATAGGGCAACAGAGAAAAAGAAGAAGGACTTAAAAGAGAGGGTGATGATTGCCAAACTGCAAGGGGTGACTATAGGACGAGACCAATATCGGGGAAACTACCAGACGAACGTCCCTAAGACTACATTTCCCCAGGACCGCACTCTGACTTCCTACAGTGGACGCACAGACCTTAGAGAAAACCAGTGCGCTTTCTGCAAAGGGACTGGCCATTGGAAATCCCAGTGCCCAGTTCTTCTGGAAATGATCAGAAACAAAGACCCCAGGGATGTAGCAAACGGACCGAGACCTAAGGGACAACAACGAGGGCCCCCAAATGACGCGACTAACGACAGATCAAGCAGACCAAATACGTTCGATCGACCCAGGCAGAACCAATATCAACAATCTGACTATGACGACACTCACACCTTCGCATAGGACAGCCAAGGGCGAGGGAGGGATCCAGTCGAGCTCTATGTTGACCAGCAGGGCCCTTATGTCACTGCTAAGGTCCTGGGTACCAAGTCTCCATTTCTGGTAGACACTGGCGCAACACGTAGTGCGTTATCTAAACGACTGATTCCAAGGGCACCCTTGTCTGGCTCACTCATAACATCGACAGGTTTCGATGGAACGCCCTCCACCAACCCTTTGTCTGCCCCGATTCTCTTTGACGTAGAAAACAACACCACGACACCACGTTCTTGCTTTCCTCCAATAGCCCTGACGCCATTATGGGACTTGACTTACTGAAACACTTCCGAGCGACGATCAGGTGTTCTCAAGATGGAGTTCGAGTGTTTCTTTACGACAACCCCGTTCTGCTTAGACATTGCTCTCCCCGACACATGTTTTCCATCACCGACGTTGACGCATCCCTGCTTGACACTCTACCTCCGTATCTGTGGGCCAAAGCGGATTCGGACGTAGGGCGTATGTTAATTGACCCAGTGCACATTACTGTCCGACCAGACGCAACACTCCCAAAACTCCCACAATATCGGATATCGCCAGAGGGCGAGAAGGCATTGGTAATGATTATCCAGTCACTGATAGACGCAGGAGTGGTAGAGGAAGTAGTTAGCAACATTTGCAACAGCCCTATCTTGCCCATTATCAAGAAGCAGGGAGAGGGAGATGAGAAAGCATACCGTTTTATCATCGACCTCCGAGAGATCAACAAAGTGGTGGTACCCCAGTACCCTGTGGTCTCAGACATCACCACCATCCTGACTTTGATTCCATCCACTGCCACCACCTTTTCCGTCATCGACCTCAAGAACGCATTCTTCTCCATCCCCATCCACCCAGACAGCCGATATCTCTTCGGCTTTACCCTAAAAGCCCGCTCATATAGGTTTTGCCGAGCGCCTCAAGGCTACACGGAAAGCCCTAGCATTTACAGCCAGGCCCTCAAAAGACAACTAGACCAAGTCCAGTTACCCGACGGAGTGGTGTTGGTACAATATGTCGATGACATCCTTTTGGCGGCCGACACCACCCCTCTAGCGGTTACTGCCACCATTCAACTCTTGCACTTCCTTGCGGAAAATGGCCACAAGGTCTCCAAGAAGAAGTTGCAATTCTGCCTACCCCAGGTCACTTACCTAGGCCACCTTTTGTCCAAAGATGGAAGAAAACTCACCCCTGATCGAATCCAAACCATTCTAGATACCCCTGTCCCTAAGACCCAGAAGCAGGTTCGCTCCCTATTAGGCCTCACCTCCTTCTGCCGACAATGGTTACCAAACTTCAGCCTCGTTGTAAAACCACTGCTTTCTCTGCTAAACAAAGACGTCCCTTTCCCACTCCCTTGGACCCCTGAGTGTCAAACTTCCTTCACAGAACTGCGAGATGCCCTTTGCTCAGCCCCTGTCCTAGGTACCCCTGATTACAAAAAGCCCTTCTCCCTTTACACTCACGAAAGGGAGGGGTGCGCTTTATCTGTCCTGACCCAGGCCATCGGCCCTAAGCAACGACCGTGCGCTTACTTCTCTGCCACTCTTGACCCTGTCGCCAGAGCCTTGCCTGCCTGCCTTCGAGCTGTAGCTGCTGCTGCAATCTCTATCCGACAGAGTGAGGGGATTGTACTCTCGAATTCCCTCACGGTACTGGTACCCCATGCAGTCGACACCCTCCTGAACCAAACCAAGACGCAACATCTGACGAGTGCACGACTGACTGGATACGAACTGACCTTGCTTGCCCCCCATATCACCCTGAAAAGATGCACCACACTGAACCCAGCAACTCTGTTACCCTTGCCAGAGAACGATCCCAATGTGCACCCCGTACATGACTGCGTGACTCTTACGGACGAACAGACCAGGAGTAGGGTCGATCTCAGAGACACGGCTTTCCCTGACCCCGACGGGGAGCTGTGGGTGGACGGTTCTTGCATCAAACTCTCCGATGGTACCACTTCCGCTGCCTATGCAGTCACCACGGCTCGAACTGTAGTAGAAACAGCCCGCATCACCCAGCGATCTGCCCAGGCAGCGGAACTGATTGCTTTGACGCGAGCCTGCATCCTGGCAACAGGAACCACAGCGAACATTTACACCGACAGCCAGTATGCCTTCGGGGTGGTTCACCATTTTGGGCTCCTCTGGAGGGAGAGAGGATTCTTGACCTCACACGGCACACCCATTTTGCACGGGGATCTAGTCTCCGCCTTAATCGAAGCTGTCCTCCTCCCCAACAAACTTGCCGTTATCAAATGCCAGGCACACAAGAAAGTGACAGACATTATTGGACAGGGAAATGCACTAGCCGACATCACCGCCCGAACGACAGCTGAAAATAGAACGACAACACGTATGTACGTGACCAGGTCACAAGCAGAAAACTGGACTGACGCCAAGGACACAATTAGAGACATACAAACGGCTAGCACACAACACGAATTGACTGAATGGACACGGGTGGGATTGAAAGACGATGAAGGCTGCTGGCGGACAAAAGACACGAACAGATGGTTGCTACCTGATTCATACTTGATTCCCATATTAACCATGGCACACTCCCCTGCCCACATAGGATCAGCCCCCATGATCGAACTTGTCTCCAGGGTTTGGCACAATGACAAGATCCCAGATTCCGCCAAACGCCTGGTCCAACAATGCTTAATATGCCTGCAACACAACCCCGGGAAAGGAACTGTAGTACCCCGGGGGGGATTTGGGGTCCCAAACCACCCATTTGAAGTCCTGCAGATGGACTACATCCAGCTAGACAGATGCCAAGGCTTGAAATATGTGCTCGTCGTGGTGTGCGCATTTAGCAAGTGGGTGGAAGCATATCCAACCCGTGACAACACCGCTATGGCCACTGCAAAGGTTCTGTTAAAAGAGTTTTTCCCCCGTTATGGCCTCTGTCGTGTTTTATGGAGTGATAATGGCCCCCACTTTGTAGCCAAAGTTATCCAGCTCATCCTAAATGGGCTGGGTATTAAACAGAAATTCCACGCAGTCTTCCACCCTCAATCTGCTGGGCTTGTCGAACGACACAATGCCACACTAAAGCTTAAACTGGCCAAAATAGTGGCTACCACGGGCCTGAAATGGCCAGACGCCCTCCCATTGGCATTGCTATCGATGCGCTCTACCCCCACCCGACATCACTTAACCCCTTATGAAGTTGTCTTCGGTCGACCCATGAGCGTCTGGTCTGCCCCGAAACCAACTTCCATTCATGACGTTCCGGACGTCCTAATGTCTGATTATCTGTACAAATTGACTGAAACTTTGTCTGTCCTTCATCAGCAGGTGCAGCAGGCCATCCCCGATGCTTCCAGGGGTCCGGGTCACGCCATCCAGCCGGGGGACTTCGTGCTGATCCGAAATTTTCAGCGATCAAAGAGTTTGGAACCCCGGTGGACGGGCCCCTGGCAAGTGCTGATCACCACTCGGACCGCACTTCGAGTGGAGGGGAAGAAACACTGGCTGCACGCTCATCACTGCAAAAAGGTCTCTCCAGCCCTGGCCACGACAGACACCGTCAACACCCAAGAAGAGCTCCTGAACCAGGACCGACCATCGTTGAACTGCTATCCTGACACAGAGACACTTGAACTTTCAAAACATCCTGACCCCACTGTGCCATCTCGAGAACGGTATTTCCTGCGTCGAAAGGAGGGAGCTTCGGCTAAGTAGGCCACGGACTAGGTTAAAGGATCTCAGAACGGTGACCCAAACTACCAAGGGTTACCTGGAGAGAAGCTAAAACTAAGTCTGTGGTCCTGCCCACTACCGAGCACCTTGAAAACGAAGATGATGGAAGCGCCAGATAAGAAGATGATGGAAGCGCCAAACAAGAAGCCGACGGGGACAGCAGGAAATACCCACTACAGAAATCCGAGAACAGACAGACTCCATAGCTCAAAGACAATTGCACTCTTCATCACAATCCTCTTCTGTTTTCTCCTCATGACCACGCTCTGGATTTTGGAAGAACATGCACCTGCTCACGAAACATTCCTAACCACTGCTCAGCCTACCACCATGAAGGACCATTATCTAATTTCGCTCTCTCCTCAACTAAGAGAGAGGCGAAAGGAGTTTTGGAACAACTCTTTCGTGCAGCTACTTCACCAGCACAATCTTGCCACCAATACCACCAACTGCTGGATCTGTGGGTTGCTACCCCATGCCACTGGACATTCAATACCATTCATCCCTTCACCCTTCTCTGTCCACGGCTCCTGCCTTGCTTGGCTGATCCTCCTGCAAGAGAGCTATACAGACAATGCCACCTCCAGCAGAACTGCAGCACATTCTTCTCACGGGGCCGGGCGAAACAAGACAAAGACACACTTCTGCCCGCTGACCCCCAGCGACTCGATCCAAATGGACATCCCGGCTAAAGAACGAATCGAAATGCAGGTGTTCAACAATCCAACCAGACCCACCTTCTCCTATCTGCGGAAACGAACGGCTGCCACTCTGACTGTGGCCCTGTCGGTCATCAACGTCACAGGCCACATGTGTGTAGAAGGACTTGGGACACAGCGGGTGGGTCGCAGCGCTTGCCGCTTTACCAGAACTTTGGATTCCACGGATCCACCTTCCTTTGTGTCATCCCCAAACATGTATTTCATCTGCGGCACGAAGGCCTACACCTGGCTCCCCAGAGGCTGGGGGGGCACTTGCTACATCTCCTTCGTCCTTCCTCCGACTTATGTAGCCCCAGCGAATCACCACAGGCAAAAACGAGCCAAAGACATTGAACAAGCCGACTCAACAGGGGCGCAGTTCCTCGATGCTATGAAAGGACTCGTCCCCCTCTGGGGCCCGATGGCAAACAGCCGTGCCATCCGACATTTGACTCAGGCAGTCGAGACGACCATGAACATCACAGCGGGCATCTTTGCCAACAACACTGCCGAGCTCCAAGCGGTCCGTTTGGTGGCTCTTCAGAACCGCCTCGTTCTAGATGTGGTTCTGGCGGACCGTGGAGGAGCATGCCGCATTATTGGGTCCAGCTGTTGCACATACATACCGGACAACTCACCCTCAGTGTACAAAGCCATCGAACATCTTCACAGACTCTCTTCGGAAGTTCACCAAGAGCAAGAAGAATGGTCGCTTGGTGGTTGGTTCTGGGACACCGTCAAAAGCTGGGGCTGGAGACTGCTCACCATTATCCTGATTCCCGTAGTTGTAATATGTGGCCTGTGCTTAGGAATTCAATGTCTGCCACCTATGTGTTCTTTATGTGCGAGTTGTATTTTTCCCAAAACTGTGGACTTTGGAAGCGAACACATGAGAGCATTGTATGATACCGAAGTTAGGAATTTGATGAAAATTGACATTGAGTAAAGCAAGTTGGCTAGATATGTTGAAAAGGGGGGACTGTTGAAAGTTGGGCTGAGACCGTCAACATTATCGGCGCCCTCTTGCTCTCCTTAACCTTTTTGTGCGCGTAAAACAGCCGCCATTTTGAACACCATGGCTTCCCTGCTCTCGCCGAGAGCCAGCGCGCCTCTCTCCCCCTCCTAGCTTCGCCGGCATCCCCCGCATACTGACAACCCCCCTGCCTGCACCTGCCGCGAATCATAAAACCCCTCTTCAGCGCTGCTCTGCCCCGGGCCCTCGTCCTGTTCCCAGCGCAACACCTCCCTTCTTCCCATTTATGATCCCCGGCCCTTTGATGCAAACCCCCTTTTCCCCGTGTGCCCGTTCGTCTTCCTCGTTCCCAGGCCGACACCCAGCTCTGCCGATACTGTTCCTTGCCCCTCCCCGTGCAATAGAAAGTTTCCCCCCAGCAAGGGATCCCCGGGTTGATCAAAGCCCCCCGCCCTACGAGATCCGATCGAACCCCACACACTCCATGAATCGGCGGAATATCCAGCTGCGCGATGATCATCACCTGTTGTGAACGGGGCAGGGACTTCCACTGTAACCTTGCGTGGGAACGGGCTGGGAAGGGGGGATTCTGAGGATGTCTTTCCGTACATCAAAGTATCGACGAGAATGTGTTACGTGCAATAAAGAGATAAACTTGTGTATAAGAGGCCAGGCCTCAGGGATGCAGTTGGAGCACCTCAGAACGATACCTTCTGCCCGTTTTGTTGTGTTCTCCTCCGGAGAGAATAAAAACCTTGTTTCCTGCCTTCCAGTCTCCAGCGCCTGCCTCTTCAATATTTTAATTTCTTTGTGGGTTCAAGAGGCGACACCGCCGGGCAATACTTAAGGATCTTATATTCTGGTTGGTAGTGTCACCATTGTTTAACAGATCTCCCTTCTATGTCTGACGTGTACTAGATGTGTGTTTCTGTGATAATCAGATGGGGCTAGGAAAACTGGTGGCAGTAGGAAGGCAATGTAACATGTTCCATCCCAATCGAGGGGCAGACGAACATATGCGGTCTGACCACAAACAAAATGAGAATGACGTGAAGCTTTGAAAATAGATTTCCCACTGTCACTATACTCGACAGTAGTAGTACAATCACTATGTCCTACATGTGCGGAACCATTATTTCTGACACATAATTCGCCTTTGACTGGTAGTACTGAAATAGCAGGTAAGTCTGGAGTAGTATCAGACTGAACATTCAGGACCATAAAATTCGAAGAATAATTACCTAAATCATATACTTCATTTTCTAGATCTAACCCTGTTCTATGGGGGAGACCTTGCTTGTCTGGAAAACATGTTCTATTCAGAAGGGACATATCATTGGAGGATGACGTTAACGTGGACCATGCTCCACACGAACCATTATGTGAAAACGGATAAGGAAAGAGTGGCAGAACTCCCTTCGGTGTCTGGAAAGGGGGGAGTCGACCACACACCCAACAATTAGTGGCATTGCTGGTCTGGTGTGAATAGTGTAACATTCTGATGAATGTATTATTTCTCATAGCAAGACGATAGGATAACTCGTGAGGAGGCAGATCAAACTGTAGCTCTACTGTAGCATTAGAAAACTTATTTACATGAGAAATTGGAAAACATAAATGCAATGCATAACTTGTGCAGGTAACCATCAAACTTAGAAACAATAGAAAACTTAGAAAAACGATACATCGGATAGAGTTTTGACTAACTCTCTCACTATGGGGGTCTATCTCATACATGTCAGATACCTGTCTAACCGTTTCACCCGAGGGGGACTTAGACAATTAAACTGGCTGACTTATTTTACTAGACCGGAGCTTTAATTTATACTCCTGCTGCGGAGTTTTCTCTAACAGAGGAACTTTCAGTTCGGGATTGAGAATACTGTCTGATTTAGAGTCTGGTTTCAGGCAGTCTTTAAAAATGGAACAGTCCTTGGAAATGTTCTTGGCAAAAGTTTTATCACGGAGTCCATGAAATTTCTTGACATGCGACAGATGGACCCAACCCTTGCGGCCCTCCAACTTCACGGCCGTACGGGTGGTCAGAAGGACTAGTCTCGGCTCCTTCCAGCGAGGCTCCAGCGGACTTGAACGATCAAAATTCCGGACCAACACGAGGTCGCCTGGAATGACCTCATGCGGTTTCACTTCAGTATTGTCTGGAAATGCGGCGGCAACCTGTGAACGACAAGAGTGTAGGGCAGACATCAAGGAAGCTAGGTAATCTGTCAACATATTACTGGAAACATCTGTAATACTGCGGGGTCTAGGTGTACCCCACATGTTTGGGGGGCGGCCAAATACGACCTCATAAGGAGACAGACCTGATCTGGAGTGTGCGACCATGCGCATAAAGAATAAAGCAACTGGCAGGGCAACTAGCCAGTCTACACCTTTCTCTTTACATATCTTGGCAATACGGATTTTCAGGGTCTGATTATGTCTCTCTACGAGACCGGCTGCTTCTGGATGGCGCACACAATGGAACTTCCACTGGTACCCTAACAAAAGGGAAACATGCTTCATTAACTCAGATGAGAATGGCTGGCCGTTATCAGAATACACGACCCTAGGGAGTCCATAACGGGGGAAGAATTCACGAACCAACTGCTTGGCAGTGGTCGCTGCTGTGTAATCTGGAACTGGATATGCTTCTGTCCACCTGGACAAGGCGCATACAACTACAAGGACATACTTGAAACCTCGACATCGCTCCATCTGAATATAATCCATCTGGAGGACTTCAAAAGGGTGGTCAGGGGGCTGGAATCCACCTTGTTCCACCGGGACACTTTTACCTGGATTGAACTGACAACATATCATACAGGTACGGACTTTCTGCTTGGCTGCAGCTCGTAAGTGCTTGTTGAACCAAAGGTTCTGTATACTATCTAACATGGCTTTTTCTCCTAGATGTGCTGGACTATGTGCGGTATTAATAATGACTTGAACCATAGAGTCGGGGAGAAACCATGTGGCTTTTCCCTTCGTCACCCATCCCTGATCTGTCTGGACCCCTCCTTGTTCGGACCATTTCTTGATTTCTTCGGGAGTAGCATGTAACTGTATGTCTATGACATCTTGTGTAGGGTCCTTAACTGTCATACAAGTAGTCTGTTCTGGAGTGGATGTCTGTGTCTTGTTAACTGGAATGTCTGGTGTCTGAGCTGTAAGCTTGGCTGTTCGGTCTGCTAGATCATTACCTTGGGAAATGATGTCAGTAACTTTCGTATGTGCTTTGCACTTCATGATAGCGATAGCTGTCGGTAAATGTATTGCATCTAACAGAGCTTGAATGAGGAGCCCATGCTGAATCTTGGTTCCATGAGAAGTCATGAAACCTCTCTCCTGCCAGAGCACTCCGAAGTCGTGTACAACTCCGAATGCGTAACGTGAATCTGTATATATGTTTACTTTCAGGTTCTTGGCACGTATGCAGGCTTGGGTCAGAGCAACTAGCTCTGCTGCTTGAGCAGACAAGGTGTCAATACGGTGTGTTTCAATAACTTCAGTTTCAGTAGTCACTGCATACGCGGCTACTAGTTCTCCTGTACTAGTTCTCATACATGAACCATCCACATAAAGTGTCAGGTCGGGATTAGGTAATGCAATGTCTGTCAGGTCTTGTCTTGGCTTGGTCATAGTGTTAATAACTTCCACACAGTCATGTGTGGCAGGGCTTGAAGTAACTGACGGTAACAGTGTAGCAGGATTTAAAACGTTGCAGCGTCTGATTTCTATGTGTGGCTGGAACAGTGTCAATTCATAACCTGTTAAACGTGCAATGGTCAAGTGCTGAGTCTGTGTTCGGTTTAAAAGAACTTCCACGGAGTGTGGAACTTGTACTGTCAGGGAGTGTCCTAATACTATGGAATCACTTTGTCTGATTGCTAGAGCTGTGGCTGCAACTGACTTGAGGCACGCAGGCAGAGCCTGGGCTACTGGATCTAGTGTGCTTGAAAAATAAGCACAAGGCTTGTACTGTCCGGCTTGATCTTGTGTGAGAACAGATAATGCAGTACCATTACGTTCTGTGACAAAAAGTGTAAAAGGCTTACTGTAGTTCGGTGTAGCTAGAACAGGTGCTTGGCATAAGGCTTTCTTTAACTCATTAAAACTAAGTGTATGTTCGGATGTCCAAGGGAGGACAGTCGATACGGCTGCCTCCTGTGTCGTTAACTGTATCAGTGGCTTGGCTAGAAATGCGTACTGAGGAATCCATTGTCTGCAGTAAGAAGTGAGGCCGATAAAAGCACGTACCTCCTTCTGTGTCTTGGGCTGTGGAAGACTCGCTATTAACTGGATACGGTCTGGTGTCAACTGCCTACCCCACTTGGACAGCAAGTGGCCTAAGTAGATCACTTGCTGGACACAGAACTGAAGCTTCGAAGGGGACACCTTGTGCCCCATCTCGGCTAGGAAATACAGGACTGTAAGTGACGCTCGCTCGCAGTCACGTTCAGAACGGGCTGTGATCAGTAGATCATCGACATACTGGAGCAGGGCAGTGTCAGTTGGCATGTGAATATTGTCTAGTTGTCTCTTAAGTGCTTGACTGTAAATACTAGGACTTTCTGTGAAACCTTGAGGAGCTCGTGTGAATTTATAGCTCCTTCCATTTAAACAAAAACCGAAAAGGTACTGGCTGTCTGGATGAATGGGAACACTGAAAAATGCATTCTTGAGGTCTATTACAGTAAAAAATGTAGCTTCAGAATCAATGGCTGTCAATAGAGATGAAATATCTGGGACTACTGGATACTGGGGTATGATACATTTATTAAGTTCTCGAAGGTCAATCACTAATCGATATACTGGAGGTGCATTTGGATCAGTACGTTTCATGACTGGAATGATAGGAGAATTACATACATTGGAGTCAGTTTCTACAACCACTCCTTGAGCAATGAGCTCGTCAATAATTTTGGATAAGGCTGCTACAGCCTCAGGTGGCAATCTGTACTGTCTGATCCGTGGCAAGACTATACCTTGCTTGAGAGTCACACGATGGGGTGTGATTTGCATAAAACCTACATCAGTTGGACCTTGCGCCCATAAATGCTGCGGTACATTGGACAATCTTGGATCAAAATCACGTAATACATAGTGACCTTTAAAATCCCTTAAAAACAAGCGTATTCCTTCTGGGGAGCAGCAAATTACTGCACCTAATTCTTTCAATGTTTTAATGCCTAACAAATTTTCTGGACATGACTTCGTAAGTAACAAATCAGTAGTTCGGGACAATGGACCAACTTCTAGAGTAACTGGCTTTGAAATCTCGTTTACAATAGGCTTTCCTGAAAATCCAAGGGAAACATTTCTAGAGCCTGAGAGCGGAGCCCCTGGAACCTCGTCATGACTGATAGTAGTCCTACTTGCCCCTGTATCAATCAAAAACTTTCTGTCTTTCCCTAATACTTGACTGTGTACATAGGGACCCTCTTGATCTACAGGTATCTCGATGAGAGGCATGCCTACCTCCCTCTCTAGGCTGTTTCATGAATACGATTGATACTCTGGATACTCTGTCTGGGCATACTGGTACATCTGCTGTGTAACATGCTGTGTTGCAGCAATAGGCTGCGGTGCTGGAACTGTCTGTTGTGCATTCTGTGATGACGGTGAAGTCTGCGAAACTTGTTCTTGTCTAGGCGGACGTGGTCTTTCTTTAGTCTTACCAGTGGCTATGTTGTGTTTCAGAACTGCACACTCGTTTATAAAATGACCTGGTTGTTTACAATAATTGCAAGTCCCTTTAACGTTAGCTGCTGGATGACTGGCTTGATTCGGACCCCTCTTCTGACTGTCTTGTGGAACAGATTGGGCAACTAATACTTTCATTTTCGTATCTTTCATACGTCTCTTTTCGTGTTCTTGCTCTTCCCTGATTCTATTCTGGTGATACTGGAGCATCTGAAGCATTTGTGACGGGGTACTAGCTTGCCAGGTACTTTCGACTTTCAAAACTCGATTTTTAACTTGTGGACTTGAATTCTCGACTAGTTTAGTAACAAAAAGATGAGGGTATGACTCGCTACCTGTCTTCAAACCACTGTTGATAAGGAAACATTTCTCAAATCTAGAATAAAAATCACTAGTATCTTCATCCTGTTTCTGTTTGCATGCTGAGATTGCATCCCAATCTTCCTTTTTCGTGGCTAATAATCTTGGCAAAACCTGAATCAATAACTCTGGCAATTCTTTACATTTCTCCCCAAGACCGGTACCTGGTACTCGTATTTTATCTTCAGCTTCTAGAGCTGTCCAATCAATCTTTTTCTCTCCCACCTCCCATTCTTTTTCCTTGAGTTTTTCATATACCCCTGCGGGCAACAGGACCTTTAGCATTTTAATGATATCTGGATACGTGTACTCTCCCATACGGAGCATGTCTTTTAATTCTCGATGGAACCCTGCTGGATCTTTGTCGTGACAGGGAATTAATTTCTTCATCTCTAAGAGTTCCATCTTTGTGATAGGGGTGTAAACAAATACTCGTTGCATTTCACCATCTGGTGTCCTAACTGGATGTACTTCTCGTAACGGATTCTGTCTATCCATGTAGAATGGTTTACTTTCTGGAGGTGAGACGTGAACAAAATGCGGATTCAGAAACGTTCTATATTTGTGGCGCTGTTCTAGAATGACACTAATTAAATCGGTACCTAAACCTTTCCATTTATACTGGAGTAACTCGTTCAGGACATCATGTAACGGACCTGGATCAGAATGTTGACCCTCATACAGTGTAATGAGGTGCTGGATCATATACATACCCACCAGTCGCTGCTCGGCTGGGGGCAGTTTCAGGAACATTTGTGCCACTATTTCATCTGGAAAAGTGGTAGAATCAGTAACCCATCGAACTGCTGATCGGGCTAGTTCTTGTTCATGCATGGTACTAAGTTCACTATAACCGATTCGTGATTTCAGAATGTGATCGGTAGCTTGAAATACTTGCTCAAGAGAACCTTGTTCTGGTGCTGGAAGGTGAGAAACTTTCTTGTGTTCTAGGCGTGAATGTCGGTCTGGAAGTCTAGATCTACCTACATACGCTATTCTGGCGGTATTCTCGTCTTCTACCTCTTCAGTAGAAGAGTCGTTTTCTTTCTCGCTTACTTGTGCTGCTTTACGATTGTCGTGTAACCTTATTATTTCCTTACGTATTTTCTTGTACATACTTTCTATATTACTAAGGGTCCTGTGTCTACCCTCGGCTATATTATCACTCCACCTTGTCAGGACTTTCATTTCGGTCGGATCTTTAGTCGGACAATCTTGTTCCCTTATTAAACAATTGATTAAAAATTTTAATAGCATGAGCTGGGTCTCAGCTTTCCTTAGAGACATGATTTCGCCAATACTTTCTGAATCTTCTCCTGTACGGATGAAACGATATATTCTGTCTAGATCTTCTTTCATATTCGGTAGGGTGTCCAAATACTCGGTCACCCGTCTTACGCGCAATGAATATATAACCATATTATCATCGCCTGGGACTGGATCATAACGGCATTCGGTAAGAGCTCGTCTGATATCTGCAACGGACTGATATTTGGGCGTACGCTGTAACGCACGTTCATGTAACTCGACTAATGTTACACGTTTGTGTGGCGGCGGGGTACCAGGAGGACCTCCCCCCGCGGCCCCTAAACTGGAATCGTCGACTGATACTCTTCGTGCTGGCAAAGTGACCGATGTAGCGGGAACTTGTACTATGGGCTGGACCGGGGGTACCGTAACAGGTGCTGTAACAGGTGCCCCGGTGGCTGGAAGAACAGGAACTACATTATTTACAGGAGCTGGCGGAGCAGGATTTGCATATTCTGGGACTGTGTCGTCCAAATAGGACGAGAGAAAAATATCAGCTGCGGTCGGTTTGTGACGTAGCTTAATCGGAACTAATGGCGGCGGAAAATTACATGGTGCTTCTGGGGTTGCTTTCGGCAAGCCCTCGGCAAGAAGAGGATACATACCCTTAAAGAGGGCATTTCTCTGTCTGTCTGACTGTTCGGTTTTAACTCGTTCACCTATTTCGATTAATTCCCTTTCTTGGGCTCTTTCTGAGGATTCTCTACTTAGCTCTGACTTTCTGATTTCTTTCTCTGTTCTTTTATGAGATTCTTTGCGCCATAACTCGATGGCATCTTTCTGGGACTGTCTTGATTTCTTTTTCCATAATGCTTCTTCTACTCGCATGATGCACTCGGCATCCCATGTACCTGACACAGGCCATCTATATTTCTCTTCTAATTCCTTGGTGTACTCTACCCATAAATCTAGATATAATATGGCACTTATGCCATGCTTATGATACATAAAATGACCTGGACTGTCCCTAGGCGGGACAGGAACTGCTTCCTCGAGCAGACCTTTTCTAGTTTTTAACTGACGTAACTTAGAGAACAGAGGCATAACTAGGCTAGAGTCTGGACACAATACAATACACGATAAACACAATAATAACTTTAAGAAAAACAAATCACTCATACCACGACATTGAAAACACATGGAATAACATTTATAATAACAGTTCGGACAAAATACTACCTGGAATACTGAGAACAGAAACACATGAATTTCTCGAGAACAGAACTTACTGGACTGACTAGATGCACTGCTAAAACAGTACAAACTTACCGGTCTCATAAAGAGACACGTCAGGACCCGCATCCACCTAGGTGAACACTTCGTGTTGGATCTGTGTACCCAAACCCACGGACCAGAGACAAATTAATTGACCCTGTCTAGATACTACCCCAGCAACGGTACTCACCGGGCAGCAAGAACGGAAGGCCTCGGACTGGACTGGACTGCTACGACGACGGACGGACGAACTTCGGACACGACGACGGACGGACGAACTTCGGACTTCAGTTACAGGTGGGCCTCCGGATACCTCGGACCTTGGACTCTCGGCTTGGGCTCTGGTCGGGACTCGCCGCGTTCCTCCACCGCCTCGTCTGGACGCTGGACCGCAACCTCCGTCTTCTCCGTGGGCCTGAGGGATACTTGAAGCAGAAATATCTGCACGTGCACGGTATGGTTCCGTCACGGCTGCAGAGGATCAGGGGGCCTGCGTGGCTTCTCCGGCGCGTGGGGAAAGGGCAAGTACCTATTCGGGCGCCATTATGTGGTAAATAAATAATTAATTACCGGTTCTATTTTTGACTGGATACAATATAAACAGATAGCTCAATAAATAAGAGTCAAGATACGAGGTAGCTAGAGTGTACAGGCTTTAATCAGGCATAAAAGGACTAGGACAGGACAGCCTGCATGGGAATGGGATGGCAGGGCCCGGCAGCTGCCGGGGCAGGATCTGGGAATGGCTAGCAAACTTTTAATAACAGTGCACAATATTTATAGTTAAACAAATACATTGTATTCAATACAGTAGGCGTAGCAGTAGGCGGAGTTTGTAGCAGTCGCGAAAGATAAGGCATAAAGTGGGTGTAACAAGAGGTGTGTACAGGGCGTATACATAGACATGTGATGCAAACGTAACAGAATATGTCATAAACGGGGCGGAAACATGGAGGGGGCTACCTGAGCAGCTGGGACCTTTAACCTAGTGGTGCGCGCAAACTGGCAATGAAGTGTTACTAGGGAGAACTGGGGGGCTATGACTTCTGCGCTAGAAGAGGAGACTAAAGTCTGGAGTGTCAGAGCGACATGTACCTAAAGCCTATCTAGTATCTCGTGTTTAGAGAACATGTTGATAGAATCCAAGAGTTATCAGGGCAAAGGCTAACAGACATTAAGACTGGGGCATACATAATTCTACATATAGTGCGTGTGTGAGGAATATTCTATGAATATTAATACAGTATTTCTCTTACATGGAGACATAAAGGCTAGACCATGACGGAAACTATTGATGCGATTCAGTAGCTTAAGAATGCAGAGAAGGAGGGCTGGACTGATAACTAGAATCATAACATACTCTTGGCAGACTCGGAGGCAGAGCCAGGCCGAGCCGGGCACTGCGAGGCATGAAAGTGAGCTAAGGGTCAGGGATACAGGTGGGGGCTGTATCGCTCCTCGGAGAGGGTTCAGGAGACAGGAGCTGAATCTGAGTCCGGGCCCTTTTGAGGCCTAGAAACGGGGATAATTCAATGAATTAACGTGCACACTGTGAAACGTGGCAACATAACTTTACATAGGCCGAATATTCGTTGTATTCACGAAGACTGGAAACTGGCATACTAGAGATGGACACAACTGTAATTGCGTCTTTAATCGATCAGAAGGGAATACATGCATATTGATCATGCACATATGACATAACATGGGGAACACGTAGGCACATATAACATGGCAAAATTTACTTTTCCACATCCTGGTCCCGGCAGACATCTGCGTCAGGGCGCGGGCACGACTACAGCTGTAGGGTCTGTGTCAGGGGGGCGAGGTGCAGCTCAGATCTGTGTATGTCCAGGGAGGGCACGTGGATCAGGCAGCTCCTCAACTCTGGGCCTCAACGCGTGCCTATGGTAGTGTCCCTTTCCTGGCGGGTTACCGCCGCCTTATGGGTGTGGAGCATGGGTTCAATGTCTACCCCTAGGCGTGTCGCAGTTTCGACAGGTGACTCCCCGGGGCCTTGTGCACCTCGTGCAGTCCTGCTGGTAATTGGGGCGCTGTGGGTGCCTTGTCCATGTACCCGATGTGTCTGGACCTCTCTCTGCCACAGTGCTTCCTCTTCGTGGCCCGTCGGCGGGCGTGTATGTCACCTCCAGGGGCAGTCGCTAGTGTTCCCGTCCCCAGCCGCTTCCACTGCCTAGGCCCACGCCGCTCACCTCTACCAGCCGCTCGGCCTGTCCGTACTGTCCGCTGGCTGGGGGTTGTCTCTGGCCGAGGTGTGGGCCAGTCGCCTGTCGCCGGGTTCAGAGGGGGGCCGCCCCTGCGACCTCCGGGTCTCAGCTCTCTTGTCAGTGCCTCGCAGCGTCTCAGCGCCGCTCCAGTGCGCAGGTGTCAGGAGCAGCAGCGCGTGTGGGGTCAGGTAGGTACCCATAGCAGTGCCCCTGATTTGTTGGTGCGAACACGTGTCAAAAGTGAAAATGTTTTCTGGTAGACCGCATCTTTAATTTCCCAGAAGCATTTCTGAATGATCATAAAGTCAAACAGGTATTGACCTCAGACAAGGGTCACAAATCATCCTTATGTGAAATGCTGCTATAACCAAGATAACCTCAAGGAAGGGTAAGACCTTCCTGAGCTGTTTAAGGAGAAAAAAAAACGTTTTAGAATGTTTTATTTGGCTCGCCAAGGAGAGTTCATGTTCCAAATAAATCCCTAGATTTTATTGCATTTTAGCAGCAGTTGGAATTTTTGTCCAGCGACGGGGCCAAAAATCATGTGGTAGTGATTACGGTAGATGGGAATGTTTGATCCACAACAGCTCAGTCTTGTCTGAGTTGAAATTGAGTGAGTTAGACTTCAGCCAGTCAGACACCTCAGCCATACAGTGAATAAATGGTTCTCTGAGATTGGCACCTGACCCATTTAGAAATAAGATAAGCGGAGTATCACCGAAGTAATTCAGACACCAGAGACCCAAAGGATGTTATGAGTCTCAATTACAGACAGATATAGATATTAAAGAATGCAGGTCTGAGTGTTAACCCTGAGGTCCCCCTAGGCTCAAGGTCTTAAACTTAAGATATGTGTGGCATAGGAAAACTGCCTGGGGCCTAATGGTCCGGTAGAATATGCACCACTCCTGTGCCTTTCCTCCAATGCCAATTTCCTGTAGCTTGGTCAGAAGGATAGAATGCGATACTGTGTCGAATGATGCGGATTATAGAGGGGACATTTTGTAAGGATTTCATTACAGTATGAAAGGGCCAGATGTAGGTAATTCATATTTACCGACTCTTAAATACCGAATTTTACCGATTCGGTATTTAAGAGTCGGTAAATATGAAGGGGGGAGATGTAGGTATTACAGAATCTGTAAATACCGCCGCAACAGACGACATCCGCACCTTACTGGACAAAGGAGAAACAGTAGCCCTCATCCTCCTCGACCTATCAGCGGCGTTCGACACAGTCTCCCACCGCACCCTAATACGCAGACTCTACGATGCAGGAATCCAGGACAAGGCCCTCGACTGGATCTGCTCCTTCCTCTCCAGCAGGACGCAGCGGGTCAGACTCCCCCCTTTCCTCTCGGACCCCACACCTATCACCTGCGGAGTCCCCCAGGGCTCCTCCCTCAGCCCGACGCTCTTCAACGTCTACATGGCTCCACTTGCCCCCATCGTCAGAACCTACGGACTCAACATCGTGTCATATGCAGACGACACCCAGCTCATCCTCTCCCTATCCAACGAGCCCAACACCGCCAGACGCAACTTTCGAGAAGGCATGGAAGCCGTCGCCAAATGGATAAAAAACAGCTGCCTACAACTAAACACCAACAAAACAGAAGTACTCATCATGGGCCCAAACCCCGACGCCTGGAGTGACACCTGGTGGCCCACCGCCCTCGGAAACCCGCCAACCCCCACAGACCACGCACGCAACCTGGGAATCATCCTGGACTCCGAGCTCAAAATGGACCGCCAGATCAACTCTGTCTCATCTTCCTGCTTCCACACCCTCCGCCTCCTTCGTAAGACCTTCAAATGGATCCCCCTCGAACACCGAAAGATAGTCACTCATGCCCTGGTCACCAGCAGACTCGACTACGGCAACGCCCTCTACGCCGGAATAAACAAAAACCTCATCCGCAAGCTACAGAACATCCAGAACGCCGCCGCAAGACTGGTCCTCAACCTGCCAAAACACTGCCACATCTCCCAGCACCTGCGCACACTCCACTGGCTCCCCGTCGAGGCGAGAATCACCTTTAAGATGCTCACCCACGCACACAAGGCCCTCCACGGCACCGGACCAGCATACCTGAACAGCCGACTCAAATTCCACGCACCCCAAAGGACCCTACGATCAGCCCAGCTTTCCTACGCTGTGGTCCCCCGTACCAGAAAGACCAGATCGGGAGGCCGCTCCTTCTCCTTCCTCGCGGCCAAAGCATGGAACGCCCTTCCGCTCCACCTCAGACAGTCAACATCGCTCCCCATCTTCGCAAGAAACCTCAAAACCTGGCTCTTCGACAGACCCCCTCCTTGATGGAATGGAACCTGCACCCCTCCAACCCCCCCCCCCCCCCCACCCCTAGCGCCTTGAGACCCTTACGGGTGAGTAGTCGCGCTTTAACAAACTCCTGATTGATTGATTGATTGATAAATACCGAATCTTTAAGATTCGGTATTTACCGATTCTGTAAATACCAAATCGGTATTGCCCATTGATTCCTATGGGCCTTGAAGCCCATAGGAATCAATGGGCAATATCGATTCTGTAATTACAGAATCGGTAAATACCGATTTTAGCAAGGTTGCAGGGGGTGTCACTTTGACACCCTCTAGCACCCCAAAGACAGGCATGTTTGCCATGTGGCACACAGACATGCCCTAAGGGCATGTCTGTCTGTCACATGGCTAGGTGTGCATGCACACATGTGCATGCACACCTGGAATCGGTATTTTACCACCCAATTGGATTGGGTGGTAAAATACCGATTCTGTAAGGCCTTAGGGACTCTGAAGAGTCCCACCTACATCTGGAAGGTACCGAATTGGTAAAAATACCGATTCGGTATTTTACAGATTCTGTAAATTTACCGATTCGGTAAATTTACAGAATCTGTAAAATCTGGCCCCCTACATCTCAAGATGCCAAATACCGGTCGGAAACGACCGAATTCGGCCGTTTCCGACCGGTATTTGCCACCTACATCGGACCCTTACTGCCTCTCTGATTCGGCTTTGGACGGCATCGATATATCTTAATATTTAGATTTTTGAGATCATTCATCACCAAGTTGTTAAATGTGTCTGTAGAATCAAAAGGCATCTGGGGTACATATGTGGGATGCGTTTTGGAGTGGGTACTGGCACTCTCTAGTAGATGTTTTCTCATCAGTATCAATCTCAGAACTGTAATCTTTGGCCTCAGTTGCCTCCTTTAGAAGTGTTGTTAAATAAAAAATGCATCAACATTCTTGATACGTAGTTCAACCCCCTGATTTGGTTCATGATTTTCTTTTACCCCTTTGGGTTAAGCTAATGTAAAGAATTTCAGGGATTTAAATCTACGAGGTACCTTCAGATTCACAGATTCAACATGCATTGGGATGCTATGTGGACTGATTGTTATATATTCCTGAATCCTACCCACAGAGGCCGAAAAACTTTAGAACAATTGGGTACAAAAATATTTCAAGAGTCTATAGGTCCTGGACCTGCGGAGGAAATGGGACTCAGACCTAGGAGAGTTGGAGGATGAAGAAAGTACTGAGGCAAAAATGGCATCACGAGTTTTAGCTATCCCTGCTTTCCTCAGGTTGATTCAATTTAAATACCTGCATAGAACATACTTCCATCCCCCAAGACAATGACACATAGGTAGGGTTCCCATGGTACTCTGCACACAATGTACTGGTTTGTGCATATCATTTAGTCCTACCCTGTTGTTGTCAGTTATTGGACAGGAATACACAGAGGTCTGGAGAGAGTGAGGGGTCATAAAGTACCAATGGACCCAAAGCTTGCAGTACTGGGGGTTTTGGATGGATGGGAGGGGGAAGAGGATTGAGAACCTAGGTGGGAACTGGTTTCCTGATACCCAAGCCTGATACTGCTAAGAAATGGAGAAGTCTGGATCCACCCACAGTGAGCAAGTGGAAGAGGAGAATGGACCAATGTCCATTAGCATAATAAAGTGTCTATAGGGCGAGGGGTTGCCCACAAAAATTCTAAACGATTTTGTCCTGCTGGGAGAAAGTTACAAATATCCGAGTGATAATTGGGCTTTTCTCATTGAATGGAAGGGCTGTCCCACCTGGTTATTGCTGCTGCGATATCAGGTCTGTGTTCTGTTTATCGATTCAACTCAAGCTGTAACTGCTGGGCCATATACAATGATGCCTTGTGTTGTGAATTTGGTCATATGTTAAAAGCTAAAAAAAACTTTTATTTAAAAAAAAAATCAGTCTACGAATGACATCAACTCTAGTTTGTGAGTATGGAAATGTGGTCTCAGGACAATAAGATAATTCCAGATATAGCGATTGTAATTCAGCCACATTCAGTTCTCTAGCAGATAAACTAATTTCCATGTTATCATCATATGTTGTGTTTAGTCTTTCTTTGCCCTTGTCTTGCGTTGGCAAGTCTTTCATGGCTGCTGTTCCCCGACTTTCTTGTCGTTTCCTGCATCTTTTCCTCTTTTTACCATTGCTTCTTTTGATCTATTGTCTTTCCTAACCACAGCAATCTGAATTCCTCCAAAAAGGTCTGGTGTTTTTTTCAGATTATCGGACTTTCGAACAGCCTTTTTTTACGGTCAATTTCAGGCCCAGGGCTGACTTAACTCAGTTTTTGTAGAAGATTCTTGTTTAAGTCAATTCATCTCCATATTTTTTCTTTACATAGAGGCACAAACCTCTGGCAAATGTATAAACCTGTCCAGATTCAGAGTCTATTTTGTCTGTCAAATACTTGACCGTTTTTTGTTTAATTATTGACTTTTCTTTTGCCAATTGTAATTTCATTTCTTTTTTAAAAATGTCAAGTATTTGCTGATCCTGATCATTTTTAACTATTGTCCTAGTGTTGATATTTTATCTAATAGTTGGCTTGTGTCTATATTTGCAAATTTGATTAGATTTTGTTTGCATTTTTTCTGATGCCACTGTATTACTATTCACCCATTCGTTTCGCCTCACAGCAATTGAATTTTCACAACTCTGCATTAAAAGTATTCTTGGACCTCCAGGTACGTATTTCACATCTACCTACTTTTTGAAGTGATGTGCTCTCCCACCATTTTAAACTTCGGCACCTTTCAAGCCTATAACATTTGCTCCCAGAATCATCTGTGGGCAGGATGACTTTAGGTCTATCATGTTTACTACTCGATATTACACCTTCAGAAAATAGTTCTAATACAGATTTTTCATGTTCTATTTCTATGTCCATTGCCATGATTAAACCTCTGGTTACAGCATTAAAATGAACAGTCTCATCTGAACAGAAACTCTGGCTTTAATTGCAAACGGTGAAAAGACATACCTCGGAAGTCCCACTCAATTCTCCAAGAACATGTTCACTACTTTGGCCCTGGGATCCGGGCAAGAGCTGAAGTTTACCAGCAGTTGATGATTTAACTTGGACATGAAGAGATTCGTCTCATAAGATCCCATCTATGCATAAGAGCAGCAAAGAACCTGTGGTCGAGCAACCAATCGTTTGGTCCTAAATGAATGTGAAGTTCCAATCGCAATTACATTTTGAGAAATGGAAAGCACACCGCTATCAGTGAAATCTAGCATACTGGGAGAAAATGCCAGAGGTCTTTCACATTCTCTGCCAAACCCTTAGAATGAGTCGACTCCATCCCCCCACCAGGAGATGTATCTGAATATGCCCATGTTCTTCATCTTCTGAATGATAAAGCACAACATTCTGTCCTTCGTCAATGATTTGATAGCAAACAATCCCATCATTAGTTCCAGACAGGTAAAAGTGCAGTACAGTTCCGCATCCATCCATCTGCCTTCTATGGAGATCTTGCCACACCTGGATACCTAGCCCCAATGACTGAAATCTGGCTCTATGATCAGATCTGGAGATGCGCTGAAAATTGATCTCCCATTCCAAGCCACCATGTGATCCAGCCACAAATGGATCATTATCCTTGCTTCTTGTGACAATGTTATCCACTACAAAGAGGTTCATTCTCCCCTTAGAAGAAAGGCCTTGAACCTCCACAGGGCCCTGTAATTCAAGGGATCCAGAAATATTGCCTGAATGGAAAATAAAAGCAGTCCCACATTTCTGACCAGTAGCTTGAGAGAGAGCGACAGTGCTACAACTGAGTACTAATGAGATAGGTTGAGTGATCCTGTAGGAGTGATAAATTCAAAGACGAGAGTTCCCCACACCTTCTGGAAACAGCCACAGTCACCAGCCGACTGGACTACGGGAACGCCCTATACGCAGGATACACAGGAACCACAGCCAAACTACAGAAACGCCTATAGCGCATACAGAACGCCTCCGCCCGACTCATCCTCGACATCCCCCGCCACAGCCACATATCAGCCTACCTGAGAAACCTGCATTGGCTCCCCGTCAGCAAGAGGATCACGTTCAGGCTGCTCACCCACGCACACAAAGCGCTCCACAACATGGGCCCCGAATACCTCAACAACCGCCTCTCGGTCTACACCCCCTCCCGCCAGCTCTGCTCCACCAGCCTCAATCCTCGCCACCGTCCCACGGATTCGCAGAACCACCACCGGGGGAAGATCGTTCTCCTACCTGGCAGCGAAGACATGGAACTCCCTCCCTGCACACCTACGACTAACCGAGGACCATCTCACCTTCAGGAAACACCTCAAGACCTGGTTATTCGAGCAGTAGCGGCACCCCCCCCCAGCACCTTGAGACCCTCGCGGGTGAGTAGCGCGCTCTACAAATGTACTGATTGATTGATTGATTGACAGTCCGAACTCAATTCTGCACTTCAACCTGAGCAATTTCCCAGAGGAAACAGGAAATGGATTCTTGAGAAAAAGAAAGAGAGACGTCCCTTGGTCTGCCAGGCCACTCGCCACATAGGCGTCCCTTCTATTTCTTCTATTTGGTGTCCTCAATTGTAGTGGGGAATGATCATGTGTGTTCATTAAAAAGAAAAAAACAAGTATGTGTTTTAATTCTTTAGGACTAAAACCTAACATCAATTTTTCTAAAGCCAGGTTACCACACCATCCATTGCAGGTCTTACCTGCTAAATTCCTCTTTCCTATTAGGGAGGTTAAAATCCTCAGTTTCGGGACAGTGTTTATGTTTAAATAAAATGTCTAAACCAGATGTCTTCAGTCTGTGGGATGTGCTCTCCTGGCTGCCCATGGCTGTCTTCCCAGGGGGCACAAATGTGTCTGCAACTATGTAAATTATAAAACCTCATGTTTCCTGGCCATAAAGCCAGGAAACATGAGGCTTTTCCAAGCTGTCTTCGTGTACATAAATAAAGTGTGTGACCTACGATCCTGAGTGCCCTGGGGCAGGATCAGTGATGTGGCCAGGGGTCAAAAACGTGGCTGAACAGAACAAAGTATTCTGTAAGTATTTTGTTGTTTTTTCAGGTTCCGGCAATTGCTTGCAAAATAATGTGCAGAAATTGTAAATGAAAAATAAACGCAAGCTAAGCTAATCAGTGGTAAATGTTCTCTTTTACCATGATATGTAGGTTCGCTAAGGCAATCACTGCAGCTGCGTGTGTGACCAGAGGTTCACAGAATTAAATACAAGTTGTCACTGGGGACTAATGACTTGTTTATATTGCTACAAGGTCCTAGCAGGTGACAGAAAGCACTGGGAATATGTAAGTCATTGTTGTAAAAGTGCATTAACCACCCCCTGCTCTCAGCCCTGCCCTTCACACTCCACCAATACTTGCCATAAAATGTTGGAGGGGGCCCGACTTCAACACATTTTATTTAGGGGGGCTCAGTGCAAAAAGATTTGAAGCCCTATGGTCTAAGCGAACAAAAAAGAGGTCATGCACTTATTTCTTGGTAAACTGAACTATCTGTTCCTTTTAAGAACTTCTCAAAAGAGCCCTTTCCTTATTAACTGATCTCTGACACAGAAATGATTGTACCAATTTTGCATTCAGAAATTAATACTTAATCCTCAACAATTCAACACACTCCACTGTTTTCAAAAGAGTTAAAAAAACGAATGAAGGTCAAAAAATAGGTCTAGTGGCCAAGTTTTGTAAAATAACAATACAGTTTGGTTTACATCCTTTAAATGTGCCGTGTAAAAGTGAGCAACAGAAGCCTGCAAACTCGTAGGTGTGAACCAAAAACAAACATCTTGCCTAGGTGTCTGAATGTCCGAGACCCTTGAATTGGACAAATTCTCAAAAATCTAGTGCCTTCTTGAATTATACACACCATTGCACTATTTCACTGCAATTCACCATGCTATCACTTGAGCGCAGGGCATTTTCTTTTTTTCATTTGTTTTATTTGCAGATGGACTGTTGACAGATATTGAAACTAAAATTATATGCAACTCGATCAGGCACCAAGTATATATGTTTGATCAGTGATGCGACACCTGATATGTTACCTTGAATATACTGTATCTGCAAATCCCTTGGCCCACTAGGAACTAGGGTGGTCACTGGTCACCCCACCAATATTATACCGGCACCACCAGTAATTTTGACCCTGAAGGTGGTGCCGGTAATTTATAAATAACGGCAATATATTAGCCAGTATTTTGTCTTTTTGTTCTGACAAGCATATTCTCTGGCCTGTGAAACTGGGAGTAGGGTCAATTTAACACTCTGCTCCCGCGCATTTATCCCTTGTGCTGACACTTCGCCTGGAAGGGTGAGTTATGGCTATGTCCTTCTGGAGGAGTTTGGCACCTGTACAATCGTATACCTCACTAGTGGCAAGCCAAAATCTCTATAAAATATTTTTTTATTAAGTGCTAAATTTTGGCCGATGTAGTGAGCCACTGGGGTACTACGGTATGACCGGGATACCCGGATGTAGTGCATGCAACGCTCAGGGCTGAGCGCGGCACAGGGTCAGGCTGTTTCTAGGTGATTTGCCGCCCTAGGCAAGAATTGAAAAATGCTGCCCCCTCCCTTTCACTACCATCACTCCGCATCTCTCTCTTCTGAAGTTCATGGACTCCTCTCTCGTGTGTCGAACGCTCCCTTTAGAACTCCCTACGTTGCACCTCTCACCCTTCGGCTGGTACATTAAACCTCCCCGTGTCTATCACCTATTGTTCAAGTGTTCCTCATTCCCTTGTGTTTCTCCTCTGCCTCTACCCCCTACTCTCTCTGCAGTTCTCAATTGTCCCTCTCCCTCCAGCACTCCGTGTTGTTCTAACTCCCCCTCGCCGCCCTGGCCCTATTGAAAAGGTCCTGTCCTTCCTGTTCACAGGCCCTGCACTCCTGATACTTCCTATCATACCACCTTCTCCCTCAATGATTCCTGCATCGCCTCTTTCATCTCTGCTCTTGGTGTCTTTCATCTCCACTGATCTTATAGTACTCAATATTCCCCCTTTTTAACCCACGCCTCCCCCTTGCCTTTCATCACTTCCTGATATCAGTGGTCCTCGCCTTTCACCTTAATTCAACACTTACCTCTCCCCCCACTTCTCTAATATGCTCCTGTCTGCAGAGCTCACTGCTTCTCTCAGCTGTGCCCCCGGTGGCATGGGGAACCCCCCACTCCAGCAGCTTAAGCAGAGGCAGCACAGACTCCATGGAATGGCGAACTGGTCACCACTTAAAAGTGAGTTTGTTGTTTGTGGGCCTCTTCTGTCTGCAAGTCAAAATACCAGCGCTAGGGAATATCAGGGAAAGGGCGGATGTGTGAAAGGGCAGATGTGTGAAAGGAAGGATGCACACATGCAATGACAGATGGATGGATGGAAACAGTATGGCTGAATGGGGCAAGAGGTTAGTGTATGGAAAGGTGAAGGGGTGGATGGATGAGTAGCAGGGAGGGGGAATGGATTGACCCTCCGAAGGAAGATGAAAAGCTGAAAGGAACTCTTCTAAGCACGGTTGGATTTGCACACTTTGCATGCTTGGTGTGATTAGAGGTAAGTTACAAGTGAGGGGTCTTTTAATTTTCTGGCAACTCACTTGTGTCCATTCCTTCAGCACCCCTGCCCTCCATTCACCAGATCCTGCTCACCCTTTCTTTCTTGCCTGCCACCCCCCACTAGCTGCTCTGCGTGCCTTCCCTCACTTCAGTCGTTCCTGCTCACACCCTGCTTCTTTCGTGTTGCATTGCCCTTCCTTGTTTCCCTAATAATACACCAGATATGTCCCTGGTTCTTGCATGGTCTACTCTCTTCCACTCACCCCTCTTTAGCAGTTCCTGATTTCTCGTTTTTCTCCTCAGCTCTCACCCCCTTTCTCATCTGCCCCCGCCTCGAGCCCCGCTGCCTCTCCCACATGCACCTGTAAACCATTCTCCACTTGCTGCTGCCCTAGTCCACTCATTTAGACCCCACACACCCCCACCTGCCTACTAGTAACTTAGCAAAGGTGCCAGCCCTACTGTGAGCAAGGAAAACAGCCCAGTGTAGTAAAAAAGGAGCTATATTTGGACCTTCCGTGTCTCGGTGCCACAGCACCCACTGCACAATTAACAGCTAGGCCTCTGCTGCCCATTTCAGCACCCATTCCCGTCCCTCTGTCACTGTGACGCTGTGCTTTCTCTGCCTTCTCTGCCTCCGAGGGGAAAGGAGCTCCGTGGCTGGAAGGGCTGGGGGGTAGGCATGTCGCCTCGTGGACTGCCAGGGCAGAGTAAGGCAAAGCGGGTTCGGCGGGTCACAGGAACGGCAGGCCATGGCGGAGTCGTGTTCCCTGGGGGTGCAGCGGAATAGCGGATGCAGGTGCTTTTTCGGTGGAGGTGGACGGGGGCGAGGGCTGCAAGTGTGTGAAAGTGTTGGGAGCAGTGAGAGAAGAGTGAGCAGCAGATTCTGCGTGAACATTTGGAGGAAGTTCCGACTAGCAGAGAGCGGAGTGAGTTGTGTATACACTGGTACCGCTGGCCCGCTCAATACACCACGATGCGCAGCATGGACAAGCAGGTGCGCTTCACTCACTGCCTTCAAATAAATAAAAAAATTCCCCCCCTTTTGCTGCCCTAGCCCTTTAGCCGCCCTAGGCGGCCGCCTAGTCCTGCCTAATGGTAGAAACGGCCCTGCACAGGGTATAAATAAATGGGGTGAAGACCACTCGTGGTCTTTCCCTGCACTAAGAGCATCGTGTTCAGTGTGCTGCCTTAGAGTGGTTGGGGCTGTGTGAGTCACGGGTAGGCCCCAACACATCATCTGGCAAGGAGGCAGCCCTCGAGCTGCCTCCGATTTTATGCGCCTTTCAGAACCTGTGCAACGCGTTCCGCGCTCCTCCCTGCACAGCCTCGACCGTGCTGCTGTCTGTCGGCCCCATGCTGCTGGCTCCTTGAGGCGGCTGGGTTCCGCTCTTCAGGCATCCCGGACACTGCCGCACCTCAAAGCAGGCCGTGGCCCCCCTTTGGTTTCTGCCTCCTAGCCCCATCAGAGTGGATATATAGCACGAACTTGACCCGAAAGTATCAGAGAGCTTTACATGAGCACCAGTTATGTTATGTGATCATAATTTGTAGCGTGCACAGCTACCCAAAAGAGTGTGCCGGCGCGAGCCCGAGAGTAACAAAGAAACAGATAGAAGAGGAAAAGCCAGGACAAACTAGTTAAACAGGAAAGTTTTGAGTTTTTTCCTAAAAAGAGTAGGATTCTCAAGTCTACACAGATCCAAGGGAAGGGAATTCCAATATGGTGCGGCCAGATAGGCCAATGAGCTGCCCCCCTTATGTTTCAAAGGAAACCTGGGTACAGTGGCCAGGAGCATGTTCGAGGATCGAAGAGGCCTGCCCGGAGTGTAAAACTGAAAGCGTTTCCTGAGGAGATAGGCAGAGCCATACTGGTAAAGCGCAGCATGAGCAACGACCAAAGCCTTGAACATTATCCTAGCTTTAACTGGCAACCAGTGTAAGTTACGCAGATGTTGCCTAACATTGGAGCGCTTAGGTAAGTCCAACAGCAGCCGAGCAGCAGCATTCTGGACAACCTGCAATTTGTCCAAAAGGAAGCAAGGGAGACCGACAGACAACACATTTGCATAATCAATGCGAGAGGTGACCAAAGCACGAATGACAGGTTCTTTAGCAGGAAGAGGCAGCAGCGTCCAAAACCTACGGAGGAGTTTTGAAATGCCAAAGCAAGTGCCAGTTAGTTTATTGATCTGGTTACCAAAGCTAAGTTTTTTATCAAACCAGATACCAAGATTTTTTACAGGGTGACCAGATGGAGAAGGACAAGGAGATTCATTGGGCCAAAAGTTATGCCAAAACAATGGAGGGAACTCCCCAAAGAAAAGGATCTCAGTTTTGTCTGCATTACATTTTAACTGAGCCAACGAAAGCCAGTTAAATACAGCAGACAGGCAAGCCTTGACATGAGAGGTGGCAGCCTCATGCTTCTTCCAGGTAAACAAAAGTTGAGTGTTGTTGGCGTAGGCAACCATTTTAGCACCCAGGTCCTCGGCCAGCTGAATAAGAGGGGTCATATAAAGATTGAATAACAAGGGACTCAATATAGACTCCTGAGGAACCCCTGTCAGCAGAGCTTGAGAAGTTGACACAAAAGGAGGGATCCAAACTTGTTGGGTCCTGTCTTCCAAAAAGGATTGTAACCACACCCAGGCAATGCCGATGATGCCCAACTTCTGCAGACGGGCAAGGAGAAGTGAATGGGGGACTGTTACACACCTACATCAGCTGTAGGCAGGTGCCGTGTCAGGTCAGCAGGAAGAACGTGACCGGATCTGGAGCAGGTACGCCACAGCATACAGAACGCTGCAGGCTTGGTGGACCGGGGGGGGGAGGAACCAAACCTCCCAGGAGCCAGTGCGGCACGTCGCGTGCGCGCACCGGCAGTGATGACCTTTAATGACGCCGAGGGTTATGAAAGTCGGGTGTTGAGAAGCCTCAGCGCAAATTATCCTGTTCCTGTAGCGTACAGTCGAGGGAAGTAACTGCGAGTACCAGCCTGGTGTGGTAAGGGTGTCAGTGACACCGCCCTCTAGTTTTTCGTTCTGTGTCTCAGTCCTTGATGCCGTTGGAGTCGACAGAAAACAGTTGGCAGTCTTTTCTAGACAATTAAGCAATCTCTGCCTTATGTGAAAAAAGGGTTCACTGAATCCCCCCTGTGTCTTTGACTTTTCTAACAGAGAAGGAACCTAAGTGTGTTCAATTCATGCGCACTTTCATATATCTGGATATAGAGACTATTGGACTTACCAGGTGGTATAATGGCTGTTTGTTGAACATCAAATACAAATTGTTTACCAATGACAGCATTACAGAAACTATGTTATATGGCATTATGAAGCTAATAACGCTCAGCAATCTCTCAGTCACATAATCGGTTGTGGATTTAGTTCAGTATATTTGTTAAATGTTGTGTGTTTTAGTTTGTCTTAAGTAGCAAGAGCTCTGGAGAGGATGAACATAGAAACCAGCCTTTCTCCCTTGTGACGTTGGACATGGCACCAACATTGGTGGGTTTTCTGTGTATGAGGACAGAGTCCTATGTTGTTGGATGGTCAGTACTTCAAAGTGTAACCTATTATTTGTGTTCACAGTATTATCTGACAAAAGGCTTAACTGGTAGGAGGAGAGTTCATCATCCTACGTGCAGTTACTCCCGAAGAGTGTTATCTTTTCCTTTCCAGGTATATAGGAAGTAGGGTACGGATTTAAACTGGAGAAAAATAATTCTAGATATATGTAAACCCAGAGCTATAATAAGGTGTTCTTCTTTCCACAGGTCTCCCTCCCCGCTGTTCCCTTCCTTTCCTTTCCCCGATTGACCACCTTAAGCTCCCGTGCTAATAAGGCATTTCGGAATTGAGGGTGTCAATAGGTGGACCCAGTTGAGCACCGAACCGATCCAGAGAGGCCTCCGTGGGACCAGGGACAGTATCAAAAGCGTCCAAGAAGTCCAGTAGGACCAAGGCGGCACTGCCCCCAGCATCCAAAGTCTCACGAATGGCCTCCGCTACTTCCACTAGGGAAGACTCAGTACTGTATGAGGCCCTACACCCCGATTGAGCAGGATGGAGATGGCCCTGCTGCTCAATGAAGGAGGTGAGCTGCTTGTTGACCATTTTCTCGCATACTTTGGCAATGGCTGAAAGCAGAGAGATGGGGCGATAGCTGGAAGGGAGATGGGGATCCAAAGTCGGCTTTTTAATAAGATGGACAAGCAATGCCTGTTTCCAGTCGGTGGGAACGGAAGCAAGTGTAAGCCAGGTATTAATCAGCTGATTCAGGAGGGGATTGATAACAGCAGCTGCTTTAGCCATGAGTTTGGCAGGGCAAGGATCATGAGGGGAGCCCGATTTAAGACAAGATAAAGCAGCCAGGGATTCCAACTGAGATACAGGTTTGAATAAAGAAAGAGTAACATTGGCAGAGGGACCGGATAGGTGATCAGAGGACAGCTGAGAGGGCTGGGTATAAAGGTTATGAAAATGCGATTGCAATGCCCTGACCTTATTGGTAAAAAAGTTGGAAAGTTCTTCACACCATGAGAAGGAAGGGACGTGGGCCAAATTCATTGCATTGGGGGAAGTAAAGCTTTTTACAATGTTAAACAGCTCTTTAGCGTTATTGCTTGACTGGGCAATATGACCAGCATAATAAGTCCGCTTAGCCAATACAATAGTCGCATAATAAACTTTTTGGGCTGCTTTCAATTTGATCTTGGCCTCTGAACTATAGTTTTGTCTCCATTTCCTGTCCAGCCTTTTACAATGCTGTTTCTGAAATTTAAGCTGGGGCGAGAACCATGGTTTAGACAGTGGGGCATTATAACGTCTGGGTTTAGCTTGCGGAGTGAAATCGACCACTACCTTCTCAATCCAGCTATTAAAATGAGCAAGGGCAGGAGCAAAATCGGCAGGGAGCGAAGGCTGGCATTCTGCTAGAGCAAGACAAAATGCAGCAGGCTCAATTTTAGGAGGCCCCTACACAGGCCATTTAAACGAGGCCTGAGAGAAACAGGACCTTTGGAAATCTGCCAGGAAAAAGGGATCAAATAGTGGTCAGACAAAGTGACTGGCAAAGGGGGAGCCAGTACCAAGGGCAGACTAGAGCAGATAACATCTAACGTGTGGCCACGACAATGAGTTAGGCAGACACATATTGTAGGAGTAAAGACGATTGTACAACAGCTAGAAAGTCACACGTGTCACTCCCATCGGTGTTATCAATATGAATGTTACAGTCACCGAGGAGCAGTAAATGTGAATATCGCAAAGCCCTAGGCATAATCCAGTTGGCAAGCAGCTTGGGGAAGGGACCAGCAGGTTCCGGGGGACCATAAAGCAATATCCCACCTAGACAATAGTGAGGAGAAATTTTGATGCAAAAATCGAGGGCTTCAATGTCAGATGAATCCGTCAGTTCACTGTATTAACACTCTCACTCTTCGCTCACAACCAAAGCAACACCCCCGCCCGCCCCAATTTGCGATCAGCTCAAAATATCTTAAACCCTTTAGGGATAGCCATTTCAACAACGGGACTAGAGGAAGGGGTATGCCAAGTTTTTGTAACAAAAAGCAGGTCCAAAGACTCATCTGTGAGCAAGTCAAAAATATCCTGATAAGCGGGCATTAATAAGCACAGCCTTAATAGCACAGGACACATTCCCACCCTCAGGCTCACCAGCAGAAACGAGGGGGAACAGGGGAAGTTCAAGCTTACACTTATCGCAGGTGTAGTTGTTGTCCACCGAAGCATCCCATCTCCTACATTCCCCACAATTATTAGAGTTAAGGGACAGCAGCACACAACCATTATACGCAAAAGGGTTAGCAGTAGTATAGACTAGTGCACTGGCATAGTGGCTGGAGCATGGCGCTTCCAGTTGCGTTACAGACGGACACATTATTTTTTTTGTTAGGCTTGGGGAGATTAAGCGATTTGCCCAGAATCACAGGATGTTGAGCGTCTCTTCCCTGCCGAGACTCGAACTCTGCATGCATATCAGGCTGCCCACATCCTGGGTCCTGCATCTTTGTTGACACTCCTCCGCCTGATTGGTGCTGCATTCCTGTGTCCACACTACACGAGGTGCCCTTCCTTCGTCCTCTACCACCCGGTGACGTGGGCCTCACTGTTCCTGAGCAGTGGACGTCGGCCAACTACCTTGACCACATGCCAGTACGCAGCGTTGCGTGCCTCTGTGAGTACTCAAGGCCATCCCTCCCGCATCTCGGACTCTGCGTTCCTGGCTGTGTGACGTGGGCATGTTACTGGAGTCAAAGGCCTCATGGAGGATGATGTCAATACTACACGTGCTCAAACGCCACCAGTAATCCTGACTTCGGTGGGGTCCTAAAGCCGTTCAGTGAACTGACGGATCCAGCCAAGGCTGCTCCCAGGTGGAAAATGTGGGTGGGCAGGTTGAAATTATTTCAGGGCAACCTGAGAGACTGATGGTACTGTCAAGAGGTCCCTTTAGCTCCATTAAATGGCAGAGGAGATCTACAACCTGTTTGAGCACCTCCCGAACACTGGGGTGGAGGATGACTATGATGCAGCGGTGAAGGTGCTGAATGGCCATTTCGACCCTCAGCTAAACCCAGATTTTAAGCGGTTCAAACTGAGACAAGTTTGCAGAGGGAGGGGGAATCGATCAACACCTTTTATGCCCTGCTTTGAGAACTGTCCAGCACTTGTCTGGCAAATGATCAGCCGAAAGTAGTTCATGCACAGATCACTCAAGGGTGCCAGTCGAAGACGCTGCATGACAATCCAACATCAGCCTAGAAGATATCTTCATATTAGCATGGTGGAGAAACACATTTTTGTGTACCCCTTGCAAAATCACACTTCCATAATCATAACCTGAACTAATTGAGTGATGTGTCAAATTAACCAACCTAGAATAAAAGTTGCACCTACACAGACATAAGTGGGAACTAATTTTGCTTATGTTGCAATCATAATTAACTAATTATGTGATTCTGTCGTGTCCTGAACTCTTAAGCAGCTTTGAGATAATAAAATGCGGCATAAATGTGCTTTTTGTTAAAGTATTTTGTGACAAAACATGAAGACAGGTGAGCATATTACGCATAAATGTTGCTTATCTCGCCAGGTAACTACTAATAGGGAAAACCTTAGTAAGGGGGAGGTAAACAGAAGGGTTAGATTTCCAAAATTAACGTTCATTTGTGTTTGTTTCTATGATAGTTCCCATTCTGGCCTGTGAGGCCTAGTGAAAACATGGCTGTTTTATTAAATTGCGAATAGAAGATGAACTGAGCATGCGCAGCCCAAGTCCGAGTTCGAATGCGAGCTGCTTGTGCCTGAAGTGAAGGCAGTTCAAGGACAGTGTGGCCTGGAAGTCCAGATGGCCGCCAAAAAGGATGAACACAATGGTTCTGAACGTGAGAAGATTCCATGAAGTTGCTAACTGAGAACGTGACTAGGCCGGACATTGCTTAAACAAAGAACTCTTTACATTTTAGCTGACAGAAGAAAAATGAATATTGTAATGATGAGGTGATGCTCATCCACCCCAAATTGTCCAATCAGAACTTGAATTTATACTGAAAGTTACTCTTTTAGATAGATGGAGCTAGTGAAAAAGGTATAAAAAGTGCTGGTTTTACTAAGGAAAGAACTCCTTTTTGATTTCGTCCTGAGATACTGCCGGTATGCTGATTTTTCCTGAGATGTAAGACTCTGAATAATTTTCTATTTTTCTTTGAATGAGAAATGCACTTTAGCTGAGGGTTTTAGTTAGGGAAGCTAGGAGAAAATGGATTTTGGGAACTATCTGTCTTTTGCTAATACGTACGTTCTGAATCTAAATAATAATGTCTATTTTCTGATTTTCTGAAATAAATGAAAATTCAGTTTGAGTAAAACTTCTTTCTTTAAAATTACTCATTACTCTTTGAATAAAGAAATAAATAAAGTGAATAAACTGTTAGACATGCTAAATTTGCTTTTAATAAAAATTAGATAAATGGAGAATCAAGCTGGTTTTGAGTTTTCCTACGCCTAATTGTTACTAGCAGATTCATCGACCATTATGGCGTTGTGTCTAAATAAATATGTTGGTGATAAACCATGGTAAAACGCCTTAAACTGCAGATGTAAATAGTATAAATGTTCAGTTTTAATTTAGGCATTCCGCTATGATACAGCAGCTCTCCTTTAAAATTCACCGATCCATGAAGTAAGATAGAAGTGTTTGTCAATAGCTCACAGTGATATGGGCCCCACTGATGAGTAAATGCATGTTCTGGTGATTCAGGGAAAGGTGATGTGGTTTTAGAAATTATTTCTGGAGTAGCGCTTCAACAGTAATTAGCTTGGTAGCAGAGTAGTGGTTGCTATAGAATTAGCTAGGATTATGTATAAAGTGTTATATAAGGGTTTTGATGTACAGAATTATGACTAACATCTGTTGAGTTCGTATTATGTTATATGTAGTCCTGAAAAGGCTTCCGAGTATTGCGTGAAGCTGTTGCCTCTGTCTGCAGGCAGAGAAAGTGTGGCAAGTGAAGTCACACATCGCATAGTCTGTTTCAAAAAGTAGTATCTGCATATACTGCAGTGGTATTGTCGTATATCACCAGTGGTGTCGTCGCACATCACAAGTATAGGGAATCTACGTGTGAAAGGATAAATGCATAGCGAGGACAGTCTATAAAATCTTGGTTTTGGGCACAGGGATCATTGCGTATCCTGATTTAATACTTACTGCTGGGAGAGTAATAGAGCTTAACCCGAGCTTGTGAGAAGGGTAAAGGTAGACGTAAGCGCTACTTTATCGCAAAGTGTAAAAATTCTGTGGTAGAGAAGAGGTAAGCGCTGTCTACTGGAAATACAGAATACTTGTGTGATTGAGAAAATTCTATCACTTTGTTTAGTGAAACAGACGAATGAAGTTGGATTGTGGAAGTTCCTAACCAATTCAGTTTAATATCTTGTAAATAGGGCTTCTCGATAAACCTTGCAAAGGA
The DNA here is from genome assembly GCF_964261635.1 of Lissotriton helveticus. Classification (NCBI taxonomy): domain Eukaryota; kingdom Metazoa; phylum Chordata; class Amphibia; order Caudata; family Salamandridae; genus Lissotriton; species Lissotriton helveticus. The sequence continues at coordinate 1,496,040,875 of NC_136069.1, read as the reverse complement.
GGGGTCAGTCAGCGCTGCAGAAGCTGGAGCGCTAGTGACGTCAAAAGTGTCGTGCTGGGATTGGCCCTCGTGACCAAGACAGAGTAAAGGCTGATTGGTGCATCACGAAAAGCAGCAAAACTATTGGTTAAGCACTAAAGAGACATATCTTGTTCTAATTGGTGCGTTAGTTTGAACTGCGATGTGATAGGTTGGTGTTACGGAACAACAACAGAATAGTATGCGATCTTTTGAAAGACAGGGAATTTACAGAAAAATGGATTACTATTACGGAGAGGAAAAGAAGAAACCTTCATGTTTAAAAAGTTGAAGAATGGGGAGGAGCCAAGATGGCGAACGGAATGGAAGCTTAGGCTCCCGGCTCCGCAAGCCTCTGAGCCCCGCACGGATATCCTGGTCATGATCCTGTAATTGTGCTGCAGCGGGGGTACGATGAATGCGCGCAGACATCGCTTGCGCGATCCCGAAGTCTCTGCCAGCCTCCTAGCCGGAGAGATCCACGAAGTGAATTGGCGGCCTTAACGACCCTGGAACCGGGACCTCGGCCGCGAAACATGGCCGGGTGCTGACTTATCAACAGTGGCCAGATGGGCCTGGGCGGAGTCGGTCCTCCGAGACGCAGTGGCTATCAAAACATTTTTGATCGGAGCTCTGATTGTCACACGACGCGGCCGGAGTGCATCCTTGAGGTGAGGGCTCTGTGGAAATACTGTTTACCTGCGGAGCGCTGAAGGTGAGCTGTGCCGGCTCTGTCTTCTATACCGCAATGGATCGCACACCGCTAGCCTCTCCTCCGGATCGCCCCTAAGGATTCTGGTACGTATAGTTCATGAGTGGTTCACCTCAGTAGGTGCAAGTGAGTACTTGTTGTTGTGAAGATCTCTAAGACCCGAGACATGGCCCGGGTTTCGGGATATCTTCCCTCATCAGTAGAGAACGTATCTGGGGTGGAAAAGTTCATGCCTACTGAGGTGAACCAGGAGGGGCTAGCGGTGTGCGATCCATTGCGGTTGATTCTACAAACCGGCTCCCTTGAGCCTTTAAGCTGACGAGCTTCTGGATGACGCACCTGCGTGCCGGTAGGCATCAAGGCCTGTGGCAGTTGCTTGGCGGCCTTCTTTTCCACCCCTAATAAGTTCTCTACTGATGAGGGAAGATATCCCGAAACCCGGGCCATGTCTCGGGTCTAGAGTACCATCATGTACCAAGCATGTATGAGGTATATAATCCCCAATTGTTTTTCGGGCGGCTCCTAGGCGAAAGCAGCTCACTATAGTTTTCCGACCGTGTAGAACAGTACATAATGTTCCGGGACCATTGCCATAGTGTCGGGACGGGACCCCTCATCCAACACAGAGCCACTCTTCTCTTGGCCATGAGCTGCCCCATGTCGACCAATCTACGTATTTCCTTTGACAATGCCTTGGTGTCCCCCGGAGCGCCATCAATGGATCCGGTGTGAGTTCAGTTTCAACCACCCTTCCCAACTCCTCGAATACATCCTCTCAGAAGGAGTAAACTCCCGAACACGACCATGCCAGGTGCAGGAAATCAATTGTTGCAGAGTGGCATCTCTCACATTTAGCGTCTTCACGCAAGCCATATCTACATAGCCTTTCAGGGGTATAATATGTCCTATTAAGATATTTGAAATGGACAAGCCTATGCCTGCCATGGAGTGATATTTTCCTAGTATTCATGTAACAATAGAACATCTTATCATCTTCCAGCTGAACATTCAAGTCTCGTTGCCAAGCAAGCCTGGCCGCCGTGTATTTATGCGCCCTGTGCGACATTGCAATCTTGTAGATCGTTGTAATCATTTTGCAGGGGGATGTGGCCTAGTACCTCTGGGGGGTTCTTCCATACCGTCGCCTAGCAGTGCCTGGAGGGCGCCCCGCACCCTGTGAAATTGGTATTTATTCAGAAGTGTGACTCCCTCCGGAGCCCCCATAATTGGCTCTGAGGTGCGAACCGTCCCTTCATGAAAGAGGTCCCCAGCAACCACCATGTTCAATGCGCGCAATGCCAGAATAACGCCCCTTTCTGTACAAGGTCCCAACCATCTCATCCACTCAATAGACATTAATGCACCTGCTTGATTCTGCAGAAGCCAGTGCCATGCATGCCTAGTAGTGTTTAAGGAGTCAACAATGCCAGTCCTGCTGTCGACTGGTTCCACAATTACTGCTGGCAAAGGTTTCCGATCAGCGAACAGTCTCTCCATTCATAGATAGGGGATGTGAGCCTCACCCTGGATCCAGGCATGGAGTTGAGCTCCTTGTGCCGCCCTATAATACAATTCGAATTCCGGCATTCCGAGACCCCACAAATGGTACGGAAGTGTGAGTACCCCCCACTCTACCCTAGTATGCTTACCTGCCTAAGCCAGTTTTAACATGGATTGCCTAAGCCTGTGAAAAAAAGGTGCGCTGTAGCACCAAGGGAATGTTCGTGAAAAGGAATAGGAGTCTAGGCAAGTCTACCATTTTCATAATGGAAATACGCCCCATTAAGGACGGTGGGAGACGGCACCACAGCTCCACATCGTCCTCCAGTCTAGCAATGGCCGTGCCATAATTTTCTCTGAATACAATGTCAGCATTGGTATGAAGCCTGATGCCTAAATATCAAACTTAGTCCTCGGTCCATTGCAGAGGGTATTCCATAGCAAATTCTGTGGTGGCTGGTGTTAATGGAAATACCAGTGATTTTTCCCAATTAACCTTCAGCCCCGACAACGCCCCGAAGTGAACCACCTCTCTAATAATTGAGGCCAAGTTGTTTTCAGGTTCTCTCACATACAGGAGCGTATCATCAGCACAGGTTGATGCTACTATTCTATACGTCAGAAATCCGATACCCTCATTGCCATGATACTCCCGCAGGGCGCTGGCTAAAGGTTCCGCCACCAGAGCGTATAGCAGCGGGGATAGGGGACAGCCCTGCCTAGTGCCTCTAGTAATGGGAAAGGGGGCAGTAACCAGGTCCCCTATCCGCACACAGGCTGTGGGCTTATAGTATAGAGTCCCAAGCAGCTGCAAAAAAAACGCCCCAAGCCCCATTTTCGTCAGCACGTGCCTTAGAAACGTCCACTCCACCGAATCAAATGCTTTTTCCATATCTAGAAAAACAGCTACCGCTTTGTTCTCCTGGTGGACGTGCTGCATCGTGCCAAACACAGAACGAATATTATAAGTTAAGTTTCTGGATGGAATGAATCCCGCCTGTTCCGGAGCAACTAGGTTATGGGACATAAGAGCAAGTCTAGTAGCCAATATTTTAGCAAATAATTTAGTGTCCACATTGAGAAGGGAGAGTGGGCGAAACTAACTGCATTTATCCAATGCCTTACCCGGCTTGGGGATGGCAACCAGCATTGACGGGGTGTGGTGCCCGTTACACACATATCTTCGAACAGGACCACAAGGTGTGGGAGTAACTGCTCTAAAAACGTCTTATAAAAAGCAACAGTTAAGCCGTCAGTCCCCGGGGCACTACTAGCTTTCATGCTGCCCAAAGCCTCAATGATCTCATCCCTCTCTATCGGGTGCATTAGGAGTTCCCTGCGTGAATCTGGGAGAAACAGGAGTTGTATATGCTCCAAATACTCCGCACCTGCTCTTCCGTCCCTGCAGACCGGGATCTGTATAGATCTGCATAATACTGTCTGAAGCGTTCAGCCACATCCGCCTCCTCCGTCAATAGTTCTCCGATCGCCGCTTTAATTTCAGATACCTGAGTCCTACCCCGCCGTGCTTTCATTAGGCGTGCCAGAACAGACCCCGGCCTGCCTCCCTTTCCATATGAACGTGCCATAGCGTACTTTCCCAAGGGCTTCACTTCGCTGTCAGCAGCGTCATGATATTCCTCAAGGAGTGTCTTAATCTCCCTATCTAAAGCCTCATCGCCCCCAGCGAGCCGTTGCTGCTCTAGGTCTTTTAGTTTAGCTTCTAGATCAGCCAGAGTCTTCCGAATAGCCTTAGGCACCCCCGAATGCTTAGCCATTGCGATACCCCTAATGTACATTTTAAACATTTCCCAGACAGTCTGGAAACTATCTACTGAGCCAATATTAGTATCGAAAAAGGTATCAATGGCGACGGCCATTTCCTCCTTAAAGAGCGGGTCCAATAGGAAATACGGAGGGAATATCCACGTGAATGGCGGCAGGCTTTTCCTAGGGGAGTCTAAGACCAGCAACAGTGGTGAGTGGTCAGATAGCATACACGGCAATATCGTACATTGTCGTATCAGATTCATCAGTGTGAAAGATGCTATCCAATAATCAATACGTGTGTGTATGCTGTGGTACACCGAGTAGTGTGTATAACCCCCTGTCAGGACCGCGTCCCGAGGCCCCCCCCCGTACCTGTAATCTGTTCTGGACGGAAGAAGACACCGAACGACGTCCGTGGCAGCCGCCTTCCGAGCCGGCAGCCTACGCACGGCGGCACGCGGCGCAGGCATGACGTCACCACGGCGCCATGGAGACTACAATGCCCAGAGGGCCGTGCGCGAAGCATGCGCAGGTCGGGACTCGGCATAAATGGCGGCCGCCAGTTAGCAGCAGTGTCGGATATTGCCGAACGCTAGCTGCGGTTAGCTCACTCCGGGAGAAACGCGAGGTCAGCGTTTGTCTCCCTTTCGTCTCTGCTGGGCCCCGAGGAACGTTAATAGACAGCGGAGTGGCGGTCGGCCGCCCTGCTTCGTTTTTGCTCCAGAGCTTGCCAGCAGCACGACAGGGGGAACAAAACCATCGGCTGTGGCTTTGGAAAGCCCTCCTAAGCAGGCATACCCTTATGAAGTGCTAAGAGGGTTCCAAGCGGTGACGTAACCGCTGGTGCAGAAACCCCGCAGCACAAACACTTACCCTGCCGCAGCACGCGGAACTCGAGCGGCATTTTCGGCCGCTGCTTTGCACTGTGTCCTCCGTTGGTGAGCTACCAGGACGGGGGCTCTTGCGGAGGACGGTTGGTCCCTAGGGTTCGCTCAGCATTGTCGGCTGAGAGGGGTTCCGCCTGGAGTTGCTGAACGGCGAAGGGTATTGTTGACTTTACTTTATTATTCGTTATCCTGGATGTGTGTTCTTTCCTTTGATATCAATAAACCGTCTAACAGTACATTATCACATTATTGTCTTGGCATTGTGTTGGCTTTGGTTTGCTGAGTCAGGGATAACAGTCTAGGTCTTGGTCTCTGTTCCACTCTCACAAGAACTCCGCAGCCAGGCAGCGGGTGGGGCACTACACGCATTCCTAAGCGGCTGTTCTCGCTGGCGTCAGGTCGACCCCGAGGACCAAGAGGTTCACACCCCCCCTCTTTCCACTCCTCGTTCGCCACACATCACACACGTCCAAACACACCAGAACTTCCTCTAACTTTCTCGCAGCCGCCGCTGGGTTTCTAGGAGGGCCCGCTTATCTATCTAGGTCCGGGTCCCTTACCAAATTAAAGTCACCTCCCCACAGGATCTGGGTGTCCCCATATTGGCTGATAATCCTAGCAATGTCCCCAAAGAATTCAAGGCAGTCATAGTTGGGTCCGTATACATTAACGATGAGAAGGTCCAAGCCCCGACCCCGGCATTTAGATATGACATATCGGCCATCAGCATCCACTCGGAGCAACGGAAGTTTGAGTGATGACCTGGGATTAATCCAGTTCAATACCCCCCTGGCATGTGTGGTGAACCCCGCCGAGTTAATATTACCCTCCAGCCCTCTAGACCTCAGCATGGGGCTCATTCGGGGTAGGTGCATCTCTTTTAGGAGTGCCAAATCCACATTCTGTCTATTGAGGTAATTTAGGACCTGCCTAAGCTTACGGTGATCTTTGAGTCCCCTAACATTCCATGACAGAACTCGCATTCTCCCCACCCGCTCCCGGTCTTCTAGCGCATCACGTGACATTAACTACGTAGGCAAGACACATCGTGTAACAAGTGTGTTTGTGAACTAGAGTGCAGTGCACCATCTGCTTAATAAACAAACAACCTCCAGTACAACCCCTCATGATAAACCTCCCCCTACCACCCTCCTTGCCCCACTCACAGCAGACCTCCCCCAACATGGCCGCATGAATTCCATTCCGACTCCCCCTCCTCCCCATACCCCCCAGACCTTAACCCCCGAGAGAGAGAGAGAGAGCAACAACAGTGCCAGGCACACGTGAGCCGAGGTAGCCCCTCGTGCCTAACTTCAACAAATACCAAAAGCAATCATAACCAGCCCTAGCTCCCTCGTGTCATCGTAACCATATTCCCAGGGCTCTGTGCGCTCTCTCCACCACAAACATTGCAGAGAAGACATCGTCTCCCAACAATGTCACCAGCAGTTTCTCGACGAACTGTTCCATATTTCCTGTGGCCGTCGTTTTCGGAAGGCCAACAAGTCACTAGTTGCAGCGCCGGGAACGCGCTTCAATGTCTTCCGTCTTGTCTTGCAGGACACGTAGAACCTTTCCCAGCTGCTTATGTTCAGAGTCAAGAGTGGTGTGGGCCTCTTCAACTTCCGTTAGGCGTCTTTCGGCCATATCTAGCCGTTCCGCGTGCTTATCAACGTGTTCTGCAATTCTATCCATCCTGTATATTAGGGCGTCCATTTTTGTGCCCAGGGATGTGATGCCACTCTGAAGGGACTTCTCCATTGACTTTAGGATGCTGCGTATGTCTGATTCGGTATCCTCTTGTGCTGGTGGTGGCATCTTAGCGCCCCCATCTGTGGCAGGATCTTGAGGCTTGGATCGCTTCTGGTCAAAGGCCTGCTTTGTCTGGGTCTTATCTCCCTTGCCGATGGTTAGGGGAGTGCCTGCTCCCGCTGGCAACACACAGTCACACACGCTCCCCGGCCTGGTAATTGGGTGAGATCCTATTCGGGACCGCCTAGCCAAATCCACTGCTATGACCAACCATGTCCCGCAGCCCCGCTTTCTGAGGAACTCGCTTCTCTGCCCCAACAGAGTCCTGCTATACTCCTAGGGCACAATGGTCAACGGGGCACTCCGCCCGCAGACTCCCAGCAGGGACGGCACCAAAGATATGAATTTTAATCCAATGTCCCAGCACAAACTCATGAAACCTGCCACAGGCCTCACTCGGTCAGCGCCATGACTGCGCAGGTTATCCAGCGTGTGCGCAGGCAGAAGGCCCCCACTAGCTGCACAGCCGAGCCCCAGGGGGTGCAGGGGTGATTCTGTCCATGCGTGTCCCCTTTTATCTGTTCTCTGACTCAGGCTGCCCACCTAGCCACCGCCGCTACAGCAAGTCAGTTTGGGGCAATTAGAGTGGGCCCCAGCCTCCGATGTTTGTGCGAGCAGCCCAGCAGGGGGGGGCGAGATCAGCCGCTTCCTCAACCCGGTCCAAGCGACGTTATTCAGGGCCCGGGCGATGTCGCAGGGGGTCCAACGCCACTTAACACGGCTAGGCCTCTCGGTGTCCTTCGCTCCCAGCAACACCTCCGGCCAGCTCTCAGGATCACAACCAGGTCCCCCGAAAGCTCCACAGACCACCGGGGCACCACCGCTAGCAGTCAGCACAATCGGTGTCCCCGCAGGTCACAACGCGGCGATGTTCCGCTCAGACTCCGCTCAAAGTCTGAGGCCATTCAGCAGGCTCCTGAACCCCGTAATGCCACAAAAATGTGCAGTTTCCTGGGAATGGTGACCTACTGTGGCAGGTTCATCCCTAACCTAGCTAACCTAGCTTGATTGCAGAGCCACCCAGGGCCCTGGCGTGAGGAGATGCTCAGTGGGTCTGGGTGCCCAAGGAAGACTTGCCCCAAAAGATAAATTCAGCACTACTGAGTAAGGCCACAATGGCTTATTTTGAACCTAAGCAAAAGTCTGAGCTCCTTGTAGATGCCAGCTCGGTGGGACTGGACATGATACTGACACTATAGGTGGATCCAGCAAGTTGGGCCCTCCTGGTATTCTCAAGCAAGGTCCTCACCACAATGGAGTCAAGGCACACCCAGATCGAGTGTGAAGCTCTATCCATCAAATGGCCGCATGGATATTTTCATTTATACCTGTGTGGACGACCTTTCTAGGTAATAACAGACCACCAACCACTGGCACACCTTTTCAAAGGCTCTACACCTCCTCCTGCTCCCAGAATTGAGCGATGGGTGATATAATTGCATCAAAATTAATTTGAAGTGGTCTACAGGCAAGGGTCCCGGAAACTGGCTGATTTCCTCTCTAGGAACATGCCAGTGGCAGATGAAACAATGAGACCTGATGAAGGGTCAAACGAGGAATGCATGAGGTTGGTGACACAAGGGGCATGCCCAAGGGCTCTGAGTCTCCAGGAAATCAATCAGGAAACAAACAGATACCATGCTGATGAAGGTTGTGGAAACTATAAAATTGGGACCTGGATTCTGTTTCTTCAAGATGCGAACCAGTGGGGTGGCCCGTACAAAGAATGTCTGACAGCTGTGGAGAGTTAGACACAAACTCTACTCTATCTCCAAGTCTTTGGTGCTGAGAGGATGCTGCATAGTGTTCCGGCAGAACTGGTCAATCACGTGACTGAGCTGTGGCACAGAAGACATCAAGGGGCAGTCAAGACCAAAAGATGTCTCAAGGAGAAGGTCTAGTTCCCGTGCCTGGAATCAGTGGTGGATGAGCTGATTCAAATGTGCGAGTCGTGCCAGATAACTAGCAGTCATGAAGCCCCAGTGATCACAGAAGAGAGGCGCAACACTCCCTGGAAGAAAGTCAGTCTGGATTTTGGCAGTTTTCCGGATGGGCGCTTACAAATGGTACTGGCGAATAGCAATACCAAGTACCCTTTTGTGGAACTGGTGGAGTCTAATGCTTTCCACAATGTAAGCCCGCTCTCAACAAGGTCCTAGCACTGTTTGGACTTCCAGAGGAGATCAGAAAGGACAACAGCCCACCGTTTCAAGAAACCGAATTCATGGAGCTGATGCCGCATTTTTCTTTTTGGATCAAATTTATATTTATTTTCATTTAGACAAGACAATGCAACCTTTGGACAATTACAACACAAAATGCGTCTGTCGCCCCACGTTTCCGATCTAGCATCAGGAGGCTGATCCCTGGGGATAAGTGTCATGTGTCCGTGTATGCTGGTGAGGGTAAGACCCTGCAAAACAATGCATATTGGAGCCCTTGTAGCAAACCCCCCTTCTAAATCCTCCCTAACCCCAACGGCCCCCTTCCTTGAACTGCCCCCCTCCCCCTTTCCCACCCCCTCGGGTGTGTTCCGCTGTGCAGCCGCATGGCGTTCGAATGGACCCCTTTCATACCCTTTGTTTCTCGTCTCCCGGTGTTTTGTGGAACTCATCTACCAGTTTGAGGACTCTGAGATATTTTGGGCAGGTAAGCTTGTGAAATTCGTGGGACAACATGGAGACCAGAGGTGACCAAATTTCTCTAAAGGTGTCCGCAGTTTGTGTAAGAGAAGCTTGTATGCGTTCCATCCCCATTATATACCATAGCCGATGGAGCCAACCTATGTGTGTGGGCTTCTGTGAAGTGCCCCAAAGTGAGAGGATGTGTTGTGTCGCTGCCCCCATCGCCAACCCCATTTGCCTCCCCCGTAGGGACTTAAGTGGGAAGGTGAGTTTGTTAGGTAGGCCCAGGATCGCATACGCGGGGAAGCGGGGAATCTCTGTCTCAAAATACCCGTCTATATCTCGGAGGACCTCCTCCCAGTATTCCTGCACCCCTGGGCATTCCCATAACAGGTGGAGCATGGTCCCTATATGTCCGCATCCCCTCCAGCGGATGTATGACGTTACAACGCATACTTTTACCACGCATACCTTTACAACGCGGTTTTTACCACACATACCATTACAACGCATAGCGCTTAGAGGTGCTGGATAGTGGTAAGTATAATTTTCTATTCCAACTCCAGTCCCCGTGGACACTAGGGAAGGTGTTGGATAGAAAATTAAACTTATTCCCTATCCTAGAGCGCCCCCCAGCGCAATGCGTTGTAATGGTATGCGTGGTAATACCTGCGTTGTAATGGTAGTGCGTTGTAAACATTTTGTTGTAAACGTTGCATACGCCTCCAGCACATGGGATCACGACTAGGATTGCTCTGGTGTATCCTCTCTGGGGTCAAGTGCCAATAATATGCCACCTTGACCGCTGATTCCCGACTGGCCACGTTGCGAGCTGTGTGGTGCGCCTGGTAGAAGATGTCCTGCCATTCCTTGTCCGAGAGCGCGCGTCCTAGCTCCGGTTCCCATCGTTTCTGCCCCGCCGATCTAGTCACTGGCGGGGTGTTAGGAGAAGGGCCAACTTCCACGGGAGCGAAGAAGAATCCCTCCACCTCCAGGACACAGAAGCAAGAATGCGATATAAAAATATAAAACACTCCTGTCTACTAAAAGTATGAGGGAATTTACCCAAGGAGTGTCCACCACTCTCCTCATACGAGGGGTAACGAATAACAGAAGGCGTCTCAGGGGATGGTCCAGGCTAGGAAACAAAAGCAAGTTATAAACAGTAACACTCCCAACTGTTAGTCTGCTTAAACATAGAAAAACATTGACATGTGTGATTAATTATGGATCTTACCCCAACTGTAGGTCGGGCGAGCTTCATCGATGAGTTCAGGTAACAGGGAGGGGGTCAAAAGAACTCACGAAGGACTCAACACACCTCAGACGCAAACAAATAGCATAAAGGAAGGTGAGGTGAACCGACCAGCTGCATGAAGGGGGAGCAAGTGCAGCGGAGCAGTACAACCATACACCAAACACAACCAAACAAATAATGAAAAGGAGTGAGGGGCACCGACCGGCTGCACAGGGGGCAAGTACAGCGGAGCAGTACCAACTCAGGAGGTGAGACACCCGGCCCCAAGTATGACAGGGCGGAGCGCTCACTCTCAATAGGAATGACCCAAAAGAATAGTACAAGCACAGGAAGTAATGCAGCCACCAAGAAAGTCGGGAATGAAAGCAGTGAACTGCCGATGCCCGCAAAATGCGTGAGCGTTGGTAGGGGCGTCGCGTTCACCGGTATTTCGAAGCGGCGAAGAAATGCCGAGGACCGGCAGGCAAACACACACCACTCTAAGGGCAGGAAATCAAAGGGACAAGTGGCAGCAACCAAGAAAATAGCGTAAATCCTCAAGAACCCAACAGAGAGTCCTCAAGACGCCAGCAAAGCACACGAGCAGGAACCAGGAAGTGGAGAGGGGGCGTGGTCACGAAGGAGTAAGCCAAGCAACGACGGTAGTTCGCTGCTCCTCCTTATTCCCCTTAGGGAAGGTCTATAAAGTACAGGCTCACAAGATAAGGGGCCACTATAAAGTGTTAGACCACATCAATCACACAAGTCAAGGCTGTTAATTCCTAACACGGGGGGGGGTCAACAGCTTATGCAATTCCGTGATCGCTCGCTTATCTGTGGATTTGGCCAAGAGCCACTTCTCGTATGGCTTAAGAAAGCGGCCCACATGTGGGATTGTATCTTTATGGGTAAGCCAGTGTCGTAGCTGAAAGTATTGGAAGTTTTGCAGCTTATCAATGGTGTACCCATCTAGTATAGCCTCCAGTGTTTTAAAGCCCTGCAGATCAAACAAGTGTCCGGCCGAGTTACACTCCGTCCGTCGCCATTGCTGGAAGGAACCGGGAACCATTCCCGGCGGGAACGCCGGGTTGTCAAATAGAGGCGTCATCGGCGACGGAAAGGACGTAAGGTCTCTAGCTACCGCCACCGCGTCCCAAACCTGGAGGAGTGTCCTGGTGATGGGGGATTTTTTGATGTATGCCGGTCTATCTGGACGCCCCAGGAATGGGATTCTCCAGAGCGGCATCCCCGCCATGGCCCTGTCCTGAAACAGCCAGCGCTTCTCCGAAGTCGGCCTGGACCATTCTAAGAGGTATCGCAGCTGTGTTGCCTGGAAGTATCGCTGCAGGTCAGGTACACCCAGCCCTCCCTCCGCGGGAACCCGCGTGATCAGGTCACGTCGCATCCTAGGACGTTTACCGGCCCAGATGTATTGCTGTATTGTGTCTTGCAGTTTTTTAATCATACCTATAGGAGGGGTGACCGGGATGGTCTGAAAGAGGTATAGCACTTTTGGCAGAAGGGACATTTTGACAGCAGCAACCCGGCCCAGCCATGAGAGCGGCTGCTGCCGCCATCTCAGAATATCCCCTCGGATGTGCGTGAGAAGCTTGGCGTAGTTCAGTTCAACTGTCTGAGCTGTTGTGGGCGTCAGTTTAATCCCCAAGTATGGGAGCGCCATTTGTGTGGACAGTCCTCCCAGTTGTAGCGAGCCTCTACTGGCCTGACGGGTGTTACACCCCAGAGGCAGAATCACTGATTTCCCGATATTCATTTTGAAGCCCGATACCCTCCCGAACCGCTCCATTTCCTCTAAAAATGCTGGTATCGAGACCCTAGGGTTGTCTACGGCGACCAGAATGTCGTCCCCATATAGGCTTATAGTTTGTTCTTCGCCCCCAAAGGTAATACCTTTGATGGCCTGGTTGTCTCGTACGCGCTGGGCGAAAGGTTCGATATAGAGGGCGAATAGCAGCAGCCCTGCCTCGTGCCCCGTTGGATGGCAAATGGCTTGGAGCTCGTCCCGTTCACCTTGATCGTTGCTTGGGGCGACGCGTAGCAGCTCGCCACCCAGGCCCTAAATCTGTCACCCACACCAAATCTCGCCAACGTCTTGTCTAGGTGGATCCAGTCCACCCCGTCGAACGCTTTTTCGGCGTCGACTGACAGAAGGGCCGCGTCCGTAGCGTTATAGTGTGCTTTATCAATCGCGTGTAGCAGGCGTTTGGTGTTATCTGCGCATTGACGGGAAGGTATAAAGCCCGCCTGGTCCGGCTCTATTATACCTGGGAGACAAGGGTCCAGCCTCGCGGCTAGAATCCCTGTGAAGAGCTTTAAGTCGAGATTGAGGAGTGAGATCAGCCGGTAAGCCGCGCACTGAGACGCGTCCTTGCACGGCTTCGGCAGGACTATAATGTCTGCCTCCAGCATCTCTTGCGGGATTGATCCTGGGCCTTGAAAAGAGTTGAACAGTTTCGTCAGTACGGGGGCTAGGAGGGGGCAGAAGGATTTATAAAAGCCCGCGAAAAATCCGTCCGGGCCTGGCGCTTTAAGCAGTTTGAGACGTGTAATAGCTGAGATCACTTCTTCCAATCGTATGGGGGCATCCAGAGCCAGGGCGTTTGCCTCATTAAGGGCTGTTACCTTAGCTTCGTCTAGATATGCTGTTCCCGCCCCAGCATCCGAAGCCGGATCAGCCTTATAAAGTTTGGCATAGAATGTCCTGAATGCCTCCGCAATGTGGTCGTCTTCCCGGAGCTCCCCACCACCTTCCTTGTGAATGAATGGGATCTTAGACCTGACGATTTTCGCTTTAAGTTTATTGGCCAGCAGGCGGCCCGTCTTATCCCCCCCCACGTAGTACGTGAGCTTGAGGCGCAATGCAGCATATTCCGCTCGATCAAGATCGAGGCTCGCGAGCTGCGCTCTGGCCGCCTTCAACTTGCGCCAGATCCTAGGGGCCCCCGTCCGGCTGTGCACCCGCTCCAACTCCAGCACCTGTGCTGTCAGCTCCTGACGTCGTTCCTTCCGTTCCCTATTGTCCGCAGCCGAGATCGCTATTAGCTTCCCTCTGATGACCGCCTTGAGTGCCCCCCAGACTGCTGTCATGACCACCTCCCCCGTGTCGTTCTGGCTTAAATAATCCGCGATGCTCTGGGAAAGTTGCTGATTGACCCCTTTGCGGGAAAGCAGATTCTCCCTGAGGCGCCATTTACCCTTATATGATTGCATACGCGGGACCTGTAAGCGCATTACTACTGCATCGTGGTCTCACAGAGCCGCCGGGGCAACCTCCATATCCTGTACCATGGGGCCAGTTCCGCAGAGCCAAGAAAGTGATTTATTCTGGCATATGTACGGTGCACATGTGAGTAAAAGGTGTACCCCGGGGCTGTGTGGTGGATCTCCCTCCATGTGTCCAGGAACCCCCTACTGGCGAGCCAGCGCTTCCCCTCAGTAGAGAGAGCTCCTGAATCACCGAACCTCCGACCCGATCGATCCCTCTCATTGTCCATAACCAGGTTTATGTCCTCGCCTATCAGTGTGTGCCTCGAGCTTGTACTCATGACCTCCGATAGTGCCCCTGTAAGAAATGTCTCCTGTTTGGTGTTGGGAGCATAAATGGACCGCACCGTGATCGACAGGTTCCCGATGAAAACAATGTGGGCTAATAGCCTGCCTTTAATTTCTGCCACTTTGTCCCCCACCCGGACTTTGAAATGTCTAGCGAAAAGAAGGGCCACCCCTGCTTTTTTCCCCACGGTGGAGGAATAAAACTGAGTCGTGAAAGCCCTGGACTTCATGCGATGCCAGTCTTTGGCCAGCAAGTGCGTCTCCTGGAGAAGGCACACGGCCGCCCCGGAGTTCTCCAAATAGGAGAGTACTGCCCTTCTCTTGATTGGGTTATTGAGCCCTTTAACATTTAGGGTAAGAACCTGAATAGACTTGTCTGCCATGAGGAGGTATGTACCTTATCTCTCTCTGCCGCTGTCCTGTTCCGAAGCCGCCCCACACTCCTGATCTCGCTGCCTGAGTAAATTGAACACACCGGATCCCACCCCCTGACTCCCTCCCCCCTCCCGCTCCCACCCCCCTTCCTTCCCACCCCAACCCCAACCGTGAAACCCCAACTGATGAACATTGTCCCAGGCCTTTCACAACCTAGTTCAGACCCATGGAGAAAGTCAGTAATGGGATACGTGGCAACGGCAACCTTCGCAGCCCACCGTCAGCCCCTAGTAGGCCCTATGCAAAAGTGGAGCTATGAAAAGAAGAATCCCCTCCCCTTGTACTTGGTTCAAAGAGAAGTCTCACTCCGGAGCCGCAGTGTCTTTGGATACTTCTTGGATGGCAGCCGCCTGCTCCTGCGCTACCGTGGCGGGGTCCGGCTTACGGGCCCCCCTGGACGGCCACCCGCGTTTAACTCGTTGCCATCCGCTTGTTAGGACACAAACCAGCGCCCCGCAGCAAGCTACAGTATAGTTCCGATCACAGAACTGCAATACCCAGGAAAACCCCCGCCTAGGACTACAGTACCCAGCGGGCAAAGCGAGGAGCATGCGCAGATCAAGACCCCGGAAGCCAGCAGACGGCGTCGGATATTCGGGTTTACAGTCGGAAGACCACATCGCCGAGGCTACGAAGGAAGGTGAGCCTTGGAAACTGGTTAGGGTTTTGAACGCCGACGACACTCTAGCTGAGACCACGTCAGAGTCTCAGGACCTGTTGGTGGTGTTTCAGTCGTTGAGAGCCACTGTCCCCGCTCGAGGGTTATCGGGCGCCAGGGATTCCGTCCCTCTTTGTACTTTGGCAGTCCCCGCTCGAGGGTTATCGGGCGTAAGGGACTCCGTCCCTCATTGTACTTTGGCAGTCCCCGCTCGAGGGTTATCGGGCGCCAGGGACTCCGTCCCTCTTTGTACTTTGGCAGTCCCTGCTCGAGGGTTATCGAGCGCGAGGGACTTCGACCCTCTATTGCACCTTGCCAGTCCCCGCTCGAGGGTTCTCGAGTGAGAAGGAAAAGACCCCACGTTGAACTGGGCCAGTCCCGTTCGAGGGTTGTCGAACGTGAGGGACTACAAATCATCAACGCTGGATCACCAGGCCTGCTTGCAAGGGCTGCTCCAGAGTGACCAGTTCGTCCCGTGTTTTGCCCTCCGTTGGATAGTGTCGGGACCGACACCACTGCGGAGGACGAATTGAGGAGTACCGACCCTACCTTACTAATAACTCAAGTGGCATTGTCGGCCACTGCTTTGCACAGTGTCCTCTGTTGGGGAATGCCGGGACCGGCATTCGTGCAGAGGACGGTTGGACCGAACATCCTTTCTCCTACACAGGGTGACTATTCACTGTATCGTTTGGTATGCTGTTTTCCATCTAGCAGTACAGTGCAATATTAAAGCTGGTTATCCTAACACTCCTGGTCTGTTCGCTATTGTGGTTCTAACCAGTGTGGTCGAGTGGGGTGTGCGTGTTTACCCAATCCCGAGGTAGTAAAGGATTACACCGCTGCTGGCGGCTCAGGCGACCTGTCCTGTGATGGGTCAATCAGGCCGGAACTGCCTGCAAGGTCTCCCTCCAGATCTATTCCTAGAAGAGTACATGTGTCTTCCAAGTAACGGAGCTGCTGCAAAACCCCATTCCACTTGAAGACCAGGCGAAAGAGTACGGAATCTCCTTTTCCTGCAGGAACGCCGTGGCAACTTTGAAGGACCTCCTTTTCTGAAGGGTGATCGCTGAGAGATCTTGAAACAAGGCCACTGGCCGTCCTTGGTAATGGAGTGGCTGCCTCAGGCGCGCTGCCTTCATGATGCGTTCCTTCAATGGGAAGTCGGGGAGAAACGCCAAGATGTCGGGGGGGGGAGCGGAAGCCCGGCGATCTAGGCCCACCCTGTGAGCCCTGTCAATGCGAATGTAAAAGTCCTCATTTTCCCGCAAGACTTCTCTGAAGAGGCCCTGTAAGTATCCATTGATATCTTCCCCCTCCGATTTGGATGGCACTCCACGGACTCTTATGTTGTTGCGCCGAGCGCGGTTTTCAAGATCCTCCGCGTGGGCCTGCAAGTCCAGTTGCTGTTCCTGCAATCTAAGCACCTCCTGTTGCAAGTGAGCCACCTCCTCACAGCGTGATTGCTCCGTGTCCTCTACCGCTGCTACTCTCTCTCCCAGACCGTCCACCTCTCGCCGCAGTTCCCGCTGTTCACCGGCCATATCCTGCTTCAAAGTCTGGAAGTCTTCACGCAGCGAATTGAAGAGGGACTCCATGAAGGCTTTGGTGATTGGTGTACCCCCGTCGTCGTGTTCCGTGGGGCTCTTAGCTGCCGCTGCCGCTCCTGACGGGCTCTTCTCCCCTTTGGCGGGTCCCTTCATCAGCATCTCAGGTATGGTGCGGCCCGCCCGCCTCTGGGCCCCGACATGGCGGAGTGTGAGATGGTGGCCACTAGATACGTTGGAGTGTGGCAGGCGTTCGAGATGGACACTGCCGCCATCCCAGGCAAGGTGCACCCAGAGAGCACCGACCCCTGCTGCCTCCGGGTCACTGTGGTTGCGTGTTCCTCCCCCCGAAGGACGTGTTCACCAGCAGCCGCGGTAATTCGGCCAGCCGCCCCCCGGCGTCACCTCACCTCCTCTCCGCTGTGGCTGAGGGCCAAATGTCCGTCTCCAGTCCAGAGCTCTGTTGTACTCCGTTCTGTTTCCTCTGGCCCCTAGAGTCTCGGGCTCGTACTGATAGGGGGCCGGTTGTCGGTCTGGGGGCCGCAGCTGTCTGCCTCCCGAAGTGACGGGCCTCCGCGTGTTTACGCCCAAGCAAGGCGGCTCCCCCGCAGCATTTCTCCAGGTCTGGGTGGGGTACGCAGCGGGCTTTGTTCGCGACCTGGGGGTCCCAGGCCGGCCCCGGCGTTACTCCACCCCAGCGCTCTCCCAGCGGCCCGGGTCCGCTGGGCTAGGCACCGGCTCCGGCCCACCACCACCGGTCCAGCTGCTGTGCTTGTCCGGCCTCCTCACCTGCCCCCAGGTCGTCTGCACCGGACGAGGTGCTGTGAGGGCCCCTATCCCCTTCCCGGGGGTTCCCTCCGACCAGATGCCTCGGTCACTGTGCCTCCGCAGGGGTAGGCCCCAGAGCGGGGCCCTCGATTTTGGTCACCATGCTCCTGGCCGGCTGTGGCTGTGCGTGCCCGGCCTCCCCCTTGTCTCCAGGCCGTTTGAGCTGCACGTGGCGCTGTGAGGGGCCTGTCTGCCTCTCGGGGGTTTCCTCCGGTCAGGTGCTTTGGTCGTGGCGCCTCGCAGGGGCCGACCCCGAAGCCGGGGCCTCAATTTTGGCGCTCCCGTGAGTCACCACCCTCCGGGCCGGCTGTGGCTGTGCATGTCCGGCCTCCTCCCCTGCCTTCAGACAATCCGACCTGCACGTGGCGCTGTGAGGGGCCTGTCTGCCTCTCGGGGGTTCCCCCCAGTCAGGTGCTGTGGTCGCTGCGTGTCCGCATGGGCAGGCCCAAAAGCCGGGGCCTCGATTTTGGCGCCCCCGGGAGCCGCTATCCCTGGGTCGGCTGCGTGTCCCCCACGCCTACCTCTGCCTGGTGGAATGCGGGTGCCGTCTCTCGGTGTCTCTACTGCTCCGGCTTCTCACCGCTGCTCTGCCCCGAGACCCGTCCTCTCGCAGGGCCTGGGCACTGCTTCTCCAATGGCGTGGTGTTCAGCGGCCGCCAGCTGAAGCGGGGGACTGCCACCCTGGGGGAAACACTCCGTCAGGTAGCAGACGCCAGCCCCTGGTGATGTGAGGGTGACCGCTGTGGCCCCTGGTGCTTGGGCTGTAAGGGGCTGCTATCGGGGAAGGGATTCGTGCTGATTTGGGCCGGGAACCAGGGCTAGTCTCTGGAGCTTCACAGACGCACGTCTGCTCCGGTCGCCATCTTGGCCACGCCCCCTGATGCCGCATTTTGAGATAAAACACTGACGCATCACTCCCCAGTCCTCAAGTGCAAATGGGAATGTGGTACGATTTATGCGGACCTTGAACAAGGCTCTGAGAATTGCTGTCCATGAAGGGTCCAGTCCTGAGATGGCCCTCGCCAATTTCCTAAGAAAATAAAGGGGCACTCCCCACTGCACCACTAAATGCTTGTCATGGGTGATGATGATGAAAGGACATCAGCGGGATACCATTCCTGCACACCCTGACTGGTACCCGCCAGACTATGACCCTGATGGCACTCCGGGACGGAGGAAGAGCAATAATGACAAAGCGAGCCGGCAGAGGAGCCCATGTGAGTGATTTAGCCCCTGGGGACTTTGTACTTCTGAGATATCACCGTCCGGAGTGGACGTTTCACACCCCTTATGAGTCGAGAAAGTAGAAGGTGAAAACGGTGGTGAGCATGATGGTGAAAGTGAGACGGGGCGACGAAACAGTGACCATGAATGTTTTGTGGTTCAAGAAGGTGGATGCCGCTACCAGGAGGAATGACTTGGCGGGTGGCGATCTGAGTGAAGGCTGCGGAGACAGGGAAGCTGAGGAGAACTGCTTTAGTCCACCAAGAAGGGAGCAAGTGATAGAACAAGAGGGAACTGGAGGTCATCTGTCAAATGACGGCAGCGATGTCATGAGGTCTTGAGAAGCCAATGGTAGAATCTGCATCCTAATCCTCAACCAAACCAGAGGCTGAAAGATTCTGTGTGGTTGGGGTCGTTTGAGCCACGAGAAGGCAGCAGCATGCGAGACACTGTTTTTGCGAGCTCTGTTTCACTAAACAAGGCTTTCTTAAAATGGCATACGTTTTATGGAACAGAATGAGGTGTAATCATAATAATTATGACTTTCCTGAACCAACGCGGAAGTTTAAATTTTGGCCTTGTAATAGACCTGGTTGTTGGGTTTTAACACAGCATTGTGAAAAGTAATTAACGTTTGACTTAATAAATGTCAGATGCCTGATTCTGCTCTTTAGGCTAAAGAAATGGGCACATTTAATATTTAAAATCATGGGAAGCAGTTGGAGCAGGCTGCGATATTCATGAGCGAATGACTGCTCGTTAATATCTGTCGGCGGAAGAAGTTCCAAACTACTTTAACTTTTAACAAGACATGAACAAATGGCAGGTTTTGTCCTCTGAAAAAGGTGGCAATCCTACTGGGAATCTTTGTTCTTTTACGTGAGAAAGTACAGTGCATCAAGTGGGCTGGAGCTTCAATTGTAACCAGCACTAAAGTGCTTGTCTGCTACTGAATCTAGAAAATAGAATTGACAAACGTCAGTAAAAATACCAAGCTCTTACCTTAATGTTTATTCGAAATTAACATTTCCACTTACTGTATTGGTTTGCCGGGCTAAACCACATCGGATTTCATTGACAAACTTTGTTCAGTGATGTACAACAATAATCATCCCACATGCCAACATGAGACCTTTATTGACACCTAACTAAACTACGGAGGAGTGAAATTAGGGAACTGCTGTGTGTAAGCTAATGACGACTGTGGGAGACTGGGTGTGTGCCCGCCACCACGGATGGGGCCTCTTCTGGGGTCAAAGGTCAGCTGGCCACAGGCCTTGCCCTCCTTTAATCACTGGTCCCTCTCATCTCCACTCTCAAACTTGGATTAGTAGTTAGGTCAATTCCATCTAACCCATCACCTCTTGCGCGTTCTAGGCTATTATTTCAGAGCGCCACAGTGCTGCAAAGATTTCTAGTTCTCCTGTGTTGGGTATTGTAGTGACCGAGGTATTTTCAACGATTGAACTAATTATGACCGTTGCCCATCACCATTTCAGTATATTTTACTGTTATTTGGATATATGCGATTATAAAGCAGGACTTGTCAATGCTCTTTCTGTTTCCGACTTTATCTCACTTAATGGCAGGGCTTGCCAATTTGCTTTGGCATGATCTTATGCCTCCCTGTATGCCGCTTTTGCTCTTTTTCGGGCGTAAGGCCTATGCTCGAGTGACTCCATGTTCTAAGCTGTCGCTATTCTTCGAACCTCTTTGGGTGAGAGGTTATGTTTTAATTCCTACTTGTTGTTCACTTCTTCTAAACTAGAGAGGACCGGTTCTTATCGGAGGAATGTGCTCACTTTGCGCCGGAGTCATAGCAATCCCCTGGCCATCTTTTGTCGTGCTCTTGGTACAAGGTGGTACAGGAATCTGGTGGGAAAGGTAGGTGGAGCTTTCTAGAAGCTTCGATGGAGGGTTGCATTCTATATTATAGAAAGAGGCCCGAGAGGGAGAGCGAGTTGCGAGGAGCGAGTTGCAGAGAGTCAGTGAGATCAGAGGTGCTGGTCTGGTGGTTTTGGCGGTCTGGTGATACATCACAGTGCAGACGTGCAGTCGTGACTGTGCAACAGAGAGTCCTGACCAAGCCAGAGAGCGAGAGAGACGGGCCTTTCTCTGAATACAGGATGACTAAGATCATGGTGAGGTGTTCCAATGACGCTTGTTATATGATTGCCGTTTGTCTAACTATTTCTTTCATTATCAGATTCCACATAAATGTATATGTCAGTAAATGCTATTGTGAAGAATGTGTATTGTGATGTTTAGTTATTTCTTTCTTTTGCCATTTCACCATTGTGTAATAAAGAAACCCCAGAGCATATAATTTGTTTGTATTCCTTGTGAGTAAAGGTTGGGCCCCTTTTTTACCAAGTGCTCAGGGAGGGATGGGTAAGTTCCCCTCCAATGGGTAGTTGTTGATACGGGAGGGAAATTGGCTCCCAGCTGGAAGTCCAAATTCTAAGTGGAGGTATGTGTCCGTTCGCCAGAAGGCGTTGTTTGTACTGAGGTGTGTTGTCACGCAGTGGCGCGTTTTTTCACCGGGAGGTGCTGTTGTCGCGCAGTGGCGCGTTGTTTCACCGGAAGGTGTTGTTCGCACAGTGGTGCGTTGTTTTGTTCTCTGGAAGGCGTTGTTCGTACTGAGGTGCGTTGTCGCGCAGTGGCGCGTTGTTTCACTGGAAGGTGTTGTCGCACAGTGGTGCGTTGTGTTGCTCCACATACCCTCCTCACTATGGCTATAGTCTTGCAGTATTTCGAGTTTTTAGTGTTATTCCTTTCTCAGGTAGGTATTCTAAAAGTGTGGTGTTTTCATGAGTCCTGAGAGGGGCTGTGGTAAGTAATGGCCTGGTAACTGACAGAGGCACCAAAAATAGGAAAAAAACAAGTCATTACAGGTATAAATAGTTTTCTCAAGCCTCTTTTTATTACTTCTTTGAAATGGCTCAATTGCAGTACAGCGCTTGTCAAGAGAGAAACAAAACTACACTTCGGGCTCTTTCCTGGAAAGCTATGTTGTTTGATTATCGTTGGCACATTTTTTTTTCATTTGCATGAAGGCTTTTAAGATTGTTGTGCAGTTTGGAGATCGGGAGACACTGAGAAATTGTGCAAACAGAACCAACTGGCCAGGATAGATTAGTCCTTTTAATTAAGGATAGAAACTATGTTGATACCGTCCGTGGCGCTTAACAGGAACCCCGGGGGAAACTCCTGCTGACTATTTATTAAATGTTTTGCAGTGGAATAATCCATGTTGTATGTGTTTTTGAAAAAAAGACGGGGATTTCCACTATTTCATATAAGAGCAAATTGAAACTAGCAGTCGCTAAAAGAAAGTGAATGCGTACTATATATATATATATATATATATATATATATATATATATATATATATATATATGTGTATATATATATCCATATATTTATGGGAATATATATATAATATGCATATATATATATCTCTCTCTCTATATATATATATATATATATATATATATATATATATATAGAGATAGATATATATACATGTATTTACAAATATATATCAATAAATATGTAGGCATACATAAATATTTACACATATATATGCAAATAAATATATATATATATGCATACATATATGTGTACATACATATGTATGTGTATATATATATATATGCATATATTAGTGCATATTTATATATATATATATGCATACATATACATATATATGCATATATTTATATATATACACATAGATCTGTGCTTATATATATATTTCCAAATATAAATGCATACATATATATGCATAGAAAAATGTATACACCCATATATGTATATATATATATATATATACATATATATGTATATATATATATATATATATATATATATATATATATATATACATCAAAAACATACACTGATAAATACAAAACTAAAAAACAATACCATTTACACCTCACATTGCTTTAACTTTAACAAAGGCGAGACCTATTGCATTTCCAATGCTTGTTTTACTTTATTGTTCTAATCACCTTTCGACAGTTAGGGGCTCAATGGAAACACGAACCAGTTTATTGTGAATTGAGTGAAGCTGTGAACGGTATCAGTGTTACTAATACAAAGAACTATCATTTTACAAGACGTTATGGCAGCCAATTCGCCGAGCAGTACGCCAATATTTTACTAAAAAAGTATAAAGGAGGGTACGCTCCATTAATATATCATTTCATGTGCTTGTCTTACTATATAGTTCGAAGAATTATAAAAAAAAATATTATAAAAAAAAATAAAAAATAAGAAATATTATCGACAGTTGTATTGTGAATGAATAATGCAATCGCCTCAATATCTATTCTTAGATTAAAGAAAAAGGCGGTTGTAGATAACTACGATTTGTTTTGGAATCACTCATTTAAAGATGGCCGCTGCGTATTTTGTAACCTCTCGCTCTTTCTTTTTTCTTGTCTTATTTCTATGTCGATGGAGTGTTAGCGGTTGCGGCAGCCGCTCCATGGCCGCCATTGGTTGGACGGAGTCTGGGAGGCAGTCTAGGAAGCGGAACATGTCCGAGAGCGGGGCGGCTCTGGCGGGAAACAGCGAGATGCCGGGCAAGAAACAGAAGCTAAGCAGCGATGAAAATAGCAACCCCGACCTCTCCGGGGACGACAATGTGAGTAACGCCGGCAAGGGCTGCATCTTTAATACATAAAGAACGGAGAATGCAGCCGGGTTACTTTAACTGACGTACACATTTTGCATAGTTTGGCAGAGAGGAAGGGGATTTCCAACCTGTGACTTCTTTGGAGTTTCTTTTTAACAAAACATAAATGCTCTGTGCTTTAAGGATCAATTGCTTGACCTGAAATAAGATAAGGGGCGTTTCATAGACTATATACATACATGCCAGAAAAACCTGCAAATTTACGTCTCGTGGTTTTATTTTCTATCGGATGTCGCCCGAGGTCCACACTTTAGAGGGAGACGTCTTGTCGGTGTAATTTACGCACCTGCGTTAGTTCTCTTGAGGTTCTTAGTCGTAGTTAGCTGGTCTATAAACGTCATTTTTCTGAGAAATCATGCAGCTTTTACGTGGTTCGTGCCATCCTTTTGTACACACTTTATAAGCAAAGTACGACACTAATTACCGAGGTACGGTTTAGCGGAGCTCGTGGTTGGGATGTGTAGGAATTAGTTAAATGGTCGACTTTCCAGTTGACATTTTGGAAAACCGTTTATACAGGCCTACAAATTGCTTCGAGCTATTGTTGTACTATGATGCTTGATTCAGAGAAAATAAGAAACAACTTTGTTGTTCTCCCGTCCACACCACCCCTGTGACCGAGGAAAAGTAATCAACTGTTTAGGGTTGCAGAGTTGGTGTGTGGCTTTTTTTGTACTGCATCCTGATGTTCCCTAAAGCAGCACATTTGGGAGGTTTGAGGGGACGACAGAGTACCAAAAAATCTAATTATGTAGCGCATTGTATTAATCAGCAATGTAGACATTTAAACTCACTGATATACAATTCAAGCATTATAAAAAAAGTTTTATTAAGTGATTTACGCTTTGCAGAAGGCTTTTACTAGTTAACATTGATTTTTATCTGTTCGAAATGGAGGTCTCTAGTTGGCAATGGTTTGCACCTTACTCCAAGTAGGGACCCTTCCTTCTAGTCCGGATAAGGGGGATACTCTACTGAAATAACCCCTGCTTACCCCTTTTGTAGCTTGCACGAGCAGTGAGGCTTAGCTCGGAAGCAGTGTGTAAATCAGTCACACATAACCAACAGTAATACAATAAAAAACACTACAAAAGGACACCACACCAGTTTTAGAAAAATAAGCAATATTTATCTGTGCAAACAAGACCAAAACGATAGAAAACCAACATGATAGAAAACCAACATACAGTAATCAAAAATAGGCACTTCGCAAGTATGACTTTAAAATGCAGTTCCTTAAAGGCCCGTAGCTCGGTCCGGTGCTACAGCATTGCTGAAAGCAACAGAATCAAACTGTTCCGGCGGACCGGCATTAGTGTCAGCAGCCTCGTAAACAGTATCTTTTGGTTCTGGCGACCGTGTCGATGTTGGCTGGTTGTGGCAACTATCGCGGTTGCGATGTGACCCGTAGCGGTGTGATGGGCGGTGCCCTCAACTCACAGTACTGGCAGCCATTCTGTGACAGTCGTCCAGCTGCGTCAGTAAGACCAGGGCTGAGTTGTGGGGTGAGGTGGTGCTCGCTGCGGTGCTGATAGGTCACAGTGCAAGCAACAGTGCCAGTTAATGGGAGCTGGCGTCGGTCGGCCCAGACTGCGGGGCGGGGCTGTGCGTTGTGACTTAAGAGCGGTGCTCCCAAACCACTGTGTGATCACTGGTGTCAATGTCAGCAACGTAGTCTGTGAGACCAGGGTGACGGAGTGCAGCAAAACTGCCCACTGGTCACCGTGCAAACAGCGGTGCAGCGTCATTGTGGGTGAGACCAGGGTTGTGGTGGTGCCCTCTGCAGTGCCTTCAGGACATAGAGCCTGCTGCGCTGTCGATTGTGTCTGTTGCTTTCCCCTCTATGGCGACTGAAACCCAAGGTTCGAGAGGCGGTACCCAGAATTAAGTGAAGTCTTTGCTGTCCCTGAGACTTCATGAACAGGAGGCAAGCTCTGTTTCAAGTTTTTGGAGATATCGGCGACAAGTGAAGAAAGTTCAGTCCATTTCTTTCATTGCCAAAGGCAGAAGTAGCAACTGCAGGCCAACCCAGCAAAGCAATAACAGTCTAACTGAGAACGCTATTTAACAGTTACTTATTGGTTAACGGTCTAAGCTTGAAAAAGCTTGGGATTAAATTAAGCTAGTCAGAAAGATTTTGTGCATCTCCCATTTAATTTATCTTTTTGAAAAATTAACAAGAACCTATAGTGTAATAATTGTTCAAAGTGTGTATTTGAACATTGATGGAGCTATATCTTTAATGTCAATTAATTCTTCTCTTCAGTCGTATGTTTCACTATTGTCTAAGTGAGGAGCTACTTTGGGATTTTTGGTAGAACTTGTGCTTGTGTATGTCTTTGTTTTCATTGGGGATTGTGCTAGTTTTGATTTCATGCCTTGCATACGGCAGGGGAGGGCGGAAGCAGGGGCTGAGTGTTGAGAGAGTGGGACGGGGCAGTGTGTTTGAGCTGGAGAGTCCTCCATGAGAGCCGCTGCCGCCATCTGGGGAAAGCCGTGACAGCCAGTTGGAGCGGAGAGGACAGGTAAGGAGGGAAAGCAGGGCTGAGCGCCTACAGTGAGTGTTGGTGGTGCTGACATGTTATCACTTATTACAGGCATGCCTGAGCCACCACCTGACATCCATCCCACACAGGCATAGTTAACGCCCTCCACGATGTACTGCGGATTCAGTTATCTCAGACAGACATCTATTTCCTCTTCCAAACCAGTTATTTTTCCCAGCAGTCATCTAATCTTGAATGTTTTCCCCGCTCCTCCATTACTTGTTTTCTACTCACTGCAATCCCTTCATCGTGAAAGTCATAGGTGACATTTCACCCTGCCCCATTAGCGTCCACCCACGATCGTGTCACTTTGCTTCTTCTTGTCCCCCCCCACTATCACAATGCCTTAATGCTTTTCATTCTCTGTTGACGTCTAATCGCTCTTTTTAAGCATCGGCCCATGTAGTGGGTATGTAAAATTGTACCACATTTAGAGGTGCCTCTTTGAAATGCTCATCCAATAATTCATTAAGAAAAGTTCTGTCTTCTGAAAGTACCGAGTTTTTAATTCATTTCTTATAGTCAGTGAGGCAACGTGTAAAATAATCCGTGATCTAACTACGCATTAAAACGGCCTGCCTATTGAAAAAGTTCTGTTGAGGGCCGCTGCTGCAATTTAGCATTTTACAATAAAGCGGCACGTAGCAATATCAGGTTTTAAAGTTGCCGTATCTGCTTATAGATTGGCGCTGACAGGCTTGTGTCCTTGTGACAACAAGGTCCATATGTGATCACTAACCAATCCTCCCCTAAAAACTGAGCTTCATGCAGTCAACTTTTTAATGTTGAAGAACCGATTATGTAAAGATTTTTCAGTGAGTAAGCATGCCATCTAACACTCAATTGCCATGGCTTTGTATAAGTAAGCAAAACACTTTGTAAGTAACTTCAAAATGATTGCTTGTGGAAATCCTACTTTCCAAATTAAACCGAGCACGTTTGAGACAGTGACATTTTACTGACACCTTATGGAATGTCGTATTATACTGATTTCATATAAGCAAAACTAATTCTCATTACAGAATGGCAAATATATATATTTTTTTAATTTTTAATCATGGGTATTTATTTACGGTAACAAGCTTTTATTTGTAGATTGAAATTAACTTAATCTTATAGTGCCTTCTCAGATTAGACCGCTAAACCGATAGAGCACATTATTGTGGTAGTTGGCTGTTTGTCCCTCATCTGGATTTGTTTTTCTAGAGCAGTATGGGTTGGAACTTTAGGAAGACTTCTGTGTTCACTGCTGCTTATTGTTCTTATCAGTGTTTGCCTGATTTAGGAGAACAAAATGAGCCAGTAATGTTATACGCCTGATTTAGTTTCATTTGAATAACCAAAATGTATTTGCTAATCTTAAAATTCAAGTTTTTTGTATTGGTGAAACATAGCATGAATTTGATAGGTTTAGTTGTGTTCCCATACCTGGCTTGTCACTCCGTTTGGCGCCTACTTTCCCTCCAGGTTAAAGAACAGTAGATGTTTCAGCACCCAGGCAAATTTGCTGCATAGCTAAATACATATAAGGTCCCAAAGGTGAGACCGATTGCATTGAAAATGCTTGTTCTGATCAGAAGACACCCCAGCCTTTTTACTGGTGCTCTTTTCAGAGGGTGCAGATTAAGTGCTTTCTTCAACCTTGCACTTGGTTATGTTGGTTTTTGCCAGCTTGTGTGACTGGGTTTGAGACTTGTTGGGCTGCACTTTTGTTTGTGTGGGGTGGTGGTGTCCTTGTGGGATATTTGGGTGTTGCTTGTTGAAGATAGGGAAAGTGTTAGTTTGGTGTACAGTGTAGTTTAGTAAAGTAAGCTGGGGTTGTTAGGGAATTTCAATTGAGGTGATGTATGATTAAACTTTTAGTTTCTGTTTTGTGCATTGAATGTGCAGACTTTGGGATGATGGCAAAACCCTTTGCTGAAGAAAGCCGGCAGGTTCCATGCTGTGGCCGTCTTCTGACTGCGCATCAGCGACTACGTTTCATGTATGCATAAATGTCGAGACATCATTTTGAGTATACAGCCATGGTGTGCATGTCCAAGGGGGTCGCAAGACTTGCACACTTAAAATTTCATTTCTTAATTAGTCACACTTTCTGTGACTGCTAATTGTTGACTGTGGCTATTGGAGCGTTTAACAGGTTATTGGGTGAATGTGTAAGCTAAAATGTTGGAATTTGAGTTGTTGTTAATTATTATACACATACTTTATGTGCAAGGGAATCACTGTTCTATGTTTTGTTTGTAAGAAAAGACCCTACCCTAGAACTGATGAAAATAATAACAGAATTGGTTGGAGAGGCAAAAGAAAGGAAATGGATTAGTGCAAAGGAGGCGGAGTTCCTTATAAATACCAACCCTAGGACTCCGGCCTTCTACATTCTCCCTAAGATCCATAAGGAGGCCGGGCCGGGCCGGCCGATTGTATCTGGCATTCAGTCCATATTGGAACCTCTATCCCAATTCGCTGATTATTACCTGCGTGAATCAGTGGTCACACAGAAGTCCTTTGTGAAGGACACGACGGACATTTTGAATGTCCTAGAGAATGACATTCAATCCTGAAAAAGAGTACATTGTAACAATTGACATTGAGTCGCTGTACTCATGCATTCCCCAAGATGCTGCATTAGTAGCAGCATCGCGAGCATTAGCCACACAAGAATGGTTTTATGATGCTCCTCAGAGCTTTGTCTTACAATGCGTGGAATTGGCTCCCACAAGGAAATTCTTTAGCTATAAGAACGATTTGTTCCTTCAAGTGACGGGTACATCAATGGGAGCCACTATGGCTCCCAGCCTGGCCTGTATTTATGTGGGACAATTTGAGGAGCACATCATCGAGTCAGACACCAATCCCTTCAAAAGCCAGATGAGGCTGTGGAGGAGATATATAGATGATGTGCTCCTCATTTGGTCAGGAGAAGAAACAGCTCTCATCCAATGTCTCCACTGGTTAAACACACAAGACACCAGTCTGCGCTTTACCTGGAACTACCATCACACCAGAGCTGTCTATCTTGATCTAGACATTGAAGCTGCAGACGGAGTGTTTCGTACAAGTGTACACCAAAAGCCCACTGACAGGAATTCGTTACTTTCGTACCAATCATACCATCCAAGAGCATTAAGAGACAATCTCCCGGTGGGGCAATTCTTACGGTATAGGAGAAATTGCTCCTCTACGGAAGTATATAAGGCACAAGCAGATGTACTCAGTGAGAAGCTAGAGGCCCGCAACTATCCATGCAGAGTCATCAAACAGGCCAAGAAAAGGGCCTTGAATACACCTAGATCTGTCCTGCTAGAGTCCCACGTAAAGGAAAAGAAGGAATGCCTACCAGTGGTTATGACCTACGACCCTATGGCCACGAAAATTCGGCAGTCGATTAGAAAGCATTGGTCCTTATTATCTACAACAAACTTCAAGATGCCACCACCGCGTTTTGCTTTTCGGAGAGCTGGAAATTTAAAAGATAAACTAGTACACACCAGGACAAACGCTAGTTCAGAAACAGAGACAACAACGGTCCCCAAAGGACATTTCCCATGTGGAAATTGCTCAGTGTGCGCCCTCACTAATAAAACCACCACAGTAACTTTGCAATCTGGAAGGAATTGGTCATTGAACCACTTCAGTAATTGCAACACTACTAATGTAGTATACAGATTGAAATGTGAATGCGGATTGGAGTACATAGGACTCACTACACGGAAGATCCACTTACGCATCCAAGAACATGTCAGCACAATAAGGAGTGGAAAATTAACAACGAAACTAGTGCAACATTGCCATCGCAATAAACATATGTTCACATGGGTGATACTGGAAAGAGTGATGGGAGATGTTCAAACTATGAAGAGACGCCTGGTAACTAAAGAAGCTCGATGGATACATCAGGAACAAAGTGAACAGATAGGATTGAACGAACTTCTGGAGTGGAACAAGCTGCGTTGAAATACGCTTGTGGATGTTTTTTTGTACAGTGGCTACTGATCTATTATGGCTGCAGTAAAATATTGTTGCCCTCCTGTGAATAACTGGGACAGTCTATACACAATGAGATACATTTATAGACCTTATATGCTTAAACAGAATTAGGATTCTATGATAATAGCAGCGGAGATAGACTGCCCCGAGATGGCCGATAGGAAGTAGGCTCTCGGATTTGGAGCTCAGGTCCCCGCAAGATGTATACTTAATATAGCGTTGGAACTGTTTAAAAATGACTGCAGGTGTCATGTGAACACCGTAACCAATCAGAGACTGCGAAACTATAGTAAACAGACAAACCCAGCATTACCTCGACACTCGAGTGCTGACGGCATGCTGGATGAGCATTCATTACCATTTTTATAAGGATTTGATGAGGATGCAAAATGCATCTTAAAATGATAGAAGGTAAACACAGACTCTCGGAATAGTTATTCCCGCAAATCAGACATTTTATTCGACATCGTGACCGTTTACAAATGGCCGCGGGTGTCGTGTGAACTCGGCTACCAATCGGAAACCTCGAATACCGGCCAAAGAGAAAGTAAATGGAGTAGTCCAACATTGCCTCGGCGTTCGAGGGCTGAGAAGACGCCGGACGAGTATTCTCCACTGGTAACTTTATGAGGGGCATAATTTGCCGTGTAATGATGAAAAGTCAAACAAGGTATAAGGAAATACTTGGAAGAGTTAACCTATGTTTGTCTGGCATTTTATTTCAGTATCATAATTGAAGGGAGATTGGAGCATGCTTACCAATGGGGGCTGCATCCCTGTTTTTATACTCCTCATGGCTGGTATGAGAGTCATAGCCAACTAAAGGGTAATTACTCCTTATAACAGCATGGGCGTTTTTGACAGTGCAAAACAAAAATTGTTAAATAATATAGAGATAGATAGTAGGTAACCTCAGTCATGTTTGTTTATTTACAGCACATTACGGTCAGTGGCTTGTGCAGTGGCATTTATTGGTTTGCCCTGAGGAAATTGCCTGATAAAACCAAGGCAATGAAACATGTCGGCTGTAAGTAGGGTGTGAATCGATTGGTAGTATTCACACCCCCTTTTTTATGTTTAAGTGTACACTGTTAGCAACAAAGAATAGAACACGAGTAAAGTTTTTTTGGTTCTAGTTGCACAGTAACTTGTATGTTGTATGTTATATGTCCAATGTCGTAAGTTTTGTCACATATAAGTTGTGTCCATTGCACCATTCACTGTCTCCCCACCCTGGGTTTAGACACGTTTCCGTTTAGGCTTGGTGGCACCAATGATGTGAACAGGGCCATCCTGGTGAGTACCAGCCAGGGGTCCCATTGGTGGTGCGCCCGTGAGGTGCCATCTCGCTTTCCCCACCTTTTTTTCATTTGCTGTTAAATGTTTGTGGGTCATGTGCTGTTTCAATGTATATGGATCAGAGAGGGGCTATTTTATTAAGGCATCAGACGGAGACAATTTGAAAGTCTCTAAAGGTTAGAGTTTTCCTGGAAGCACCTGTGGTTTATCCAGTATTGTCTATAGATCAAAAAAATGAGAATTGCCTCAGATACTACGGCATTAGTTGTGTAATTATGTATTGAGTGGAGGGCGCCGTAGTTTTGTTTTTCCCTCTATACTCCTTGGTGTTTTCACTGTAAGAAAAAGGGGTCCGTAGTATTTTGTGAGTCCCCCGTTCTCTGGATGTCTGAGCCGGTGCCTTGAATGCTGAGAATGAATGGTGTAATAGAATATTTTTTTGTGATGTGGAGTAGAAGCTGGGAGATCTACAGTTGGAGGGAAGGTAAAGCCCTGACAGTACACGTCCTGCTGTTATAACCCGAGGGCATAATCTGAAAAAATAACTTTACTTTTGAGTGGTTCCAGACTCTTGCAAGAAGTCCCTGACTTCAACACAAGCCTACATGCCTTCAAATTGTTGTACTTTTACTATGCTCTTCTTAAGTGATGCCTTAAAGATTCGTTCATGTTGGGTTTACTTTGTATATTTGCTATTATCCCTTTTAAGTACCTCTTTTCGTTAAGCAAAGGCCCCAGAGTACCATACAAATCATGAACATTCAATAATCTAACTAGGAGGCATTTTAAAACCCAAGATAAGGGACTTTAAAATGACAGGTACAAATGTTTGATTCTATACTCTTGGGTGCCCTCTTGCAATACCCGCTTGTGGTGCACACCAATGTAAATTTTACTAAATAATCAAACACGTCATGAGGCTTGGTTTCCGTTTGAATTACGTTGAACTTGGAGGTTGTATGTGATGCAGCAGACAGCAGCTGAAAAGTGCACCAACAGCTCTTTTTACAGTAGCATGTCTGTCTAATCCAGGGACACATTACCCATCTTTCCTTCCAGCATCTGCTCCTCATTCATCTCTCTCAACCAGGGTGGTGGGCCGTGCAATAGAACAGCCAAATGCTGCCACTTGGTAAAAGCAACTAGTCAACACTACAACACTATTTCTTTTGTAGTGTTTTCTGAAGTTCATTATTATTTAAATATAAAACTGCTCATTAACAGAGCACTGCTGCTAATGTGCTCAAACTCGAGCACTCTCAATTTTATAGATAAACAAAGCTCACTCACTTGTAGAAGGATTGGCATAGTATGCTGTTAACCATGTCACTTGTTGGTCATTTCACCAGGGGTGTTGAATTTAATAAAATATCTACTTGTCCATGGGGCAGGTTGCTACATACATCTACTTGTTCTGTAGCAAAATCAACTTGTCCTTTTTGTGCCATGTAATGCAGCAACTAATTATGACCGCAATCTCATTATATAAGAGCTCTGAAATAGCTCTCTCCGATTATTCCAGGGCCCCTTCCATAGTAGGGTTTGAATACGAGCAATTCCCTTATATTCCCATGTTTCCGCAGATCCCCATACTGTGGCTGAAAGTAATGGTAAACAACAGTTCCAGGGTTGGAATTCCCTTTGAGTCTGTGCATACCTATTAACTTGCATGTTAAAAGGGTTATTTTCACCAACTCTTCTCTAATCTTTTTCCATACTGAGAGAGGATGGAAATTTACCCCTGACAATAGCAGACATAAAACTTCTTCTAGGGTTGGGGGAAAAGAGTGGTTGGAGGGAAGTGAACCTGCAAAAACTCAGATTTTCGCATGAGCAAATCTACACCTGCAGTTTTGCTCGTACTAAAATGCAGTTCACAAATATTTTCTAGAAGTACTATTTATTGGCCTCCTTCTGTAAAGTCTTGTTAATTCACATAAGCTGTATATCTGCACTTAACGCAAGGACATGGGTGCACTTTTGACTTAATTTAATAATTAAGGCCCTAATTAGGTCTAGCGTTAACCATGACCTTTTGTTTTTAATAAAGTTCTCTCACTGACTATCGGCTAGCTTCACTGTGAGTGACTGCATTCTGTTTTCACAAGGAGCATATCAACACGTAGTTGTTTTGTTTGGTGCCAGGAACTACTGTGGCTATGTGTGCTTTTTGAGACAAAAGCAAAAGTTTTGCTTTTGCCAATGTTTGTTATAATGGTGAGGGCCCGGCAGCTCCTGCATCAATAAGGTTTTACAAAAAACATGCCAAAACAAGTCCAGCATTGACCAAACAAAAAGAGGCTGACCAACAATTTCAGGCCTATTGGCTTTACCAATTCTTGTTAATTTTTATGTTTTCCATAATCTTTTTAACACTGGTTGCTCGATGCTTATGAAGGTCTTATATGTCCAGGAAATGGCGATTTATTCTTTTTTTAAATTATTCAATGAATTTTTTTCCCTTGAAGGAGTCTTCCTTTTAGTGATGCGTACTCTGGTGTGTTCGTTATGTCTACTCCTCAGCATTCTAAGCATGCTGCAGTTAGACATATTTGTATCTTTGACTGTCGCACCGTTGGAAGTCTTGCTGCAGGGCATTGAAATGTGATCAGTGTAGGAGAGTGGGGTCTGCAATCCCATGGCCACCCCAGATTTTTGCTTTTTGCTTCACTGATTTACGACTTTCCCTGGCTGTGGGCCTGCTAATCAGACCCACAGCCTAGCTGTTCTCTCTCTAAATTACAACCATGTACCCTAGGTGCATTTACCAATTGGTACTGGGCCACCTTATCAGTCCCTGTACAGTATACCTTAGGTATCCAGGGCATAGGTGTACCCAGGGCCTACCAGGGGCTGAAGCATGCATTGTGCCACCCCTGGCTGGCCATCTAAATCTGACACAACTGGCTGCACGACAGCTGGGGCAAGGTGGTGTAATCACCCTTTGCTTTAGATATAGTTCCCTATAGCTAAACCTAAAATGGACACATATATTCCTATCAGTCACTCCTATGGCAGGCCTTATCAATCCTGAAGGCAGAGTGCTTGGAATTATGCGAGATGGTGCTCTGGCATGAGCTGGGCCCGTTTGCAGCTTGCGGAACCAAGTCCTAATAGCTTTTCCATGATAACGCTATACCATATACTATTAACTCGAGCCTCAGCATCACAAAATGGATGCTGCCACCACAGACACAAGTCTGACCTCCTGCTGCTGGGAGTCCTTCCAGCGAGGGAGGCTTGGACAAAGGGGTTCCTGCCTTGGGAGGTGCTAGCACCACCCCAGACAGGATTTTGTGTATTAGGTAGGCCCAGGCTGAAAGGAATGAGACATGCCTGGGGCACACAAGGTGCCCTGTGCATACACCGGTTCCAACCAGTTGCTGGGGCACTCCAGCCCCAGCGGGAAACTGGACAAAGGAAAGGGGGTGTAGCCACCCCCCTTCCTGGTCCCACCCAGAGGAGGGACCTAGTCGTAGTGCAGCCCCCTTTAGCTGAATAAAGGTAGGAGCTGGTCCCATTCCCAGTTAGATTAATCTTGACAACTTCCACGAAGAAACTCTTGACCTTCGACCTCCTGAACATCAGAAGACTGAAGAATCTCCCCTATGGTCAGGGAGTGACCATCCTGCTTCGCAGGCACCATCAAGCTCCTGTGCGGTTTGCTGCAAGTCCTTCCCTCCAGGAATCCGACGGCCCAGCTCAACGAGACCCGGACCTCCAGACCTCTCTGACCTCTACCCACATCCACAGCACAGCTGGGACCCGTGGGTGCGACGAGCAACGTGGAGACGGCCATCTTGACGAAACCTGCACAGCGCTTCCAGCACGACCCCCGAGGGTTCCTCGAGTGAGTGCATTGGGGACTGAGAAGCCCCACACCGAAGCAGCTCCTGCACCAAAGACCAGCCCCCCAGTATCCCCGTGATCTGCGTGGGGCCCTTTTGCTTGGTTGCTGCCTTTCCTGTTTTCTGGGCACTTGCCGGCTGGCTAGTGACCTCTGAGACAACGACTCGAAGATTTCGACACTGCTAGTCTGGTCCCCCAGACTGGCCCTTGCTTCCTTGTAAAAGAGAAGCACCCCGGACCCTCCTGGTCCACACCAGACGCCATATTTGTTTCACCGCGTGGCTTGCATTAGCCAAGGCCTGTTGTCCCGATCGACGATCCGACACCGCCAACAGCAGCAGACTACGTGGGACAGCTCGTGCCTCCAGCCTGGTCGTGAAGAGCAGCTCCTGGTCCGCGCAGCTACAGAGAGAAGCGACCCCTCCTTCAACTGAACGCGGCGACCGCTCCTGGTTCCCTCCTGGTTCCAGCACCGTCACTGGCTAGTGACCAAGACTCTGTCCCCTTCCTTTTCAGGACTTCCTTCTTGCTAGTTCCATCCTTGGAATCACCGGACTCCTCCATCTGGCTGCCTGCCAGCAACTTCTTGTTTCAGGCATCACCGGGATCAACGCAGCAAACCCGACACTACTTCAGCCCTATGCACCCGCAGCCTGTGGGTTAGGTAACTAAAGCTTCTAGGTACTGAAGTCTGTGTTCACTATCCTAGTGTCCAGGGGTCCGTCCTCTATCAGGTGACCTAGTTTGGATATTCTGATCATGCCCCATGCTTGAAATCCCCTGAATTTCCCTCTTTCTGGGAGGCGTGCGCCTTCCCATATGACTTTCCTATCCCATCCAATTTGTCTCTCTGCTCCCTTCCACGCTTCTACTGTCCTTTGGGTAGCCGGTAATAAGTGTCCGGACCATTTACTCCTGTATAAGTAGTGTAGGTGCATGCGTGTCTCAAATTGGCATGCTGGGTGTGTCCCTGGCAAGTATCCCCACTCATTAATTACTAGCAGATGTGCTGCACTGTAGTATGATCTGATGTCGGGGAGAGCAATCCCCTCTGTTATATTTGTTGCGGTACAGCGTCTGAAGCACTATCCTTGGTTGCTCTCCTGCTCACAGACGTGTTCGTACCTCCTGTCTATTGTCCCAAATCTTTCCTCTGGAATCTTGTAGTGGGTTTTGCAGGATGTACAGTAGTTTGGGGAGTGTAATTGTTGGACCCGGTCCTTTGGGCAGGTTTACCCCGTGACTTTTTGCTTTTTCCTAGCCTGTTTTTGGAACCTGGATTGGTGATTGTAGGCCTCTGCGCACTTTTTCACTGTGGTACAGTATAAAGTGCGTGTGCTTTCTGTGTATGGATGGTGAGTGACCTGCCCTCCCATAGGAATGACTGGGAAATATGTATGCCCATGGTAGATTCCTGATGCGTGGGGAGTGCAGGGGCGAGTTTGATATGTATGAACTCGTGAGAATGAATGCTGCAGAATGGTGTTTGCGGCATGGCTGTGTGTAGTCTAGAAGCGCCACTTTTAGAAGTTGGCATAATTGTGTAGTGAGTCTGCTAGCACGTGATTGGCTGATGGGCCTGGCCCAGGCATGCCTGGGCCTGTTGGTAGATGGACTGTCTGGTTTGAGTAGAACAGGGTCTGCAGGGTCTGCAAGGCCCCGGAGGAGGGGGTAGATGAAAGGCCCCTCTGCTGTCTGGGATGGGAGGAAAGCGCATCTGGTGGTGCCGGGCTGTGCCTGTCGCCCACCCTGCTGGCTCTCCATCCTGGCGGCCTACTGTCACCTCTGGCCCTGAAGCTGTCGGGGAGACGTAAACCAGAAACATTCCAGTACTCAGGGCCCCTTGCACGAAAGCTTCAAAGTACTTCAAAGGCATTTCTGTGTATAAGAAGGGACGGTGCCTCCTTCCAAAATGTTCTTGTTCTAGCTCTTGTGGCTGACTTGGATCTACCAGGGGTGGGCGCTGCCCAGCCCCTGGGTGCCTGGGTGCCTGGATTCCTGGACTCCTGGGGGACCCTTCTGCCCTGCCTGGGCTGAAGGGGGGACTTGGCTTTGCCCCTGGGGAAGCTCTGGGACCCTGGCAGCATGGAGAAGCTGCCTTTTCCTGGGGAGAGCGCTGGAGTTGATTTCTAGCGCCTGGAGGCGCTGGGCTTCCCCCTGAGCGCCTGGGAGCGCTCTGCCTGCTGTCTAGAGCTCTGGGGCGCTTAATTTCCCCCACGCGCTTGAGAGCGCCTTTTCTGGACTTTCTAGCGCTTAGGAGCGCTTTTCCTGCTTGTTTATAGCGCTGGATGCGCTGAGGATTCCTGCCTGCATGGAAATAATTATCTACGAGTGCCCACCTCGATCTGTCGCGGAGGAAAACAAACCACGAAGGGGCCGCGACCGGATTGGCCGAGACCCGAGGAGAGCCGTGCTCTGATTGGCCCGTGGATCGGCGAGGCCGCGCTGCCATTGGTTGGCGGCCTCGCGTCATGAGGGGCTCGGCGCAGGAGCCGCGACGTGATTGGCTGGGCCGCGCCGAGGAAGAAGGAAGATGGCGCTGCCTGCTGGCGGGTCGGCCGGGCTCCCGTGAGCTAAGGGAGCCCGGCGGCATCTGAGGAGACGCATGGCGGCCGGTTAACAGGGCTCCCGTGTGCCGAGGGAGCCCTGCAACGGGAGAAGAGACTGCCCGGGAGCCTGGCTGGCTCCACTCTGCGTCCCGGTCCCGAGACGGGGGACCGTGCCAAGAGAGGAGAGTCTGCGAGGAGCAGGAGCTCCTCCGTTGCCGCCGAGCCCTGCCCCCGCCGCGCAGGAGACCCGGTGAGTCTGGGCGGAGGGCTGGGCAGAGTGAGGAAGCTGAGCGGCGCGATGATGGAGCCTCCCCGCAGCAGAGCCGGTGAGTGAAGGGCTGCGGGGGGGAAGCTCCGTGCGGTGCCGGTCAAGGCGCCGAGTAAGGGCGGCCCCGTTGGCAGTGGGTCGCCCCAACGCATTGCAAAGCCTTCCTGGGCGGCCCCAGTTGGCAGTGGGTCGCCCCAACGCGCATGAGCCTCGAGAGGCTCAGAGGGGCCGCATTATGTTTACGAGCCCGTTTGGCTCCCGAGAGGGCCATATTCGAGAGGGGGGCTTCGGGGCATATTTTCGGTGCTCGTCCCCTCCTGCCCCTGAGTGTGAGGGCTAGAGTCCGGTGAGGCTCATGGGGGCATCTGTGTTTTAAGAGCCTGTGTGGCTCCAACGGTTGGCATCATTGCTTTAGAGCCTTTGAGAATCCAACGTCTGGGGCATGTGTGTTATGCCCAGAGCCTGTGTGGCTCCAGCAGTGGCGCAGTTGGCGCCGAAGGGCCAGTGAGGGCCCTGGCTCAGTTCTGTTGTTCTCCAGGTGCCCAGCACTTAGTGGGCACCTGCTACGTTTAGGCTTTTTGGTACTTTGAGACTGGCGCTGCATGGCAGCGCACCCTGACACTGAGACTCAGGGCGTCTGAGCCCCAACAAGGCCATTGGCCTAGGGACTGCCACAGGTGGTGGCTTATGTGAGTTTGTGCGCAATCATATGGTTATTGCACCTCTGAATGTGATTTCTTGCATCATGTGTTATTCCTGCACCTCTGAAGGTTTTTAGGCCTCATGTGATTTTTGCGCTATTGTATTACTTTGACACCCCTGAATGTTTCATGCATTATGTGTCTTTCTCTTCTTGCGCTACACCTCTGAATGTTTAGTCATCATGTGTCTTCTTGCGCTGCACCCCTGACTGTATTTTAATTGCATCATGTGCTCTGTCCTGAACACCGCTGAATGTGTAGGTCTATACATCATGTGTTTTCTTTCTTTACTACTCCTCTGAATGTATATTCATGCATCATGGGTAGTGTGTTTTGAGCTATACCCCTAAGTGGATTTCATCCTTAGGTGGTTGTTCTTTCTAGTACAGGTGGTCCTAGTGAGGTCCTGGGTACCTGCGTGACATGCTCCTAAGGTGTTTAGGGTTGCGTAGTATGTACTTACCTGTTCCCAGTAGTTACTGGGTGTGATCTATAACTGTTACTTGGTGTTACAGTGAAGTTTATATACTTTTATTCTGATTTCTGACAAGTATTTCTATATCTGCAAAGTGTTGATTCAGACAGTGGCCCATGTGGCCCTGTCTTGTAAATAATCCCTTGTGAATACTGCCGTGCCAGTTGGCACAATGTACATGTGTGATTTCTATCTGATATGTTTTGACAATACAAAAGTTATTTTAATATAACCTTGTGTGGAGTCTCTTTTGTGGTGGGCCTAGTATGTTGTTGCTGTCGTGCGCTGACGCAAATGCTTTACACATCGCCTCCGAGTTTAGCCTAGACTGCCTGCGCCATGCTACCTAGAGGGCGAGCAGGGGTTATCTTGGCGTGTGACTTCCTTGCCCTGACTGGAATGGTGGTTTCTGCCTGGCTTTGGCATAAGCCTTAGCCTACCAGAAATAGCCGGTTTCCAACAGTAATCATTTGTACATTGCTGCTCTGCCTAATAATGTTAGGGGCAGCTTTTGCCACCTTTCATCGTCCGTATGAAGGTCTGCTACTACCCTCTGGTTGTTATCGGAAAGACTCATTGGGATATCTTTTGATATTTAAATGCCTAAGTATTTGAACCTTCATTGATCACTTGCAAGTTCTCGCGTGTCTATTTCTCCTCCTACCGGATATAAAATTTTTGTCCCAGTTAATTTTATATCCTGCATGCCTCCCATACTCTTTGAGTACGCGGAAGAGGATAGGTAGCATGGAAGTGGGGTTGGTGACGTATAAAAGGATATCATGACCCTTGGGTGGGCTCTGAGTAAACATGCTTGCGGCTCCAAAGTCAGTGCAAATGGCAATGGGGACTGCGGGTTCCCTGCCTAGTGCCATGTTCTATTGGGAACCCAGCCAACATTGTCCCATTGACCCGGTCTTTTGCCTGCGGTGACTTGTAAATCGGTTCGAACCAGGCCAGAAATCTAAGTCCAAACCTCTTCCACGTCTGCCACATGAATGGCATCGAATGCCTTTTCGGCGTAGAGTGATAGCAGTAAGTG
Source organism: Lissotriton helveticus (assembly GCF_964261635.1). Classification (NCBI taxonomy): domain Eukaryota; kingdom Metazoa; phylum Chordata; class Amphibia; order Caudata; family Salamandridae; genus Lissotriton; species Lissotriton helveticus. The sequence goes on along the minus strand of NC_136069.1, from coordinate 1,496,000,626 downwards.
TGGTTCAACTTTTTCTTTGAATGTGTTCAGCCAGTTTGCTAGATAACAATCCAGGGTTTGCCGTGTAAAATTAAGCCAGCAGACCATTGTGTCCCAAGGTTTTCCCTGTTTTTTGTTTCTGTATGGCCCTGTGACTTCCTCAAGTGTGAACTCTAGCCCGGTCTTCTGGTGATGGCGCCGGGAGGTCTATCTCACGGAGATACTCCTGAATCTGCGATTCTTCCACCAGTTGCCTTGTACAGATTGACATAACTCACGAAGGCATTTGCTATATCTTGTGCCGCGGTGAAGGTACGCCAAGCCCTGTGGTTGGCAATCACCCACCTGTATTTCATCTCTCTCCTCCCCAGCCATGCCAAGAGCCTCCCTGCCCTGTCCCCTGCCTCATACAGGTGGTGCCGTGAGGCCAGAAAAAGCAATGTTTTTTTAATAAAATTAGTATTTATTTATTTTTGCCTCTTGATGCGCCATTGCCTGGTATTCTCCATGGGTAACCTCCATCTGACGGAGAGTGGAATAGCTGGGCCTGCACCAGCGTCTCCTTCCAGTTTCAGGAGTTTGCTTTCAAGGGCCACTATCGCCTGTGTCTCACTTTTGCGCTTGTGTGCAATTGAGTTTTGGGCTCTATCTCGCAGCACTGTTTTGAAGGCCTCCCACAGGACTACTTCTGGTGACACTGAGCTGTTTTTGAGAAAGTGTAGTTCTGAGTCCACTCTTACTTCCTGTGCTGTTGTTGGGTCTCTGAGATCCCATGTGTTGAGCCTCCAGCCTCGTGTCTCTCCGTGGGTTCGACCATCCACCTATAGCCACAGGGGGGTGTGGTCGGCTAAGCCATGTGCCAGTAACTCCACTTTGTCTACCCTCCCTAATTCTCCTGCAGCAGAGAAAAAATATTCCAGCACGCAGAACACCCTGTGTCCCCCCTGAGAAGATGGCGCCTGCGCCAAATATCTAGTAGCTCGAGAGTGAGGGCGAAGTCAGCCAATGGCGTGGTACCCCCCCCCCCTCCTTCCAACTGCTGTTCCCGAGCTGTTGTGTAGTTGCTATAGTACCCATGCAGGACCTGCACGTTTTGATAACCTAAACCGTGGGATTGGTGGCAGACTAGTTCCATACACCCCTCCAAGAAATGTTAGCCTATTTGCATTTAGGTAGCTCACAGTGCCACTAGTGTTTCCTCTTATCGGCGAGTGATTAGTTTCTGGCAACCATAGAACATGACAACCCTGATCTCTCCAGCATCGAAATCTTTGGTAAATCCCAGGATTCCTTAATGTAATCCATACCCATTTTTCCATATTTGCCTGCCGGCCTTTTTTTAAGGTAATATTGAAACTGAAAAGTGACCGGTAGTTATGTGGCCATGGATAAGCCATTCAGTAGACGGAGCTTACACTGCTGTAAATGGTAGTCGGTCCCGTTTTTCAATAGGCAGCATTGTATAATTAGCTCCCCGTTGTGCCATTTCAACCTGTTTACCTATAAGATTATAGTCAGAAAACATACGTTTGGTTTATAAAATGCCATGGCACAAAGCCTGCACACAATGATTGCAGCGTCCAGCTCAATAGCATGATAGAACGTAATTGAGATTGCCCGTGTTGGTATATGGCCAAATCTTGTTCTAGGATGTCTCTCGCAGAAGACACAATGTTGCCAAAAGAATATATTTTGGAGGACTGAGTTCTTAACCCATTGTCTACCACAGCTAAGTTAATATGGTCTATTTCCCGTATTCTCTCTGCGGCCTCTTGTGATATTTTCCAGATTTCATTATAGGCAGCATAAGTGCCAGCATATATGAAACGTTCCGGACGTATCTTTCTGGGACCTAATAAAAGCCGTAAGATGCAGGTCTTATGAGAGTAAAGAGGAGTGTTGTTTCACGTCTGAGTGTAGAAGTTTCTAGCCATCAAGCCACAACGTCCCAACACTGTAGGATGTCACTACCCCTGGGTGTTCTCTTTGTACATAGTGTGGGTCTGGCCTGTGGATACTGTACCCTTCGGTAATACCCAAGAATCTCTTATGACATATTTTCGTGTCTAAAGACCAAACCACCCATTCTTTCCAATTTGGGTCCGGGCTATTGTACTGTAAAATGTCATCTACTGTTGCCCCAGCCTGTGAAGTTGAATTTTGCCATCCCTGTGATGGTGTTGGAAACCAAGGTGTGTTCAGGTCCTTTATCTTGGCTAATCCAAGACAGGATGTCTGTTGCACAGTTTCGTATAGAAATAGCATCTGCTGAGAAATGAGGCATGCTCTAAATAGCGCTAATGTTCCCTGGACTTGCCAGTCCCTAGATCCCCCGGACTGATTTTAAGTCTATTGTAACCTTCCATAGGTCAAAACTCTGTTCAGACAATTGGGCAATAAAGGAAGTAGAGTAAATCTGTTTGGTATTAGTCAGCCTAAGTTTCAGTGCTGATGTTGGTGTAACCGTATAATAATATGAAGTCAGGTCTGTGATGTCTAAAACCTGAAAAATATGAATGTCTGTTCAAAGGTATGCAAACTACTCTTTGGTGGTGTTAGGCAATGCTCCAACTGATGGTACTCAAAAACATTTCTAGGTGAAATAGATTTGTGTAAGAAATGATGACCATAATGTTGGTAACAGTACAAAGTGTCATAGTCTTAATTACCGTCTAACATTTCAGTATTCGGAAATGTAGCAGTTTTTTCTAAATCAGACCATACGTTATTAACAGTTTCAGTGTCCCAATCATCAGAAAAAGTACTGGAGGTAATCCTATCAATGAAATTTTAGATAAATGGGGAGTTTTAAAAAGTTTGTCCCACACTATACAGTCCGGTATAGGAACTGCTGTAATATTCACTGTGGACAAGTCTGTTTGTTCACAGTGATTGATGTGGCTTTAAAATAAAGTTGACCTTTTGGGCTGTAGAGCTTTGCTGGAGGTATCTTCCATTAATAAGCATGCTAAATGTTATAACTAAGCCTAGCCAGAAAAGAAAAAACAGTATCCCAGTAATTACCCAGAGTTCTAACCAAGGCGATACCAGGTATGTCTTTTGAAGAAAGTGAAGAAGGTTCTTGATTAGTTGTTTGAGTGGTTTTTGGGTTGGCGTCATTTCAGGTTCACTTGGATCCAAAGAAAACGTATCAAAGTTCATGAAGTAGCCAGAAGCGGTTTGATCAATTGTTGGAATTGCATCGGGATTTGTTGAAATTGTATTTTGCTCTTGTTGAGGCATGTTGATGTAGACGTCTTTGTTTGGTCTAATTGCAACTTGGGTGTTGCTTTGAGTTGAATTTTGAAGGTTAGCTTGGGGTTCAAGAGGAACGAGTTCCATAGCATTGTTGCATAGTTCATCATTCTGTACAGGAGGCTCTTCTAACATGATTAATCTTTCTGTTTGACTTCTTGGTTTGTAGCGAGAGGAGGGCGTCTTCTACTGTGGAGTCCACGAGGCCTACTGTTTAGTATTGGCCACATATTGTGGTTTGATTAAGTCAATTGAGACAAATCTTTTCTCCTTTTTCCCGGCAAGAGGCAGCAAAAGTACAGTTCTTGTTACTTGCACTGCTAGGAGCCGTACAGGCTTTCTGTTGGATGGTCTGAAATTCTTTCTTGTCTGCTATTCCCTCCCTGACCAGAATGCCGACTTTTGGGATCCAGACAGGTCTTTCCGTGACTGCCTAGACTTCCCCAGTGGCGGTCTGTTTTGTGAGGATGTTACTTTGTCTTGTGCTGGATTCATTTAGATGCTGTAAAACAGCATGTCCCTATAAAGACTTGCAAATCTTTTATAACCGTTTGCGCGTCAGCCGAGCGCCGAGGCCAAACCCATAGGAAACTGGAGCGTGAATCCACTGCCACCAAAATATACTTGTAATCCCTATCAGATTGTATGGGGCCGCAGTGGTCCAAATACACACATGCGAGAGGTTTGTCTGATTTTAATAGTGGTGTCTGTGCCAGGCGTGTTATGGGGGAGCCCTTCATCTGCTGACAGATGTCACATTTCAAGACATAGTCCTTAGTTTGCTTTGTTAGACCTGGCCACCAATAACGTTGTTTCAATAAAGAAATAGTCGCTGTTGCGCAGTGCCCAAACCCTTGTGTGCTGCTGGTATTGAACCTTGCCTACGATCCTTATTTGGTATTACTCTGTCCCCCACTTCAAGAATTTGAGCATATGGAATGTTGTGTGCTTCTAACTTGTAGGAGTACTTGAGGGGAAATTTTGTAGGTACTGCTGAGCTGCCCTTGTGTGAAGCAATGACAGCCACCATTATATCACTGTCTATTCTCGTTTTAGAGCGAGTGATTGCAGCTACGGAAGCCGTGCATACAGTTCCCTCTGCGGCTTCATCAGCCAATGAATTCCCTTTATAGTGAACTCCCATCATGCTGATGACTCAATGTGTTCCTGTGTCCAATGTCTAACTGAAAAGTCAGGTTTTATGAAGTCGTCGAAAGGTTTTACTCTGCGTAATCGAAAATGTATGTTCTGCCAAAATGTAGGAATCCCAGTATTGATTGTACATTTTTTCTAATGTTTTTGAAGGTTGGAGCAGCGCACACTTTTCTAAAAAAAAAAAAAAGTTAGCTGCCAGGCTTTTCCCTTTACTTGAAAGCTTGTATCCTAGCAACAGGACACTGTGGTGGGCTATTTTTGATTTTTTTAAAGTTAAACTTGTAGCACTCGGAAGCGAATCCAATAATAATGGTGCTCACTCTGGTCAAGTGCCTCTTTAAGTCACCGTCTGTCAGATAAATATCATCCACATAGGGCAATGCGTCCTCATCAAAATTTTGAATTTGAAGCTGAATATACCGCCAGGCTTTTCGTATACCCTGGGGGAGAGAACAAAATTGTCGCTGGGACCCTAACGCAGAGAATGCAGTCAAAAACCTGCTTTCAGGTGCTATATTTTAGCAGGAAAATCAATTTGAGATCAAGTGTTTTGTATTTTTCCCTGCACAATTGTATTCATTAATGCGGCACTGTGTGCGTTTTGAACAGCAAATGTTTTGTGCGGGTGTTTAGATGTCTGTAATCGAAAAGTGGACAATATGAATTATCTCGTTTTGATACGGGAAACAAAGGATTGTTCATTGGTGAGGTGCAATTTTAAATCACCCCTTGGTATTCAAGTTGATCCAAGCTCTCCCTGACTTGTTTTTTAGCTTCTTCCTTAAATAGGGTACTGCCTCTGAGCATTTGGTTAAACTACTTAAAAAAATGTTTTACCTGCATGCGAGCGGCGGCTATTTTTGCGCTGCGCGGCTTTTTTCAAAAAGCTGCGTTACATGACGAGCTGAGCTCGTCATGAACGTGCGAGCGGCACAACTCATGACGAGCTCAGCTCGTCATGAGCGCAGAAGGGGTTAAACTCTCTTTATTCAGAATATAGGCTGCTCACGAAAATGGCGATATACATAGTAGTTTTTTAACAAAAGGGGAACAGAAGAGGACGATATTTAATGGGGTCCAGTGTACATGTCCTAAAGTAGAGCTAACAGCAGAGTACAAAGTTCCCCAGGGGGCGTTAAACCGTGTGGAGCAAGGAGTTGGTATTATGAATACCGTGGCTGTGAAGAAAGGGTTCCCTAGTCGGAACTTAGAGAGCCTCACACACCCAAAGTAATAAGCGTGAAACACACCCTTACTAGAGGGTGTCCGGTGTCATCATCGGCTCACTGCCCCTCGTCAGACCGGCGCTGCAATATCTGACGGAGTCCCCAAAGGTACTCTTTTGACGGGGTTCTTTTAGTTCCTTGCCGAAGGTGGATGTGGGTGAGGATGAAAAGGAAGGTGTAGTCAGTGCAGTGGTGAGTGAAAGCGATAAAAAAGGTAATCAGTCCACTTGCAACTTTAATAACGTGGCTGATTCCTTAGTTAAAAGGGGTGGGAGGGGAGTTTAGAGACCGTAAAAGGTGTACAGAACAATAACTCTACCCCCTAGTGTGGTCAACATGTTTCTCGCCGAAAGGCGATTCGTCAGGACTTCCAGGACCAGCCTCCCAGTGATAAAACTGACACGGGTCTACATAACCCCTCTACTTTCACCCCAGCGGACGGGATGGTCCCTCCTGAGGTATTGACCTTTGAGAAGGCTGTACTAAAATCCTTGGAGAATAAACCACACTCCAGTAGTTATAATAATCTGAGCAAAGCTGAAAGACAAGCAGTCCTATCCCTTGGCAATGACACCGCCATCGTGATAAAACAAGCTGACAAGGGGGGAGCAACTGTCATACAAGACGCCATCGACTATGACACAGAGTGTAAGCGCCAACTGGCCAACACTACCCACTATAGACCCCTCCCAGCAGATCCAACTAACAGACTAATTACAGACATCTCCAGTCTGATCATTGAAGGTGAAGCCAATAGCTGGATCTCTAAAAAAGAGGCAGAGTTCCTCCTGACGAAGCATCCTGTGGTCCCGTATTTTTACACTCTACCTAAAATTCATAAAGGGACCAGTCCAGTCCCAGGGAGACCCATTGTCTCTGGGATTGGCTCATTATTAGAACCTCTATCTAAGTTTTGTGATGTGTTTCTTCAACCCATTGTAAAGGAAATACCCTCCTACCTCCAAGATACTAGAGATGTCTTACGTCTCATTGAGTCAATTGAAGGGCGAGAAGATGTAGACCTACTTCTCACGCTTGATGTAGAAGCATTATATACGAACATTCCCCAGGCAGCCACACTTGAAGCCGTGGAATCCGCCCTGATGCAGCAGGAGTGGTCCTCGCCTACCCCTATATCTTTCATCATGGCATGTGCAAGTATTGCATTGACGGAAAACTTCTTCCAATATGGTTCACAGTTGTACCACCAGATCAGAGGTACCTCTATGGGTTCGACCTTTGCTCCTAGCATTGCTTGCATTTACATGGCGGCTTTTGAGGACCAGTTCATCTATCCCGACTCTAACCCCTTCCGACAACATCTTACACTATGGCGTCGGTACATCGACGACATTCTGATACTATGGAAGGGGGACCGAGAGAGTTGTAATCAGTTCTGCACCTGGATTAACCTACAGAATCCCTACCTGAAATTCACTGGGACGATGTCGGAGACCGCTTTACCCTTCCTTGACCTCACGATACGGCTGGGACCAGCCGGTCTGAGTACCACTCTGTTTCGTAAAGAGACGGACAGAAACAGCCTCCTTCTGTTTAACAGTCATCACCCCAGAGCACTACGCGAAAATCTTCCCTTCGGTCAATTCTTGAGGATACGTAGGAATTGCTCTTCAAGGGACGATTACAGACAGGAAGCTAATTCCTTACAAAGTAAGCTGCTCGACAGAGGGTACCCCACCAAATTGATACGAGACTCTAGTAAGAGAGCCCTTAACAACCATAGGGATGCCCTCCTAGAAGTACACCAAAAAGAACGCGACAATCTTATAACATGTGTCACTAGTTTCACCAGGAATTCAAACTTCATTAAGAAAACAGTGAACAAACACTGGGGCATCCTCAATTCAGGGGGTACTGATTTACCCAAGCCTAGGTTTGCATTTAAACGAACAACAAACCTCAAAGACTCCCTGATACATACACGTCCTAAGAAATCATCTGTTGGTGGACAACGCACATTATGGGACCTTCCACCCGTGGTTGGACATTACCCGTGCGGAGGCTGTGCCGTTTGTCCCCAATCTAGACAGTGTAAAGAAATCACATTAACAGACTCTTTCACTTGGAAACTGAATAGACATACTAACTGTGAGGCTCTCTAAGTTCCGACTAGGGAACCCTTTCTTCACAGCCACGGTATTCATAATACCAACTCCTTGCTCCACACGGTTTAACGCCCCCTGGGGCACTTTGTACTCTGCTGTTAGATATACATAGTAGGTAATGGCAGGTGTACATGCATATAAAAATTTGGTGAAACTTTTAATGGGATCACGTGGTGGGTTGACTACTCATCCTACCCTGCATGATTTTTATACAATGCTGGAGCTAGGGCAACTGCCCACTCCCGTACATAAGCATGTTTAAGATGTATGGGGACGAGGTCGAAGAATGTTAGAAAAATTATGTTTTCCCCCCTAGGGCACTCCATAACGAATGCTGGCGGTCAATCTTGTTCTGCTAATATGATGTCATACCCAGATGACAGATTTTCCGAAAAGAGACCCTTAACTTTCCTGGGCTTGTCCCCCTCCATTCGGAGTGTTATCTTGTGTAACTTATGTGGGACGCTCACCCTTGTGTCTGATGTTTCCACAGTGATGTGATCATTCAAGTCCGCTGACACCAGAAATTCCTCAGGTTCTGGCGAGCTATTGTTACTTCTGCCGCACTGTCTAGCATTGTCTGAGCCCATTCACCGTTCAGAAGCTGTGTCCTCAGAATTCTGGGCATGTCGGATCTCCAGGCCTGCAGCTTTCTTTTTCTTAAATTGAGGTCTTGATTTTGGCTTGTCTTCTTTTTTGGAAGTATAGTCTTGAGCGTGCTGCTTGTCTCTGGACTATGTACGCTCTTCTTTGTGGTCTGACCTTCCTTCTCTCTCGGATGTTTTCGCCGAGCCCTGAAAGGAACTAGCGGCACGTGTATCAGTATACCTATCGGGTTTCCTATTATCTCCATTCCTGAGATTATACCATTTTTCAGAGGGCTCCTGTTGAGGAGGTTTACCTGGGGACTCAGATCTCTTTTCTGTAGTTATGTTGTTTTTTATTATCCCACTTCTTTTTAGAAGAAGCAGGTATCTGCTTAGAAGTGTCCTTTTCAGGACTGCCCGTCAGTTGTCGTTTTAAAGCTTTCCCACCCAAAGTGTGTCTGCCTAATTCTGCATATGCAGTTTCGATTATTTTGGTCAGTTCGTGTTGTTGATCCAATGGACCGAACTCCCCTAGGCTTTGATGGATTGCCACTGACACTGCTTCCCCGTTAATATTAGCTAGTATTATTGCTATCTGGTCATAGTTATTTAATAACTTCATCCCTAAGTTCAGAGCAGGCTCTGCTCCGTACTCGTTTCATTTTCATTTGCTACTGTATAGTATGATCTTCGAAGCCACTTTTAATTGACTGAAGTAGGTTTGTCTTGTTACCCAACTAGGTTTCTTAAATAAATAAACAAAAAGTAAATGCATGCAGTAAACCAAGTTAGTGGACAAGATAGACTTCTTTCTTGCATACTGGTTAGGGGCTTTAACACCTTTTTGGTATAAGCAGGTTGTGCTACAGATCTCTTAAATATTTACTTGCACCCCTCTTTTTCTGGTTCTTCCAAGTTTGTTGTAAAACGATTTTTTATCTCAATGTGAATATCTTGAAAATGCTAATGTGATTCGTAGTCCTTTTTAAAAAACATTTTTTTATAGATGGCTTCCTTAACATTAGCAAGAATCTTTTTCCTTTGTAACTCCTATCCTATGCTCTTCTGGAACTTTTCCATCTCCCCGCAATTTCCTGTTGAGAACACAAGTTGCTCAGTATATATTCACATGTAGTATGCAAACATGATTGTCAGATGTGATGTGAAGGTGCTGGTTCAAGTTGCGTTTTTTGTTAGGGTCAAACAAATAGTTCGCCTATATAGAACAGGTACTTCTTTTTTGCATCCTCAAGTAGTGTAAGAGCTGCAGTTGTCAGATTGAACTTTTTTTTAAAAAAGAGTAAACCAATGCATTAGTGCATTAAGATAATTTGTATTTTAGGTTACTTACTTTGAGCACCTCATTCGTCCTTTGTTGGACACTTAAGATAACTATTTGCTCGAAAAGTGGCTGCTTGATGTTATATGTTTCAAAAGCTAGCAACCAGAGAAAAGTTAGTCAATTAAAGGAATCCTTCACAAAGCTTGTTAGTAGCCTCTCAGTAGAAATTGATTTGTCAACCGAACACTGTGTGCATTGTTTCATGTGGCCTTTTGTTTGCGGTCTGACTTCCACTGCTACTGCTGTATTGCTTTAACCGCCAAATGATTGCTTCTGAAGTTTTAGAGGTTGGCTCATACTTTAGAGCACTGATTCTTAACCTGTGGGCTGCAGACCACCAGGGGTCCACAGCACATTCGTTCATGTGAAATGGTGTGAAGGAGATACAAAGATGCCGAAATATGGACAGGGTCGAAATGTTTACTGTTGAATGGATGTGTTCTGTGTGAGTGGGGAAGTGAGTGAGATGCCAGGAAATATGTGCTGGAGAGAGTTAAGAGGGTGCAAAGAAGAAAGTGATGCGTGAAACATAAAAATGTATGATTTCAGAATGCCGTCAAGAGAAATGGCTTCTTGTAGTAATTTAGTAGGGATCCTCAGACGTCAAAAGGTGCCTTACAGCATGGCATTTATTGCAAATGTTTCCCATTGTTAATTATTGGATGTTATGTTGCTTCAGCTAAGTGCGTCCCACACTTTTCCTAGATATAGGTGGTTTTGTGTTTGATACCCTCTCTTCAAATGTCAAGTCTTTGGTTGGTCTCAGTGCCCTCTAACTTCTCTCTGGTTGCATTGTAGCTAGTCTATTAGTTTTCTTTCTCATCTTTCTCTTGAAGTTTTTGCTATGTAATATTTCATTCTCCACTCTCTCATTAAACTGGTAGTAAAGAGTTTGAGACATTTGTCAAGTATTAAACTTCATGTCTTATTTTTTCATAGGATGATGCTCTGAGCATAGAAAGTGGCACGAATACTGAACGACCTGATACCCCAACCAACACCCCCAATGCACCTGGCAGGAAGAGTTGGGGTAAGGGGAAATGGAAGTCCAAGAAATGTAAATATTCCTTCAGATGCGTAAACAGCCTTAAGGTATGTGTGCATGCTGTGTGTGAGGTGAGATAATGTACAATGTTCCTGAATGGTAGCCAATCCAAACATATTCCACAGCTATGTATTTGAAGCTGCTAGAGGGGAGAGGAATCCATTTCCTTTGCAATTCTTCACTGTTTATTTAATGTTAGATTAGTAAGTAAATATTATTGCTAGATTAAACAAAAGCAAATCACAAACACACAACCGCAAATCATCTTGTAAAGTAAAAGAAAATCACACTACAACCATTGACCTGCAATAAGTTAAGACAATAAAAGTCCTCTGACTCTTACCTGGGGGAGTTCGGGGAATACAAAGACATGCTAAGCTGGGGTAGCAATACTTTACCAAGGGGCCGCTCTTTCCACCAGGAAAAAAAATCCTGGTGGCCCAGTGTTGTGTACTCGGTCATGCTCTCGCCAGGGCAGGGCCTAGGGTGGCAGTGGAAGTGCTTCCCCTGCCAGCCCTGGTGTGGACATGTTGTGTGGGTGGGTGGGGGGGGGGCAGATACGGGGAATGCTAACTCTTCCCTCATGGGTGGGTGCTAGGACATGATGGACACATCCTTTCCATCTGAAAAGCACATGCAGCTTTGCACCGGAGGGATTAAAAGTAAGTTTGAAATGGTACTGTAGCATTGGAAATCCTACTGTCGTTGTGTCCTGCTCAGAACGTGTGGGCATTTTGTAGGCTATTGCCCCTGTTATATTTAGTGAAGGTTTTGAAATAACAGGAAGCAGCTATGTAGCAGTTCATTGAATGATACACCATTTTGAACTAAATACCGAAAAACATAGGGGTTAAGAAAGTCTTTACCTTTAAATGCAGTTGTTTTATTACGTTATAAGGATGTGTTGACTACCAGAATGCAAAATGCCTACCTTAAAAATACATGTTCTTGTTTGCATAAATATTAACCCCGACCTGGAACGAGTGGTCTGTTCGGGAGGCTGTGTACATTAGGAGAGGTTTGCACAGAGGAACTTTCCCATACTATACTGTGTGATATGTTTAAAGTATCTTTTTTTTTTAACAAGCAAAAGTGGAAAGACATTTAGATTAAGCAAAAGAATAAGGTTTGAAAGTGAAACTGTTGGCATTTTTGCTACAAGAATGTATTTTTGTGTTTAAGAACATTTAGTATTGAGACACTGCATATATAATGTCAAGGCTGTTGGGGATACTGTGAAGTTGTGCAGTTAGTGCTCGGACCATGGTGAGTGCCAAAGATGCTTTTAATCCCACTGCAATGGTCTGCTTTTCAGCTTGTGGAATGGAAGTAATCTCCAACATTAGTATCCATTGTGAGGAGCAGTGTTTCAGACTGCTTGTGTGTTTACCCGAAAGTGATGCTTTTGTTTGGCAGCCATCAACCCTACCAAGATTAACAACATGGGACCTCTGACACAGAGGTCTACATATAGTTCTGCTTAACGAAGCCAGCCTACGAAAAATACTATGTACAAGTAAAATGCACTGCATCAATCTGTGAAATGTGTGTGGTACTCTAGTTTTTTTCTTGTTTATTCTTCAGGAGGACCATGGGCAGCCTTTATTTGGAGTGCAGTTTAACTGGCACAGCAAGGAAGGAGACCCACTTGTGTTTGCTACTGTAGGCAGTAACAGGGTGAGTTTACCCCAGAAGTTTGAAGTGTTACTCAATGCTTGCGTCGGGAAGGAACTTGGCTAGCAGTGCAGCATAAAAAAGCCTTCACTCTGCTGTTAATGCTCTGTCACTAGTCCAAATCTTGCCATAGGTGAGTTTATCGCTTTTATTATCACCTAGAGGTTTGAGCTAAATTAATAGCATCAACGTTTTCCCCCAGCTGGCTGCAGAAATAAGGAAGTTGTCAGTGGTGATGAAACAATTTTCAGAGTGTGGGTGCTGGCCATCAACGTTCTTGGGGAGTCTGTTAGAACAATTGGGAGAGTATTTTCAAAGGATATGGTTAAAACACAATGTGGTAGTGTGGTCATTCATTTTTAGAATGTTGTCCATTAAGTTTGTAACAGTCATCACAACCGAAACTGCTGCTAACGCAACTTTTTTGGGTGGGGGGGTGGAGAGATCACTGAAAACTGGTGCCATTTTATCATCCTGATTATGCACTGTGCTATAAAGATGCCATCCCATTCTACAACATAATTAATGTAAATACGTGAGATAAGTAAGGCTCAACTTGTAGTTGTTGTGCTTTGCCATTTTAGTATTCGTGTTTTTGGCACATGCAGAAATTAGTTGACTGTGTCTTAGGGAAGAAACTGGATACCTAGACTTGTAAGGAGCTTCTCTTGCTTCCCTTTACTATGGAAGAACTTTCCCATAATTCTATTGGTGGAAGTGTCCTTGTTTTCAGACTCTACTGTATAGTTTCTGTGTTGTCCCATATTGATCAACAATTAAATAGTATCCCTCAATAAAATATCACGGAACTGCTGTGATTGTTAATTAGGTTCATCACCTTCTCGCCTCATTCACTGCTTCCACTATTGTACTCTTCAATGTCTGCAGTATTCAACAGCGAATCCCCTACTAATCACACACACTGCTATGGGCACTGCTTGCTCTGAACTGAAGTGTTTCAGACCTAACTCGTGGACTACTCCTATGTATTGTGGTGCTAATCCCACTCTCCACTTGCACCCTTTACTCCGGTCCTGAGTCCTGCTTTTCAATATTTACTCTACCTCATCTGTCAATTAATCTTTTTCCAGGTTTAAGCTGATATTGGAATTCTCTTTTACTACGTTCTCCTTAAATCCCGTCTCTGTTCTGCTTGAGCTCTTCATTTTGCATGCTGACATGCTTTCCACATCACACAATGCCAGAAATATGAGAATAATTTCAGTAACAAAATACAGCGCAAGTACTAACCTTATTTCACCACTATAGATACATTTCACTTTTTAAACCTCCATTAAATTAGCCCTGCTCCCCCCCCTTTCCTCACAGCCAAGTCACTTAACACCATAACCATGAGCAAGTTGTAATAAGAGCAGGTTCTCGGTCAGTCTCCAACAATAATGTATAACCCTGGTGGATAAAATAATGCCTTTTCAATCTCCCGGCCCATGCTCTTGTCTCAGTACCATGCCAACACTGGATGTCCATTGGCTATGTCCAGAACTCTTCATAGACTCCTGTCTCTGATGCTCAAAGCATACCTCAGTAACCAGTACTAAGATGCATTCCTGAGCTTGTACTTGTCCGGTACAATCTCCTGCAACAGTTTAATTTGCATCTCTTCTATTGTGCCTAATCCCTGATTTGAAACAGAAAAATGTCGCAGTGGCTGACCTAGCACTTATGCAGCTCTTGGAAACCAAATGTTACGCTCCTAGGGCTGTTGAAGCACCTTAAAGTACGACTTGTACAAAAAGTATAACTTGTCTACATTCTGCACAATTTCAAAATAGTTTAAATTAAGGCAAATATTCTACCTTTAACAGATGTAAGATGTTTTGTGAATCTTACTAACCATAACATTAAAGCATTGCTATAAAGAGCAACCCACTGTGTTTTCGGTGGTAGGTCTTGTTACACAAAGTTTTAACTTATCTGCATATTGCATTGGCTCCTAGTTGCTGCGGACTTTAATGTTGTGTGCTGGTATGTATTTTGTGTATGCAGTGAGTGTGTGAAAACCATTCTGCTATATGCTGGCAGTGTAAGGGAAGGGTGTTGCAAATGCACACTGCTAAAGAAGAATGAGAATTGCCATGTGAAGCAAATGTTTTTTTCTTCTAGGTTACGTTGTATGAGTGCCATTCACAGGGAGATATTCGCCTGCTACAGTCATATGTGGACGCTGACGTATCCTTTTTTTCAAAGTGTCTGTAGAGGGAATTTGAAGCAAGAGGTTAATAAATGCTTAAGGGGAAGTGAAATATTTAAATGTTCCAATCAGTTGCTCTGATCAAATGGTAACATAACTGGTTTTTTTTTTTTTAAATTGACATATATGTACTGTTATTATATACCTATTGTTAGTCTAATAAAACCAGTGTGGGTTAAGACCTGAAAATCCCTAGTGGTAAGCAAATTCTCTGCAGACGGTAGCAATAAAGTGATACTTCATGCTATCGATTTACAGTATTTTCGCTGTTTAATTTTGTTAATTTATTCCCCAGCTGGTTCGCGCAGCTTCTCCTCTTTTGGCAATCCGGCTACTTTTGTTGCTATAAGTTGCTGTGTAAACCACACGATTATTTGTGTAATTTCCATGAACTCCCGTAGGCAGTACATCTTTTAGCCAATTTCTACCATATTACTTTATTGAATTGAACGATTACAGACACTGCAATATTTTATGAACTATACATCTTCAGCATGCTTGTGTTTAATTGGCGACCGTAGGTTTACGTGGCCCTTGTTTATAGTATGTTGAAACTTACTTCTGGGTCACTGAAGACCTAGGATCAATTGGTCAGATTTGTGGTTTTAATGTACTTTTTCAATTTATCTCAACAATTTTAGGATAAAGAAATTCTCCATGATTTTGTACTTATCTTTATTTTTTAATGTTCCTATTGGAATAATTTGGTTTATTCTTTGACATGTGGATTGCTTTCATTCACTTGCCATGAAAATACCCTTTCAGAGAATTGTGCTACATCCTAAATTCTGCATTTATTGCATGACTAAATTGTTTCCAACCTTCTCTGAAGCATTTTTCAGTAGTAATATGACATGGGTGACACCTTTTGTTAGTTTACTGCCCCACAGATAACATTGTCAATTGATTTGGTCACACTAACTGGTGTTTCCTGTTTATATTATCTTGTAAAATTCTGCGAAAGGGCACATAAAGATACAATTTGGTGGAGAGTTGTATTTTCGGGGATTAGGAAAATCAACTAGGCACTTGCCAGTAGGGATCTGCTACCCACCATCAATTTTGTATTACATACTCTTCTCCAGTTAATGACTGCAAAAGCTATGCATTAACTTAAAGGCTGCTGCCACATATCTCAAGATTAGGCAGTGACACTTGACCCAAACAGAATATTTGGGAGAGTGTAGGGAAAGGCATTGGGGATTTTTTGGTTTGTGTTCTGGTGCGAGGTAGCCGTGTGATAAGCGCTCTAGGTCAACTGCAAGCATCCTGTTATTCGATCTGGTTTGCTTCCATGAAGTTCATGCCATGCAGAGGGTGCTTTAACAGCTGTTTGCAACCGCCTAAATGTGAGCAGTAACTCGCTGGACAGGTGATGGACGAGGAAGGTGTTTTAGAGAAATTAAACACAGGAAAGAAAGCCCCTCCGTGATTAAATGAATATATTTGTGTTATGCCCTTAACTATGCGTCTCTACAGGCAGATGAAAACTTCTACACCTGTGCCTGGACATATGACAGTAACACCAGTCACCCGCTCCTTGCTGTGGCTGGGTCAAGGGGCATCATTAGGATAATAAATCCTATCACTATGCAGTGTATAAAGGTAAGCAACTGCTACGGTATGCCACAAGGGTATCCTAGCTTACGCAGAACTAGATGTTTGTGGCATTGGTGCATTAAATATATATTGAGTGGAAAGCAATGTCTGGTTTATTATTTTTATGCATTTATATTTGGAGTGCCTAATATCTGTGCATGTACGTGCATGCCCATTGTGCCAGATTGTTTTTTAATGAGGTAATGGCCTAAGATGCAAGTTATATGAACAAGTTAGTTACTTTTGGTTATACTTGTTCGAGGCATATGAGCTGCAGATTGTACATTTAGCAATAGATCGCCACCTGGTGTTGGGCTCGGATGATTGCAGGTTGTTGTCTTCTTGGAAGAAGTCTTTGTAGTCACGAGATAGGTGACTCCTCCCTTGGACAATACTGCGCATGGTCATCGACTCCCTCAGATTGTTTTTTTTCCGCCACTGGGTTCGGATGAAAGTTTTCCGCTCCGGCTAGAAAAGACTTTTTCGGCATTTTCAAAGCGTAAAACTTTAGACAAACAACTTTCGACATCGAAGACACTTTTCGACATCACCAGCTACATCCCGGTGCATCGTCGCGGGCCGTTGGGCCCATCGGCGCCGTACGGCCTACGCCTCATGGAAAGAACTCCATTCAAGAGATGCCCGGTATGTCGAGCAAAATTCCCTCATAGCGACCATCACGAGGTTTGCAACCTCTGTCTCTCGCCAGAACACGACGAGTCGACCTGCACAGCCTGTGCCTCCTTCGAATCGAAAAAGACCATACGGGATCAGAGGGCCGTCAACACGAGATGAGATCAGCGCCAGCACCGGAGGCCATCTTAGAGGAGGAGATCGTCAAACAGGACTTCTCTGGGGACGAGGCTCCACTCATTGCCGAGGAAGACTCGCCTGATCTCCAGATCATATCTGGAGCAGAGGACTCGGACGACTCGATTCCATCTCGACAACCAGTGAGTACCTCTGCCCCTGCACCACAGACACTGCCCAAACAAAAGGCAACGGTCAGCACTCCGCCCATGGGGCCCAGTCGAGACCGAAATCTACCCTCTAACGCCCCGCCTTCTGGCTCGGCTCCGAGGAAAAAGACTACGCCTTCCGGTGCCTCGGCACCGAAAAAACAACATATGCCAATTCCACCTCCTCCATTGGCACCGAAACATCCTTCCACACCGAAGGACTCTTAGGCACCGAAGCTAACACACCCTTCGGCACCCAAAGACTCTTCGGCACCCAAACCTAAACAGGCATCGGTGCCGAAACCAGAACCAGTACCGGAACCGAAAGCTTCGACTCCGAAACCATCCGGCTCCAAAAACAAAGACAGGAAGATAGACTCAGGCGCAACAGGACCAACAAAACCGGTCTCCACGCCGAAATCTTCGATAACTGTACCAAAGACCACAAGGCCTGATACATACAAGCCTAAAGAACCTTCGGCACCGAAGAAATTGCCACAGGACTCAATAACTCCTCCTAAGGCAAAAAACACGAAAGAACCACTATCGACACCAAAGAAATCGGCGCCGAAGAGGATTATACAAGAGGAAGAACTATTTAGACCAGATCCGTAGCAGAACAAGCATTGAAAATGCAATAGGTCTCGCAATAGAAGAGTTTAACATTTTTCGTTTTGCAAATGGATGAGTGGCGTTGCGTGGATGAGTGGCGTTGCGTGGATGAGTGGCGTTGCGTGGATGAGTGGCGTTGCGTGGATGAGTGGCGTTGCGTGGATGAGTGGCGTTGCGTGGATGAGTGGCGTTGCGTGGGTGAGTGGCGTTGCGTGGGTGAGTGGCGTTGCGTGGGTGAGTGGCGTTGCGTGGGTGAGTGGCGTTGCGTGGGTGAGTGGCGTTGCGTGGGTGAGTGGCGTTGCGTGGGTGAGTGGCGCTGCGTGGTTGAGTGTCTCGTCTTCATAAACGTTGGACAGAGTAGCGGATTGCCTCGTTGACAAAGGCCACATAAATTAGACAAACGGAAATCCAGGTAAGCACACACTGACACGGGAACTGAACAGAAAAAGACAAGCATGCACATGCATTAAAGGACATACACAAAAGCCTATGAAAACACATACAATGCTAAACTAAAGCACTAGTTAGTCAGATGAGACGTTATGCAAACCTTCTTTACACAGTAATCCCGCACCAAAATTAAGTAGCAGGGCTAGATTTTCCTAGAGGTTAGAGAAGCTATGTGGCCTTTAATTGAGATAGATGGCCGCGTATGACAACTCCATGTTTGTTCTGGAGTGGTTTATTGTCCCAGGAGAGCCGCAGAGTCTCATGTGAAGCAGAGGGTTGAGGAGTGTCCGCATTTTGGCATCCCCTTTATAACAAGCATGAGATGGGACCCGAAAACACTGGAATGAGAAGGGGCTGAAAGGAACTAGTGACAGAGTTCAACTGGAGGAGAGGTGGGCAAAAACAATGAAAAGGTGGACAAGGGAGGAGAGAAGGAAAGGTGACAGAACTGCTGGAGGAGCAAAGAGGAGAAAAGAAATGCGACACGGCGGGCAGGGGAGGGGGCGGAGCGGGTAAAAAAACAAGTGGGAGGGAATAGCTCTCGGCATTGCTGGGTGGGCGGGGGAGCAGGAGTCTGTGGTGTGAGAGACAAATGTTGGTGTGTGAGGCTGCCTTTCAAGTCGGGTGGGGGAGAAGGTAGTCTAAATGCGACAAATGGTAGTCTGGGGCGGGGGAGGGGGAGCAGGGTAGCAAGCGGGAGTGGGAGAAATAAGTAGGGTCGGGGAGTTTGTTCGCATATTTGCAAAGGAAACTGCAATAATATATTTTCAGTAGTTTAATGTGAAAACAAAAATGGAGAAGAGAGAACAGAAATCATAGTTAGCTGCCCTATGGAAACAGATGGGCTTTCAGGTTGCATCAGAACACTGATAAACTACTTTCCTCGTGAAGAACAGAAGGGAGTTCATTCCATAATTTGGGGGTCCAAGAAGAATAAGTCACGACCTCTTAGTCTAGTCCTGAGAATTTCAAGGAATAGATGAAAATTCTGAGCAGGTAAGCGTAATAATGCACACAGAAGAGTAGATCTGAAGTTTGTCTGGAATGTAATTCGGTCTAGTGCCATAGAAAGCTCGATGAGAGAATCAGAGGCCTTTAAATACAAACAGCAGCTAAAGCGGAAGCCAATGTAAGCAAGAAAAGACGTGCAGATGCTGGAGAATAACAAGGAAGTTTAAGCAGAAAGGCTGTTGTGCTCTGCGCAATTTGAAACTGTTTTACAACATAAGGAAGAGCACCCAAGTAAAGAGTTGCCATAGTCCAGGCCACGTGATAAACTAAGTGCGTTGACCACTGTTTTCTGACAGCTGAGAGGAAGGAGATGAGGGTTTTCGGAGGACCTGAACACAATAACAAGAATGGCAAAGAACAAATAAAGCAAAAAATAAAACGGACCCGACCAAGCTAAGATTTATGGAGGTAAATCTTTCGCGTCGTCAGTGATGAGGGAGGGAGGCGAGGGAGGGAGGAGAAATACGAGACGGCCTGCTGGCCGTGAGACGTGTGAAGCAGGGGGCGGGGGGAGCGGCGTTGGCTCAACAAGCTGTGATTATGGGCAAATCACTCAATCTCCGGAGAGAGAAAAAAAATAAACTCGTCTTTCTGTAATGTAACTGGTGCTCAGGTAAAGCGCCCCAATACCTTCGAGTCAGTTTCACGCTATATAAAAGGTCCCCAAAAAAGTCACATATTCTTATAATTCTTCAATGTCTTCTTTTCATCAAGTAACCTAAAGTCAAAAACTGCTTTTACGCCGACATCAATTCAGCATTTCCACTACACTACGAGTGCTGTTTACGGCGCTATTCCAGGTGTCGTTAAATCAAGCGGCAGCTATGGGAATATAAAACTCCAGGCGATTAGAGCAGTCTCAAGCATTTGAAGCAGGATGCTTTAAAGTCAGCGGAGTTCACTTTTGCGTCTCTATGTACTTGCTCTAAAAAGACCAGGGGCTGAGCAAAAGTAAAATTACGCCGGTGTAATTTGGAAAAAATTGTAAAACTATACCATGTTGAGTAATTATGCAGCAGTTCGCTACAAAATTATATCACAGGAACAACATGAACAAACAGAACGCAAGCAGCTGTTCGCACCAAATTTATTTTTTCATCTTTTTTGTGCAAAATGTGTTCTTTCGCCAGAATTGACACCGGGATGCATTATGCAATAAAATAAAGCACAAAATGAAAGATCTGCATTTTGTGTAATCACGTATGGCTTTCTCAAAGTTTAGATTTCGAAACAAATATTCGGAATTGAATTAGTCCACTGACTACCATTAAAGTGGTTGATTTTGTAACAAGTGAAAGCACTGCCATTGCTAGAGTGAAGGCTAGCATACGAAGTGGGGAGAGGAAGGGCTCCTATTGGGAAGTGGAGACGGGGAGAAATTGAGAAGAAAGCTGAGCAGGGAGGGTGTTATTGCGGCTATCTGCTTGACCGAGGGGAGGAGAAATGCCGTCCTGAGGCAGAGCACACGCTGAGAAATAATGTGATGGGGACCGAAAATAATGACCATAACCCTGCGATGAGGACAAGTACCCTTTACGACGAAGGAAGTCGGCAAAGCAATTCACCGGCCACCGTGTGTGACATGTGCCTTCATCCCGACATACACTGAGAGTGCAAGCGCTCGTGTATAGAGTAGCGGATGGTGTATGAATGCGATAAAAGCGGATATGGAAGAACGCTACATTAAACAAGACGGAGGGATTAAACAAGACGGAGGGAGAGAAGGGGAGGGGGGAGGAGAAATGAGACACGGCGGGCAGGGGAGGGGGCGGAGCGGGGAGAGGGTGTTAAAGCAGCCGGCTGAGGGAACTGATGTGCACGAGCTTTTAAGCTCAATGCACATGCGCATTGAGCTTAAAAGTCACGGGCACTGCAAGGAATCGCCACGATTCCTTGCAAGTTAGTTAAAGAGTGGTTAAGCCCCAATAGTCTCGCAAGCTCGATGCGCATGCGCATCGACAGGCGAGACCTAAAAAGGTCTATATCAATCCAAAAACAGGACATGTGGAAGCAATTCCACACAAAAAGAGACCAGCAGACACACCACTTCCAACTGTGGTTCCTGCCAAAAAGGATTGTGCAACATCTCCAATGCACCCTTCCTCTCCTTTACCTTCTTCTCCTCTCACTCCATATATTGAGCCTATAACTTCTCCTGCATCATCACATCACACTGATGAAGAGTATGATTTAGGTGGGGGGGGTGATGTACCAGATACACATACATATCCCTTAGATGAGGATGAAGATATCAACCCAGATTATACCAAGGAGGTTGATGCATATAATTTCCAACCAAATAATGCACCAGACATACCTGATCCTCAGTATTACCCAACAAAACCTTCCCCTCCAGAGGATAGTATTGGGTTCAATCACCTACTAAACAGAGCTGCATTGTACCACGGAGTTCCAACGCATTCTGACGCCATTTAAGAGGATTTTCTATTAGACACATTTGAGCAGTCACAAAGAGCTACTCAAATACTACCTATGATCAAGGGGGCCATTAAACATGCCCCCGATATTTTTAAAGACCCAGTAAGGTGTAGGGTACTAAACCCAAGAATAGAGAAAGTATAGGCCAGCACCATCTGATCCTATCTACATTAAGGGACACCTACCATTGGACTCTTTAGTAGTGTCAAATGCACGCAAAAGAGCAAATTCCCAGACTTCTGGGGACAAACACCCCCCCTGACAAGGAATCAAAAATCATTGATACGTCAGGGAAACGGATTGCTGCACAAGCAACAAACATATGGCGCATAGCAAACACACAAGCCTTACTCTCACGCTACAATAGGGCTCACTACGACCAACTAGAAAAGTTAATGGACCATCTGCCAGAACAATACAAAGATCACGCAGCTGAGCTCTTATAGGAAGGTAAACTAATCTCAAATGCCTCCATTAAATGCGCACTAGATGTAGCTGACACAGCATCTAGGGCAGTTAACACCAGTGTTATCCTCAGACGTAATGCATGGCTACGCATTTCCGGTTTTAAACCAGATGTGCAAACTACCATCCTCAACCAGCCCTTCAATCAGAACCAGTTGGTCGGGCCAGAGGTAGATAATACACTAGAAAAAATGAAAAAGGACACCGACACTGCTAAGTCTATGGGTGCATTACAATCTACCCAGACTAGAGGTTCCTTTCGTCGCTCCTCTTATAGAGCTGGCTCCAAACAGACCGGCGCAGATAACACCTCATCTTTTAAGACACACACACAAACTCCTTCTAATAAAGGTTACTATAGAGGAGGGTACAGAGGCAACAACAATAAGGGAAGAGGTAGAGGTAAGAACAACAACCGCTCCTCTTCCACTCCCAAACAGTGACTTCCCTCTGCCTCCCCTACAACATTCCACACCAGTAGGGGGCAGAGTATCACAGTTCCTACCTGTCTGGAACTCCCATCATAACAGACAGGTGGGTAAGGCAATTTAACCAACATGGCTACTGCCAAAACTCACAGCAACCCCTCCAAACATACCACCCAAGCAGCGTCCAATGTCCACAGAACACATAAAACTGCTTCAACAAGAAGGTCTAGCACTTCTACAGAAAGATGCTATTCAAGAGGTCCCTTTACAGGAACAAGGAACAGGAGTCTACTCCCTGTATTTCCTAATACCCAAAAAGGACGGGACATTAAGACTGATCCTCGACCTCAGGCCCTTAAACCACTACATTCAATCAGATCATTTTCACATGATCACTTTACAACAAGTACTCCCATTACTACAACAGGGAGACTTTCGCACAACACAAGACATAAAGGACGCCTATTTTCATATTCCTATACATCCTGCGCACAGGAAGTATCTCTAAGATTTGTCATACAAGGACAACACTATCAGTTCAAAGTCCTTCCATTCGGGGTCACAACAGCATCGCGAGTGTTTACAAAGTGCTTAGCAGTAGTAGCAGCACATCTCAGGAGACAACAAATACATGTCTTCCCTTACCTCGACGACTGGCTCATAAAAGCAAGATCGTTCAACCAGTGTGTACAACACACAACACAAACTATTCAAACATTGCACGACTTAGGGTTTACGATAAACTACACCAAGTCGCACCTAGAGCCTTCGCACGTTCACCAATATCTAGGAGCTACCATAGACACATCATTAGCTCTAGCCTATCCCAGTCAAGCCAGGATTCAAAGCATTCAGAGCTTGGTCTCCCTTTTTCAATGCCAACACTCTTCAGACAAGAGTGTTCATGAAAATAATAGGCATGATGGCATCTTGCATCTTCATAGTTCCTCATGCAAGACTTCAAATGCACCCACTACAAGAATGTCTAGCACAACAGTGGAATCAGGCTCAAGGTCAGCTCACGGACCTGGTGTTGGTGGACAGCCGTACATATCGCTCTCTGCAATGGTGGAACACCAAAAACTTGACAAAGGGACGGCCGTTCCTAGAACCTGTTCCACAAATAGTGCTCACAACAAATGCCTCCCTCACAGGATGGGGAGCCCATCTCCTGCACTATACCACTCAAGGCCAACGGAACAGCCATCAGAAACTGCTCCACATCCATCATTTAGAGCTGCTAGCGATTTACCTAGCACTCAAAACTTTTCAACTACAAGTACAAAACAAAGCTGTTCTAATCCGGATGGACAATATGAGAGCTATGTATTACATACAAAAACAGGGTGGGGGCACACTCTCTGCAACTGTCCCAGCTTGCACAGAACATTTGGAGATGGGCCATCCCTCAAAACATACACCTGCCTGTAGAACACCTTCCAGGAATTCACAATCAGATAGCAGACCTGTTGAGTCGTCAATCACAACAGATTCACGAATGGAAGCTGCACCCACAAGTTCTACAACCATTCTTCCAAATGTGGGGGCACCCACACATAGATCGGTTTGCCACCCATGAAAACACAAAATGCCCAACCTTCGCCGCCAGGTGTCCACACCCGCGGTAGGAGGGGAATGCAATATGGATGAATTGGTCAGGCAGATTTGCGTACGCTTTTCCGCCTCTCCCACTCATTCCACTAGTAGTACGCAAGCTCAGACAACAGTCCCTCAAACTGATACTAGTGGCCCCCACATGGGCACGCCAGCCGTGGTTCACCACACTACTAGATCTCTCACTGGTTCCACATCAGAAATTACGGCTCACGCCATCCCTGTTAACACAGAACCATGGAGAAATAATGCACCCAGAACCAAGCCAGCTGAATTTAGCGATCTGGCTCCTGAGGTCTTAGAGTTTGGCTACTTAAATTTACCACCAGAATGTATGAACATAATTAAAGAAGCTAGAAGACCCACCACTAGAGCATGTTATGCTGCTAAGTGGAAAAGATTTGCAATATATTGTAACAACAATAATATTGATCCACTGGATGTTTCCATCCAAAATATTATTTGTTACCTTCTACACCTACAAAGGTCCAACTTGGCTTATTCTTCCATACGACTGCATCTAGCAGCAATTGCAGCCTATTTACAAAATAGACAGCACCTATCTCTCTTTAGAGTACCTCCGATAAAAGCATTTATGGAAGGATTAAACTGAATAATCCCACCTAGGTTACCACCTGCACCAGTATGGAACCTGAACATTGTACTTACAAGACTCATGGGACCCCCGTTTGAGCCTTTACACAAGTGGGAATTGCAATTCCTAACATGGAAAACTGCATTCCTTGTTGCCATCACCTCTCTCAGAAGAGTTAGTGAAATACAAGCATTCACAATAGAAGAACCATTTTTTCAGATACACCCTAACAAAGTGGTTCTTAGACCTAATCCAAAATTCCTGCCAAAGGTGATTACTCATTTTCACCTTAACCAATCAGTAGAGTTATCAGTGTTTTTCCAAAAAACAGACTCTGTTGCAGAAAGGGCTCTACACACCCTAGATGTTAGAAGAGCTCTTTTATACTACACAGACGGGACTAAATCCTTCAGAAAGACAAAACAACTATTTGTATCTTTCTGTTCCCCACACAAAGGCAATCCCATATCTAAAGGAGGAATTGCCAGATGGATTGTAAAGTGTATTCAAACATGCTATCAAAAAGCAAAACGTACACTAACAGTTCCTCCTAGAGCGCACTCCACTCGCAAACTAGGAGCCTCTACAGCTTTCTTAGGAAACATACCACTAGAGTACATATGTAAGGCAGCAACATGGTCTACCATACACACCTTCACTAAACACTATTGTGTTGACGTGCAAGCCAAGCAGCAAGCTGCAGTAGGCCAAGCTGTCCTTAAAACACTATTTCAGTATGCTGCAACGGATACAAGCGACCACCGCTAAGGGAGACACTGCTGCACAATCGTTGCTAAATGTACAATCTGCAGCTCATATGCCTCGAACGGAATATGCTACTTACCAGTATGCATCTGTTCTTGGCATGTAGAGCTGCAGAGTTGTACATGCCCTCCCGCCTCCCCGGGACTTGTATCCGTTCCAGTACTCATCTTAAAGAGATGCACATGCATGGACATCCTTTCTCTTTACTTCTACTAACTCCATTTCCCATCATGGCGAAAAACAATCTGAGGATGGAGTCGATGACCATGCGCATTATTGTCCAAGGGAGGAGTCACCTATCTCGTGACTACAAAGACTTCTTCCAAGAAGACAACAACCTGCAATCATCCGAGCCCAACACCTGGTGGCGATCTATTGCTAAATGTACAACTCTTCAGCTCTACATGCCAAGAACAGATGCATACTGGTAAGTAGCATATTCCTTTCTGGTATGGGCTCTATCTAACCACAGATTGCTCACCATAGAATATTCCCCTGCTGCCAGCCTGGATCCGGAAAATATTGAGCAGTACCTCGGTCTGCCAGTAAGTGGTGTTGATCCTCTCAGTGTCGAAGTGAAGTGCAAGGTGCCTCTACAGGTGTCACCCCAACATGCTGACATTACTTTCTTTCGTGAGTGTTCCTGCGCCAAAAACGCAGAGCCACGTCAGAAGGGATTTTTTGACCAGTGTGCAGAATGTAACAGGATGTTTGGTTTGGAGAGCCCGCTTTGCATAAAAGGGAGGATGGGAAGGTAGGTGAATAATCTGCTTTTGGTCTCTACCAGAAAAGGCATTACCAAAAGTATTTTGTTATTCTAAAAGAGATGTCTAACTGCAGATTCATTACCTTAGAATAGTTACTCAAGCGATACCTCCCCGGACGGGAGTTTGTAAATTGGCTCATACCAGGAAATCAAGGAGCACCTAATGGGCTAAATGCCCCTCGAGAGAGAGAGACCTGACTGTCCAAACCATAGTGCTTTGTGGACATGTGGATAGATGCCCACATACTTGAAAGATGTCCAGGACCGGATCCCGCACGCAAAAGCAGTAGAAATGGCCTTGGTCCTGATGGACTTGGCCAGGCCCTGAGATGGCTGCTTCTTAACTAGTGCATAGCAGATTTTAATGCAGAGTAAACTCCATCGAGAGCTGGTAATCTTCTGCATTATCTTGCCTTTTTTGCCCATGTGAATCCGATTAAAATTGATTATCCATCCAGTGATCTTTGGTGTGATCATTGTAAAAGGACAGACCTCTTTTTGGATCCAGGCGGAGTCCCTCTTTCTTGGAAGGATGAGATGGAGCAAAAAATGCACCTTAACCTTTTTGCCGTCATTGAAATCGGTCACTACCTCCAGTAGTAAAGATGCATTAGTCCGAAGAAGCAGGTTTGGGTAAAAGTTTGTTTAGGGAGGATTAACCAAGCTTTAAGCTCACACTCTTCTGGTCGATGTCATTTCCACAAGAAGGTTGTCTTAAGGGTTAAGATTCTCAACCGGCAGTAGCTATATAGGCTCTCGAATGGGGCGCCCATGAGAAACTTTAGGACGAACTGAAGGTCCTATTGGGGAATGCTGATGGGAGTAGAAGGGAACAGATGTTGCAAACCTTTAAGAAAATGTCATAGTTGGTGACTTAAACAATGAGGGTTGATCTGGCAACTGCTAGAAATCAATTTAGTTGAATGATAACCTTTAACTGTGCCCAAGGCAAGGCCTTGCTGGTATGAAGACTGCACAAACTGTAAAACCTCCAACAGGGGGGCCGAAAGTGGGTAAATGTGCCAGGAGGAGCACCAAGCTACAAATTTGTTCCTGCAGTAGATGTTTGCAGTCTTTTTTTTTAAGGATGCTTGGCTGCCAAAATAACCTCACTAATCTCAGGAGGAAGATCAAAGGCGTTCTACTTTTGCTACTCCATCTCCATGCATGAAGTTGAATAATGTGCAGATTTGGGTGCAGGACCCATCCTTGCCGCTGCGACAGCAAGTCTCCAAAGAAGCAGCCTGATCAGAGAACAGATACTCCTTGCCTGGTCTGGTCTGGAGCTAGTAAGATGACTTGGGGCTGGTCATGATCGTCTTGAGAACCCTGGACAGGAGCGGTATCGGCAGATTGGCATACAGGAGTCCCGAATTCCAGTCTAAACGAATGCGTCTG
Source organism: Lissotriton helveticus (assembly GCF_964261635.1). Classification (NCBI taxonomy): domain Eukaryota; kingdom Metazoa; phylum Chordata; class Amphibia; order Caudata; family Salamandridae; genus Lissotriton; species Lissotriton helveticus. The sequence goes on along the minus strand of NC_136069.1, from coordinate 1,495,972,924 downwards.
AGCGTGAGCTGCTTTGCAAAACTCCAACGTGCAGAAGAGCTGATGTTGTGCATTCTTGGCTGTGGCCAAATTTTCCCTATTTTCAGAAGAGACCATGCGCCACCTACTGGTGTAGTCTCCATTTGTGATCTCCAAGGCATCGCCCTATGCATTAGTCTGCCCGGGCGTTCAGAGATCCTGACTGGTCCAAAGGCGCAGGACCTCCTGGCACAGTCCATGGCGGTGGTGTTGTCCACGAACACTCGAACCAACCTTACTTTCATGGACGAAGGAGGCTTCCAATGCCAAGCAAATCGCCCTCTGCTCCTGAGGATTTGTGTGGGGGGAGGGGAGGTGGCGGTGATGCTAGTCCGATTTGCATTTTTTTTTTTACCCACCTGATCTTTTGCAGTCTTCTTCAAAATCTAGACCAGGTCAAAGAGATAACCTTTTTTTTTTTTTTTTTTTGTACACCAATTTTATTGGGGTTTACAAGCTTTTCCAGAGACCATCGCTGTATCGCATTTATCCTACAGTCAGATATAAAAGTACTGGACTCTGTGTACAGTTCCATAATGCTTTAACATAAAGAAGACTCTGGACTGTGCTGCCCTCGTGAGTCAAAGAGATTCCCTTGATGCTGCAGCCCCTGGGACATCCAGTCATTCTGCAGAGCCTGCATGTGTCACTGGGCAGGCTTCCTTGGCAGGATGCAGGAGGCCATCAGTTCCAGCAGCCTCAGTTTGTCTCGCAGTCTTACAGTTTTCAAAAATACAGTGCATTTTCTAGATTGTCAATGTTATCTCGAAGAGGAAAAACACATTTATTAGTTAGTTTGGTCTAGTTCTTTCTTCATCAAACCTAGTTTTATTTGTGCGTTGATGAGATTGAGAAGAGGTATTTGAAACTAATGCAGTTGTCATCTGTTTATACGTTTGTATGTACTATGGCTCAAACAGCGTCCCTGTTTGTCATGCAGGGATCAATTGAAGCTACTTGATCAAAATGGATTTGTAGCAAGATGAGGGTGATCTTTTTGTGATCTGGATTTAACCCCCATTGGGTCAACTTCTGCTCCCTGGCATCTATTGGCTGGCACACTTAAGGGCCTTACAGGAGAAGGGCACCTGTGGAGTAAGTTGTGTTTGCTGAGGCAGCATTCCCCACCAGTGTACCCATTCATCTGTGTGCAGATCAACACAACTCCCCTTGCTGGACCGCCCCATAAGTGAGAGCGTGGTGCATTCTTCAGAGTATTATCAATTACTGCGCCCTGGAGACCACTCGCTGATGGATTCAGTCTTCTGTGAATTCACCATAAAATTGGGAACACTTTTTTGGGGGTATTTTTTTTCTTCTTTTTGGAGTGGTGTGTTTTGGACGACAGAGTGATTGACAAGCTGGGGAGCAGTGTTTCTCTGCAGCTGACAGGGTTCGGTTCCTGTGACATTTGGGCCATTCACAGATCCCTATGGATGTGGCTATCCAGTCTGCTTTGACGTGCTCCCCCCAACCCTTTGGGGCATGGGGGACCTCTAGCAGAGTCCTCTTAGTGATTGTAGTTAGTCGCACCAAAGAGATACTGTGCTACTGTCTTCAACAGCTTCTTGTACGAGGCAAAAATGGCAGAAAAAATAAAGTATTTTTGGGGGGGGGGGGCGATCGAAGGCTCTTCAGAACACTTAGAAGAATGACATGATGTTCAGTGAATGTGCCTTTGACTCAAATCTTTCAAGAAGCGGGCACCACTGAGGCAGCTGTACAGTGCAATGAACAAAAGTTGGAGGGGTTATCCAGCGGAATGGTACAGCTGGAGAAGAAACAAGGAGGTTGGGCAGACTATGCATCAGATTGAAAATACTGTGATCGAGTGGGGCAGATTTATACTATTCTGTTAATACTGGCTGGTGCAAATATCCAGCGGAATGGAAATACAGAGAATTTTACACCTGTCCTCTTCTCGTTTATACTGCTGTCCCTCCACTGGCCTTTTCTCCAACTAATCTCATAACAAATCTGCAGTGTTTGAGTTTGGTCTTGATAGCTGGGGGAAAACGTATAAATCAATAGTAGTTTTTTTAATGTAAATACTGAGTGTATAATCTTGTGGCTGGGTAACATTTGGCTTTTAATGTCTGGGGCTGATAATGCTCTCTATCGTTTGATATTGCTGCTAAAACAGATTCTGGTATTTTTTTAATCCAGTTTGCTTTTTTATTAGTAAATGCGAATATACCTGTAACTGTCACTAAGACTTGCTGCTCAGGCAAAGAAGCATTTTTGTTTTGCAGATTACTGTCCCACCATTAGGCTTGATTAGAATTCACTTTGTTAGATCTATTGCGTTTTTGTGCAGAATGCCCTAGCATTTGTGGCGAGGTAATGAAGATCAGTTCCCAAAGCATGTCTCAATTTTTGACACCCATCTGATCTTTTGATATGAGTTACAGAAAAATGTTGGAATTTGGCGTGCACACGGAGTGTCGGTCTTTGTGCTTTTTCAAAGTTGCTCTAAAAAATTGTTGCATGGTAGTTTTTTGTGCTTTAATCTTTTTTAAAGTTCTCAGTTGGGAAGTGTGCATGCAGATGATTTATCAGCGGATGTAACTGAATGGAGCTTACGTTTTTGCTCTGTTCATGAGTGTGAGATCCGCAGACTTGCAAGAGAAGCTGTCTGCAAACTGTATTGATGATAAAAATGTACCCGTGGCATTGCGGTAGAGTGGGCGCATCCCACCCTCCAAGTGGGGTTTGAGGTAACCCCCAATGGCTGAAATTGTAATTCTCACCTAGGAAAATAGGTATTTTTGTTGCAACAGGGGCCTGAAACATTCTTGGAACACTATGCATTTTTTTCTTTACCTCAAAACTTAAAATGAGAATTCAATAGTAACACATTTTCATTTCTTTTTGCCAAAATCGCTCTATTGTTACCAGTGTGTATTTAGGCCACAGTTGTGTCCTGCAAGTTGGACCTTTGTGGAGCATCCCAAAATCTGTACTCAACGTTCATCGTGGTTTGTAGAGTGCCAATTGATTATTGATAGAGGTAGTTACAGTGGGTTTCAAATGTTCTCTCCTTTGAATTGTTTTTTACATTTTTTTCTTAATATGTGAAATAACAAACATTCTGCTGGAGGACAGTGCCCACTGGTACTAGTGTGTTGATTAGAATATGTATCCGACAGACTTCTTGTTCACTGTGGCTGCCAGGCATGACTGAAAGCTGATGAAAGTTTTAGCTTGGATCCAGTTCTGCTGCACATGGCCTTTGAATGCACCTAACAGCTAAAGGGGGCCATGTGGGCATGTGTAAAGGCACATGATGCTTTAAAGTGACCTGTTGCACATTTAAATGGGTTCGTAGTTTGACTATATTTACTGTGGTTACATTTGGTTCATACTTTCATGCAATGTTTTATTCCAGTGTGTCTATGCATAACTTGTTGATGGCATTGTAGTGTTTTAAATCCAGCAAGAAGTTAAATGTTATTAAACAGTAGGCTTCCCATGAATCGTAGATGTTTTTGGGATAACATTTTGACCATTTGACACTATTGTTTCAGCATTATGTTGGCCATGGAAATGCCATTAATGAACTCAAATTCCATCCGCGAGACCCGAATCTCCTTCTGTCTGTAAGCAAAGGTAAGGGTCACACCTTTAAATATTGCCCAATAAGGGAACATTGGCTCAGTAAAATTGATCTCCCAGAGTTTGATTTTTGTTAACCAAGAATGTGAAGTGGAGTGTGCTGATACTGGATTCCTTTTAAATAACGGGTACATTAATAAACCATACAACCTAAAAGGAATGATTACAGCATTACTCTATTTACTGTTGTTTCCAGCATTCTTAGTTAAAGTTTCAGTGATTGAGACACTTAGGTGAAGCTAACACGTGAAAGGATGTTTTAGCCTGTGCATGTTCTGATACTATGTGCACTGGAGTGAAGAAGAAAAATCTAAGCTCTGTGACTTTTGTGTAATGTGTAGTAGCACAGTAGTGAGTACTGTTGTTTTTTTTTTTTACTGGGCACCTCGATATTGGAGCCTCAACTCATAAGTGAATAAAAAATACCATTAACATATGGGCGAGTCCTTTCCAAAGCAGTTGTTCTCTTTTTATCTTGCATTTTCGCAGTGTGGTGGTTGAGCATTAAAGGCATTCTGCAAACAAATTGTTAACCTCTTTGGTGTTGGTTGAAATTGCATTGGCTCTTTTTAGGAACCTCACTTTGAACAGTATTTTTGCCAGTATACCTTGTTTGATTCTTAACCATTTCCAGTTGTTAAAAAAAATATATTTTATTTTGTGGTCGTACCTTGATCCTAGTTAGTAACTTTCAAGTAAGATATCCTGTTGGCCGGAGTACACTCTGAAGACTACCAACACAGTCCAAAACACTGCGACTCGGATCAACTGTGCAGAACACCTGGAAGCTTTTCAGAAAAGTTTTTTATTTCTTTGATATTTTTATGATGTGCAAATGCATTCCACTCTGGTAACACCCTTACTGGTTATAAACCATCCAATAAATACATGAATTAAACATGTAACACTAAGGATATCGTAGTGCAGAGGCTTGGGATCTTGCTGAAATAGATATTTTGTGTTAAAGATAAAATGTATTGGAAGGGTTAAGGGATAATTAAGAGGGTCAACTAGAGACCTGTGCCCCAATAATGACCCAAAAACTCAGTAACGTCATGCAGGAATTGGGTGTTCAGGACGCCTGGCAGGAGACCCACCCCACACTCTTACTTTTTACATGCCATTCACTTACTCACGGATCCCACAGTAGGCTAGACAGAGTATGGGTCCCAGGTACTCCAGCTTTTCTTGATGCAGAAGTCACTCACTTGGCACGCTTCATGTCTGACCATGCACCGGTGCGTTGCTCAGTGACGTGGGGGGACTCTCCCGTGCTGGGTCAGAGGGGATAGAGATTTTCGCCAGACTTACTCGAAGATTCAGTAGGGAGGGCCGCCCTCGCAAAGGTGGCAACAGATGACCTGGCTCAGAACTTGAGGGGACCGACTGTGAGGGCAACCCAGTGGGAGGCTCTCAAGGCAGTGGCATGGGGGGCGGTGGCATGGGACTGGTGTATGGGTTGAGAAGACAGCTACTGGGGTAACATGAGGTGAAAGAGAAAGCCCTAGGTGCAACAGAGGCATGGGACGGACTGACTTTGATACGGGTGAGCATGAAAGCGTGCAACACACACTTAATGCAGACTTTTGGGACAGACCAGACTAGTATACACTGACACCGTATCAGCAGAGTCTACATGCCGAAGGGGACTAATCGGTTGTCTTTTGGCCTGGATCCTGCACAGGGAACAGACATACACACTGACGACCACCTTGATGGCCAAAGGAGGGCACCTAGTCCACACCAGAGCTGGAGTGCTGGAGCTTTTCCAACGGCACTTCCTGCAGGTTTACACTGCAGTCCCAGGGGTGACCGCTATATTCCCTTTGTTGGGGAACTGGCTCTTCTGCGACACTTGCCCACAGGTGTGACAGAACTGGACGCTAAAATTACTGTTGACGAAATCCAAGATGCATTGCGAGCTATGCTGGGTGCCAAGGCCCCTGGGTCTGATAGTTCTCCGATTGCCTTTAGCAGGTCTATTCAAGCCAGCTGGCACAGCCTTTGCTGCAGGTGTATGAGGAGGCCTTTGAGCCTGGGCTGCTACCCCTGGCCATGCGCGTGGGGGAAGATAGTTATGCTGCTTAAACCTGGAGGACACGACTGAGATTCTGTGGCGTACCGGCCCCTCACCATGAAACTCTGATATCAAAATACTTTGCAAGGTACTAGCAACCAGAGTGGCCCCGCACATCCTGCACCTATTCCACGAGGATCTGTGCAGGTTCATACCATCTCGCAATACGAGTATGAACATCAGAAGGCTGACACATCCTGCATGAAGTGCTGCATTGCGACGAGGAGCTAGCTCTGGTGTCCATAGATTTAGACAAATCATTCAATTTGGTGTACTGGGGTACCAGCTGGAGGTGCTGTCTTCGGTCCTTGTTTCAGCCGTTGAGTGCAGATACTATACACGGCACCCAGTGCCAGGGTCAGGGTGGGACATAGGCCGGAAGGGTGGCGGCTGTAGAGAACGCGACGGGGTTGTTCATGTTAGACCTGTCAGCCCTTTGGGTGGTCCCTCCCTATTTTTCTCCCCTTTTTGCCTACCGTTTTCTTTTTGTCTACTCTATTTTTGGATGTTGACTTTTAAACCTCCGGGCGTCTCCTCACTGCTAATCAGTGCTGAGGCGCAGGTGTGTCCTTTCTAAAATGGTGGCCTATCGAGTATCCAAAATGGTTGCCCTGCCAGGAGTTACCTCAGAGACATGGCCCATAGGCTAGCATTAGGGGGATCTAGAACCTTCTGGTCCCTTCTAGTGACCTGGGCCTAGGTTATATAAGTGAGCTCACTGGCCGGCCATTTTGTCCACACTAAGGAACTGACTGGATTGCAGACTGCTGTGTATGTGGAAGGGTGATCCTGACCAGGTTGATGGTTCTGAAGAGCTGCTGCCAGGTGTGGTGAATCTGCCTCCCTACCGGCTGAACTGGCCCAGCTGTGAGAGAGATCAAGAGGATCCAGTAACAAAGTTGGGAAGTGGTTAATGATCTCCATTCCCCCCATGAACTTTGAGATCGCCAGGTCACAGAGGGACACCATGTCGCCTAAGTAAAAAGGTGGTGAGTGTAAACCCTGAGGGGACCTGCGCTGCTGCTGCCCTTTCTAGCGGAGTGAAGACTGATTGTGGGGTTCCTAAGATCTCCTCAGGATTTAGCTCCAACGTTATGAGAGTATTGGTGACGCCGTCAGACTAGCAGCTGTCCAAAGAAAGATTCCCTCCGGGGTTGTCTGTGCAGAGAAAGGAAGAGGAAGGGAGGGGGGGTTAAGGAGAAACCTACATTACCCTGAGTGTTAAGCGACCTGTCCCCCCACCCCTCCCCCCGCCACAGATAGTAAAGAGGGAGGAAGGGGAGAATTCCACCGATACCTTGAATCCCCCGGAGTTCGTCCAGCGAGAGCGTTCGTTTCCTGTTGTGCCGCTGGGTTCCGGTCAGGCGAAGGTGCCGGTCCCGCTCCTCAGCGTGAGGCATTGGAACTGGATGGGGCGGGTCCCGCATTGAAAGAGAACCGCCCTGTTGTTACCTGCCTGGGCTGGTGGGTGTCGTCAGCTCCACCTATCGGGAGGATCAGGGCCGGGGCTGGAATCTGGAAGCGGCCGGCTCACCAGTGGCGGTGACGTGGTGAAAGGCGCTGGACGCTTCTGTCAGACGTGGGGGAGAGGGAAGAGCTAAACCGGCCTGGGATTCTGGCCGGTAGTTCCCACCGCATTTGCCTTCCGTTCCCGGCCCGAGTGTGGACTAAAGACTGGGGCAGGGCTTGAAGGGATTGTCGGCTCCCTCTGTTCCAAGAGCCAGTAAGATCCTCGAGTGAGGTAAATTGACACGAGTGTTGTCGAAATGTTCCCCCTCCGTCTACACGAGTGGGGAATAATTTGAGGTGTTATATTCGGAGTCGGGGATAATAAAACACCGGATATATTGGTCTAGAGTTAGATAGAGAAGTGGAAAGAAAAGAGAAACTGTTCGTCACAGCCCCTTGAAAGTGAGGCCTGGGGTGGTATTCAGACTTGGATTCCCACATGGTTTGTGTACAGGACTTGAGGGAAAACGTGCAGACAATAGAGGAAGATAAATAACTCAAGAACACAAAAGTTAATCATCCTATGTGGGGTTATATCAGTAGCTCTAATTGATATGAACTGGATGGCTGCCTAGTTGGAATACAATACCTGATTATCATCCCTCTGGTATATGTGACAACTTCTTTTGCAAATTTATAGGATTACCTGTGCTTTCTATTTATGAAGTGTAACCTCCTGCTTGATACATTAAAACTGTAAAGTAACTGCCTGAGATAAAGTATTAAGAGGAGCTGCCCAGCTCATTTCATCTGTTGGATACTGAATTGTAAACAAAGGGAATGTGAAGCTTTAATGTTTTGATTAATCATATGTGGAAATGCCTCTGAAGTAAGTTTTTCACTGTTAAAAACTGAAGTTGATCTATGAACAAGAGATAAAGCTTTTCCATACTTTTTTAAAGATGGTGTGGTGTCATTTTTAAGTGGAGGTATGCTGTGTTACTGTAGTGAGTGTGACGCAAGCCCAACAAATTGCCTTGGAGTTAGGCCTTTCCACTTGGTGCCAGGCTACCCTAGGTGGACCGGTAACCCCGGGTCCAACAGTTCACTCTTGCTGCTTTTATTCACTCTGGCAATTGAGCTGATAGTGATCTGGGAGCCCAGGGAACTGAGGCATTAGTACGGGCGGAATCCCACACATTATATCCCTATATGCAGACCATGATTTGTCCTACATCTCCTCACCACGCTAGACTGTCCCGAAGGGCCATCAGGTATTGGAGGGGTGTGGTGGGTGTTAGTTGTTGAAGCTAAACACACACAAATCATTGCTCTATCCCCTTGGCTCGGTTGCCTAGCCTACCCTGGGTTGATCTCCCATGGCTAGGTCTGCAATGGGAGACGGAGCACTTCTGGTACCAGGGTATTCAGGTGGCAGTAGAAGATGCTCAAATATTGCAACTCAATGTCTACAAGAGGATAGACGCCTTGAAGCGCTCAATGAGCTTCTGTACCACCCTTCACCTATCCTCAATTGACAGACTGGCGGTGGCCAAAATGGTGGTGCTACCCTGCTGTTTATACATGTTGCAAAACGCATTATGTCCCATATACAGGCGGATATTCAGAACGCTGGACTCCATACTAATTGAACTTTACTGGGCAGGCTGCCAAAGCAGAGTAGCTCTTGCCACGGTGACCCGCACATATGAAGACTTCCGTCTCGAGGCACCGAGACTGGATCTTTATTATTATGCCACACCGCTTCAGCACGCTGCTTGTTGGCTAGACGAAGTGGACAACTTGGATAAGACATTGCAGTGCGACCGTAGACCCCTGCACTGTTACTGGAAGAGGCAGGAATCCCTGACGCAGTCCCATATGTTGAGTCAGACTGCAAGCATTTGGCAGACCTTTGTGGGGCGAAACTAAAAGCGCGCACCCTTCCACGGGGAACTATCTGTGTGGGACCTCGCCCTGGTGGGTAGGATTATGTCCGGCATGTCATACTGGGCATGGCAGGAGGGGGGATGTGGCATACTGGTGGACCTGTACGCGGGCGAGAGCTTTATCACCTATGAACAGGCGTGCAGAGACTTTGGGCTGGGTCAGGGACATTACTTACAATACGCCACACTGTCCAACCTATTTAAAGAAATATGGCCCACGCACCCCTTAAAACACTCTGACCTTAGATGTAATGCTTACATGCGGAGCGGTTAGACGTGTCATTTCCCTTTTATATAAGGCCATGAGGGCAAATGTGGTAAAACCTCCCTCAAGGGCTTGCACTGCATGGAACGCAGATCTGGAGGAACCCGTGGAGGCTGGACATTGGAGGACCGTGGGCGTGACTGCAATTCTCAGTGACGGAGACCTTTTCCCCACTGAATTAAACCAAGCACTTAAGACTGTGGATAAAGCTAAATATCAGAAGTTATGCCCTTAAAAACAATAACTAGCTTTGGAAAGACTTTCAAGCTGCTGCAAAACCCCTGAATTGCAAATTCACCAACCTACTGCCCCATTTTAAGATGATGGTTACAGGAAGGGGATCGAGAGGAGCAATTTAACATTTCAGGCTAGCAACAGGTTTGTCTTTTAAAACTCCATGGAGGTAGAATAAGTGATCATACACAGTCAACACTTTTGCCTACCACAGGGTCTATGGTGCAGTCTGTGCACCATCTTTAGCCCCGCCTCTGGTGGTAGCACATGACCTCAATGCAGGATGTGCAGTTAAGTTCCAAAAGATCATGCGGTCTTGGAGCCCATCCATTTCTGCCCCATTTGCTTGGTCTCAATAGTAAGCGCAGTTGTGTTTGGCACATGTATAGCTTTCTTAGTCTAGCTTCCTCTCTGAATTGTAAAATACCTTCATTCTTGTTTGTTGCTTGCTTGGGCATAGTTGGTTCCTCTTTTCCAGGCTCATTTACTTCGGGCACTTCTCCTTAATGACACAAAGTCCAACTGTAGAAGTGTCCCTTTTTAAAATGGTCACCCCCAGTTTGTGCCTTGTATTTGATGCAATATTGTGTGAAATGCACTGGGTTCTTTCCCTAAACCTACTCAACTATTCAATTGTTCACCTACAGGTAAGACCTTTAACACTCCTTTAAGCACCTAGTAAATGGTATCCCTGGTACCTAGGGAATGGGTACTAAAGAGGGTCCCAAAGGGCTGCAGCATGTATTATGCCACCCTAAGTGACCCACCACCAAACCCATGTAGACTGCCATTGCAGGCTGCTTGAAATAGTGCAAACAAGTGTGTGTGAGGGACACACCCTGTATGCCATGCCCCCAGACACCGCATGCAATATATGCAAGTCAGCCCTACAGCAGGCCTTGCAGCCCTAATGCAGGGTGCATTCTATTACATGCAAAGGCATATCTGCTTGAGCAGAAATCAATCAATCAATCATAGCATTTGTATAGCGTGCTACTCACCCGGAGGGTCTCAAGGCGCTTGGGGAGGAGGGTCCGCTACTGCTCGAACAGCCAGGTCTTGAGTTGCTTCCTGAAGGAGAGGTGGTCTTGGGTCAGGCGGAGGTGGACGGGGAGGGAGTTCCACGTCTTGGCAGCCAGGTAGGAGAAGGATCTTCCTCCCATGGTGGCTCTTCGGATGCGGGGAACGGCGGCGAGGGCGTGGCTGGTAGAGCGTAGCTGGCGGGTGGGAGTGTAGGTCAGGCGGTCGTTGAGGTATCTGGGGCCTTGGTTGTGGAGAGCTTTGTGTGCGTGGGTGAGGAGTCGAAACGTGATTCTCTTGTTGACGGGGAGCCAGTGCAGGTCTCTCAGGTGTCAGGAGATGTGGCTGTGTCGGGGGATGTCCAGGATGAGTCGTGCTGAGACGTTCTGAATGCGCTGGAGCCTTTTCTGAAGTTTGGTTGTGGTTCCGGCGTAAAGGGTGTTTCCGTAGTCCAGACGGCTGGTGACTAGAGCCTGGGTGACTGTCTTCCTGGTTTCTGTGGGGAGCCACCGGAAGATCTTGCGTAGGATGTTGAAGCATGACGAGGAGACGGCGTTGACTTGTCTGGTCATCGAGAGGGAGGAGTCTAGGATGAAGCCCAGGTTGCGTGCGTGGTCCGTTGGTTTGGGTGCGCTGCCTAGGGCAGGGGGCCACCAGGAGTCGTCCCAGGCGGAGGGTGATGATCCAGGATGAGGACTTCCGTCTTATCTGAGTTCAGTTTCAGGTGGCTGTTCGTCATCCACTCGGCTACGTCTTTCATCCCTTCGTGTAGGTTGGTTCTGGCGGTGGCGGGGTCGTTGCTGAGGTAGAGGATCAGCTGAGTGTCGTCGGCGTAGGAGATGAGGTTGTGTTGGCGTGCGATGGCCACGAGGGGGCTCATGTAGACGTTGAAGAGGGTGGGGCTGAGCGATGATCCTTGTGGTACGCCGCAGATGACTTCGGTGGCCTCGGATCTGAACGGGGGGAGGCGGACTCTGTGTTCTTCCGGCGAGGAAGGAGATGATCCACTCCAGTGCCGCCTTCTGGATTCCGAGGCGCTGCACTAGGGTGCGGTGGCAGACAGTGTCGAACGCTGCGGAGAGGTCCAGGAGGAGGAGTGCCTCTGTTTCCCCGTTGTCGAGCAGGGCTCGGATGTCGTCAGTGGCTGCGATGAGGGCGGTCTCGGTGCTGTGGTTGGCTCTGAAACTGGACTGTGAGTGGTCGAGGGATCCATTTGTCTCGAGGAAGGCGGCCAGCTGCCTGTTGACTGTCTTCTCGATGACTTTGGCAGGGAAAGGAAGGAGCGAGATGGGACGGTAGTTTTTGAGGTCGTGGGGTCCGCTGATGGTTTCTTCAGTAGGGCACTGAGTTCAGCGTGCTTCCAGCTCTCTGGGAAGGTGGCGGTGTCGAAGGAGGTGTTGATGATGTCTCGGAGGTGGGGTGCGATGATGGAGTCTGCCTTGTTGAAGACGTGGTGAGGGCAAGGGTCGGTTGGTGATCCGGAGTGGATTGTGTTCATCGTGCGGATGGTGTCTTCGGTGCTGACCGGGGTCCAGGCGCGGATGGTGGTGGTGGGGGGTGTTGGTGGGGTCGTAGGGTGCGTCGGCTGTGTGCTGAAGCTGTTGTGTATGTCTGCGATCTTGCTGTGGAAGAACGAGGCGAGCGAGTTGCAGAGTTCTTGCGATGGGGTGATGTTGTTTCCGGCGCAAGGGTTCGAGAGCTCTTTGACGATGTAGAAGAGTTCTTTGCTGTTGTGGGAGTTGTCTAGTCGTTCCTTGAATGCGGTTTTCTTGGTGGTGTGGATCAGCTGGTGGTGTTTTCGAGTGGTGAGCTTGAGGGAGGTCATGTTGTCTGGTGTCTGGTCTCTGCGCCAGGTTTTCTCGAGGGCTCGGCAGTTCTTCTTAGAGCTCTTGAGTTCGTCGGTGAACCAGGGTGCTCTCTTGTTGCTGGGTCTGACGGGGGGGGGGTGGGGTCTTCAGTGGAGCGAGGTCGTCTGCGCAGTTGCTGATCCACCTTGTGAGGTTGTTGGCGGCTTGGTTGGGGTTCGCTGAGCTGGAGGGAGGGTGCTGGCTCAGGGATGTGGCGAGCTGTTAGGCTGTGATCTTTTTCCAGCTTCTGCGGGGAACCTGTTGCGGGTGGTGGTGGGTTGTGGTCCTTCTGAAGCTGAAGTGGACGCAGCTGTGGTCTGTCCAGTGGAGTCCGGTGGTGTGGCTGAAGGAGATGTCTTTGCTGGAGGAGAAGACGGGGTCAAACGTGTGGCCGGCGTAGTGGGTGGGGGTGGTCACCAGTTGCTTGAGTACGAGCTTGTCCAGCAGGGTGATGGTGTTGCGGTCATTGTTGTTCTCCAGGTGGAAGTTGAGGTCCCCTAGGAGGATGTAGTCAGCGGAGGGGAGGGCATGCGGGCTGATGAAGTCGGCGATGTCTTCGCTGAATTGTGTGCGTGGTCCCGGGGGTCTGTAGATGAGGGTGCCTCTGGGGGTGGTCTTGGGGTCGGTGTGTATCTGGAAGTGCAGGTATTCGGCGGCTGTGAGGGTGTCGTCGGAGTTGGTTGTGATGCGGATGGTGTTCTTGTGGGCGACGGCGATGCCTCCTCCTGTCTGGTTGGCGCGGTCCCTCCGGGTGATCTTGTATCCGTCCGGGATGGCGATGGCGATGTCAGGCGCTGAGGAGGCGTTCATCCATGTTTCCGTGAGGAAGGCGACGTCTGGAGATGTGGAGTCGAGGAGGTTCCAGAGTTCGGCGGCGTGTCTGTGGACGGAGCGGGTGTTGAGCAGGATGTACTTCAGGTGGTTGCTGCTGGTGCTCGTCTTGGCGGGTTTGATGCAGGTCCGGATGCAGGAGACCTTGCAGGTTTGGCAGGTGAAGGGTCCGTGGGTGCGTCCTGGGGTGGCTCGGTGGCAGCCGGGGGTCCGGCGTCGTCGTAAATCCGGCGGGTGGGCTGGCATCTTCGGGGGCCAGGGGTTCTGGCGCTGGGCGCGGTCTAGGCTCGGACGGGCGCAGACGTGCTTGCCTTCGGCGCACAATCGGCGCACCCGCTGCGCGTACGCATGCGCTCTGCCATATCTGGAGGGTGGGGGGGCGGGGCGAGGGAGGGGCTGCTGGGAACAGATATGCCCCTTTGTTCTCTAGTTCAATTGCCAGATAGTACAGGTGAACAAGGAACCCATCTTGAGTACATGTCCTGGGCATTGGTAATTGAGTTCCCCCAGCTATGTTATGGCTTCACTGAATCCTATGGTTTTTGGTATCGAACAATAACCACAAAGTAAACACCTGGGTCTAATAAAGAGAGGTACGGAAAATTAGACAGAATTAATTTCCCCACCCACCAGAGGTGGAATATTTCATCATAGGGAACCTAATAACAATATGATGCCTTGTCACTCTGCAGGCTACATCTTCCTCACTAACGGGGGGCGCTCAGAAAGGTTTTCAGAGGTATGATAAATACCTTTATAATGAGCGCAAAGTGGCGAGGGAATGCAGGGAGTGAATGTAAGAATGTGTTCTAAAACTGGCTACAAGGTAGACAATGGGATTTACTCATGTGTCCATAGGTCAGTATTTAAACCAGCAGTAAGCCAGTCTGGCGTGATTAAGTCTGCTGGATTTTCTCAAAGCGGTAGGTTGACCTGTTTCTGGCTTTGACCCTCCTCCAAGGTGTTGCGGCATTCCTCAGGACCCATGTGACAAATGCTCCTGCTCAAGTGCTCCAAATGAAAGGAATGAAATTAAGATACAACACCAGTGGTCCAAATATATGTCCAGAGTAAAGGGATCCACTGCAAGTCTCCTGTAAAAGATAGTATACATAGTATTAGCCATACAAACCACATTAGGAAGTGGGATAATAACCAATTCTCATACAATTGACCCACACTACCAATTGGGTGATCGTGGGATAGTTATTTATACACATTTTCTATATACATCACCCATGCAACAAACCTGTGCCCTTATACCAAAGTAAGGGGACAGGAGAGTATAGCAGGGGAGTTGGTCCAGGCTTACCTGCTAATGTTGAGTCTAAGGCCTCTACTCAAACCTTGGCGTGAGGCTCCGGGTGTATTCTCCCTTATAAACATATCGGAGGGAAAACAACGGGTAGAGAGATTTTTAGAATAGAGAGCAATTAAAAGTAGAGGATTAAAATTACTACAAAATTGACCGATATATGACCAGTGACTACAGTCTTATCAATATATCAAGCCCCAGGGAGAGGTTTATGGTCTGTGCTGCAATATTTGTTATAAAAACGTGCACAAAATTAGCCCAAATAGATAACATACTCATTCAGGTGTGTTGTGTGGTATATAAATATATAAAGGTCACCAGTCTATTCCTTAATACTTAATACATAGTAGAATTCTTACTCAATGGTCTAAAATACTTAATAAATAGTAGAATTCTTAGTCCATGGTCTAATGTATGCCTCCGAGCTATCTAGCAATATGTTTGGAATAGCAAGCCAGTTTTAAGCGTTACTCAGTAACGAGAATGGCTAGAGTTGTGGTTAGTTTCCCACCACGATTAGCAGGTCAAGCAACTCTTTAGTGGCAGGATATTTTAAGAGATTCATTAAATTCCCCGCAGTGTGAATCTACTAGGACAACTGTTTAGATGGTCAATTGCTCGCCGGGACATCAGTACATGCCCTGCAGAACTGGACTATTCTTTAATAGCCAGCTCCTGGCCGGAACATCAGTAAATGCCCGTGAATTAAGGCAAACAACTCACTAGCTGTGACTGCTTGTTGGCTGTGGTGCCACGCAGAGTCTTTTTGTTTTTCAAGAAGCCGGCATCTTCCATACCCGCTTTGTTTCCGGCAATCCAGAAGACTATAGGGGTGCTTGGCCTCATGGGACAGGTAGTCCTTTATAATTCATACTCACTAATACATCCCGGGCCCTGTTAAAATTGTCTTTCTTAGGTTTATGAATACAAATAAGTGCAAAAAGTTGACTGAAATAGTGCTGTAAAACTGAGCTTTTTACAGTGCAATTGAGTGACTACACTGCATGATCCTTTAATCCGGTCAGCATCTCCCTTGATATGGAGGAGCCGCTTGGCTGCGGGCACCAACCGCAATGTCTGGTTCACCATTTTGCTGTTCACCAGGTCCACCAACTCAGAAGCTGCCTAGAAAGATGTCACTGCTCCAGTAGTTTAAATCTGTCTCCCCACCAAGTAAGGAAACACAAGGACCAACCCTGCACCAATACCCTGGGTACTGGACCCTTGCAGAAACCAAAGCTTGTTTGAGTCCTGAGTGGCCCTGCTCTTCTGCTTTTACCCCCTCCCCCCCAGGTCGGTAGATCTAACCGAGAACCATGAATGCCTTTGACTCATGTGGCCAGCTGACCAAAACTCTTTGTACCTGAGCTCCTTGGCCGGAGCCACGACGACGACTGTGCTCCCCTGCTTTTATGAACTGAGTCCCACATTGGGAGTTTCCAGACTTGTCCCCAAGTCCCCCTCTGCAGCCTATTTTTAGGTGCGCCCCCCTCCCTTGCCTTCGGTGTAGCGCACAAGGCTACCAACCAGAGAGTCTCAAGAATGAATTTGAGGTGAGTGACGGATTAGGCGCTCACTGTATATGGTTTATGTATGTACCCTTGCAGTGTAATCTTGAGGTGCTCAAAGGGCGGAGGTAATCACCCTTTCACTCCCCAAACAGGACCTAATCATAAAGTCCTAATAATATTCTACCTAATCCCTGAGCATACACTTTCTGTACGAAACACATTAATTGGGTTATGTCAGTACAAATGCAATCAATATTTGTTGTTTTCTTTATTTTCAATCATCTTCATTCAGCCTTTAGCTGACGGCTGAATGAAGAGTGGACTATTCTGGAAATGTTCAGCTCAGACGCACACAATCAATGTGGTCTGGTAGTCTTTGAAAGAAACAAAGACCATTTGCTGCAGATTTGTAGCTGACGCTCTTCTGCAAGAAGGGACTAGATTTCCTAGAAATATAGTTGGGAGCCCTCACACACATGCCATCTGCCAAAGTGATTTAAGCACACATGCCCTCTGCCAAAGTGATGTAAGCAGCTCACAACTGATGATGTGCATGTTCACCACATTCATAGGATTCTCATTCCAATAACTTGTAGTGCTGTGGCTCTAATGACAAACCAATATTCTCTCCTTTTCCTTCTTTGGGTGCCTGATAGAGCTAGAGTTGCTTTGAAGGTCCTTTGTTTTACCTATTGTAATGAGCCCTGCGAGGTAGCCAAGTATTTTACTGCCTATGCATTATGAAAACATTACTCTGAACTATACTGTCCCCACCACTCCTTGATCTGTGGTAATCGGGCTAATTAAAGCAAAGGCCACATGTAACAATTACTTAATGATAATTGATTATCAAGGCTTTCTACAGTACCTTTACTCCCTTTATCTAGTGAGCCAAATTGACTGCACAGTTATGAACTTGTCGGCTGGAAACATTAGGAACTGACGGTGAGGCATGCCGCAGAAAGTGTATCTGTATATTTGTGTAGTACCAGGCCCAATGTTAATATTTATCAGCTTGTAGGTGCCACCATTCTATGATGTGATAACTGGAGAAAGTAGTAAATCCTTTGGGAGAATTAAGTCAATGCGGCATAACAGCAAATCTTTGTTTTTCATCCTGTTTAACATTAATATATTTTATCTTTTTAGACCATGCACTGAGATTGTGGAATATCCAAACAGATAACCTTGTTGCAATATTTGGAGGTGTAGAAGGTCACAGAGATGAAGTTTTAAGTGCTGTAAGTTGAAGCTGTGTTCTATACATTAGTTTTGTGCTAGTTTTATGTATGGGAAAAAGGATTATTCGTGGGGAACCAATGGCAAGGACTAGCAGCACAATCTCAGGATGTAATCTGCGAAAGGCTTAGTTATATACATCTCAAATGATGGACAAGTCAGTGCCCATCTCTTCAAGGCTATTCAGGTATTCAGTAATTTCAGCCTTCCTAAAAGCATTTGGTCTCTAGTAGACCTGCTGTAGCAGTGAACCCTGCTTTTAGTTTGGAGAGTAATTTGAAGGAGTTGTAAATTAGCAGACCGAAGTATTGTTTCTTAAGCAGATCAGTTTGAGAATCCACCCGTGAGTTAGGATGCTTAACTTGGGATTTTGAACATAGTCAGGACATTTGCTGGTCCCAGCTAGACAAGAATCCTGATTACCTTTATTTAAAAAAAAAATGTAAAGTTGCATGGATTTCGATTTTGGTAGTGCTGTACCATCCAGCTATGACTAACAGTTTATTTTTATTTTATATTTAAAAAATATTTGTTTGGTATACATTTCTCAACTATCTGTAATCCAGGTGTATTAATAGGTTTGAGTGAGACTGAACACTCCACTATAAAAAGTGTGTTGTGTTCTCGAGTGCTTTAACAGCAACAAATAAAATAGTGATGCATAAATGATTGAATTAGTCGCAGCCATTGGCGATCACGCTGACATAGCAGACAAAAACTAAAGATTAATTTAGGCCATTCCACGCCGATTTGTGCATGGCATTTGTCTTGCTCCAGTAGTAATAGTCCAGCCAGAACTCCCAGTTCTCTTCCTACTCCACTAACCCCACCCCTTGCAAAATTAGGGAGTCATTCTATCCTATCGTTGGGAGGTATGGGCTCCATGTCTGAACACCCACCACACTAGTCATTGAGGTATAGCTATCGTTTTTGTGGCCCGTAACCTACACTTAGGCATATTAACTGCAGCCTAGCACTGCTCCATGATCCTACCAGCCACAATTCCACAGTATAAAGAAGGCAGGTATCTGGTGGCCATAGGTAAGATGAGCACATTTGATGTCTCGACTGCGAATGTATCAAGTTCGTTAGCCTTTCTAGGCAGATTTAGTTCCAAACCGTAGCACACTATTACACCATTAATTAAACTGCTTCTTGAAGAAAGGCAGTGTAGTAGAGACCAAGAAAGTGGAGTAGATGTTTTTTCTCTATGGAAGACCACCATAGTAGTGAATACTGAACAACTTCTCACAGTTGCAGATTTCCTGCAGGGTTAGTGGCATTTTGTGCAGCATATCATCCTGACCTAATGTCCAAAATATTCAGTTGGCCAAAGGATGATCAATTCCTTTTCGGGAAATACTTTGCTGCACTTCTCCTGCATTTGCTATTGTTTATAAATTCCAATGCCATGCTCTTTCATTTACCTTAAATGAGGTCTCTTAATTTCTCTCTTATAGAACAAAAGCTCTGAGCACACGCAATCTTTAGTCCACATGAAAGTACTCTAGTAGTCTTGTCTTTTTAATCGAATAGCGTATTTCGCACCAGCCAACACGTGTTTAGTCTTCGGGTGAGTCACCCTACGACTTCCTCAGGGCTGGAATATTAACAGTGATTGTATAAGGTTAATTGTAAAACCATACCCAGGTGCCTTTTAAGAATAGCCTGACATCAGTGCTCCCCACACTGAAAGTCTTAGGAGAAAACCTTGAAATCGAAGTTTAAAATAGTGTTCATATAATAGTCTATTAGAAAAAGTAAAGTAACCATGAGTAACTGAACATAAATCACTATATATAAAACGGAAGAAATTCATGGCCCTTGTTTTCAATTGCCACTACCACCATAGGAAGTTGTGAGGTATGTCTAAGATCACACATAATGGCAATATTTATCCCATGCAGTGTAAAACCAAGATAGAGCATGCTCCGAAGCTCCCAAAATCACCTATATTCATACTTTTTACCTGTAAATAAAAGTTCGAGGCATGTGGGCTGCTGAATTCATATCTATAGCATAGATCGCCGCCTAGTGTTGGGTCCGGATGATTGCACATTGTTGTCCGGGAAGAGTCTTCGAAGTATCACGAGATAGGTGGCTCCTCCCCTGGACTACAGTGCGCATGGGCATCGACTCCATCCCCAGATTGTTTTTTTCCGCCATTGGGTTCGGATGTACTTTCGTTCTCTCCAGTTCGGAATCGACAATAAACTTTTTCGAGGCCAAAAGGCCTTTTTCGTATCGTCGGTATTGTTTGCGTTCGGTGCCGGTTCTGTTCGACTCGCTTCCCGAGTTGGACATCCAGGGAGTCGCGTGACTCTTCGGTGCTCGAGGCCCAGTCGACGCAGCAAGACCCTCGACGACGCGACATGGAACGGAGCCCGTTCAAGAAGTGTCCCGTGTGCGTGTCGAAGTACCCACACATCGGCGTCCACCCAGTGTGCAACAAGTGCCTGTCGCCGGACCACGATGAAGCCAACTGTATGGCTTGTTCACGGTTTCGTTCGAAGAAGACGCTTCGGCGCGTGGCACGCATGGAGGCCCGTCAGTCGGCCCCGGCACCGGTGGACATCTTCGACAGCGAGGAAGCAGACGAACACTATGTTCAGCTGCAGATTTCACCTCCAGCGGAGGAAATCGACTACGACTATCAAGTGGATGTCGAAGGCCTGGACGTAGAAGAAGTCGTCGACGAGGTAGGAGACGACAATGAGGCCTATGGGGCCATGGAAGATAGCTCAGAGGAAGAGCTATGCCCCGTTCGAACACTTACAAAGGCTCAGGTCGAGGGATCGCCAATCGGCCTTACCCAAGACCTTCTACCAGGATCCACAGCCCCGCCTCCCTGCCCGGCTACGGACACTTCGGCGGAGCCGCCATTGTCTAAAACGAAACCGAAAGTGAAACCTTCGGTGTCAACACTACCGAAAGTGGTTCAAACGCCATCGAAACCGAAACAGTCTGCTCCCCTGTCGACACCCTCGACTTCCGAGGTGTCGGGACAACCCAGGCCGAAGTAAGCTGTCGACCCGGCGAAATCGAGGAAAAGCGTCCAGCCAAAGCTGACCAAGGGCGTCGAGCAGAAGTCCAAGAAGGGCGTCGAGCCGAAGTCCAAAACGGGCGTCGAGCCGGAGCCAGGCAAAGGCGTCGAGCCGAAATCCAAGAAGGTCCAATCAGTTTTCGTGTTGGACCTAGTTTGGTTGAGACAGTTACTTTAAAACGAATAAATTCACTCGGCCATCTGGAGCACCACCTACGATTCCCCCTTTCCTTGTAGAATCGTTTCAATCCAGTCTTGTTTTTGCATTGAGATTTCAACGTGGCCCCTATTCCAAAGATAAAGATCTGCGCTGTGTACCTATCAGTTACAGACAACTGAGTTCGTGATTCCTCTGGACTCCCTTCCATTACTGGCATCTTCACTTAGTGATACTACATAAGGCCCTGAAGAGAGTCCCATGAAAACCAGCGGGATTCGAAACGCGTAGGCTCTTGCCATACTGTCTGCGAGAGCGACAGGACCATCCAATTTATTTTCTCCTAGTCGCTAGTACAATACCAAGCCTTCTTAGTTGCAAAAGTTTCTTTTAGATCTAACCTGGATTGTACTTTAAAAAAACTAATTGTTTTTCCATTTTGTGAAAAAAACTGCAGCCGCAGACTGTGGCTTTTTGTTTCTTTTGTAGTAGAGATTGTATAGATTTTAAGATTGTAGTTTATGCTCTTTACAGTCCCTCCTTTAGAGTGGTGTGAATGTGTTTTGAATGTCTGTGATATACTTGAAACACTGTATGATTGATGAATAACAGCTAGTTTCCCCCTATCCCTGTGTGTCCTTTTTGAATGTTGTCCTATTTTATAAAAATGAAAAAAAGTATAAGTATTCCGTTTATCTGACAATGTCAAAATAAAAAACTATTAAGTAGTAACTCCCGTTCTTGATTGTCTTTTCAAGTTCTGTTAGGTCATTTGCTTTATTAAATTATCCACATCAGCACTGGCCTTTCTTTTGTTTCTTGCTAGCCTGGCTCAGCCTTGCTGATTAGAGCCACCCCGTAGTTGCTTTCTCGTAGTGGAGGAAGAAGGCACAGGAGTGTACTCCCTGTACTTCTTAATCCCGAAGGACGGGTCCCTCAGGCCTATTCTGGACCTCCGGCCCCTAAACCAATACATTCTCTCAGAACACTTCCACATGCTAACGCTGCAGCAAGTTCTTCCGTTACTCTCTCAGGGGGACTTCCTCGCAACCTTGGACCTCAAGGATGCTTACTTCCACATTCCACTCCATCCATCACACAGAAAATACCTCAGATTCAAAATTCAAAATCGGCATTATCAATTCAAGGTCCTTCCTTTCGGAGTGACCACGGCCCCCAGAGTGTTCACCAAATGTCTGGCGACAGTGGCGGCGCACCTCAGGAGACAAAACGTACATGTCTACCCTTCTCTGGACGACTGGCTGGTTCAGGCAAAGTCGGCCCAGCAGTGCGCCGCCGACATGTCCCACACCATTCACCTTCTTCACGGTCTGGGCTTCTCACTAAACTATCCAAAGTCGCACCTTCAGCCAGCCCATGTGCGGCAATATCTGGGTGCGACGATCAATACTCTGGCAGCCACGGCTCAGCCAACTTCAGCGCGGATCAACAACATCCAAGCGCTAATCCAACAGTTCAGACCGCAACACTCGCTTCCTGCGAGAGTGTTTATGCAGTTGATAGGCATGATGGCCTCCTGCATTTTCATAGTCCCGCACGCGAGGTTACATATGCATATACATATGAGGTTACATATGCGTCCGCTCCAAGAATGCTTGGCGCATCAGTGGACTCAGGCTCAGGGGCAGTTGAAAGACCTAGTGTTGGTGACCGGTCGGGCATACAACTCTCTGCATTGGTGGAATCCACACAACCTTTGCAAGGGCCACCCGTTCCAGGAGCCTGTGCCACAGATTATCCTGACGACGGATGCGTCTCTCCAGGGATGGGGAGCTCATGTACTCCACTACACGGTGCAGGGACTATGGACAATGCAGCAAAGGAAGATGCACATCAACTACCTAGAACTGATGGCAATCTTCATGGCACTAAAAGCATTCAAAGTACATCTGTGCAACAAGGTCGTGTTGATCCGGACGGACAACATGACGGCCATGTACTACATCCAGAAGCAGGGAGGTACACACACTCCACAGTTGTCTCATCTGGCTCAAAGCATGTGGAAGTGTTCCATTCAGAGGAACATCTTCCTCATGGCGGAGCACCTCCCGGGCACAGACAATCAAATGGCGGACCTGCTCAGCAGGTACAGCCACCAAATGCACGAGTGGGAGATACATCCATCAGTACTCCACCTGTACTTCCAGCAGTGGGGTCATCCAGAGATAGACCTGTTCGCCACAAGGGAAAACGCAAAATGCCAAAGCTTTGCCGCCAGGTTCCCTCACCCACAGTTGCAAGGCAATGCGATATGGATGAACTGGTCAGGCAAATTTGCGTACGCTTTTCCCCCAGCACCTCTAATACCGCTGGTGGCACGAAAGCTAAAGCAGCACTCGATGACACTCATCCTGGTTGCTCCAATGTGGGCACGCCAGCCATGGTACACCACGTTTCTAGAACTCTCCGTGGTACGCATCAACGGCTGCACCTCACGCCCAGTCTTTTGACGCAGAACCATGGCGACATTCAGCATCCAGATCCGCAACAGCTCAATCTGGCGATCTGGCTCCAGAGGTCTTAGAGTTTGGCTACCTTGACTTGCCTCCTGAATGCATGGATATCATTCGAGAGGCGAGAGAGCCCACCACTAGAGCCTGCTATGCAGCAAAATTGAAGCGGTTTGTCATTTACTGTACTGAACGCCACATCAACCCACTTGATGCGTCCATTCCCAACATCATATGTTATTTGTTGCATCTTTACAAATGCAATCTTGCATATGCTTCCATTCGGATACACTTATCCGCCATAGCGGCTTATCTCCAAAACAGGCAGCATCTCTCCGTTTTCAGGGTGCCTGCCATTAAAGCCTTCCTGGAGGGGCTGAAGCGGGTCATCCCTCCCAGGACCCCACCAGCTCCTGTATGGAACCTCAATGTGGTCCTCACCAGATTGATGGGCCCCCCTTTTGAGCTCCACATTCATGTGAGATTCAGTTCTTAACGTGGGAAGTGGCTTTTCTCATTGCTATTACGTCTCTACGACGTGTTAGAGTTGCAGGCGCTCACTGTACAAGAGCCTTTCATACAGATTCACTCAAACAGGGTGGTGCTGCGCACTAACCCTACATTCCTTCCTAAAGTGGTTTCGCAGTTTCATGTCAATCAGACCATTGAACTGCCTGCGTTCTTTCAAAACCCAGAGACAGTGGCCGAAAGAATGCTCCACACTCTTGATGTCAAACGAGCTTTAATGTACTACATCGATAGGACCAAAGACTTTAGGAAAACACAACAACTCTTTGTTGCCTTTTCAGCCCAGCACAAAGGCAACCCCATTTCCAAAGCAGGTATAGCCAGGTGGATCGTTAAGTGCATTCAGATTTGCTATCACAAGGCCAAGCGCACTTTGACGGTCCCTCCCAGAGCCCACTCCACTCGCAAGTTGGGGGCCTCTATGGCTTTCCTTGGTAATATCCCTTTGGAAGATATTTGTAGAGCAGCCACATGGTCTACACCACACACATTTACTAAGCATTACTGTGTAGATGTGCACTCCAAGCAGCAGGCAGCTGTAGGGCAGGCTGTTATTAAAACACCTTTTCAGACTTCTGCAGCTGGCACAGGCGGCCGCCGTTAATGAAGGGACTGCTATGTATTCTGCTATAGATATGAATTCAGCAGCCCACATGCCTCAAACTGAATATGCTACTTACCAGTATGCATCTGTTCTTGGCATGTAGGGCTGCTGACATTCATATCGCCTGCCCGCCCTCCTCCCCGGCGCCTGTAGCGGCTGCAGACTTTTTTACACTTACTCTTAGCATGGCCATTACACTGTTACGCTCCATCTTTGCCACAATGGCTAAAAACAATCTGGGGATGGAGTCGATGCCCATGCGCACTGTAGTCCAGGGGAGGAGCCACCTATCTCGTGATACTTCGAAGACTCTTCCAGGACAACAATGTGCAATCATCCGGACCCAACACTAGGCGGCGATCTATGCTATAGATATGAATGTCAGCAGCCCTACATGCCAAGAACAGATGCATACTGGTAAGTAGCATATTCATTCTTCGTTCTAAAGAAAGCAAACACTCAAGGCTATAATATAATCCCACTATAGTAAAATAAGGCCAGTATTAAAAATTCTCACAAGATATACATTTTATCAAGAAACACGTACCTCCATGTGGTATCTGACTCATATGTATCATAACCTTACTATTTATAATAAACTTATCACTATCAGTTATAGTTTCTCGGTGTCGGTTTCCAAGGAATCTGGCAGCTGCATCCTACAATGTAAAGTAAGATAACATGATGTAGAACGGTCATTGTGTTTCTAAGTTATAGCAAGTGAGCAAATTACAGCTCTATATTACTATTGTCACAATGTTCCAGTGTGCCTAATTTCTCTTATTCACCCATATCAATTTAATTCTTAATTTCTCTCACTTTAGTGATATGAAAATCTGAGATTGTGGCCACAAGTAGAGTAGAATTCAAAACCAATTGGTAGCTGGGAGACTAATAAATGAAGTGTAAATGCGAGTTCAAGGTTCAGTTGCTGTTTAATGTGTATATGCAGGTCCTGCTGATTTAACATTAATAAAAATCCCCAGCCTGAAGAGTTGCAATATTTCAAGCATGTGACTTTTTGATAGAATATCAAAAAGGGGGGGGGGCAGAGGGCTTATTTAACGAGGTCCAGTGCACATGCTCTAGAAGGACTGGAGTGCAAATGGAGTACAAAGTTCCTCAGTGACTTTTTTTAAAATTTATTTATTGTAGAGCATGAGGGAGTGGTGTGGTCGAGCAGAGTCTGAGGAGTGAATGGAGTAAGGAGTGGGGGGTACTCCTTGTTGGAACTAGGGCTCTCACACACCTAGCAAGCTAGGTGTCATGCTTCATCATTTGAGCCTGCCCCTCGCCCGGTCGGCGCTGCAATACCTGGCGGGCACCCGAAACCGGGGCTCTTTGTCGGGGATCTTTTGTTCCTGCTGATGGGTGCGTGGGGGTAAGAGGCCTAGTGTCTGTGTAGACCAGAGTTTAAAAATGTTAGTTGGCCTGTCTTATGGGATACATGTTGAGCCCTCTATTTTAGTAAAGCCTTTCATCAGTTATTTCTGGGTGGAAACAGTCCCAATCACTTGCATTGGTTCTTATTGATATGTGAACTTTGTTGCTGTGTAAGGCAGTCTTAAAGTTCAGTTTATCTTTGGCAGGGGTTGTGTGTGTGTGTTCATGAGATCACTAAATCTTACAATAATTAAAAGGTTTAATTCGGCTGCTCTCCCATCCTCTGCGTTTCTTTATTTACTGTATTATTTAAACCAGTCTTTGTTTGCTAGCATTAAAAGCAGTTTGGCTGCTACAAACTACATTGAACTGCTCAGTTGAAAGGAGTCTTGTTAGTTACCAATGGTTGGAACCAACATGCAGAAATGGATATATATGTATTATATACGTTTTCTTTTTAATTTAGGACTATGACCTTCTGGGAGAGAAAATAATGTCCTGTGGTATGGATCACTCCCTCAAACTCTGGAGGCTCAACTCCAAGAGAATGATTAACTCCATTAAGGACTCGTATGAATATAATCTCAACAAAACAAACAGGTAATTGGTGTGCCTTCAAAATTAACCCCTTAACCGCGGCGATTTTTCTGCCGTGGTGCGGGTGTTCTATAAGGTGGGCGGGGCTGCGTCGGCAGTTGGTCGTGCGCAGCACTGGGGAGGGAGTGCTCCCGTCGGCCAACGGCAGACATGAGCACGGAAGGGGTTAAGCTGTGCAATAAGTTCATAAAATCCCTTCGTGGCAGTTTAGAGTAACACTTCAATGGTTTTGATTCCTGTCTGATGTACTTTCAAAAGCTGTGTGGTTGTATATGTTTGTGTGTGTGTATATATGTATATATCATATGATATATATGCTAAATATAAATCTCTCATGTTGTACTAATTGGTATAACCACATTATTCCTTTAAAGGAAGTTCACATGCTGAAATATTTTTGTAACAATAAACCGATCTCTATGAAGACCTTTATCAACTGCATAAATTGAACCGGAGACCTATACAGATAAACTGATTCACTTGTCTATTAGTAAATAATTCACATTTATTGCTAATGTTAAACTTAACTAGATTCATGCAGTTCATGCTTGGTTGGTGACCCCCAGGGCCTGAAGTCCTAGGAGTGCAAAGAATGTCTTGGAGGATATTTTCTTGGGAGATAATTGAAGATTATTTCCTTGGTGAAATCAGATGTGCAAACCTGAAAGCTCAGCCCCAAGCGTAAGGCATCTACCAAATTGGAAACTGGTGTTAGAGGCATATGAGCTGCAGAGTGTACACTTAGCATTATATCGCCACCTGGTGTTGGGCTCGGATGATTGCAGGTTGTTGTCTTCTTGGAAGAAGTCTTTGTAGTCACGAGATAGGTGACTCCTCCCTTGGACAATACTGCGCATGGTCATCGACTCCATCCTCAGATTGTTTTTTTCCGCCACTGGGTTCAGATGAAAGCTCCGGCTACAAAAACTTTTCCAGCAACATCTAAGCGTAAAAACTTTATACAAACACTATCGACATCGAATATACTACTTTCGACACCATCAGCTACATTCTGGTGCATCGACGCGGGGCGGTTGGCCTTTCGGCGTCTTGCGGCCTACACCTCATGGACAGGACTCCGTTCAAGAGATGCCTGGTATGTCGAGCAAAATTCCCTCATAGCGATCATCACGAGGTCTGCAACCTCTGTCTATCGCCAGATCACGTTGAGTCGACCTGCACAGCTTTTGCATCCTTCCGATCGAAAAAGACCATTCGGGATCGGAATGCCCTCGACACGAAATGAGATCAGCCTCAGCACCGGAGGACATCTTCGATGACTAGGTTCCACTCGTTCCAGAAGAAGATTCGCCTGATCTCCAGATCGTATCCGAGGCAGAGGATTCAGATGACTCGATTCCATCTCGTCAGCCCGTGAGTACTCTTGCCCCTGCACCACAGACACTGCCCAAGCCAAAGGCAACGGTCAGTACTGCGCCCAAGGGGCCCAGTCGAGACCGAAATATTCCCTCAAATGCCCCGCCTTCAGGCTCTGCTCCGAGGAAAACAACTACGCCTTCCGGTGCCTCGGTACCGAGCAAACCACACGTGCCAATTGCACCTCTTCCATCGGCACCGAAGGATTCTTCGACACCGAAGCCAAAACACCCTTCGGTACCAAAAGACAAAGATCCTTCGGCACCCATGCCTAAAGACTCACCGGTACCGAAGCCAAAAATGGCACCGGATCCAAAAGAATGTCCTGCTCCGAAACCGTCCGGTTCCAAGAATAAAGAGGGAAAACCAGATTCCGACGCCTCGAAGCTGACGAAAGCTGCTTCCACTTCAAGGACTCCAACCTCGGTACCGAGGAATGTAAGGCCTGATTCAGAGTCTCCTAAACCCTAAGACAAGCCTACTAAACCAAAACCAGCTTCGACACCGAAAAATTTGCCACAGGACACGGTAACGCCTCCTAAAGCAAAAGACACAAACCTCTATCGGCACTGAAAAAAACAACGCTAAAGAAGTTTGTAGAGGAGGAAGAACTGTTTAGACCAGATCCTAAACAAAAGGTCTATATCAACCCAAAAACTGGACATGTGGAAACTATTCCTCACAAGAAGAGACCAGCAGAAACACCACTTCTACCTGTGGTTCCTGCCAAAAAGGATTGTGCAACTTCTCCAATGCACCCTTCCTCTCCTCCTTCCTCTCCTATCCCTCCTTACATTTCACCTACAGTTTCTCCTGTTCAATCTCCTGCATCATCACACCACACTGATGTATGATCTAGGTGGGGGGAATGACATACCCGAGCCACATGCATACCCTGTAGATGAAGATATCAATCCAGATGCATATCCTAGAGATCCTCAGTCCAACCCAACAAAACCTTCCCCTCCAGAAGATAGTATTGGGTTTAATCACCTCTTAAATAGAGCTGCCCTTTCCCTACGGGGTTTCAATGCACTCTGATGCCATTGAGGAGGATTTTTTACTTGATACATTTGAGCAGTCACAAATGTCTACGCCAGTGGTTCCCAAAATGTGCGCCGCGGCACCCTGGTGCGCCGTGATTAGAAGCCAGGGGCGCCGCGGCGCCGTGTTGCAGGATGTGGGTCCTGGAAATTCCGGCCGCAATTCCTCCCCCTCCTTTGTGCTGCCAGTTCACATGATCCTCGCACCCTGCATCTCAATGACTGATTGATGACAGTGCTTAATTTGTAAAAGGATAAGTGCTGGGCCCTAATTGCTGCACAGGTGCTGTCAGGGGCTCCGAACACGAGAATGACTCCCCCTGGAACCGGTGCCTCCGCGCTGGTTCGCCCTGTTTTCTGTCATGATTAAAGACTTTTTTCTTGGTACAATATAGAGCGGGTGATGTCCACTAAAGTTGTAAAATGCCTCTGTACTGGGCATGAGCCCTTTGGTGAGTTTAGCGCTGGCTGCCAGGATGTAAGTTTCGGTACTTGAATAAAAAAATGAGTGATTGAGAGCAAATCACTTTTCTGCCATTTGCCTCAAATTGTAAATATGTAAAAAAAAGAGACGACTGTTGACTTTCCTTTCTAGTCAGATCCAAGTGTTCATATTATTATATTGTGGTCAAAATAATCAGCATACAAAAATATGGTCTCGGGGACATTGCAAGCTGAGGAAATACTGATTTACTGTCCTAACCCCACATCTGCGTCCCTTCATGATATAGCGGCTCGTGACAATGGATGCAGCATTTTTGCAGGTCCATATTTCAATCCGAATCAGCCATATAATTCTGCTCATCACATTCTGGTTTCTGTGATTTGTTCTCTCTCTGACCCTGCTGACCCATGCTCTCTGCGTGCGTGGTTGAGATACTCCAGATACAATAAAAATGCCCCTTCAAGCCTCCCGAAAGCACCGGCACAAATTAAGCACTGATGGAGAACGCCTTTAATTCTCACATGGCAGACATTGCCCCAGGGCACACATCTCCCGGTGTTTTCTTCTCACTCCTATCTGGTGATCGCTTATTGCGCTTCTTTTTATGTCCTCTAGAGCTCGACCCAGGACGAGGCCTATGCCCTGATACAGCCGCACTCTGCCAGCTTCTGTCTTTGCCTTACTCCTCGTTGAGGGGTCGTCACTCGTGACTGCTGCATGTTGGAGAGCGTTGGGTGGGTGCAGGGTCAGAAGCCTGGTGGAGAACGTTGGCTGGGTGGGTGGGTGGAGGGTCAGAGGCCTGGTGGAGAGTGTTGGGTGGGTGGGTGCAGGGTCAGAGGCCTGGTGGAGAGCATTGGGGGGGTGCAGGGTCAGGGGCCTGGTGGAGAGTGTTGGGTGGGTGCAGGCTCAGGGGGAGAGGAGAAGGGTGCAAGACGGAGGGGAGAAGGGTGCAAGGCAGAGAGGAGAAGGGTGCAAGGTGGAGGGGAGAAGGGTGCAAGGCAGAGAGGAGAAGGGTGCAAGGCAGAGAGAAGGGTGCAAGGCAGAGAGAAGGGTGCAAGGCAGAGGAGAAGGGTGCAAGGCAGAGGGGAGAAGGGTGCAAGGCGGAGGGGAGAAGGGTGCAAGGCGGAGGGGAGAAGGGTGCAAGGCGGAGGGGAGAAGGGTGCAAGGCGGAGGGGAGAAGGGTGCAAGGCGGAGGGGAGAAGGGTGCAAGGCGGAGGGGAGAAGGGTGCAAGGCGGAGGGGAGAAGGGTGCAAGGCGGAGGGGAGAAGGGTGCAAGGCGGAGGGGAGAAGGGTGCAAGGCGGAGGGGAGAAGGGTGCAAGGCGGAGGGGAGAAGGGTGCAAGGCGGAGGGGAGAAGGGTGCAAGGCGGAGGGGAGAAGGGTGCAAGGCGGAGGGGAGAAGGGTGCAAGGCGGAGGGGAGAAGGGTGCAAGGCGGAGGGGAGAAGGGTGCAAGGCGGAGGGGAGAAGGGTGCAAGGCGGAGGGGAGAAGGGTGCAAGGCGGAGGGGAGAAGGGTGCAAGGCGGAGGGGAGAAGGGTGCAAGGCGGAGGGGAGAAGGGTGCAAGGCGGAGGGGAGAAGGGTGCAAGGCGGAGGGGAGAAGGGTGCAAGGCGGAGGGGAGAAGGGTGCAAGGCGGAGGGGAGAAGGGTGCAAGGCGGAGGGGAGAAGGGTGCAAGGCGGAGGGGAGAAGGGTGCAAGGCGGAGGGGAGAAGGGTGCAAGGCGGAGGGGAGAAGGGTGCAAGGCGGAGGGGAGAAGGGTGCAAGGCGGAGGGGAGAAGGGTGCAAGGCGGAGGGGAGAAGGGTGCAAGGCGGAGGGGAGAAGGGTGCAAGGCGGAGGGGAGAAGGGTGCAAGGCGGAGGGGAGAAGGGTGCAAGGCGGAGGGGAGAAGGGGAGAAGGGTGCAAGGCGGAGGGGAGAAGGGGAGAAGGGTGCAAGGCGGAGGGGAGAAGGGGAGAAGGGTGCAAGGCGGAGGGGAGAAGGGGAGAAGGGTGCAAGGCGGAGGGGAGAAGGGGAGAAGGGTGCAAGGCGGAGGGGAGAAGGGGAGAAGGGTGCAAGGCGGAGGGGAGAAGGGGAGAAGGGTGCAAGGCGGAGGGGAGAAGGGGAGAAGGGTGCAAGGCGGAGGGGAGAAGGGGAGAAGGGTGCAAGGCGGAGGGGAGAAGGGGAGAAGGGTGCAAGGCGGAGGGGAGAAGGGGAGAAGGGTGCAAGGCGGAGGGGAGAAGGGGAGAAGGGTGCAAGGCGGAGGGGAGAAGGGGAGAAGGGTGCAAGGCGGAGGGGAGAAGGGGAGAAGGGTGCACGGCGGAGGGGAGAAGGGTGCACGGCGGAGGGGAGAAGGGTGCAAGGCGCAAGGCGGAGGGGAGAAGGGGAGAAGGGTGCAAGGCGGAGGGGAGAAGGGGAGAAGGGTGCAAGGCGGATGGGAGAAGGGGAGAAGGGTGCAAGGCAGAGGGGAGAATGGTGCAAGTTAGAAAAGGGTGCAAGACGGAGGTGGAGTAGGGTACAAGGGGGAGGGGTTGAAGGGTGCAAGGGGAGGGGGATAAGGGTGCAAGGGGAGGGGGATGAAGTTAAAAATGTGCCCCCCCCCCCAGAAACATTTCTGCGGACGGCCATGATCAGAGCCCACCCCATGTAAACTTCTTGTAACGCCACAGAGCTTCTTCAGCCTTTCTCTAGCCTGGTTACTTTTAGTGGGAGTGCTTTATACTACTCTATGATGGTGTTGTATGCATTGAGATGTACTTTATAATACCTTTGTGATTGCAAATAAAGTTTTATGATAGTGATGGCTACTCTCTGAATACTTCATCACGTCTAGGCTTGATTCTCCATGTTGACCAGTGGTTCCCAAAGGGTGTGCCGCGGCACCCCTGTGCGCGGGTAAAAAAATGGTGGGGAGCCACGGCCAACTGGGTCAAGGGAGCCACGGGTCAAAAAAGTTTGGGAACCACTGGTCTACGCAAATACTACCCATGATCAAAGGAGTCATTAAACATGCTCCAGAAATATTTAAAGACCCGGTACGTTGTAGTGTTAAATCCAGGAATAGAAAAGAAATATAGACAGCACCATCTGATCCAGTCTATATTAAGGGACATCTGCCACTAAACTATAGTAGTGTCCAATGCACGGAAAAGAGCTCATTCTCAGACTTCTGGTGACACGCCCCCACCTGACAAAGAATCCAAGGCTATTGATGCGTCAGGTAAACGTATTGCTGCGCAAGCTACAAAGATATGGCGCACAGCAAATACACAAGCACTAGGATCAATTGGAAAAACTATTACAGCACCTTCCAGATCAATTCAAAGATCAGACAACAGACCTCATACAAGAAGGCAAATTAATATCCAATGCCTCAATAAAATGTGCACTAGATGTAGCTGACACAGCATCCAGAGCAGTCAATACTAGTGTCATAGACGACATGCGTGGTTACACATTTCCGGGTTTAAGGCGGAGGTGCAGACTACCATCTTAAACCAGCCTTTCAATCAGAACCAATTGTTTGGGCCTGAAGTAAACACTACACTAGAAAAAATGAAAAAGGACACAGCTAAGTCTATGGGAGCGTTCCAATCCACACAGACTAGAAGTTCTTTTCGTCTCTTCTTTTATAGAGGAGGCTCCAAGCAAACCGGAGCAGATACATCATCTTTCAAAACGCACACACAAACCTCTAACAAAGGCTACTTTAGAGGAGGATACAGAGGCAATAATAATAAGGGGAGAGGTAGAGGTAACCACAACAACCGCTCCTCTTCCACTCCAAAACAGTGACTTCCCTCTGCTCCCCCAACAGCATTCCACTCCTGTAGAGGGCAGATTATCACAGTTCCTACCTGTCTGGAACTCCATCACAACAGACAGGTGGGAGAGACAGATTATCCAACATGGCTACTGCCTAGAACTCACAGCAACCCCCCCCAAACATACCACCCAGGCAGTGTCCAATGTCTACAGACCATCTGACTCTGCTTCAACAGGAAGTTCTAGCGCTTCTACAAAAGGATGCTATTCAATTGGTTCCTTTAGAAGAACAAGGAACAGGAGTTTACTCCCTGTACTTTCTAATCCCCAAAAAGGACGGGACACTGAGACCAATTCTCCACCTCAGGCCCCTCAACCATTACAAACAATCAGATCATGTTCACATGATCTCTGCAACAAGTACTCCCACTGCTGCATCAAGGCGATTTTCTTTCAACACTAGACCTAAAAGACGCCTATTTTCACATTCCTATACATCCTGCTCACAGGAAGTATCTAAGGTTTGTAATACAAGGACAGCACTACCAATTCAAAGTACTTCCATTTGGGGTCACAACAGCACCACGAGTGTTCACAAAGTGCTTAGCAGTAGTAACGGCACATCTCCGAAGACAACAGATACATGTCTTACCTCGACAATTGGCTCATAAAAGCCAAATCATTCAGTCAATGTGTCCCAACACACAAATCAAACAATTCAAACGTTGCACAACTTGGGGTTCACAATAAACTACACCATGTCGCATCTGCAGCCTTCGCATGTTCATCAGTATCTAGGAGCTACCATAGACACATCTACAGCTCGAGCGTATCCCAGTCCAGCCAGGATACACAGCATTCAAGCCTTAGTCTCAATTTTTCAACACCAGCAGTCTCTCCAAGCCAAAGTGTTCATGAGACTAATAGGCAGGATGGCATCTTCATAGTTCCACATTCAAGACTGCAAATGTGCCCATTATAAGAATGTCTAGCACAACAGTGTAATCAGGCTCAAGGTCACGTCACAGACCTGGTGTTGGTAGACGGCTGTACGTATCGCTCTCTGCAATGGTGGAACACCAAAAACTTGACAAAAGGACGGCCGTTCCTCGACCCGGTTCCACAAATAGTGCTCACGACACTCATCCCTCACAGGATGGGGAGCCCATATCTTGCATTATACCACACAAGGCCAATGGAACAACCAACAAAAACTGTTCCATATCAACCATCCAGAGCTGCTAGCAATTTTCTTAGCACTCAAAATGTTTCAATTACAAGTACAAAACAAAGCTGTCTTAATCCGGGCGGACAATATGACAGCCATGTACTATATACAAAAACAGGGGGGGACACACTCTCTACAACTGTCCCAGCTCGCACAGAACATTTGGAGATAGGCCATTCCTCAAAACATACATCTGGCAGCAGAACACCTTCCGGGAGTTCACAATCGGATAGCAGATCTGTTGAGTCGGTAGTCACAACAGATTCACAAATGGGAAATACATCCACAAGTTCTTCAGCCATTCTTCCAAATATGGGAGCATCCACAAATAGATCTGTTTGCCACCCACGAAAATGCAAAATGCCCAACCTTCGCCGTCAGGTTTCCACACCCACGGTCCGAAGGCAATGCGATATGGATGAATTGGTCAGGCAGATTTGCGTATGCTTTTCCGCCTCTCCCACTCATTCCACTAGTAGTGCGCAAGCTCAAACAGCCTCTCAAACTGATCCTGGTGGCTCCCACATGGGCACGCCAGCCGTGGTTCACCACACTACTAGATCTCTCGCTGGTTCCACATCAAAAGTTACAGCTCACACCCTCCCTGTTAAAACAGAACCATGGAGAAATAAGACACCCAGAACCAAGCCAACTGAATTTGGCGATCTTGCTCATGAAGTCTTGGAGTTTGGTTACTTAAACCTAACAGACTGTATGAACATTATTAAGGAAGCTAGAAAACCCACTACCAGAGCGTGTTATGCCTCTAAATGGAAAAGATTTGCAATATATTGCAAAAATAATCACATTGATCCACTGGACGCTTCCATCCAAAATATCATTTGTTACCTTTTACATCTTCAACGGTCCAATTTGGCTTATTCTTCCATACGCCTGCATCTTGCAGCAATTGCAGCCTATTTACAAAATAGGCAACATCTATCTCTCTTCAGAGTACCTGCAATAAAAGCATTTATGGAAGGATTGAAACGAATAATCCCACCTAGGTTACCACCTGCTCCTGTATGGAACCTAAACGTTGTACTTACAAGACTCATGGGACCCCCTTTCGAGCCTTTACACAAATGTGAATTGCAATTTCTAACATGGAAAACTGCTTTTCTTGTTGCCATCACCTCTCTCAGAAGAGTTAGTGAAATACAGGCATTCACAATACAAGAACCATTTTTTCAAATACATCCTAATAAAGTGGTTCTTAGATCTAACCCTAAATTTCTACCAAAGGTTATCGCACCTTTTCATCTAAACCAATCTGTAAAGCTACCTGTGTTTTTCCAAAACCCAGAATCTGTGGCAGAAAGGGCCTTACACACCGTAGATGTTAAAAGAGCTCTGTTATACTATACAGATAGGACTAAATCCATCCTTTAGAAAAACAAAACAATAATTTGTATCTTTCTCTCCTCCACACAAGGGCAACCCCATCTCTAAAGGGGGATTGCCAGGTGGATTGTAAAGTGTATACAAATATGGTATCAAAAAGCAAAACGTACACTAACCGTTCCTCCTAGAGCGCACTCCACTCGCAAACTAGGCGCCTCTATGGCTTTCTTAGGAAATATACCGCTAGAGGACATATGCAAGGCAGCAACATGGTCTACACCACACACCTTCACTAAACACTATTGTGTTGATGTGCAGGCCAAGCAGCAAGCTGCAGTGGGCCAAGCTGTCCTTAGAACACTGTTTCAAACTACTGCAACGGATACAAGCGACCACCGCTAGGGGAGATACTGCTGCACAATCGATGCTAAGTGTACACTCTGCAGCTCATATGCCTCGAACGGAAAATGCTACTTACCAGTATGCATCTGTTCTTGGCATGTAGAGCTGCAGAGTCGTACACGCCCACCTGCCTCCCCGGGACTTGTATCCGTTCCAGTTCTCATCTTACTTAGATACACATGCATGGACATCCTTTCTCTTTACTTCTACTAACTCCATCATTTCCCATCATGGCGAAAAACAATCTGAGGATGGAGTCGATGACTATGCGCAGTAGTGTCCAAGGGAGGAGTCACCTATCTCGTGACTACAAAGACTTCTTCCAAGAAGACAACAACCTGCAATCATCCGAGCCCAACACCAGGTGGCGATCTAATGCTAAGTGTACGAATCTGCAGCTCTACATGCCAAGAACAGATGCATACTGGTAAGTAGCATTTTCCTTCCTTTTCAAAACGTTGCCCAGCTAAACAAACTAGCCCCGCAGGAAAGCAAACTACATTGAATGGCTGTATGTTAAGCCCCAGTACTAGAGTAAAATGGCACAGATTGTAGGTGTGCAAGAGTTTCGTCTCCAATGGGCATCCCCAACCTCAGATGTATAGAATTTTTTTTTATTTGTTTCCTTGCAGATAACCCACTCCTTCAAAAATCCAGAAGGTATGTTCCCTAAAATTGGCTTTGGAACCAAATTTTAAAAAGCTCATACGAGAGGAATGGTTCGTGCTCAGTGAGGGCAGTCTTCCATTTGGAGACGAGCCAATAGTCGCTGATGGTAGATGGATGATCGTTTCAATCTGGTACTTAGGGGAAGTTCTAACCTTCTCCTTTATGTTTTTAGGAGTGCAAACCAGTGCCCATCTCCAGAGGTGGACTCGCCCTCACAAAGTAAGGACTGTGATGACGGAGAGAGAACAAACAGGTAACAAGTAGGCATGTATTACCCCAAACTGTTTAAATTGTTGCATATCACACAGTTAAGTATCATTAGCTCTCAAATGCTTAACCTAGTAAAAAGTGGAATGGAAGGTTAATAAACCAGCATTGGCAAGGCTAAGATGGCGGGCTGGATGCCAGCCTTTTGGGGAAAAAAACAAAACAGAAAACACAAATTGTCAAACATTTTTGTTTGGTGAGCTTCTGGGCCATCGTCAATCCAAAACCAGCATTGGCATAGCCAATAGGTCTCGCTTTTGGGACCTTATAAGTGTTTAGTTATCCAGCACAACATCCTTGGTGCAACAACATCAACTGTTGCATGGCTAAACACTTATAAGGTCCCAAAGGCAAGACCTATTGGCTTTGCCAATGCTTGTTTTTAGGGTGCTGGGGCCTATTGTTGATCCCAATCCAACACTGGGCTGGGTAGAACAGTAAAGGAGGACGGAAGTGACATTATGAAATGACTTTCCAAGGAAAGGTCACGGAGAACAGCCAACATCCTCTCCGCTAATGGTAGAGGGACAAAAAAGAGTAAATGTGACTGAGGGCAGCCAGAATTCGGTGGATGCCGCCGGTCTAACTTAGGATGGCCGGGCAGACTGGAAACAGCTGGCAGGGGGTTGTCTTACAATATATTCGACTTCCGACTTGACAAAAGTTCACTAGAGGAAGCGGAGGAGAGGCGTCCTCGATGAGGAACGGCAGCGCGAGGCCCCAGGAGACGCCATTGGTGATAAGAGAAAAGGGAGATTCAAATAACCTGGCGGGGTCTCAAGCACACAGAACCCCTCCTTCAGCACACACTGGGCTCAGCTCCTTATCGGGTCACCCAGCAGTCAGGTAAGCAGCAGACCGCAGGATAAAGGCACTGTTATCATCAGCCTTTCTCTCCCAGAAAGAGTTTCACTCGTTTACACACAAAACGCCAGGGTACAGAATGTCGACTGAAAGGGACGCTGTGCGACTTTTCAAACATGTGCCCCAGAAAGGGCACCTGGGTCAGAAGTCCTATTTCAAACAGTGGTTTACCTCCCAGAAAGTCAGGTGCGCATATCCCGTCCCTGTGTTTATGTAAATGCACATGCTAAAGGGCATATACACTTAACTCCGAATGTCTCTGAGCTTGTGCACACGCTGCTGAAAGCATAGCTCGGAAACACTGAGTAGTCAGGGGCTTAATTCTGTTTCCGAGCTGTGCACACTTTAACTCGGAGAAACTGCAAGTTAATTATATACACTTCAACAATTCTACAAAAGATACTTTCTGCCCCCAAAAATGTAAAGTGCCACTTGGCTCTGTCGTCGGGGTCCACTAAAATCATTCAGCAATGGGAGACTGATGTGTGGCCGCGCTGACAAAATTATGCAACATAGTGCGTCATGCTCTTTGGCAGTATTTCGCTTTTATGTCATTTTAAGACACATTTATACTGTCTGGGCAAAGGTTTCTCCTCGTCATTTTAAGTTTGACTCCTGAATATTTCTAAATAGACATGCATGTCACATATGCATCACTCCCCTCAGTCACCCTGGGAAATTAGGGGTTAAGAGCTTGAAGCTTCTGATAAGGGCGGCAAAGGATTTAAGGAAGCCCGCGAGTGGTGCAAGAATAAAAAAAAAATGGAAGGTCCACTGTTGCTTGGAAAAACACCCAGTTTTGCTAAATCTCATCTCCCACTTTCTTAAAATTGTCTACCAAATGAAGACGTAGGTCCTAAAAATCTATTAAATTTTTTACCAAGGCTCTGCTTGGCAAATGAAGGTATCAATCGCCCAATAAACAAGCAGAAATTCCGCACATCAAAAAATTAACAAGCACGGCAGGTCAGCCGGCAGCAGGAGGAGGCGAGCGCGCGCCTCGCACAGCAGACATTGGCCGCGACAGCAGGCAGATGGGGAGGGGGCATGAGCGATTTCCTTTCGGGAGCGTGCAACCATATGGCGCCGAGCGCTCCCGAAAGGAAATCGCCAAGATGTGCACGCGTTGCATTGCAAGCAATGCAACCTGTGCACTTCATTGCTGCAAAAGCTCTGCCGATGGCATTAGGTCCCCTCCTATGCAACGCATGCGTGTTGCGTAGGAGACCTAAAGAATTGGTTGAATTCTAAAATATTTTTGGTCGGCAAAAATCACCCATTACTGCAGTAGTCCCTGGCACCGAAGATAACTACTTACTTATTGCTCCATAATGCATGCTGGAGTGGGTGGACTAAAAATGTCAATGAAACACACAAATTGATGAAGTCTGGCTGAAAAGCCATGTAACTGCTACTCACACAATTTTAGTAAAATCAAAGGTTCTTGGATAACACCAGACCAAAAAAGCTATTTTTTGGCTGTTGGCTGGCAGCCTCCTTTGCTAGGCTTTTTTATGTTCTGTTTTTGTAAATCTTTATTACAAATGGATAAGAAGGCTTGCAAAGACAGTTGGGTCTGTATACATAAGTAAACTGGCTAGATAGCCAAGGTTCCATACATAGACATGGCTGCATAGATATAGATAATTGCCTGGATAGATGCATAGGTTTGAATCCACAGATACACACACAGCCAGGTAGATAGACAGATATATCAACATACCGACAGAGAAGATCGGTGTTGGGAGGTCACAGACTAGTAGATGGGATGGGCACAACACAGGCCGGTAGATTGGATGGGCACAACACAGGCCGGTAGATTGGATGGACGCCCACAGACCGGTAGATTGGATGGACGCCCACAGACCGGTAGATTGGATGGACGCCCACAGACCGGTAGATTGGATGGACGCCCACAGACCGGGAGATTGGATGGACGCCCACAGACCGGTAGATTGGATGGACGCCCACAGACCGGTAGATTGGATGGACGCCCACAGACCGGTAGATTGGATGGACGCCCACAGACCGGCCGGTAGGTGGTGGGATGGATGCCCGCCGGCCGGCCGGTAGGTGGTGGGATGGACGCCCGCCGGCCGGCCGGTAGGTGGTGGGATGGACGCCCACCGGCCGGCCGGTAGGTGGTGGGATGGACGCCCACCGGCCGGCCGGTGGTGGGATGGACGCCCACCGGCCGGCCGGTAGGTGGTGGGATGGACGCCCACTGGCCGGCCGGTAGGTGGTGGGATGGACGCCCACTGGCCGGCCGGTAGGTGGTGGGATGGACGCCCACCGGCCGGCCGGTAGGTGGTGGGATGGACGCCCACCGGCCGGCCGGTAGGTGGTGGGATGGACGCCCACCGGCCGGCCGGGTAGGTGGTGGGATGGACGCCCACCGACCGGCCGGGTAGGTGGTGGGATGGACGCCCACCGACCGGCCGGGTAGGTGGTGGGATGGACGCCCACCGACCGGCCGGGTAGGTGGTGGGATGGACGCCCACCGACCGGCCGGGTAGGTGGTGGGATGGACGCCCACCGACCGGCCGGGTAGGTGGTGGGATGGACGCCCACCGACCGGCCGGGTAGGTGGTGGGATGGACGCCCACCGACCGGCCGGGTAGGTGGTGGGATGGACGCCCACCGACCGGCCGGGTAGGTGGTGGGATGGACGCCCTCGTAGACCGGCCGGGTAGGTGGTGGGATGGACGGGCTCGCAGACCGGCCGGATAGGTGGTGGGATGGACGGGCTCGCAGACCGGCCGGATAGGTGGTGGGATGGACGGGCTCGCAGACCGGCCGGTAGGTGGTGGGATGAACGGGCTCGCAGACCGGCCGGTAGGTGGTGGGATGGACGGGCTCGCAGACCGGCCGGTAGGTGGTGGGATGGACGGGCTCGCAGACCGGCCGGTAGGTGGTGGGGATGGACGGGCTCACGGACCCGTAGGTGGTGGGATGGACGGGGCTCACGGACCAGTAGTTGGTTGGGGGGGGGGGAGGGGGGGCTCACAGACCAGTAGATGGTGGGGGAGGGAGGGGGTGCTCACAGACTGGTCGAGATGGACGGAGCAAGCGGATGGACGGGAAGGAGCAAGCGGATGGATGGGATGGGGCAAGCGGATGGAGCAAGCGGAGGGATGGAGCGATGGATGGGATGGAGCAAGGGGGTGGATGGAAGGAATGGGACGGGCTGGCTGAATGGATGGCGCGGGCAGATCGAGCAATGGTTGGCGCGGATGAAGGGAGAGGATTCATGGGTCCTGCGGATGGGGCAATGGATGGCACGGATGGATGGATGAAGGGGACTTATGGGTCTGGCGGATGGACAGACCAACAGACTGGTAGATGGGCAGACCGGTGACGGATAGACAGTTGCTAAGATAGGACGGAAAATTGAAAGAAACAGCAGCGCTAGTAATAGAATAGTTACTTGTCTATATAAGCATGATATACAAGAGCACTGAAAGCAATCTGGAAAGTCATACAAGCAAGATACACAGACAGAAAATGGGTTACAAATATAACTAGTTCTCAATTAAAATCCACGCCTGCATGATATACACAGGGCATAGTTAGAAATGCACTTCAGTGTGTGCATACTGAAAAAATAAATGTTAATTTCATGAAGAGTTTTACATGGACACCTGTTGGTTGTGAAATAGGAGCAGTCTGATAAAAAGGCCACTCTAAAAGGAATTAGAAAAACTATTAGCAGGAGACAGCCAATGAAAAAGCTGGAATGTGCCTTGTGATAAACCAGGAGAGCTGGTAGGAAGCTTCCTGCTATCTCCTCAAACTCTAAACTCGAAGACAACACCAAAGGAATAAAGCAAAAATAAAAACACTTGCACTGAAGACACATTTTGTGTGGATGCACTCCTTGTAAAAGAACAAAATTAGTCCACGAAAGTGAAGTTATCCAGTGGCTGAAGTGGGCTGACCACATGCTGTGTCCTGCAGTGAGCTGAAGCAAAATGTGAATGACTCCAACAAACCAGTGGTTAAAGACAGCTGATTAAAAGTCTCTTTTAATAAGTATATTGTACATGTTTTTTTTTTTTTAATCGATAGGTTTTGGCTATCACCAGAACTTACCTGACCTAAGAAAGAATATCATTAAGTTTGTTTCCCAAATACAGGATATCATTATAATTATATTCAGACATTTGCCATTTTTTTCTTTCCTGAAGAATTTTTATTTTAATGTTCATAGAACTTTCGTCGGTTTTGATACCGTAACCTTCAAAAGTCAAGTGCACTTAACTGATTTGCATAATCTTGTTTTTGAAAAACTATTGTAGAGACTGCATGATCATTTATTCAACTCAATATGTAAACTTATTTGTCCAGGACTAATGTGGAGTAGAAGGAAGCCCTATCTAAAAAGAGAAGCCCTTCAGTTATTTTGCATTTTTTTGTATATTTTGAAAGTGACCCCTAACATTGGTAGAGTGCTTTACTAGATGTCATATTTACATTGTGTAGTGAATGCAATAAATAGTTTACAATGCCTGAGCTAAGATACAATAGTAATTAATATTTGCTGTAATGTATAGGAAATAGCACCTATACCAATGTTTCCCACCCTTTTTAGAATCGCGGCCCATTTTTTTGAGCAAAAAACATTTGCGACACACCTACCTTTAATGGATGAGGCGCGATTTTCGAATGTAACTAAATCATCATGTGGTAGTGCATTGACATTTACAGGCAGAACATTTATCATTTGTGCATCACCAAGGAAGTGTCATTAAAATTGGTTTCCAGTGCACATCAGAATTACAAAAAAGTACTTCACTTTTGCCTTAACTTCTGGATGCAGTATAGTAAATTTAGTTATTTACATTTTGTTGTGTATTGGAAAAAATAATCAACATCCTACGTTATCACATTCACTTTAAAAACTACTCTTATTTTCAGTCAGGATAGAAAAGTAAACACTAGTACCAATGTTAAAAGATTGAAACAGTCTAACATTTGACTTGTGTCTTTGAATCACTGGTAAATGTGAGAAGTTAAACACTGAATTTAAAGGCATCTCTATTTATTGCTCTGATATCGCGGCCCACAGTTTGGGAAACACTGATCTATACACAAACTTGCAATTTAGTTGGAATTATTTCTTTAAAAGCTAGTCTATAGGGGGGCGTGGCTAGCAGCCGACGATGGCGGCAGCTTAGAAGGCGAGCTACGAGGCTGAAGCGGCCTCCTCGCAAATCCGACTACATATCCGATGACAAAACGCTACCCTGCGGGTAGGAACTGAAACCCGGGACCGGGGGGCACACCCGGCGGCAGCCAGAATGAAATTCCGTCCGAGGGAAGTGAAGTAAATCGCGCAACTTGCACAGGCCACTGAGCGCGCCTGAAGCCGGGAAGCTGACTGCCTCTGAGATCCGGCAGGAAGTACTGCGGACTGGGCATCGGGGAGCCGGAAGCTACCGAGGACGAGGCAGCTCTGAGGGCGAGAGGAGAGCGCTGTCCGTTGGAGAAGTCGGACTGCGGAGGCATGTGAGCCAGTGCCGTCCGGTGTATGCTGTGACCAGACCTGAGTCGGGGGGGGCGCCCCGGATCGCGCACCTGAGGCAGACAGACCAGCCGGGTCCGAGTGCGGACCCGCCATCTTGGATCCAAGCCCGCCGGCGGATCGGAGCGGAGGACGGAGCGGGCAGCATCTGCATCGGTGAGGTGCCCAGATTGTAGCGTGGGGAAAGCGGAGGCCCCCGCTTGGACTGTGGTGCGCGTGACACGGGGGTCCGCCGCAAAATCGCTCCGAGCCATTTCCCAATACGGCAAGGGGGGGGGGTGCGGTGGCGGCACAATCCTAAGAAGCCCCGTGACCCGGGCCCTGCACTGTTCACCACCACCATTGCCCCATTGGCCTCGCCGGCCGGAGAGTGGGCGGAATAGATAAACTGGTCTCCGCGGGGAGAGCAGACAGGGAGACATTTGCGGCGGCAGCCATTGGACATGTTCCTGCGGCGGCCGGGGAGATCCGGGCGGGGGCCGCTCTCTTATCGTGAGCCCAGCCGGCCATCAACAGCGTGGCGGGGTCGCAGAGTGAAAAGATGAGGGGCGTGAGGAGCACTCCGTTGCTTTATCAAAAAAATTTTCAATTTTTTCCAATGGTGCTGCGATTGATCAGGGTAGTCAATCCTGTAGTATCAGAATAGGTTATGGCGGGTTGTTGGACCCACCCAATCGTGCACTGTTCACGTGGT
Organism: Lissotriton helveticus; assembly: GCF_964261635.1. Taxonomy (NCBI): domain Eukaryota; kingdom Metazoa; phylum Chordata; class Amphibia; order Caudata; family Salamandridae; genus Lissotriton; species Lissotriton helveticus. Next base: position 1,495,929,178 of record NC_136069.1, on the reverse strand, counting down.
GCTACGCACCTTTTATTTACTCATTACACTTTTACTCTTGTAGTAATCTTTTTATTTCTTTTACTTTTTTTAATTGTTGTATTTTGTTTGTCAATGAATGTGCTCATATGTTATTTACAAATTTCATAACACAAGCATATGATTCGTTCCTTAATCACATAAACATTGATTCCTTATACAATTACAACATGTACAATACTTTGGCATTATTTCAATTTATCCACATAAATTTACAAGTGAGCCCAATGCATTTCGGCACCCCTATTGTGCCTTCGTCAGGGGCGGTTCTTGTGTCTGTTTGTTATGGAAATGCGTATGTGCTCGCCGTTCTCCTTTACTCAAGAATAAACGCTGGTGAACGATTTCGATACTCTCTTGTCTTCACCATCGATAATAATCTGTTATGCCAAAGGTTTTCTCCGTGTATGCATTCCTGCTCCTATTGCTGTCGCCAGATCTGTGGTGCGCGTGACACGGGGGTCCGCCGCAAAATCGCTCCGAGCCATTCGCCAATACGGCAGGGGGGGGGGGGGTGCGGTGGCGGCACAATCCTAAGAAGCCCCGTGACCCGGGCCCTGCACTGTTCACCACCGCCATTGCCCCATTGGCCTCGCCGGCCGGAGAGTGGGCGGAATAGATAAACTGGTCTCCGCGGGGAGAGCAGACAGGGAGACATTTGCGGCGGCAGCCATTGGACATGTTCCTGCGGCGGCCGGGGAGATCCGGGCGGGGGCCGCTCTCTTATCGTGAGCCCAGCCGGCCATCAACAGCGTGGCGGGGTCGCAGAGTGGGCAGTGTCCGGAAAAGAGGGAAACCCCAATCCCCTTACTGTGCACCACCTGATCCGACCCCTAGGCGGACTATCAGCACTGCCGGCCCGAGCCACGCGGCCCTCCATCATGATGGCCGGTGAGACGGCGTGATCTGACCAACGGCTGGGTCCCCTCGCTTCGATACTCCTTGGTACCCCACGCAACATCGCCGGGATCCCGGCGGTTGGCAACGGACCCCTACACCCGTTGTCCCTGGCTCCTACCCCACGGCGACCCATCGCTGAGACAACGGCTGAAATGACGGGCAAGGGAGTGAAGGGCAGCAACACGCAATCAAGGCTCGAAAAATATGCCTTTGCTAGAACGTTATCTTCCCCGGCTGAAGCGAAAACGCAGGCGAACAAGACGGCCGACACGGCGGGGGGGAAGAAAGCAACCCTGGAGGACGTGATGCGGGCCTTGTCACAGGTCCAGGTGACGGTAGGGTCGATATCAACGGAAATTACACTGCTGCGAGCGGACTTCCACAAAATGTCCGAAAGAGTGAACTCGATGGAGGTGGTCACAAAGTCCTTGGTGGAAGACGTCTCGGAACTGCAAATCAATATGGAGCGGATCTCAAAAGAAAATAGGGAACTGCGCGGAAAGCGGGACGAGCAAGAAGGACGCTCACGACGGAACAACATCCGCATATTAGGGGTTCCTGAATCGGAAGACACTAGAGCTATGGATCTGTATGTGGAGGGCCTGATCCAACAACAACTTAAACCCAAGGGTCTTTCAGCATTTTTCTCGGTGGAACGAGCTCACCGAGTCCCTGGGGGTCGCCCTAAAACGGGAGCATCTCCGAGACCGATCATTGCCCGACTTTTTAATTTCAGGGATAGGGATGCAATCTTACAAGCGGCAAGAAACTCACCCCCGATTAAAGTTCAAAACTCGACACTGGCATTCTTTCCTGATTACACGGCTGAGGTCGCCCGCAGAAGGAGAACATTCTTTGAGGTTAAGAAGGAACTCTGAGCGAGAGAAATCCCCTATGCAATGCTTTTTCCAGCTAAACTGAGAATAGTGGCGGACAATAAGACCTGGTTTTTTGATACCCCGGAATCGGCGCATGACTGGCTGGGATGGAGAACGACGGGCCAGCCTCGCCGCTCCAAAAGACAGAACAGACACCGCAATACTGGTACAAGACCGAGTTCCCAAATATCCGGTGAGGATGCGGGACAGCACTCCCCAATGAACGAAGCTCCGGACCGTGAAGAACTCGAAGAACAATGACTTCCTGTAATCGTGAGGATGAGCTGCCACTGGTTCGGGCCGGGTGGGCCTCCAAGGACACTGGGCAGAGGTTCTCTGAGGATGTGATGGGGGGGCCGCTGACTCCGGAGAGTCCTTCACCCCAGCGAACAAGTACTGTGTTAAGGGTTTGGGGTAGGCACTCTGCTATGTTGGGGGGGCGGGCAGTTCCAAGTCCGTTTAGCAGGGAGGCAGGGAGGGGCGGTGTTGAGGGTTGGGGGTTTTTGTGTTTAGTGGGTAGTTTTGTGGGCCTGGATTGGTTGGGTAGGTACACGTATGCAGCATGGCGAGACTTGGGAATTTTGGTAGATCATGTTCATAAAGGCACGTAGTCACCCTTTACCATACATACTATGGCACATAACACACGAACTGACTTAGGGGGGGTAAATCGTGGGTTGGGACCAGCGCCACCTTTACAACTCTTATCTTGGAATGTGAGGGGACTAGGGGATAAGGTAAAAAGAGGCATAGTTTTACAACACATAAGGAGATTCAGCCCGGCACTGGTCCTACTGCAAGAAACACACTTGACAGGTTCGGCAGTACACGCACTAGATAGGAAAGGCTACCGCATGATTGCACACTCGGAATTCTCCAGGGGGTCCCGAGGTACAGGGATACTGATGCACCGGTCCTCCAGGTACATACTTCAATCCACGAAGATAGACACTCAGGGGCGCTATGCGGCGGCAATTGGACAGTGGGAGGGGAGACCGCTCAATGTGGTCTCGGTATACTTCCCGCCGGCCCTGCACTCGACTGTACTCCCAGAACTAGGGACCTTTTTGTTAAGACTCCCAGATGGAGATCTCCTAGTGGGAGGGGACTTTAACGCGACGGCGCACGATACCCTAGATAGATTCCCGATACGACCCCAGGCTCCCGGTCCGTCCCGGCTGACGGACTTCCTAGAAGCACAGGGTTTGGTAGACCTATGGAGAAGTTTTCATCCAACAGCCCACCAATACACCTATCATTCAGCGGTTCATGCTAGCCTCTCCAGGATCGATTATTTTCTGGCGTTGGGCCATGGACTCTTCACTATAGAGGAGGTGCGGATTGAGCCGAGAGGAATCTCGGACCATTCCCCGTTAACGCTGACTCTCTCCAACCCTGAGCGATCCCACCAACGCATTTACCCGATTTACCCGGGATATCTTAAGGTACCCAAGGTGGCCAAGGCACTCAAAAGTGCGACCAGATGCTACCTTGCGGAGAACGAGGGTTCGGTATCATCCCCTTCGGTCCTATGGGAGGCCTATAAAACGGTTCTCAGGGGGCATGCGATATCAAACATAACTCAGCACAAACGCACCCAGAAAAAAGACCTGCTGCGCGTAGGAGGACCTCGCCAGGGCCAATGAAGTACATATGGCGACCCCGAACGGGGACACGCTGCATGCGCTCCAGTTGTGTCAGCGACGTCATACTGACCTTTTACGCTGTAGAGAGGGAGCCAACTTGGCGGCAACGGCGAATAGGGTATACGAGATCGGTGATAAGGCCAGCAAACTATTAGCCTGGCTGGAGAAGAAGCGAGAGGGACAAAGGTCAATCCTACGTTTAAAGGACTCGGAGGGGATAGTGCAAACTCGCCCTGGCCTGATAGTAGACCTACTGGCTGATCATTTTCAAACGGTGTATACTCCTGAAACAGCGGTCACGCAGGAAAGGGCGGATGCGGCTCTTCTTGGAGTACCCACTCCCACCCTGTCGCAAGACGGAGTGGAGGAACTTGAAGCTGATTTGACGACTGAAGAGTTGCAATCGGCTATTGCAGCGTTACACCCAGGAAAGGCACTAGGCCCCAATGGAATACCGATTGAGTGGTACAAGACCATGTCGGAGACACTGGCTACTCCCCTGCTTCACATGTTCGTAGAATGCTTGGGAAAGGGTCAGCTACCACTGGATCAGCGTATGGCAACTATCGTGGCGATACCGAAACCTGGCAAGCCACCGGAGGACTGCGGATCCTACCGGCCGATTTCCCTCCTCAATGCTGAGAGTAAAATCTTAGCGAAACTATTAGCAAATAGACTATTACCCCACCTTGCCCAACTAATACACCCAGACCAGTCGGGGTTTATGCCTCATAGGAGTACGGCGCTGAATCTCAGACGTCTGCATGGGGTGCTGGCGAGAGCCCCGTTGTTGAGGGAACCCGCGGCAATCCTCTCGTTGGACGCTAAAATGGCGTTTGACTTGGTGGAATGGCAGTACCTATTTGCAGTCCTACGGCATATGGGATTTGGCCCGAAATTCACCGCGTGGATTGGGCTACTGTACAACGCTGCTGTGGCGCGAGTGACAGCGAATGGCCATGTTTCGAGAGATATTCTGGTGGCAAGGGGAACGAGACAGGGCTGTCCGCTGTCACCTCTGTTATTCGCCCTGGTGCTGGAGCCGTTGGCCACAATCATTAGAACCACAAGGTTGCTGCGAGGAATAACATGGGAGAATGACTGGGAGGACAAAGTGTCGTTGTACGCCGACGATATGTTAATATACCTGACTGATCCGGCAGAGGGGATTCCTGTGTTGTTGGCAATATGCGAGCGACACGGTGCAGCCTCAGGATATAAAATTAACTGGACAAAGTCGGTACTCTACATGCTGCATGGGGTTCCGCCGCGCTTGAATGAGAATTGTCCTCTGTTATTAGAGGAAGTCTCCTTCAAATATTTGGGAATCCGCATCACGCGAGAACCCGGGACCTTTCAAGACATGAATCTGAAACCGCTGCTCGATAGACTTAAAACTGATGTCCGGCATTGGAAGTCACTTCCACTGACGTTGTTGGGGCGGGCGGCGCTGTTTAAAATGATGGCGCTGCCCCGTTTCCTATACGTGTTGGAAAACACACCGGAAATGGTCCCACCTTCCTTTTTTAAACAGGTATCAGGACAGCTGTCAGGCCTCTTATGGGGGAACCGACCGGTGAGGGTCGCACAGGCGAAGTTAGTTAGAGACTGGTATAGCGGTGGTATCGCGCTCCCGAACTTAGAGCTCTATTATTGGGCGGCTCATCTTAAGGTGATCAACCAGTGGATGCATGCTTCTCAGACCGACCCGGCGTATCTAGCAGACCGGCGACAGCTGGGTACTACTACCATCTTGGCCCCACTCTACAATAAAGGTCTAACTGTGAAATTGGTTGGCCCGACCAAACACTGTTACTATATGGCACAAAGACGACTACACTGGGAGGGTGTGATCACACGGATGACGCCCCTATGGGACTCCAAAGCCCTGGGGAATCTACGTAAAAGCAAGGGATTTACCCAATGGGACAACATCGGGATCTCCACGGTGGGCGACATGTGGACGAGAGATGGGGTAATTACATTCGAGGCCCTGAGAGAGCAGTATGAACTGAATGTTACTGAAACATACCGGTACATACAGATACGACACGCCTTAATGGCAGCAGTATCACCAGGAACACAGGTCCCAGAGTCGGCGCCTTTAGAGGACCGACTTCTTACAGACTACATGGAGGCTAGCGCCACCTCCCTAACATACCGCAAGCTAGTGAACAATTTGCCTGACCCGCTACAGACACTGAGACGCAAATGGGAGGATGAGCTCGGGGACTTTGATGAGGCGAATTGGAATGCTGCACTAGCGTCGCCTAGAGAGGCCGGAATCTCGGCAAGATTCCGATTAGTACAATTAAAAATACTGCACCGGGTGTATTACACGCGCACGGTCCTTCACAAAATTCAGAGGGCGGAACACCCCTACTGTCTGGGAGGTTGCGGGGAAGAAGGCACACTGTTTCATACACTGTGGTCCTGTCCTAGCATGGTAGAGTACTGGAGGCGAGTGATGCGCACTGTCGCCCAAACCTTGCATCTCCCCATTACTCCTGATCCCAGGGTCTGTCTACTAAATATTTGGGGCCCGAATAACCTGACTCCACAGGGGCGGCAGTGGGCAATCATTGGAATGATGTTGGCAAAGCGGGACATAGCGCAGAAATGGGGGGCTCCAGAAACACCTACTTTGGCGCAATGGTGCAGGAATATGGACATGCTCATGGTTGTGGAACGTGCGGTATATCAAAAAAGGGCCAACCCACGTAAATGGAACAAGCTGTGGTTGCCGTGGAACTCCTATAGGGGAGACCTCTGCGATCCGCTACCTGAGGAAGAGGACGTAGATAGCTCAGATGAGGAGGAAGAAGTAGAATAGGTGTGGGAGGCGGGAGGGGGCCATTCACGGTTCAGATGGGTCTAGTGATGTCAATGTGCCAATGATGTGATCGAAACTCGTATATCCTATGAGATGCTAGGTCTTACTCAATGTGATGCAATAATGGAATAAAATATCTGCAGTTTTTTTAATGCTACCACAGTTACCACTCTATGCCCGCACAATTGGATGTTAAGTTGAAAAGTTAAAAAGACAAAATCTTGCTGCGCTACTGGTCGGTGATGGCTGAATGTTGATGCAACACCGACAATGATATGCTATTACATGATAATTCTTCTTTGTGCAACAATAAAAACATTTAAAAAAAAAAAAGCTAGTCTATACATTAAAAGAAGGGGTTCCGACTGCTATATTGCAGTGTCTTTGCTGTGTTAGGTTAGGGACTGAAGGCCCCTGTCCATTAAATGGGACATGGCCCAAGAAGATTTGCACACATTAAAGGCAGAAAGAGATGCTTTATGGGTATTAAAAAGTTTGGAGAAAGAGGGCTTAGGGTGTTGAGCACAGAGAGAGCAAGTAGAGAAAGGAGTGTGAAAAGGTTTGAGCATACATATGTTGAGGATCTTTGAATTGACAACCAAAGTAGATAATAGTCTGGTTTATATCTTGAAAATATTTGAAGTCTGAGTCCAGTCTAGGTCTAGCAAATTCTAGAGTCTGTTTATCTTGTCTCTGAAGCAGTGCTTTCCTAACTTCGTTTTATTTGGGGTTTTCACCTGGGCTGTAACTCCGTTCACGGCACTTTTTCACCTGCTGCACCCGCTCAACAGGACCCAGCCAGTGTTACCTTCTCTGCAAGTGCTAAAACATTTTCTCAACTCTTATTGGTTGACTGCGTTTAGCAACTGTGAGAAGCTGGCTTAGTATATGGTGCTCACCCTGCACTAATCCAAATAACCCTTGGTGATTTTAGTGGTCTTAAGCAACCATGGAAACCTCTCTAAGTGGTAGCAGTGGAGAGCAGCCTTCAGGCTTAGTCCAGAAGGAATGTAAATCAGCTTGTTTTACCAGTACTTATTCTAAGTAAGTGAAAAAGTATCATACCGTGTGGTTATACAAATATGTATTGTATTACAAACCCTCACTAACACACTTGTACTATCTCCTACCAGGATATAGAATCACAATACACAGAATACTTACGAAATAGAGCATGTAATTAGCACAAATACACCAAACCATATACTAAAATAGTGGAATGCAAATCACAAGTCAAGAATGGACCCAGAAGACTACAAAGAGCAGGGGACTCAAGGAAACACCCAAGATGAGTATCTAAGCACCCCACAGAGGTCGTGTGGAGAGTGGAAACACGACAGCGTGCTCAATGTTAGTCAATGGGTAAGTCGTAGTTGTAATTTTATAGAAGGACCCTTCCCAGCGGACCTTGAAGAAACCCCATGGAAGATGGAAAGTTGGAGAGCCACCCCACCCATGGATAAACCAGGATACCGACACCAGGGATGCTGGTTGTATAAGTGTCCAGTGACGTCGGAAACTGCCGTAGACCACAATGGAGGACTTCAGGAAACATGCCACTGGAGAAGACTAAGGAGTCTGGTGGAACCCAAAGGTGTATTGAAGGTGAGAGGTACCTGCAAGCAAAGGGCACAGTCTATGCACTCCTCAGTGACCAGGAGGCATGCAAGACGAATGCCCACTGATGTCAGAGATGCAGGTGAGGTTGATGGTGCCAACAAGCCTTGGCAGCGGCAAACAACGTAGTAGACTAAACAGGTGCAGTGTCGGGACCAGCAAGGTCCAAGTGACTCACCACGACCAGGTAAGAGCAGGCCCAAGCAAGCAGGGGAGCCCACTGAAGCCAAAGAAGACCCTCAAGAGGACCCACGGGCAGAAGGTGCAGGAGTAGGAAGAGGACCTCGAGCAGCTCACCAAAGAGGAAGGCCCACAGTGCAGAGGAAGCAGTGAGGGTGAAGATCTTGGCTGCAGGAGTTGCTTGAGGTCGGAGCTTCTTGGAGCCCGAAGATCTCCGGAGGAGAGTCAACAAGCCTTGGCAACGGCAGGTTGACGCACTACACAGGGATTCTGTTGCAGCGGTTCCGACGAGGGATACTGGCCTCAAACTCTGTATGAAGACAGTGCAGGCCTCGAGGGAGTTGCAGACCCACCACCACCACCTGTGTTGCTGAGCCTTTTAGAGTCCGTGAGAGCCCAGGATCAGCAGACCGGTCAGTTGCTTTGCGTTAGCTGCAGATGCAGAGGAGTGACTCCTTCACGCCATGGGAGCTTCCTTCGGGTGTCTTGGCTGTCCACCGGCCTGGTGAAGCTCCTGTATGGAGCACAGGCACAGACTATGTAGACGACCAGCAGGCCGACTATCAGGAGCAGCAGGAATCTTCCCCCAGGGCAGTCTCTGTTCCCAAAGCGAAGCCCAGAGTGTCCAGATGGTCAAAGTTGAAGTGGTATTAGATCTGAATCTTGTCCCATGAGGAATATAGGGATTCACCCACAGGTAAGTCCTTAAGTACCCTTAGGAAAGGGTTGAGACCATTCAGGGCTCCCTCCCAGAGAAGGTGCTGGACAGTGAGGAGGATACTCCCATGCCCTTTGTCCAGTTTTGCTCCAAAGCGGGAGCCAAGGGCTTCCTGGACTAGTTTGAACTGAAGTATGCAAGGAAGGCACCAAATGGGCACTACAAGCAGTCTTGGTGGCGCTGGAAAGCACTCGCACCATGTCCCAATACACTAAACCCTGTCTGGGAGGTAGTTGGACCGCCCTGTGAGAGGTTGTAGGAAGCTGGCTCTTTATATACTATACCAAAGTGAGGTATAGTGTGCAGAGTCCAGTGGAACCCAAAAGGTAGGCAGAGGTAGAAGTAAATAGCACCTTGTGCTCTATTTGTGGTAGCGTAGGTGAGCAGTAAGGCTTTATCAGAGGGTAGTGTTAGGCATTTGTTGTACACACTCCATCAGCAAATGATTGTACACACTCAAAGCCTGAACTTCAGAGCAATTGGTTTTGTATAAAAATATTTTTTTAGTTACTTTATTTCCTAGAACAAAGCAAGCCTGGAACAGGTAAGTGATATATACTTTGCAGTTGTAATACAGTTTGGAATTGCAGTTGTGTATATATACTTTGGTTTGATTACAGTAGTAATCAATGCTTTGAAATATTGTACATTTACTTTGTATTGGCTTTTCAATAAAATGTCAAGTAGATTACTTTGCAATGACTTTTCTTACAGTGTAGTATAGCTGGATACTGCATTGGGACATTTTGTGCACACTGGTAAGTAAAAGCGTTTATTTGGTTATAGTTTTAAAGACTTTTTTTATAGATTTTCCAACTCCACACTTACAAACTTTTCATAGCATGGGGGGGGGGGGGAAGGGAGGGAGGAAGGGCGGGAGGGAGTTTCGCTTCTGCAGGTTCGAGGTGGGGACATTCCGGTAGGGCTGGGGCCAAGTCAGTGGGTGTCCCCCTCTTAGCTTCGGCACGGCTGTAAGCTCCCTCTTCTTCTTTTCTTCTTGTGGTTTCTTGTCTGATGAGGCAAAGTTCGGGGTGCTCCTATATACTAGATTTAGAGGTGTTACAGGTAAGTTAAAAGGTTGGGACCAGTGCGTCCCTTCCTTGGGGTGGGTACACCCCCTATTATGCCACCCTCCAGAGGGAGGGGGGGCATATGCCTCACTCTGGTTGGCTGCGTCCCAATCTGCAAGATGGCGGGGACTGAGTTGTGCTTCACCTCGCCTCCCCCACTTGAGGGCTGATGTTGGCAAAGGTGGGCACAGCTCCCTTCCTCCCTTGTTTTTTCTGCTAGTTCTCCCTCCCAAAATGGGGGCCAGAACTGGTGGGGGCCGGTTTCTGAAAGCAGCAACATGCCTGGGGAAGCTCACAAAGGCTGCAAGCCTTTGAATCTTTCCATTTGTGGACCCTGCCCATCCTGGGGGATGAGGCTTGACAACTCGTCCCAGGATGTGCATTGTTTCCGGCCCACGAGTGCAGAAGGCTCTCGACCCCAGGGGTCCAGAAACATGTCTGGTGGTGGCAGCTGAAAGCAGCCACTCAGCCTCGACACTAGTGGTAGGTCGATTTTCAGGGGGTTTCTCTAAGATGCCCTCTGTGTGCATTTTTCATTAAATCCCACACTGGCATACGTGTGGGTTTAATGTACTTAGAAGTTTGATACCAAACTTCTCAGTTTTCAGTACAGCTAATATGGTACTGTGGAGTTTGTAATGACAAACTCCCAGTACCATATACTCTTAATGGCAGTACTGTACTTACAATGTCTACGAATTGACTTAGACACTGTAGGGGTACAGGGCTCAAGCACCTGTACCCTGACCACTGGTATAGTGCACCCAGCTAAAGGGGTGACTGATCTATGCCAGGGCAGTGGGTTGTAGGTATGGCACACGGGGATGTGTGCCATGTCGGCTCTTCACTGTTCTGCACCAAAACACGCAGCCTGCAAAGGCAGTGTGAGTGTGTACAGGGCCTCTAAGGGAGGCACAATAAGCGCTGCAGTCCTTAGAGGCCTTCACTGGTCACAGGGCCCTGGGTACCTGTGGTTCCATTTACCAGGTACTGACCTGTGGCTGGAGAGTGCCAATTGGGTTTGGTCTTCAATTTCAGTTTTAGGGAAAGAACATAGGCCCTGGGTACCTGATTGGCAGGAGTACAGGGCACACTCAAAGTACATTAGCAGTTAAGCAAAATGTGGGGCAACCATGCAGAAAAAGGGCACTTTCTCACACAGGTTACCTATTCTACCTTCCCCTGCTCGAGCTTGGCTCTGCCATAGGAGGGCAGAAACGTGTCTCTTGCCAGCAACAGCCTTCACTTGCTGTCCAGTTCTGGAAGACTGGTACCGGGAGCACTAAGGCCCTCCGGAGGAGCTTTACAGTGCATGGAATCCTACACCCCCCCCCCCACACCATGTAGAGTGTTGGGGTATGATTCCAACATGTTTGATACCAAACATGACAGGGTTCATTACAGCCAGTTTAGAGATGGTCATCACATAATGACGCATGGCCATTCTGTATGTTGTGATAGCTGTTGCACTTACAACCCAGGAGAAGGGGTGACCATGAAAGCAGATCCTACTTTTCTACAGCAACACTAGGTCTGTTAGCTTCTAAAGAGCATATCTTCACACCTGCATCACTTATTACAGAGAAAATGAACATACATGTTAGTATGTCTGTAGTCCAAAACTAAGTAGTAACATTCTTAATTTCCCCTGAAAGAAACCAATAATTACCTAAACCTAGTTGTTGGAGCCAGATTAAAAACTCATGCTGTTAGGTAATGTGACTTTAGTGCCTCTCACAGTTTTGCCAATAAAGCAAAATAATGTTAGTAACTAAACATTAATGACAATCCCGTTTACAAAATTAGTATGGAAAATTAAAGCACAATAAAAAAACGTATTGTTCGAGGCATGTGGGCTGCTAAATTCATATCTTATGCATAGATCGCCGCCTAGTGTTGGGTCCGGATGATTGCACATTGTTGTCCTGGAAGAGTCTTCGAAGTATCACGAGATAGGTGGCTCCTCCCCTGGACTACAGTGCGCATGGGCATCGACTCCATCCCCAGATTGGTTTTTTCCGCCATTGGGTTCGGATGTGGTTTCGACGTCTCCGTGTCGGAACCGAAAACAACTTTGTTCTTAAGGCCAAAAGGCCTTCGTTACCTGCGTCGGTATTGTTTGCGTACGGTCTCGAGCGTCGTCCGACTCTCTGAGCCGGACATCTACGGAGTCAAGTAACTCTTCGATCGAGGCCCTCTCGTCGCAGCAAGACCCGACGAACTTAACATGGAGCGGAGCCCGTTCAAGTTCTGCCCCGTCTGTGGATCCAAATATCCACACATCGATGTGCATCCGGTCTATAATAAATGCCTATCTCCGGACCACAACGAAGAAAACTGCATGGCCTGCTCTAAGTTCAGGTCCAAGAAGACGCTCAAGCATCGGCGCGCGGCGCGCCTCGAGGCCCAGCGAGCGGCGCCGGCACCCGACGACCTATTAGACGACCCCGCGGAAGAAGGCGGCAGCCATCATCTCCAGATTTCACCACCGTCGACGGAGGTCCAAGCCGATCCCGAGGAACATGTCGAGGGACAGGGCCACGACCTTGAATACGTCGAGGAGGTAGGGGACGACGAAGTTTATGGGGCCGCGGAAGATAGCTCAGAGGAAGAGCTATGCCCCGAAGTCTACATTATTGAGGCTCGGGTCACGGGATCGCCACTCGGCCTTACCCACGACCCTGCACCGCTATCCCCGGCCCCGTCTTCTGGCCCGGCCACGGACACTCAAGCGGAGCCGCCATCTCAGATACCGAAACCTTCGGATCCGACGGCACCAAAGATGGCCGACGTCCAGCCAAAATCGAAACCTTCGGAATCGACCAAACCTAAAATGGCCGACGTCCAACAAAAAGTATCGAAGCCTGCTCCTTCATCGGCTCCGTCGCCCTCAGGCCCACCGAAGTCGAAGAAGGCTGTCGAGTCGACAGCGTCGCAAAAGGTGCGGAAGGAACCATCCTCTAAGACGGCCGTCCATCAAGTGTCAAGCACAGTTGTTCCGGCACGGACGTCTAAGTCTGTTGACACGTCTTCGGACGCTCCTACGGCGCCGTCAAGTAAACGTGCAGTCGAATCAAAGTCGACTAAAAGCCATGGCCCGAAGGCCGCAGGCACTACGGCAGCAACGGCGTCGGCGCCAAAGACTCCAACGGAGCCGCGACACGTTGCAGCCGAGGATTCGTCGAGGGAAATCTCGACCACACCGGGGGAGTCCGACGCCACCGAACATCGGCCGTCGGTTACCAAACCCTCTGCCTCCTTCACAAAGCAGGTGACCGACTCCCTCAAACGTATTCGGGAGAAGACTTTGTCGTCACTGGCACCGCCTCCAAAGACCTCGACCAAGCTTCTCTACACTCTGCCACCTAGGGTGGCACCAAAAGCATTTGCACCAAGATCGGTGCCGACAATCGCTAACACGTCGGATCCTTCGACGCAAAAGGGACACTCGGATCAACATCAAGCCTCAGAAGACCATTCTGAGCATTACATCGATGCCCAAACAGGGAAATTGACCCTCTACAAGAGGAAAATCACTTCCCAACCACTGGAATCCTATGTTATTACACTAAAGAAGAAGAGGCCGGAACAGGACATTCCTGCCCTTGTTGAACCTATTCTGCCACCTCCAAGAAGAAGTCCATCTCCTTCACCCACCCAATCAGGAGGAGAGGATGATGGACAAGATGACCAATACAATTTCCCAGTTGACAATGACCCTGATGTTCTGCAGGACTCATGACGACACTGGGGACCAAGGTGGACATCAGGTGGTACAAGATCCACAAGGTTTTGGGACACGTACATCTCCAACAGAGGATTCTGCAGCATTTAATGCTTTAATAGAACGGGCAGCAGCAAATCATGATGTGGACATGCATGCTGACCCGGTGGAGGAAGATTTTTTGTTCGACACTTTCTCTGTCTCTGAAAGAACAGTTAAAATACTTCCTATGCTCAAAGGTGTCCTTAAACATGCCCCGGAGATCTTTAAGGAACCTACCAGGGCAAGAGTGGTGAACCCACGTATCGAGAAAAAATACAGGCCAGCACCTGGAGATCCTGCCTATATTCGGGGACAGTTGCCTCTGGACTCGTTGGTGGTCGCCAATGCCCGCAAGAGGGCAAACTCCCAAACGACGGGTGAAGCTCCTCCCCCAGACAAGGAGTCGAAAGTGCTTGAGGCATCCGGCAAAAGGGTGGCTGCGCAAGCTGCCAATGTATGGCGTATAGCAAACACACAGGCACTATTGGCACAATACGATAGGGCGCATTACGACACCCTAGAACAGCTCCTTCAACACCTACCTGATGAGTTTAAGGAAGCAGCCGAAATGCTCATACAAGAGGGAAAGCTTATCTCAAACGCTGCAATAAAGTGTGCACTTGATGTGGCAGATACAGCGGCTAGGGGAATTAACACTAGCGTCATGTTAAGGCGACAAGCTTGGCTTTGTATATCTGGATTTAAGACTGACATTCAAACTACAATCCTCAACCAGCCCGTCAATCCTGACAGACTGTTTGGTCCAGATGTAGACACCACCCTTGAAAAGATTAAAAAGGACAACGAGACTGCTAAGTCCATGGGGGCGCTTCAGTCACAACAATTCAGGGGAAGCACTTTTCGTCGCTCAGGAGCACGTGGTGTTACCAGAGGACACTTGGGTCAACAAACACAATTCACAAAGGGTGGTGCGCAATCCTCGTACCCCAAGCAGGGTAGAGGGGGTTACAGAGGTAACAGTGCCAAGGGCAGAGGCAGAGGGAACAACAACTCCCGTTCCTCTGCCGCCAACAAACAGTGACTCTGTCACTGCCCCCCCGACCATACAACACCTGTCGGGGGGAGACTCCAGCAGTTCCTGCCAGTCTGGACGTCCATCACCACAGACAGGTGGGTGAGAAAACTTATCCAGTACGGTTACTGTTTGGAGTTAACATCCACTCCTCCCAACATTCCCCCAAGACACCGTCCTATGTCGGCAGAGCACTTGCACTTATTGCAGCAGGAAGTACTGGTGATGCTGCAAAAAGGCGCAATCGAGCTCGTACCAGTGGAAGAGGAAGGCACAGGGGTCTATTCCCTGTACTTCCTCATCCCAAAAAAGGACGGATCCCTCAGACCTATTCTGGATCTACGCCCCCTCAACATGTACATACTGTCAGAACACTTTCACATGCTGACACTGCAACAAATCCTTCCCCTGCTCAATCAAGGGGACTTCCTAGCAACCTTGGACCTCAAGGATGCTTATTTCCACATCCCACTCCACCCATCCCACAGAAAATACCTCAGGTTTACCATTCAAAACAGACACTATCAGTTCAAAGTCCTACCCTTCGGGGTGACTACTGCCCCCAGAGTGTTTACAAAGTGTCTGGCGACAGTGGCGGCGCACCTCAGGAGACAGAACATACATGTCTACCCGTACCTAGACGACTGGCTTGTTCAAGCAAAGTCGGAACAACAGTGCGCCGCGGACATGTCCCACACTATTCAACTCCTTCACAGCCTGGGGTTCTCGCTAAACTACCCGAAGTCGCACCTTCAACCAAACCATGTGCGGCAGTATCTGGGCGCGACAATAAACACCTTGACTGCTATGGCTCAGCCAAACCCAGTCAGAATCAACAGCATTCAGTCGCTGATCCAAAAGTTCAGAACGCAACACTCCCTGCCAGCGAGAGTGTTCATGCAGTTGATAGGCATGATGGCCTCCTGCATCTTCATAGTCCCGCACGCGAGGTTGCACATGCGCCCGCTCCAAGAATGCTTGGCAAATCAGTGGACACAGGCTCGGGGACAGCTGACAGACCTAGTGTTGGTGACCGGTCGGGCATACAACTCTCTGCATTGGTGGAATCCACACAACCTTTGCAAGGGACGACCGTTCCAAGAGCCAGTGCCACAGATAATCCTAACAACGGACGCATCTCTCCAAGGGTGGGGAGCTCATGTGCTCCACTACACTGTGCAGGGACTGTGGTCCACCCAGCAGCAGAAGTTGCACATCAACTACCTGGAATTGATGGCAATCTTCATGGCGATAAAGTCCTTCAAAGTACATTTGTGCAACAAAGTCGTGTTGATCCGGACGGACAACATGACAGCCATGTACTACTTCCAAAAGCAGGGAGGTACTCACTCACCACAACTGTCTCATCTGGCTCAGAGCATGTGGAAGTGGGCCATTCAGAGGAACATTTTCCTCATGGCGGAACACCTCCCAGGAAAGGACAATCTGATGGCGGATCTGCTCAGCAGATACAGCCATCAAATGCACGAGTGGGAGATACATCCATCAGTACTCCACCCGTACTTCCAGCAGTGGGGTCATCCAGAGATAGACCTGTTTGCCACAAGGGAAAACGCAAAATGCCAAAGCTTTGCCGCCAGGTTCCCTCACCCGGAATCGCAAGGGAATGCGATATGGATGAACTGGTCAGGCAAATTTGCGTACGCTTTTCCCCCAGCGCCTCTCATTCCGCTGGTGGCAAGAAAGCTAAAGCAACACTCGATGACTCTCATCCTGGTTGCTCCAACATGGGCACGCCAACCATGGTACACCACGTTTCTAGAACTTTCCGTGGTACCGCATCAAAGGCTGCATCTCACATCCAGGCTCTTGATGCAGAACCATGGCGACATTCAGCATCCAGATCCGCGACAGCTCAATCTGGCGATCTGGCTCCTGAAGTCTTAGAATTTGGCTACCTCAACCTGCCTCCAGAATGCATGGACATCATCCGGGAGGCAAGAAAGCCCACTACCCGAGCTTGCTATGCAGCAAAATGGAAGCGGTTTGTCATGTACTGTACAGACAACAATATCAACCCGCTGGATGCATCCATTCCTAACATCATCTGCTATTTGTTACATCTTTACAAATGCCATCTAGCGTACGCTTCCATTCGGATACATTTATCCGCCATAGCGGCTTATCTCCAGAATAGGCAACACCTCTCTGTTTTCAGGGTGCCTGCCATTAAAGCCTTCCTAGAAGGACTGAAGCGAGTCATTCCTCCAAGAACACCACCAGCTCCAGTGTGGAACCTCAATGTGGTCCTCACTAGGCTGATGGGCCCACCTTTTGAGCCACTGCACTCCTGCGAGATTCAGTTTCTCACATGGAAAGTGGCTTTTCTCATTGCTATCACATCGCTCAGACATGTAAGTGAGCTGCAGGCGCTCACAATCCAAGAGCCATTCATCCAGATACATTCCAACAGGGTAGTGCTCCGCACTAACCCCAAATTCCTTCCTAAGGTGGTGTCAGTTTCATATCAACCAAACTATTGACCTGCCTGCATTCTTCCAAAACCCACAAACAGTAGCAGAAAGAATGCTTCATACATTAGACGTTAGGAGGGCGCTAATGTACTACATTGACAGAACACAACACTTTAGAAAGACACAACAACTTTTTGTTGCCTTCTCAGCACAGCACAAAGGCAACCCCATTTCCAAAGCAGGAATAGCCAGATGGATTGTTAAGTGCATTCAAATCTGTTATCAAAAGGCTAAACGTACTTTAACAATACCCCCAAGGGCGCACTCCACACGCAAATTGGGGGCCTCCATGGCTTTCCTGGGGAACATTCCCTTAGAAGACATTTGTAGAGCAGCCACATGGTCTACACCACACACATTTACCAAACATTACTGTGTAGATGTGCATTCAAAACAGCAAGCAGCTGTAGGACAGGCTGTTCTCAAGACACTTTTTCAAGCTTCTGCAGCTGGCACGGGCAACCGCCCTTAATGGAGGGACTGCTGTGTATTGTATGCATAAGATATGAATTTAGCAGCCCACATGCCTCGAACTGAATATGCTACTTACCAGTATGCATCTGTTCTTGGCATGTAGGGCTGCTAACATTCATATCGCCCGCCCTCCTCCCCGGTGCCCGTAGCGGCTGCAGATACTCTCTCTATATTCATCATTAGCATGGACATCCTTTACACTATTTCACTCCATCTCTGCCACAATGGCTAAAAACAATCTGGGGATGGAGTCGATGCCCATGCGCACTGTAGTCCAGGGGAGGAGCCACCTATCTCGTGATACTTCGAAGACTCTTCCAGGACAACAATGTGCAATCATCCGGACACAACACTAGGCGGCGATCTATGCATAAGATATGAATGTTTGGACTGGCCACAGCTGTGTTCACTTTACCTACAACAAGCCCACATCCAACAACCATCCTCAACCTACTCTGCAAAGAAACTGGAACAAAATCACCATCGACCAGATCTCCTCTTCTTCAAAACCCCCCAGCCCACTCCTCAAACCCAGACCAAGCAGCCACCAACTTCACCCAATGGCTATCAAACAGCGCCGACATCCTAGCACCACTGAAAAAACGACAAATCAAAGTAAGCAGCAAGAAGGCCTCCTGGTTCAACGATGACCTTAAGAAATCCAAGAAACTCTGTCGCTCCCTTGAGAAGGCCTGGAAAAAAGACCCAACAACCAGCACCAAGGACGCCTTCAAAAACGCCACCCGCATACACCACCAACTAATTCGGAATGCCAAGAAAGCCGCTTTCAAGGACAGACTGGATAACAACGCCCACAACAGCAAGGAATTATTCAACATCGTCAAGGAATTTGCCAACCCTTCTGCCAACTCCAATGACATCACCCCCTCTCAAGCCCTCTGCGACTCCCTAGCCTCATTCTTCCACAACAAAATTGCAGACATCCACAACAGCTTCGACAACCGACCCGAAGACCAACCCTCCCAACCCCCTGCAGGACCCCCACCCCCCCTGAACATCCTCAATGACTGGAAGCCAATCTCCACTGAGGACACCATCCGTCTGATGAACTCTATCCACTCAGGATCCCCCACAGACCCATGCCCTCACCACATCTTTAACAAAGCAGACTCCATTATTGCACCGCACCTCCGAGACGTCATCAACGGTTCCCTCAACTCCGCAATCTTCCCGGAAAGCTGGAAACATGCCGAACTCAGCGCCCTCCTGAAGAAACCCACAGCTGACCCCACCGAACTCAAAAACTACCGCCCTATCTCACTCCTTCCATTCCCGGCCAAAGTCATCGAGAAAGCGATCAATAACCAGCTCGCCGCATTCCTCGAAACCAACAAATCCCTCGACTCCTCACAATCCGGCTTCCGAGCCAAGCACAGCACTGAAACCGCCCTCATCGCAGCAACAGACGACATTCGAACTCTTCTGGACAATGGAGACACAGTCGCCCTTATCCTCCTCGACCTCTCCGCAGCCTTCGACACGGTCTGTCATAGCACCCTTTTACAACGCCTCAGAAACATCGGAATCCAAGGAAAAGCACTGGAATGGATCACCTCATTCCTCACCGGAAGAACCCAGAGAGTCTGCCTTCCACCATTCAAGTCAGAAGCCACTGAAGTCATCTGCGGCGTACCACAAGGATCTTCACTCAGCCCCACCCTCTTCAACGTATACATGAGCCCCCTCGCGGTCATTGCACGTCAACACAACCTCAACATCATCTCCTACGCCGACGACACTCAGCTGATCCTATCACTCACCAGAGACCCTAACACTGCCAAAACCAACCTGCATGAAGGAATGAAAGAAGTAGCCGAATGGATGAAGCACAGCCGTCTGAAACTGAACTCAGACAAAACAGAAGTCCTCATCCTAGGCACCTCCCCCTCCGCCTGGGATGACTCTTGGTGGCCAGAGGCCCTCGGAAAAGCACCCATTCCAACGGACCACGCACGGAACCTGGGCGTCATCCTGGATTCCTCACTCTCGATGAACAGACAAGTCAACGCCGTCTCCTCATCTTGCTTCAACATCCTTCGCATGCTCAGAAAAACATTTTGCTGGATCCCCACCGAAACTAGAAAAACAGTCACCCACGCTTTGGTCACGAGCCGACTGGACTACGGAAACACCCTCTACGCCGGTACCACCGCAAAACTCCAGAATAAACTCCAACGCATCCAGAACGCCTCAGCCAGGCTCATATTAGACATCCCGCGTAAAGAAAACATCTCTGGTCACCTGAAAAACCTCCACTGGCTCCCCATCAATAAGAGGATTACTTTCCGGCTCCTAACCCACGCACACAAAGCACTCTAGGAAATCGGACCCGAATGCCTCAACACACGACTTTCCTTCTACACCCCCTCCCGCCAGCTACGATCCTCCAACCAAGCCCTTGCCACTGTACCTCGCATCAACAAAACCACCATGGGAGGTAGATCCTTCTCCTAGCTGGCAGCTAAAACCTGGAACTCACTTCCCAATCACCTTCGCCTTACTCAGAACCACCTAGCATTCAGAAAGCAACTCAAAACGTGGTTATTTGACAAGTAACTCCCCACCCTTCCTCAAGCGCCTTGAGACCCTATGGGTATGTAGCGCGCTATATAAATCTTCTTGACTTGACTTGACTTGAATGTTAGCAGCCCTACATGCCAAGAACAGATGCATACTGGTAAGTAGCATATTCATAATAAAATATCACAATTTTTCGATTTTCCCAAACTTTAGATTTGAGTTGAGAAATCAAACTGTAAAATGTCAGCCTAATGTTGAGTTTTTTTATTTTTATTTTCATCCTGGGCTGAGCTTCCAGTACTACGGTTTCAACTTCCTGAGAACTAGCTGACTGATGAGGCTCTGCTGCTGAAACCAGATCCTAAATGATTCATAATGGGATGGCAGTTTCTGAAAGTTTTCTTACCCAAGTCAATTTTTTGTACAAACCATAGAACTATTAACTTGATTCTTGTCTCCAACAAAAGCCAGTGGAATACTTTCATTGCTGGTTTTACTTGTTTTTTTCCTCTGTAGGGTCGAGCACATTCTGGCTGCCTGGTTTTGTATCTCTTTCAGCTTTGCAGTGAGTTTAATTGTAAATGATGTAGTAGTACAAACATGTTGTCTGCTGTTTGCACAAGCTTGAGCTTTTTGTTGAACGGTGATGCCTCTACTTGGCTATACCTTTGGTAAACAAATGCATGTTCTGCATCAAATGAGACTTCAGAGGCTGTATTACGGATGACTGCGCCAGGGCTAATTGTCGCTGTGCGCCAGAGTATGCACCCAACGGCATTACAGAGGATTGGTCTGTAATGGCGTCGTGATGTTGGTGCAGACTTTGAACTATGTTTAGGTGTGTTTGCTTCTGTGCGCATATTATATTGGTGCACAGACGCAAACGCACATAAACACAGACCTACTCGGGCTCACAGCAACAATTAGCACTGGCGCAGTCATCGATAATACGGCCCCAAATACTTTGCTTTCAGAGAGATGACTGTGGACTTTCCATGTTCATAGGAATGCATGCATTGTTTTAATTTCCTCTTCCTCAAATCTTGTTTCTGGCTCTATTTAAACACTGTCAGAAAGTAAGCAAATACCATATTTTTGCAAAAAGGGCGATGAATAATTGGCCTTTAAGATGTATCTGGTGTTTGTGAATTATCTACAGGATTGATAAGAGGTGACAAATTTCTGTTTTAGGTGATTCTATTATAATTAATTCAGCCTTTTGTCACTGCCTTCTTGATAACGTGTTATATAATCAACCAATGGTCTAATGTGGGATCTGCATCCAGTCACACAAATAATTGGCAGACCACATCGAGGATACAGAAAAAAACAAGATTTAGTTGTAGTCACAGCCATACACTTGGAGGACCCACAGGAAAGATTTGAGAAGAGATCCCAATCTTAAGAATGGCTCCCAAGCTTAAACAATGTATTGAGTACTAACTGTAGGGGACAATTAGTCAACATCATTTGAAGCTTTAATGGATGTTTCCTTTCCACTGACTAATTTTGACTTTTAGCAGCTAAAAGTTGTCGAAATTTAGACTAGAGCAGTTCTCAGTTTCTAAAAATAAGATGTCTGGAATTCCACATGCCTCCATCCTGATTATAATTACTTTTCCTTACTGACCCCATCACCATCTTTAAAGCTGGTCCATGCATACCATCACAGTGCATGGCTCTTCTGAAATGTTCTCATTGGAGGCGCCGCGGCTAGGGCGACTGACTCCGGAATCTGGGGATCACGGTTCGATATCCGGCGGCAGATTAGCCCAGCACCATGTGACTCTGGGCAATAGCTTGCTTAATCTTCCTGACGGCCCCCAGCGCCTAGAGACCCTTACGAGTGATTGTGCGCTTTACAAATGTGTATTAATATTATCTTAAGTCAGGAGCCCCTCGGCAGGAGGCAAGTTATCTGATTCATGTCATACCCTTAGGTCATGGTCTCATAGTTCCGGCTATAGATCCATTCTCTTCCATCTGCAGTTAACTGCCATCTGCATACAGCTGTCAACATTCATTGCATCATCACATTCTAATAGCTTCCGCGTTCAACATTTCTACAGCGTGTACACTCAGCCCATGCATTTCTACAGGATGCTTTTTACATTTTTCTAGAAAGCAGGCTCTGGTTGCTACACTCAAACTGGACAATATGTGCTATACCTAAAATTAAAACAATATAAAACATTACAATTCTGGATTGCAATTGTAAGATTTGGTATGAAAGATGGTAAGCATTCACTTTGAGCTTGTCCATCCATAAGACGAGATTACTGTCAATTGTGTTTTTAAAAAATGCATATCCACGGGGAGGAGCACATAAATCCTGATGAACCCTTTCAAGTGCCCTGGTTTTGCTCCAGTACCGACAAATGTAACATGGCCTTCTTTTGAAAAGGTGTGTTGAATGAGGCACATCTATTATTTTCCCACAAGCATATGTAGCTGGTCACTTGGCATGATGGAGGCTAATTGAATTTGTAATCTTTGCTATATGGAACATATTGAATTGTCACTGCCACTGATGGCAGAGGAATTGGTAATGGTAACTGAAGAACTTGTGTACATTTTTTTACAGGCCATTTATTTCTCAAAAGATTCACTTTCCTGACTTTTCCACACGCGACATACACAGGAACTACGTGGACTGCGTGCGGTGGCTTGGAGACCTTATTTTGTCAAAGGTGTAGTATCCATTAATGTTTTATTGCAGTTTTACTATGACATAGTCTATTTTTCTATTTGGAGTACAAACTGTTACAAACCGATCTTGCGGTTAGGAAAATGTTCTTATTTCTCGTCTTGTGTATCAGCCCTGTCCTAAATATTCACCAACTTGTTCTTCTGCTGAGTTTGTGCATGTCCTCCGTTATTTCACAAAGCTGTTCCCAAAGTTGCAGATTAACACGTTTGTTGACTGTCTATTAAAGAGGACAGTGACATAAAGGACTGTAGACTGACCTACCTTTTTTTCGTTCTCCAAAGTGTCGGAGGCTTGTCCTTCCTATGGGCCACTTGGGTCCAGTCCCCTCACTACAGCTCCTCAGGGCCACAATATCCATGTGACTTTGTTAGTGTAAAGGTATGTAGATATATTCATGGAACCACATGAATCACACCAAGCAGAAGATGAATGAAAGGAGACTCATTAACGTACCATGGGTACTTGAGATCTAGCCTGGGCACATCACATCGGCAGTAAATGCATTCTAGGGTAATGGGTCCCTACCTTTTGACTGCTGATGACCCCCCATTGAGTCACTACTGGAAGTTGGGGACCCCCAAGCAATTTGCCCGATTATAAATTAAAAACAAAGCAGTAATTTGCAAAAAAATACTCAAACAAGTGCACACCAAACAAATACTTGAAGTACTAAATCTGTTATTATTTTATATTATGTATATTTATACGTTTTAACATTTACTATATCTTTATTGGTGGTGACTAATTGTACTTTTATGGATATTCTTATCCGAATAAAGATTATTTGAATTAATTATTTTATATTGAAAAACTTTGCGTAATCGAACATTTTTCATGGGACTGTTGGTGCTGCATCTCTGCGAATTACTTTTTAATATTTGGTCTCATTTTGCGTTACAAGGCTCCTGCTAGGTCTGGACTGGGAACTCAAAGCTGCCCTGGCAAATGTTATCAGATCATCTCTTGTACATTGCATATCAAGTGCAGCGAGTAAGCATGGCTACTTCAAAGGGGGCCTTAGGGGGCTCTACGCGCCCCACCCACCCTCCACCCCCCCCAAGAATATTTGGGGAAAAATGGTGCATTCTACAACACGTTTGTCTTTATATATTGAATTATATTAGTTTTCGTTTCCAAGAATTTACTTGGGATAACTCTTCAACGTTGATTGCCCTATGTCGGTTGCATCTGTGTAGGGTTCATGAAAATTCAGTGGCTGGCAGATACACATGCTCTGTATACTCCTGCCATCTAGTGTTGGATTTGAACGTTTGTAACTTGTTCTTTTTTCGAAGAAGTCTTTTGAGTCACACGATTTAGTGACTCCACCTTTTTTGATTGGCTGTGTTTAGCGCCTCATAGCACTACGCGTCTTTGTTCAAGGAACTTCGCCTGCTATTGTCACTTCAACTTCTAGTTAGATGCAGTAGCGACTTAGTTCACCCACAAACTGGGAAAATCTCCACCAAGCTCCCACTGAAGCCTCAGGAGACTACCAAGGAAGAGGAAGTTGTCCTTTGAGGAGCAAATTGCCTTGCAACCCCCACCTCTATGCAATAAAAAAAATGTATGGACAGGGGGACTAGGCCACTCCCTCCGCTCTACCTCCTCCTCACTCTCCTACATCACTCCCTCTACCATACATACCACGTCCTCCACCTTCACCGGAGGGGTCACAATATTCTTCCTATGGGGAGGGCAGCTCATTGTACCTATGACTCATGTACTCCTTGCCCCCTGTGATCCTGAACCCAGCGACGACTTGTGGGTCTACTGATATTGAGTCTCCTGGTAAAGACCCTTAGCTCTACCTGGTGAAAACGTCCTCACCTGTTAAAACCACCTTGTACCACCAGGCTATGAACAGATCGGCTACTTTTCATAAAGTGGATATGAAAGTCGGCCAGACTGACTTCCTGGTTGAAACACTGCCCGAAACCGAACTCCTCCTCCAGTTACTCCCCATACTAAAGGGGATGCTCAAGACAGCATCTGAGACCTTCCAAGAGCCGGTCATGGCCTTGGTCTTTAGACCTGGGATCGACACATACAAACCCTCACCCAGTGACCCACTCTACATCCCCACACAATTGTGGTCCACACTGCGGAAATGTGCGAAGGCTGAGGTTACAAGTGACCACCATCTGACAAGGAGAGTAAACAGATTGGTGCAGTGGCCATGAGGGTGGCAGTACAATATGCCACAGACTAACTGATTGCTAATTCAGTTGTCTTTCTCGTCAGACACAACAGGGTGCATTGGGATGAGATGGAGGGACTCCTCCAACACCTCCCTAAGCACTATAGACCTCCTGGGTAAGAGCTGGTTACTGAAGGCAAAACAATCTCAAACGCCACCATCGACTGCGCTGTTGGGCACAGCTTACACTGCGGCCAGTGGTGTTAATACCAGCATGCTGGTCAGGTATCATGCCCAACTCAGTTACTCTGGCTTTAAGCCAGAGGTCCAACAGCATCTGCTGAACCTACCGCTCATGGGTGAACACCTCTTCAAACCCCAGTTAGGCTAGGTACCTGAAAAGGGACACTGACACAGCCAGGGTGATTGGTGTCCTTCAGATATCCACCCAGCACAGGTCACCGCATAGGGGAGAGAGCAGTAAAACCACTTTCCAGACTCTCCTAACAGAAGCAGCAACAATAATACCACCAGCAGTCATCTTGGGGGGTATTCAAGAGGAGGTTACAGAGAGAACTGCATCACTGAGAGGCTCTGCTAATGGACCTGCTTTCTTCAAGCAGTGACTACCTTCCACTCACCCTGATCACACTACACCTGTCGGAATGATTACAGGGGTTTCTCCCTCGCTGGGAATCTGCTCCGACTGATAGGTCCTCCATCATAAAACAAGGTAACTGCCTGGAGCTAACTGCAATCCCACCAAACACCTTTCCCGTGGAACATAGGCACCTTCTTCATGAAGAGTCTCAGGTGCATATCTTTTTACGGGGCAAAAGAACCAGTACTGTTGCAAAATCCAGGCAAAGGGGGGTAATCCCTGTACTTTCTCATCACCAAAAACTGTCTCTCTCTAAAGCTAGTAATCGACCTAGGGCCCTTCAACAAGTACATCCTCTCAGAAAATTGCTAAATGGACACTCTGCAAGATGTCATTCATCCGTCTGCTGCGTCTAGGCCACTTCATGATGGCTCTTTATCTCAAGGACACCTACTTTCACAAACCCATCCATCCAACTTGATGTGTACTTCCATGTTGGAAACAAAAAAATGTGCTAGAATAAAACTTGAGGCATCATTAAAGAGACTCTTTCTAAATGTGCTCTTCAGAAAACGATTACTGCTTGGATATTGCATTGTCTGCAAAAAGGAATCCTTTTATCTAGAACGAAGATAAAAGGAAGTTATAGTGCTCCCCTTGCAAAGAAAAAGGTGATGGGTGGAATACTTTCAAATGTCTTAGCCACTGGCAATCCTTCTTGCTGTATTCAGTCCAACTTTTTGTTCTGCACACTGAGACTGAGAATCAACCCCATGCAAATCCATCTGTCATCTACTTTGATAGGAACATTTTGATCGAGCTGGCAGATCAGCGGCCCACTGTTTGGGAACACATGCACCCCCAGACTGTGTGAAACAGCTAATGGTTTCAGGCTGGCTGTTAGTTCATGGCACTAACAAAATTGAGTTGCATCCTCTATAAATAAGATGTTTATTTAGGGCCACTAGCCAACAAAATAGTGCAACAATGACCTTAGAATTCGTATATGTCAGGAGATGGAATAGGAAGCTGATCCTCAGGTGGTGTTCGTATCTGCCTTTAACTCCTTTGCTTACAGAAATCTGAGCCATCTGGAAACTATTTCCCTGTTGTGAAATTAAATAAAGACATATTTTAAGTACTCCTTTAATTTTGTCTTTTGCTTTAAGCACCGTACATGGCCAAGGAAAAACTATTTTAATTTTGTTTTATATTTTATCGATTGATTACACTGTCCGAAATTACCTTGAAACTAGTTTTAGATAGAACACTTACAAAAAATATTTCAAATACACCTAAAGATTAAAAAATGGTAGTTCACTAAATGCAAATGGCTTTAAATGTTGACTTAATAAAAAAATGCATTTATATGTATCAGTCAAATGTTTCAGGAAATGTCAGCGATTTTCATTGAGACCCTTTGAAAAGCTGTTGGTAAATCATGCCAACCTCTTTTCAAAACCTATAGTTACGAATGGAACACTGTTGTTGTACAGCTTAAATGCATGAAAAAAGCAGTGTTTCTTCTTGTGCTTCCTCTGCAGTCTTGTGAAAATGCCATTGTGTGCTGGAAGCCAGGAAAAATGGACGATGACATTGATAATATCAGATCCAGCGAGTCAAATGTGACCATCCTTGGACGATTTGACTACAGTCAATGTGATATTTGGTATATGAGGTTTTCAATGGATTTCTGGCAAAAGGTGAGATGCTGTATTTGTTGACTTTGTGATTTAGAAACCACCAGCAATCTAACTATAATTCAGTCCGTGGTAATGCAGCTAGAGAGCGTAGCACGTATGCTTCTTTACATAACCATTTTAATCACTTGTATTTGATTTTGTAAAAGCAGTGGTTTTCATTTTCCTGTTTAAGATCAGTTATTAATGAATGAAATGGGCTCGAAAGTAGTTAATGCACTTAGTATGCTCAACATATCTAATTCTTCCTGAGGTGCATTTCTTTCAAAACTTAGTGTGCAATGGGCATTGAAGCTCTCTGTAGTTTGATGTTTCTGATGCACTAAAATAAGTACGCAAAAGGTGGCTTGCATATCTCTGAGCTGCCTTCAGCACTGTACAATCCAACTGATTCTCTTGCTATAAAATAATTTCTCAAAAATCTGGCCATGTCATGAACATGAAATGCCTTCTGGACCTAGAAGTATTTTTATGGTATTTAATTATTTTCTGTACATGTAGCCTCTGCTATTGAGTTATTAGCGACTATGTATCTTGGAGCAGGTTGAGTATACAGCAACTGAGTGTCTTACCTGTTAAATAAGCTGGACAACCATCAAGCATGGTTTTCTTTTGAGGACCCCTCTGGATTCAACTTATCCTTGATGTTTCTCTTATAGGATAAAGGACCCCTAATGTGTATGAACTATGCGGTCCCGCTTGTTGTAATTGTCTCATATGTACTTGAAGTATATTTAAGCTGTCTGTAGACTTTCCTCCCAGGTGGCACTTTTGCTAGACTAAGACTAACCTTTTTCCAAATGGAAAATATATCTGCATTTTAGGACGATTGCTTGTTTACCTTGCTCCTTGTGCCCTTTGACAAATACCCCTCCATTCCAGTGGGTATCTCAGTGACCACTAAGTGAATAGTTTCACTGTCACTCCTAGGACAAGCAATGGAATCTAGGTCGATGACTGGAAATTTTCACTTTACTGCAGGCTAGATTCACTGAAGTGCTGGTCTGTGGGTAAATAAGCATCAGGCTAAAATGTGAGTGAGGTTTTTCAACAATGAGATCCAACTTGTGGACTATTTGGGCGTAACAGGTGAACCATGGAGAGGCTGGTGACAGTTCACCAGACATGTTCTGTTCTACCATGACAGTTTATCTCAGACTAATGGTCCCACAAGTCGATCCACGGCCTTAGGTGATACATCTTCTAACGTTCCTGAATGCTCTTCACCCTGATGCACTTTTGTGTAGGATTGCAGATTGGGTTAATCTGCATCAAGAAATTATTTTATCAGTCTGAGTGTCTCGTTGCTGCCTTCAGAAGTCTGTGGGACACTTTGGTAGTCATTCCCTTTATCCGGCAGCTACTTTGTATTTTTAGCTGTGGCTTTTGAAGGGAGGAAAGCCTCTGTTTTGACCTGTAGACCAAGGAGCCATAATGTGCGACAATTTTAGTGCAGCGATGCGTGGAAATGCTCAAAGCGTTGGACTAACCCGCTCTGTGTGGCAGTTGGCAGGGCTGGAGATGTGGCGTAATCTCGAGAGCTGCCGACTTTGGAGCTGGGGAAACCAGGTTCGAGTCTCCGGCTCTGTAACACTGCATTCCCAAAAAATAATGTAGACACATGATAATTCTTAATAAAGCAATGGCCTTGCAAGAAAAGGAGATATTGTAGAAATTATTACATGTAAACGCACTCTACCTCTGTCTACAGGTCGACGGACTCTGCTCGAAGTTCAGCATTGTGCACTGCCGGAGCTAATCAGAAAAATATTTAAGTTTCAAAACCTGCTGTCCGACCAAAAAAAAGTACAAGCCCAATCCTTAAATCCTTTAAAAACAAAGCCCAAAATCAAACAAACATCCAACTAAAAAATAGCCCAACAGACGATCGATATCGAATTGCTAAAAGCCTATAAATACATAAACAATGAAGCAAGAGGCACTGCACAAGAGGTTGCACTAATATAAGTTTGGAATTTATAGGAGGGGGAGGGAGAAAAGCTATATTTAAATGCAATCCGCTACGGTTCTGAAGTTGAACACAGGCAAACAGTAACCGAACAGGAAACCAAGAATAAAATAGTCCCACACAGAACAGATGAAGAACTGTAGCGTAATGACAGTACTTAGTCCCTGCTGCATAGGAGGAACTGAAGTGAAAAAAGAGACAGGACTGACCACAAACAAGCAAGGATTTTTAAAGGACACTGACAGACAAATGAAAACCAAAGGCAAGCAATGGGTGGAGTTGGAACTCCACAAAGCAGTTACTACAGGTCGCTAAGCAACTGCGCAAGAGCTGCCTTAGCTAGACCTAGAAATAGTTGGAAAAAAACAATTCCGGACCCAACCTTTGGATGGCGGACTAATGCACAGAATGTGAATCCAAAAATTCTTCAAGCTGCATAACTACACTGACTGGTAAACTGTTTTCTTCAGCCTGTGATGGCCATTCCAAGTATATACTGGGACCTTTAAGGGCATACTCGAGTGAGCTGGACACTGATAACAGAAATGGAACTGTTTTCCATAAACTTAGGTCGGGCTTCGACTAGGGGTTAGTTCATCTCCAAAGGTGGGGCAAAGCAAGATGTAATGTGCAGTGTGGCCTTAATCCCGAAGTTTTTTATAATTTGTCATACGCCATTAGCAGTCGCTACTAGGTAGTTATAGTTGGGACCTAGTTTCCATAGGAAGAGCGTTTTATTTGCCTATAACTTTGGCGCCGTTTGACAAATCCTCACTATTTTCCAAACTAGTTTGCTGCTCCATTTAGCTGCTGTCTTGAAAGTTCCAGAATGATTAGTCAAATGGTTACCGAGAAAAAGGGGAGGGGGGAAGCCTCCAGGACCCCCTCTGGGCCAAAACAGCATTTTGAATATCTTTCCAGAAAAACCCCCCCAAAAAAACGAATTGCAGTCGCCTAGTGCTTCGTTATTAACTAGCCAAAGGGTGGGCCAGGTCCCAGCGACATTTGCAGAATACAAGAAGTCCCCCCCCCCCCCCCCCTCCTTCTTCCCGGGGCTTACTAATGCCCTGGGGACCACAACCACCTCCCCGGGGCTTCATTTCAGGTAAATGCAGGAGAGGCCCCTATGTCCTCCCCGCTGCCCCAGGGACCACTACCTCCCTAGGGCTTATATTTTTTATATATGCAGGGGGCTCTTGGAACCCCAAGTCCTGGGGACCGCCACCTCCCCAGGGCGTTGTGTAAATAATGCAGGGGGTGTGTGGACGTGCCCCCGGGGACTGCACCTTCCTGCGACAAAATTTAAGCAAGGAGGGGGACCGCGCGGTCCTCCTCCTGGAGCTATACATGGCCCTGGATATTCGTTTTGGTGGCAGGTTTAGTGATAATGCATTGTAGATAGCGGTTTGTTTAACATTTAAAGTGGTGGTCCAATTTATCATACAGTACAGTTGAGGGCAAGTCTTTTAATTTTCCTCCAATGCTAGTGCATTGTGCGTTTTGCGTATTGCTTGGGCCTTTAAATGTGACTTAAACTGTTGAATTATTGCTTGTCAATCTAATGAGAAGTGTTCCCTAGATTACAGCACATATACTTTTCTTATCCAACTTGAAGACAAACCCTACAACAATTATAATCTTACACCCCCAGTTTTAGAAAATATCAAACAATCTTATGTCCTTTGTGGTGTAAAAAGCTTATACCAAATTCCCAGATCTGTAAATCTAGTACATTGATTAATAGACTGCCATTGTGGTTTAAAAAAAAGTCTTTAAACATTTTTCTTTCTTTCAAAGATGTTGGCGCTGGGAAATCAAGTTGGGAAACTCTATGTTTGGGACTTGGAAGTGGAAGACCCTCATAAAGCTAAGTATGTTCTGATCAAACGTTATCCTTTACATACGTTTAGAGCAAAAGAAAAATAATTAGTCCAACAAACCGTAAAGTGTACTCCATGGAAAGATAACACAATGTCACTCAGATGGTGTACAGTACATAAGAAACAACTCCCTGCTATACAGAAGATATATATTAAATGTCCAGAGCACCACCAATTAATTAGTATGCAGTCCGTTAGTGTCACAGGTCCAAATTTGTACAACAAAACCACACTTAAAGTTACTACGAGAGACCGATGGTTCCAGTTACTTTATAAAATTCTAAATTTTCTTGTACAATCTGATATTGAAAAACAGCCAACAGGTGTTTCATCATTTTCAACACCTTTTTCAAGGCTGTGACAGAATCAGTGTAGAATTACAGGCAGAGTATCCACACTAAGTGTATAGTGGAAATCTTGTTCCGAGGACCAAAAGCATGAGGTGACCTGTAGAGGATTCACCTGTCACATAGCTTTTTACATTTAACATCCACAACTTTGATTGTATTTTAAGGGCGTATACAAGGACCAAGCTTAATAAGAAACATAAGTAACAAGGATGTCCGCCCAAAGGCACCAAAAAGCCCTGGTAAGCCTAGGTCTGCTGCAGTATCGAGTCCGCGTGTACACGCTGACCTGGATACTGTGCCAGACCTACACTTAGAGTGGATACGCTACTTGTATTTCTACACTTATATTCGATCAGCCTTGAAAAAGTTGTCAAACGAAACACGTGTCTACTGTTTTTCAATATCTGATTGTACAAGAAAGTGAAGAGTTTAATATAACTGAAACAATCGGTCTCTCGTAACTTTGCGAAGTGGGGACTTTGTTGTACAAATTTGGACCTGTCCAACTGACGGACTGCACTCTAATTGGTGGTGCTCGGGGTTTAATATATATCTTTTGTAAAACAATGACTGGTAAATCTACGCATAGGAAAAAGCAAGACAGACTGAGAGGCCAATAGCACAGCTTCCCAGAAGAGACTAATTAATGACACGGAAGGCAATGTCTTAATCACAAGCAACTTTACTCCAGATCTAGACAGGTGGTCTACGTTTGAGGTGGTGACTGCCAGGAAGCAAGGCATGAACAGTAACAACTTTTAAAGCAAAAATTTAGGATTCAGCCATAGGAAAGCATACATATTGGACCTCATGCACCTGCCCATTGGGGCCCTGGCTATTGTTGAACTATTGGGGACCGGGTGCCTAACAATTTCCCATGATTACAATTCTCGTCCTTTTTAAATAACCTATTAAACTATTCTAGACAACAATTTCATGCAAGGTCACAGTATGTGCATTATTTTAAAAAAAAAGGGATATCTCTTACTGAAAAATAAATCTTCCCTTCTGTGTACCTTCCTTTGAAATGAATGCACCCCGAAAAGTATCCCAGCATCTTGATGCGCTCCCTCACAGGTCTTTCAGCTGAATATCTGGTTTGCAAAGAGTGATCTTGCTTTCTAAGCCTTTTTCATAGACCTCTCTAGCAATCCGTGTTATTTTTGCAGCCGAGTCAAATAGCATGCACACCAACAAATTCTCTGTTTGGACCACCTCTAAACAAACTAGTCTCCATTAGCTGCAAGGCTATTTCACAATCTGTCTTCATAAGGTATTTCCTGAAATTTATTCTTAGGATTCCCTCTTCTACAACATTTTGTTCCATTAACCTTTCTCCCACACGTTTTGCAAGTAGCTTTCCATCCATCACATTCCTTCTTATTGGCCAAATGCCCATATTCACCACATCTAAAGCACAAACTCTAAACATTTCTTTCTCAAGATTGAGCAGATTGCCAAATCTTAAAAAGCAACCTGTATTTCTCCTTTTTTTAATTTTTTTTATTACTAGCAGCTTGCTCATTTATCTTCTCCGCACAGGCTAACTAAGCTCACGTGTCTTGGCAACTGTGAGTAGTTGTTAATGAAAGATTATCCTTTTGCCAAAAGGATTCTTAGGGTTTTTTCTGAATTGCAGCCCAGTACTTCCTTGACTGAAGAAGCATTACATAAACTAGCTCTTTTTAGAGCATGGAGTTTCACTTGGGAAGGTGAAAACCAGCTGTCCATCTCCGATTCTCTGTATCTCTTTCCCCACCTCCAGTGATTACCAGCTTGAAAGTTGGATTCATAGCTGCTGAGTAGGAGAGAGCTCATTGACAGCGTAAGGAAGAGCTAAGCTTGCTGTGTTTCCAGTATTTTTCCCCTTGAATGTCTGAGAATAATGTAGAAGTGGGTGATTGGCAGGAACTCATGTATGCTAAGGAAGTTCTACAACACCTTTAAGGTGATGGCATCCTTTGTAGAGATGCCCTCTTTTAAAGGAGCTAATTCCAGTACTGTCTACTGGTGTACACAATTACCAACCAGTTGTGGAGACGAGAGCCTGAGCTAAGAGTTCTGGAATTCACATAAATGTAAACATAATTTGTTTCTCGAATATTGGGGTATCCATCATAGATTCACATGCTTGAGTTATTCCCCGTGGAAGTGGGAGACCCACGGTACATAAAAAGCAGTACGTAATTACTCTAACCTTAAAGTTAGTAGAGAAAAAACATTCATATTAATATCCCGTCCTAGTCATTAGGTATGGTCCAAATTCCAGCTAATCAGGCAACAGTACCTTGTAGAACCCTCTCCACAGTGGCTCCAGACTCAGATTTTCAACCGCATGTCGTGTGAAGGGAGTCTCCATGAGCTCTGCTCAGTACTTTCTCTTGGCCTTCTAGGTTTCTACAGATCTTCAGTTCAACATGTTGTCTTCTAAAAGATCTCTCTTCAGGCATTGTGAGTTGTGGAAACTCATACTTCATTCAGATGATTCCCACCAGAAGTGCATCTACTGCCTTCACCCTGATCACCAGGTGAGAATGTAAAATTTGCAGGACTTCCTCTCAAATGACCCATGAGAGATAGATAGAGAATGATGTTGTCTTCTGTGGCTACAGAAGCTTAAAACTAAAGACAATCCTGTTTCTGATTGTAAGTGATTCCTCACTAAAAACTACAGCTTCTAAGAAAAGGGCTAGTGAGGCGTAGCTGTATCTTTTAAGGCTGCTAAGATGTTGAAAAAACATCACATCTCAAAACCTGAAGATCAGCCTTCATCTTCAAAAAAAGAAACTAGCCTCTCTTAAAGGTCAGTCTGTGCCATCTACGCCTTCTTAATCCTCTTAAAAAATGAAGCAGAAGTCAAGATCTCTTCCAGAGACATGTTTACCTCATATGAAAGATATTCCTTCGACAAAGCAGTTGACGCAGTCGACAAGAACTTCTGTCACCACGACTACGACGTCTACTTTCCTTTCACCTCAGGCTAAGATGATCATGTCATCTGCATCCTCTCCGTTGACGTTAGTCTCTGAGGGTGCAACCTTCATTGACGACAACTTCATCTACTTAATTGACTAAAAAGAAAGTAATTCTGTCAGGACCATCGTCAACTGAAACTTCGTCGCCACTGCGGCTATCAGCGGCCCTGAAAAACAAGTCTCTTTCAGTGACCTTGTTCTCGACGATGGTAGACACGTCGACGGTAGCCTCGTTGACGGTAGATGAAGACTTCAGGTGTAGAAACTAGTCGACGGAAGAACTGTTGACGTAAACTTAATCTACGACAACCTCGTCGGTGGTTGGTTTGACTTCGTCGTTGATGCTAGATCCGTCGATAAAGTAGTCCAAGGGTGATACAGGACTTCTGCTTGAGAGAACACCTTCACAGGAAGTAAAATGGCATATTCATACTTCCTCAAGTAAAGTATCTCCCTGTCCTCCAGAGGAAATATTCGATTACGGAGCAGATGAGGAGCAATTGGAAGATGATGGAATGTTTGGGGTGGCTCGCAGTCCGTTGGACCTTCTCATTAAATGTCAGGAGGAGGTAGATGAGGACTGTGTATTACCCTCAGGCCCCCAACCAGGATAGACAAAGGGAACAAACAATCCAAATGCCTGTTTCTCTAGTCTCAAACTTGCAGCGTTTGGTACAGAATTACTACCGCAGATTCCCTCCTTCAGAGCCGGCGTTCTCAGTTCCCCAGATTACCATTACGCAGCCTTCTTTAATAATTAGATCTTCCCCTCCTGTTTCTCCGTTACCTACAGCAACACAGCAACAGGACCAGGAGCTTCATACAACTGATGAGGAGAGAGAAGAGGGAGAGTTGGATGAGATATGCCTTCCCAACGAAGGGATGACTGTCAGAATCAGACACCTTCGCCTTCCACTCTACCTCCAATAGATTCACCACCTGAGGATATAGGGGGTTTCCATACCCTTATGGAAAGAGCGGCAAAGATTTCAGCTCCCCATGGTAACTAAACAAGCTGATTGTTTCCTGTACGACTTCACATACAGGAATCTTTATCAATAAGGTGAACCTCTATCCTTCCCACCTTTCTTTGTTTGACAAGTGCTAATATGATGATTGAGGTCAGGTATTCTGTACATATACATTGTCCGATACTAGTGTATATGTATACTTTTTTATATATTTGTGTATATATATATATATATATATATATATATATATATATATATATATATATATAGTGATATAAGACTTATACATTTGGTGGGGTACACAATTTTTACATTGTGCACTGTATCTTTTTATGTACTGTAAATCTTTTTATGAACATACGCACCTATGGTACAACTGCTATCTATTCGGATTTAAGCATGTGAATCTATGAAAGATACCCAATTACTGGAGAAGAAACTAAGTTACCTGTAAACGGTGGTTCTCCAGTATTGATATCTTTCATAGATTCACATGCAACCCACCCTACTCCCCTTAGTGGCTCCCCTGTTTTATTTAATCAGTTTATAATACACTTGTGCTTGAAAATCTGGGAGCCTGGAGCCTTTGTGTAGAGGGTTCTAGGGGGTACTGTCGCCTGATTGTCTGGAGTTTGGACCATACCTAATTTAACCTAATAACTAGGACGGGATATTAAGGTGAATGTTTTTTCTCTAACTTTAATGTTAGAGTAATTACTTACTGCCTTTTATGTACCGTGGGTCTCCCAATCTAACGACGGGGAATGATTCAAGCTTGTGAATCTATGAAAGGTACCATTACTGGAGAACCACAGTTTACAGGTAAGTAACGTAATTTCATCTAGGTCACGAAATGGCAAACCGTGACAGCAAGTGATGTATAAAAGTTATTAATTCTCAGTTCAATCTGCGAGCACATGTAGCATAAACACATTAAAGCCAGGCAGAGAGAAAAAAATACACCTTTGAAGCCTCCCTTCAATATTCTCTTTTTTTCTATTCAAAATAAAGATCAGATGGCAAGGAACTCTTCATTATAGACCTTCCATAGTTTCTAAAATGTAATTAAATTGTTCTTACAGATTTTTTGTTCAATTGTACTTTTTATCCACTAACCTATAGGCCTCCTCTTCCTTTCTTTGCAGGTGTACAACACTTACTCATCCGAAGTGCATAGCTGCCATACGACAGACCAGTTTCAGCAGAGACAGTAGCATCCTAATAGCGGTTTGTGATGATGCCACCATCTGGCGTTGGGACAGATTGCGATGAAGACCAGTCCAGGATAATACATTTTGCTCATCTTTTCACCTGCTCATAGTTGCATATTCATTTTCCGGTGTTCAATATCTGGTGCTAAACATAGCTATGTTTACATTCTCTGTGCTTGCCTTGGGTCTAGTGCTTTTAATAAAAAAAGAGTACATATTTTTGTAACAGTTTGTATATTGTCTGTTCCAATTATTTGTAGTACATAATTGTACACTGATACATTTCCTTGGTTAACTTTCTGCTAATTTCAAACTTGTGGAATCTGATGGTTCCATGTACTACTAGACAACAGTGAGCCCCCACTTCCATTTTCTCCACAATTGTAGGCTCTGGGATTATAACACTGACATTTGTTTTTCCTATCTCTACTCTAGAGAGGAATGAGATTGTTTTTTATGGGTGGGGATGAACACCTTCCCCTTTTCTCTAGATACACTTGCAGATACACCATAGTTCTCCTAGAGAGTATCTAGATATGAAATCTAGATTGATGGTGTTGCTGGGGGTAAAGTAAATATTTCTCTGAATATGTGACTGCTCTCTCCCCTAGTGTAGTAGACTGAGCTCTGGCAAATCGATTAGTGTTTTGAAAACCCGTTTTAAAATGTGTTTTTATACAGTACCCTTAATTAGAATGAAGATGTGGGGAGCTGCTTGTTTTAAGATGAACAGTGCAATGTGTTTATTATTGTGCACCTTTAATGTTTTATTCATTATGTGTTTTTATCATTTGTAATGTAGCTACAACCCTTTTTCCAAAATATATATCACTGATCTGCTCAACTTACATCGGTAATGCAGACCTCATCCACCCCCAAAAAAATCACAGCTTTTCTTAACAAACATGTATGTTGAGAAGAAGATAGGGTGTTCTGTGGATTTATTTTCAACTTGGAAAATCCCTTTATCATG
This sequence comes from Lissotriton helveticus, assembly GCF_964261635.1. NCBI lineage: Eukaryota > Metazoa > Chordata > Amphibia > Caudata > Salamandridae > Lissotriton > Lissotriton helveticus. The sequence goes on along the minus strand of NC_136069.1, from coordinate 1,495,891,529 downwards.
TTTGTAATTCTTTACTCCTACCTACTGCTGACCTCCCTTCCCCCAACAGCGGTTTTGTCATTAGATATGCTGCGAAACCTGCAAGGTACCTAAATATCTGTCATTGTTGTTGATCTCCTACAACCCCTCGCCACCACTTTTGCCAAAATCTTCCTGTGCTCTAAATGGTTACAGTCTGGTGTTAAAAATTAACTAACTCATCCTTTAATGTGGCTTGCCTTTTGTAATGTGGTGATATATTTATTGGGCAGTTAAGTCTACCTTACAGTCGTAAGCAGACGTAAATCGATGTCATTCATGTCTTTTTTGCCTCTTCAATTGTTTGTGGTCTTTGTGGTAATGTGTCCATAAAATGTTTGTATTGTGCACTAGGAAAGAAATTTGTCAATTTTAAATTATTAAATACTTTATTAATCAAATGTGTTGTACTGCATAGCCTTTTCACTGAAATGCCAGCTCTCCCACATCACCTATGCATAATCTGTTCTATAAGTAGTTTGTTTTGCAGCTTAGCTGTACGCTGTCATCTCAGTGATGACCTATTTAAAACAAACAAAAAAGCTATTTAGACAACCAGTGCTGTGTATTAGGACATTTGACCTTCTGTTCTTAATTGAGTCCTGACAGTAGACCAATCTAACTTCATGTAGCCAATGAAACACCAGTTTAATCTTATTTATTAAACCAACATCGGGCTACAGTCAGCAGCTTTGTGTGGATACTGTGCACCTAGAGAGAAGTGTAAAACCCATTTGGCATCCACCATTTTAAGTAAACAGCTCCTTTAAGTGTTCTCATAGTGTGGGTGGAGTTCTGGCACCCTCCTTACAAAAATTTAAGCTTGGTGCTGTTGAGAGCACTTCCGCATCTCTTTTGGCCCCACCATAGCATTTGAATGGGGTTGAGGTTGTGACATTCACATGCCCAATTCACAATCTTTTATTTCTCCATCCATTCAGGCCTAGATTTACATGTTTTTGGATTATGCCTCTTTTTGCAGGAGCCACTTTTGGCTGAGCTTAGCTGTTGAACAGGTCTCATATTTTGTAGAATGTGCCAATATAGGGACAAATACACAATAGACTGAATTGTGAGGTGTCCAATTTATGCCTCTGCCTGAATCACCAAACTTGAACCACCATGCTTCACACTTGGTATGAGATACTTGTGGTGAGACGGAGTGCTTGGCTTTTTGCTCTACCAGCTTTACTGGCAAAACTGCTCCACTTTGGAATTGTCTATCCACAGGATTTTTTTCCAGAAGACTGGTTGGATGTTTAGGTGCTGGTTCTTTTTTTGTTTTAGAGGTGTCCTTGTTTAGCCTTTTCCTAATTTTAGACGTGCACTTTAATGTTCATCATATTAACTGAGGACCGTAGATCCCTTTAATTGGCTTTTGACTTTTTGCAGTTTCTAGGTTTTAAGAGTGCCTCTTTTGACATGGTTCGCCTCCACTGTCTGCCTGGAAAAGGATGTGGTTTCGATTGTAGTGCACAGGGTCCCTGTCAACCAAGTCTCCTGTGCCTGTACTTCTTCCCTAAAAACTATTCCACAATTGGACAAGCAATTGGTACCCGGTTGCCTGGGGCATTAGGATTCCTAAAGTAGAGGTAAGTCACCCCTCTACCAGGCTTTCTAGCCCTAATGCAGGTTGTACTACATCACAGGTGTGGGCATAGTTGCATGAGCAGATATGCCCCTACAGTATTTAAGGTCATTCTTGGCTATTGTATGTGCCAGGAAAGCCATAGAGAATACATGGGCTGGACATTTGACAACTAGAGTTCCCCAGCACCATGATGGCATCTCTGAACCCAGAAGTGTTTAGTACCAAACTACTACTCTCAAACCCACACTGATGCCAGTGTGGGATTTATTGAACGATGTACCCAGAGGGCACCTCAGACGCTCCCCCTGAAAACCTACCAACCCTGGTGTGGTCACAGACTGACTGTAGGCAGCCTGTCTTTACCAGACCGGTTTCTTGACCCTGGACCACAAACTGCACATCCTGGGTGCAGGTGTCACACCTCTTCCCCCAGGATGAGCACATTGTACGAGAGGGAAGCTTCAAAGGCCTGCTGCCTTGTTAATCCGACCCCCAGCCTCTTCCTAGCAGCAGATGGCAGGCCACGGATTACACCCACAGTTTGGGTAGGAAAAACTAGAATAGGTGTGCCCACCTCCGACAACTCCACTCCTAAAGATGAACTCCACTCCTAAAGATGGGAAGGCAAGGTGAAGCACATCTTTCAGTCTCCACCATCTTGAAGATGGGGAAATCCCTCCAATCAGGGCTAAGACTGTGCCCCCTCCCACAGGAGGGTGGCATAATTGAGGGTGTAGAAACCCCAGGTAAGGTGCCCATTGGCCCTACCTGCTACTCTCCTAAAACACTGCTAAATTTAGTTTTTAAGTGGCTCCCCGAGACCTCGAAACGAGTTCCTCCTGACCTAAGAAAACGCGGTGCGGCGAAGCATCAAGACAATTACTGACTTGGCTCCAGCCCGTCTCCAGCTTCCAAGACCCTGCAAAGATGACACCTGCCCTGCAGCCAGGGACTTCCCGAACCTGAGGAAGACTGCCTGCTCTTTGACAAACACCAGAGACCCCTGGTTGTGGGATCTATCCTCAAGAAACCTACACAAAGGACTCCAGTACCTTCCTGATCTGCGAGTCCTGCCCACTCTGCACCCAACGCCTTCGGCCTGTGTCCAGGTGGCCCACAGACCCAGAGCAGGTTCCTCAGCGATCCTGACCTCAAGTCCAGTGTTGGCTAACCCCTCCTGGACTCCATGGCGACGCCTGCAGCCTGAATTCAGTGGCTCGCTTATCTTGACCTGCTCCGGTAAGAAGAATTAAATGTCTAAGAACATTCTTGCATCCAAACCCGCGGTGCCTCTATGACCCCTACACACCTGTCTCAAGTCTCTATTCCTGCAGCCTCCGGTGCCACACCTACAGCCTGTTTGTCTGAACCAAGTTCTCAATTGAAAAGCATTAGGTGCCCAGCTCTGTACTTGCACCTGGCTTATCTTGTGCCACTGGTGGAGTATGTTTGGTGCTGCCTTGTGCCCCGTGATTGCTTCAACTCCCAAAGCTTGCCCCTGCAACCAATTTACCTACCTGCAAGGAGTGTGGCTCTGAGCACCCCCAGTATCCATTGAAACTCTTTGGGTCCAGCTATGCATTTGACCTCTGCACCTGGCCACCCTTGGGCTGCTGGACGTGCAGTCTGTGCTTACCTGAACCTTGCCCTCTGCAAATCTTGGCCCCTGAAGACTGGAAGATATTTCAAAATGCACAAAGCTAGAGGGGTGTCTTACCTATACTGTGGGCAGGTGGTTGTAGGCATGGCACACAGGTATTTGTGTCATGCCACACAGGTATTTGTGCCCTGTCGAGACTTCACTTTTCTCTCCTCAAAACACTGAGCCTGCACGGGCAGTGCATGTGTTTTAAGATACAGGGCGCCTAAGGATGGCGCAATATGTGCTGCAGTCCTTATGGGCCTTCCCTGGTCACAGTGCCCCTGGTACCCATAGTACCTTTTATAAGGGGCTTGAATGTGGCTTGAGTTGCCAATTGGGGTTGCAAAGGTGCAGTTTTAGGGAAAAAAGATAGGGCCTGGCTACCTGGTTAGCAGGAACCCAGGGTACGTTTAGAGCATCAACATTAGGCAACAAGCATTTGCAATGCATTAGGTCTCGCATTTGCGAGATTTTGTGCTATTGACATTGTAAATGACATTGCCTTTTATTTATGTTTAAAAAACATACAATAATAAATAGCATTTTCATTTACAATGCCAATAGCACAAAATCTTGCAAATGCGAGACTTGATGCATTGCAAATGCTTGTTTATTTGTTTGTTTTTACCAGCACTTGCTCTCGCAGCCACCTACTGCCCTACTCAGTTTTTGTGAACGCTGAATGGTGTTTATTTTCTTAAGAAAATGCCCTATCGCGTATCATTTGAAATCACAAAGTAGAAGATTTGGGTGGTTGACAAGTGCAATGTTCTAATTTACAATTAACCTGACCTGGTGTAAAAGGCTTTTTCTGTTAGAAAAGAATGAATTTTTTCTAATAAAAGGAAATCAGACTCCTAAAAAGCGGGTAGTTTCACATATATATACATTATCTCCTTTTGTATCTTATATTTATTTGCAGTTTTATGTAGTGCTAACTCAACCACAGGTATATCAGAGCGCTTTACATGATCACCAGTTGCATTTCAGACCGGCACATTCTTTTTTAGTCACAGGGAGTCTGAGTGATTTATTCGGAATCACCTGATGTTTGAGCCGACGCCGAGAGCCAAACCTGCTTCCCCAGCTTCAAAGTTGGCCGCGCTGGCAGTTAAGCCACATCCTCTCTGCGTTGCTTAAAGTAATTTAATGAATAAACAAACAAGGTCCTCAGACATTTAAAAAAAATCGATTCTTTCCTACTTTAGTATGAAGAACTGGCACAGATATGTACAGTCACAGAGAGCCTCTGCTCTTAGAATAGGTCCCGCCTCAGGATGTGTTTGTAGGAGCTGGAGTTTGTTATGCTGCTTTAGTAATTTGAGTACTGAGGGAAGTGCTGTGTCCGAGGAGCTGCGCTGAAGCCCGTCTTGGTGGCTCAAACAGGCTGTTACTTCTCTGCATATGTGAGCTGTAAACATCATTTACGCCAACTCTCTCTGCCTGATAGAAAGGAAGGGGCTTGTATAGGCTACAAAATCCACAAATGACTCAGTTGTTATCTATTATTTATCATTGATAATCTTCTTCAAGCTGTTGTATGCCCCGGACACAGCTGGCACGCCGAGTGCAGTGCAGACGTCGATGGCCATTTTTTTAGCCTCTTGTGAGTGATGGGAAAGCGAGCTCATTGTGAGCAGTCAGGGGCAGCGTCTCTGTTGTGCAGAAAATTAACACAAGAAGCGCCTTGTATGCCCGGACATCCAGCTGGCACACTGACTGCAGTGCAGATGTCGATGGCCATTTTATTAGCCTCAGTGATGTGTGCAGCAGCCACCACTGCCATTCTGACAAAAAAATTAAAGGGAAATAAAATGAACACGAGAAGCGGCTTGTGATAACCAGGAAGTCAGGCATCCTTGCCCTTGCCCGTGACATGGGCGGGGCCTGTGACGCGGCCGGAAGAGGCCGGTGTTGGTAGTTGATGCGGGGCTCACATCATGGAGGGAGAGCCCCGCAGTAGCGTGAAGATCCAGAGAAGTGCCCCGCGTGTGGAGATGCGCCGGAGAAAAGGAGCTCGGCGACGCGACAAAAGAGCACGGTGAGTGGAGGGGGATATGTGTGTCTGTGTGTGTGCGCGCGTGTGTGCGCGTGAGCCCCGTGAGTGGTGGGGGAGGGGTGTGCGTGTGTGTGTGTGTGTGTGTGTATGCCTGGCGGAGATGGGGGGGTGAGTGTGCGCGCGTGGGAATGTGTGTGTGTGCGCGCGCGCATGCGTGACTGTGTGTGATTGAGAGAGGCTGCGAATGCAAGGCAGGGGAGGTGCACGGCGCCGTGCGTGCCCTCGAGGAGGAATCTGAGACAGCGAGGCTCGTGCCTGAACGCTGTCTCACATTCCCCCAAACACGCCGGCAATAGATGCTTCGCGCTCGACCTAAAAAGTGGGGGCAACCATGCAAAAAGGGGCACTTTCCTTCAAGCGGTCTACCTCAAAGCTGGGAAACTGAGTTAGTCTTGGCAGGGACGCTTGACATCTTTAGATTCTAGGCAAATCACTTAATCTACCCATGCCTAACAAAATGAATGTGTCTGTTACGCAACTGGTGCTAATATAAAGCGGTTTGAGACTTTCAGTTCAAGTACGTGCTAAATAAAACACAGGGGGGGTGTTTACGTTTAGCTTCTGTTAAAATTTGGTGAGGATATATATATGAACAAAGGACCTAATAGTTTAAATTAACAACAGAACTTGCCCACGTATTGCACCATGTCAGCCAACACAGAAACGGCCATGGAGAAAACTGCGCCTTGAAGACCTACATGATCTCCTGGCACTAAATCCCCTACTCCCGAGTGAGGACCTAGATGTAGGATATGATCAGTTCTGCCTCTGGATCACCCAGGCACTCGACATTCTAATTCCTGCCAGATGGACCAAGGCTCGCACACACTGCTAGTCCTTGGTATAACTCGGAACTAGCTACCTTGAAAAAGGAATGTAAAAAGGCGGAGAGGTGCTGGAGGAAAAACTATGATGCCACCCTTAAACAAGATTATATCCTGCGCCAAAAAATCTATCATCGTAAGGTCTGCAGAACAAGAGCGGCATATTATGCCAGCGAAATAAGCAATAGCTCCAATACTTCAAAATCTGTATTTAAAATTCTGAAAGACCTTACTACAAAAAAATCCGTTAACACTACTACCATATCGCCCGACCTCTGTAATAACATGGCCAATTTCTTCACAGATAAAATCAAGAAGATATGACACCTTCCCCACATGCCCACAGTCACCGGTTACCATTGATCCTACCGGGCCTTCTCTCACCTCCTTGCCTACACTTGACCGAGAGAGTTTCTTAAAAATCTGCAGAAAGATTAAATCCGGATCTCCGGCAGACCCCTTAAAACCGGACACTTTCTGTGAAGCCCACGAACTCGTCACAGAACACATCCGTGACATCATCAATCGATCACTCTCCACCGCCAGTGTTCCTTCCAAATGGAAGCAGGCCTGGGTTTCCCCCATTTTAAAAAAACCCACCCTAGACCCCTCACTCCCGGAGAACTTCAGGTCTATCTCCTTGCTCCCCTGGCCTGCCAAAGTCGTCGAGGCACACATCAACAATATTCTGTCCAATTTCATCCTTACCAATAACATTCTGGATGACTCACAACACGGGTTTAGAGCTGGTCACAGCACCGAGACAGCCTTGCTCAGTGTCTCTGAGGACCTCCGTTCCATTCTTGACAGCGGCGGTACGGCAGCACTGATCCTGCTGGACCTCAGTGCTGCCTTCGATACGGTGTCACACGAGGTCCTCTTGACGAGACTGGAGGAAATTGGAGTTACAGAGGCAGCCTTGGGATGGTTCAGAGACTTTCTGTCTAACAGGTCCTTCAGAGTCTCTACCCCCCCTTACATCTCGAAGGAACATAGCATTGGACAGGGAGTGCCGCAGGCCTCGTCCCTTAGCCCTACCCTGTTCAATGTCTATGTTCGCCCTTTAGCGGAGGTGGCTAGAAGGAATGGAATGGCACTGGTATCCTATGCAGACGATACCCAGTTGGTGGTGGCTCTGAATAACAACAGTGGTCTGGAAGCCCATCATTTTAAACAGACACTCACTGACATCACCAACTGGATGACGGCGAATTTTCTCCAACTAAACGCCGGAAAAACTGAGATTCTGCTACTGGGGAAAAACACCGCATCCTGGGGAGACAACTGGTGGCCTGACATCTTAGGCCCACCCCCTAAGCCAAAAGATTGTGTTAAAAATCTGGGAGTCTGGGTCGACTCGGCATTAAAGTTTACCATCCATACTAAGAAAGTGGCTGCCACGTGCTTTGGCATTCTACGCAACCTCAGGCCCATTCTGAAGTTCTTTGACTGTCGCACCCACCAGCTCATTGTTCAGGCAACGATCCTTTCTAGACTGGACTATGCCAGCTCTCTCCTATTGGGAGCGAACCTGGCTGAAACCACCAGATTACAGAGAGTCCAGAATGCGGCAGCCAGGGCTCTGGTTGGCCTACCTCGCCATTCTTCCGTCTCTGGAGCCTTAAAAAAATTGCATTGGCTCCCGGTGGGCAAAAGGATCCAGTTCAAGGCTCTATGCTTAGCCTTTAAAATTCTTAAAACCGCCTCTCCCCCCTTGCTGAGTCCCCTCCTGTCTGAGTACACCCCTAGAAGATCACTCCGCTCAGAGGGACAACATCTTGTGACCATTCCCCGCATTAGACTGGCCAGAGTCGGTGGCCGATCCTTTAGTTTCCTGGCTGCCAAGCTATGGAACAGTCTGCCCGAAGTCATACGGGGGACTCAAGACCTCTTAGCCTTCAGAAAGGCCGTCAAAACTCATCTCTTTCAATAATCTGTCATCTATCTGTGCTATTTGTTCTCTGCATCTGTCTGTTCGCAGCGCCGGGACGCCCCTTGGCTGGGGCAGCCGTGCGCTATACAAATTCCCATAACATTAACATTAACACGCTGAGGAGTTGCGAGGCAGCGGCTACGGACATGTTTAATGATTCACCAAGTGGGGAGATAGCAATGGTATCGAGCTCAACGCTGGCCCCCATAGTTAACCAAACCGCCAAAGAGTTGTTCAAAAAAGTTGGAAAAACTCAGTTGAACGGAACAATCAAAATGGTGGGAGCATAAGTCACTTACGCGCTATTTGGAGGCAGGAAGAATCCCGAGGGGATTAAGAATAATGCTAGCCCCGAAAATCCGGACCCCGCATGCTATCTGAGTGGGCTGAGACTAATTTAGAATCTTCACGCGGTTGCTAGTAATTTTGGTCAAATACGCTGAAAGCGACCGACTAACCCTGCAACGCAATATTGAAGAAACTAATGATGAAATTGCTAAATTGGAACAGAAGCAATATAAAAATAAAGAATTGAAATGTCAGATTACAAAAGGAGGAGCATATAATTAAAAAGATAAAGACCTTCAAGTTTCACCGAGATAAATGCTATTATGAACAGGGACGTGTGCTCACAATCGCAAAAAAGTTTGACAATGCTAAAATAATTAGTACTACAAGCAGGATAAGAGAACAACACCAAGTACCAGCGGAAATCCCGCTATGCAGTCCTCTTCATTCGATATTAGCTCTGCCGTTGATAGTGAACCTGAATTGGATCAAGCAAGAGCATCTAAATCAATAGGGTTTCCAAAACGATCCCTGGCGCAGGAGGTAGATTGCCTGCGCCAGGACAGGCGACAGACCCTCAGGTCCAATGTAACAAATGCAGATGCAGCAAGAGCAGGAATCAAAAACGGAGAGCAAGACGCAGATGTAGCAAAGTCAAACAAAAAGAAAAATGTGAGCAAAAGGTGGCAACGGAAGCATTAACGAATGATGCAAACTACAGTACAATAATCAATCCGACAAATATTGAACTTAGCATGGAGTAAACAAAAACCTTGTCTCTAGGTTTATCATACAGCCCACAAGCGAATTTTGACTACGCCAACACCAGGATTGATATGTATAAGTTTGTACGTATGCAAATACCACACATTGCCAGGGGCTAACATAGGAACTCAAGGGCCAGTACATGTATTGCCTGTAGCCAATCTCGAGGAATTAACGCAGGAAAACGTGTTATTGAATGATTCTGGAGGATTTACATGCTGAGAGCAATACAATCACACAAGGATCTCAACCCATGGAAGTGGGAATAAGAGAATGTGCGCACTCCTTTCAAACCCAAATCGACATTTTGCCCTCTAATGCTGAGACAACTTGGATTTGTTTAGTGAAAAGGTTACCAAGGAACTGAAATCACTTTATTATAAAACAATGCACTCGGCAAGGACATTTAACCATCAGAACAAAGAATATCAAATTGGTGAAAAAGTTACAAGCACAACAAAAGACTATAATTCACCAATCTGATAAAGGGGGCAGTTTCGTGTTGTGGCCGCATGACATGTACATGAAACAAGCACTGGGCAAATTAAATAACAGATTGCTACAGACGCAGTAATCAACTACAAGCCAATACAGCGCACAATGAGTTCTATGGAAAACTTATAGCATGGAAGTCAGCAGGTTTACTCTCTATGGATGAATTCAAATTTTTGAAAAATGATCACCCCAAACTTTGGGCAATTTATTTTATTCCAAAAGTTCACAAATGCATTTCAACGCCCTCTTGCAGGCCCATTATATCGGCCTGTGGTGGTCTGCTGGAGAACACATCACGTTATGTGGGCTTCTTTCTACAGAACCACGTTAAATTTCTCCCAACGTATATAAAAGATACGAGTGACTTTTTGAGAAAAAATGAGTGGAGTAGAATGGCAAACGGATCATTTATTGATGACTCGGGACGTTACAACATTGTACACCAGTATTAATCACCGTGATGGCATCAGGGCAGTGGAGTATTATTTGAATACAAGATCAGAGGACATGCATTTGCACAACAAAATGTTATCTACCATGATTTTAACCTGTCTTGAAAACAATTTCTTTTTATTCAACAACCAGATTTTTAACCAAGTCAGGGGAGTGGCTATGGGGGCCTGTTTTTCGCCCAGTTATGCGTGCCTCCATATGGGTTACTAGGAGGAAAATTGTAAATTGATACTTGTATAGCGCACTACTCACCCGCAAGGGTCTCAAGGCGCTTGTACGAATACCGCTGTGGAACCCATCCTAGCTTTCCCTGTGAGGTGTCCACTCCTGGGCACCCCCAAGGTGGAGGCCAGGCATCCTTAGCGTTGTGGGGGCCGTTGTGGAGATTAAGCAAGCTATTGCCCAGAGTTGCAGAGTGGGACTCCATGATTGGAATAGGCACCGAGGCGAGAATTATCAGGTCCGTGGAATTTTGAGCCCAAGACCCGCCGAGGCGGGGAATTGAACCCTGGTCCCGGGCCAGACCTCTGCATCAGGGTCTGCCGCTCTAACCATTGAGCCACACTTCTCCAGGAAAAGGTCCTAAAAGGAATATCTGGAGATTTTAGGGAGTCAGGTTTTATGTTGGTACAGATTTATTGATGACATTTTTTTGATTTGGAGGGGAACTGAAGAAAGTGCTCAAAGATTTGTGGAGTTTATTAACTGTAATTCTTTTAATCTAGGTTTTACAGCACCAATGAGCAGGGACACTATGAATTTTCTAGTTGTGGAAGTGTACATTTTAGAAAATAGGGTGAAAACTAAATTACATAGAAAAGTAACAGCTGGAAACACAATTCTACATGCTATAAGTCATCACCCTGCCCATTTGATTAATAGCATTCCCTATGGGGAGATGCTTCGGATACACAGGTTATGCAGTGATGACAATGAGTGCAGGATAGCTCAGTTGAAGAGCAAGAATAGGTTCCTGGACAGGGGCTATTCAGAAAAAATACTTGATACTGCTATGAGAAACTGCTATCCTTAATCAAACAGAAACACTCCTAACCCGTGAAAAATCGGTGACTGCACAAGATGAGCCCGCAACTAGACTTATTTTAACATACAGTTTACAACACAAAGCCATACGCAAAATTGTGAACAAAAGTTGGCCTTTGGTAAAAAGTGACCCAGTTTTAAGTAACCTATCCATCCGGTCACTGTGTATAACTTTTAGGAAGGCTCAATCAATGAGCAATTCCCTAGTAAAAAGTAGTCCGGAGGTCTTAGCAGCTAGAACTTGGTTAAGTCCAAAAAAATGGCTTTACACGCTGCAAAATATGCAAAGCATGTAAATATGGGGTTGATAAAACAAACTACATGACACCTTTTAAGCCAAATCCAGTTCCTATAAACAAGCGTCTCAATTGCAAAACTGAATACGCAGTGTATGTATTGGAGTGCTCATGCAAATTGCACCGGGAGGCTTCACTGCGTAGATTGGAGACACAATACATTTTGGAATTGGACAGCAAGATACCTCAGGGCTTAAATTCGAGCGAAGATTTTTATACATGTCTGTGATTTGAATTTAGCTTTTAAATTAGATTTTTTATTAGATCTTAAAATCCATATTTAACTGCTGCCTGCACAAATGAATGCCTTTTTACCTTCCTGTTTTTTTTCAAGCACATTTGCACATTAGTAGGTCACGCTGTGACCACTATGTTACACATTTTCTTAGCACAAGCGCTTTTAGGGCATTTAAAATCATGAAAACATCATCAATTATGGTCCACTTGGGCAATATTATACAGTCGCATGTTTACATCTCCCTTTTTTGCGAATTTTGCACATAACTTAATACCCAAACAATTATGCAATTGAATGTGGTTGGTGTGAAAAAGCTATGTTTTTTTATTTTTAAAACTCACTGTGAGGGTTTTTAAAAAAAATGTTTTTACCATAATTTATGCTTATTTATATGTATTATAAGAAATGTTGATAATATTTATTTATGAACATTCATTATATATAGCATAATTGGAAAGGGATCGTGATTTGACTGTTTGACAATCAGGAAATGACTTGAGTATGTTTTTCATGTCTATGCCTATGATGTGGTAACCTCTGCACTTGCACTGTCACTTTAAATATGGGAGGCACTCCACATGCGCGTCATGTGATCAAGGGCACTGTGTTGCCCGAAACGTGTCATGGCGGTGGTGCAGGGCGTTATTACAGAATAAAATAGCATCGCACCAAATCTAGATCTGCGTCCGTTGTTTTGGAGTGAGCAGTATATAATGCAAAGAATGCATTCATGAAGAATATTTCAGAGCAAGCCCATCAATGGGCATTATTTGTCAATGTTAAAGAAAAAGGTGCCTGCTTTGAATGACGCTGTGGCGTGCAGAAAGTTGATTGTTATATGGTACATAATATGTGCACCGCTCAAAGATGGCGGCCATGGCAATGACGTTTTTGGTCCTTTAACTATGTCCTTGAATTGTAAATTGAAAACATAAAAAACGTCCGTTTCGGCGACGCCATGTTACCATCAACAAAGGCGAATGCCGAAACGCGTCTGGACACCGTGAGCTTGTAAATAAAATCTTAAAGCTCGCCACCGTGAGTGCTTGTCTTTTGTGGTGTAAACTACGGAATTGGGAGCAGTCATAGATTGGGGGGCACCACCCGCTTGAAGGCACCCGCTCGAGAGTGCTAGGACTTCGGTGCAACGTTGGAGCAAGCATATATAGATATAGATATAGATATATATATATATATATATATATATATATATATATATATATATGTATTACCTACTGGCGGTCGCCAGTAGGTATATATAGTTAGGATTTTTTCTCTATGGGTTTTTTGAAAATTCTATGTCTAATAACTTTGGCGTTTGTGGACGGAATTGGCTGAAATTTTCAGGAAAATGGCACATTTTGTTTCTGAGCAGCCCCTGAAAATTGGGGGGGGGTTCGTCCAGGGGGGGTCGAGAAAAAAGGGGGGTCCCAAAACGTGTTTTTAACATTGAGTTTTCCATAGGGCAGTTGGCCTCACTTTTAGCCCGAACGGCTGAATGGATTTGCACGAAACTTGGCAAAATTGTAGGGACTGGTAGCCCGATGTGCCTTTTGTAGGTCTCAATATATGTGCTACAGTGGATTTTGAGAAATTAACGTTTAAAAAAAGATATATATCTAACAGCGGACCGGGCAGCGCTCCGGTTCGCGGACTTTTCGCGCAACGGAGCTTTGTGAAGCGAAGCTGATTGGTTCTCCGGCGTCTGTCAACATTCCAAACAGTCCGTAGCGGCCGCCATCTTGTCTCTCGGTAGGATCGAGAGACAAGAGGAGGCCAAAGCGAAGGGGCAAATGACCATAAGGGGGCATAGTAGATCCTCGCTGACCCCCTAGGTTTGATGTGGAGGTTTTAAAAGGGCCCCGCGGGGCAAAAAAAAATAATAATAATAATAATCGAACGGCTGAATGGATTTGCACGAAACTTGGTAAAATATTAGGGACTGGTAGCCCGATGTGCCTTTGCTAGGTCTCAATATGTGTGCTCCAGTGGATTTTGAGAAATTAACGCTCAAAAAAAGATATATATCTGTAACAGCGCTCCGCTTCGCGTACTTTTCGCGTTACGGAGCTTTGCGAAGCTGATTGGTTCTCCGGCGTCTGTCAACATTCCAAACAGTCCGTAGCGGCCGCCATCTTGTCTCTCGGTAGGATTGAGAGACAAGAGGAGGCCAAAGCGAAGGGGGAAATGAGCATAAGGGGGCATAGTAGATCCTTCCTGACCTCTTAGGTTTGATGTACCATTTTGCCAAGTTTGGTGTAATTCCGTTCAGCCATTCAGGCTGTAGACGTATGTAAATGTCCTATGGAAAATTGCATGGGGAAAACACATTTGAAAGTGTTGAAATTTAGAACCAATTAAAATGTTACTTTGGTTTTGTATTTGTGTGTGATGAAAGTTAATTGGTTATGTATATATGTCAAATGAGAGGAAACCACAGCCATTTTGTGATACTACTGTCTGAGGTACATTTGTGAGGAATTTTTGGTGGTGAATTTCTGGTGTTTGATTTACACAGTACTAACACTTCTCCTACTTTTAAAAAGGTGAGTTGTTAATTTGTAAGGGGAACTATGTTGTACACTTGAAGATAATTTGAAAAATGTTTTCTGTTATTTATTTGCAGTCCTTCTGTTATACTAAATACTTGATAAAGTTAGTTTTATATTATGTATTACTAAAAACGATAAATGAAAGTGATTATTTTTTTCTGCAATTTACAGCAAGCAATTTCAAAATAAAATGGCTCACAATGAAGAGACCGTGGCAATTTCTTTTGAATTGTCCACTACATTGATTGAAATTGAGAGCACCAATAATGAAATATTGTCACAAGGAGGAGATGGCTTGTATGATTCCATTAGATTGATTGAAATGGACAGCACCAATAATGAAATATTGTCACAAGGAGGAGATGACTTGAATGATTCCACTACATTGATTGAAATTGAGAGCACCAATAATGAAATATTGTCACGAGGAGATGACTTGAATGATTCCACTACATTGATTGAAATTGACAGCACCAATAATGAAATATTGTCACAAGGAGGAGATGACTTGAATGATTTTTTTGATCAATCTGTTGATGGCGAATTTATCGAATGTTTGGAGACCATAGAGTTACAAGAATCATCATTGCAGACTTTTCATGAGGAAATTGCTGATGAGGACATGTTACTAGTTCTTTCAAATTTAGAAAATTCTGAAGAATAAATTTATATTTAGAAATCAAAAATTGTTTGAGACATTATTCTTTTTTATTTTTTATTTGAGGTTGTAGCGAAGTGATTGTAGTATAAAATGAGAGTTATAGTATAGAGTGCAACATTTTTATGTTACATGGTAAGTTTACTCATATTTACTTCCCTTCTGCCACTATATTATCTCCAATGTGTATTTGACATCTCTTCTTCATCTCCGGCCTCCTTTCTCTCACTGTGTGTCTCCGATGCATCTTATCGCTGCTATTTTGTGTAATTACAGAAGAGAGTAAAATAAAATAGTTCGGAACGTGAAAAGGGGGCAAAGTAGAGTACCCCCTAGGCCTTTTTAGGCGGTCCCAAAAGGATCAGTTTCTGCTTTCCTGAGAGATTATGGTATGAGTTCCATATACCACAATAATTTGCATTACAACATGCAAGATATCTATCTCCTATTACCAACTTTGAGATATTCGCGCTAAGCGCGAATATCTCCAAAAAGTAACACCTGCCCTGAGCAGTTCTTAGCCATGTTATCCAATGGGAGGTGGATAACATGGCTAAGAGCATTAGCTCGGTAATGCATGAATATCGCTGACTTTTTAGCGATATTCATGCATTGCGGCCGTTTATTATCGCATTTGCGATAAACCTTGATAATAGCAAGGTTTATCTTCGATAATTTCTGACGATGCTTAGCGGTAAAAAATTCGTTGGTAAGCATCGTTAGCGATAAATATCGCTTAACTTTGGTAATATGCCCCAACGTCTGTTAACGTTCGATTCGAAGGAAATGAGGAAGTGTTGAAAAACATTGTCTGCGCCATCTTGCCTTTTTTGAAATGCCACACTTTTGTCGTGCACGGCAGCCATTTTAGATGCCTTGACCAGACCCACTCTCTGCACGCTGTCGATTCGTAGCATGGCTCCTCACCCTCGCAAGCATCTTCCCCAGGCACTGGTCACCCCCGCTCTCTGTCTTATGCATCGGCAATAAACCTCCCCCCATCTGCGCTGCTCTTCCCTGAAAATCACACTCTGTGCCCGCCCGACACCTCCCTTTCGCCCTATTCACTACCGCACCCTCTGACACTCCTCTTCCTCTGTGTCTGATTGTCCAGGCTATCACCTAGCCCTGCAGATGTAGTTTATGGCTCCAGCTGTAAAGAATCACCCCTCTTCAAAGGAGTTATAGTAGATCAAGGCCCACACCCGATGAGATCCGTCACACCACACGTGTTCCTACTATCTGAAAACCATCCTGTATTGTGATTGGGGAGGGGACCGAGCCTGAAGCGGAAGATTCCAGGAATGACTCTTTGTACATCAAAGTTTTTACAATTATGTGTCACATTAAAAATATATAGCACTCCAACAAAGTAGTAGGAATATAAAACTTTAATAACATATAAATATATACAACAAAACAAAAACAGTAAAAACATTTAAACAACGAAGAGACCGTGGCAATTTCTTTTGAATTCCTGATGAGGACATGTTACTAGTTCTTTCAAATTATGAAAATTCAGAAGATGTTGCCTGGGGGTGGGTCGTCAGTAGCAGTCTGTTGTGCGAATAGTTCCAAGGCAGCAGAACGCGCTGAAATCTAGATGGCACGAAAGTGATGTCTAGTAAGTTGCCGCCCAGCAAATAACGGCGTGGGGCGCCGCGGGGGTGAGTGAGTCCAGTAGGCACCACAGCTATTCTTACCGGCATTGCAGAATTACTGCTGGGGACAATGCCTGTGCTGTAGCAGGGTCACAGCAGAAACAAAAAGGATTCTGTTGAAGATGTTGTTGGTTTTCAATTTGAATACAGTTCTGGTGTCAACTGCTATGCTAATGTAGTGGTTAATGTTTTGTTTTCTCTAGAAAATGTAAAAGAGGGGGAGGCAGTCCAAAGTTCCGTTAAAAGGGCAAAGGAAAGGATCGGTGGTTTGAACTATCAGTCAAAAAGGGGAGGGGGTGCAACAATTTTTCCTACCGGGTCACACTGTGCTTTCACCGGAACTGAGGTCTGCAGGATTCTAGTAATTCAAAGTGAGGCTGGCGCCAGCATGGGAGCGCCGACGTCCCGCGGATACAGTTTCGTCACTCCACGGGCGATCATGGCAGTCATTCCTCATCGGGGGTCGGAGACTCCCGCGGCTCCTCTAGAATCTTCAAGCTCGTGGAGGACTACGGTGGTGGAGTCAACCAGTGACCGGGCCATTTCTTTATGCTGGGCCCGCTCTTGCCAGGTCGACCGCCATTTTGAGAGTTCGGTAGCTACTGGCGATCGCGGGGTCAAATGAGCGGACGGGCTCCACCCTGCCGGGCGAGACGTTGCAGCATGGCCACAGTGGAAGAACCCTTTTCCGGGCGCCTGGAGCGCTGAGGGTGCAGCTGGGAAGCCTCCACCTGGGGAGACGGGAGAGGCCTGTTCGCACCGTCTCTCCCTCCCAGTGCACCCCACGGCGTCTCGCTTGAGATTTGTTATGGCCGGACCAGGCGATGAGGACGAGGGGGGGTCGGAGGCATGTGCAAGACATCCCCCCCCAGTGTTGTCGCAGCCATTATTCAAGAAAGAAGAAGTGTCCCGTCCGTCTTCGGGCCGGGCTTCCGGTAGATGTCGGCCGGACGCCCCTGGCTCTGGCCCCATGAACGGGTTTCTTGGTTTATCGGCTGCAGCCGGATTCCAGTCGGCCTCGGCCCCCCGACCGTTGGTGGCCGGACCGGAAGAGCATGTGGCGGGACTACCTGAAACTGTCAAGGGCCACCGCGGCCGGACTGGGAGAGAGAGGGGAGGGTCGAGGAGACATTCCCCCCCCCCCCCTGCAACAGTTCAGCGTTGTAAAGGCAAACCCCTGGCCGGGTCCCGCTGGCCTCGGCCTCTCCTCCGGCTACACCCTACGTTAGGATCTCCTGGCCGAGGCGTGGCAGCAGGACCCGCCTTATATGGGCTGCTCCCGGCTGGGCGTAGCCGCAACCCTGCCCCACCTTGGAAGTTTCCAGAGTGGGGGCGGATGTTCTACTGACTTGCATTTTCCCTACTCTATCGATTTTTTTGCCGTGGCAGGCGGTGGGACAGCGAGGGGTGATTTGGTTTCTCTTACTGTTTTTCTGGTCTCTCACCACTGGCATATTTTAACGTTTTCTTGTTTCTAGGACATTAATAGGTTTTATCATTACGTTATGTTATCGTTTCTTTGTTCGTTGTTTAATAAAAGTTCATGTTCATCAGTGGCCTACTGATTTTCGTTTTCGTATTCTTTTCTTTCCAGGTTGTTTCATGCTAAAGTTTCTGTTAACAGGATACAGTGATCACTTCGTTATTATTGCATATGTCCTTTTCACTAGGGGTGCTCTCTGGTCGGGCCAGATGACGTATCTCTAGTAAATGGTCCGGGTGAAACAGGTGCATCAATCAGTGGGGAGTAGATAGGCATGACAGATTACAACGGGGGAGAAAGGTCCGCATTACGTACCCTTTCACTATTTGCAAAGATTTTCCTACGTATATTTGCAAACAGGGAATACCTCCAAAAAGAACCAATTCCCAAACAGTCAATGTTTGGGGAAACAATCAATCAATGAGGAACGAAATAGGCACGATGTGTTAAAGGTTTGCGTTACCTACCCTTCACTATCTGCAAAGGGAGAGAGAATATTCCTATTCTTCCTCGTTTGCAGGCAGGGAAGATTCTTAAGAGAATCAACTTCGAACAATTCAATGCTCGATTCAAACAATCAACAAGGGGTACTGTGAACACAAATGAACGCCGCTTATGTACATACACATTGGTATTATCAACAGGTTGTTCCTAATGTTTCTATTTTAGGGAGGTCAAAAAGAGATCCCATTAGTGGCCTACTGATTTTGCTCTATTCCTTTTGTTTTTTTACACGATTTTTCGCTATCTGCAAAGACTAAACAGAGTATTGCGACTCTGTGCTTGTTTGTAAATAGAGAATGAACCAAAGAGAACAATCAATCAAATGGAGAGAGAAGCAGGCACGACGGATTACAACGGGGGCAACGGGGGCAAAGGCCTGCGTTAACTACCCTTCACTATCTGCAAAGAGAGAGTACTCCTAATAGAAATGAGGGTGGGGGCAGCATTCAAAGCAGATCAGTGTGCATAAACACGAAAATGTTTTTACTTACCACGTACTTGACATTCGACAGCTTATGATATTTGCTATTAAAAAACCATTGAAATTCACTGAAAAAACCATAGGTTATAGACCATATATAGTTAGGAATTAGCATTTAAAAAACCTTATTTTACTCACACAAAACCATTGAAATTCCATATATAGTTAGTTGCACTAACTATATATCGCGCACCCGCAATCCACTGCTGATCATGTCACATATTACATCATTCATGACATGGTCAGTGACATCACTGATGACATCTCAAATGACATCACTGATGACATCATTCTTGTGCTAATACGATAAACCTCTTCAGACTCTAATATAACCTTAGATACACTCAGTGTATACAGACACTCACACACTGCCACTCATCCATGGAGTTACTCACACACCCAGTCAGTCATGCAAAGAAACAATCTCACCTCCATTTCTTCAACTATACAGTTAAACACACCTTACTTATTGAAACATATACTAACACATATTTACTCTCTTATACAATCCCTGATACAAGTTCACAATGATCGATACAACCACTCACTCATTCAGTGGCTCTCATGCACAGTTATTTATATATGCCAACTCTCACATGTACTGTGTTTAACATATGTACTTACTATGACATGTAGCATTGAGATATCCATTCACTCATCAATACACTCATGCACACAGTCAACTGCCCATGTAGCTGTTTCCACATGCAGTCTTGAACTCATACACCTAGTGAATAAACTGCTCACACATCTATGCATAGAGTCACACACCTTCCAGCCACCCCCACACAAACTCAATCTCCCATAGAAATACTTGGGAAACCAATTAATAACGCATATAGCCTCTCGTATAGCTAATGATCAACACATGCAGCAGTTTACATCACAACAGACCTAATGATGCACAAATTAAGACAGTTTAGTCACTAACCCATGCATTCAGTGAGACACATTTAATCACTCACTCATACAGTCAGTCACGCACCTACTAAATCCTTCATCCAGACACTTATAAATCCACTCATTCTTCAATATGTAAGACATATTTTAACTTTACAGGAACATACAGTCACTGGATGTTGTCATCAGTGATGTCATCAGTGATGTCATTTGAGATGTCATCAGTGATGTCACTGACCATGTCATGAATGATGTAATATGTGACATGATCAGCAGTGGATTGCGGGTGCGCGATATATAGTTAGTGCAACTAACTATATATGGAATTTCAATGGGTTTGTGTGAGTAAAATAAGGTTTTTTAAATGCTAATTCCTAACTATATATGGTCTATAACCTATGGTTTTTTCAGTGAATATATATATATATATATATATATATATATATATAGATAGATATATAGATAGATATTATGTACAGCTATAGACTCTTAGGCGCTATACGGACTGAGGGGATACCACGTCTGGGCTTCCAATTCCGGTTGTTACTTTCTCCGCGAATCTTGGTGGAGAAGTAAGGAGAGATCCTTAAATACATTACCATTCAATATGTGAAGGTTCCATTGGACCTTTTCAGATTTAGGTGCACACTTCATGATTGGTGCATCTCATTTATACTTACTTGTATTCGGATTGAAATTGATTTTTACTTCATCGTTGATAGCCTGATTTAGTCTATTTTCTAGCCCAGCTGGACATCCACCTTGTGGGATTGAAATTACCTATAGACCTCAGTTGCTTATATATTTCAAAATCTTTGATTAGAGACTACGAAACGGACTGCAACCCTCTGGCTCCTATACACCGCCAAGGAGTTGATATATTATTCTTGCCCTGAAGAAGTCCCATCCGGGACGAAACGCGTTGGCTGTTCGTTTTTCTTCTGTTGACAAATAAATCATTCAAACAAACCAGACCTCTGGACATCACTATTTGTGCTCTTGCGATAATTGTGTTGTTTTAGCACACTCGTAATTTATGGTGCACCTGTGCTTTTTTTCATTACAGCTATAGACTCTTACTTAAGAGCAAAATGTTAGACTTGGTGAGCAGTGGAATCAAACTAAAACATTCCCAGATGGTAGCAGAACTTCCTTCTGAAGTCTGCATCAGACGCACCTGCTTTTGTATCTTGATTGAATACCAACAAAGTAGTTGTCCTCGATATAAGTTTATACCCAACCTTAATACCGTTTTTTCAAATCTATTTATCTGATTTTCAGAAGAGGGATATAGTCCACAGAAGTCCTTGTTTCTACCATATGAATTGTTGGCATTGCTGGGAGAGAATGAACTCCAGGCCACCCCAGTTTTCACTGGCTGACTTCAGCTGAGTGTATCCTTTGAATGCATGGATAAATGCGTAAGGGTGGATAGGTCGGAATGGGAGGGAGCCTCCATGGATGCTTAAGTGGGTTATCGAACAGGTGAAGTGTTAGATTGTGCATGAATAACATTGACTGATTGTGTAAACAGGCAAATTAGTGATTTGACCGGTGGATGAGTCAACTACTGACTGAGCAGGTGGATGAATAAGTGAGTTGGTGAGTGGGGTATATGTGGGGGTGTAAAGTGGAAAGAATTCTGTTCTAAAGGAAGACCTTGACTACAAGGTCAGTTTGTATCCCTGTGGTGGTCAGGGTGTGTTGAAAGACTGGATTGTGTGGGGTAAATGGTCTGCCTGGATGAGAGGAGACTAGATGAAGGTGGCTCGTGGTGGTTAAATGGAGCTTCTGTGGTATGCTGTACCAGTACTTCCATCTCAGTCTATGGCACACATATATAGACATATTGGTACTATCAGTCACTGGTTAAGACCATTGCCGCAAGCTGTATGTTTGAGGCATATGCACGGCTTCCCCCATCTTGTCCCCTCTATTCTCGACAATACCCTGACTGGTGGAACGGATGCCCTTCAGACACTGTCCTCGCTGTCACGTGAAATAACCCTGTAACCTCTGCCTCTCACCTGAGCATGAAGAGGCTGCCTGGGACATTTGCCATGCCTTCGGCACGAGAAACACCCTCTGTGACCCTTCGCCTCGAGATGCAGTGTAGGAGCAGACACCCCAGATCTGTTCAGCACTCAGGACCTCGAGGGGCAACAACATGCGCAGCCGACGGCTACCTGTGAGGCTTTGTCGCCCAATGCTCTGATCTGGAGATAGAAGACCTTCTGGAGCAGATGGTGGGGAGTACAGCTCCCCATCCCCCTTGACAGCATTCGCATGTTGATCAGCCTTCCCAGTAAGGGCATCCTGCCGCTCTGACCCTCAGACCACGAAGTTTGGGCCATCACTGCCTTCGAGCCATGATTGGCACTGAACCTCTGCTTCCAGCATAATGGGCAGCCTAAGCTCCGTGATGAATAATCCATAGAAGCCGCTGGTTCTGCACCGCTTAGTCCAGCCAAGGCAACAACCCACCCGTCTAAGTTGTTGAAACCCTCTGCATTGAAGCTGAAATCAAAGCCAGGCCTGAAGACTTGAGCGCCTGAAACCCTCATTGCTGACAACCGTCGAACCGATTTCACAAAAACGGCAAATCAGATTGAAGCACGGCAAGGGCACATTGTGATTCACCCACACATAGGCCTCAGCCTCACACACCCACTGGTGAATGTTCCACAGGCCCCAACCGCCATCTGAGTTCGAGGAGACCTCAACATTACAATTCCAACAAAACATATGCTGGACATTGAGCTAACACCACCCTCTTAACCTACACCTAGACCCTGGCATTCTTCATCCCTGCCTGATTCACCACCTGTCCCCCTCTTATATACACCTGTGGGGTCACCGAACTCAGACATAGGGGCAAACGGGGGAGATACCATGATACAGCTCTACATGACGAAGCCTGGGACTCCTATGACCTGGAGCATCCAGGGGAAACTGATCCTGATCTATATCCAACCTGGTCCTCATTCCGTGATGACTACACATTTTACCACAAGCTGGTAGCTAGGACAGCTTCGTAAGATAAGATCAACATGTATGTCGACCCCATAGAAAAGGATTTCCTTTTTGAAACCCGCTCCACAACCTACTACTCAATCCAATACATGCCTATGCTCAAAGGAATGTTGCGACTAGCCCCGGATATCATCCAAGACCCAGTCAGAACCAGGTTGATCACCGGCCCGTTGGAGACACAGTATAAAGTGTCCCCAACTGACCCATTTACATTTGGATCCAACTACCCCCAATTTCACACCATGCAAGCCAGCAAACTCGCAGGGCACCACCGGTGACAGCCCTCTACCGGATAAGAAGAGCAAACGTATAGACTCTGCAGGCAAAGAGTTGCAGTGCAGTCAGTCAATCAGCTTTCCCATTATGACTGGAATGAAATGGAGGAGCTCCTCCATTAACTCTGAGCACAGAAAGCGGGGACACAAGTACGTCTCAGAGGGCAAACTCCTCTCGTACACCACCATTCGATGAGCCCTCAACTACGCCGACTGCTAATGTGAGCCTTAACTCTTGGGTACTCCTCCTTAGGCACACTTGGATCCATATCGCCAGCTTCAAGCCTGACTTCAAGCAACACCTCCTCAACATGCTGTTTGACGGCCAACATCTATTCAGATGGTAGGTTGACCAAATGCTTGAGAAAATGAGGTGACAGGCTATGGGTGCCCTACAAACTCTGAATCCTTTTGTAGCACATCCTATCGTGGAGGTTCTAAGACCTTATCCCCGAAGCTCTGGTGTTTTACACCACCCACAGGCCCAGCAGCCCTCACCCGGAGGCTACTTTAGGGGATCCTGCTGGGACAACAATGCTAAGGGGAGAGGAATGGGTGGTTCCTGCTACTGCCACTAAGCCTGTACTTACCTCTTCCCTCCACCCCCCGGATCACACATCTGTTATCGGGCATCTATAAAGGTTTTTACTCATGTGGCGGATCGCCCTCTGCGACCTGTGGGTGTTACATTACCACACATGGTTACTGTCTGGAGGTTACTTCCATGCCTTCCACCATACTACCCTGCAGACTCACTCCCAAGAACTAAATCTACTCAGGGACGCAGTCTGTGCTTATCTAAAGGATGCGGCATGAGTGAGCTCCAATCGCAAGACCTCCAATATTTCCAAAAGTGGGTGTTCACGCAGTTTAACATCTTCACATCTACAGAGAACGCCAAATGCCCAATCTTTGCCTCCAGATTCCCAGACCCACAGTCCATGGACACAATGGATGAACTGGTCAGGGATATTTGACTACACTTTCCTGAATCTCCAGATACTTCTGTTTGTGATTTGGAAGCTATGGGAGGCAACCCTCACCCTGGTGGCCCCCATTTGGCCCTGCCAGACCCAGTTCACAAACCTGCTGGAACTCTGTGGTTCCGCATGAGAGGCTCCCCAAGAAGCCAGATCTTCCCCTACATAACCATGGAGAAAGGAGTGACCCAAACCGCTTAATCGTGCGATCTGAGCTCTTAGAATTTGGGTACCTTAACTTACCACCCGAATGCATGAGCATCCTGACGGAAGTACGCAAGCCTACCACATGCGCCTGGTACGGTGCCAAATAAATCACGTTGTCCATTATTATCATTCCAAACATATCAACCCTTTGATAACGACTGTCCAAGTCATTGTCTGCTACCTACTCCGCTTGCAGATGTATTGTTTGGTAGTCACTTCCATTTGCCTTAATTTGGCCACTGTGACTACCTATTATCAGAACAGGCAGAACGTCTCCGTCTTCTGAATACCAGTCATTAAGGCTTTCATGGAGGGCCTCCAGGGGGTCCTCCCCTGCCCGCCATAGAATCTCAATATTGTCCTTGTTTGACTTATGGGTCCCCTGTTTTAACCCCACCACTCCTGCCTCTTTAAATTTCCTTTTTAGGAACGTGGCATTCCTCATTGCCATAACTTCACTAAGGCTTGTGAGTTCCAAGCATTATTACTAGAAGAGCCTTTCTTTCAAGTACACTGAAATATGGTTGTGCCCTGCACCAACCCCTAATTACTTCCAACGGTGGTCTCCCTGTTGAACTTTCCATTTTCTTTCTACAACCTGACTCACTTGCAGTAAAGGCTCTCCACACTTAGATGTAAAATGAGCCCTTATGTAGTATGGACAAAACCTTTCAGAACGACTCGGCTACTCTTGTGGCATTTTCCAAACCTCATAAAAGGCTCTACCTAAATCAGGCATAGCCAGATGGATATTCAAATGTATCCAAACATGCGACGCAAAAGCTAATGGGGCTTTGTCTATTCCTCCGAGTGCCCAGGTTGCCTGGAAAAAGAGGGCCTCTATGGCTTTCTTGGGAAACATTCCCATAGCTGACTTCTGTGATACATCTACGTGGTCCACACCTTCACAAAACACTACAGTGTGTAGGTGCTTGCACACCAACAAACCAACGTTGGCCAGGCAGTACTCCATACGTTGTTCAGTTTTCTGCAATACGCACAGGCTAGCCACTGCTTTTTGGGGAGGACTATTTTCCATTCTATGCAGAGCATGTGTATCTACCGTCAAAATTGCCTCGAACGGAAAATGTTACTTACCCTGAAAGCATCAGCTTGTGACATAGTGCAGTAGATTCACATGCGCTCACCCTCCTCCCTGGACACCTATGGTTGTTACAGTAATCCATCTTCTCTTGCATAGACTTCTCTCTATACATTACTTCACTCCGCATTGATCCTCAGCTGCCGTACAGGAAAACAATGTGACCGTGGGTTTGATCCATGCACGTTACCAACAATGGGAGTCTTCGCAAAACCATGTGACTCCAAAAACTTTTTCAAACAAAATAACTTGCACACATCGGGACCCAACACCAGATGGCAGGACTATATGGAGCATGTGAATCTACACCACTACATGTTACAAACAGATGCTTATGGGGTAAGTAACGGTTTCCTTTTGGGAAAGTTTTTTCAGTGGTACTAAATTTGTTCCAATTAAATGCCGTTTCCTTTACACTATGTGCTGTGATGGGAAGAAGCAAACTGAATTGTCCTCTTAAGAAACGCAGAGAGCCATCAGGAATGCAGACACTACCTACCTTGTAGCAAGGCATTTTGGCATGGTACACCAACAAGATGTATTGAAGCTACTATTCTTTGGAATTGACTGGGTACGCAGGAACATGCGTGGTGGCAACAAAGTCAGATGATTTAGACAATTGGAATCTTCATATATTCTGGACTCAGTCTAAACATCCCACCGGTCTAAATAAAGCTTTACAGAGGTTTGCCCTTCTCTACTTAGGACCTCATATTGGTGGCTTTTTGTTAATTATTAGTTTTATTTGGCTTTTTTGATTGAGTATGCTGGTATTTTCTATATTGTTTAGAGCGCACTTTATTGGATTTCCAGTTATAACACACACACTGTTTCTGGTTTATTAATTTCTGATATTTTTTTATGTTCAGGTATATTAATTGAGAAAGGGGTCTTCTTTCTCTGATTTTCTTTAAGTTATGGTTCGCCATTGATTTACTTCTAATTCATAATTTGTTGGCCTTCTAATTATGATATACTAGGAGCAGCATGACTCAGTGGGGTGGAATTGTTTATGAATGAAAGTCTCATGCTCCTTAATTCCTCCCACTCTAAGACCTGCACCAAAAGTTTTAACAACCTCCTGTGCAATGTAAGATCTCTGCCCAAACATGCGATTGATTCCTTATCACCTGATATCTGTTTCCTCAATGGACCCTGGCTGGGCCCTGCCTCTCTACCTACTATAGCGTTTCCTCTCCCTATTAACTATTGCATGTTCAGGTTGAACAGAGTGGTTAGGAAGGGGGACAGCATAGCTATTGCTTTCAAGGATACTGTGATACTTTCACTCATAGATTGTCTCTTGGCAGATTGGGCAACATATTTGTATTTAAGCTGGAACTCTCCCCCTGAATGTTGGACAGGAGCTCTATTAAATCGTCCAACTGGTTCACAAGAAGTTCAGCCAACATCCTATTGATTTTTAGGTCTCGCCTGTCGATGCGCATGCGCATCGAGCAAGGCGAGAGTATTGGGACTTATCCGCTCTTTATCCACACTGCAAGGAATCGTGGCGATTCCTTGCAGTGCCCGTGACTTTTAAGCTCAATGCGCATGCGCATTGAGCTTAAAAGCGCGTGCACGTCCGTCTTTGTTTACCCGCTCCGCCCCCTCCCCTTCCCGCCGTCTCGCATTTCCCCTGTCGCACTTCTCCTCCCCCCTCCCCTCTCTTCCCTCCGTCTTGTTTATTGTACCCGCTCCGCCCCCTCCCCTTCCCGCCGTGTCGCATTTCTCCTCCCCCCTCCCCTCTCTTCCCTCCGTCTTGTTTTCATCTTTGTTGTCTTCCTTTGTGACTGTTTTTCTATCTATATCTTCCTCGGTCTTTCTTCGTTTTCTGTCTTTCTCTGTTTAGCTCTGGGTCACCATCGAGTGTGCGGGCCCACCACCACAGGCACAATTTAAACACACCTTAGCTGTTAAGAAAATGTTACTTCCAATTCCGCTAAAAGGCAAATGTATCAGTGGAATAAAAAAAGATTCCCGATTTGTTGTACATTAAAGCACAGCTGCTGTGAACTGCCATGGTTTTCTGTATAATGGAAAATATTGCCGGTAACTTGAAGTTTGGATCAAATCTTTAACAAAATTATGTTACATGTCTGTATGCAGCGTGAAAAAAAATAAGTATTTTGAAATGGAAAAAAATGAAAATAAGTGGGCAATTTCCTCAGCTGCTGTATAAATCTAAAGATTTCCAGTTTATTTTTCATGGAATTTTGCACAAGCTCTATTTTTCAGTACTTAAAATTACAGCTCTTACCGTCAAACCATTAAGTCGAACCGTTTTTAAAAACATTTTTTATGCTGTTACGGTAGATAGAACACTGCCTAAAGTAGCTGACATCTTTCCGAATGTCCCTGCCTACCATATAGTTTCTAGTTTGCTACAGAGGCGTGGCAGGATCGGCATCTATAGCATGCCTACGAACCCTTACCCTCCCCCTTTTGTTTCAAGTTTGTCTTGCCACTTGCCCCATTCTGCGTGTATTTTGCTTCATTTCCCCATTCTTGGTTGTGTTAATCCTTATCGCTCGCGCATTTATATCTTAAATGACCTGACGATTTTCAAAATCTCCTTTAGCAACACTACCCCCCCTCCCCCCCACCACCACCATATCTCCTCCCTGACTCCCTAATATGCACTTCAAAATTTGACCTAGAGTGTTAGAGAGCTGTTATTATGTGAACCTGCGTGAGATCGAATGAGTGGGTGCCATCCCTTGCATACCACTGTGTATCACCTCGGGTGGTCTTCTAGGCGCCCTGGTCCTGCTTCAGACGTCTGTCGAGTTAGCTCGAGCGGTTTGCATTATAACAAACGCTCATGTGCCGTCCGCTTCGTAATCTTTACCTGCAGAAGAGACTTGAATCATCGAAGATAGATTGAGTTAGCCTGGCAGAATTTCCATGCCTGCTTTAAGTGCGTCACAGCATTCTGCTCTCGCCTGGTCATGCTGTTTTCCCTGGAATGACTGTTTTGCTAAGCAGATCCCTCTGTCATTGTTCCAGCATGCTGCTTCACGGGCTACATTACGGAATGCAGCACTGTCTTAATTATTTGCATTTGGCACGCGACCTTCTAAATCTGCATCCTGTCAGGCAGTTCCATTTTCGGTGCGCCTTGCACCTTTTCCTGGAGTCTCCTGCGTGCATTGAAATGTACTTTATCCGTATTCTCTGAAGTTATCCAAGTTCTGGCAAGCACCATGCAGGAGTCCTGCAACACCGCCGCTGCTGCCGTGAGCAATTCACGGATTTCCGGCTATTTGCGCGTCCACAACACTGTACGCAGAACAAGAACATCTGGGGGCGCCGCCATGCTTTCAATAATCTCCATTCTCCACGGACCACCCTCCGGCGTTTTTCACAAAGCTGCTCCTATTTCACACTCCCCAGTCTCACGTGGTACACCCCTCCTACCAGCCTTAGTGGTACTCAACCCATACCAACCCCAGAGATCTTCTTGCCATTCCAGCTTCGCGCGGGTTCTCTGTCCTGCCACTGTCCCAGTGCGTTTCTACCCTGGGAATGCCCCACCGTGCGCCGGTCACAATATCTCACACAGTTCGCACCTTGCTGTCTCGCTGTGGTGCTCTCTCTGCCCTGCAAATCTCTGGCCGTTTTCCCGCTCTATCAACTCCCAGTGGTATTTATGCTATAGCCCCCTCCTGTGGTATTTCTGCCCCCCATAGCTTTGCGGTCCCTCACTCACCCTCAACCCCTCACCCTCACTCACCCTCACCCTCACTCACCCTCAACCCCTCACTCACCCTCAACCCCTCACTCACCCTCAACCCCTCACTCACCCTCAACCCCTCACTCACCCTCAACCCCTCACTCACCCTCACCCTCACTCACCCTCACTCACCCTCAACCCCTCACCCTCACTCACCCTCACCCTCACTCACCCTCACCCTCACTCACCCTCAACCCATCACCCTCACTCACCCTCACTCACCCTCAACCCCTCACCCTCACTCACCCTCAACCCCTCACCCTCACTCACCCTCAACCCCTCACTCACCCTCACTCTCACTCACCCTCAACCCCTCACCCTCACTCACCCTCAACCCCTCACTCACCCTCAACCCCTCACCCTCAACATCAACCCCTCACCCTCACTCACCCTCACTCACCCTCACTCACCCTCACTCACACTCACCCTCACCCTCACCCTTACTCACCCTCACTCACCCTCACCCTCACTCTCACTCACCCTCAACCCCTCACCCTCACTCACCCTCACCCACCCTCACCCACCCTCACCCACCCTCACTCACCCTCACTCACCCTCACTCACCCTCAACCCCTCACCCTCACACAGTGGAATAGGTCTCGGAGCATTTGAGTTAGAGCTTTTAGAAATGTTTATGGTTTTTTTTTTTAATTCTTTAGCATTGGCTACAGGAAACAAAAATGCTAAAGATTTACAAAAAAACCCATAAACAATTCTAAAAGCACTAACTCTAATGCTGCGAGACCTATTGCATTTCCAATGCTTGTTTATAAAAGTTGGTTTTATTGTATTTGAAAGAGGAAACAGAGTTAGGAAAAAGACAGAAAGGAAAACAAGCGGCAAAATTGCAGCAGTACAAACATGAGCCTTGCAGGAACTTCCGACATATCCATTAGAAGCCTCGAGCCCCAGCTAACCGCACTAAGCGGCGTCCGGGAGGATAGCGACGGTGAAGGGTTCCAACCACCAGACGTTACTCAATGTCTCCGCTGAGTCTGCCATGAGGAAGGATAATCCAGTTACACGAAATGTCACGGGAAATTCCCGGGCAGGCTAGTTCCTTCCTCAGTCATGCAGTGCCGCAACAAGTACAGAACCCCCCCAACTATGCTCCCTTCCCACCCCCCCGCATACCCCCCCTAGGTGGTGGCGCCAGATATCACACTCACTCTTCGCTACACACTCACATCATTCGGGCAATTAGACTTGGAAAAGGTGAAGTGCTCGTAAGGCCGATGGACAGACAGCAGATGGCAAACCATTCGACAGATACTTGACTAAAGGCCCCCACCGGAACATAAAGTTCTTAAAGTTGCCCAAGAAGATGTCCGCCATTCTCTCCAAGCTCATTAATCTCCATAACTTTGCGTGCCATAGTGACATAGCCGGGGCCGTTGGTTTTTTCCAGGCCGCAGCCAATGTTAGCTTAGCCGCCCCCAAACACAGCCACATAATTTGTTTGTCTGCTTTCGTCTGATGTTCCAGCAACGGATCTCGGAGACCCAAGATAACAAAGGACAGGGAGTCCGGAATCGGATACCCCAACATGTCTTTGATATGAGAGAAAATTTCGGCCAAAAAAGGTCGAATGACTGGACAGTCCCACCAGATGTGGCGAAAGTCGCCCAGTAAGCCACAGCCCCTCCAGCAGCGATCCGAAGTCGCCGGGAATATGCGATGAAGTTTTGAGGGGTAGAGATACCAATCAAACATAGTTTTTAATGGGCATCCCTTAGATCTGCTGAGTGATTGTGTGTCTTAATGTCCCGCCAGAGACCTTTCCATTCACCTTCCGCTATGTCCCTATTCAGCTGACCTTCCCAGTGGTCCATATAGCGGGGACGAGGGGAGACCACTGTGCCAAGCAAGAGCTTATATAAAAAGGAGATCGTTCCCTTCATTGTGGCAGTCCGCAAAAGAAAGGCTTCGAAAGGTGAGGGTGGTCTCGTAGCCGCCTCTCTCAGACCGGGCGAGGTTGCCCAGTGGATCAGCTGGGCATACCGGAATTGTTCCGTGGGCGGCAGGCCGCAGTCCCGCATGCAATTAGAGAATGTGAGGGGTTCCGTGCCATGGAAAAGATGTGTAAGGGCCCTACAGCCGCCCTCCCTCCAAGGCCGAAATGGTCCCTCCCGTAGCGCCGGCGGAAAAGCCGGATTGAAGTGCAAAGGAGTGAAGGGGGAGGGGAACGACGCCCAGCGTTAGTCTCCCGATACCGTGTCCCACACCTTTAGGACAGTGCCTGTGGGAGTGCTGATGTAAGCATTCCTAGGCCTGTCTGGCTTGGGTTTCCAAGCCAGGTCCCAGATCGACCTCCCAACCACACTCCTATCCATGTGCAGCCAGTGTTTTTCAGATTCTTGCTGCGACCACTCCACCAAGACCCGCAGTTGCGCGGCCATATAATACAGGTGCATGTCCGGGAGGCCCACTCCTCCTTCCTCCCTCGGGCGCCTCAGAGTCGCATAGGAGAGGCGTGCCCGTCCACCCTGCCAGATGAACTTCAGCAAGAGGGTCTTCAGCCGTCGGAAGAAATCCATCTCCATCGGTATAGGGAGGGCTTGGAAAAGGTACAGAAATTTAGGGAGGAGGACCATCTTGATGGCATGGATCCTGCCCAGCCAAGTAATGTATTTTGGCTTCCACCTATCCAGTTCCCCCCTTACAGCCGATAACATAGGCGGAAAGTTCGCTGTGAACAGGGAGCCAATAGAAGGTGTCAGTCGGACCCCTAAATAGAGCAGGGAGGCCAGCGCCCATGCCAACGGCGTAAGCGGTCGTAATCGCTCTACCTCGGCCGGCGGGAGTGTCAAGTTCAAGATATAAGATTTATCAAAATGAACTTTGAATCCGGCGACTTCTTCAAAGTTGGACAGCAGAGTTTGAATGTGCGGCAGAGATTGCGCCGGGTCCCCCACTGAGAGGAGCACATCGTCCGCAAAAAGGGAGATCTTATGTTGCTCCCCCGAAAAGGGAAGTCCCTTTATCAGCTCCTGCTCGCGCAGCGCAATGGCCAGAGGCTCGATGCTTAAGGCAAAGAGCAGAGGTGAAAGAGGACAGCCCTGTCTCGTACCTCTGGTGTGAGCGAAGCCGGCAGAGCGATGTCCATTAATCATCACCCTGGAGCAAGGGGTGCTATAGTTTGCGCGAATCATGGTAATGAATTGGTGCGAGAATCCAAAGGCCTCCAAGGTGCGAAACATGAAGTTCCAGTCCACCCGATCAAAGGCCTTTTCCGCATCCAACCCCACCAGCACCGCCGGGAGACGAAACCTTGTGGCCTTCTCAATGAGGTGAATCACCCTCCTCAGGTTATCGTGCGTTTGACGCCCCTTAATAAACCCTGATTGATCTGGGTGAATGATGGCCGGCATCAGATCCCGAAGTCTACGTGCAAGGATGCAAGGATAGCGGAGTATAGCTTAGCATCAATGTTGAGGAGAGCTATCGGGCGGTAGGACGAGCAGTGGGACGGGTCCTTCCCTGGTTTAGGAATCACGGAAATCATAGCCTCGGCCATGGAGCCCGTGGTGTGACCC
This sequence comes from Lissotriton helveticus, assembly GCF_964261635.1. Taxonomy (NCBI): domain Eukaryota; kingdom Metazoa; phylum Chordata; class Amphibia; order Caudata; family Salamandridae; genus Lissotriton; species Lissotriton helveticus. Next base: position 1,495,858,775 of record NC_136069.1, on the reverse strand, counting down.
GTGATTGCCCTTTCATTGAAGAGGGGTACCAAAAATTCGCAGAGCTCCGTAGCAAAGGATTTGTAGAACAGCGCCGTGTAGCCATCCGGACCAGGAGCTTTGTGGAGCTTAAGGTCCCCGATAGCCTCCAACACCTCCTCCCTAGAGATAGGGGCCGCCAGCAGTTTGTTCCACTCTTTCGATACCCGTGGAATGGGGAGGTCAGCCAGAAAGCGATCCGAAGCAGCTCGGTCTAGGGAGTCACCCTTATAAAGGGCCTCATAGAACCGGCCAAAGAGGTGTGCCTTATCTGCATCACCGTGGTGAAGCGTTCCCGAAGAATCCAAGATGCCACCTATATACTCCCTTTCCCGTTTATCTCGTAGTTGGCGAGCCAGATGTCTACCTATTTTATTTCCCTGAGAGTAGGAGATGCGCCAAAGCCGAAGCAGGGTAAACTCCGCACGGTTGGCATAGTGGGCCTTCAACTTACGCCGCACTGCAGTCAGTGGTCTCAGAGTGAGCCTAGATGGATTAGCTTTGTGGGCCTGCTCTAAGGCAGCCAGTTCCGCCTCCAGTTCCTCCCGCTCCTTCCGTCTCAACCTATTGAGGCTGGCGTTAAGGTGAAGGCACGTGCCCCTTATGGAGGCCTTACACGCATCCCAGGTATTAAAGAGGGAGGTGTCCGACGCCGGATTGAGAGTCCGAAACTCCCCTATTGCCTTGCGTAGTTCCCTGCATGAGACGTCATCCCTGACAAGCGCCGGTGGAAAATACCACTTTCTCACCCCATCCCCCCCCGGACGGCCAGCGTAGCCCTAGTACCAGCAAGCTGTGATCCGATACAGACAGAGGGAAAGCGCTAGAATCTCGGATATCCCCACGAACGGCCTGGCTCGCAAAAATATGGTCAAGCCTGGAGTAGGAGTGATGGACATGGGAGAAGAACGTGTAGTCGCGCGACTGGGGGTGTAGGAATCTCCAGCAATCAATCAAGCCAAGTTCACCAATCATTCCCTGATTTTCAGTGGAAAATACTCCTGCCCCTGCCCTCTGCGCCCGAGAACTGTCCAGATCTTTGTCCCAAACCATATTAAAATCACCCATTAGTACCATAATGCCTTAAACAAAGTCCCCCGCCCTGTCCAGCAGGTCCCGGAGAAAAGCATTCTGCCCCGAGTTGGGGACATACACCACCACAAACGTACATGTCACTCCACCGAGCACCCCCTTGACCATAAGCCACCTTCCTTCCTTGTCACAGCTAATCCCCAAAGGTTGGAAAGGTGTAGAGAAGCTCGAAAGAGAAGCGCTACCCCTCTATGTTTAGTGGATGCAGAGGATCTATAGATTAGCGGGAAGTGTCTATGGCGCAGCCGGAGTTCATCTTTACGCGCCAGGTGGGTCTCCTGGAGCCCCACAATATCCAGGTGATGATCAGTAAGATATTTCCAAACTTTTTGGCGCTTCTGAGGGGAGTTAAGACCCTTGACATTCCATGTCCCAATACTAAGCGGCATAAGGGAATTTCAAAATCCACCCCTGTCTATTCAATGCAAGTGCCTTCCCTCTCCACCAGGCCTTAGGAAACAGACCTGCCTGGCCCGGCACCCCCCTCACTACCAGGTCCACACAGAACCCTGTACCCCTTTCAGTGTCCGATAACTCAAGATCAGTAACAGCATCCATCCAGCCAACAATCCCCCCCAGAGGTCCGACAACCAAGAGCCCCAAGAATCTAGACGCAGTGAGAGAAAAGCATACCATACAGTCATACCAGGTGCCACCACCCCCCGACCCACCCAACCCCTTCCCACCAAGGCCCCCACAACACCCCCTGTGCCCCTCCCCCCAAACCAAACCCCAACCCAAAAACAAACAGATATACTTAGCCACCCCAACGAAGAGTCCCAGATCAGTGCAGCGCACAGAGTAGTCACTGGGAGGGGGACGGGAGACTCCATGTGGGACTCCCAAGGCCTCGGTCCGGGGTGTCTTCTCACAAAGTACCTTCATACCCACGGAACCGGAGTACACTAGCCCCCCGGCGCCCTCAGGCCAGCAGCCCACAATTCAGGCCGCCCCGGAGCTCTGCTGTGAGGTCGTCCGCGTCGCTGAAGCAACGGAGGCCACCGCTTCTCCCCTCTCCTGTAAGCTGGTTGCTCGATCAGGCCGCCAGCGATCCGATGCCGACCCCACCCTGTGCCAAGATGAGGATCGATGCCTCCTTCTCGGCGAAGGGCTGTCCGCCCTTGAGGCTGGGGACTCATCCTCGATGCCCAGTAGCTCCTTTGCCACCTGTAGGGAGCAGATCTGTGCTAGCTTATTCTGCCATCGGAAAACTATGCGGAATGGATGACCCCATGAGTAAGGAATGTTATGGTTCCGCAGAAACGCCGTCACTGGCCTAAACTCCCGCCTTTTCTGAAGAGTCGTTGCCGCCAGGTCCTGATAGAGCTGCGGGTGGTGTCCACGGAACTGCAAAGTTGGAGCGACTCGCGCTTTCCTGAGAATCCTCTCCTTTAGCTGAAAATCATGGACACAAACGAGGATATCAGGGGGCGGCCCTCCGCCCCTCCGCGGTAGACCAACCCTGTGGACTCGATCCATCCGAATCTCATGCACATCCTCCTCGCCCAGGATCTGAAGGAAGAGGTCTTGCACGTAGCCACGCAGATCACCCGCTTCGCCATCCCACGGCACCGCTCGTATGCGAATGTTATTTCTTCGAGAGCGGTTCTCCAAGTCTTCCGCATGGGATTGCAAGTCTAAGTTCTGTTCAGTGAGCCTCAGCACGTCCTGCTGCAACTGATGGACGTCGTTTGCCATGCTGAGATCGTGATCCTCCAGCGTGGCCACTCTCTCCCCAATGCCGTCCACGTCTCTCCGCACCTCCCGAAGATCAGATGTCAGTTGCGCTCGGAGGTCCGAGATGTCTTCTTTGATGGACTTAAAGAGGTCAGTCATGAAGGCTTTGGTGACCGGAGCCTCATCGTCTGATCTCTTAGGAGAGGAGCTCGGGCCAGGGTACGCCGGTTGCTGGGTGTTCTTCGGCTGGCCGTCCTTGCTGTTCTTCCCCTTGCGCAAAACGGTAGACATTGCGGCCCCACTTGACTTCCTGGGAGACACCACGGACGGTGCCCCCCCCCCGCCACAGGACAGAATCCCGTCAATGCCCTTGCCGCGCACCCTCGGTGTGTGCCTAGATCCCCAGGCGTAGCCCCTGTTCGTCTCAGTGGTTTAGGCAGACCAGGTCCAGTGGAGGCAGCCTCCGCAGCTCCAGCCCCCACACCAATACCAAGGGCGTGGTTGTATCAGCAGTCGCAATGCTGCGAGAGGCAAAAATTTAGGGGAATAACCTTCCCCTGTGGCCCACAACGCAGGCGGGCACCTCGATCAGCCAGGCCACACTCCCCAGACGTCCACTCGGTTCCACTCTGTAGACCGGACCCGCTTGCTCCCGTGTTCTAGCAGGGTCTCCTCTCCCGCGCTGGAGGGGAGGGGAGAGGGGAAACCACACCCGTGCCAAAAGTCTCCTTTATGGTGCCAATCGGTCCCCCCTGGGGCAGATGTCCGTCCTCCCTACCCTCACGGCCCCCTCAATGCCTGTGACAGTGTCCACGCTCACTTGCGGCCCACACCGGCACCCCACTGCAGCACTGCTTATCTCCGGGGGCCCAGGCGTTCGCGCTGTCTCGTGTTCCTGCTCCAATCACCAGCAGTCGGGCCAGACCAACCAGGCGTGCTCGGGCCCAAGCAGAAGGCTGCGGCACTCACCGCCTCGTCCCAACTGCCGCACACTCCCGTGGGGGCAGACTGCACTCCCCCGAAGGCCGTCCCAGCTCCAAAGCACTGTCCAGGCCGCCGAGCAGTCGCGTGGGTCCCGGGAGCAGCGCAGGCCGCTCCCCGAGCTAGGCCGCAGTCCACGGCCTCAATTAGGCAGCCGGCCGCGCTGTAGCTCCAGTTGCTTGCGGACGTTAGACTCCGCCTCCTCCCAGGGATCCGGGGTCACGGTGTCGGTCAGGCGCTTCTTCGCTGCCGTTAGGTCCCCGCAGCACCCTACCACAGTGCCCAGGCGTTCTCGTCAGCCTCCGTTCTCCGCACTCCACCAGGGCCTCCTGAACAGCCGTCTTGCGTCACAGCTCGCAGCGCCGCTCCGGCCTCGGGCACCACCACCGGCTCCGGTTCCGCGAAAACGGGTTCCGGCACCGTCGGAGATTGCACCATTGCTGGCTACCGCTCTACAAGGGCTCCAGAGCGACCAGAAGCCTAAGGGGACGCCCGGGGCCGACGCTAAACAAAGTTTTGTAGGGCCCGGCGCCGGAGGGGACCAGAATCACGTCCTACTCCGTCGCCATCTTGGCCACGCCCCCCCATCCTATTGATTTTAATGCAACCCATGTCTTTGCTTTCCAACAGTTCCTATTATTGGGAGACTTCAACTATCATGGTGAAGGATCCCAAGATGAGGACGTTGCCCAGCTTAATGGCAGATTTAGCCATCATTGGCTTATTTCAGAAAGCCAATGGTCAACCCACCTAACAGGCCAAATTCTAGACTTAATTTTTACCAACTGTATATCTTTGAGTTGTGAAGTCCCTCAACCGGACAGATCACTCTTTAATCTGTTTTAAATTTGCAGACACATATGTGAGTAAAACAGCTAAACAGATGCAAGCTGACTAAGCCCTGGAGGAAAGTTATTCCTGACTCCGTAAAGGTATATGAATCTGTAGTAATCTGCTTCTTATGTAATGCATCTCCCTTGCCCTGATTCTCTGCCTGGTGCTCTAGCTATATGATGTCATTTGGAATGTTATGATGTTTGTACTTGAAGGTGGAGCAGTTGGAGAAGATGGGCTGAGCAGCCAGGAGGCTGCTCCTGGTGGGGCTTATATTAAGACTGACATTGGAATTTACCAAGATGTTTCTGATTTCTACAGAATCCCCTGCAATGTCCACTGTTCTGTATATTGAGCAAGAGTTAGCCATAAATCACAAAGCAGTAAATACAGTGCTTGATAAGTGCTTGATAAGATTGTCCCCTTAAATTTTGCTCTTCACTGAGACATGGCTCTCGTGCACCTTGGTATACAATTGAATTAACGGAAAAAGACAGTTGTAAACATTTGGAGAGACGATGGCGACTGATAACCTAATGGATACTGAGGCTTACCGTTTATTCTTAACTAGGTACCACTGTAATGTTAAAGCCAGAAAGATTTATATTTCTAATCAATTTAGTTAATTCGGTAACACCTCTAATATGGCCTTTAAAGTACTTAACTCCTTTATTAACCTTCCAAGCATGCACTCTAAGCACACAGGCCTCCCAAACTTCATAGCACTTCCTTGCTAATCACTTTGAAGACAAAATCAATATGCTCTACCAAACGTTTTCCAATGCAAGACAGCAGTGTATTTGCAGGGCAACACCTACGTATTGCCTGTTACTTGTACTGCCAGTCTGGACAAGTTTGTTGCTTTTACTCCTGAGCTGATTCAGAAAGCATATATTTTTTATTGCTAAACCTGGATTGCCCCCATGATCTTGGTCATCCTCAAAGCTCCACTATATTATCCCCAGCGGTAGGCTCTTTATTTCACCTATCTGTCAACTGTGGAAAAAGTTCTGATAAATGGAAACTGGCACAGATCATTCAGATCCAAAAAAAGGCTAATCTAGCATCCACTGATCTCGCCAACTATAGACCTGTCACTGGTTCTGCTGTTGGGGAAGCTATTGGAAGGTCAAATTAACAAACAAGTTTATGGATTACTTAGAAGCTAATCAACTTCTAGATTTATTCTCAGTTTGGATTTTTATCCTTTCACAGCACCGAAACAGCCCTAGTGGCTGTTGATCATATAAGATGCTTATTTCATGCCAAAATTCCATCTCTACTTGTGCTGTTGGACCTATCTGCAGCATTCAACAATGCAAAGGCTGAGGGAGATCAGAATTCAGGGCACTGCTTTACAATGGTTTGAGGACTTTATGAATAGAACGCAAACCATCATTTTAGGTTCTTATAAATCCCCAATCTTGTTGCTAGATAACATCCATGTGGCATCCCTTGCAAAGCTTGCAGAATCTTTTGGATTTGAAATACTATCATTTGCTGATGACACTCTGCTAATAATCTCTTTTCATAATGATCTGATACAAGTCAAATAGCGTTTTGCAGCAGGACAGAGAGCTATTGCTGCATGGATGACCAAAAATTCAGTTGAATGCGGGAAACACGTATATCGTGTTGTTTGGGAAGGCCCAACAGCTATGAAAAACATAGAAAGCACCAGATAGCACCCCAAGATGTCTACTTGGTCAGCCTAGAGCAGATTCTGTTGGTACACAGGCTGATAGGAGGTCTAGAAATCCATCAGCACCGTGGACTGCTCCACCAGATAGAAAAGGTAAAAAGCTCAACAATATTGTAAAACATTTTACTATAAGAGCCTTGAATGCTCTAGCAAAATATGATCATCAAATGTGATCCGATAAAGATTTGTATCTTGGCCACCTACCGAAGGATAAAAATCAGAGGCAAAAGCAATGTTGCAAGAAAAGAAACATCTTTGGTAATTATTGATGTTGCTACAGATATGTTACCTACAGATTTTAGACAACTGGATGGAGTAGCTGTATGAGAAGACAAGGATGGCTAAAAGCAACCTCCTTTACACCGGAAGTGCAAAGTAGAATTCTTGACTTGCCTTATACTGGTGAAGCCATTTTTGGTCAGCATATTGATGAAGCATTACAATCCATAAAATCAGACACAGAAACTGCAAAATATCTATGTGCCATACAACAAAAGTGTCCGCAGTCCTTTTGAGTGGTTTAAGGAAGGGGAATGGGTTCCTACAGAGGAGCTTATCAGCCGCATAGATACCAACAATATCATAATTTTAATATAACCGTCCCAGCAACAATATGGAGCCCCACTTTCAGCAGCTTATCGACGATGAGCTCTTTGTAAAAGAGCAGGAAACCACAGCAGAGGCAATACGGGGCATATGCATCATTCATAGGTTTTGCAATTCTTAATTTGCGAAAATTACGGAATCGCAAATTAAGAATTGCAAAATGCTATGCATCATTTTTTTCACTATTTATTTGAGAATCGGTAAAAATCGAAATTTTTACCGAATCTCAAATAAATAGCGAATTCCAAAGTGCATTTTCGCAATTCCCATTGATTCCTATGGGCCGAAAGGCCCATAGGAGTCAATGGGAAGGCATTTAAGAATTCGCAATTTGTTGATGCATTCCACGGGTGCAGGGGGGGTCCAGAGGACCCCCCCTTGCACCCCTGAAATGTATTTGAAAGTGCATGTTTCACACACACATGTCCTAAGGACATGTGTGTCTGCAACATGACAGTTTATAAAATTCATTTTTTTCATTTTCGCAAATTAACACGAGGGTCAACCTCGTGTTAATTTGCACTTCCAATTTCATAATTCGCATTTTTTTTTTTTGATGCATTGCATTTAAGGAATCGCACAAATGCGATTCCTTAAATGCATTCGCATTTTTTAGAAATGCAAAAAAATGCGAATTAAGAAAAAAAGTTTGATGCATCCCAAAAACGTATTTTGGAAGTGCAAACGGCCGAATTTACCGATTCGCACCGTTTGCACTTCCTAAATAGGTTGATGCATGTGCCCCTAAGAGTTCTAGAAGGAAATGACAACGGAATTTATGAAACAGAGTGCTCCAGTAGACCGCATAATGTCTCTCCATTACAACAGTTGGGCCAGTATTACATCAGTCTGCTGGATTTTAGATCAGATAAAATAGTCAGACATTAGAATTTGTAGAAAAACCTCCAACGACCCTGCCACTCAAGGTGAAGCATCGTCACCTGCATCTGTTACAGAAGAAAATAGACCTCATGCTTAAGAAGGGAGCAATGAGAGGCACCCCCGCGTCTAGGGGAGGGGTGCCTTTAGTGGGATTTTAGTGCCGAGGGAACGGTTTCGTTTCCCTGAAAGTGGGCAAGGGGAGGGACGCCTGAAATGCGAGTAAAGAAGGAGGTGCATTGGCGGTCCCTCCCCTTAGGTGATAAAAATAGCCGGAGTCAAGGGAGAAGCCTCTTTGTCCTCTCGCCTCGTGGAGTAGCCGGAAAGGACGTGCCCATGGACTACGGTCCAGTGACTGACGTTACAGATACATACGGAAAGAACAATTTTCAAAACTTAAATCTTCATTGAAACCCTGCAAAGGTTTGTTTCCAGAATTCACTGTCTTTCTTAGTAAAATCTCAGCGTGTCCCAGATAAACAGAACCAAGAACCGACGTTTTATGTCTGATGTGGCAATGCTCGCAGTCGCAAAGTTATTGGCTGGATGCAATCATAGGTTGCAGGGGGCAATGGGGAAAGTACGTGTTCCGTCCATCCTGCTGTGTACTGTTGTACAATGCTTGGTCTTTCCCTATGCTAACCTTCTAGATTTCCTGTGAGTTCTACCTCTGATGCCTCAGTGTGTTCTAAACTGTGACAGTTAAAGCTATGGCCAGATGGGTGATGGACCTGTATTCTTCTGTGCTGCAATAAACCTACTCTGAAGTCTATCAACAAAGTGTCAGTGAGTCATTCTAACTTACATCATTTGGCGACTTGGACTCCGGATGTATCTGGCCATTATTTAGACTCGAGTGCTGCAGCGGTGTCAATTTACAGAAGAACAGTGCTCCCTTTCACCAGAGAACTCCCACGCGGCAATCATTGATGGAAAGAAATTATTAATCAACTCTCCGCTGAGCGACACATCCACGACGAGAAAATGAACATTTTAAGTTAATTTTAACTTTCAGTGTTGCCGTTGGCTCTGTGGACTGTCGTCATCGAAGGTCGTCTTGGCAACCCTAGTCTGGTGAGTTGACGAACTTCAGTTTCCAAGACAACTTCTGACGCGCCTCCGTGAGCTGCTGTTCCAAACGAGACGGCTATGCGTCACTAGCGTAAGGTCAGACGTGTGACCTGCGTGACGTTTGACGCTGTCAGCCATATTAATTTATGTAGAAAGCTCTTCAGCACTGTGTCAGTCGAGCTTCAGAATACCTGACATTTAAGTGTTTCGTTTTAACTATAACAAGACGTGTTATGAATACATACTCAACACAAACTCACAAGTATTGTTTGTGGTGAGCCTGACTCTCGCAAAGATATTAGTCAAACCGGCAGTGTTGTTCTTAGTCGAATTTGACTCCTCAATAAGGTGAGCTACAAGCCTGCTGCCAGTGCGCGCTTGATATCATTTTGGGGCACTGTTAATTTTTGAAATGTGTTAAACCAACGCGCTGTTCTCTGCTCAGTTTAAAAGACTCTCTTCTGATAAACCTAAACTCGCTGCCTGCAATAACCTATTTAAAGCAACAATTTTCTTTCTATTTCGCTTGAGTGTTCCATCATATATAAGTGCAATTTTTAATCCTTTCTGGAATATTTAAGTCTCAAATATTTTAGTCACGATGTCGCAGCCAGTCAATGTAGCCCTTCCTCCACAATTCCTTAGTGAACCTGGGAATCCATCTACTGCATGGGAAGATTGGATTGTGATGTTTAACAATTACATTGATGCATTAGACGGAGAGGATTTTTCACCCAAGAGAAAGAAAGCCCTTCTCATGACAACTTTGGGGAAAGAAGGGCAACGTATTTTTACATTTTTACCGCAAGTTTTACCTTCTGGTTCTCAATCATCTATGGACGAGTTTAAGGAGACTGTCACAAGACTGGAGACTAGATTTGGAAAGGAAGAGAATCTAGTTCTGCAAAGATACAAATTTTACAAAAATAAACAACACGAAGATGAGAGTATTGATGATTTTGTTGCGCGTCTGCGCGAATTATCAGTGAAGTGTAACTTTGGACAAATGGCAGATGAACTCATTAGAGATCAACTTATTGTACAAGCTAATAATCACAAAATACAGGAACGCTTATGGGCAGCTAAGAATCCTACGCTAAAAGTAGCAATAGAACTAGCCAAAGTAGTTGAGGAGAGCGAAAAATGTATGAAGGAGCTACAAAGAAGTGGTATTGACTCAAAAGTTGCTGAAGTTTCTCGTAAAGCACTTAACAGTGATAACAGTGATAGCGAAGCAGCTGCTATTGCTATAGTTAGGAAAAAAGGGTATGTTCTTCAAAAGAAAATTTTTTCTTATCAACCCTTTAACAAAACGCAATCGAAAATGTGTTCAAAATGTGGTAGTTATTCACAAATGTCTGATGCCAAGTTTTGTTTTGCAAACAACAAAGAGTGTTTGCGGTGTGGCAAGTTAGGCCACTTTGCAAAGATGTGCAAGAACAAGACTGGCTCGAGGGTAACTGTAGTGGATGAGTTTGGCGAATTGAAACGTGATGTGAACAAGTTTCTAGTTTTGTGTGATTCAGTGTGTTCTTGTGTTGAGAAAAGAGAGCGGATTCCAAAAGCTGATTTTATGATTGACAACAAAAACATAAATCTTATGGTTGATACCGGTTCAAAGTGGACAATCATTCCTGCATCTCTGTTAAGAACTGTGTGGGGTGATAGGAACTTGGAAGTTTGCGACATTTTTCCTTCTGGCTACCAGGGCGAAAAAATTGATCTTCTTGGTTACTTTGAAGGAAAAATTGTATTTAAGAACAGATCCACTTGGGGTAAAGTTTATGTGTCTGTAGACGGCCCTGCCATATTAGGACATTCACATCAATATGACTTACACATTGTAGTGAATCCAAGAGCTGAAGAACCGATTTTGGTTATTGATGATTTTACTGTGGATGATATACTTGCTAAGTTCAATCATGTCTTCAGGGAACAGTTGGGGGAGTTGCAGGGGTATTCACATAGGATCTTGTTGAAAGAGGGAAGTATTCCCATTCAACACAAAGTGAGGAGAGTGCCCTTTACCTTGCGGAACGAGGTGAAGTCAGTCTTAGAAGAAATGTTGCAAGGAGGAATCATAGAACCCATAGAAGTTTCCCCATGGATTTCCCCTGTTGTAATTTCTCAGAAGCCTGATAATAAGATTAGGTTCTGTGTTGATCTTCGCTCTTTGAACAAGTGTGTAGTGGCGGATGTTTTTCCGCTACCGAATATTGGTGAATTAATTTCCACACTTAAAGGAGCGAAGTATTTCAGTAAGTTGGATTTAAAGCATGCATACCACCAGATTCGCCTTGAGGATAGTTCAAAACATCTGACAGCCTTCATAACTAGCGAAGGGACATTTCAATTCACTCGCTTACCATTTGGCCTTATTTCAGCTGCCAGCGTTTTCCAGCGAATGGTGTCTGAAGTATTCAAGGGTTTAGACAAGGTAATATATTTTCAGGACGATATCTTGATTTTTGGGGACTCGTTAGATGAGCACAATAGTGTCTTACAAAGTGTTTTAAGCAGAGTAGCTGAAGCTGGACTCACTTTGCGGCGAGAGAAGTGTGTGTTCCTGGTTGAAGAAGTGGAATATTTGGGTTTCTGTCTCTCTGCTGAGGGTGTAAAACCAAAGAGAAATTTGTTGGAAGCTATTGAGTTGGCGCCGCCTCCTGTTGATAAAGAACAGCTCAGGTCCTTTATGGGACTAATCGAGTTCTATTCTAAGTTTGTGAAAGATTTCTCAACGAAAACTGCCCCTCTAAGGTGTTTATTGAAAAAGGGAGTAAAATGTCTGTGGTCTAGTGAGCAAGATTCTTGTTTCAATCACATTAAATCTGAACTCAAATCTGCCAATGTACTTACCCCATTTGATACAAAACTCACTTCTGTGTTGATGGTGGATGCTAGTGGAATTGGTCTTGGTGCGGTTCTTCTTCAAAAGCATAAGGGTGTAGAAAAGACCGTTGCTTTTGCATCTAGGCCATTGACTACATCAGAATCAAATTATTCTGTGATTGAGCGAGAAGCTCTTGCAGCTGTTTGGAGCACAAGTTACTTTAGAACATATTTGTGGGGTTCCCGATTTATTCTCCGCACCGATCACAAGCCTTTGCTCAATGTCCTAGCTCCTGGGGGGACGGGGAAAGGTTCACCCCGGTTAGCCAGATTAGCTTCTCGTTTACAGGACTATCAATTTGAAGTAGAGTTTGTACATGGTTGGAGGAATGTCCAGGCGGATTGCTTATCTCGTCTTCCTGTACATTCAGAGAGTACACAAGAAGCTTTGGATGGTATACAGGACGATGCTGCAGTTGCCTCTCTACAAGATATTTTATTATTGGGGGAAGGTTCCTTTTCAGCTGAAGAGTGGTCAAAGGGCATGGAGGAAGATACTGTACTGAAAGCTGTTGTTGATCTTGTTGTAAAAGGATCAAGAAGAGAAAGTACGGTTGAGCCTCCAGTTAGGCCCTTTCTTAGGATCTTGGGTGAGTTGTCTTTGACTGGTAAGAATGTGTTGATGAGGGGTGATCGTTTTGTCCCTCCCAGTTCATTGAGGAGTAGAATACTCAAGTTAGCCCATGAAGGCCACTTAGGGCAGACCCTCACCCAACGGCGTGTGAAAGAACACTTCTGGTGGCCTCTAATAGATTCTGATGCCATCGATTGTGTTGTTAAGTGCAAATTTTGTAAAGAAGGAGAGAAACGTCTGAAGATTGTCGGCTCAAGTTCTATAGGCAGTATTTCTTTTAAAGATTTACCTTGGCACACTATCTGCCTAGACTTCATTGGGCCGATGTATGAACTACCCTCTGAGCAGCGTTTTGCTGTAGTTGTGATTGATTGCTTTTCAAAATGGTTGACTGTTCGTTTTATGAGAGAGATTACTACCGATTCCACTATCAAGTTCCTAAAGAGTGTCTTTGTAGATGAGGGATTTCCCTCGGTATTAATTACTGACAACGGCACTCAATTGACTTCTACAAAGATGATTTCCTTTGTACGTGAGTGTGGGATCATACATCACCGTACGTGTCTTTATAATCCAGAAAGTAACGGTTTGTGTGAAAGGATAAATCGGTTGGTGAAAGGTGTGATTCAGATGTTTGTGGCGAGTGATTGTTTTTCGGCTGAGCGTGTGCAAGAACTTGTATGGGCATATCGCTCAACTTCTCACAAAAAAGGAGAACGGTCCCCCTTCGAGTTGATGCGTGGTCGTCCTCCCACTTCAAGGTTAACACCTTCCTGGTTGAGAAGCCTAGATGGCCAGTCCTCTCCACCCGACGTGGCTTCTTTACCAATTTCAGCAGGTGACCTTGTTAAGGTTAAACCTGGTCGTTGTATCAAAGGACTTACCAAGTTTAGGGGTCCTTTTGGTGTTAAGAAAGCTTTTCCTCATTTTGTACTTTTAGACAGTGGGGAGAAATGGAATTACAGGAGAGTGGCACTTTATCAAAAGAGTGGAATTGCTTCTCAGGGGGATTCTGAGAAGAACTGCAATGGCTACATGTTATCCTCTCAATGCAACCCCATGACCCAATGTGTTTCTCTGCCCACTGCACGGGGGGAGGTGGGTAGTGGGGATGCTTCCTCTTCTCTCAGTGAGGATAGTAGTCCCACTTCTGATTCCTTGACCTCGGTTGATCTAAGCCTGAGAAGTCCACGCTTACGTCGCCCTCCCGTTTACTTAGATGATTACATTTGTTAATAGTTTTTGTTCTTTTATTTTCCTTGTTCCCTTATTTCCTTTTTGATGCATAAGGAGGGGAGATATGTTGTACAATGTTTGGTCTTTCCCTATGCTAACCTTCTAGATTTCCTGTGAGTTCTACCTCTGATGCCTCAGTGTGTTCTAAACTGTGACAGTTAAAGCTATGGCCAGATGGGTGATCTAAGCCTGAGAAGTCCACGCTTACGTCGCCCTCCCATTTACTTAGATGATTATATTCGTTAATAGTTTTTGTTCTTTTATTTTCCTTGTTCCCTTATTTCCTTTTTGATACATAAGGAGGGGAGATATGTTGTACAATGCTTGGTCTTTCCCTATGCTAACCTTCTAGATTTCCTGTGAGTTCTACCTCTGATGCCTCAGTGTGTTCTAAACTGTGACAGTTAAAGCTATGGCCAGATGGGTGATGGACCTGTATTCTTCTGTGCTGCAATAAACCTACTCTGAAGTCTATCAGCAAAGTGTCAGTGAGTCATTCTAACTTACATCATGTACCCTGGTGGAATATTGGGTTTGCAAGGACCTCTGGGCGAAAGCTGACACTTTTTGAGTATGTGGAATATTGTGTTGCAAGGACCTCTGGGCATAAGCAGACAGTTAATTATGCTGTACCACGGGTCAGTGCAGACAATGGTTTTGTACTATTATACAGCTGGAAAAACGACGAAAACAGGAGTACATTTTTCTGGGTTGATGAAATAAGCAACACTGTCGGGGAGTAGTTAAAAGGTGAAAATGGTGCTAGTCAAGGGTGAATAAGACTGTTTTACGGCTGTTACCCATTCTGGTGAACGAGTGCTGCCAGCAAATACAATGGTAATTCCCATAGATTTCAGGGGCTGAGTGTGGGTGTGATGCTGAGCGTGCTTGCATAGCTTACGCATGGGGAGGAGCAGCTTTAGAGAGCATTGGAGCTTCAGAGGTTATCGGGACATTGCTTGAGGTTTTATAAAAATGAACTTTCTGCTCCACACGAGCGCCTTCGAAGTGGAAGACCATCTAATTTTAACTGCTTGTTTTCTTTTCCTTTATATGCTGGCGGGGACGCACTACGCTGAGAAGGGCGGTAACGTGGTCGCCGGACGGTAACTGGCAGGAACTTAAGGATGGCCGTCATATCGGTGCCAGCACACATGGGAAGGAGTCCAGGTTCTCTGTGGTAACAGTATGGATCTTGCCATAGGATATGCCGAGGTGGTGGAATGGGAACCTGAACGGCAAGGAGGGAAGCGAGTTCGCGCCTCGGTGGGCTCATTGGTATGGGGATACTTAGTCAGATACAAGTTTCTCCCTTGGTGCTAACACGTTTAAAATTTTGGTGGTGGCTACACATTAAGGAGGGATTATCCTCGGGGGCCAAGTGGATAGAGCTTGCCCAGGTAGCCCGGTGGGGGGGCCTCACTGTTGTAGTGCTTTCTTTTGAGCTTGGTTGCTAAAACGCGTCGTGGTATCTTTTACATACAGTAAGACAAGTGGGCATGGTGCCGGACGGATTGTCATATATGTCGTAATATGGCAGCACATTACGTAGAACAGACATTGCAATATAAGCGGTTTATCCATAAGTACTTGTCTCTCATTATTGACAAGTCTCATCATCAATTGCTTTGAGCTCACTGGGGTTAATTTCACTTAATTTAATAATGCCTAATTTATTTCATGCACGACTTTAGCAGGTTTCTGACATACTGGAGTTGGTTTCACTTGACTTTAATAACGCTAGCAGGCCTAATTTATTTCTGCACCATTTCATCACGTTTCTGACATCATTTAATCTGGTAACTACAAGGAACTGTTGGTTCATAGCTCAGTGGGGACAGCAGTAGGGGGCTTTGGGCCTGCAGAACATGAGCAGATCATCTCATGTGGTGCGTGTTTAGGACCTACATAGGCTTTTCAAATCTCTTTGGAGTAATGATTAAGGACACGGGAGGTGACCTTGTCCCAAGTGCAGGTGCAGGGGTTGGTGGGGCAACTCAATTTTGCTTTATGGATTATGCCCATGGCAGGGTCTTTTCCAGGAATATCGACAGGGCAATGTCAGGTTTAAGGAAAAACACCACCACACTAGGCTATCGGCGGGAGTATAGGATGACTTGGTCACGTGGAGAGAATTTTTTGAGTTTTTTCAATGGTTTGGGGATTTGGCAACACCCGGCACAGGCAAACGGTGAGATAGAGTGTTACACAGATGCGGCAGGCAGTGTGGGGTTCGGTGCAGTGCTAGGTCAAGGTGACTAGAGAACAAGCGCATTGTGTTTTTGGTCAGGTAGCATGTCGGTACTCCAGGCAGTGAACAGTCAAAGGGCATGTGGGTACTTCGTTTGCTGAAAGAGATGGTGCGGGGTTGCCTCAGGCGTAATGTGTATTTTACTGCCAAACATGGATAATGCAGTGGCTGAGGCTCTGTCTCGTTTTAAGTTGACAGAATTCAGAGCGCGATGGCCGCAGGTGGGCGTTCAGATGAAGGTCTTTCCGGAAAGCCTATGGAGGTTTGGTGCCCCATTGCTCCTGAACTCATAGCGGCGTCGGTGGCGCGCAAGACTAAGTGGATGTATGAGAAGGCATGGCAGGTTTACATAGAAGTGGTGTGGAAAGATGGGAGTACAGTGGAATTCACAACACAGGGGGTGCTACGGTGCATAGTTCATCAGAAAGAGAAGGGGCGGTCGTTGACCATGGTTAGGAGGCAGTTGTCGGCAATTGCCTTCTTTGCTGAATTAAAAGAGGTAGCGGATCCTACCAAATATGCTAGAGTTAGGCGGGCTCTAAAAGGTTGGGAAAGGCTAGCTCCAAGCGTGAAGGATAACAGGAGACCCATAGATGCCAGTAGGTTGGTAAATATCCTGAGTGTGTTACCTCAGGTGTGTTGGTCTTCATACGTAGTACATTTGCTGAGATTTGCGTATTCCTTCGCCTTGTTAGGAGCATTCAGGATATCGGAGCTCGTATCGAGCTTTAAGGCGGACAGAAAAGGAGGGATTGGCATGGGTAATGTGGGGTGGTCGGGGACAACGTCAGAGTAAGGAGGTAAAAAATGGACCAGCTAGGGAAAGCCGCTTGGGTCCAGCTAAGATCAAGCCCTATGTCAGACTACAGCTGGTGTAGGTAGGAACCAGGGGTTTCGGCGGTTTGATAATTACGCCCTCTTCTGTTTTTTGTCTGGGGGCTTATATGCAGTAGTGTCAAGTAAGGAGACGCAGGTATGCGGGTGTGGAGATTCGGTTATACACAGAACCAGGAGAATTGGGAATGCAAAGGGCCATGGGAGTCAACCATAATTGGTTAGGGTTGATGGGCATCGTGTAGAGGACGTCGCAGGCCAGTTGCGGAGTGCGCTGGACAATGGTATGCCCATTCCAGAAGTGTTGGTTATTCACTCGGGGTAAAAATATGGTTCCGGGTGGCAGGAGGGGATGAAGAAGCCCCTTTTCTCTACCTTATCATGGGTTAAGATAGTATTGCCAGACACCACTATCTTATGGTCAGAGGTAGTGAAACTATAGAGGGGTTTGCAAATTATCCCATAGGCATAGTATGCTGCAGGCATTAAACTCGAATTTGTATTGGGCAGAGGGATTGCAGCTGTCCAGGGTAGGATTGGAGCTGTTTGTCCAAACTATATTGGGGGGCTATGGAGTAGCATTCGAAGTATTGCCCAGAGCATCACAAATGGAAGGTGGAGCAGCTTGGGGGGGAGGGCAAGAGCGCCAGTGGGCTACTTGCCCTGTGGCGGGGTCCCGGACAAGAGGAAAAGGCCCGGGGACTTATTTATGCGGAAACTGCCTGACCTTGCAACAGGGAGGCAGTCATTGGAGCTCTGGGCTGGCGGGAGAGGGGGCCATCCTGCTGGTGGTCCTGGACTCTCCTGCCCTACCCTAGTAGCCGGTGCTTGGATGAAGCAACATGGTATCTCATATGGACGAAGTGGTAAGGGGTTGGGTTGTGTCCTGCTGGTACAACTCGCCTCGAGTGGATCTAGAGCTGACGAATTGTAAATACATGGTAACATGTGGCGCAGATGGATACTGCGCCTCCTTATGTTCAGTAATGGTATTAAGTGGTAAGGGGTTGGGTTGTGTCCTGCTGGTACAACACGCCTCGAGGGGATCTAGAGCTGACTAAATTGTAAATACATGGTAACCTGTGGCGCAGATGGATTCTGTGCCTCCTTATGTTCAGTAATGGTGTTTCGATGGTTAATAAAATTGGTCAAAAGTGGAGGTTTAATAACAAATAAAGATGGTGTTATTGACAAGTAATAAAAGCTACGCAGTGAACACCAAGTTTGTGTAAAGTGTCTTTGTGGTGGGGGGTGTGTGGTGGACGAATGGCACGGATATCCCCACTATGAGAGGCACCCCCGCGTCTAGGGGAGGGGTGCCTTTAGTGGGATTTTAGTGCCGAGGGAACGGTTTCGTTTCCTTGAAAGTGGGCAAGGGGAGGGACGCCTGAAATGCGAGTAAAGAAGGAGGTGCATTGGCGGTCCCTCCCCTTAGGTGATAAAAATAGCCGGAGTCAAGGGAGTAGCCTCTTTGTCCTCTCGCCTCGTGGAGTAGCCGGAAAGGCACAGAGGGAACAGTTGCCCACCCACCCATCCCTACGTTTTTAAGTAGATTTGGCGGGGTCCCGGGGTCCCGGACAAGAGGAAAAGGCCCGGGGACTTCTTTATGCGGAAACTGCCTGACCTTGCAACAGGGAGGCAGTCATTGGAGCTCTGGGCTGGCGGGAGAGGGGGCCGTCCTGCTGGTGGTCCTGGACTCTCCTGCCCTACCCTAGTAGCCGGTGCTTGGATGAAGCAACATGGTATCTCATATGGACGAAGTGGTAAGGCGTTGGGTTGTGTCCTGCTGGTACAACTCGCCTCGAGTGGATCTAGAGCTGACGAATTGTAAATACATGGTAACATGTGGCGCAGATGGATACTGCGCCTCCTTATGTTCAGTAATGGTATTAAGGGGTTGGGTTTTGTCCTGCTGGTACAACACGCCTCGAGGAGATCTAGAGCTGACTAAATTGTAAATACATGGTAACCTGTGGCGCAGATGGATTCTGTGCCTCCTTATGTTCAGTAATGGTATTTTGATGGTTAATTAAATTGGTCAAAAGTGGAGGTTTAATAACAAATAAAGATGGTGTTATTGACAAGTAATAAAAGCTACGCAGTGAACACCAAGTTTGTGTAAAAAGTGTCTTTGTGGTGGGGGGGGTGTGGTGGACGAATGGCACGGATATCCCCACTATAGCACTGGTTCGTAAAATGCAGCAAAGCTTGGGGTTTTAGTCAAATTTTTTCTTCAAGGAAAATGACAGGAGAGTGGAGACAATTATTAGATTAGAGAACCTCAACACATTTTTGAAAAGGCAAACATTTTGTATGATAACACTGCAGGAAGTTCTGCAATTTCTAAGACAGATTTCATAACATTTCTGGACCTACAGGACACACACTTTCATATTCCTATTTACCCTACACATCGACATTTCTTAATATTCTAATTAGCCAATCGTCATTATCAATTCAAAGTAGTCCCTTTCAGCCTCAAAATTGCTCCCATGATCTTTACCAAACGTGTGGCACCAGTAGCTGCCCATCACAGGAAAAAAGGTTCCCAAATATTCCCATACCTAGACGATTAGTTAATCAAGGCATGAACTTCACAAGCAGCTGCTTTAGCTACAGCAGACACTGTTGCACTATTGCAAAAACTCTGCTTTACATCAAACCAAGAGAAATCTTCTCAGTATCCCCAGCAAAGAATTAAATTCTAACGGGCAGTTCTAGATATATAAATAGACAAAGCCTTCCTGACCGAGAAAATATTGCCATTGCCCTGCATAACAGCCATGGTAACAGGCCCACAAAGAGAATAAAACAACCACTGTGAGAATCTTCAACTCCATTTAAAGGACGATGTCATCCTGCATCATTTGATCCCACACTGCTTTCTTCTGCTTTTTTCTAGATGGTTTTGCTGCTTCCTCCTTCCTTACCCTCCCCTGTTTTTCTGAGTGCTTTCTCCTGCTTTTACCTCGTTTTTAGGTTTCGCCTATTACCATTCGCTTGCGAATGGAATAGGCGAAAATTCAAGGGCTTGATCGACTAGTGAAACCACTGCGGTTTCACTGCGGTTTCTTCACAGTGCATGTGAGGTCACGTGAACACAAAAGCGGGTCACGTGACCACACAAGCACGGGCATCTCTCTAATCCGCCTGACCCCACCAGGCTCTCCTGCCCCCATCCGGCTTCCCTCCGCGCATCTGCCTGCCACACTTCTCCCCTCGCACGCATTCCCGCCCCCCCACCAGGCTCTCCCGCCCCCATCCGGCTTCCTCTATTCCTCACCCTTGCTCGTTGTTGCTTTCCGGGTGTTTACCTTCTTCAACCATTAAGTCCTGCCGCCCGCAGCTTGTTGTCTTTGCCACTTCTTGTTTACCATCGTGCTGTAACTTTTAAATATGCTCATCTCCATTCCCCATCGCGCTGTAACTTTTAAATATGCTCATCTCCATTCCCCCTCCTCACCCCCTCTCTCACCTACAGCAGGAACGCTCACAAAGCGGGTGCATTCCTAATTAAAGAAATATACTTGGACGCTTCGTCCTTTCCCCTCCCTCACCCATCTATATCTCTCTAATCCGCCTGCCCCCACCAGGCTCTCCCGCCCCATCCGGCTTCCCTCCGCGCATCTGCCTGCCACACTTCTCCCCTCGCACGCATTCCCGCCCCCCCCCACCAGGCTCTCCCGCCCCCATCCGGCTTCCCTTGTCTCCCTACCCGCAGTTTAATCGTGGTAAGTTTGTTGGTGTCAGGAGCTTAGAATTCCATGTTTGACTCTCGGTATGATGCCATAGCTTGTTTCCTTAATTTCAATCATTCTGGCCAGTTGTTAGACTACTAGTACCATGATGCAATGCCCCCCTTACATTATCTGAATCTACAAGTTAGGTCCGATGCGAGCTTTGTTAAACTTCCGCATTTCTGAGACGCAGTGAATCGTGCACGCCGGACTGAAATTTGACTTGCTCAAGCTTCTGGAAACAGGCAAGTTATGAGGATCTGTTCGATCGTGCTAGAGAGAGCGCACTCTGCATTCACGTACACGCTCACATCTTGTTTAAATCCATCCAGGAATTTACCGACATGCTAAGAGTCTGCCGTTGATGCCTTCATGAATGAAGTGAGGGGGAGGAGCCAAGCTCGCGTCCGAGATGGCCGCGTTTTAGCTCGGCTCCGTTCGCCTGCCTGTTTTTATCATCTATCCTGCCGTTATCCTGCCCCGGGAAGCCCTTTTTGCTGTGCTGTAGTGCTAAGACGCCTTGCAGGCACTCACCTTTTGCTCCGGTGGTCCTGGGTGCCGTGGATCCTGTGCGGCGCTCCCGCTCGCTTCGGGGCCTCCGGGGCGGGCTGGCCTGGACCTTCTCGGCGGCGCCCGGACGGGACGGAGCACGATGATCGGCCCTTGATGGCGCAGTGGACGTGATCCTGGAGGCCGTTGTGCGTGTAGGCCGGCTGTGCTTGCTGGCCGGCTCCGGTGGGCCGGGGGCCTTGGGTGAAGGCGCTGCCTTCCATTGACGGGGCTACTCGTACATCTGGCTTGCTCCCCCTTTGTTCTCCGGTCCGGCCATTTTGATTTCCTCCGCCCGGACTCGGAGAACGGGACCGGCGGCACTGGTGGAGCCGGCGATTCCCCATCTTCTGGTGGCCCCCCTTCCTGCCCCGGGGTGCCCTGCCGCCGGTCGGCTGGTCTTCATTTGCCTCGCTGCTGCCCCGACGGAGGTTGACGGCCGCCGTGGCCTCGCCGGGCTTCCAAGATGGCGGCCGACCCTGAGTGTCTCAGCCGGGCCTGGATGAGCGCTGGAGGCCCGCCGCATGGCCCGGGTGCCGGATACTGTAAAGGTTTTCCTACACTTAAGGATATCATGGACGCCCTGCACTCCTGGCGAGCTTCTGTGGCTGCACCCGTCTTCACCCTGGAGGTGGATCCTCTCTTCGGGCCGTTCGGGCCCCCAAAACCGGGTGTGGCTTCACCGTTGCAGGGTGCGGCTGGAACTATCCTAGGAAATATGGCCCCGGCGACAGCCGCGTCTGTGGGTGTGCGGAGTTCCGTTGCCCTTCATCGTCCTGTGCTGTCTCCTTTGCCGCTGGTCCGGGGGCCGAATTCCGTCTGGCCTGGACTCGATGACTCTTCCTGCCTCTTTTCGCCTCGACTGACCGGCCATGGCTCCTGTGCCAACCCAGCTGGGTCGGCCTCTCTTGAACTGTTCCTGAAACTGTGCCTGCATTGTGTGCGATGTTCCATGACTTTCCTGGATCTTCCGTGTTTTATTCCACGTGTCTTATCTGGACTGCCGTCTGATCTCCCTCTTCTATGCCTTCGGTTCTTCGCGGTCTGGTTCTTAGTGGATCGGACGGCTACAACTTTGGACAAACAAGGACAGGGCTGATACAAATTTGCCTCTGTGTGCGGTAGTCTTGTACTGGTTTGGATGAGCGGCATGTAACGGTATGATTATGTGTGACTTTATGGTGCTCCTGGAGTGTATCCTGATAATCCCTCACTCACCCTCACTCACCCTCACCCTCACTCACCCTCACTCACCCTCACTCACCCTCACTCACCCTCACTCACCCTCACTCACCCTCAACCCCTCACCCTCACTCACCCTCACTCACCCTCAACCCCTCACCCTCACTCACCCTCACTCACCCTCAACCCCTCACCCTCACTCACCCTCAACCCCTCACCCCCACCCTCACTCACCCTCACTCACCCTCACTCACTCACCCTCACTCACCCTCACTCACTCACCCTCACTCACCCACCCTCACCCACCCTCACTCACCCACCCTCACTCACCCACCCTCACTCACCCTCACTCACCCACCCTCACCATCAACCCCTCACCCTCAACCCCTCATTCACCCTCAACCCCTCACCCTCACTCACCCTCACCCTCACTCACCCTCACTCACCCTCACCCACCCTCACTCACCCTCACTCACCCTCACCCTCACTCACTCACCCTCACTCACCCTCACTCACTCACCCTCACTCACCCTCACTCACCCTCACTCACCCTCACTCACTCACCCTCACTCACCCTCACTCACTCACCCTCACTCACCCTCACTCACCCTCACTCACCCTCACTCACCCACCCTCACTCACCCACCCTCACTCACCCACCCTCACTCACCCACCCTCACTCACCCACCCTCACTCACCCTCACTCACCCACCCTCACCATCAACCCCTCACCCTCAACCCCTCACCCTCACCCTCATTCACCCTCAACCCCTCACCCTCACTCACCCTCACCCTCACTCACCCTCACCCTCACTCACCCTCACCCTCACTCACTCACCCTCACTCACTCACCCTCACTCACCCTCACTCACCCTCACTCACCCTCACTCACCCTCACTCACCCTCACTCACTCACCCTCACTCACCCTCACTCACTCACCCTCACTTACCCTCACTCACTCACCCTCACTCACCCTCACTCACCCTCACTCACCCTCACTCACCCTCACTCACCCTCACTCACCCTCACTCACCCTCACCCTCACTCACCCTCACTCACCCTCACTCACCCTCACTCACCCTCACCCACCCTCACCCACCCTCCCTCACTCACCCACCCTCACTCACCCACCCTCACTCACCCACCCTCACTCACCCACCCTCACTCACCCTCACTCACCCACCCTCACCATCAACCCCTCACCCTCAACCCCTCACCCTCACCCTCCCTCAACCCCTCACCCTCACTCACCCTCACTCACCCTCACTCACCCTCACTCACCCTCACTCACCCTCACCCTCACCCTCACTCACCCTCACTCACTCACCCTCACTCACCCTCACTCACCCTCACTCACCCTCACTCACCCTCACTCACCCTCACTCACCCTCACTCACCCTCACTCACCCTCACCCTCACTCACTCACCCTCACCCTCACTCACTCACCCTCACTCACCCTCACTCACTCACCCTCACTCACCCTCACTCACCCTCACTCACCCTCACTCACCCACCCTCACTCACCCACCCTCACCCACCCTCACTCACCCTCCCTCACCCTCAACCCCTCACCCTCACCCTCACCCTCACCCTCACCCTCACTCACCCTCACTCACCCTCACTCACCCTCACCCTCACTCACCCTCACCCTCACTCACCCTCACTCACCCTCACTCACCCTCACTCACTCACCCTCACTCACTCACTCACCCTCACTCACTCACTCACCCTCACTCACTCACTCACCCTCACTCACTCACCCTCACTCACTCACCCTCACTCACTCACCCTCACTCACTCACCCTCACTCACTCACCCTCACTCACTCACCCTCACTCACTCACCCTCACTCACTCACCCTCACTCACTCACCCTCACTCACTCACCCTCACTCACTCACCCTCACTCACTCACCCTCACTCACGCACCCTCACTCACCCTCACTCACCCTCACTCACCCTCACTCACCCTCACTCACCCTCACTCACCCTCACTCACCCTCACTCACCCTCACCCACCCTCACTCACCCACCCTCACTCACCCACCCTCACTCACCCACCCTCACCATCAACCCCTCACCCTCAACCCCTCACCCTCATTCACCCTCAACTCCTCACCCTCACTCACCCTCAACTCCTCACCCTCACTCACCCTCACTCACTCACCCTCACTCACTCACCCTCACTCACTCACCCTCACTCACTCACCCTCACTCACTCACCCTCACTCACTCACCCTCACTCACTCACCCTCACTCACTCACCCTCACTCACACTCACTCACTCACCCTCACTCACCCTCACTCACCCTCACTCACCCTCACTCACCCTCACTCACCCTCACTCACCCTCACTCACCCTCACTCACCCTCACTCACCCTCACTCACCCTCACTCACCCTCACTCACCCTCACTCACCCTCACTCACCCTCACTCACCCTCACCCACCCTCACTCACCCACCCTCACTCACCCACCCTCACTCACCCACCCTCACTCACCCACCCTCACCATCAACCCCTCACCCTCAACCCCTCACCCTCATTCACCCTCAACTCCTCACCCTCACTCACCCTCAACTCCTCACCCTCACTCACCCTCACCCTCACTCACCCTCACCCTCACCCTCACCCTCACTCACCCTCACCCTCACCCTCACTCACCCTCACCCTCACTCACCCTCAACCCCTCACCCTCACTCACCCTCAATCCCTCACCCTCACTCACCCTCAACCCCTCACCCTCACTCACCCTCAACCCCTCACCCTCAACCTCACCCACCCTCACAACACATATTGTGTTACAATAGGTGTCACATTTGCGAAAGATAAAACTATTGGCATTGTAAATAACAAAGCTATTAATTTCGCTATTTTCAAAACAAGCACATAAATAAAAAATGTGTGCTTTACAATACCAATAGCTCAAACTTTCCTAATGCGAGACCTATTGCATTGCTGTGCTTCTCTCCCCTGCTGCACTCTCCTGCTCTCTAGAGATGTGGCCTAACGACCAGAGCTGCCATCTAAGTCACGTAAATACAAAACATGTTGCATTCCGAATGCTATAGGTGTCACATTCGCGAAAGTTATAACTATTGGCATTGTAAATGACAAAGCCATCAATTTAGCAATTTTAAAAACCAACAAATAAATAAAATATGTTATTTACAAGACCAATAACTCCAACTTTTCTAATGCGAGACCTATTGCATTTCCAATGCTTGTTTATTCCTTCTTTACGTCGCTACATACCCCATCCCTCTCTCCGTCTTTTTATCTTCCTAGTCTATTTATTGCCCCCTCACGCTCCGCTGTCTCCCTTCCTTCCTTATTCTGTCCTGTGTCTCTTCCATTTGCTCTCGCCGTGTGTTGTAATTAGCACGGCCGTGCACCTCCCACCTCCTTTCCTACCACTCTGTCTAACTCATTCTCCCACGCCTAACACAGGCTCTCTCTCACAGACCACCCACCCCCTGTCTGTGTAATACAGACCTACGGGAATATGTGTGTAACATACATGGTATGTGGTCTCACGCTGCCTCCGTGTCTCACAACCCCCGTGCCTGCGTTACAGTCGTCTGTCTCTCGCCCACCACTCTTCTCTACATTGTTCGTCAGCGTCTTGAAAATCTGTAGCTAAGTCATCTTACATTTCTGAAAGGCGCAGTTAGAAGGAAGGTAAAAAAAACAATACCTGCTTACCATTACAGTTGTACAAATGTAACAACTCTGACAACACTAGGTGACCCAAAATTGTAAGAGTCGCCTGACCACCTTCATATTACTGTTTTCGTAATAGTGTATTGAATTGATAAACAATTTGCTCATGCGCTTTTTTAAAGAAAGACTGACAATGCCATGAGCGAGCACGGGCACAAATTAAGCTGTGCTCTACCTCAACCCTCCAAAAAAGGAAAAACACAACCAAAACCTTCGGAAGCTGCCACTAATGCCCCGAGGAGCGTGAAAACCCGACAATGGCCTTCAGAAGGGTTACAGCTCTTCCTAATAACCAAAACTCTATCCAGCATTGGCATTACACACAACAGACCTATAAGTACGTGCACAGCCACCTACCATAACAAGAGACAATAGCGAAGTAAGAAGGTTCAACAGACAGGCTCAAAGATCAGTACTCCGTAGTAACAAGAAGGTGACATGTGGCACTTAACAAATTAACAAAATGTAAAATAAAGGCAGTGCCAGCTTGAGAACCTGTATGAGGAGCCATATAGTAGCCAAATGTGTTCTCCCACAACCTCAAATATCTGTCTGCCCCACCCCCCTCTGACCAACACAAACTTATTTACACATACAACAAGCACTGGCGTTGCCAATAGGTTTCGCATTTGGAAAGTTGGAGCTATTGGTTTTGTAAATGACATTTTATATTTATATATTGTTATTGACAATGCCAATAACGATATATAAATATAAAATGTCATTTACAAAAACCAATAGCTCCAACTTTCCAAATGCGAAACCTATTGGCAACGCCAGTGCTTGTTTTTCTTGCTTTCTCCTTTCTCTCCCCTGTTTTTCTGAGCTTTTTTTCCTGCTTTTGCCTCGTTTTGTACTGCTTTCTTTGGCCTTTTCCTCTGTTTTTGTGAGTGCTTTTATTCTGCTTTTGCCAAATTTTTTACTGCTTTCTCCTTCCTCTCTCCTGGTTTTCTGTGTGCTTTCTCCTGCTTTTTCCTAGTTTTTTGATACTTTCTCTCCAAAGCAGCTAGCAACTCCAGCGCCTTGAGACCCACACGGAGGATTTGCCACGCTTTATAAATCCTTATCGATTGACTTTATTTGTTTACCTACTTGTTCAGCAGCCATATTTTATCTTATTTACATCTGTTGTAGCTGATATTGTAAATTGAGACATGGTACTATTTAATATTGAATTTTTTAATTGCCTTTCAATATTTAATTTTTTTGCAATGGTTTTAATTCACCGAGCAATAATGAAATGAACTTGAAACCTGAAACATTCCTTATAATTAATCCATGCTAAGTCATCACTGTTGACAGCACTTCAGCCTTCCTTGTCCTATTGGAAGTTTCATTTTTACTATTTCCCCAGACTAAGATATTAAATAGTGTTTTTATTTCAGTCATCCCTGCTCAGGGAAAATGTAGTCAGGCCTACCCTTTGACAAACCGCTTTTGGCAACTGCTCTCTGGGGCGACATGCTTTTTCTTAATATTTAATATGTCCCTAATTTATATATTAAGTAAACGTGTGTAGGTTTACAAGACACAGGGGTGACTAAGATAATAAATAATATAAAGTTTCAAACGTGGTGAAGGACTTTTCAGTCTCGTGTGCACTGCAGTGGTTTTGAAACTGTGGCCTATGCAGAGCATAATGCTGCTCTCCGGAGCCATACATGTTATTCGGTGAGTAATTTAAAGATACACTGCAGATCATATATGACATTTAACTTTTACAGAATTGATGCATATTCTGCACCAAGTTATCATTGTTTACCTATAACTATGATTTTGGACGGTAGTGATGTGTGTCTTTGCACATAAAGACGTTCCTCAAGAGTGGGTGCTCTACTGTTCTGGGTTAACCATAACAAAAACCCAAGCACAAATAAAAGCAATAAAAAATTAAAAGGCTCACCGCATGTACAATAACCCTCATAGCTCCCAGAATTCCCACTACTTGTGGGGTCCCTCAAGGATCCTCATTATCACCTTTATTATTTAATCTTTACCCACTACTATATTCTTTAAGGAACTCTAAAGTTACTATTTATATTTATGCGGATGATCTCCAACTTGTCTTCCCCCTTAATACTGCAGATTCTGTGACAGAATTCCAGAACACTATGACACACATACAGAGGTGGATGAACCTTAACCATCTAAAACTTAACCCAGGCAAGACAGAACTGATCTTGCCTGGGAAAAGCGAATTAAGTTGGGGCCCATGTTTTTGTCACCTAATATGGGGGTCCCACCCACTAAATCGCTCTCGGTTAAAAGTTTGGGGGTCACGCTCAGTGCAGATCTCTCAATGAAAGGACAAGTTGGAACAGTAGTCTCTGCCAGTTTTTTTCAACTTAAGAAAATAGCCCAGTTCCTAACGCAATCTGCTCTTACCCAGGTCATTATTGCCCTTGTTCTTTCCCGACTGGATTTTTCTAACAGTCTCTATTTGGGACTTCCAGCAGGCCTGTTAAAAAGACTTCAACTTGTTCAAAACCAAGCAGCCAGGCTTATTTGTAAACAACCGAAATGGCAGCCTATTAGACCTGGTCTGGAAATATTACATTGGCTACCTATGATGCAAAGGGTTGCGTTCAAAACTGGATGTATTACCTTTAAAGCCCTACAGAATACAGGCCCAAAATGTATTAAGAAACTTGTCTCTAGGTATAATCCCTCACTAAATCTCCGTTCTGCTCACAAAGCTCTTTTAGTTGTTCCGACTTTTAAGAAAGAACACCTGGGTGGTAGCTGCTTTGACCATCTTGCAGCCACCCTTTGGAATTCACTACCACTGCCTGTAAGGCAGAGTCCAGACCTCCTTACCTTCAGACACTCTCTTAAGACTTGGCTTTTCAAACAGGCTTACTTCTAGCGTATTATTTTTGTGTTATGTTCTCTTCCGACAGCGCCATGAAGCCTACGGGCGTATGTGTGCTTAATAAATAAATTTTAACATAACATATGGTCCAGCCATAAGATTCAACAACATTATCCTGAGGTGTCATGAGTCGAGAACACACAGTATGTTTTAAAAATATCTTTCATATTTGCAGCAGGATAAAAGATACAGCCAACACGTTTTGTCCCAATCAACATGGCGGTCTTCCTCAGGGCTGTCATTAAGGAACCTAAAAAAATGTTCAGAAAATCAGTTTGAAAACTATTTTGATCATTAAAACTGCCACATGCCACAACTTTTAAATAACACCATTTAAAGGCTTATCACCATTACGGTGAAATACACCAATGTATGACACAAAACATGTGAAATTAATCCTTTAACTACAGGAAATGCTTGATACAAATTCATATAAGCATCTTATTCCTTTCACAATTAAAAACAAAATACATAATCATCAAATAACAATGTAAAGAGGTTGGCCTGCTTCTTGATTCACAATCACAAAATTTCATATTCCAAAAGTACAAATGTTCTACCATTGTTTTCATTGGAATACGTTCTCTCATACCCATGCCAAAAATAATTCAGGATCCCTATAACAAAAAGGTGTCAGCCACGCCCTTCATACACCAATCGTATAGTAATCCTGTTTGATGGAATCACTTTCATATTCTGTTTATACATTGGAACAGTGGCAGTATATAAGTAAATCACAAATGCAATGAGAGTATGCCATTTAAAGATAGTTGACAGTTTGTTAGGTCGGGTGATTATTGTAGTTAATGGTATGTGATACATGACGGAAAAATGTCGCAACTTTATTGAATTCATATTTGGGATATAAATACTACAATATAAGTTCATCAACGAATTAGATTGGCACTTTGTAACAATGTAGCACAGATGGATTTTTGTGTGATCTTATTTCAATCTGGTAGAGCTAATTTTTTCAAGCCCTCACAAACTGTTAGCAGGCATGAGTTTGCAACAGCCCCTCAGCTAGCATGACCTTTAAGATCCTGTTGTCATATAGCTACTGTATATCTTTATAATGCGTTAAGTTAGCATAGGCACATTACATGTTTAAACGCCATTTTTCCTTTTGCTACTTCTGCACACGACACTTAATTGTTGAGTTAGCTTTCAACCTAGTAGTTCGTTGTGGTTTACATGAGAATAATATGTTATTACTCTGATATCGGCTTTGCTTAATAAACTATGTCTGTACAGAGAGTGCTGAAGCTTCAGGAACAACATGATACTGAATTGTTATGAGGTCTGATCTTCGCGCCTTCGTAGACATAACATAAGTGCAGCTTCTGCCAACTTTGGGTTTTAGGCGGGTTTTATATTGCTTTGCTTGAAGCACACAAACACACTTGATGCTGTTCGCATGCAGAGAGAGCTGGTGTATGCTGATGTCATCTCTTCATTCTAGGATCCTGAGGTATGGGCCCGCCCTAATTCAAACCCAAAGAGACCTTCTTAGCTATTAATATAATATGTGTGTTAGGGAGGGTGAGAAATAAGTGTTGTTAACTCTTATTCATTTCAGCATGTTAACATGCTGTCACCATTTGCTTTCTATGGACTAGTAACTATGCTGATAACTTTGCTTCTGATAATATGATTCCTTGTATTATCTAAGATACTGCGCCTGAGAAGACGGCATTAGTAAATAAATATTTCAAATGTGCACGTGTCCTCATTTACTCCATGTTCTGGTTTGAAATGATTATATAACGAAAGAGTGCTCATGTGTTCCACGTAACCTGAGGTATTGTAAGCTCATGTTCTGGTTTGTCTAAACATTGAGAGTTTGTTATGACCAATGAGACCCTGTAGCTAGCTCGGTAAGGGGTTTGTTGGGTACTAAGGTGAGTTTTGGGTCACCCTAATTCGCTGAGGTTCCAATCCTCTGTGCACAGTTCTGTGGGAGAACAGAAACCCTGCTACAAGGCGCCCATACGTTGGTGGACTTATATCGTGACACTCGAGTAGTATATCGTTCAAACCTTAACCCCTTCACTGTCGTTTCCGGAAAACGGTGGTGTCGGTGAAACCTACCTATTTTTTGAAATAGGTCTTTTCAAGCTTGATTCTATCTAAAAAGGTTTCTTTGAATTACTACCCAGTTGTGCTACAAAGTTTCCTTTGTTTTTTCAGTTATTCCGGTGCAATCATGGCGCAGGCTGTGGCCATCCCGCAGCATAGTCGCATTGCGGTGCGCAACCATTTACAGGCTTACCAAGTCCCGTTAGATGGCTTGGCTGTGATTTTGGTGGTGTGTGCAGATCCGGCGTACCCATTCGAACTGTTTTATTCGTGGGTAACGTTTCCGGGAGTGGACGCAAATTCTGGTGTGTTCCACACCCTCACCTGTACTGGCTAAATATACACCGTACAGGGCACTGGAAATACCTATTGATCATTGGCAGCATCGCGTTTGGTTTGATGGCGCCCTACCCCACCCTTTGTCCGCTGCGAGGTTAGGTCCATTGTCCATTCCAGGCACAAATTGGCCTGCATTGGGTGGATTCACCCCGCACCCGAATCACGGCGCTTGTCCCTTAGCGGATATTCGCAGACTACATGTTGTCTCGATTGCCATGATTCGTGCATTAGTGCAATACATAGGTCGTCATCTCCCGGGAGGTCCCCCGGGGGGTCCGGCCGTTCAAACGGAACATGGCGGTTTAAGACTTAATCCGGTTATGGTCAATTCGGTTTTTAGTAAGCGACCCGATGATAAAGATGATTTCCCTTTCTGGCTTGCCGAGAAATTTGACCAACTGGAGGCTGTGTTTCCGAATTCTACTCCTGCTGATAAACATAGAATGTTGACGATTACTTTGCCTAAGGATTTAACTCCTGAACTCGTTGACTGTGAAAGTTGGGGGAAAACTTTTGCGGCCGTTTATACGAGGTGTTTCGGCACCCCGTCTATGTCCGTACTGCCTACGATCGTTAAGCGTGTTCAGGATGATCACGGACCGGAAGCAGTGGTTGAATTGGGTATGCGCCTGTGTGGTTCTTTTGAGATTGTTAGCGATCTCATCCTCTCCAATATAAAGGGAGATGCGGTGAACTTTCAGGTGTCGAATGCTTTGGCTGCTCTACCCGATGCCGAAAAACCCCGACAGTTAGCGAAGATTGTTGTGGCCGCATATAAAACTATAGGTCGCACAAGTAAAGGTCTAAATATTTTCCTATCAAGGAGAAGAAACAACCACAAGGGCAGCCTGCTACAGCAGATGTCCAGCCCAGTCCAAAAAACAAAATTGGCCTCAAAAACAGAAACAGGGGAAGCAACAACAGCAGACTCAGGATTCTTATCCTACGCCGCAAGTTCCTGCGCCGACAGAGAGAGTATGATTTGCGCGATCGCGCGATGATTAAATCACCTGATCGATTTCAGGTTTCTGAACAACGCTCTCCTCGTTTCTTTCAGGACTCATCGGCCCGACGACCGGTGGAGGAGGAGGCGGTAGGGGACGTGGTGGCCAACAAGGACGTGGCCAGTCCCGCCAGACAGACGGCGCAGCGAAGCAGGAGGATTCTACGCCAAAGAGACCGCAGTTTGCGAAAAAGAAAGTCGCGGCCTTAACAGCGCATCGATATGCCACAGATAGTGAGAACGCGGCTTCGGAATCTGACGTGGGCTCTGACCTTGCTGGACAGCGCGGCGGAGATTACCATAGTGAGAGAGGCGCTGCGTCCACTACTGAGGGTGACAGCGACTGATGTCTACGTTGTAATAGAAACAGCCGATACGAGACTTGCTCCCCCTGAAAGACTTTATGAAATTGTCCTGTTAATTGAAGGTGACATACAGCGTACCGTCAAAGGGGTATTTTGGGAAAATCTTTCTTCTACGTATGATATTTTGCTTTCGGAGGCTGACTGGCCCCCACCTTTTGTGCTCGTGGCGACGCGAGGGAAGGAGGTAATCCTCCCCAGTTTCGCGAACACTGTCTCGAAAGAGCATGCGCAGCATTTTGCAGAAGAGTGGGCTCGGGCTCTTGCACCGGCTCTGTACCGTAACCAATGTGGTTGGGATAAATTGTCCCCATGCCACGAAATTCCTTTGCGGTCTCAGCCGCAGCCTCAACCTCAATATCCCATTCGGCGTGAAGCCAAGGCTTCCGTCGCGGAAATCCTTGAACAATTGGAATATCAGGGTGTTATTGAAACGTATGTGTCACCGATGAATAATCCTCTTTTTACTGTGACCAAGCCTGACGGATCGTATCGTTTGGTATTGGATTACCGGCATTTGAACTCGCATTGCCGTAACTGTGCAGTACAGAATACTCACGGCTCTGCACTAGTGGATAGTCTAGTGCGTAAGCGTTTTAAAACAACGCTTGACATATCCAACGGTTTCTATGCCCACAGATTGGACAGCTTTAGCTCCCAATGGACCAGTTTTACATGTGCTGGAGTCCAAAAACAATTCCGACGTCTCCCAATGGGCTATAAGAATAGTCCTGGTATCTTTACGGCACGCATAGTCTCTATTTTGGAGGCTCTCGACCCGGATGCTTGTTCGTATGTGGATGACATATATCTCACAGACGACGACATTTGGGAGAATCTGTGTCGTGTAAATTCTATTATTTGTAACTTTGCAGACATGGGTTACAAATTCAACTTTGCAAAATCGCACATTGCTGAGCACACAGTGTTGTTTCTGGGCTATGAGCTCAACAATGAAGGTAGAGGTTTGGCTCCACACTTCTTGGAGAAATGCGCCCAGTTGCGCGCTCCTACAACACTGAAAAAATTACAGTCTTTACTGGGATTTTTGAATTTCGGGAGGACATACATTCCGGAATATGCCCAGCGTATCAAGCCTTTGTATGCTTTGATACAACCAACTTTTTCCAAATCATGCTGGCTGCCTGAGCATTCAGCCATCTTGCAGTCCTTGCAGGCTGATCTGCTCGCTTCTAAGTTCGTACTGACTCGTGATAACCATACCAACCTGGTGATAAGAATAATACCGGGGACAGTGGGTTTCACGTACCTCACTTTTAATGAAGGAGACACAGTACCTATTGCTTACAAGTCACACTTGTACACTTCGGCTGAGATGCGGTTTCCCACTGTGGAAAAGGTTTTAACAGCTGTGCAGATGGCTATTCTTAAGGAACGGGCTATGTCACAGGGGAAACGCATGTTGGTTGTTACACCCTGTCCTCATTTGGAGGCAGTCACGAAAGCCAGTGTACCAAATTCAAAAGCTTTGCACCCTCGGTGGATTCAGTGGGCTGCGTCCTTGACGTCCACGGATGTCACGTTTATTTTTGACGCCTCGTTGCGGTCGCAAGAGTACTTGCAGTATGAGTTTGTTCATCCTGCTCCTCTGGCTATGCGACCTTTGGAGGACTTCCATTGCATCATATACACTGATGGTTCGGCGCAGGTTGCGCATGGCTCTAAACATGCCTACGTTTCCGCATGCGCCATTGTGGTCGGTGCTATGTTGGACGATGAGTTCATATCCAGGGAAGTGCACACACTGCCACTGGGCGATTGCACCGCACAATTGGCAGAGCTTCGTGCTCTCTTACTAGCGTTGGAGTACGCTGATCCTAGTGTTACTACTCTTATTGTAAGTGATTCTTTCTACTGTGTCCAGTCTTACAATGAAAACTTGTTCTTTTGGATTCAGAATTCATTTCGTGATTCCAAGGGTAGCACAATAAAACACAAGATGATCTGGGTTCGAGTGGCGGAGCTTAAGGCTACGTTGCCGCTCGTTTTTGTAATTCATACTCTTGGCCACCAGCGTGTTGGAGTCCACGCTGTCGGTAACTCGCTTGCTGATGAAGCAGTGAAATCAGCGGTGTCTACATACTTAGTTGCAGCAGCTACACGGTCCAAAAGTAAAATTGATAGTGACATCTTGGCGGCTGTTGCTGCCACTGAGAAGGGAGGTAAACATCCTACGGGGTTCCCTTCGAAGTACACATACCACTTAAGTCCCGAAAAGGTTCCTTTTGTGAAAATTCCTGATGTTGGGGAACGTTTGATTCCCAACTCGGATCGCAGGGCTGACTTGATTACAGCGGCTCATGAAGGTGTGGCGTCTGCGCATGCGGGCGTCTCAGCCACTGTAACTCAATTACAACAACGTTTCTGGTGGCGGGGACTGTACAAACAGACGCGTGATTATGTCCTTCTTTGTGACATTTGTCAGCAGATTAAACCTTCGACTGCTGCGTGTCCGCCACAGACACAGTTGTACATTTCTAATAAACCGCTGGGTTGTGTTTACTTAGATCACTGCGGTCCTTTTTCATCTGATAGAAGAACCGATTTTAGTTATTGATGATTTTACTGTGAATGATATACTTGCTAAGTTCAATCATGTGTTCAATCATGTCTTCAGGGAACAGTTGGGGGAGTTGCAGGGGTATTCACATAGGATCTTGTTGAAAGAGGGAAGTATTCCCATTCAACACAAAGTGAGGAGAGTGCCCTTTACCTTGCGGAACGAGGTGAAGTCAGTCTTAGAAGAAATGTTGCAAGGAGGAATCATAGAACCCATAGAAGTTTCCCCATGGATTTCCCCTGTTGTAATTTCTCAGAAGCCTGATAATAAGATTAGGTTCTGTGTTGATCTTCGCTCTTTGAACAAGTGTGTAGTGGCGGATGTTTTTCCGCTACCGAATATTGGTGAATTAATTTCCACACTTAAAGGAGCGAAGTATTTCAGTAAGTTGGATTTAAAGCATGCATACCACCAGATTCGCCTTGAGGATAGTTCAAAACATCTGACAGCCTTCATAACTAGCGAAGGGACATTTCAATTCACTCGCTTACCATTTGGCCTTATTTCAGCTGCCAGCGTTTTCCAGCGAATGGTGTCTGAAGTATTCAAGGGTTTAGACAAGGTAATATATTTTCAGGACGATATCTTGATTTTTGGGGACTCGTTAGATGAGCACAATAGTGTCTTACAAAGTGTTTTAAGCAGAGTAGCTGAAGCTGGACTCACTTTGCGGCGAGAGAAGTGTGTGTTCCTGGTTGAAGAAGTGGAATATTTGGGTTTCTGTCTCTCTGCTGAGGGTGTAAAACCAAAGAGAAATTTGTTGGAAGCTATTGAGTTGGCGCCGCCTCCTGTTGATAAAGAACAGCTCAGGTCCTTTATGGGACTAATCGAGTTCTATTCTAAGTTTGTGAAAGATTTCTCAACGAAAACTGCCCCTCTAAGGTGTTTATTGAAAAAGGGAGTAAAATGTCTGTGGTCTAGTGAGCAAGATTCTTGTTTCAATCACATTAAATCTGAACTCAAATCTGCCAATGTACTTACCCCATTTGATACAAAACTCACTTCTGTGTTGATGGTGGATGCTAGTGGAATTGGTCTTGGTGCGGTTCTTCTTCAAAAGCATAAGGGTGTAGAAAAGACCGTTGCTTTTGCATCTAGGCCATTGACTACATCAGAATCAAATTATTCTGTGATTGAGCGAGAAGCTCTTGCAGCTGTTTGGAGCACAAGTTACTTTAGAACATATTTGTGGGGTTCCCGATTTATTCTCCGCACCGATCACAAGCCTTTGCTCAATGTCCTAGCTCCTGGGGGGACGGGGAAAGGTTCACCCCGGTTAGCCAGATTAGCTTCTCGTTTACAGGACTATCAATTTGAAGTAGAGTTTGTACATGGTTGGAGGAATGTCCAGGCGGATTGCTTATCTCGTCTTCCTGTACATTCAGAGAGTACACAAGAAGCTTTGGATGGTATACAGGACGATGCTGCAGTTGCCTCTCTACAAGATATTTTATTATTGGGGGAAGGTTCCTTTTCAGCTGAAGAGTGGTCAAAGGGCATGGAGGAAGATACTGTACTGAAAGCTGTTGTTGATCTTGTTGTAAAAGGATCAAGCCCCCTCGCGGCCATCGTACGCAAACACCACCTCAACATAATCTCCTACGCCGACGACACCCAGCTGATCCTCTCCCTGACCAACGACCCCGCCGCCGCCAGAGCCAACCTGCACGAAGGGATGAAAGAGGTAGCCAAGTGGATGACGACCAGCCGCCTGAAACTGAACTCGGACAAGACGGAGGTCCTCATCCTGGGCTCCTCACCCTCCGCCTGGGACGACTCCTGGTGGCCTCCCGCCCTAGGCACCGCACCCAAACCGACAGACCATGCACGAAACCTGGGCTTCATCCTGGACTCCTCCCTCTCCATGACCAGGCAAGTCAACAGCGTCTCCTCGGCGTGCTTCAACATCCTACGCATGCTACGGAAGATCTTCTGGTGGATCCCCTCAGAGACCAGGAAGACCGTCACCCAGGCCCTCGTCACCAGCCGACTGGATTACGGCAACGCCCTCTACGCCGGGACCACCGCCAAGCTCCAGAAGAGACTCCAGCGGATCCAAAACGCCTCAGCCAGACTCATCCTCGACATCCCACGATCCAGCCACATCTCCGGACATCTGAGAGACCTTCACTGGCTCCCCGTCAACAAGAGAATCACCTTCCGCCTCCTCACCCACGCACACAAAGCCCTACACGACCAAGGCCCGAGCTACCTCAACAGCCGAGTCAACTTCTACGCTCCCAAACGCCACCTCCGTTCAGCCAACCACGCCCTCGCCGCCGTCCCCCGCATCCGAAGAGCGACTACAGGAGGAAGGTCCTTCTCCTACCTGGCCGCCAAGACCTGGAACTCCCTCCCGTCCGACCTGCGCCTGACCCAAGACCACCTCTCCTTCAGGAAGAAGCTGAAGACCTGGCTGTTCGAGCAGTAGCGGCACCCCCCCCCCCCCCCCAGCGCCTTGAGACCCTACGGGTATGTAGCGCGCTTTATAAGTGTCACTGATTGAAGAAGAGAAAGTACGGTTGAGCCTCCAGTTAGGCCCTTTCTTAGGATCTTGGGTGAGTTGTCTTTGACTGGTAAGAATGTGTTGATGAGGGGTGATCGTTTTGTCCCTCCCAGTTCATTGAGGAGTAGAATACTCAAGTTAGCCCATGAAGGCCACTTAGGGCAGACCCTCACCCAACGGCGTGTGAAAGAACACTTCTGGTGGCCTCTAATAGATTCTGATGCCATCGATTGTGTTGTTAAGTGCAAATTTTGTAAAGAAGGAGAGAAACGTCTGAAGATTGTCGGCTCAAGTTCTATAGGCAGTATTTCTTTTAAAGATTTACCTTGGCACACTATCTGCCTAGACTTCATTGGGCCGATGTATGAACTACCCTCTGAGCAGCGTTTTGCTGTAGTTGTGATTGATTGCTTTTCAAAATGGTTGACTGTTCGTTTTATGAGAGAGATTACTACCGATTCCACTATCAAGTTCCTAAAGAGTGTCTTTGTAGATGAGGGATTTCCCTCGGTATTAATTACTGACAACGGCACTCAATTGACTTCTACAAAGATGATTTCCTTTGTACGTGAGTGTGGGATCATACATCACCGTACGTGTCTTTATAATCCAGAAAGTAACGGTTTGTGTGAAAGGATAAATCGGTTGGTGAAAGGTGTGATTCAGATGTTTGTGGCGAGTGATTGTTTTTCGGCTGAGCGTGTGCAAGAACTTGTATGGGCATATCGCTCAACTTCTCACAAAAAAGGAGAACGGTCCCCCTTCGAGTTGATGCGTGGTCGTCCTCCCACTTCAAGGTTAACACCTTCCTGGTTGAGAAGCCTAGATGGCCAGTCCTCTCCACCCAACGTGGCTTCTTTACCAATTTCAGCAGGTGACCTTGTTAAGGTTAAACCTGGTCGTTGTATCAAAGGACTTACCAAGTTTAGGGGTCCTTTTGGTGTTAAGAAAGCTTTTCCTCATTTTGTACTTTTAGACAGTGGGGAGAAATGGAATTACAGGAGAGTGGCACTTTATCAAAAGAGTGGAATTGCTTCTCAGGGGGATTCTGAGAAGAACTGCAATGGCTACATGTTATCCTCTCAATGCAACCCCATGACCCAATGTGTTTCTCTGCCCACTGCACGGGGGGAGGTGGGTAGTGGGGATGCTTCCTCTTCTCTCAGTGAGGATAGTAGTCCCACTTCTGATTCCTTGACCTCGGTTGATCTAAGCCTGAGAAGTCCACGCTTACGTCGCCCTCCCGTTTACTTAGATGATTACATTTGTTAATAGTTTTTGTTCTTTTATTTTCCTTGTTCCCTTATTTCCTTTTTGATGCATAAGGAGGGGATATATGTTGTACAATGTTTGGTCTTTCCCTATGCTAACCTTCTAGATTTCCTGTGAGTTCTACCTCTGATGCCTCAGTGTGTTCTAAACTGTGACAGTTAAAGCTATGGCCAGATGGGTGATCTAAGCCTGAGAAGTCCACGCTTACGTCGCCCTCCCATTTACTTAGATGATTATATTCGTTAATAGTTTTTGTTCTTTTATTTTCCTTGTTCCCTTATTTCCTTTTTGATACATAAGGAGGGGAGATATGTTGTACAATGCTTGGTCTTTCCCTATGCTAACCTTCTAGATTTCCTGTGAGTTCTACCTCTGATGTCCCAGTCCCAGTCTGTCTCTTATCCCCAGCTTAACTTCTGACGAACTCGCCCAACTGTGCGCCAAAGTCAAATCCGGCTCGCCCACAGACGCCATGAGACCCGCCAAATATCTAGAATCTCTCGATTTCTTCCTTCCTTCGTTGACTACCCTACTTAATCTATCTTTCTCCTCAGCAGTGGTTCCCACGTGTTGGAAGCAGGCCTGGGTCTCTCCAATTATAAAAAAACCTAACCTAGACCCATTACAACCAGGAAACTTCAGACCAATTTCATTGCTTCCATGGGTTTCCAAATTGGCTGAAGCCCATGTGAACAAGGTCTTAACCAACTACATGACGCAATACCAAATTCTAGACCCCTCACAAAATGGCTTTAGGCCAGGATTCAGCACCAAATCCGCCCTGCTGACCACTATTGAAAGCTTACGGAACATTTTGGATGCCGGTCAAAGTGCTGCGCTGATTTTACTCGATCTCAGCGCAGCCTTTGATACGGTCTCCCACTCCATCTTATTAAAACGTCTCGAAGCCATTGGTATTAAAGACCTTGCATTAGAGTGGTTCCGTTCATTTTTAACTGACAGGTCCTTCCGGGTCTCTGCCCCCCCGTTTATATCAGAGCCTCACCCTATAGAGCAAGGCGTCCCCCAGGGTTCGGCGCTCAGCCCGTCCCTATTCAATCTTTATGTACAGCCTCTCGCCGAAATAGCAAAAGAATGGGACCTGACACTAGTGTCGTACGCCGACGACACCCAGCTGGTCATTTCCCTGACTGAGGGCCCCTCGATCTCAGCGGCGAAATTTAAGAACGGGCTAGAGGCAGTCGCTCGCTGGATGTCACACAATTGCCTCCAGCTGAACGCTGGCAAAACAGAGGTGTTGCTCTTGGGCAAAAACCCTGACTACTGGACTGATCACTGGTGGCCATCCGCATTGGGCCCGACCCCCCCCCCTAAAACTGTGGTAAAAAACCTTGGCGTCTGGGTGGATGCATCCCTTACCTTCCAGACCCACACTAAGAACCTGGCTGCCACTTGTGTGGGCCTGTTGAGGAACCTTCATCCTATTCTTGGCTTTTTTGATCGCCATACGCGTCAACTTATAGTCCAATCCACCATCTTGGCTCGACTGGACTACGCCAATGTCCTTTTCCTCGGCCTTAATAAAGCTGAGATGATGCGGCTTCAACGTATTCATAACTCTGCCGCCAGGGCAGTTGTAGGCCTCCCCCGAAGGTGTTCCGCAAGAAACACCATCCAGAAACTACATTGGCTACGCATAGAAGCCCGCGTCCAGTTTAAAGCCCTCACTACGGTCTTCAAAATTCTCAAGACTGACTGTCCTGGTCTCTTGCGTCCTCTCCTAGAGCCCTACATCCCTCAGCGGGCCCTACGCTCCTTGGGTCAAAACTTGGTTGTTACCCCACGTATAAGGCTAAGCAGAATGGGCGGTCGCTCTTTCAGAGTCCTGGGGGCAAGGCTCTGGAACTCCCTCCCATCTCACATTCGTTCCATAACTAATCTGCTCGCCTTCCGCAAATCGATCAAAACACTTCTTTTTTCCCCATCCTAATTTCTTATTGCCTCTCCGTTTCATCTCCCCCTCTTGGTTTTGTTATAGTTTAGCGCCGGGACGCCTCGTTGCTGGGGCAGCCGTTCGCGCTCAATAAAACGTTATAACATAACATAACATGCCTCAGTGTGTTCTAAACTGTGACAGTTAAAGCTATGGCCAGATGGGTGATGGACCTGTATTCTTCTGTGCTGCAATAAACCTACTCTGAAGTCTATCAGCAAAGTGTCAGTGAGTCATTCTAACTTACATCATGTACCCTGGTGGAATATTGGGTTTGCAAGGACCTCTGGGCGAAAGCTGACACTTTTTGAGTATGTGGAATATTGTGTTGCAAGGACCTCTGGGCATAAGCAGACAGTTAATTATGCTGTACCACGGGTCAGTGCAGACAATGGTTTTGTACTATTATACAGCTGGAAAAACGACGAAAACAGGAGTACATTTTTCTGGGTTGATGAAATAAGCAACACTGTCGGGGAGTAGTTAAAAGGTGAAAATGGTGCTAGTCAAGGGTGAATAAGACTGTTTTACGGCTGTTACCCATTCTGGTGAACGAGTGCTGCCAGCAAATACAATGGTAATTCCCATAGATTTCAGGGGCTGAGTGTGGGTGTGATGCTGAGCGTGCTTGCATAGCTTACGCATGGGGAGGAGCAGCTTTAGAGAGCATTGGAGCTTCAGAGGTTATCGGGACATTGCTTGAGGTTTTATAAAAATGAACTTTCTGCTCCACACGAGCGCCTTCGAAGTGGAAGACCATCTAATTTTAACTGCTTGTTTTCTTTTCCTTTATATGCTGGCGGGGACGCACTACGCTGAGAAGGGCTGTAACGTGGTCGCCGGACGGTAACTGGCAGGAACTTAAGGATGGCCGTCATATCGGTGCCAGCACACATGGGAAGGAGTCCAGGTTCTCTGTGGTAACAGTATGGATCTTGCCATAGGATATGCCGAGGTGGTGGAATGGGAACCTGAACGGCAAGGAGGGAAGCGAGTTCGCGCCTCGGTGGGCTCATTGGTATGGGGATACTTAGTCAGATACAAGTTTCTCCCTTGGTGCTAACACGTTTAAAATTTTGGTGGTGGCTACACATTAAGGAGGGATTATCCTCGGGGGCCAAGTGGATAGAGCTTGCCCAGGTAGCCCGGTGGGGGGGCCTCACTGTTGTAGTGCTTTCTTTTGAGCTTGGTTGCTAAAACGCGTCGTGGTATCTTTTACATACAGTAAGACAAGTGGGCATGGTGCCGGACGGATTGTCATATAT
Organism: Lissotriton helveticus; assembly: GCF_964261635.1. Taxonomy (NCBI): domain Eukaryota; kingdom Metazoa; phylum Chordata; class Amphibia; order Caudata; family Salamandridae; genus Lissotriton; species Lissotriton helveticus. Next base: position 1,495,816,707 of record NC_136069.1, on the reverse strand, counting down.
GTCGTAATATGGCAGCACATTACGTAGAACAGACATTGCAATATAAGCGGTTTATCCATAAGTACTTGTCTCTCATTATTGACAAGTCTCATCATCAATTGCTTTGAGCTCACTGGGGTTAATTTCACTTAATTTAATAATGCCTAATTTATTTCATGCACGACTTTAGCAGGTTTCTGACATACTGGAGTTGGTTTCACTTGACTTTAATAACGCTAGCAGGCCTAATTTATTTCTGCACCATTTCATCACGTTTCTGACATCATTTAATCTGGTAACTACAAGGAACTGTTGGTTCATAGCTCAGTGGGGACAGCAGTAGGGGGCTTTGGGCCTGCAGAACATGAGCAGATCATCTCATGTGGTGCGTGTTTAGGACCTACATAGGCTTTTCAAATCTCTTTGGAGTAATGATTAAGGACACGGGAGGTGACCTTGTCCCAAGTGCAGGTGCAGGGGTTGGTGGGGCAACTCAATTTTGCTTTATGGATTATGCCCATGGCAGGGTCTTTTCCAGGAATATCGACAAGGCAATGTCAGGTTTAAGGAAAAACACCACCACACTAGGCTATCGGCGAGAGTATAGGATGACTTGGTCACGTGGAGAGAATTTTTTGAGTTTTTTCAATGGTTTGGGGATTTGGCAACACCCGGCACAGGCGAACGGTGAGATAGAGTGTTACACAGATGCGGCAGGCAGTGTGGGGTTCGGTGCAGTGCTAGGTCAAGGTGACTAGAGAACAAGCGCATTGTGTTTTTGGTCAGGTAGCATGTCGGTACTCCAGGCAGTGAACAGTCAAAGGGCATGTGGGTACTTCGTTTGCTGAAAGAGATGGTGCGGGGTTGCCTCAGGCGTAATGTGTATTTTACTGCCAAACATGGATAATGCAGTGGCTGAGGCTCTGTCTCGTTTTAAGTTGACAGAATTCAGAGCGCGATGGCCGCAGGTGGGCGTTCAGATGAAGGTCTTTCCGGAAAGCCTATGGAGGTTTGGTGCCCCATTGCTCCTGAACTCATAGCGGCGTCGGTGGCGCGCAAGACTAAGTGGATGTATGAGAAGGCATGGCAGGTTTACATAGAAGTGGTGTGGAAAGATGGGAGTACAGTGGAATTCACAACACAGGGGGTGCTACGGTGCATAGTTCATCAGAAAGAGAAGGGGCGGTCGTTGACCATGGTTAGGAGGCAGTTGTCGGCAATTGCCTTCTTTGCTGAATTAAAAGAGGTAGCGGATCCTACCAAATATGCTAGAGTTAGGCGGGCTCTAAAAGGTTGGGAAAGGCTAGCTCCAAGCGTGAAGGATAACAGGAGACCCATAGATGCCAGTAGGTTGGTAAATATCCTGAGTGTGTTACCTCAGGTGTGTTGGTCTTCATACGTAGTACATTTGCTGAGATTTGCGTATTCCTTCGCCTTGTTAGGAGCATTCAGGATATCGGAGCTCGTATCGAGCTTTAAGGCGGACAGAAAAGGAGGGATTGGCATGGGTAATGTGGGGTGGTCGGGGACAACGTCAGAGTAAGGAGGTAAAAAATGGACCAGCTAGGGAAAGCCGCTTGGGTCCAGCTAAGATCAAGCCCTATGTCAGACTACAGCTGGTGTAGGTAGGAACCAGGGGTTTCGGCGGTTTGATAATTACGCCCTCTTCTGTTTTTTGTCTGGGGGCTTATATGCAGTAGTGTCAAGTAAGGAGACGCAGGTATGCGGGTGTGGAGATTCGGTTATACACAGAACCAGGAGAATTGGGAATGCAAAGGACCATGGGAGTCAACCATAATTGGTTAGGGTTGATGGGCATCGTGTAGAGGACGTCGCAGGCCAGTTGCGGAGTGCGCTGGACAATGGTATGCCCATTCCAGAAGTGTTGGTTATTCACTCGGGGTAAAAATATGGTTCCGGGTGGCAGGAGGGGATGAAGAAGCCCCTTTTCTCTACCTTATCATGGGTTAAGATAGTATTGCCAGACACCACTATCTTATGGTCAGAGGTAGTGAAACTATAGAGGGGTTTGCAAATTATCCCATAGGCATAGTATGCTGCAGGCATTAAACTCGAATTTGTATTGGGCAGAGGGATTGCAGCTGTCCAGGGTAGGATTGGAGCTGTTTGTCCAAACTATATTGGGGGGCTATGGAGTAGCATTCGAAGTATTGCCCAGAGCATCACAAATGGAAGGTGGAGCAGCTTGGGGGGGAGGGCAAGAGCGCCAGTGGGCTACTTGCCCTGTGGCGGGGTCCCGGACAAGAGGAAAAGGCCCGGGGACTTATTTATGCGGAAACTGCCTGACCTTGCAACAGGGAGGCAGTCATTGGAGCTCTGGGCTGGCGGGAGAGGGGGCCATCCTGCTGGTGGTCCTGGACTCTCCTGCCCTACCCTAGTAGCCGGTGCTTGGATGAAGCAACATGGTATCTCATATGGACGAAGTGGTAAGGGGTTGGGTTGTGTCCTGCTGGTACAACTCGCCTCGAGTGGATCTAGAGCTGACGAATTGTAAATACATGGTAACATGTGGCGCAGATGGATACTGCGCCTCCTTATGTTCAGTAATGGTATTAAGTGGTAAGGGGTTGGGTTGTGTCCTGCTGGTACAACACGCCTCGAGGGGATCTAGAGCTGACTAAATTGTAAATACATGGTAACCTGTGGCGCAGATGGATTCTGTGCCTCCTTATGTTCAGTAATGGTATTTCGATGGTTAATAAAATTGGTCAAAAGTGGAGGTTTAATAACAAATAAAGATGGTGTTATTGACAAGTAATAAAAGCTACGCAGTGAACACCAAGTTTGTGTAAAGTGTATTTGTGGTGGGGGGTGTGTGGTGGACGAATGGCACGGATATCCCCACTATGAGAGGCACCCCCGCGTCTAGGGGAGGGGTGCCTTTAGTGGGATTTTAGTGCCGAGGGAACGGTTTCGTTTCCTTGAAAGTGGGCAAGGGGAGGGACGCCTGAAATGCGAGTAAAGAAGGAGGTGCATTGGCGGTCCCTCCCCTTAGGTGATAAAAATAGCCGGAGTCAAGGGAGTAGCCTCTTTGTCCTCTCTCCTCGTGGAGTAGCCGGAAAGGCACAGAGGGAACAGTTGCCCACCCACCCATCCCTACGTTTTTAAGTAGATTTGGCGGGGTCCCGGGGTCCCGGACAAGAGGAAAAGGCCCGGGGACTTCTTTATGCGGAAACTGCCTGACCTTGCAACAGGGAGGCAGTCATTGGAGCTCTGGGCTGGCGGGAGAGGGGGCCGTCCTGCTGGTGGTCCTGGACTCTCCTGCCCTACCCTAGTAGCCGGTGCTTGGATGAAGCAACATGGTATCTCATATGGACGAAGTGGTAAGGCGTTGGGTTGTGTCCTGCTGGTACAACTCGCCTCGAGTGGATCTAGAGCTGACGAATTGTAAATACATGGTAACATGTGGCGCAGATGGATACTGCGCCTCCTTATGTTCAGTAATGGTATTAAGGGGTTGGGTTTTGTCCTGCTGGTACAACACGCCTCGAGGAGATCTAGAGCTGACTAAATTGTAAATACATGGTAACCTGTGGCGCAGATGGATTCTGTGCCTCCTTATGTTCAGTAATGGTATTTTGATGGTTAATTAAATTGGTCAAAAGTGGAGGTTTAATAACAAATAAAGATGGTGTTATTGACAAGTAATAAAAGCTACGCAGTGAACACCAAGTTTGTGTAAAAAGTGTCTTTGTGGTGGGGGGTGTGTGGTGGACGAATGGCACGGATATCCCCACTATAGCACTGGTTCGTAAAATGCAGCAAAGCTTGGGGTTTTAGTCAAATTTTTTCTTCAAGGAAAATGACAGGAGAGTGGAGACAATTATTAGATTAGAGAACCTCAACACATTTTTGAAAAGGCAAACATTTTGTATGATAACACTGCAGGAAGTTCTGCAATTTCTAAGACAGATTTCATAACATTTCTGGACCTACAGGACACACACTTTCATATTCCTATTTACCCTACACATCGACATTTCTTAATATTCTAATTAGCCAATCGTCATTATCAATTCAAAGTAGTCCCTTTCAGCCTCAAAATTGCTCCCATGATCTTTACCAAACGTGTGGCACCAGTAGCTGCCCATCACAGGAAAAAAGGTTCCCAAATATTCCCATACCTAGACGATTAGTTAATCAAGGCATGAACTTCACAAGCAGCTGCTTTAGCTACAGCAGACACTGTTGCACTATTGCAAAAACTCTGCTTTACATCAAACCAAGAGAAATCTTCTCAGTATCCCCAGCAAAGAATTAAATTCTAACGGGCAGTTCTAGATATATAAATAGACAAAGCCTTCCTGACCGAGAAAATATTGCCATTGCCCTGCATAACAGCCATGGTAACAGGCCCACAAAGAGAATAAAACAACCACTGTGAGAATCTTCAACTCCATTTAAAGGACGATGTCATCCTGCATCATTTGATCCCACACTGCTTTCTTCTGCTTTTTTCTAGATGGTTTTGCTGCTTCCTCCTTCCTTACCCTCCCCTGTTTTTCTGAGTGCTTTCTCCTGCTTTTACCTCGTTTTTAGGTTTCGCCTATTACCATTCGCTTGCGAATGGAATAGGCGAAAATTCAAGGGCTTGATCGACTAGTGAAACCACTGCGGTTTCACTGCGGTTTCTTCACAGTGCATGTGAGGTCACGTGAACACAAAAGCGGGTCACGTGACCACACAAGCACGGGCATCTCTCTAATCCGCCTGACCCCACCAGGCTCTCCTGCCCCCATCCGGCTTCCCTCCGCGCATCTGCCTGCCACACTTCTCCCCTCGCACGCATTCCCGCCCCCCCACCAGGCTCTCCCGCCCCCATCCGGCTTCCTCTATTCCTCACCCTTGCTCGTTGTTGCTTTCCGGGTGTTTACCTTCTTCAACCATTAAGTCCTGCCGCCCGCAGCTTGTTGTCTTTGCCACTTCTTGTTTACCATCGTGCTGTAACTTTTAAATATGCTCATCTCCATTCCCCATCGCGCTGTAACTTTTAAATATGCTCATCTCCATTCCCCCTCCTCACCCCCTCTCTCACCTACAGCAGGAACGCTCACAAAGCGGGTGCATTCCTAATTAAAGAAATCTACTTGGACGCTTCGTCCTTTCCCCTCCCTCACCCATCTATATCTCTCTAATCCGCCTGCCCCCACCAGGCTCTCCCGCCCCATCCGGCTTCCCTCCGCGCATCTGCCTGCCACACTTCTCCCCTCGCACGCATTCCCGCCCCCCCCACCAGGCTCTCCCGCCCCCATCCGGCTTCCCTTGTCTCCCTACCCGCAGTTTAATCGTGGTAAGTTTGTTGGTGTCAGGAGCTTAGAATTCCATGTTTGACTCTCGGTATGATGCCATAGCTTGTTTCCTTAATTTCAATCATTCTGGCCAGTTGTTAGACTACTAGTACCATGATGCAATGCCCCCCTTACATTATCTGAATCTACAAGTTAGGTCCGATGCGAGCTTTGTTAAACTTCCGCATTTCTGAGACGCAGTGAATCGTGCACGCCGGACTGAAATTTGACTTGCTCAAGCTTCTGGAAACAGGCAAGTTATGAGGATCTGTTCGATCGTGCTAGAGAGAGCGCACTCTGCATTCACGTACACGCTCACATCTTGTTTAAATCCATCCAGGAATTTACCGACATGCTAAGAGTCTGCCGTTGATGCCTTCATGAATGAAGTGAGGGGGAGGAGCCAAGCTCGCGTCCGAGATGGCCGCGTTTTAGCTCGGCTCCGTTCGCCTGCCTGTTTTTATCATCTATCCTGCCGTTATCCTGCCCCGGGAAGCCCTTTTTGCTGTGCTGTAGTGCTAAGACGCCTTGCAGGCACTCACCTTTTGCTCCGGTGGTCCTGGGTGCCGTGGATCCTGTGCGGCGCTCCCGCTCGCTTCGGGGCCTCCGGGGCGGGCTGGCCTGGACCTTCTCGGCGGCGCCCGGACGGGACGGAGCACGATGATCGGCCCTTGATGGCGCAGTGGACGTGATCCTGGAGGCCGTTGTGCGTGTAGGCCGGCTGTGCTTGCTGGCCGGCTCCGGTGGGCCGGGGGCCTTGGGTGAAGGCGCTGCCTTCCATTGACGGGGCTACTCGTACATCTGGCTTGCTCCCCCTTTGTTCTCCGGTCCGGCCATTTTGATTTCCTCCGCCCGGACTCGGAGAACGGGACCGGCGGCACTGGTGGAGCCGGCGATTCCCCATCTTCTGGTGGCCCCCCTTCCTGCCCCGGGGTGCCCTGCCGCCGGTCGGCTGGTCTTCATTTGCCTCGCTGCTGCCCCGACGGAGGTTGACGGCCGCCGCGGCCTCGCCGGGCTTCCAAGATGGCGGCCGACCCTGAGTGTCTCAGCCGGGCCTGGATGAGCGCTGGAGGCCCGCCGCATGGCCCGGGTGCCGGATACTGTAAAGGTTTTCCTACACTTAAGGATATCATGGACGCCCTGCACTCCTGGCGAGCTTCTGTGGCTGCACCCGTCTTCACCCTGGAGGTGGATCCTCTCTTCGGGCCGTTCGGGCCCCCAAAACCGGGTGTGGCTTCACCGTTGCAGGGTGCGGCTGGAACTATCCTAGGAAATATGGCCCCGGCGACAGCCGCGTCTGTGGGTGTGCGGAGTTCCGTTGCCCTTCATCGTCCTGTGCTGTCTCCTTTGCCGCTGGTCCGGGGGCCGAATTCCGTCTGGCCTGGACTCGATGACTCTTCCTGCCTCTTTTCGCCTCGACTGACCGGCCATGGCTCCTGTGCCAACCCAGCTGGGTCGGCCTCTCTTGAACTGTTCCTGAAACTGTGCCTGCATTGTGTGCGATGTTCCATGACTTTCCTGGATCTTCCGTGTTTTATTCCACGTGTCTTATCTGGACTGCCGTCTGATCTCCCTCTTCTATGCCTTCGGTTCTTCGCGGTCTGGTTCTTAGTGGATCGGACGGCTACAACTTTGGACAAACAAGGACAGGGCTGATACAAATTTGCCTCTGTGTGCGGTAGTCTTGTACTGGTTTGGATGAGCGGCATGTAACGGTATGATTATGTGTGACTTTATGGTGCTCCTGGAGTGTATCCTGATAATCCCTCACTCACCCTCACTCACCCTCACCCTCACTCACCCTCACCCTCACTCACCCTCACTCACCCTCACTCACCCTCAACCCCTCACCCTCACTCACCCTCACTCACCCTCAACCCCTCACCCTCACTCACCCTCAACCCCTCACCCTCACTCACCCTCAACCCCTCACCCCCACCCTCACTCACCCTCACTCACCCTCACTCACCCTCACTCACCCTCACTCACTCACCCTCACTCACCCTCACTCACTCACCCTCACTCACCCACCCTCACCCACCCTCACTCACCCACCCTCACTCACCCACCCTCACTCACCCTCACTCACCCACCCTCACCATCAACCCCTCACCCTCAACCCCTCATTCACCCTCAACCCCTCATTCACCCTCAACCCCTCACCCTCACTCACCCTCACCCTCACTCACCCTCACCCACCCTCACACTCACTCACCCTCACTCACTCACCCTCACTCACCCTCACTCACCCTCACTCACCCTCACTCACTCACCCTCACTCACCCTCACTCACTCACCCTCACTCACCCTCACTCACCCACCCTCACTCACCCACCCTCACTCACCCACCCTCACTCACCCACCCACCCTCACTCACCCACCCTCACTCACCCACCCTCACTCACCCACCCTCACTCACCCACCCTCACTCACCCACCCTTACTCACCCACCCTCACTCACCCTCACTCACCCACCCTCACCATCAACCCCTCACCCTCAACCCCTCACCCTCAACCCCTCAACCCCTCACCCTCATTCACCCTCAACCCCTCACCCTCACTCACCCTCACCCTCACTCACCCTCACCCTCACTCACCCTCACCCTCACTCACTCACCCTCCCTCACTCACCCTCACTCACCCTCACTCACCCTCACTCACTCACCCTCACTCACCCTCACTCACTCACCCTCACTCACCCTCACTCACTCACCCTCACTTACCCTCACTCACTCACCCTCACTCACCCTCACTCACCCTCACTCACCCTCACTCACCCTCACTCACCCTCACTCACCCTCACTCACCCTCACTCACCCTCACCCTCACTCACCCTCACCCTCACTCACCCTCACTCACCCTCACCCTCACCCACCCTCACCCTCACCCTCACTCACTCACCCTCACTCACTCACCCTCACTCACCCTCACTCACCCTCACTCACCCTCACTCACTCACCCTCACTCACCCTCACTCACCCTCACTCACCCTCACTCACCCTCACTCACCCTCACTCACCCACCCTCACTCACCCACCCTCACTCACCCACCCTCACTCACCCACCCTCACTCACCCACCCTCACTCACCCACCCTCACTCACCCACCCTCACTCACCCACCCTCACTCACCCACCCTCACTCACCCACCCTTACTCACCCACCCTCACTCACCCTCACTCACCCACCCTCACCATCAACCCCTCACCCTCAACCCCTCAACCCCTCACCCTCATTCACCCTCAACCCCTCACCCTCACTCACCCTCACCCTCACTCACCCTCACCCTCACTCACCCTCACCCTCACTCACTCACCCTCACTCACTCACCCTCACTCACCCTCACTCACCCTCACTCACCCTCACTCACCCTCACTCACTCACCCTCACTCACTCACCCTCACTCACCCTCACTCACTCACCCTCACTTACCCTCACTCACTCACCCTCACTCACCCTCACTCACCCTCACTCACCCTCACTCACCCTCACTCACCCTCACTCACCCTCACTCACCCTCACTCACCCTCACTCACCCTCACTCACCCTCACTCACCCTCACTCACCCTCACCCTCACTCACCCTCACTCACCCTCACTCACCCTCACTCACCCTCACTCACCCTCACTCACCCTCACTCACCCTCACTCACCCTCACTCACCCTCACTCACCCTCACTCACCCTCACTCACCCTCACTCACCCTCACCCACCCTCACCCACCCACCCTCACTCACCCACCCTCACTCACCCTCACTCACCCACCCTCACCATCAACCCCTCACCCTCACCCTCATTCACCCTCAACCCCTCACCCTCACTCACCCTCACCCTCACTCACCCTCACTCACCCTCACCCTCACTCACCCTCACTCACCCTCACCCTCACTCACCCTCACTCACCCTCACTCACCCTCACTCACCCTCACTCACCCTCACTCACCCTCACTCACCCTCACTCACCCTCACTCACCCTCACTCACCCTCACTCACTCACCCTCACTCACCCTCACTCACTCACCCTCACTTATCCTCACTCACCCTCACTCACCCTCACTCACCCACCCTCACTCACCCACCCCCACCCACCCTCACCCACCCTCACTCACCCTCCCTCACCCTCACCCTCACCCTCACTCACCCTCACTCACCCTCACCCTCACTCACCCTCACTCACCCTCACCCTCACTCACCCTCACTCACCCTCACCCTCACTCACCCTCACTCACCCTCACCCTCACTCACCCTCACTCACCCTCACTCACCCTCACTCACTCACCCTCACTCACCCTCACTCACTCACCCTCACTCACCCTCACTCACCCTCACTCACTCACTCACCCTCACTCACTCACTCACCCTCACTCACTCACCCTCACTCACTCACCCTCACTCACTCACCCTCACTCACTCACCCTCACTCACTCACCCTCACTCACTCACCCTCACTCACCCTCACTCACCCTCACTCACCCTCACTCACCCTCACTCACCCTCACTCACCCTCACTCACCCTCACTCACCCTCACTCACCCTCACTCACCCTCACCCACCCACCCTCACTCACCCACCCTCACTCACCCACCCTCACTCACCCACCCTCACCATCAACCCCTCACCCTCAACCCCTCACCCTCATTCACCCTCAACTCCTCACCCTCACTCACCCTCACCCTCACTCACCCTCACCCTCACTCACCCTCAACCCCTCACCCTCACTCACCCTCAACCCCTCACCCTCACTCACCCTCAACCCCTCACCCTCACCCTCACTCACCCTCAACCCCTCACCCTCAACCTCACCCACCCTCACAACACATATTGTGTTACAATAGGTGTCACATTTGCGAAAGATAAAACTATTGGCATTGTAAATAACAAAGCTATTAATTTCGCTATTTTCAAAACAAGCACATAAATAAAAAATGTGTGCTTTACAATACCAATAGCTCAAACTTTCCTAATGCGAGACCTATTGCATTGCTGTGCTTCTCTCCCCTGCTGCACTCTCCTGCTCTCTAGAGATGTGGCCTAACGACCAGAGCTGCCATCTAAGTCACGTAAATACAAAACATGTTGCATTCCGAATGCTATAGGTGTCACATTCGCGAAAGTTATAACTATTGGCATTGTAAATGACAAAGCCATCAATTTAGCAATTTTAAAAACCAACAAATAAATAAAATATGTTATTTACAAGACCAATAACTCCAACTTTTCTAATGCAAGACCTATTGCATTTCCAATGCTTGTTTATTCCTTCTTTACGTCGCTACATACCCCATCCCTCTCTCCGTCTTTTTATCTTCCTAGTCTATTTATTGCCCCCTCACGCTCCGCTGTCTCCCTTCCTTCCTTATTCTGTCCTGTGTCTCTTCCATTTGCTCTCGCCGTGTGTTGTAATTAGCACGGCCGTGCACCTCCCACCTCCTTTCCTACCACTCTGTCTAACTCATTCTCCCACGCCTAACACAGGCTCTCTCTCACAGACCACCCACCCCCTGTCTGTGTAATACAGACCTACGGGAATATGTGTGTAACATACATGGTATGTGGTCTCACGCTGCCTCCGTGTCTCACAACCCCCGTGCCTGCGTTACAGTCGTCTGTCTCTCGCCCACCACTCTTCTCTACATTGTTCGTCAGCGTCTTGAAAATCTGTAGCTAAGTCATCTTACATTTCTGAAAGGCGCAGTTAGAAGGAAGGTAAAACAAGCATTGGAAATGCAATAGGTCTCGCAGCATTAGAGTTAGTGCTTTTAGAATTGTTTATGGGTTTTTTTTGTAAATCTTTAGCATTTTTGTTTCCTGTAGCCAATGCTAAAGAATTTAAAAAAAAAAAAGCCATAAACATTTCTAAAAGCTCTGAAATGCAGTCTGAAATGCTGGATATATATTCAGTACAGATACACTATATTGTTAATGAAGACATAGGATATAATATGTTGTACTGTATACACACAATTAGATGGGAACGTGCTGTGTGTGTCAGCGATTGAAAGAGACTGCACTCAGAGTTGCTGTGCGCATCAGCGAAAAGATTGCAGAGTAGACACGCAATACTTGTACTAAAGTGTTGTGCGATTGTACTGTAGGCACGCAATTTAAAATCCAGCTAAACGCGTCAGCAGAGTTGCTGTGCGCATCAGCGAGTGAACTGTAAACTAGACACGCAGTTTTAAAATCAAGATGTGCGTATCAGCGAAAAGATTGCAGGGTAGACGACCAAATACTTGTACAAAAGTGCTCTGCGTGTCAGCGAAAGAACGTAAAAGTCTGCACTGGGCACTGCTGTGCGAGTCTGCAAGAAAGCATGGAGCTGCTGTGCGCATCAGTGAGTAAACTGTAAAGTAGGCACGCAATTTAAAATCCAACTGTGCGCGTCAGCGCCGCGGAGTTGCTGTGTGCATCAGCGAGTGAACTGTAACTTATACACACAATTTTAAAATCAAGCTGTGCGTATCAGCGAAAGGATTGCAGGGTAGACATGCAAATACTTGCACAAATGTGCTGTGCGTGCCAGCGAATGAGCATTAAAGTGCACACAGCGTCGCTGTGCGCGTGAGCGATAGAGCATGGAGCTGCTGTGTACATAAAATGGACACAAAGCTGGTGTGCACGTTAGTATTGGCACAAAGCTGTTGTACACGCTGTTGTCCGTCTGTAAAGGCTGCTGGGTGTGTCAGCCAAGGAGAATGAAGCTGGTTTGCGCGTCAAGGTTTCTAGGTGCGCAATCAAAGAGCAACGTCGGGTCAATGCGTTGCACGTTGCGTTCCAATGACGAATTTCTGGAATGCCACAGTTATATGGAGAAGTCCTAAAGTTCACAGAGGAAAGCACAGTGCCAGCACGAGGACGGGCAGTCACGAGCAGGTAGTTAAAGAAATAACATGGAACCACCCGGACAGCGGTAAAGTTAACAAGTGAAAGCGGGATGTAAGTAGGGGGGAGGAGAAGTCTGGGCAGGCAGGATGACTCAGGGGAGGGGGCGGAGCGGGGCAGAGCGGCATGTGGGTGTGAAGAAGCCGGGCCTTTGAAGTGAAGCTAAGCTTCACTTCAAAGGTGTCGGAGGAATGCGGGCGGCTGTGCACGCGCTTTTAAGCTCAATGCACATGCGCATTGAGCTTAAAAGTCACGGGCACTGCAAGGAATCGCCACGATTCCTTGCAAGTTGGATAAAGAGTGGATAAGCCCCCATAGTCTCGCAAGCTCGATGCGCATGCGCATCGACAGGCGAGACCTAAAAAACAATACCTGCTTACCATTACAGTTGTACAAATGTAACAACTCTGACAACACTAGGTGACCCAAAATTGTAAGAGTCGCCTGACCACCTTCATATTACTGTTTTCGTAATAGTGTATTGAATTGATAAACAATTTGCTCATGCGCTTTTTTAAAGAAAGACTGACAATGCCATGAGCGAGCACGGGCACAAATTAAGCTGTGCTCTACCTCAACCCTCCAAAAAAGGAAAAACACAACCAAAACCTTCGGAAGCTGCCACTAATGCCCCGAGGAGCGTGAAAACCCGACAATGGCCTTCAGAAGGGTTACAGCTCTTCCTAATAACCAAAACTCTATCCAGCATTGGCATTACACACAACAGACCTATAAGTACGTGCACAGCCACCTACCATAACAAGAGACAATAGCGAAGTAAGAAGGTTCAACAGACAGGCTCAAAGATCAGTACTCCGTAGTAACAAGAAGGTGACATGTGGCACTTAACAAATTAACAAAATGTAAAATAAAGGCAGTGCCAGCTTGAGAACCTGTATGAGGAGCCATATAGTAGCCAAATGTGTTCTCCCACAACCTCAAATATCTGTCTGCCCCACCCCCCTCTGACCAACACAAACTTATTTACACATACAACAAGCACTGGCGTTGCCAATAGGTTTCGCATTTGGAAAGTTGGAGCTATTGGTTTTGTAAATGACATTTTATATTTATATATTGTTATTGACAATGCCAATAACGATATATAAATATAAAATGTCATTTACAAAAACCAATAGCTCCAACTTTCCAAATGCGAAACCTATTGGCAACGCCAGTGCTTGTTTTTCTTGCTTTCTCCTTTCTCTCCCCTGTTTTTCTGAGCTTTTTTTCCTGCTTTTGCCTCGTTTTGTACTGCTTTCTTTGGCCTTTTCCTCTGTTTTTGTGAGTGCTTTTATTCTGCTTTTGCCAAATTTTTTACTGCTTTCTCCTTCCTCTCTCCTGGTTTTCTGTGTGCTTTCTCCTGCTTTTTCCTAGTTTTTTGATACTTTCTCTCCAAAGCAGCTAGCAACTCCAGCGCCTTGAGACCCACACGGAGGATTTGCCACGCTTTATAAATCCTTATCGATTGACTTTATTTGTTTACCTACTTGTTCAGCAGCCATATTTTATCTTATTTACATCTGTTGTAGCTGATATTGTAAATTGAGACATGGTACTATTTAATATTGAATTTTTTAATTGCCTTTCAATATTTAATTTTTTTGCAATGGTTTTAATTCACCGAGCAATAATGAAATGAACTTGAAACCTGAAACATTCCTTATAATTAATCCATGCTAAGTCATCACTGTTGACAGCACTTCAGCCTTCCTTGTCCTATTGGAAGTTTCATTTTTACTATTTCCCCAGACTAAGATATTAAATAGTGTTTTTATTTCAGTCATCCCTGCTCAGGGAAAATGTAGTCAGGCCTACCCTTTGACAAACCGCTTTTGGCAACTGCTCTCTGGGGCGACATGCTTTTTCTTAATATTTAATATGTCCCTAATTTATATATTAAGTAAACGTGTGTAGGTTTACAAGACACAGGGGTGACTAAGATAATAAATAATATAAAGTTTCAAACGTGGTGAAGGACTTTTCAGTCTCGTGTGCACTGCAGTGGTTTTGAAACTGTGGCCTATGCAGAGCATAATGCTGCTCTCCGGAGCCATACATGTTATTCGGTGAGTAATTTAAAGATACACTGCAGATCATATATGACATTTAACTTTTACAGAATTGATGCATATTCTGCACCAAGTTATCATTGTTTACATATAACTATGATTTTGGACGGTAGTGATGTGTGTCTTTGCACATAAAGACGTTCCTCAAGAGTGGGTGCTCTACTGTTCTGGGTTAACCATAACAAAAACCCAAGCACAAATAAAAGCAATAAAAAATTAAAAGGCTCACCGCATGTACAATAACCCTCATAGCTCCCAGAATTCCCACTACTTGTGGGGTCCCTCAAGGATCCTCATTATCACCTTTATTATTTAATCTTTACCCACTACTATATTCTTTAAGGAACTCTAAAGTTACTATTTATATTTATGCGGATGATCTCCAACTTGTCTTCCCCCTTAATACTGCAGATTCTGTGACAGAATTCCAGAACACTATGACACACATACAGAGGTGGATGAACCTTAACCATCTAAAACTTAACCCAGGCAAGACAGAACTGATCTTGCCTGGGAAAAGCGAATTAAGTTGGGGCCCATGTTTTTGTCACCTAATATGGGGGTCCCACCCACTAAATCGCTCTCGGTTAAAAGTTTGGGGGTCACGCTCAGTGCAGATCTCTCAATGAAAGGACAAGTTGGAACAGTAGTCTCTGCCAGTTTTTTTCAACTTAAGAAAATAGCCCAGTTCCTAACGCAATCTGCTCTTACCCAGGTCATTATTGCCCTTGTTCTTTCCCGACTGGATTTTTCTAACAGTCTCTATTTGGGACTTCCAGCAGGCCTGTTAAAAAGACTTCAACTTGTTCAAAACCAAGCAGCCAGGCTTATTTGTAAACAACCGAAATGGCAGCCTATTAGACCTGGTCTGGAAATATTACATTGGCTACCTATGATGCAAAGGGTTGCGTTCAAAACTGGATGTATTACCTTTAAAGCCCTACAGAATACAGGCCCAAAATGTATTAAGAAACTTGTCTCTAGGTATAATCCCTCACTAAATCTCCGTTCTGCTCACAAAGCTCTTTTAGTTGTTCCGACTTTTAAGAAAGAACACCTGGGTGGTAGCTGCTTTGACCATGTAAATGTAGTTGAGCTTATATAGCGCACAGCTACCCGCAGTGGGTGTCCCGGCGCTTGCTTAGGGAACCCGTCCTGATATTCCCCTGTGAGATAGCAGGGTATCCACAAGGTGAAAGTCAGGCATCCCGCCGCGAGGGGCCGTTGTGGAGATTAAGCAAGCTATTGCCCAGAGTCGCAGAGTGCGAACCCATGAGTCGAGGAGGCACCGGGGCGAGAATTATCGAGTCCGTGGAATTTTTAGCCCAAGACCCGCCGAGGCGGGGAATTGAACCCTGGTCCAGGACCGATCTCAGCTTCCGGGTATGCTGCCTCTAACCCCTGAGCCACACTTCGCCATCTTGCAGCCACCCTTTGGAATTCACTACCACTGCCTGTAAGGCAGAGTCCAGACCTCCTTACCTTCAGACACTCTCTTAAGACTTGGCTTTTCAAACAGGCTTACTTCTAGCGTATTATTTTTGTGTTATGTTCTCTTCCGACAGCGCCATGAAGCCTACGGGCGTATGTGTGCTTAATAAATAAATTTTAACATAACATATGGTCCAGCCATAAGATTCAACAACATTATCCTGAGGTGTCATGAGTCGAGAACACACAGTATGTTTTAAAAATATCTTTCATATTTGCAGCAGGATAAAAGATACAGCCAACACGTTTTGTCCCAATCAACATGGCGGTCTTCCTCAGGGCTGTCATTAAGGAACCTAAAAAAATGTTCAGAAAATCAGTTTGAAAACTATTTTGATCATTAAAACTGCCACATGCCACAACTTTTAAATAACACCATTTAAAGGCTTATCACCATTACGGTGAAATACACCAATGTATGACACAAAACATGTGAAATTAATCCTTTAACTACAGGAAATGCTTGATACAAATTCATATAAGCATCTTATTCCTTTCACAATTAAAAACAAAATACATAATCATCAAATAACAATGTAAAGAGGTTGGCCTGCTTCTTGATTCACAATCACAAAATTTCATATTCCAAAAGTACAAATGTTCTACCATTGTTTTCATTGGAATACGTTCTCTCATACCCATGCCAAAAATAATTCAGGATCCCTATAACAAAAAGGTGTCAGCCACGCCCTTCATACACCAATCGTATAGTAATCCTGTTTGATGGAATCACTTTCATATTCTGTTTATACATTGGAACAGTGGCAGTATATAAGTAAATCACAAATGCAATGAGAGTATGCCATTTAAAGATAGTTGACAGTTTGTTAGGTCGGGTGATTATTGTAGTTAATGGTATGTGATACATGACGGAAAAATGTCGCAACTTTATTGAATTCATATTTGGGATATAAATACTACAATATAAGTTCATCAACGAATTAGATTGGCACTTTGTAACAATGTAGCACAGATGGATTTTTGTGTGATCTTATTTCAATCTGGTAGAGCTAATTTTTTCAAGCCCTCACAAACTGTTAGCAGGCATGAGTTTGCAACAGCCCCTCAGCTAGCATGACCTTTAAGATCCTGTTGTCATATAGCTACTGTATATCTTTATAATGCGTTAAGTTAGCATAGGCACATTACATGTTTAAACGCCATTTTTCCTTTTGCTACTTCTGCACACGACACTTAATTGTTGAGTTAGCTTTCAACCTAGTAGTTCGTTGTGGTTTACATGAGAATAATATGTTATTACTCTGATATCGGCTTTGCTTAATAAACTATGTCTGTACAGAGAGTGCTGAAGCTTCAGGAACAACATGATACTGAATTGTTATGAGGTCTGATCTTCGCGCCTTCGTAGACATAACATAAGTGCAGCTTCTGCCAACTTTGGGTTTTAGGCGGGTTTTATATTGCTTTGCTTGAAGCACACAAACACACTTGATGCTGTTCGCATGCAGAGAGAGCTGGTGTATGCTGATGTCATCTCTTCATTCTAGGATCCTGAGGTATGGGCCCGCCCTAATTCAAACCCAAAGAGACCTTCTTAGCTATTAATATAATATGTGTGTTAGGGAGGGTGAGAAATAAGTGTTGTTAACTCTTATTCATTTCAGCATGTTAACATGCTGTCACCATTTGCTTTCTATGGACTAGTAACTATGCTGATAACTTTGCTTCTGATAATATGATTCCTTGTATTATCTAAGATACTGCGCCTGAGAAGACGGCATTAGTAAATAAATATTTCAAATGTGCACGTGTCCTCATTTACTCCATGTTCTGGTTTGAAATGATTATATAACGAAAGAGTGCTCATGTGTTCCACGTAACCTGAGGTATTGTAAGCTCATGTTCTGGTTTGTCTAAACATTGAGAGTTTGTTATGACCAATGAGACCCTGTAGCTAGCTCGGTAAGGGGTTTGTTGGGTACTAAGGTGAGTTTTGGGTCACCCTAATTCGCTGAGGTTCCAATCCTCTGTGCACAGTTCTGTGGGAGAACAGAAACCCTGCTACAAGGCGCCCATACGTTGGTGGACTTATATCGTGACACTCGAGTAGTATATCGTTCAAACCTTAACCCCTTCACTGTCGTTTCCGGAAAACGGTGGTGTCGGTGAAACCTACCTATTTTTTGAAATAGGTCTTTTCAAGCTTGATTCTATCTAAAAAGGTTTCTTTGAATTACTACCCAGTTGTGCTACAAAGTTTCCTTTGTTTTTTCAGTTATTCCGGTGCAATCATGGCGCAGGCTGTGGCCATCCCGCAGCATAGTCGCATTGCGGTGCGCAACCATTTACAGGCTTACCAAGTCCCGTTAGATGGCTTGGCTGTGATTTTGGTGGTGTGTGCAGATCCGGCGTACCCATTCGAACTGTTTTATTCGTGGGTAACGTTTCCGGGAGTGGACGCAAATTCTGGTGTGTTCCACACCCTCACCTGTACTGGCTAAATATACACCGTACAGGGCACTGGAAATACCTATTGATCATTGGCAGCATCGCGTTTGGTTTGATGGCGCCCTACCCCACCCTTTGTCCGCTGCGAGGTTAGGTCCATTGTCCATTCCAGGCACAAATTGGCCTGCATTGGGTGGATTCACCCCGCACCCGAATCACGGCGCTTGTCCCTTAGCGGATATTCGCAGACTACATGTTGTCTCGATTGCCATGATTCGTGCATTAGTGCAATACATAGGTCGTCATCTCCCGGGAGGTCCCCCGGGGGGTCCGGCCGTTCAAACGGAACATGGCGGTTTAAGACTTAATCCGGTTATGGTCAATTTGGTTTTTAGTAAGCGACCCGATGATAAAGATGATTTCCCTTTCTGGCTTGCCGAGAAATTTGACCAACTGGAGGCTGTGTTTCCGAATTCTACTCCTGCTGATAAACATAGAATGTTGACGATTACTTTGCCTAAGGATTTAACTCCTGAACTCGTTGACTGTGAAAGTTGGGGGAAAACTTTTGCGGCCGTTTATACGAGGTGTTTCGGCACCCCGTCTATGTCCGTACTGCCTACGATCGTTAAGCGTGTTCAGGATGATCACGGACCGGAAGCAGTGGTTGAATTGGGTATGCGCCTGTGTGGTTCTTTTGAGATTGTTAGCGATCTCATCCTCTCCAATATAAAGGGAGATGCGGTGAACTTTCAGGTGTCGAATGCTTTGGCTGCTCTACCCGATGCCGAAAAACCCCGACAGTTAGCGAAGATTGTTGTGGCCGCATATAAAACTATAGGTCGCACAAGTAAAGGTCTAAATATTTTCCTATCAAGGAGAAGAAACAACCACAAGGGCAGCCTGCTACAGCAGATGTCCAGCCCAGTCCAAAAAACAAAATTGGCCTCAAAAACAGAAACAGGGGAAGCAACAACAGCAGACTCAGGATTCTTATCCTACGCCGCAAGTTCCTGCGCCGACAGAGAGAGTATGATTTGCGCGATCGCGCGATGATTAAATCACCTGATCGATTTCAGGTTTCTGAACAACGCTCTCCTCGTTTCTTTCAGGACTCATCGGCCCCGACGACCGGTGGAGGAGGAGGCGGTAGGGGACGTGGTGGCCAACAAGGACGTGGCCAGTCCCGCCAGACAGACGGCGCAGCGAAGCAGGAGGATTCTACGCCAAAGAGACCGCAGTTTGCGAAAAAGAAAGTCGCGGCCTTAACAGCGCATCGATATGCCACAGATAGTGAGAACGCGGCTTCGGAATCTGACGTGGGCTCTGACCTTGCTGGACAGCGCGGCGGAGATTACCATAGTGAGAGAGGCGCTGCGTCCACTACTGAGGGTGACAGCGACTGATGTCTACGTTGTAATAGAAACAGCCGATACGAGACTTGCTCCCCCTGAAAGACTTTATGAAATTGTCCTGTTAATTGAAGGTGACATACAGCGTACCGTCAAAGGGGTATTTTGGGAAAATCTTTCTTCTACGTATGATATTTTGCTTTCGGAGGCTGACTGGCCCCCACCTTTTGTGCTCGTGGCGACGCGAGGGAAGGAGGTAATCCTCCCCAGTTTCGCGAACACTGTCTCGAAAGAGCATGCGCAGCATTTTGCAGAAGAGTGGGCTCGGGCTCTTGCACCGGCTCTGTACCGTAACCAATGTGGTTGGGATAAATTGTCCCCATGCCACGAAATTCCTTTGCGGTCTCAGCCGCAGCCTCAACCTCAATATCCCATTCGGCGTGAAGCCAAGGCTTCCGTCGCGGAAATCCTTGAACAATTGGAATATCAGGGTGTTATTGAAACGTATGTGTCACCGATGAATAATCCTCTTTTTACTGTGACCAAGCCTGACGGATCGTATCGTTTGGTATTGGATTACCGGCATTTGAACTCGCATTGCCGTAACTGTGCAGTACAGAATACTCACGGCTCTGCACTAGTGGATAGTCTAGTGCGTAAGCGTTTTAAAACAACGCTTGACATATCCAACGGTTTCTATGCCCACAGATTGGACAGCTTTAGCTCCCAATGGACCAGTTTTACATGCGCTGGAGTCCAAAAACAATTCCGACGTCTCCCAATGGGCTATAAGAATAGTCCTGGTATCTTTACGGCACGCATAGTCTCTATTTTGGAGGCTCTCGACCCGGATGCTTGTTCGTATGTGGATGACATATATCTCACAGACGACGAAATTTGGGAGAATCTGTGTCGTGTAAATTCTATTATTTGTAACTTTGCAGACATGGGTTACAAATTCAACTTTGCAAAATCGCACATTGCTGAGCACACAGTGTTGTTTCTGGGCTATGAGCTCAACAATGAAGGTAGAGGTTTGGCTCCACACTTCTTGGAGAAATGCGCCCAGTTGCGCGCTCCTACAACACTGAAAAAATTACAGTCTTTACTGGGCTTTTTGAATTTCGGGAGGACATACATTCCGGAATATGCCCAGCGTATCAAGCCTTTGTATGCTTTGATACAACCAACTTTTTCCAAATCATGCTGGCTGCCTGAGCATTCAGCCATCTTGCAGTCCTTGCAGGCTGATCTGCTCGCTTCTAAGTTCGTACTGACTCGTGATAACCATACCAACCTGGTGATAAGAATAATACCGGGGACAGTGGGTTTCACGTACCTCACTTTTAATGAAGGAGACACAGTACCTATTGCTTACAAGTCACACTTGTACACTTCGGCTGAGATGCGGTTTCCCACTGTGGAAAAGGTTTTAACAGCTGTGCAGATGGCTATTCTTAAGGAACGGGCTATGTCACAGGGGAAACGCATGTTGGTTGTTACACCCTGTCCTCATTTGGAGGCAGTCACGAAAGCCAGTGTACCAAATTCAAAAGCTTTGCACCCTCGGTGGATTCAGTGGGCTGCGTCCTTGACGTCCACGGATGTCACGTTTATTTTTGACGCCTCGTTGCGGTCGCAAGAGTACTTGCAGTATGAGTTTGTTCATCCTGCTCCTCTGGCTATGTGACCTTTGGAGGACTTCCATTGCATCATTTACACTGATGGTTCGGCGCAGGTTGCGCATGGCTCTAAACATGCCTACGTTTCCGCATGCGCCATTGTGGTCGGTGCTATGTTGGACGATGAGTTCATATCCAGGGAAGTGCACACACTGCCACTGGGCGATTGCACCGCACAATTGGCAGAGCTTCGTGCTCTCTTACTAGCGTTGGAGTACGCTGATCCTAGTGTTACTACTCTTATTGTAAGTGATTCTTTCTACTGTGTCCAGTCTTACAATGAAAACTTGTTCTTTTGGATTCAGAATTCATTTCGTGATTCCAAGGGTAGCACAATAAAACACAAGATGATCTGGGTTCGAGTGGCGGAGCTTAAGGCTACGTTGCCGCTCGTTTTTGTAATTCATACTCTTGGCCACCAGCGTGTTGGAGTCCACGCTGTCGGTAACTCGCTTGCTGATGAAGCAGTGAAATCAGCGGTGTCTACATACTTAGTTGCAGCAGCTACACGGTCCAAAAGTAAAATTGATAGTGACATCTTGGCGGCTGTTGCTGCCACTGAGAAGGGAGGTAAACATCCTACGGGGTTCCCTTCGAAGTACACATACCACTTAAGTCCCGAAAAGGTTCCTTTTGTGAAAATTCCTGATGTTGGGGAACGTTTGATTCCCAACTCGGATCGCAGGGCTGACTTGATTACAGCGGCTCATGAAGGTGTGGCGTCTGCGCATGCGGGCGTCTCAGCCACTGTAACTCAATTACAACAACGTTTCTGGTGGCGGGGACTGTACAAACAGACGCGTGATTATGTCCTTCTTTGTGACATTTGTCAGCAGATTAAACCTTCGACTGCTGCGTGTCCGCCACAGACACAGTTGTACATTTCTAATAAACCGCTGGGTTGTGTTTACTTAGATCACTGCGGTCCTTTTTCATCTGATACTGCATATAAGTACATCTTAGTAGCAGTTGATTCATGCACACGCTTTGTGTGGGTCTGGCCCCATCGCAGCGCTGATTCACGGACTGTCATTAGAGATTTGCGCATCTTTGTAGGGATTTTTGCCTGTGGTACCTTCCATTCGGATCAGGGTCCGGCTTTCGCCTCTAAGGCGTATAAGGATGCCATGACTTCGATGGGGGTCCAAGTCAAGTTTTCGTCTCCCTACAGACCTGAGGGTAACAGTATAGTGGAGCGAATGAACCGTGATTTAAAGCAATCTTTGACAGCTCGAGTTATAGGCACTGGCAGAAACTGGCTAGCCCACCTCTATGGCGTGCAGCGTGCTCTTAATAATCTCCCTAGAAGGTCTCTGGGTGGGCGGACCCCATACGAAATGCTCTTTGGCATCAAGATGTTTGTCCCTGACCTTGACGGTCTAGACTGCGTGGCTCGTGCCACTACCTTTGACGTAGATGAACATTGTAATGTATTACAGGATCTACAAAAGACCAGAGACAGTCTTGCGAAGGAACATTTGCCCTCCACGTCGGATGTTGCGTTGCAGATCCCGGTAGTCGGCTGGCTACCCCAAGTTGGAGAACTGGTTCGAGAGAAGATCGACAACAAGAAAGAATTTGGTCCTTCCTATCGAGCTCCGGTTCCAGTGCTTGGCGTGAAGGACACAAGAACAGTCATTTTACCACCACTTCCTGGTCGTAAGGAAAACAGGTTTATCTCCATTGACAATGTCAAGATACACAGAGTGGCCGATTTTTCTTAGCATGACACCGGCTGTTTCCTGTCCTTCCATTGTGAGAAATTCAGTTTTGCCCACTACTTCTGATCATGAAACTGAAGTGGCAAACAAGTTGCCTGCTATTTCCAGTCCTTTATTAAGTACTTTGCCCGGTTCAGACCTTGCTGAAATAGACTACACTTACCCCACTGATTTGTCCATGCCTGACCTGCTAACACGTTTGGCCACAGAATCCAGATTTTCTTTTGACACTGTTTCCAATGATTCGAAAAGAACCTTACGTTTTGCAGTTTATGCCACCTTATTTAAAAAACATTTTTTGATTCCCCCTTGGACATATATTTGGCTGGTGCTTTTTTCAATTTACCTTTTTATGTCAATTGGTTTTGTGTTTTATTTTTTCCGACTTATGAATGGACACTATGTCGAAGAAAGAACATGCATTCGACATCTAAATGGAACTTTGGCCCCCCTTTCCTCATCGCATTCTGCACACAGATTGAAAAGAGACTTGACATTTGTTAACATCACTGCTTGGCCTGTCCTTGATGGGATAGTGTGGGATGCCGTTAGGTTTCAAATTCATGGCCCTACCGAGGTTGTTAATGTCCCCAATGTGCTTAGAGTTAACATGGGGGATGTAGTGAAACAAAACATACGTTCTGATGATTGGGATGTTCAGGCCGTAGAGTCTTTGTTTTCTGATTTGAAATACTATGCTGCCTTTGATGCTGAGGATTTGTACTTAGAATCTGCTAATTATGGTGATTTGTTTTGCTTTCAACATTTTGCCAATCACTTCTTACATAAAACAGCATCCAGAAGGAATACTGTAAATTTTACACAATGGGAGCATTGCCCAGCTCCTAAACAAGGCAGTTCGAGTACTTATTTAAAAAAGTACACTTATTTTACTGACTTCAATCAGTCTAATCCCGAGTCCTTTTATTTCAAAATGACACAGAAGCCTATATCCAAGGTTAGACTTACCAATACCAAATTGTTGTATTCGAAGTTCTTTCTTGATCAGCTGGCTATTGGCGGCTATGTATTATGGAAAGAATCTATTGACTTAAAATCAGTTTGGGGTTCCAAGAGTTGGCAGGTACAAGGCACTGAGGCTTTGCACCGTGCTTGTCTCATCCCGAATCAAATGTTGTTTTTGAATTTCTCTATTTCACAAACGACGTGCTTTGGATTGGCTACTTCTAAAAAATTGAATTCTCCAACCATCCCAGAGTTAGAAGAATATTCTGGCTGGAGTAATTATACTCAGTTTTCGATTAGGGACTTGCAAACCCTATTGCTGAATTTATCCTTTAACATATCCAGTATGGATCCGAAAGGTTGGCTGATGTGGCACAGAAGTGCTGATTCATGCCAGCACCGTTTTCTAGGTTTATCTGATGGCTTTACACAGGTCAGACCTGATCCACGTTTTGAAACTGAGCATTCTGTCACGACTTACTCTGTGGGCACATTGTGTCAGAATTGGCTGAAACATTCAACATTGTCTGCAGTTAAATTACATCGTGCAAAGCTGAATGATGATGTAGATTTGAATGATTTCATTAAGGGCCCGGCTAGTGGTAGATCAAAGAGATGGATATATGCTGTTTACAATGAAATCTGGAAGACATCACAGATTGAGGCTGCGACACGCCTTAGAGCTATAGATCAGGCCAATCTAGAAAAGGTGCTTGCTGTGGTAGATAATAGTATTAACATGCTTTCTTCCCGCATTTACACTTTAGATAATATTGTGTCTTCTGTAGTGGATATTGTGCATGATGAAGTGTCTGTGTTGTACCATGGTCAGAATCAATTGCGTTCTATCATGCAATTTGCATGGACCCTTCAAACGTTGAAAGCTGGCAAGGTGCCATGGACCTACATGAATGTTTCTTCTCTCTTTGCCCCCTTTAATTTGACTGACAAGCAGCGCTTACTCTCCATGCGAGATGCTTCATTTTCTATGTTACATATTGAAAGATTGGAGTCCTTGCCTTTTTCTGTGGCAGAGGCCAACGATGCAACGTGGCTTATCCACGGTTTAATAACATTACCTTTTGCTTTGTATAAGTTTACAAATTGTATGCGATATGTTGCAATAGGTCGCTATGAGCCTTTAGGTAGTGCATTTCTCCATGAAGTCTGGGCCCTTCCTTTCACTTATAGATGTTTGAAAGACAGACAGGAGGTTTATCTGAATGGGGAGGAGTGTACAGAAACACCAGACCATTCGCTAATGTGTAGGCATATACAATTGCACGGTTCTTGTAACCAAGACCGGCCGAACTTAGCCTGTGTTTTAAAAGGGACTCCGGTTCCTGCAATCACCTCGACTTTCACCTTGCTGGGAAACGGAAGTTATTTGCTTTTAAATAATGAAGATTGTTGCGGATTGATTGAAGGTGTAGCTTATGTGGTAACCGTAACTGAGCGTGTAGTTTGCTGCAGAAATGTTCTGTACCCACCCACGCATGAAAATAGGGATGTTTCCATCTGGCCACGCATCCAACCTTGAAAGCAGAATTCAGCGGCATGAGCAGAATAAGGGCTCTATTGTCCCAGAAAGAAGTGGCCTTGAGTTCGGCTAGGGAAACTTTCGTTCTTCACATAGCTAATACCCGTACTGAAGTTCAGGCTCTTTTAAACACTGATTTACCGTTGCATTTCAGCGAGATGGTACATTCTATCTTTAACGCGTCCTCCACAACTGGCCTGGCGCATTTTTTTAAATCTGTTAGCAGTGGTCTTGTAACTTCATTTGAAAAAATCTTTGGAGTCATCCCTGCTTTCTTCCATTCCATTTTTTCGAGTTTGTTTGGTGGATTCCCGGTTATCCTGGCACTAGCGGCAGCCGTTCTAGTGATTATTTGCTTCCTTAAATATGGATGCCCCACATGTGGAAGGAGCAGACCAGCCCCTCCTGGCGCTGTTTCGCAACCGGATGCTTGAATATTATGGCACGCTGCCGCTTGCGATTTTAAGCACGGCATATGGATTATCGTTTCGATTTTCCTACTTCACCTGTGCCCAGCCTGTGTTTCATTGCCTAAGCAATCAATCAATCAATCAATCACCGCATTTGTATAGCGCACTACTCACCCGGAGGGTCTCAAGGCGCTGGGGGGAGGGGGTCCGCTACTGCTCGAACAGCCAGGTCTTGAGCTGTTTCCTGAAGGTGAGGTGGTCCTGGGTCAGGCGGAGGTGGATCGGAAGGGAGTTCCAAGTCTTGGCGGCCAGGTAGGAGAAGGACCTTCCTCCAGTGGTGGCTCTTCGGATGCGGGGGACGGTGGCGAGGGCGTGGCTGGTCGATCGAAGCTGGCGTTTGGGAGCGTAGAAGTTGAGGCGGCTGTTGAGGTATCCTGGTCCTTGGTTGTGTAGGGCTTTGTGTGCGTGGGTGAGGAGCCGGAAGGTGATTCTCTTGTTGACCGGGAGCCAGTGCAGGTCTCTCAGGTGTCCGGAGATGTGGCGGGGGATGTCCAGGATGAGTCGTGCTGAGGTGTTCTGGATCCGCTGGAGTCTTTTCTGGAGTTTGGCGGTGGTTCCGGCGTAGAGGGAGTTGCCGTAGTCCAGTCGGCTGGTGACGAGGGCCTGGGTGACCGTCTTCCTGGTCTCGGTGGGGATCCATCGGAAGATCTTGCGTAGCATGCGCAAGATGTTGAAGCACGACGAGGAGACGGCGTTGACTTGTCTGGTCATGGAGAGGGAGGAGTCCAGGATGAAGCCCAGGTTGCGTGCGTGGTCAGTTGGTTTGGGTGCGCTGCCCAGGGCGGGGGGCCACCAGGAGTCGTCCCAGGCGGAGGGTGAGGATCCCAGGATGAGGACTTCCGTCTTGTCTGAGTTCAGTTTCAGGCGGCTGTTCGACATCTATTTGGCTCATCCCTTCGTGCAGGTTGGCTCTGGCGGTGGCGGGGTCGTTAGTGAGGGAGAGGATCAGCTGGGTGTCGTCGGCGTAGGAGATGATGTTCAGGTTGTGCTGGCGTGCGATGGCTGCCAGGGGGCTCATGTAGACGTTGAAGAGTGTTGGGCTGAGCGAGGAGCCTTGAGGGACGCCGCAGATGACTTCGGTGGCTTCTGATCTGAACGGAGGGAGGCGGACTCTCTGTGTCCTTCCGGCGAGGAAGGAGGTGATCCACTCCAGTGCCTTCTCCTGGATTCCGACGTTGCTGAGGCGCTGTACTAGGGTACGATGGCAGACAGTGTCGAAGGCCGCGGAGAGGTCCAGGAGGATGAGGGCCGCTGTTTCTCCGTTGTCAAGCAGGGCTCGGATGTCATCTGTAGCTGCGATCAAGGCGGTCTCGGTGCTGTGGTTGGCCCGGAAGCCAGACTGCGAGAGGTCGAGGGAGCTGTTTGTCTCGAGGAAGGCGGCCAGTTGCTTGTTGACGGTCTTCTCGATGACTTTAGCCGGGAACGGGAGCAGCGAGATGGGGCGGTAGTTCTTGAGGTCGGTGGGGTCGGCTGATGGTTTCTTGAGTAGAGCGCTGAGTTTGGCATGCTTCCAGCTCTCCGGGAAGGTAGCGGTGTCGAAGGAGGTGTTGATGATGTCCCGCAGGTGGGGTGCGATGACAGCGTCGGCCTTGTTGAAGACGTGGTGGGGGCAGGGGTCGGTCGGAGATCCGGAGTGGATGGAGTTCATCGTGCGGATGGTGTCTTCGGTGCTGATCGGGGTCCAGGCACGGAGGGTGGTGGTGGGGGGCGGTGGTTCGGTCGTGGCGTGCGTCGGGTGAGTGCTGAAGCTGTTGTGTATGTCCGCGATCTTGTTGTGGAAGTAGGAGGCGAGGGAGTTGCAGAGGTCTTGCGAAAGGGTGATGTCGTTGTTTCCGGCGTTGGGGTTGGAGAGCTCTTTCACGATGTTGAAGAGTTCCTTGCTGTTGTGTGCGTTGTTGTCCAGACGTTCCTTGAATGCGGTTTTCTTGGTGGCGTGGATCATCTGGTGGTGTTTTCGGGTGGCGAGCTTGAGGTCAGTCATGTTGTCCGGTGTTGGGTCTCTGCGCCAGGTTTTCTCGAGTGCTCTGCAGTTCTTCTTGGAGCTCTTGAGTTCGTCGTTGAACCATGGGGCTTTCTTGCTTCCGGGTCTACTCGGCGGGGTCTTCAGCGGGGCGAGGTCGTCTGCGCAGTCGCTGATCCATTTCGTGAGGTTGGTGGCCGCTTGGCTGGGGTTCGTTGTGCTGGTGGGATGGTTCTTGTTCAGGGAAGTGGCGAGCTGGTCTGCAGTGATCTTGTTCCAGCTTCTGCGGGGAGCCTGTTGCTGGTGATGGTGGAGCGTGGTTTTTCTGTAGCTGAAGTGGACGCAGCTGTGGTCCGTCCAGTTGAGTTCCGTGGCGTGGCTGAAGGCGATGTCTTTGCTGGAAGAGAAGATCGGGTCGAGTGTGTGTCCGGCGTAGTGGGTGGGGGTGGTCACCAGTTGCTTGAGTCCGAGGTTGGTGAGGTTGTCCAGCAGGGTGGTGGTGTTGCGGTCGTTGTTGTTCTCCAGGTGGAAGTTGAGGTCCCGGAGGAGGATGTAGTCAGCGGAGGGGAGGGCGTGCGGGCTGATGAAGTCGGCGATGTCTTCGCTGAATTGTGTGCGGGGTCCCGGGGGACGGTAGATCAGGGTGCCCCTGAGGGTGGTCTTGGGGTTGACGTGGATCTGGAAGTGCAGGTGTTCGGCGGGTGCGAAAGTGTCGTCGGTGTCGGTCGTGATGCGGATGGTGTTCCTGTGGATGATGGCGATGCCTCCTCCAGTCTGGTTGATGCGGTCCCTCCGGATGATCTTGTAGCCGTCCGGGATGGCGATGGCGATGTCGGGCGCTGAGGAGTCGTTCATCCAGGTTTCCGTGAGGAAGGCGACGTCTGGGTCTGTGGTGTCGAGCAGGTTCCAGAGCTCGACGGCGTGTCTGTGGACGGAGCGGGTGTTGAGCAGGATGCCCTTCAGGTGGTTGCTGTTGCTGCTCGTCGAGGTCTTGAGCGCTGGCGGAGTGGAGCCGGTCCGGTTGCAGGTGAACTTGCAGGCGTTGCAGATGAAGGGTCCGTGGGTGCGTCTCGGTGTGGCTCGGTAGCAACCCGGGGTTCGGCCGGTGTTGAGAGCGATGAGTTCGGTGGCGTCGTAGGTCCGTCTGGTCGGCTTCCGGCGGTGGGGGCCAGGGGTCCTGGCGCTGGGCGTGGGCCAGGCGCGGACGGGCGCAGACGGGCTTACCTTTGGCGCATCTTCGGTGCTCAATCGGTGCTCCCGCTGTGCGCGTCCGCTGCGCGGTCGCTGAGGGGGCGACATAAGAGGGGAGCCGGGAGGGCGGGTCAGCTGGGAGGCGGGGTCACGTCCACCAATCGTGTGGCGAGGGGGCGAGGGCGCCGGCAGGAAGCGACGGGAAACGGGATCGGTTGGAGCGGGCGGCCCTGCGGCGGCTGGGGCGCTGCTCTCGGCGTAGGAAAGGTCTGGCACTGCAGGGGTCTCTGAAGCAGGAGCGTGGAGGAGCGAGGGGGCAACCAGGCCGGAGGCGCGGTGGTTTTGACTGTGCCATTGATTTGTGTCTCTGCGGACCGGTTTCTCCTGAAGTTGACTTTAATCAGCTGATGAGTCCCATCGTTACTCACGAGTTGGTTTGTACTGGCGACAGGATTATGGCCTTAGCAGCGATGCATGGACTAATGGGTCCTTGGAACATTCTTACAGCAGCGCAGGATTTCTTGGCAATGAGCTTTCTTGAAAACCCACCGAGTTGTCCTCTGATGGTAATAGAGGCTCCAGTATTGGGAGAACACGTTTGTTCTTTTCCTCTTTTGAATTGGATGGCTGAACTGTTTTCGGATGAAGACGGTGATTTCCTGTTGGAGGCTGTTGCTGCATATTTTGCATATTCGGTCTTGCCTTGATGAACCTTATTGGTTTATGATGATGCCCCACTTTTTGACATTTTTTCACCTCCCAGTCCTATTGGCTTGAGTGCTGTGGAATTCTGAAATTGACATTTTTTATATTTTGATTTGATTACTGCGGTTTTTTATAATTATAAGGTTGTTCATGGTTCTTGAACTCTGCTTTCATGAAGTTGCCCTTATCTTATCTTATCCGTCCTCGGATCATGGGGGGGTGTCATATAGCTACTGTATATCTTTATAATGCGTTACGTTAGCATAGGCACATTACATGTTTAAACGCCATTTTTCCTTTTGCTACTTCTGCACACGACACTTAATTGTTGATTTAGCTTTCAACCTAGTAGTTCGTTGTGGTTTACATGAGAATAATATGTTATTACTCTGATATCGGCTTTGCTTAATAAACTATGTCTGTACAGAGAGTGCTGAAGCTTCAGGAACAACATGATACTGAATTGTTATGAGGTCTGATCTTCGCGCCTTCGTAGACATAACATAAGTGCAGCTTTTGCCAACTTGGGGTTTTAGGCGGGTTTTATATTGCTTTGCTTGAAGCACACAAACACACTTGATGCTGTTCGCATGCAGAGAGAGCTGGTGTATGCTGATGTGATCGCTTCATTCTAGGATCATGAGGTATGGGCCCGCCCTAATTCAAACCCAAAGAGACCTTCTTAGCTATTAATATAATATGTGTGTTAGGGAGGGTGAGAAATAAGTGTTGTTAACTCTTATTCATTTCAGCATGTTAACATGCTGTCACCATTTGCTTTCTATGGACTAGTAACTATGCTGATAACTTTGCTTCTGATAATATGTTTCCTTGTATTATCTAAGATACTGCGCCTGAGAAGACGGCATTAGTAAATAAATATTTCAAATGTGCACGTGTCCTCATTTACTCCATGTTCTGGTTTGAAATGATTATATAACGAAAGAGTGCTCATGTGTTCCACGTAACCTGAGGTATTGTAAGCTCATGTTCTGGTTTGTCTAAACATTGGGAGTTTGTTATGACCAATGAGACACTGTAGCTAGCTCGGTAAGGGGTTTGTTGGGTACTAAGGTGAGTTTTGGGTCACCCTAATTCGCTGAGGTTCCAATCCTCTGTGCACGCACAGTTCTGTGGGAGAACAGAAACCCTGCTACACTGTTTCCTCTTGAATCATTCAGTAAATGTAACTAACATGTTTTCAATATGCAACCTAGACAGATGGGTATCAGCCCGGCAATGTTTTAAGTTGGATCTACAGGCAGCTTTTGGCTGTCTATTGTTGAAGAGCCATTGTGTACCATACCAATAATTACAGTGGACTTTGAGACATCCCATTGCTTTCCTTTGGTTTGCTTTCTTGTCAGTTTTATTTGCTAGCTTTTTTAGTCAATGGTTTTGCATCTCATTATGTGTTTGTCTAGTGTCTGGAGCATAGCTACTTCATCATTCTTTTGATTGGGCCACTTGTTTTCTTCCACTCCTTACATTCAGCAAAATATTTTTTCTATCCCCACTCCATGCACATGTTTTCTTTGCTCTTTTATGTGCACCCCCCTCAAATTCCAATCCTCTTTGCTCTCAGGTTGCTCCTCCTCCCCTCCCAGCTTTTCTGTTTCTTCCCCATTGAATATTTAAACACCTATTGAAGCTACAGTAGAATTCAGAACCATTTCATAGTCGTAAATGCTTAAGTCAAGCAATTTGCTTCCTAATGTGGTAGCTGCAGTGACCGCACTGAGTGACATCCAGCAGGCAACAGCTGGGTTACCAGCTCAGCAAGTCAACCTCCAGAAAATCTATCTTGGAAACCTTAATATTGCCATTCAAAGAAAAATACTATACTATTCACTATGAAAATATTGACACAAAAAATATAGAAACGCACATAAATATCAAAAACATATCTATAGAGACCAATAATATTTTTCCACATTAAAACTAATGAGACTAACTAAAACATGATTATAAAATATATTGCGAACAAAAATAAATACAAGAAATGCAATTATAACCAAATAAAGAATATACACACATTTAAACAAACAAACAAAAATACTTATTTAGGGAACACCTTATAAGGTAAATAAAAAAATGAATGTTAACAAAACATTTAATTAAGGAAATTTAAAATAAAACTGCCAAAAAATAGAAACAACTTTTTAATTAAAGAAGAATATAAATAGAGAAAGAAAATATGCAACAAACTGCTCCACAAGAAGCCAGCTGTGAAGGAGACGCTACCCTACCAAATATCAACAGAGAAAGACTGCACCAAACTGAACAGAAAAGACCTCAACGAACAAAGCAAGCAGAAAATAATAAAAGTTAAAATTAGACTAGCACACTTTTCAAAAATTAATTATAAAGATTAAGCACTAATAATTATTTTATAAATCAATCTCCAAAAAAGAGATACCAAGACTAAAGAATACTAAAGCAAGCTAAAAATAAGAAAAACACAGAAAATCAACAACAAAATAATCCAAGGACAACGTAAATACTATCAAAATGTAACTATGATATATTGTAAAAGGTAAACAGTCAAAATATTGAATTTTAAATATTGAGATGACAAAATATCGAATTTTAAATATTGAGAGGACATATCCACTTTCAAAAATATAGTGGTGCAGAATATCGAAATGCAGGTAAGAAATATTGTTTTTTTTTAATATCAAAGTTAGTAATATATAGTTATATTGTTAAAAATGTAGATTTTTTTAGTGTTTTAAGTGTTAGTATGTGTTAAAAGTATATATTATTTTTGTAATGTATGTTTTAAGTAAGGAATTTTATGTTAAATCATTTTTGCATAGTTTAGTTCCATAGCGGTTTGTGGGTTTATAGGGGACTAGGGTAGGAAGGAATTTAATTGAAATTAATTAATTATGATATTTGTATTTAATAATTTATATTTGTGTTAATTTGTTATTTAATTATAAATCGATTCATAATTATTGGTAAGTATGTTAATTGTGTTGAAAAAGTTATTAGTTATTGATTTGATATTAATTAATAATTAATTTGTTAATATGTTAATTGTGTACTTTATTTTTAGGAGTGGGTTGAGGGTTGATAGAGGAGTAGGGTAGAAGTAATTTGATTTTTATTACCATTTTTAATATTTTTTATATAGTATGTATTTAAAGTTATTTTGTAGTGTTAATTGTGGGAATTTATTTGATGGATCATTTTATTCATAGTTTATTGATAATTATGCTAATTTATTAATATTTTACAATATTGGTACTGACGTTTATAGGGAATATGGTGGCAGGTAATTTTTTTTAATTAATTGTTAGTGTTAATTAAATTGCAAGAGTGGGAATACTAAATGAATCCCCTGCACTATCCAGCACTTTCCTTACTATTATACTTGGTGGAGTGGGAATAGTAAATTATTTCCACCGCTATCCAACACTTTCCCTACTGTTGCATTTGCTGGAGTGGGATTAGTAATTTTTACCCACCCGCTATCCAACACTATCTCTACTGTTGCACTCACTGGAGTGGGAATAGTAATTTTTACCCACCCACTATGCAACACTTTCCCTACTGTTACACTTAATGGAGTGGGAAAATACATCAACCAGTAAAAAATGGTTTAAAAGTTGAAATGAAAAAAATGCTTTCTTTGCATTAGCAACAAAAAGAAAATCTTAGCATTGAATGGTATCTTACCTATAACCCCTTAATATATGGTTTAAAATATACCCATGACCTGTAAGTTGAATGTCCCTAGTGGGCTTCAGCATCCCTTGTGCCAACCACTACAATGATAGAGTCGAGCTTGTCTCCAGACCTACCACTTTAGCCTGGCTGTGTAGTCTTAAACTGGCAAATTGACCTGTCAAAGTAAACCCTTTTGACAGGCCTAAAATGTCTAATATGCCAGCCCTAAGGTAGGTCATTTTGCCCATAGGGTAGGATGCATGGTACTTTAAAGTATGGCATGTAGAAGTTTAATATCCCACATGTCCTTCTGATGAAAAGCATAAAAACAATGTTCACTGTAGCAAGGTTGGCTGCTTCCATAGGGAAATGCTGAATTACATTGTCTTCCCTTAAAATGCTAATTTCAGATTGGTAGAAGCTAGAAAAATATTTCAAGGATTCTTTTTTAATAGTTAAAGAAAATCCAATGTAATGTTAACATTGGATTTTATTAACTATTACAGAAAAGTTACTTTAGAAAAGTTACTTTTAGCTTGCCGAAAGCTTTTAGGCAGTGGTTTCCAAACCTTTTAGAACCATGACACACTTTTTAGAAAAACAAACATTCACATCCAACCTTTAATAGACATGAGGCGAGTGATTTTTTTTTAATGTACCTAAAACATTGTGAGGTAGCGCATTATCTTTTACAGACACTACGTTCTCCATTGAATGGCCACCAAATTTGGACAGACATACAATTTTACTGCTAAAACTATATAGCACACAAATTATAACCTGTGTAAATAGGGGCTTTGCGAATAGTTATAATTTGTGCATAACCATATAATAAAATTATCCTTACCTATAGAAACTTGCAGTCACAATATTTTTGACCTCGATATTTTTGACACAATATTTAGACCCACTATATTTACCTATTTGCACTTACCGTCTCGATATTTTTTACATTATATTATATCCACATGATATTTTTTGTTCTAATATCCTGTTAGTGATCCACTTCATTATCTATAATTTCTGTTGAAGAGAAATAGAGAGATTTGGGGTGAGTTGTCTGTAGTGGGGTACCATAGAACTCTAGGTGGAAGCCCTACATTATGTTATGGACATTTATTCGGCGCACAGCTGCCCCAGCAAAGGGGCGTCCTGGCGCCTGACAAGGTAACCAACACAACACAACTAAAAAGACAGCAGACTAGAAAGGAACAGGCTTAAGAAAATAAAAAAGTCTTGATGGCCCTACGAAATAAAAAGAGATTATCAGACGCACGTATATCTTTAAAGGAAGAGAATTCCAAAGGGCTGCAGCCCGAACTCGAAATGAGCGGCCTCCAGCTCGGCTAAGCTTGAACCGAGGGACAACTGCGAGATCCTGGCCTAAGGATCTCAGGGCGCGGGCAGGGACATAAGGCGTCAAGAGATTCGTAAGAATCAGGGCCGACGAGCCCTTAAAGATTTTATAGGACAAACAGAGCACTTTAAACTGAATCCTCTGCTTGACTGGAAGCCAATGCAGAGACTTCAGAGTATTGGCAGCGGAACAAAACCTGGGCAGACCAACCACAGCTCTGGCTGCCGCGTTCTGCACCCGTTGCAGACGTGTAATTTCAGCTTGGTTCACCCCTACCAAAAGAGAACTGGCATAATCCAGCCGAGAGATCACCATCGCCTGCAACACCAGTTGCCTGGTTGCGGCATCAAAAAACTTCAAGGCTGGTCTTAGTCCTCGCAAAATGCCAAAACAACTGGCGGCTGTTCTCTTGGTATGGGAGACAAAGCTAAGGGCGGGATCTAGCCACACTCCAAGATTTTTTGTCTCCATTGCCGGAGTCGGGGTAGGTCCCAATTCCGGAGGCCACCAAATGTCGCCCCATAGTTCCGATTTCTTGCCGATGACCATAATCTCAGGTTTTTTTGCGTTCAACTGGAGATGGTTGGAATTCATCCAGCTGGCAAGTGCCCTCAGCCCATTCTGGAACCTAGGGGCATCCAAGTCAGAGTCCCCGCTGAGCGTGACCGCCAGCTGAGTGTCGTCGGCATATGAGACCATAGTCAGGCCCCACTGTCTGACGACATCCGCCAGCGGCCTCACGTACAGATTGAATAACGTGGGGCTCAGCGAGGATCCCTGGGGGACCCCCTGGTCCAGCGCATGGAATTTGGACTGGTGGAGTGGAATGGCTACGCAAAAAGTACGATCGGCAAGAAAGGAACGGAACCACTGGAGGGCAGTCCCTGTGATACCAGCTTCTTCCAGGCGCTGGAGAAGAATATTATGAGAGACGGTGTCAAAGGCGGCGCTAAGATCTAATAAAACAAGCGCCGCCGTTTGACCCGAATCTAACACCATGCGCAGATGTTCCACCATATAAAGAAGAGCTGTCTCCGTGCTGTGGTCAGCACGGAAGCCATTCTGCGTAGGGTCTAAGATGTTTGCCCGCAAAAGGTGGTCAGAAAGGACTCTGTTCACATGTGCCTCCACGACTTTCGCCGGCCACGGGAGAAGCGATATCGGGCGGTGGTTCTCTGGTTTAAGAGGATCTAAACCAGGCTTCTTCAAAATGGGCGTAACCACCGCATGCTTCCAATTAACAGGAACCATACCAGTGGAAAGCGAAAGGTTAATCAGGGAGCGCACCGGCAAAAAATCGATAGACAACGGGTCCCTAAAAAGAGCTGGTCTCAACGGATCTGCTGGAGAACCGGACTTAATATGTTGGGCCAGTTGATTAAAACTCTCAGACGATAGGCAAGGGAGAGTATGCAAGGCCATGTGTTCCTCTGGCCTAAGGGAAGGTCCGACATCCAGTGTGGAAGTGGAAAAAGTACGGCGGATGACTTGGACCTTCTCCACGAAGAAATTCGCCAAGGCCTCACACTGTGCAACCGAACCCAAATCATTAATAGGGGCTTTTTTTGCCATCAGATCTTTGAGAGCCTTAAAGATCGCTTTGGAAGGGTTAAGGCTGTTGCGGAACTCGAAGGAGTAAAAAGCCGCACGCGCTCTGCAGACCGCTCGATGGTAAGATTTGATAGTGGTGAGATATGACACTTTTTTACCAGTGTCATAGGCTTTCCGCCACTCTCTTTCAGCGCGTCTGCACGCACTCTTTAAAGTACGTAAAGAGCCATCGTACCAGGGACTAGGGTCCCTTGAGCTACATTTGCTCAGGGTCACCGGAATGATAGAATCCAAGGCACGAGTGATCCACTCACAGAAGAGGTTGTAGCCCATTTCCACATTATCAAACGGGCCGAGTGGGTCCTCAGACAGAGTACGGTACAGATCCTCTAATCTGAGTTTGTTCCAGTGTCGCCTCGGGACGACTCTGGCCATGGGTTTAGAGGGGGGCTCGTACAGTTGGCACTGGATCCTGACCAAAAAATGGTCCGTCCAGGCAAGAGGGGTAGGAGTTAAAACCCTAGCCTCTGTGAGGTTGGAAAAGAAGGGGTCCAAAGTATGGCCTCCCACGTGAGTGGGGAGGAAAACCCGTTGGGACAGTTGGAAGGCTTCCAGATCGGCCAGAGTACTACTGACAGCCGGGGTGGTCGGACTCTCAAAATGAAGATTCAGGTCCCCTAGAATGGAAAAATTAGCACAGCCCACGGCCAGCATACCTATAGCCTCTGGAAGAGCCTCCCTAAACGCCACGTCACTACCCGGAGGACGGTAGATTACCAAGCCGGAGAAAGAAAACTGGGGGCTAATAGAGATCTGGAAAGAGGCACTTTCACAGCCCACAATTTTTAAACCTCTCCAGACGCAGGGATAGCAGGATCTGACAGCAAGCGCTATCCCCCCCCCTCTAGTAGGGCGATTAAGCGTGTACACCGTATATTCAGGTGGAAAGGCCAGGTTGAGGATAGCTGTATCAGCCTCCTGCAGCCAGGTCTCAGTAATACAGAAAATATCGGGTGACTCATCCTTAATCAAGTCGTAGACAGCCTGGTAGTGATTCACCAGTGACCTGACATTAAGGTTCCAAATACTAAGTGTGCGTGGGATACATTTACTCCTGGGTGCTGACAGTTTACCCATAGAGCTCGGAAGAGCAGGAGTACAAAGCGCCCACCTACCACATACACATTGGTAAGGGCCACACAATGGGCTCACAGGAACCGCATCACAACTGGCAACCTGCTGTCTAAGGGATAGTAAATCATCTCTAGAGTAGCAGATCAACGCACTCACCGTTCTCCTAGCAGGGCCGAGCTCAGCCATGATCGGCACATCCGGCACGTCCGGCCGCGGACGGGCGCAGACGGGCGCAGACGGGCAGGACTCTGGCAAGACTCAGGCTAAGCGAAGGCGCGCCCGCTGCGCGATACCGCTGCGCTCCGGAGGGAGCATTAAGTAGGTGTCCCTCTGTGGAGCCTGCGCACTAGAGCGCTCTCAGGTAATGGCGCCTGGATAAACAACCCCACTCAAAGATGGCGGCTGAAGAAGTAGTAACCCCACCCCAGGAACCGGACCGGCTCCAAACAGCGGTGAAGGCCGATTACAGTGTGAGTGAGGGGAGCAAGGAATCCCTACTTTAAAAACAGGGTAAGAAAAACGAAAATAACACAAATAGCAAACAGGTAAATTTTTAAATCAGCAATTCAGTATAGGAAGCGCGCAGCGCTAAGCGGCGGTATGCTACCTTGTCAAGGCAGACCCCCGATACAGGTCGCCTTTAGTAGGTGTCCCTCTGTGGAGCCTGCGCACTAGAGCGCTCTCAGGTAATGGCGCCTGGATAAGCAACCCCACTCAAAGATGGCGGCTGAAGAAGTAGTAACCCCACCCCAGGAACCGGACCCGCTCCAAACAGCGGTGAAAGCCGATTACAGTGTGAGTGAGGGGAGCAAGGAATCCCTACTTTAAAAACAGGGTAAGAAAAACGAAAATAACACAAATAGCAAACAGGCACATTTTTAAAACAGCAATTCAGTATAGGAAGCGCGCAGCGCTAAGCGGCGGTATGCTACCTTGTCAAGGCAGACCCCCGATACAGGTCGCCTTAAGTAGGTGTCCCTCTGTGGAGCCTGCGCACTAGAGCGCTCTCAGGTAATGGCGCCTGGATAAACAACCCCACTCAAAGATGGCGGCTGAAGAAGTAGTAACCCCACCCCAGGAACCGGACCCGCTCCAAACAGCAGTGAAAGCCGATTACAGTGTGAGTGAGGGGAGCAAGGAATCCCTACTTTAAAAACAGGGTAAGAAAAACGAAAATAACACAAATAGCAAACAGGTAAATTTTTAAAACAGCAATTCAGTATAGGAAGCGCGCAGCGCTATGCTACCTTGTCATAATCTTCCGAATTCACGGATTTGAAGATATACCCTTCCATTTTAAACCACCTCAGTCTTTCACAGATTCATATTTAGGACAAAGGCATCATCCTTACCAGAAAGCTCTAGCCCCTCATCTGAAGCTCGCTCTATTTGCTTCTCAACTTCTGCCCATGTTTCTCAATGGCACGATTAAAGTAAGGTTGCCTAGTTATTTGGCATATTTCAGTGGGCCCTCGTTCCCCCATGGATTGAGTAGTAATAATGTAGGTGCTCCATCTTTTTACAAGCCTATGACTAGCCTCAAACCTTTCCAACTGCCCCAAAGTGTTGTATAAGGCAGCAAGACCATAATGCATGTGTATAGGAGCCCATTTAGTTGCATCTGCTTGTGTCAATCTTCCCCGTTCTCAATAATATTTCACTTGTGCTATACAGGATTCCTTATCTGTATCAGTTGGAACCATGCCCTGATTGCCAATTTCCTCATGGTTCTTAAGGCCTCCTCCCATTCTTCCTCTTACAGTTCACCTAGATCTCTCTTCTCTCTCCCTGTCATTTACCAACTCCTCCGAAGGTTTTGGGAGTTGTTGACTATTTTTTGTAGATCAATGAAGATAGCATTTTTTATAGCAGTTCAGAGAGGACCTTTTCCTCCACTGGGGAAAAGTCCTCTATAACCAAGCCCACAGTGATGTGAGTTGCTAGAGCATAGAAGATTTGAATTTACCTATAGGCCACTGTGTCTGCCAGCTGGTACCCTCCCTGAAGTGAAGTCAAAGCAACTGGTTCTCTTCCCTTCCACGGGTTGCTTACCTTACTTATTCCTGTGTGATCCCACCGTAGGAAGACCTTCAACTTCTACTAAAGCATCACTGTCCCAAAGTGGTGATTTATTCATCAGGAATCCCTTCTGTCCTAAGAATTATTTGCCTCCCTCCACGCTTTAAGCACTGATATTGTGTTTACATGTATTTCTTTAAAGTGTTTGTCTCTATAGAGGACTGCAGATTATCCCCTGGGCCCCGTTGCGTGCTTGTCATTCCTTAGGGCTGGCCCCTCTTGTGAAGAAGGTGTCTATTCGTTAACTACCACAGCCGTCCAATAGTATTTTCTTATACCCCCCTCGTTAATTTATTGAAGGCAATGGGAGATGCCTTTTCTTCACTTATTTATAGGTGTAACCAGCTACTACTGGTCCATATATATACTAGCCCAACTAGACTTTAAATCTATCAGTGCACCACTGAGGGACTTACCCAGGACAGGACCAATTTTCAAGAGATCAGAACATGAAAAATAACCTCCCAATGCATTTGTGCCAGCATCACAAATGCTGAAAACCTGGCCTACTTTACCCCAGCTATGTCCTCTGAATTCATCACTGATTCCAGCCCTGCAGGTTTGGGAGAGATTCTATCACAAAGAGATGGTGACCACGAAGCACCAAGAAAGTCTCAGACACAACTTGCAGTCAGTCTCACTAAGCCAGAGATGGCCTCCTCTCAAGCAGAAAAGGAGAGTCTTGTAGTGGTATGGCCCTGTGAGT
Source organism: Lissotriton helveticus (assembly GCF_964261635.1). Taxonomy (NCBI): domain Eukaryota; kingdom Metazoa; phylum Chordata; class Amphibia; order Caudata; family Salamandridae; genus Lissotriton; species Lissotriton helveticus. Next base: position 1,495,776,478 of record NC_136069.1, on the reverse strand, counting down.
ATTTTCACCTCTTTCTTTATAGCAAATCCTTCACTGTGATCACTGCACCAGGCTAACTATCTTTGGTAATCCCAAAACAAAAATGCCCAGCAGAACAAGAGTCTATGCATACAAGACTTCGGGCCTTATTACGAGTATGGCTGTCATGGGACTGCCGTACTAGCGGTGGTGGTCCGACCACCACCACCCCTGCAGGTCCACCTGTTCCATTAAGAGTGTGGTGGTCAGACTGTGACAGGACCACAGCCAGGATCCTTCCACTGTGCCGGTGCGGACTGGAGGCTGAATTTGTGACAGAACCAATGCCGGCACCACCAAGTGAATTATGACCTGCCTTTCCACCAAACATTTCATGGCAGTGAGCCTGCCATGAAATGCTTGTTGGAAAGGGGCCCCCAACAGGGCCCCTGGGCAAATCTGCCCATTGGGGTCGGAGCAGGGGGCACAAAATGTGCCCCAACAAGTCAATGCTCCTATGTGCACCATGTTGTATGCACGACATGGTGCATGCCACACAGTGCACACGACTTGGCAGCTGTCCACGGTGGCTGCATTAATGCTGGTTGTAATCATCAGCCAAAGCATGTCGCCGTCATGGGCCCACCGCTGCACCACCCGCCTATCCAGGATTCTGCTCAGAATATGGCAGGCGGGTGCACCACGGACTTGGAGCACTTACAGTGGGTGCTGCGCTGGTGATCCCTACAGGAGGACCACCAAACTCGTAATCAGGCCCTTCATGCTCAGGATACTCCATTGGCGTGGTACGAATAGCCTGCTTTTTTCTCCGTTTTCTCTTGAGTGTTTTGTACCTCCCTCGGTTACTATAGAGTATCTCAGATATGTTGTAAAGAAATCAAGATCACAAACAATAAAGAAGAGGGAGTTGATTCATGTCTCACTACAAGACCCTACCCAGTGCATTTTAGCAAACCTCTTGGTGCCACAAAAAGGGAGAGAATAATAGTATCTGTGAAGCAAACTGAAAGATATTAAAGCTTCTCATCATGTCCGATGGGAAAATGCATATCTTAAAAATGGATTAATACTCTAAGGTACACCCATAATTACCCCTTTCTCATTTCAAGACCATGTAATAATTCTTGCTTGTGAGGGCATATAGTGGCTTCTTAAGGCTGCTTAGACGGAAAGCATGGTTTCCTTCAATAGATAAACATGTGAAAACAAAAACGAAATATATGCAATGTTTGTTAGACTGTTAGCAAAGAGTGATCTTCTATAATTGCCACGATTACCCACACAGGTATGGAGTTAGGTGGCAATTGATTTCTTTGGACCTATTGAAACTGACCAACATCTGGTGTTTGCCATTGAAGAGTATTCACGATTTGCCAAGGAGATGGACCTTGGCCGTTCCTAGCTCTACTTCTGAAGTAACCATATTGTCTCTCAATAAGATCTTTCCCCCATTTGGTATTCTCAAGATAGTAAAGTCAGACAATTGCTTGCTTTCTTTAGTGGGAGTTTCAGGATTTTGCAACCTCTTGGGTTTCAGACACTGGAAAATAAAACCATTGTTGGCTCAAGCTAAGAGAATTGTGGAGCAATGCATGGCGACATTTAAAAAAACGCTTCAGTTGCAAGGATCACCAACTACTCCATTTCTAAAGCATTGTGCCAAATGTAATGTGTTTACTGTGACTCTCCTCACAATACCACAGGCCTCCTGCTAAGCAAACGTTTGGGAGAAATATCTGTACTGCTGTCTCTTACATAGAGAAAAACTCTGACATTGGGGTAACTCTGGTAATACATAAAGACGCAAAAGAGAAGATGCAAAAATATTGACATGTCACTTAAGGAAGTCTACTCGTCCTCAAATCTGGGAGTTGCAAGGATGACCCTAACTTTGATCCCAAGCCACATGTAGTCACTGACATTTCTGGGTTTGATGATCACAGCCGTGCAAAGAGACACACTTACCTGGAATTCTTCACATTTAGGATACTACATAGAGAACCATGTAAAGTTTTATCTGAGATGGACTCTTAAGTCGCAGGTTTGGATTCTAGAGAACAAAGTGAAACAGAAACTTCAATCCCAGAAGAAGAAAAAACGTTCATTGCCCTCCGTGTGTATTAAATGGGCAGGTACTGTCCGGTATGGGTATGGAGTACCTGCACTTCTTTGATATGAAAGGGAGAGTACCTACATTTCTCAGTGCAGCACTTCTGCAAAGCAAATAGGTAGTCTAAATAGTGAGTACCTGCACTTTTATATTTCCATTTAAAGCCCTGATTGCCCCTGATGCTCCAGCTTTCTGTCACTTTTCTCTCCATTTTTTTCCTTTTCTTCCTAGGACCCTGCTGTTGCCTCTTTTCTCTACTGAACCTATGATTTCAGCCAGTTTAAATGTTTCCCTCTCTCCTTTCTATTTCATCCCATTCTTCTTTTTCTCACCTTTCAAAGCTAAAAAGGAAGATATGGATGTGGACTACTGGAATAAGTTGAGGGAGATGCAGTGTTTTCATTCTGCCTGAATTCCGACTGTGTCCCTCATAGTGTGAGACATTTTCCATGTTCCTGTAATGTATCGGTTTCCTCAAATGACTTGCTCGGAACAGGTTGCAGGTAAGTAAATACTTTTATTCAAATACACTAGGAGAGTGCCGGTAACACGTCTGCGCTCTTTGCGGGCTGAACGCTCTGTCTGCAAAATGGCGGTTACGCTCTACGTCGCTGTGTAACGACTAGAGCGCAACACTACATATCTCCCCTCTTTATAGATTGACAAACGAAGGAAATAAGTCTCAACGTCTATCTGCCTGCCAGTCCATTCACATCACCCATCTCATAGTCTTTGTACTTTGCAGGTCTTATCACAGTTCTCCCAGCACGGGTACGTCTCACTGGGGTAACGGAGGGACTCTCAGTACTTTCCCCAGGAGTTCGTAATCCCATTCTTTCAGCGCCCATGGGATTTTCCCTCAGAGGTGTTTCGCCTGGGCTTCCCGGATGTTCCCGATCGACTTGACTACCCCCTTTTTCCAACTCTTCTTCTCTCTCTCCTACTCCAGAGTTCACCTCATCTGCCCTCGCCGGGACAATGTCATTTTGTTGATCATGATGGTGTTCAGCCTGCGAGTCTTCTTTTTTGATCCACTGCAGTATCTTGTTGCACTTGGACATCCGATCCTGGTACCAAACTTTCCCATCACTCAGCAAGGCGGCTCAGTTATATACTTCCTTTACTTACAAGGGCGCCCTGAACTTGCTGTCTGCTTTTCTTCTTAACTGAGCCAGTTTGACTCTCCTCTCTCTAACTCTGTCTCTCTCACATTACGCCTTTTGTTGAAGTGTTCTGTGTATATTTTCTGTGCTCTTTCCAAATTGTGGTGGACTACCGCAGGGGACCATTTGCTTGTGATGGTATGTTTCTTCCACGTGAGATTGTCCTTAGTGAAAGGGTCACGACATCTTGGGATTTTGAAAGGACTGTATCCTGTGCAGGTAGGGGTGATCCTGTAGGCCCACAACGTACTCCTCACTTCCTTTTCCCAGTCCTTTCCTGCTCCAATCGCAGATTGTATGGAGCCCATGAGGACTCTTAAATCTTTCGGCTAAGCCATTGCCTGCCAGGTGATCTATTGAAGTGTGCTTAATCTTAATGCTGTTTCTTCCCATGTAGTTGTTCCATTTTTCCGACGTGAACTGGGGTCCATTGTCACTCAGAATGGAGCGTGGAATACCTTCCCTGAGGAAGGTGGCGGTAAGGAACTTCAGCACATTCTCCGTGTCCATTTCCTCTTGGATGTCTATCTCTGGCCACTTGGAATACCTGTCCATGAGTACCACTACATATTTCAGGACTCCCTGTGCATCCAACTCTGGACCAAGGATGTCTATCGACAACTCTTCCCATGGATTAGAGGGGTTGTCGAACTTCCCCAATGAGGGGCGCATCAAAGTTTGTGACTTATCTGCATTTTGGCACTGTTCACATTCACGAACATGCTTTTCAATCTGGTTATCCATTGCCGGCCACCAGTACATCTTTTTCGCTCTCAGCTTTGTTTTCACGATGCCTAGGTGCCCTTCATGTAGGATGGCGAGTAAGTGCGGCACCAAGGAAGTGGGAGGAACTACTTTATCTCCTCTCAATAGGAAGGTCCCCTGGTCTCCAATAGATAATTCGTCCCGCACCTCAAAGAACTTCCTGTGCTCTGCTTTCAAGTGTCTCTTTTCCGACCGTCCTTGCAGTATGAATCGCTTAACCTCCATGATGTCAGAATCATTCTCATAGGCTTCCTTCCACTCTTTCACGCTTATTACTTTTTCATGATCTTCCATGAACGCGACGCTGACATCATCTTCTTCGGAGTAGTGTGGAGCCTCCTCCATGGCTGAAGCTCGGCTGAGATAGTCGGCTACTTTGTTCCTTGTCCCCGGGATGTATTCAACGTCGTACCTGTAGTCCAACAACTTCAGTGTCATCTTAGCAATGCGCGGGGTAGCATTTGCATGTCCACTGGACGCGAGTACTTTGACCAGTGGCTTGTGGTCTGCCCTGAGCCTGAATCTCGTGCCCCAGAGGCATTGGCAGAACTTCTCCATGGCCCAGACTGCAGCTAACATCTCTTTTTCTATTACGCTGAACCTCTGCTCTGTGGGTGACAGGGACCTGGACGCGAAGCTGATGGTGGCCATTTCCCTGTTCTTCATCTCCTGCATCAGGACTGCTCCCAGTCCCTTTTCACTTGCATCTGTTGTTAGTATAGATTTTCCTTGTTGATCGAAACCCTGTAGAGGGACTGCCGTGCTAATGTCCTCCTTGATCCTCTGAAATTCTTCGTGTCTCTTCCGTCCACCCGAAGGATGTTTTGTCTCGTAGGAGTTGGCACAAGTGGTGTGTCTTGGTGGCGAAGTGCTGCACAAATTTACTATAAAATTCGGCCATCCCTAAGAATGATCTTACTTGCTATTCGGTGGGGGTGCATCACATTTAGCTTTGTCGTTGGCGTGTTTGGGCGTGATGCCGTGATCACTGATCTCATGGCCCAAGTAGGTGACAGACGACATTTCGAATCGGCACTCCTCCCATTCTGCTGTGAGCCCATTTCGTTCCAAGACATACAAAACAAGGGACAGCTTTCTGTTGTGGTCTGCTTGATTCTTGCCCATCACCAAGATGTCATCTTGGAAGTACTGTACTCCGTCCATGTTCTTGAACAGCTTGTGCATAAGCTTCTGGAATATGGCCGCTGCCGATGCTAGTCCAAACAGCATCCGGCGGAACTGGTAGCATCCAAACGGCGTTATGAAAGATGTCAGCTTGTGTCACGTGTGGTGTAGGGCTATTTGATGGTATGCCGAGGTGAGGTCGATGGTGGAAAACCATCTCACTCCCTTTGTTTTTGCCAGCATCTCGTCTATTCTTGGTAGCGGGAACTTTTCAACTATTATGTTCTTATTCAATTCCCTCAAGTCTACGCATAGGCGGACCTTGCCATTGGGTTTCATCGCCACCACCAGCGGTGCCAGCCACTCAGCACTATTTATCGGCTCAATGATGCCATTGTCTTCCAGCCTCTGTAATTCCTGTTGCACCACCTCTCTGATTGCCAACGGTATGTTTCTCACTTTGTGGCACACCGGTTTGGCGTCGGCCTTGAGGTCAATTTTGTGCGTAAATTTTGTCAATTTTCCGACTCTGCCCCCGAACACTGTGGGAAAATCTTCCTTCATTCTGGTGACGTCAGGCTGTTGTTCCAGGCTGGTCATCAGAACTTGTGTGGTGCCTCCCTTGTTCAGCTGTATGCCTAAGTCGCCTTGGTCCACCCATCCTAGAACTGAAGGACCTTTTTCAGCCACGTATAGCTTGCATTCTGCACTGTGATCCTTAAACTCAAATTTCAGGACTCGATACCCTACCATAGGGATGGGCTCTCCAGTGAATGTGACTGGTCGAATATCTGGAGGTTCCAGGTGAGGTCCTAGGCGGTATTTGAAGCGTTCATCCTACACCATGCGTTGTATTATGATATACAGGGACCCTGAATCCGCCACCATCTTAATCTGTACTTCTCCTATGACCAGGTCACATAGTGGTTTCTTGGAGCGGGTGCAGTCGATGCCCAGTATGTGTTCTTCTATGCACAACACGTTATCCTCTTCTTCTTCGCCGTCTCCTTCTGCTTCTGACTCCTGTGCTACATACTTGACTGCCGGTCTCTTCTGCTTGCGGCGACATACTTTCTCAAAGTGCCTCACAATCCCACAGAACATGCCGCGGAAAGCCGGGCAAGCTTATGGTTTTCACTCTTCTGTTTTCTTTGCAAATATTTGCTAACTAAATGTTTAGTAAGCAAAGAAACAACAGCTTTTGTATTGTTGAAACTGCCGCATGCCAGGAGAACGTAATTCATTCAGCTTGCATTGGGACTTTCTTAGCATTCTAGAATAACTCGTAGTTTTGCTTACACCATTCCAAGCGCATCTTAGATGTGCAAGAATTTAAAGACAAAAATGTAGGACTGCACATACATGCCAACATTTTAGAGCAGGTAAGTGGGAGAATTTTGAAACAAAATTGGGTGGATTGATTTTACCCATTGACTTCTATTGAAGCAAAGGCAATTTTAGACAGGGACATCTAAAATAAAGACATTTATTTACTTAAAAAATCGGGAATTTCCCATTTGAATCAAATCTATTGGCATGTATAAACTAACACTGTAAATGTGAAAAGAACTAGCCATGACATGAAAATTCATTTGAAGAAAATTCGTTATTTTTGGGGAGGGGAAGGTCCTGTCAGTTCAGGTACAGTGCAGGAAAAGAGGGGGGGGGATCCTGTCGGATCATGGATCCGGCAGCTGTTATTGAGCTGGCCCTGGGATCTTGACTGACCCCACTGAATTATTCTGAATTTGTTCTGGTAAAATTTGCCAATGCTGGAACACATTCAGCAGTGCTTGCAGGATGTCAGCTTTCCGTTTAGAGGAGCAGTCTGCAGTGGGTGAAGGAGGTTTCTTATTTTCATGTCCAGCATGCCCAATCAGAAAGGCCTCACTTAAAGGCCCATCACCCCTCCTTTTATTGGCATCTCATCGTGGTTGGGAGCCATCTAGAGCTTAACACCTAGATGCCAGTGCAATGGAGGGATCTAAGGGTGCGCAGTTTGTTGTCACTTCACAAATGCTTAAGAGAAACTACAATTTGGAGATCGGTTATTGACTTTGTTCAGCCCCTGTAGTAAGCGGCATACATATATATCTATATTTATTTTATTTTATTTCTTTTGTAGAGAGATTTGTCACAGTGTAGGGAGTCAGAGAGATTTGCATCCCACTCATATATTTGACACAGAGAATGAATCATTCAAGTGTGTAAATCAATACATTAGAAATTACATAAAACAATGAGCATTACAAGATGTAAAAGTCAGATATCTTCTATATTGGTTGCCATCCTATGTTAAGAGTACCTGGTCTGGAGAAATACAGACAATTTAAAACATCGCACAGTGGTTGGGGTTGCCTGCACTAATGAAACTTTATTACTACCCAAATAACCCTTTTTAGCAATCTCAGAATAAAGAAAGACTGATTTAAAAAAAAAAAATCTAAATCCATGCTTTGTACTTTGCATGCAACTTCTTGATGCTGGTTCATAGCTCACTGTGCTGCAGTGGAAGGATTATATCTAGAGCCACTGGACTTATGCGATTCAGTGGCTGCTGCATTTCCCCCATAATTATGAATTTTCCGTATTTGTTATTTAATCCATCATTCGCTGCATATTTTGAAGATTTTACCCCAAAAAGTTTTTCTAACTCGATGGCTTAAAGGTTACCAAAAACATCGCAAGAAGTGTTCTTGCTCATTGGAAGGCTCTTTGCAAAGGCTGACTGCTCATCTCACAGTTGTATTCTCGCAGTCATTTGTTGTAAAGCTGCAACTAATAAGGTGACACATTTGCCCAGACAGGTTTACAATGTTTAAAAATGAGACAAAAAAATGAAGCAATACTATGACAAAATGTACCACACTGTGCACCATAATTTGCATTTTCTTGCCTCATAATTAGGTCCTTTCCTGTCGCATATTTGCAATGACCCTTACCATAATTTACGCACTGCACGTAACAAAAGGACCTCCATGAGAAAAGAAGTAACTCACTGAGCTACCTACATAAAATATATCCGTGATCTGCAAGCTACACATTGCTCTTGATGGAAGAGGTGTGGCTCTGCGGCCAGCGCGACTGACTCCAGAATCTGGAGACCACGGTTCGATCCCCGGCTCCGGCGGCAGGTCAGCCCAGCACCATGTGACTCTGGGCAATAGCTCGCTTAATCTTCCCGACGGCCCCCCAGCGCCTAGAGACCCTTACGGGTGATTGTGCGCTTTACAAATGTGGACTTTTACTCTTTGTAGCAGCAGGCACACTAATCACATGTGCTAACTTATGATGAATCAAAACTGTGACTAGAAAGAACACATCTCTCCAGCAAGGGCATGCCGCTCTCTGAAAAACTGGCATATGCTAGTAAATTAAATAATACAATTTAGGCTGGGCAATCTGAGGTGAAAAGGGCCACAACACCTGACCTTCCAGAAGGGCATCTCAATCTTTTGTGCTCCCCCATGACCTAAGTGTGAAGGCCTGGCGGAGGAGTGTGGCAAGCTGGCCCCATGGGGGCCGAGGTGAGACTGGCCCAGCGGGACCTTGGCACACAACCCCCTTCCCCAACTCACCATGGGCTGAACGTGAAACCCCAGTGGGGTCGGGATCAGGTTCAGGCCACAGCTTCTGAGCCAGCCACATGAAGGGGAGGAAGGAGGGTGAGGAGAAATGTTGGAAAGGTCACAACATCACCTGGCCTCTTAGCATCTTCACACTACCCCCTCCCTCCCCTCCCCTCAGCATGGCCTCAGTGTAGCAGCTGGTGTGGAGGGGCAGAGGAAGTGTACTGCTTCTAGGGCGGGCCGGCCCACATGGGCCAAGGTGAAGGTGTCCAAGCCTCAATACTGGCCACCTAACGATGCCGCTGCAAGCCCAAGCATTCCAGCCCGCCCCTTGTCTAAAGATAGCACTATGCGTCTCGAGCCTACCTGCTCCTGCTGCCCCATATGGCAATGGCCTGGACAGGTAGGCGTGGTGGTGGGGCTGGTGGGGGGGACAGGAGGGCACTGTGGGCAGTAGTCAGAGGCCCTAAAAAACCGGCCCTCTGCTGGCACTCTATTGTCATGTATAAACTAACACTGTAAATGTGAAAAGAACCAGACATGACACGAAAATTCGGGTTTTTACTTGTCTTTTGAAGAAAATTAGTTATTTTTAGGGAGGGGAAGGTCCTGTCAGTTGGAGAACAAATACGCCACAATCAGTGGCTCCAAGTACCCGGCATCAACAAAATGGAAGTGCCCTTCCATTCAAGGTGCTTTGCAGCAGTTTCAAGATCTTAGTTTCTTTTTGCTTAAATTGGTGTAATTTCTGATATTATTGATCTATTTCCATGGACTTCATTGTTTGAGTTTGCTTGCGAAAAAGGTGTCACTCCAAATGTCACACATTTGGTTGTTGAATGTCACTCATAAGCAGGGAGAGAGAGAGAAACTCTGTTTATTTAGACCATAGTCTTTAAACACCGAGATCTTTTAAAATACCAACACTGTACATACCTATTGGTAACATAAGAATACACAAATAACGTTTAAAATCATAGTTACTTTACAGGCTGCTCTACTTAATACATCTGTAGTAGAGCGGTGGCTGCCGTCGCCCCTTGCAACCCAGCAGGGCTTAAGTGTGCCAGACCCTGCTGGGGCTCTGCACTAGTCGTTCTAAAAAGCAGGTGCTGAGAAAGGTCCCTTGTGGGCTCTGCATTTTGCCCTCACCCTCAGGGTGAAATTTTTTTTATTTTTTTTATTTCACAAGATTTTTATTGAGATTTTTATACAAAATACAGACATCATAAGAACAGTGCGGGTTTTTCCCAGTGGTTCTCTGTTACACAATGGCTTTTTGTTCTCGCTCGTTGTTGGAACATTTTCTCTTTTAATCTTTAGGTTACCCTGCATTGTCTTACAGAAAGGTAAGTAAGAAAGAGGTAGAAGGAAGCAAGAAGGAAATGAAATTGGAGATTGAGAGGGGTGGTGGTCTGGGTGAGTAAGAAGTCACTGTTCCTGTGCTCCGGTGGGTAGATCACTGTTCAGGGGTTTGTGGTTGATTGTGTGTTTGGTTATCTACGGTGGCTTGTGAGATCCCAGAAAGACATCTAGTGAGTGCCATAGCTCTCTTTTGGGGTGCCTCCCTGGATAGTTCCCTAGGGTTCTGCTGTCTGCACCCCTCAGGTAGGTTATCCAATTTAGCCAGCTCTTGAAGTTGACCTTCCTAGTGTCTTTCCAGTTTTAGAGGATTAATTTCACAGCTACGGTTAGGAGGAGATCTGTAAAGTCTTTGTCTCCTTGTGTTAACTGCAGCAGTACCACCCTTCACTGCCTTTTATGTAACTTCAAAGAGACTCGTTAGAGTTCTTTCACAATCTCATCATTTCAGCACAGAAGAATTTTGATTATATACAGGCAAGCCATAGTTGTTGGTTTTTCATCTTATGCAACTAATCCTAACAGTCCTGGCTTGTTGTAGGTGTAATGTAACTTGACTCAATGTAACTTGTATTATATATCTTGATATAATGACAGTAGCAGTAAAATACAAGCCAAGAAAGCCCACTACGCTAAGCACAGATATATAGCATAAGTGTTTTAAGTCAAGCCCTTAATTATATCGGCCACGCCCCTTTGAAAGACCCCCCCCCTCCGTTTTCCATTCCACTTAAAGCTCTGCTCATAAGTACACTGAAACCATGAAAATGTCACAAACACACATAAGCAATCTGAAACCTTTGACAGCGTTGTGCACAACAACAGGAGTAGCACTAGATGTGCCCTGACCAAATAAAACGTGCATGATTAAAAAGCAGTAATGTTCCGTGGAACAAAAAAAAATGTTGTTACGCGAACCATCGATGTCTTTCTACTCCGTAAGACACTTGGGTCTCGTGTAAAAACGAAATTGGCGAACAGCAACCCTACAAACAGAAACAACCGTTTGTTGCAAATGAGGGGATGGGGCAAGAGAGAGTAGACAAAAGCACTACACGGAAGAGTTTGCTCCGCCCACTACGAGCATTTAACCCCGCCCCTTTGATATGTACACAAAGGTCTGCTTCCGCCCTCGGTGAGAAAATAAGCTACGGCCATCCAATCACCGTTAGCCTTGAACATTGGCAACCAATGAACGACCCTTATGTGCCAACCATGTATCTTAATTGCCAACCAACGAGAGCATTTCCGGTTATAATGCCACGGTTTCCTGCAGATGGTGGGGGCGGCCTTAGATGACTGCCCGTTCTGGAAACTTCTGTGGTACCTCCGGTGGATCTCTGGGTTGACAGCCGAGCACAATCTTGCAAGAACAGCTGCAGGCATGTTCGGCTGTCTGGTAGCCGGAAGACTGGTGAGAGACCTGGGGAAGCAGGGTTGGAGGACGGGGTTTATATAACCAACAGTGACAAGCGCTGACTGCACGACCAACTCACAGACACCTAGTACCGACCTGCACAGCAGCACGGGCACGACGAGAAACACTAACTAGGCCAACATCACACTTATTTTAGGCGGGTGACTCTTTGACAGTTGTTGTTCCGCAAACGGCTGTGGGCTTGCTGGGAGCTGTAGTTTCACTGTCCTATTAAACACGTTCGCGTACAAGTCGCAGCGTGCTTAATCTTCTTTTTTTATTTTTTTTTATTTTTATTTAATGCGATTTTATATAGCGCAAACATTACCCGAAGGTGTCAGAGCGCTTTACATAAGAACCAGTTGCGATACATAAGGATTTAGGATTACATGCGTTACATAAAAGATACAAACAGAAAAAAAATTGCAAATGTACAAGTTATAAAGTCACACAAGGAAGAGATAAAAAAACCATTGCAAATGTAAAGGTAGTAAAGTCATTCGAATCATAACTAGGTAACTAATCGGCACGTATGGGAAAAATCCTGTGGGATTTTTCACAGATAATCATCCTTTGACTGACTCGACACAGAAACAAGGACAAGCACTAACGGGTCGAAACGCCCGGCAGGGCAAACACTGGCGACATGTTACCAACACTAACAAGTGAACTGGCACAAAATACCTGTGCACACGCTTATCAGCACATGTCCAGTTAATTGACACAAAGAGACACGATGACAAACATTGCTCCACCAACCCAGAATTGCATCTGTAAAACTAGCGACTTATGTAACACAAATAGAAAACTGCGGGAGCAATGATTGCACTAGCACAAAGAGACATCAGGGCGAGCTCTGACACTGCACCACAACAACATGACACACAAGGAGCATTTGCAGACAGTCCAACACGGAGAGATACCAAGTATGCACCGGCTACCCCAGTGCACTTCTGTACATATTTATGGACAGAACCATTTAACTTCAAATACTGGCCATAGTACCGGACAGTGCAGTACCGCAGCGCTGTAGTGATGGTTATATAGACCAGCGATGAAGGTTATTTATTGGTGAAGAAATTGGACACTCCAATGCCAATACTTGTCCAACTCTGGAGATTCGACGCAAAAAAGCTATGGGTGGGGGTTCTCGTCATGAGTTAGCTGAGTATGTACTTCAGAAGTAGGCTTAAAAGAATACTCCGAGAGAGGTGGGTTAAACTCCGAAGTTTACTCTGCGAAGTTGTGCCAGTTGAGTTTTAGTAGTCCAAAGGGTTTGAACATTGAATGCTCATTGACTTGCGCAGGGAAGGAAAGGCGGGTGGGCTCGTGCTAGAACAGGACAAGTACTAACTTTTACCAATCCGAGAGATACGAATACAAGCACTTCCTGCTCCAAAACCGACACATGAGGGTTAAGGCTGGCAGACTAACACAACAAAACATAACACAGAGGGGCAGCGTGATAAATACTGGCATTCGACCAACCGTGAAATACTCCCGAGCACACTGTGACTACATCAACACAGGGAGGCAGACACAGCCGCAGACCGCAAGCCATGCTGAAGCGGCAGTGTGACACTCATCTGTTCACAAGCATGCAACAAAAGAGGACAACCTCTGATTGCATCAACGCACGGAAGTCCCAGCGTGCGTATGCATATACTACACAAGCTCAGGGAGAGGACGCAACCAGCTTCACCACTGTGCCAATGCAGCGTTGTCATCACAAGTGCCGTATATCGAAAACTGAGAAATACCAGGGCAATCACTGATATGATAAAAACAGAGAAACACAAATACAATTATTAGTTGCAACTATAAAATGAGACACTGATACAAACGCTGACTGCCCAGATATAAAGACAAACCCTGGTTAGCACTGATGGTACCAATGCAGCCATGCCAGATTAACCATCAATTGAACAAACGCACATATACTAGAACAAGAACCGACAACACCAACATAGAGACACCATGACAAGCAGTGACTGTGCGGTGTGCGGTTCTTGCAGCAGGCATGGGCTTCTGGGCAGTGTCTCTGATAAGTGCTGTAAATTAACACTTTTGTCCCGGCACACGAGCTGCTATTTTTTTTAACATACGTTTTATGGGTTTTATTAAACAGGTGTATAGACATCAATACAAATGCCTCTGTGGGGCCAGACATTCTTTCAGTTAAATAATCAATCAGAAAAGGACACTGGTATCTACAATAACCATTGGTTATCTTTGACAACCCTCATAGACACTGAAGATTGTAACGATGCGGTGTATTTGTTTTTCCGCCCCTCATCTAGCGTCATGGCATAGTCATTGGGTGGTCAAAAGTATAGTATGCCTGCCTCACCCGAGGCAACCTCTGGAGAATGTAGAAGTGTCCGGAGATATAAAGACACCTCCAGAGGGATGATGTCCAAAAGCCAAACTTCGAGGGTGAATTAAAAAACAGTTATTCACCAAATTAACAGCTTTATTAGAAAAGGTGAGTACTGTTAATAAAATAATAGGGTATATTCGATAATCGAGTTACTGGATTATCATATATGACATTATAAAGGTCGACATGTTTCAGCTCCTGTTGGCCCAGCCGGGTCTAAAGAGCTTTCGTCAGGACAATAACAAAGGGAGGGGTACTTACACAACTTGTGTAGTATTCTTGTACTTACAGGGAATCACAAATTCATTTTCCTGTGTATTGGGAACAAGAACAAAAACATCATACTGTACACATACGAAAATACATCTGGCAAAAATTTCTTGTGAAAACGTATTCATTAATTTCCACAGCCTGTAGCAAATATTGTAGTAAATAGGTGCTACTTTTTTAGTTGTGCATGGTACTGAATGCACTAAAGCTAATGGGAGCAGTGAAGAGGGGGAAAACGGGGTCAGGGTCTCAATCGAAAAGTAAACACTCTAACTTGAATAGGACGCTATAGTGCTTAATCACTAAAATGACGATTAGATTTTAGCAGTATCAATGTGCATAATTTCTGGTTATGTTATCTATTATGCCATCTGCTAAAACAGTTTCCAGGTGCATATTCATTTTTTGGGGTTTCTCCAATAAACAGATATTGTGTATGTTGTTAACGGACTGCATATATATGTACAATATACCAAAGACAACTAGGGGGTGGTGATTACATCTCCCAAGGTGCTAAAAACAGTTGACTTTAAATGGTCTCTAAACCCTTGTGCGTGTGGCAACAAATGAATGTTGGAAAAACCAACACGAACGTTTTTAATCAAGAATGACAACAAATGGAAGTAGCCGGTAGCTGGGAGAATTACTCCTCTTCAGGGCGCATAAAGTCGCTATTAATCATGGTTTAGACTGAAGGGGGATATTAAGAACAGTATGTAAATACCGGAGTGAGGCTCTCAAACGCAGCGAATGCACGCGCTCGGTAGCGTCTTTCTCTTACCCACGTGGAGTCTCAGAACTTCCTGTGCTGACTCTGCCCCTGGAAGCAACGGGCGCGGTCAGTTCGTCTCATCTATAGGCTCTGCGAATAGACATAGTGGTGGTCTATCAACAGGAAAACAGACTCTCGTCATGTTACTAAATTGAGTTGCTTCGTATGCGAGAATAGTATGTGCATTGATGTACATTTTAAGTATGTGGCGATCTCAGATGGACCGTCCTCGAGATGCTCTATGATAAAGACACCAATGCTGAACAAATTCTGTTTGAAAAGGAACAAAGATGGGTGAATCGTCTCAAAACACATGTGTCGGGAATGAACGATAATATTCCTTGGCACCATTTTTACTGATTCCCCATTTATTCCTTGCAACAGAACCAATACATATAGCTCTGTAACTGTTTTTCAGTACCTAGTCATTGGACTATATACCCCCAAAATCTGATACCTTCTGAGCAAGGTGCAGCTCAGCCCACACAGGTTCTCTACAAAAAACTACCTATAGTCTAGAAATACCTCGAGTAAAGCCTTCCTCACATATATGAATGTCAATATACACATTGGCACTTTTTAGGCCACTAAAGTGCATTTATCAAACATTTTTTCGACCATAATAATATTAATGGCACATTTGAGGCGACTAAAGTGCTTTTACTAAACTCTTCCGACGAGATCAATGCACATACTTACAATTTACATCAATGCACATACTATTCTCGCATACGAAGCAACTCAATTTAGTAACGTGACGAGAGTCTGTTTTCCTGTTGATAGACCTCCACTATGTCTATTCGCAGAGCCTATAGATGAGACGAACTGACCGCGCCCGTTGCTTCCAGGGGCAGAGTCAGCACAGGAAGTTCTGAGACTCCACGTGGGTAAGAGAGAGGCGCTACCGAGCGCGTGCATTCGCTGCGTTTGAGAGCCTCACTCCGGTATTTACATACTGTTCTTAATATCCCCCTTCAGTCTAAACCATGATTAATAGCGACTTTATGCGCCCTGAAGAGGAGTAATTCTCCCAGCTACCAGGTACTTCCATTTGTTGTCATTCTTGATTAAAAACGTTCGTGTTGGTTTTTCCAACATTCATTTGTTGCCACACGCACAAGGGTTTAGAGACCATTTAAAGTCAACTGTTTTTTAGCACCTTGGGAGATGTAATCACCACCCCCTAGTTGTCTTTGGTATATTGTACATATATATGCAGTCCGTTAACAACATACACAATATCTGTTTATTGGAGAAACCCCAAAAAATGAATATGCACCTGGAAACTGTTTTAGCAGATGACATAATAGATAACATAACCAGAAATTATGCACGTTGATACTGCTAAAATCTAATCGTCATTTTAGTGATTAAGCACTATAGCGTCCTATTCAAGTTAGAGTGTTTACTTTTCGATTGAGACCCTGACCCCGTTTTCCCCCTCTTCACTGCTCCCATTAGCTTTAGTGCATTCAGTACCATGCACAACTAAAAAAGTAGCACCTATTTACTACAATATTTGCTACAGGCTGTGGAAATTAATGAATACGTTTTCACAAGAAATTTTTGCCAGATGTATTTTCGTATGTGTACAGTATGATGTTTTTGTTCTTGTTCCCAATACACAGGAAAATGAATTTGTGATTCCCTGTAAGTACAAGAATACTACACAAGTTGTGTAAGTACCCCTCCCTTTGTTATTGTCCTGACGAAAGCTCTTTAGACCCGGCTGGGCCAACAGGAGCTGAAACATGTCGACCTTTATAATGTCATATATGATAATCCAGTAACTCGATTATCGAATATACCCTATTATTTTATTAACAGTACTCACCTTTTCTAATAAAGCTGTTAATTTGGTGAATAACTGTTTTTTAATTCACCCTCGAAGTTTGGCTTTTGGACATCATCCCTCTGGAGGTGTCTTTATATCTCCGGACACTTCTACATTCTCCAGAGGTTGCCTCGGGTGAGGCAGGCATACTATACTTTTGACCACCCAATGACTATGCCATGACGCTAGATGAGGGACGGAAAAACAAATACACCGCATCGTTACAATCTTCAGCGTCTATGAGGGTTGTCAAAGATAACCAATGGTTATTGTAGATACCAGTGTCCTTTTCTGATTGATTTTTAGAATGTTGTCCTTGGGGAACTGAACTGGACAGGAATTCCTCATCCCTCCTCTTTGATGAATAATTCTTTCAGTTAATGCACAGCATACTTGTGGAATATACATTAGGCAACGACGGGTAGCTGACAAAATTCAGTTAATACAATGAAATGATCAAACGGGTTACTCGATAGGTATAGCAATGGCCATCACAACCTGATGCATTAAAGGGTAACTGGCGGTTACACAGCTGCCAAATCAGTTTGTGGATGAAATCACATTATTAAGAATTTAAGGTATCCTAGAACGTGTTGCCAATGCATAATATACTCATACCTGAGACTACAATTTTCATGGTTTGTCATCTGACTTCGCTGGTAACTTCAACAGTGGGGTATGCAGGTCAGGTAAGTCCGCCACCATGCCTGCTTTGTAACTGAGATGTTTTTAACAGCTTCTGACAAAAGGAAGAGACATGTTAAGCATTTATTGTACAAAACCTGTTAATTGGAAAGTTAAGTTACATTTATTTGCCGTTTGACTACTGTTTTGCAGTTTGAGTTCAGTGGGTGGCATGTGCAGATACAAGTTCAACATGTATCTGATAATAGCATCACCTATTGACCATATCTGGGTGGTACCATTCTTCTTATGGTTATTTTGCTTGTTCGCACCTCCTTGCTGCCTCTATCCCCAAAGGAGTAACAATATCAATATTATCTCGGTTGGGAGGAATTTTGGATATTCGAGAGTGGTGCATCATGTCAGACATTACTGCAGGGTCTCCTCCCAACGCATGAGATCTTTTCATACGAGTAACAAATGGGAGCCACACTCGGTCAGACGTGTATATACTCTTGTGAACGTCTGCCAATATATTTCACATCTCATAAATGGACCATACATTTCCCCAAAATTGATTAATTGTAGGGTCTATTGGTTGTTCCCCATCTGCGCTAAAGCTAATCTAACTACCTGGAGGAAGTGTAAGATTAATTATCCAGTTTGGATGTCCAGAGGGTACATGTTGTTGTTCTGGGTATCCTCATAACAACCAGGGCTTTAAGTGGGCCGGATCTCAAAATGGGTCCCTAATGGCTCTGTTTTGTGCCCTGGCACAGGCAGGGTCGGATTGGGACCAAAAGTCAGCCCGGGCATCCTCAAAACAGTGGCCCACATTCATGGAGTACAACCTTTCACAAAAATTTTTTGGTTGATATGCCTACCCTCTCTGTAGCCTGAGTCAGTAAATATGTCTAATGGCTGGCATAGGCGCTCAGAGGCAAATGTGATTTAAAATTAGAAGTAGGACACATTATCTGGAGTAATCTCCATAATACATGCTCGATGTTTGTAAGTAAAAGTTTAAAATCAGCCATTAAAACATTTAACATCCAAACCCTTCAAACAGCCTTACCTTTTTCTAGTCATCATCATCCAATCACTTTATTCGATCCATATTCTTAAGGATCATAAGAGTTCAAATATACATCCCTTTTTTCTAGTCCTCGAGAGCAGGAAGAGGGGCCTTGCCAGTGAAAATTGTCATGTCACCATCCTGGACAAACAACAGCAGTAGCTGACAGTGCTGGTTTAGAAACGGGTGCAACTGGCAGACAGTACAAGGCATTTCAGCATTGGTCATATTTGAGAAAACGTTGATTGCTTTCTTCCTTGTTTCCAGTCCTGCTTAGCTGGTGAAGATGGCAACTTAGGGGCTGGGCAGGTAGTGCTATGTAAGGGTTCCAAGAAGGAAAAGCTTGGGAGAGTCAGATCATCAACCAAGTTTGAGCTGGGATTGTGTGAAAAGCAGCCTGTAGGTGAGGTGTCAAGACACTGGGTAGTAGGCAGCTGTGGACTCAGCCTTCAGCAGGTCACTGAGGCAATGGGTGGGTCAGGTACGTCCATCTCAAGGTGACAGGCAGTGAGTGTAGAAAGGCTTCTGCTCTTTCCTGGTTTGACTGGCGTCGGCTACCAACTACACTTTAATGCTTAGAGAAGTCTTTCTTCTAATAACATCACCGCAGCATGAGCAGAGTCTCGTGATGAGTAGCATAGTCTGGTGATGCATGGGCTAATGCATGCACTGCAGGGATCAGTGTTTGATCTTGTGGTCACCGATTTAATCTCTGACCAGTACACTCAGCCTTTCATAGTACTGAGGTTGATAAATGAGTAACACAGAGTTTGGTACAGTGCAGGATAAGAGGGGGATCCTGCCGGATCACGGATCCGGCAGCTGTTATTGAGCTGGCCCTGGGATCCGGGCCGGCCTCACTGAATTATTCTGAATTTGTTCTGGTAAAATTTGTCATGGGGGCCGAGGTGAGAATGGTCCAGCGGGAGCAAAGCAACACCAGACCTCTCAGCAAGACCTCTGCACACAACCCTCTTGCCCCCACACACCATGGGCTGAACGTGAAACCCCAATGGGGTCGGGTCAGGTACAGGACACCGCTTCTGGGCCAGCCATGTGGAGGGGAGGAAGGAGGGTGAGGAAAAATGTTGCAAAGATCACAACATCACCTGGCCTCTTAGCATCTTCACACTTCTCCCTCCCTCCCCACACCATGGCCTCAGTTTCACAGCTGGTGAGGAGGGGCAGAGGAAGTGCACTGCTTCTAGGGCGGACCGGCACACATGGGCCGATGTGAGTGTGTCAAGGCCTCAATACTGGCCACCTAACGATGCCGCTGCAAGCGCAAGCATTCCTGCCCGCCCCTCCTCTCAACATAGCACTATGCGTCTTGAGCCTACCTACCTGCTCCTGCTTGCCTCATATGACAATTGCCTGGCAGGAAGGTGTGGCGTTGGGGCTGGGGGGGGGAAGGGGGTCAGTAGAGCACTGTGGGCAGTAGTCAGAGGCCCTAAAGAAACCGGCCCTCTGCTCTCACTCAGGCCCGATTGGCCTATCCGACCCTGTGTTTGGGTGACCAGTAGACACCAAAGTACAAGATAGAGAAACCTAAAGCAACAATCCATGTCATGAGGGCACCCAAGAGCTTGCAAATCCAATGGTATCAGATAAACCAGACAAGATCCTTGCTGCCATCTCTGCCACTAAACAACCTCTAGAAGTCAACATAGGTATAGTGCGTATTGACATAAACCACTTGAGATAATCAGCACAAAATCAAAATAGTTGTAATATGCAATTTTTGGCACTAAATTGTTTTTTTGTATCTGCGTTGGCATTTGCCTCGGCAGCTTTTATTACTTGGATTTAAATAGTTAAGTATAAAAGCATTTAATCGGAGCTGCATACTGTAACATTGCAACTCTTCAGCCAAATACCTGGTGACTGTTGATGCCCCCTACCCCTTTGTTTAATAGGCAAAGTTTGTCTTTGTTTGTTCCCTGAGAGAAAATGTTTTGTAACTGGACCATCTTCGCCTCAGAACTGTGGAGACTAAGTGACTCAACTGTGAGTTTTTAGGACGAGGCAGCAACATAGTTTTTCTTCTTTTTTTTTTTTAATGTATTCTAAACAATAGATGCTCTAAATCAAAATGTTTCTTGCCTCTTTCCCCAGGTGCAGACTGCTGTACAGCAAGTCGCCGAGGACAAGTTTGTTTTTAATTTGCCGGATTATGAGAACATCAACCATGTTGTGGTTTTCATGCTGGGAACAATACCTTTCCCTGATGGAATGGGGGGATCAGTCTATATATCATACCCTGACCAGAGTGGGATACCTGTGTGGCAGCTCCTAGGATTCATCACCAATGAGAAACCAAGTGCCATTTTTAAGATCTCTGGTCTAAAATCTGGTAAGCAGAAGACGGACACATTAAAGACGTTTTGTTATTTTCCCTCTTCCATAAAGACTTTGAATAACCGAGACTTATTGGTTTTAGTGCTGCTGAAATATTTTGTGTGTGAAATATGTAGAGTTTTTCTTTATTTTCGTTCTTTTAAACTTTACTTGGAACTTTTAATACAGAAATCTTTTAATTCTCAAACTTGATGGGCCTCGTTCTAGATACAAGTTTGAAAAGTACAGCTCTATTTCAAGGTGCTAAACTCGTTATACCAGAATTGGACTTTAAAAAAGTAATTGGTTTTATCAAACAGAACTTAAGGTTTTTCCCGAAAAACACCTAGCTCCTCTGAGGGCTGCTGTCCACACCATAGCAAGATTAGTTTCAAGTCCTGAATGGTGTGATCACATTACCTCATCTGAGTACTCTCAAAAGGCTTCTTATTGAAGTGAGAATTGTTTCTAGATCGGCGTGTCTCTTATGATCTTAAACAGTTCTTATTTACTTGTGTACTTAAAAGGGTGCAGCTTTGCAAGGTGGAGGTGCTTCGTGATAAGGAACCAATTGTGTAGAGGTGATTGATCTTGATTACTGATAGAAGAAAAACTAGAAGTATTAGAAGGTGTGGAAGGAAACGTGTACCCATAATGAGAGCAAAAAGAGGAGGTTTAATAGATGGTGGGGTGTAGGGAAAGGGGTGATGCAGAATAAGATCATCACATTCATTTGTAAGTTTGTGCAAGGAGGAGCGAGGTGTATTTAATTTGGGAGGACTCAGTAGTTTGATATAGTCTGTAATTTCCAAATGGTGGCAGTGGATGAGATGCCTGAGAAGTATGCTGGGTTTAGGAGGAAGAGTGTTCTGCAAGGTAGGTGTAGAGTCGGACAAAATAGTTGCATGGAAGAGTTAAGTTGTAGAAGAACCAGGGGTAGGGAGTGGACAGTGTGGGAGTTGATGGGAAGGTGGGAGAGGATGAATTTTAGGGGTAAAGATGGTTGCAGAAGTCTGGGCAGTATAGAGGGGAAGAGGGAGAAGTAGATGGTGGATGTAGGAAAGGGAAAGAGTGGCTTGTGGGGAGAGGAAACTTATGTCGGAGGATGGAGTCAGTTGGTGGCACGGTACCAGACAGTGGAGAAGGCTTGGTGTAAGTGTACATGGCTTAGACAAAGTTAGCAGAGAAGGAGAAAATAAGAGGGACCTGGGCATTAGAAAAGCAGGGTGAGAAGGATAGAGTAGGCAGGGGAGTAGTAAGTTAGACGATTAGGAAACCTGAGAAGTAAATAGGAGCTGGTTAGAGGCAAGGAAGGAAGGAGTTGCAGAGTACGAGGAGTGTACAAGACTTGATCATGGTTTGGAGAGATGGAGTTTGTTAGATGAGGGCAGCAGAGTTTGGCAGCGTAGGAGGAGAGGAGTCGGGGAAGAGTATATTAGAGTTGGTAGAGGTAGGCTAATAGTTAAGGAGTACGCATTTGGGCAGCAGAGGGATTAAACGGGGTTGGAGGAAATGCGCAGGGTAAGGAGAAGACAGCAATTAGAACGGGAAGGATGCTTGGAGATGTAGGTGGGGTAGAGCGGAGAAGTAGATGGGAAGGGGACAGTGTAGAATGGAGTGCAACGTTATGTGAGACTTAGACATAGGAGAAGGATGGAGGGCAGTGCAAGATGGCAGATGGCTTATGATAAGACATGTGGAAGTTGAAAGGAGCTTAAAAGTTAGCAGGAAGTGGAAGGTTACCATAAATAGCATGGTGAGATGAAGCAGCTTGGGTTGAGGAGAGGGCTCAATCGTTAAGAGGTGGGCAAAGCGGAGCTGGGAAGGAAAGATCATCCTGGGGAACAGCTAATCATATAAACAGGTTGAGATTAGATGCAGAGGTTTTCTTCTGGTATGAGACATCCTTGGGTTTGAGTGGCTGTTGGAACACCAGTTGAGCTGATAGTTGATGATCCTCACAGGGCGCTGTGGAAGTGAAACCCACTGGGAGAGAAGGGTAGAAGACACAGCTTTTAACTATTTCCACATACTAAAGTCTACCACGTCCTTCTGGAATTAGTGAAATTGCAACGCACAGGAAGAAACAGCCTTCAAAAACCACTGGTCCTTAATCATCTATGGTTCAACACTGATCACGCTGCAGCAGCCTTCAGATAACTGAATGGGTCAACCTGAACTTGTAGTCGTGGTTGACAATTGAAAGGCACATTTCTTTGCCTTATATTGCAGTGTTGTGCTTCACTGAACAACACCCACATTCTGCTGGAGAATGAGGCGACATCTCCTGCGCCGAGGACTGATAGAAATGGCAGGCAGAAGAAAGAACCTGCACAGAAATTATTTCAATCACCGGGTCCTCTGCCATGCAAGGTGCATTACGATTCTGCACACAATGGTCTGCTGATAGAGGAGGAGGTGAAGTCATGAGTGGTGAGCGAACTCTGCTCCTGTTTGTCACTGTGCTTCACAGCAGTCCTACTATAACTCTGGCCATATCAACAGTGCTCCTGCTGTACAGTCAAATTGGATGGCTTTGTAGAAAGAGTGCGGGTTTTGAACTGGTCCTCGGGAAAGCAAATATGCATCTGGAGGAACTGGAACGAGTTAATTCAGGCACGACCTGCTCCTGAAATATTTAGTTCAAATAATGTTCTGTGGAGCGTATGCTGAAGCCGACCATAATGGATGCATTTTAGACAACCTAAGGATATGTATGAGAGTGAGTGTCTCATGGGTCTCTTTCATGATCTTTGCATTTGTCCTGTATGTGAAGAAGAGGGTTTTTATTAAACTGATTGGCAAGCAAGTGCTCTCTGCTGCTTCAGAGTTTCAGGGTTCCCCCGAGAAGCTGCTGATCCAGCGCTCTCACCAAAATATATTGCACAAATGACACTATCTACTACCAACAAACTTACAATACAACACTAGGCCCATATCAACAATAGAGCGCCTGAATCATGAGGCGATAAGATCTAAATATAGTTGTTTAAACTATCTGCAATAATCAAGACCAGCTTGTCATTTTAGAAAGTTTATTTTAACACATCAAGAAAAACTTAGGTTTTGGTATTTTATTAAACAAGCATTAGAAAATGTCATAAAGAAAGATTTATTCAGTATTAATAAAAAGAGCATAAATCAAGAATTATTTTTCAATAGCAGGAATAAGTAAAATTAAGCATTTTCCAAAATCCTAACTATATCTCTGTCTCTACCCTCATCACCTAGTAATAAAGTAATTAATAAAAACTCCTGTCCTCACGTGTAAAGTCCATCAGCATAACATCGTCCCCCAGATTTCTCGAGCGTAAGCCAACTATGTGTTCTCTGAACCTATTCTTATACTCTAATTTTAGCTGAGCTAACTATTTTTCACATTCCAGCAGACGAATTCTAATTCTCCATTGGCTGAGCCACCTCGTACCACAGTAAACTGTGACACCTCCTTCTTACATGCCCGGGCAAATTCACTAGTCCATTGTTCATTTAGAAGTCTTGGCAGTTCTTCCTTAGGCTGCTACATTTTGTAGCGACAGCTTCCTTTTAACCTTGAGCTAGTCAGCTCTGAACTCCCGTGGCACGTTAGCAAACGTTAGCAAATTTCTCCCAAAAGTCATCTTTTTAGCAGTTCAATCCAAAACCTTTCAAAATAAAAGCTCAGAGGCCTTTTCCATCCTTCTCAGAATTATTTTCACTTGAGCCATTTTCATCATTAGGCCTCTTTCAGAAAGCGTCAATTTTCTGCGCCACTGTCCCTGCGCCACTTTTAAAAGGGTACTATTTTCCTGCAGTCATCTCTAAGCTTCACTTGTAAAACTATTATATAAACAAACAAAAAGGATACTTAGTGAAAGAAATACAGTTTGTTCTGTTGCCTCCCATCATTGCTAATAATTAACCCATTAGTCTAAATTACCTAGCAGTAAAGCACAAATAAAGCAGCATTTTATATCTACCAGTCTTCATAAATCCATAAAGCCTTATGTGCACCTAGAATAGTAGAAATGACATCACATAGACAAGGGAAGCAAAATAAGCACATGCCATTATTTCAAAAACAGCTGCTATTAGTTATGACATGACAATAGACAAAATTAATTTATTATTTTCCACATACATAAGAATGCAACATAATGCACATTTATGAGCACACATATTAGTTTCCCACGTGTTCTGTAATGTAATGTAACTTTAAACTAGGTTGAATTATTATACACACAGCACAAATTGTTAGCATTATTAATTTATTTATGGAAGTGTGACTTCACGGGTTTAAACAGAATTCTGTTTTCTATCCCGCTCCATCAACTCCCTCATCTGGTGATTAACAAATCACCACACCACCACTCAATATTTTAGCAAAGATTTTATCTAAGATGAACATGATTCAATTTCACCTGTGTTAGTATTTCTAAAGACTTATCTCATCAGTTTATCTACAATTCTCATATTGAGTTTTAAGAAACCCCTCTAGTTCTATTTCTTTTTCTTGTGTAACATACAACTAAGCTTCAATAAAAGTGTTGCAAAAACTATAACTAATAAAATGTCAGTATCTTGCTTGTCATATTAACTTTAAACTTCTCCTTATTAATTTCTCAAAGAACAATAACAACCTAAATTAACCAAAGCAGAATTATTAGGAGCATATATATCAGAGACATCTTACAACATTTTTAAAATTAAGCATCTTGAGCTTGTTGAATGTATTTTCATTAAGCTTGCAAAGAAAAATAAAACAACAATTTTAAAAATGTTACCTAAATTTTCTAAAAATTTCTAACACCCCCCTTTTTCAAATTTTTTTTAAATTTTTTTTATACTCTTTAAACCTTCTAACAGTTTTTCTTCGACCTAATGTCACAAATTAATTTTTCAGCTAACAGTATTTCTTCGACCTTGTGTCATCTAACAAGATTTCTTCAGCCTTATGCCAAAAACAGAAAACCTAAAAAAATTTAACAGGTATGTACCTCAATCATTGTCACTTTTGTTTTCAATCTCTTTCTGACTATGATTATTTACCTCCATTACAGGTATCACTTCTATTTTCTTTCCTGCCTCAATCCGTTTCTTTGATCTGTATCTCAATTTGAATTTTAGGCCTTCATTTTCTTCTGGCCAGTTATCACTTTTTCTTAGTAATTTCTTCTTTTGCTTGGTCACTTTACATTCTGTTCTCCAAGCTCCTTTTCTGAATTTTCTCATTTGAGAATCTTCATCATTCTCATCAGTTTCAGTGTCAGACATTTTCATTCTGGACTCAGGTACTTCTTTACTCAGCGACTTCACTCCGTTAGGAACGTCATCTTTGTAGCTGGTACTTGGCAATTCATTTTCTTCTTCAATTACCTTCAACTTCCCAGTTTCAGAATTCCTGTTCCTGCTTTCAGAGCTACTTTTCTGCTTTTCAATACTCTCCTGGTCTTGAATCACAATCTGATCACATTCTTCTTCTGCTTCTTTATCTGGCAGATTTCCATCATTTTCTGAGTCTTCAGTTATAACTTTCAAGTCTTCTTCAATCAAGGCTTGTTTTCTATTCATGTTCTCCAGATGTCGACCAACTTGTCGATCTTCAAGATCTGGATTCTCTTCAGGCTCTTCTTCAGAATCTGAATCAGCAGTTGTGACACTATCCTCATCAGGATTTTCAGGTGTAGTTACACGAAAAGTATGGCCAGTGTCAATCCACCTCTTCAGTCTTTTGCACTTCTCTGCATTTGTTGTGACAAGACTGACTGGCCTCCTTTTCTGCCACCTTGGCACTAGAGAATTTCTTTTTAGACGAACCTTTTTCCTGATCCTTTTACCTGGTAACAGATCAAGTACTTGCTCTTTTTCTCTTGTTTGCACTTCAGTTTCATCTTCATCAAACACAGAGATCATTTCATCTGATAAATTTCTGCAGTTCTTCAAATTGATGCCATCATTGATAGTCATCATTCTCTTCTCTGGTATGAATGTCTGTCTCATGACCTTGTCCATCTTAATCTCACGTGGACTTAAATCTGTCTTTTTATCAGTAGTATCTCTCAGAAACATCAAAACAAGTGGAAGAACATCTGTCCACTTTGTACCTGCAGCTAGGCACATTTTTGCATCTCTGTCTTTTATAGTAACATTCTCATGCTCCTCAACATTTGAAATTTCTATTCTATCTGTACAATGGAGCAGTCTGTTTTCAATATGTCTTTTGCCATCTGATAAATTTTCAGCAGTAATTTCATCATCATGTCGCATCTGAAATGTTTCAACCCATTTTGTAATCAAACAAAAAATCACAAAAATGTAGCACAATTTATCATGCAGTGCTATCTCACAGAAATCCATTTGTAATCTGGTCAATGAACCACTCTCCTGTAATTCTGTTCCCATTCCCACAACTATTCTCTTAATTGTGTTCACTTGCTGACAAATCAGACACCTCTGGTAAAGAAATTCCACAAATCTATGGTACATTCTGTCCATGCCAGTAATCATGCTATTTGGTAAAACTACTCTACCATCTTTGTGTGACAAAATCTCATCCTCATCTCGCTGTTTAAAATCTGTACTCAACCATGTGTTTCTCAACCATGTGTTTTTCTCCTCATGAGTTGCTTCATCTTGTAAGTCTTTGACCACCTGCCATGTTTCAACTACAGATGTTAGTATTAGTGAACTCAAAGCATGTTCATCATTCATTTTGTATGCTGCACATATCACGACAGCAAACTTTTCTGCCAATTGAATATCATCAATCAACCTTTTAATTAAATTTGTATTTCTGAAAAGTAAACCTGTAGAAGTCAATGTTTCAATCTGTTGATCAATTGCATCCTTTACTTTAATGTCTTCACTCAAAAGAACATTATTTTTATTCCAAAATTCTGGAAGTGTATTTAATCTTTTTAGACTGTTTTCTTGTTCATTAATTAATCCTGTATCTGTTTTCTCTGACTGTTCATTAATAAAAATTTGCAATGGCAATGAAGCCATGTCATTCTGCTGAACCATTACCTGTCGCTGTATTTGTAGCTGTTCATTCAGCTCACTTATCTCAATTTCCTTTTCATTTGACCATAATTTTGACTCGTCTGACTGTGTCAATTCAATTAGGTCAATGTCAGACTTCTCACTTACCAGAACTGAAGTCATCTCTGTTTCTTGCTGAGTTTTGATCCCTACTAGTTCAATCTCAAGTACAATAGAATAAACCTTTTCAGGTAATGGAACCTTTAAAATTGCGGAATTAATTTCATCCTTTCCAAGCACAGGAACTATCTCTGTTTCCATAATTTTCATGGACTCCTTCAAATCATTTGATGAATTTACATGATCAGGAATATTAATTCCAGAAGTACTAAGCATTTCATCATGCTTTACTGTCACGTCAATTTTAGTAGAAGTCTGAGCTGGCACTTTATCAGTCTGATCTGACACTTTTGACGTTGCATTAACCTGTTCTAGGGGTCTTCGTGAATTTCTGTTCTGATCCATATTTACAACATCAATTTTACACTGATCTATATTTTCTACTCTGACACCTTTATTATTTATTTTCGCTAATTTTGGAATTTTTAATTTGCTCTCACATTTAGCAACAACCTTTTTCATTTTCTTATACAAGGAAGACATTTTATTTAATTAATTTGGTAAACGTACTCTCTTAATTTGCCTTGCAGCGTTTGCTGATCAATTAATTAATTAAATACTATCAGGTGTAGAATAATCTTATAATTTGGTCAATTTAATATTTCTCCTAATTTACCTGTATTACTAAATTTAATTAACCTGTAAAGAAAAATATCAATTTGCAAAAACAGTAGCAACGCAAAATTTTTATTTATAATAATACCAACATATAATCACATGTGTTTTAAATGTACTTATTTTTCACTTACACACCTTCTGCAACATATACCTGTGGAAAAAGAAACCTAACTTGTTTTGCCTTAATTTTCTGTATCTTAATTTTAATAAACCTGGGAAAAATTCTGTATTTGCAAAACAGCAATATAAAACATTTATTCAACACTTTAAATGTTACTTGGCATAATTTTAATACATTTGTACATTAATTTTGAGAATTTTCGTTTTTCCCTTTTATTTTATATAAATGATACTGCTGCAAAAACCTCAGACCACTCCCTGTAATATTCAGCGCTAAAACTGCCTTCTATTGCACTTAGTTTAGCTTATCATCCTCTTTCACTTTATTATCTGCAACCTTATGCCTCCTCAGCCTTTCAATGCTCCCACAAATATCAGCACACACTAACGCGATCACAGCGCTTTAAATTCCCACTCCTCGGCCGACAGGCAACTCCTTAACATTCAATTATAGTGCCCACCCGAGCCTCAACCAATCCGGTTGCATCACAAAGCCTCAACCAATCAGGTCGCGGCTCTTCCTGTGACACCAAGCGTCACTAACCAATAGGTGCACAGCGCTTCAGTGACGCTACGCGTCAATAGCCAATTGGTGTACAACTCCTCCAAGACGCGCTGAAACAACAAGGCATCTCTCTTTCTATGAAGCGCACTCTTCACAGCCACAGTCAGTTTCCCTCCACACGCGCTACTATATAGAATACCCAGGGCCAATATACATTCAAACCACCCACCAGAAGCAATAACAAATATTTATTACTCGTACATCCATCTACGAAGCCTCATCCAAACAGAGCACAGCTCACGGAGCCTCGCCCAATCACAGCGCGGGTCTGCCTATGACGCGACGGCGTTCTTAACCAATGAGAGCTCAGTGTCTTCCAATCACACGGTTATAATAAAAACGGGGACTTTTCTAAACAAACTCTGCAATTTTTATAAACTATTTTGTATTACTATGGTGGTGGTGCGCATTAACTAATCACGCGCAACCACATCTAAACATTAAAACGCTTTTCAGCAAATCACAACACGGCGCCCACAGCCAATCAGAACGCGGCCTTCACGAGCTCAGCCAATCACAGCACAGTGGCTGAAATGCTCGGCCAATCACAGCGCAGCCTCTTCATGAATATTTCAAAGCCAAGCAAGGACGAGCCTCGCCCAATGATTTTTTCTCGCGCTCTAAACAAGTTGCAATGCAGCAACACTCGTTACATATATTTGCTGTAACACACTTCTTTTTGAGACATTAACCCATCTAGTAATTAGATAATAATGGGGACGAGTTCATAACATTTTCGATCTGTGATGAGGACAGGAATTTAAACGGGGACACTCATAAATGCAGATAACTATTTTGAAATGTCAATAGCACTTAATCTAATGACAGCGCTACCTTGTTCTGACACTCTGAAAACTTTAACAAGTCAGAGCGAGGCAGCCTCAAGACACTCCAGACCATGTATTACCAAATGGGAGAGCCTCGCCCAATCAGAGCGGGGCTCACGGAGCCTCGCCCAATAGGAGCGCGGCTCTATCTATGACGTGGACGGCCGCTGCAGGCAGCTCTCTCTCCCACTCGCTCCTTAGCAGCCCCCCTCCTTCACAAAATGCATTTATTTTACAATAGCGTTGCCAAAATAAAGGAAAAGACTACATTGGGGACACTTAAAGTAAATAACTAGAAAAGTCAACGCGTTTTCATTCAAATTCAGTGCTGTTGAAAATTCTTTTAATTCATTTTCAGCACGGCTTGGCCATTATTTGTTGAATGCTTCAGCCAATTAGAGCGTTCCCTTGCCCTGACGCACCAGACACTTTAATTAGTCGGAATGATACTTTATTGTGACGCTTTTTGATTCGCTTTCTGATTGTTTGACAGCTGTTTTTATTCTTTGTACAGCGCGCTTGTCACATACATCAGTTTTTAATTTAGTAATATAATTAAAACGAAGCCAACAAAAGTGAAGGCTTAGTTAGTTACTGTATAACGACGCCTCAACCAATCCGAGAGCAGCTTTTCATTAACAATGCTGACGCTCTAGCCAATCCGAGCGCGGCAATTCTGACGTAGGCAGCTGCTGCAGCTTCTGTCTCTCCCCACACGCTCTCACTCCTAAAACAGCCCCTCCCTTACAATTTTCGATCGGGGCACTTTTTAATGGATTTAAACTACGGAGAACGATTTATTATTACAATTAAAGCGAGGAATGTTTATAAATTTAATTCTGTTCGCTTTTTACTTATTTAAAATGTTTAACAACGTGGAATATCTTAATTATAGCCTAATTAACACAGAACATTCCAAAATGCTCTTGAATGTTTTAAAATAGCACAGTTCACCTTTTTATACTTTTCAACTATGCTGAACACTTTTGAATTGAATTTTATTAACGTGCAGAGCTTTTAAATGTATTTAAACACTGCACATACTTTATAAAGTCTTAGAATGGTACAGACTTTATCCTAAACTTTCCTAAGTACCTTAGAATTACTTTTGGTACATTTTAGTGAATACATAAAACGAAACTCATCTGTCTGCTTCTCTAATTAGGATAGTTTACATACATTCAAGTATCCACACTTCGGAATAGTCGGCGCTATTCACACTAAGGATAATTTACATTTGCCAGTAGAGCAACTCTTACCCTACCCTTCTAACACGTAAGAATATGAACTCATTTTCCTCTGAACGCACCGCGAAGTGACAGTATCTAAGAGTTCCACTTGAACATACCTTACAAAACAATCACGCACTTTCACACTGAAAATTCCCTAACTTCAGACACACATGAAATCCGTACAGGACTCTCACCTGTTTATAGAAATCATGCACCGTTAGCAAAATAACACCGTTATCCGTACAGGGCTCTCACCTGTTTATAGATATAAAACATGTACCCGTACAGGACTCTAACCTGTTTATAGATAATCATGCACCGACATTACCCTGCCCTTCACTCAAGCTTGAATATAACTAATACTCTTATCACAGTGAGTTTTATGGAAGGCGCTTTGTCCCTATTCTCATGCTGCTCTAATTTCTTAGAAAACCCTCACTATTACAAGATTCACACCTAGCCCTAAAACTGTGTTGCACGGCGACAACACTGTATTGCACGGCGACAATACTTCTGGTACACGGCGATACCAACAGTGATACTCGGCGATATCACAGAAACAGATCAGATATTCTGCATGACTACCTTCTCATCACACAGTTTTTGTACCGGTACACACATAGCACAAAATAAACAAACAACATGTGTTAAAACTTAATCCTATGATTTTACCAACATATATGTATCATGCATGTAACATGTATGTCAAAAACAACATATATAAACCGTCCGATGGCTACCAGAAATTGATCCAGCGCTCTCACCAAAATATATTGCACAAATGACACTATCTACTACCAACAAACTTACAATACAACACTAGGCCCATATCAACAATAGAGCGCCTGAATCATGAGGCGATAAGATCTAAATATAGTTGTTTAAACTATCTGCAATAATCAAGACCAGCTTGTCATTTTAGAAAGTTTATTTTAACACATCTAGAAAAACTTAGGTTTTGGTATTTTATTAAACAAGCATTAGAAAATGTCATAAAGAAAGATTTATTCAGTATTAATAAAAAGAGCATAAATCAAGAATTATTTTTCAATAGCAGGAATAAGTAAAATTAAGCATTTTCCAAAATCCTAACTATATCTCTGTCTCTACCCTCATCACCTAGTAATAAAGTAATTAATAAAAACTCCTGTCCTCACGTGTAAAGTCCATCAGCATAACATCGTCCTCCAGATTTCTCGAGCGTAAGCCAACTATGTGTTCTCTGAACCTATTCTTATACTCTAATTTTAGCTGAGCTAACTATTTTTCACATTCCAGCAGACGAATTCTAATTCTCCATTGGCTGAGCCACCTCGTACCACAGTAAACTGTGACACCTCCTTCTTACATGCCCGGGCAAATTCACTAGTCCATTGTTCATTTAGAAGTCTTGGCAGTTCTTCCTTAGGCTGCTACATTTTGTAGCGACAGCTTCCTTTTAACCTTGAGCTAGTCAGCTCTGAACTCCCGTGGCACGTTAGCAAACGTTAGCAAATTTCTCCAAAAAGTCATCTTTTTAGCAGTTCAATCCAAAACCTTTCAAAATAAAAGCTCAGAGGCCTTTTCCATCCTTCTCAGAATTATTTTCACTTGAGCCATTTTCATCATTAGGCCTCTTTCAGAAAGCGTCAATTTTCTGCGCCACTGTCCCTGCGCCACTTTTAAAAGGGTACTATTTTCCTGCAGTCATCTCTAAGCTTCACTTGTAAAACTATTATATAAACAAACAAAAAGGATAATTAGTGAAAGAAATACAGTTTGTTCTGTTGCCTCCCATCATTGCTAATAATTAACCCATTAGTCTAAATTACCTAGCAGTAAAGCACAAATAAAGCAGCATTTTATATCTACCAGTCTTCATAAATCCATAAAGCCTTATGTGCACCTAGAATAGTAGAAATGACATCACATAGACAAGGGAAGCAAAATAAGCACATGCCATTATTTCAAAAACAGCTGCTATTAGTTATGACATGACAATAGACAAAATTAATTTATTATTTTCCACATACATAAGAATGCAACATAATGCACATTTATGAGCACACATATTAGTTTCCCACGTGTTCTGTAATGTAATGTAACTTTAAACTAGGTTGAATTATTATACACACAGCACAAATTGTTAGCATTATTAATTTATTTATGGAAGTGTGACTTCACGGGTTTAAACAGAATTCTGTTTTCTATCCCGCTCCATCACTGCCACATTGGATCTGGTTCCAGATGGTCAGTGATTGTGGTGCTACGCTCTGCAGGCCTTAAGAAAACACACTCTTGCCAAAGTGATATAAAGAGAGGTCTTCCTGAGGGATCTGTATCCTGCTGTTTCCAGGCATACACTCAGATGGGAAGAGGACTCTGCTGATCATTTAAAAAAGATATGAACTTACTGGATATCATTGCAGCCCTTCTTTACTGTATGGCACATAAGGTGGTCCATAAGGTGGTTTACAGGCACAAGAAATGTTTTTGTCTACAAAGGAACAGCTATGTCATTTGTGGATATACTGGGGGCATTTCTGTGTAGCGAAAGTGGTGCAGGCTCAGGGCTGCAATGAAGTTGTGATTTGTCAGTATTTTTGTATTATCAAGTAAGATGGTTGGGGTATTGGGTCCTTCTGTTTTCTCATGTGGGCAAAATGAGAAAGGAGTACAAAGGGAGCTGGCTTCATTTGAAGATCAAGTTCGGGAGTGTTGCATTGACGGTGACCAGGGAGGGTGTGTCTGCTGCACCTCCGCCCACGGCTGGCACAAAGAAGCAGTAGTCCTGAGCTATCAGAGCCACAAAGTAATCAAAAACCAGATGGACAAGCAAATTAGCTTTGGTGGGGTGACAAATAATTACCTCGATCAGAATGATATTTAGAGGTGAGAGCTGGCCATGATATACCAACAATGGCGGCTAAAAATAATAAAAACTAAAACACGAGAAGGGCATGTTCAACGGGTCATTGTGAGATAGTAGACGGGGCTGAGAAAGACTAAGCAGTGCCTGCTTTGTAGTTGAGGCCCCTGTGAGAAGCACAAGACTAACTGGAAGTGAGCGACTATATAGAGATGGTTGTCGCTGGGCAGATGCGGACCACAGTAAAAGTGAGCATGGGCCAAGGCATGGGAACTCGGAGGAAACGGACGAGACAAGGTGGTAAGACAGGAGATGTGGAAGAAGGTAGCAAAATGGAGTAACAGGCAGGACGGAACAGCAGTGGGGGGTATGTCCCTGTAAGATACCAAGGCCTCCTTAACTTAAAACATATTGCCTCCCACCAACAAGTACCAGTTACAGAACCCAGAAAGCAAGCCCCTCTCAGACACTGAGACAAATTCTGAGTGAGAGAAGAGAGTACATTAGAAAAGCCTCTTACAAACATTCAAAATTGGCATTATGGCACCCACCACATTTCAGCCCGAAGGGCACGAGGCACAGAGTAAAGTATGTCAGGGTGAAGGAGCAAGTTCTTCTGGGACGCCACTGGTGGTGAACAAATATGGCCACTTTACTGGGAGCCAGGACTGTGGCCATGTTACAATGAAGGGAAAGCTCTATAGATCTACATCAATGGGGCCACAAACCAACACACCCATGAGGAGGGGTGAAAGAATAAAGAGCAGCACACTGAAGCAACTGCACTTCCAGTCTAGCACCATAAAGACAAGCCTGCTGGGATCATGCAAGCATCGCAAGGTTAAATATGCCCTCATATCTAAATCAAAAATCTCAAGGGGCCAAAATATAGGCAGACTAATAAAGGAGAAGACCCTTCTCTTTGAAAGTTAATCAACTTGACCTGCAATACCTGGAATCATGAGTGTAATCAAATGCGAACAGTGCAATACCAAGGAATCAAAAGCAAAAACAGTGGCCCCTGCAAAACATAAGAATGAGGTAAACCTTACAGACCTGCTAACCAGATCTGCGATACCCAAACCAGACAGTCTAACACTCCGCACCTATGACAGTACCACTGCCGGATACAAATGCAGAGGAAGTTCTCTTAACTAGACCATTTATTTATACAAAAATATACACAATCTAAAGGACATTGGAATACATATCCCCATTTGAAGGCTCAACCAGCGCTTGGGAGAATGAGAAGCTGGAAATACTCCATTATGAAATCCTAGAAATGATAGAGCAGTACAGTGACTTGCAGGTACACACAGAAGACTTGAAAATTTTGCCTCGTAGACAAAACATAAGAATTTGAGGGCTACCATTGAAACGAAGAGTCAAACATGGAAGACTAGGTAATACAACTCTTCACACTCTGCACATTCTGATTGCAGTTTGTGTATTTAGAAGGAGGACATATGCTGGGACGGCCAGTCTCCTCTCAATCCCTCTAGTGTTCTCGAATACAACTCTTCTGACATGTACTTCCTGAAGGAGAAACTGCTAAAATCAAACTAGACAGAACACACTGAGCAGGTGGGTCGATCAACCTAGGAAGCAGGCCCCAGACCTCACCTGCGTCCACAACTTCAACATTAAGGAGGATATCATGGAAGATCTGGAGGCAAATGCTTGGTTGGCTTTGAAGGTCACACGATTTTACTCTATTCTAACTTATTCATGAGGTCAGGTCAAAAGTTTAAAGAGATTTGGTCTATAATAGACTGCCTGAGGGAAAGAGACAGTTGATATAGGTGGAATCACCATTTTTTGAACGATCATTCAGTGGAGTGATCAATTTCAGTACCTGCGCTTAGTGACATAAGCAAGGTGCATTCAGGACTTCCCTGATATCGAAAATCATAAAGCTCATCACAGAGAAGCACCAGCTTACACCTCAGGAGATATTGATGGAAGAAGTCCACCTTCAACATCGCTCAAGAGGAAAATCTGTGTGACAATGTCAAAGAGATTTATGGGATTGTCCTTGAATAGCAGTGTTCTGTATGCATTTTGTATTGAAATGCCAATAAAAAGAGTTAAAAAAAGAACTAAAAGAGGAAGTCTGTCCTGAACTAGGTAATGAAACATGAAGACGTTTAAACATCTTGTGCCTTAGTACAATGCCAAAGCAGCTAAAGGTTCCATCTATGTTACATAATTCAGGTTTTGACATCTGCCTCGTCTGATAGAGACATTTACTTTTAGAAGATTGGCATGGATTGAGATCGGTTCCAAGGCAGTATGTTTTCAGGCCTTGGGAAAAAGGAAGGAGTAGCTATCCAATATACTGACAGGTAAGCGAGAGTCGAGGTACGAGAAACAGTATGAACATTTTGTTTGATTCAAGAAGCAATAACATTCACCCTTGTAAATCTATATGCCTACAACAAAGAGCAAGAACTGTTCGGAAACAAGTACTATCCAATATTTTACAGTAACCAGACAAAGGGATACTAATGTGGGGAACTTCAGTTTGGTGTGGACAATAACCGGGTTTGCTGCAATTACTAAAGGTGGGAACCTTTGGCTAAAAGAGGTAGTATTAGAGGATGTTAGGCGAACTCAACAAGACTACAATCAATCCGTAATCTTCTAAAGCGTGACTACTCACTCGTGAAAGTCTCAAGGTGCTGAGTGGGGGGGCGGGGGGTGGGGGGGGTTTGCCGTTCAGTTGAAGAGCCAGGTCTTGAAGTCCATCCTGAATTTGCTGCAGCGAGGGTGATTGCCTGAGGGGCAGAGGGAGTTCCAGGTCTTCGCAGCAAGGTAAGAGAAGGATCTTCCTCCAGCCGTGGTCTTGCGAATCCATGGAATAGTGGCCAGGGCCAGTTGAGCGGAGATATCTGGTGGGAGTGTAGAAGGAGAGTATAGTGGTTGAGGTATGCAGGTCCGGCGTTGTGGAGACCTTTGTAGGCGTGCTTGAGAAGCTTGAAGGAGATTCTTTTGTTGATAGCCAGTGAAGGTCTCTCAGGTGGCCGGTGATGATGTGATGTGGGATGTTAAGTATGAGTCTGGGGGAGGCGTTCTAGATGGTCTGCAGTTTTTTGATTGGTGCTGGGGTAGAGTGCATTACCGTAGTAGAGTCTGCTGCTGACGAGCACATGGGTGGCCATTTTCCTGGACTAGGGGGGGATCCACTTGAAGATCTTATGAAGGAGGTGAAGCCTGTGGAAGCAGGAGGATGAAACCGTGTTGATTTGGTGGTTCATTGAGAGCGAGGATTCCAGGACGATACCGAGGTTTCATGCATGGTCCGTGGGGGGGATTCCAACGGGTGTGTGCCACCAAGAGTTGTTCTAGGCAGACGAGGAGGAGCCCAGAATGAGGACTTCAGTCTTGTCTGAGTTAAGCCTGAGGCAGATGTCCTTCATCCAGGTGGCAACTGCTTTCATCCTGTTGTGGAAGTTGCCCTTGGCAGCTGTGGGTTCGTCTGTGAGGGGGAGAATCAGCTGGGTGACGTCGGCGTAGGAGACGATGTTGCTTCTTTGGGTTTTGACGATGGCTGTAAGCGGGCCATGTAGATGCTGAAGAGGGCGAGGCTCAAGCACAGAGCCCTGAGGTACTTTGCTGCTGATCTTTGTGTGTTCTGAGTTGAACGGTGGAAGTCTAACTCTGCGTTCGGATGGTGAGGAAGGAGCGGATCCATTCTAGGGTTTTGTCACGGATGCCGGCATTGTG
This sequence comes from Lissotriton helveticus, assembly GCF_964261635.1. Taxonomy (NCBI): domain Eukaryota; kingdom Metazoa; phylum Chordata; class Amphibia; order Caudata; family Salamandridae; genus Lissotriton; species Lissotriton helveticus. The sequence goes on along the minus strand of NC_136069.1, from coordinate 1,495,738,620 downwards.
GAGTCTTGCGCAGAGGGTGTGGTGGGAGACTGTGTCGAAGGCTGCTGAGAGGTCCAGGAGGAGGAGGGCAGCAGTCGCGCCTCAGTTGTGGAGGGTGCAGATTTTGTATGTAGTGGCGAGGAGAGCAGTCTCAGTGCTTTGGTTGCTTCTGAAGCCCAATTGAGAGAGGTCCAGGATGTTGTTTGTTTAGATGAACTCGGAGAGATAGGGGTCAATGGATTTATCGATGACTTTGGCTAGGAAGGGGAGCAGAGAGATACGTCTGTAGTTCTTGAGGTCAGTCGGGTTGGCATAAGGTTTCTTCAGCAGGGGGTTGATCTCTGTATCCTTCCAGTCTTCTGGGAAGGCTGCGGACATGATGGAGCAGTTGATGGTACAGCAGAGTTCGGGTGCAATGAAACTACACATTTCTCTGCCTCACACTGCAGTTTAGGTCGGCTGGACTTTTTGTTTTGGGTACTCCCACAAATTCAGGGCAGAGTAATAGGAGGATAATGAAGACATTTTGCTATCGGATTATGCCTCCATATCACTCAACCTACAATTTCACAGTTCCTAGAATTTTGTGGAGCGATGGAAACAACTGGGAGATCACATCATTCAGACTCAAGACTTAGTAAAAAGAATAATTATTTGTAAGAAACTGGTTTATTAGTGGCAGGGGGTGTTAGAATCCCTTTCAGAGAGTCATAGGGACTACTGGGCCTAAACCGTTGTGTTTGACTTCTACTTCTGATGTCCTGGTGCCCAGCCTACTATGGGTCCTGAGTAACCGGGCCCAGTGCCCCTTTTCAATCAATCATGGGCTACTTGTATAACACAGATTATCAGCTGTGAGGATATCTAGACACTTGGCTTAAGGTTTCAGTTGCAGAGCCAGGTCTAGAGTCCCTTCATGAATCCTGTCAGCGAGGGTGAAGTTCAGAGGTGTAGTGGGAAGGGAAGGGCTTTCCCGGACTTGTCAGCTAGGTGGGAGAAGGAGCATCCTCCGGTGTGGCAGCGGCGGATGCACAATGTCTATCTGAGGGTGAGGTGAACAGAGGTTTTTCACGGTGGTTTATGTATGCAGGCCCTAGGTCATGGAGGGCTTTGTAGGTGTGGGTCAGTAGTTTAAATTGGAATCTTTCCTGCATGGGGATTCAGTGGAGGTCTCTCGGGTGTTGGGTGATGTGGGTGCTTTTGGGCAAGTTGAGGATCAGTCTGGCTGCTGCGTTCTGGATCGTCTGTAGTCTTCTCAGAGTTCGCCAGTGTTGAACGCATAGAGTGCGTTGTAATTGTCCAGATGGCTGGTGATGAGGTCTTGCATCACTGTTTTGTTGATGGGGAGCCATTTTAAGATTCTGTGGACAGTGTGGAAACAGGCTGAGGAGACTGCGTTGACCTTGGTGAGTTCACTGTTCAGGGTGATGCCGGGGTGCAGGCATGCTGTGTCAGAATGGGAGTGAGTCTAAGTTCTGATGGACCCCAGGAGCCGTTCCAGAGGAAAGGGTGGTTGCTGAAAGTCAGCACTTTGGTTTTGAGCTTCAGGCAGTTGTCCTTCATCCAGGTTGAAACGATTTTCATGCAGTTGTGAAAGTCGGACTTGGTCGTGGTGGGGTCTGCTGAGAGCGAGAGGACGAGTAGGGTGTTGTCTGCGTAGATGATGTTGATGTCTTGGGTTGTCATGATGTCTGCTAGCGGTGGCAGGCAGATGTTGAAAAGGGTTGGACTGAGGGATGAACCTTGAAGGACATCGCAGATGATGCGCTTGCGATATGAGGTGTAGGGTGGGGTGCGTATTCTCTGGGTGAACCCCCGTGAGGAATGATTCCATCCGAGAGAGTTGTCTTTGATTCTGGTGTAGTTGTTAGAGTGCTTGGTGGGAGAGGGTGTCGAAGGCTGTGGAGAGGTCGCGAAGGATCTGGGTGGCCGATTGTCATCTGTCGATTAGGGTGGGGATGTCGTCTGTCGCATCAATCAGGGCTGTCTCTTTGCTGCGGTTGGCTCTAAAACCTGATTGGGAGGGGTCAAACAGGTTCTTTCTCTCTGGGTGTTCGGTGAGTTGCAGGTTGATGGCCTTCTCCAGGACCTTGCAAACACAACAGTGATGGACAGAATGTGGATCAATGTCACACATTCACCCCAGTCCAAAGATCTGGGCCCAAATCCATCGTTTTTCCACTCCACACCACCCTGGCTTAGACAATGGCGATATGCAAATCAGCGCTGACCCTGTGCCCCATGGGAACAGTCCAGTCCGAACTACAAAAGCCATGTCCTTCCCAGAACGGAAACAAGCATCCGAGGACCGGCCCGGTTTCGAGGTAACACCTCTCATCAGCCCGGCTAGCTTGATTCCAGTGGTGTGGAGTGCCTGGGACTCACGTCTGAGCATCCCCAGTACACTTAGAGCGGTAATTGCAAACACAACAGTGATGGACAGAATGTGGATCAATGTCACACATTCACCCCAGTCCAAAGATCTGGGCCCAAATCCATCGTTTTTCCACTCCACACCACCCTGGGTTAGACAATGGCGATATGCAAATCAGCGCTGACCCTGTGCCCCATGGGAACAGTCAAGTCCGAACTACAAAAGCCATGTCCTTCCCAGAACGGAAACAAGCATCCGAGGAAGCAGTGAGATGTACAGTAGTTCTGGAGATCGCTCGGGTATGCAAAGGGTTTCTTGAGAAGGGGTCTGACCTTTGAGTGTTTCCAGACATCGTGAAAGGTGGCTGTGGCGATGGATGGTGGTGAGCTAGTGGCTGATCTTGTTACTTCCAAGCTTGAAAAATGTATGGGAGCGTGGGTTGGAGTGTGCTCCTGAGTGGGTAGAGTTCAATATGGCTGTAGTTTTCGGTGTGTTGAGTTGTGCCTGTGTGTTGAGCGGGTGACTGCTGGCTGCCGTCGTGAGAGGGGGGAAGGCTGAGGAGGTCAGTAGATTAGGGATCGAAGCTTCTGTATATCATGGCTATCTTGTTGTGGAAGTGGTCTGCTAGAGCGTGCAGAGTTCCTGTGAGGAGGGGACAGAGTTTTCTGTGGCTGATGGGCAGGTGAAGGATTGTGAAGAGTTCCTTGGTCTGGTTGGCGCTGGCTTCAATGCAGTTTGACAGGGCCTCCTTTTTCTCAACTTTAAGTTGAGTGGTGGTAGTTGTTGAGAGCAGACTTGAAAATGGGCTCCTCAGTGTCGCACTGACGCCCCATCTCCTTTCTAGTTGTTTGCATCAGCATTTCAGCACACTGAGTTCTGGGGTCTACCAGCTGGCTCCTTTGGTGGATCTGTGCGTTTTAACTGGTTAGGTAGGGGCCACTCGATCGGCTGCGCTGGTGATCCAAATGTTGAAGTTCTCTACTGCCTGATTCAAGTTGGTGGAGATGTCAGGCTGGGTGATTCTGAGGGAATCAGTCCATTGGTGCTGTGTGACTTTGGTCCAGCTGTGGAAGGGGGCACTGTAGGGGTTGGGGGTGGCGCAGGGTGGTCCACCAATGGTGAAGTGGACAATGGAATGGCCGGACCAGACGAGTTCCGTGGTGTGGCTGTATCTGACTTGTTGATAGACGTGAAGATAGGGTCCAGCATGAGTCCTGCTCTAAGCATGGGGTCTGAGACCAGCTGAGTGAGACCGATGTTGTCCTTTCGTTCCAGGAGGTCCGTATAGTTGGTGTGTGGGGGGTCATCCAGGTGGAAGTTGAGGTCTCCCAGGAAGACAGTGGTCGGATTCAATGGCGAGCGAAATTCTGAATTTCTGTGATGGAGTTGTTGAGGCCAAGTAGTTGCATGTGATGGTGGTTTTGTTGTCGGTGTGGAGTTGGAAGTTCAGGTGCTTCATGATCGTCGTGGTTTCGTCTTTGGTGGTGGTGCAGATGATTGAATCCTTGTGCACTATGTCGATGCCACGTCTGTGTCTGTTGGTGCGATCCTAGTGTTTTATCTTGTAGCCGTTGGGTGTGCGGAGGCTATGTACGGGGGCCTCTGCAGGGGTGAGCCATTTCTCTGTGATAAAGGTCATGTTGGGGCGAGGGTGGAGATGGTGTCCCAGGCATCAGTGGCATGCTTGCACAGCAATCTGGTGTTGATCAGTAGGCATCTGAGTGGTTCCAGGGGAGTGGTATAGGGCGGAGAGTCCGTGGCCCCGGCTTCTGTGAGGGTGGCCGATTTAGGTGAACTGGCCTCGGAGGTAGGTGAACGGTCCCGTTGTGTATCGCGGTGAGGCGAGACAGCAGTTGTTGCGACCAGGGCACAGGGTTCTGCGGTGGAGTACCTGTGGGAGTCTGGAGGGACAGGGTTCCTGGCGCATGGTGTGGACAACACAGACAGGCTTGCCTTTGGTGTGCCACCCGCAGTGCGACTGCGCTGTGGCCTCTATTAGGAAGGTCCTGGGAGGGGCATTGGGGGCATGGAAGTAAGGAAAATGGCACAGGAAACGACGGGCGGGAATCAATCTGTACATTCGGTTACTATAATGCATTTCGTGTGTTTACTTTTTGAAATACAATAAATAAAAAAATAACATTTTAAAAAGCCCTGTACACAGCAGAAAGTAAATCCACTTGGAAAATCAAGGAATATCTAGAGCAGGCACATGTAATCACATAATTACAAGGTGAGATCCTATCCTAGAAAGGCCGATAAGAGCGGACAAGACATATCTTCCAGAGCCAAACTACAAACTCGGAAGTCACTCTGTTCAGATGGCTTCATAACGCAGAAAACATTCTATCATACTTTTGAACTGGTTGTAGAACTCATTGTACAATTCTTTCATAGACAATTCAATGCTAACACCATTCTAGAAGCAACAATTTGGTTATCCCAAAACTGGCCGATCTCTTCGCTCGACATAGATGTAAAATTATTCTCCGGAATCCTAGTCCAACAATTGAACCCTTACATGCCCAGCCTAATAGACCATGATATAGTTTGATTTATCCCTAAAAGATGATTTGATAATACGAAAAGACTACTGTTCATTAACAAGCATTTGCAATGCAATAGGTCTCGCATTAGGAAAGTTTGAGCTATTGGTATTTTAAATGACAAATCTTTTATTTATGTGTTGGTTTTGAAAATAGCAAAATTAATAGCTTTGTCATTTACAATGCCAATAGTTTTAACTTTCGCAAATAGTTGTCGAAGTAACAAATAACAGAATAATACTGCCTCAGATTGTGCCACATCTTGCAGCTTTATTTGTCTTTTTTTGCCTCGTAGTTTTGTGGACACTTTCGCATATTTTGACCCCAAATTGACAAATAATTGCAGGGACCCTAAATATGCTCTAGATGTTGCCCCTAAATTTGAAGAGTGCTTCATGCCACATTGCCTATGGGTGCAAGAAAGGCAAACGGATTCCCGTGTAAGCAGATTGTCTACCTCTCTCTCGATTGATTGGTTTACTACTGTGAATTAAGCAGCCATATTTGAAATGGTGACATCACTTTAAAAAAAAACTTGCACCAGAACCCACACTTAGAAAGTGGAACATTCTCGTAACCAAAGTGACAGAAAATGTTGATTTTAATTTTTTTGGTAAGCTATAGTAATTGTTTAATTCCAGTATTGTTAGCTACAAAAGACTACTAGCGTTTTTACACAGAATTGTACTAGTATTAAAAATCTAGTAAAATAGCTGGAAGATGTGTTACACTTTAAATCACATTTGTATATATTGGCAGAGTTCTTTATTTTGAAATAGTAATGCTGTTATTTTAACGTCTCTTAAAACACACCCACCCTTAATCCACAGCTCTCAGCATAAAACTGCCAACTCATCATAAAGCAGACAGAGAATGTAAATCATAGCTAATACCAGGCGGTGAGATGGATTTACATATGCATATGGGCGGGGAAGCTTTGAAGCTTTGAAGCTCTCGGAGGCCGGAGCGCGGGAAGCAAGGAATGGATCTCACGGCCTGCCGGCCGTGAAGTGTGAAGCAGTGGGCGGGGAAGCTTTGAAGCTCTCGGAGGCCGGAGCGCGGGAGAGCCTGGTGGGGGGGCGGGAATACGAGCGACGGGAGGAGAAGTTGATGCAGGCGGAATAGGGAGATGCGCGTGCTTGTGTGGTCACGTGACCCGCTTTTGTGGCCACGTGACCTCACATGCACTGTGAAGAAACCGCAGTGGTTTCACTAGTCGATCGAGCACTTGAATTCTCGATCCCAAATGCGCTTGCGTGCATTGTAGGTCACGAGACCTAAAAAGGTTCAAAGTACTCAAGAAAATGTATTGCTATTAGTCATTGACACCTAAAAAGGGTTCGATTAATATATACTAGCCATATTTAATAGAAATCCTCAAAGTGTTTGGATTTGGCAGTGCATTTTACAGATGTTTTTTCTATCAGTACAACAATCCCACAGATCGATCAAGCACAAATAAAACCCCATCGGACACCCTCCACATACAAAGATGGACAAAACAAGACTTCCTACTCCCTCACTTGCCATTTGCCCTCTCTATGAAGCCATTGGCGGAGAGAGCAAGTGCAAACGTCACAGGAGTTAAGATCGGTACAGACACACACATTAAGTCTATTTGTGGGTGATGTTTTAGTGGTCCTCCTTAACCTGACCCAATCTCTCCCAGCCCTGGTTGAGGAGATAACACATTCTGGGGACGTCTCAGCCTTTTTCCTGACCCTCAAAATATCACAAATAATTAATCTCTTTGTCCCGCAGGAACACGACTCGCTTCATCCCCCAAATCCCAATCGAATGGGCCAAGCATCCACAGCCTGGTCCAAACAGCCACGGCTGCTAATAGGAGAAGAGATAATTACATCTTTGCCGTCCACTGTTTCCCTTCGCTACAACAATCTTTTCCACACTGTATGCAAAGACTACTGTGCATGGCAACAATATAGCTAGGCACGATAGCTATGATTTAAAATTAACATCCTTCCTAAAATACTATTCATCTTTTAATATTTGTCCCATGCATCCCACTGGGAAGTATTGTGCGACCAAACCCTCCAGAGGATGGAGGGTTTGGTCGCACAATACTTCCCAGCAGCCCAGTTAAGATACCTCGTGGAACGGGACAAAGATGAGTCAGAAAGGCGCTGTTGCTTGGTGGACTAGTTGGTGGCAGAAATCCTTTTCTGGAAAGTCCCATTGTTAGATAGTAAACACAGAACGTTGGGATACTGGGAACTGTACTCTTCCCCAGCTACAACAGCTGCATTGGCAGTTTGAGACAGGGTGGCGAAAAGATGAGGTCTTACATATTTTACTCACATCAACCCAATTTGAGTAACCCAGATTTTCCCCCAGCCCTTGAAGTAGAAGACTTTATCAAATGGCAAGAACTGGGGTATAAGAGTACAGGCAGCCTCTGTGATCAAGAAGGGCTCCTCCCATTTGAACAGCTTAAGTTAGAGTAGGCTCTACCAGTAACCAAGAAGAATGCATTATGTGCAGCCACTCGGACAACAACAAAACCGTGAAAGCAGAAATAGGTATGAAGACCACTGACAACTTTTGAGAAATGGCTTTTTACAAAAAGAAATGCTCTGCAAAACCTACAAACTCTTGTATACCTTACTTCTGCCAGAATACACACCTGGCACCCAGAGAAATCGGAATACTGAAAAAGGGTGCAGGAATGCATATCCACTGCTCCACCCCTTTGGCATTGCCCCAAATTAAACAATTACTGAGAGAGTGTTCTTGGTGACCATGAGTTAATATTCAATACCCAAATCTCTTGGTTCCCAACATGCAGTATTGTAAGCCTTTCCAACAAGCAGCCGTTCACCTTACCCTCCTTGAAAGGGAAACAAATTGCTAGGCTGTTCTGTATTCAGTGTTTATTTTTGGTGGATTTCAGTTGTGTTTTTTCTCTGTGTTTTCCAAACCTTTTGAAATCGGTGCTTATCAGTGTTTATTCAACTGCCTATACCCCAAAATAGACAAAAACGTACTTTTCCCAGTGCTAACAAAATATGCAGGTTTTTTTTGTACTGATTGTTATAAATCATATATCTAATAGAGAAGTAAGGTAGGGTATATTGTGTCTTCCCTCTTGCAGTGTGTCCAGTGAATTTGTTAGACTGTGTTAAGCATAGAACCACACTGTTTTAACTTTCAGGGGATTTTGTCCACTGGCATGCTGTTGCCTTTCTGTATGTTTTGTAGGCCCCCCGCCTCCATCCATGGAATTCAAACCTTAAACCCTCTAAATAGTTTCTCTCATTTACTTTAATTCCTTTCTCCCAGAGCAGGAATCTGATCGAAACTTGTCTGAGACAGCGGAACATGTCTCGGGCATGTTTCATGTCCGCTGTCTAAGACCTATGATGAAGGAAGGTAAAAACGACTTCAGATTGTGGCATTATTGTGAACTTTTCTTGGAATAAACCTAAATAGTGAATCCAATGTGGTGAACACATAGGTGTCTTAATTTTCTGGGTTACAGCTTCCTTTTTGTAAACAAGTGTGCATCACTGCATGGGCTTTTGCGCTCATTAATGTTCCTCCATTGCTTTTTTAGGTCTCGTGCCTAGCGTAGCAGTGCGCAGCGCTGCTCTTGCAGCGCGAGACCTCTTGTATGGGCTTCAGAAAACTAACCACACGCTCGTGCGTGTGGTTTCGCTTTTGTAGACTGGCATTGGCTGTAGCGTGCTTTAAAAAAAAAGAAAAAGGCACGCAATTGGGTAGGGGCAGGTGCATGTCCTGCCTTTGCTCCGCCAATTCCCGTCCGTGTCTAGGACGCGCATCAGCGCGCGGCACAGACGTCAGGCTCCCTCGTCCCGCTCCTCTGTGTTGCGCGCGCTCACCACTGGTTTAGATTGCTGCGTTCCTCTCCTCTGTGGGGCGCACGCACCACTGGTTTTACAGGGCTTTTTGTTCTTGGAGAGCACTTGGTCCCATGGGGTGGCAGATGGGGGTGGGGATTTCCTAGCGGATCAGTACCTCCTAAAATAGTGTTTTCATGAAGGGTGCTCCCGAACCATTCATGGTGCTCTTCACTCGTGACGTGAAGAGCGGCTTGATGAGTGGAGCTTGTTGCGGCAGGTAAGGCTGCTTTCCAGAAGTGATTGCCAGGGATGAAGCAGTCGCCCTCTGCCATAATACACAGGGTTGAAAATACTGAGTCAGCAGCTTTGTGTAGACAAAAGGCTGAGTTCAGCCTGCACAGAACAATTGCAGGTGAGGGCAACGCAAACACTTGAGGAGACAAAGTCTCAGAGCGGAGCACCAAGGCCACTTTTCCTCGAGAAGCGAATTGGCAATCCAAACGCTTCTCCTTTGAGCTTGTTATCTATGAAATGCTACGTTTATCAAAATAATCAGAAGTATGCGAGTTATGGAATGCAGTTTATTGGAGGGCGGGGCTCTATGGGTTGATTGGTAAATTGAAACACATGGGTGGCTGAGTGAGAAACGCGGCGTGTAGGAACACACCGCCGGCTCTATCACTCGTCTTTTATTCGTTCATCCCTAATAGGAACCAGATGCTAATAAAAGCCGGTAGTTCATGGGAATCCACCCTTTGTTAAAAACCGTCTTGGTGTCCATACTAGAAACACATGAGTAGAAAGAAAACAGATGTAATTGGCTTGTTTAGTTTCAGGTCAGGTTATGTAAAGAGCACGAGGAGAGAGGTGAGGCTTCGGTTAACGAGAGTGACTGTGAGAGGCGGCCATTGTTTCCTATCCGTGACGATGCATGTGGGTGCAGGCACTGCAGAGCTCGCGAGCTGCCAAGGAGCTTATCCAAGTCAGGCTTTGGCTGTACATTCTGGTATTCGTAGTCCCATTTATATCATTATAGATTCCAAAAGGAAAGCCAAAAGCTGGAGTGTGAATGAAATACTCACACTTGGATCGGGAAATTTGAGATTTCTGCTGGAGGCCACAGAACCCGTTCCAGTGAAGGCTCCTTCAGACGGGAACACTCGCGTTTTCCAGGTCCCTTTGTAAGCAGCTCATCCAGTCCAGCTTTTCCCTTTTCATTCTAGGACTTCTACTGCTCATTTTAAAGTGGGACCAACATTACTTCTAGTTCCACAATGCGATGAAAAGGGGAAAAAAAACGAATCGGTGTGCTGTTTAGACGCGGAGCTGGGAAACACAATAGCACTAGAGTTGTCCGACCGTACCACACGTGCAAGTAAGTCACCACCTGTGAGGTATTCGTGCATTTCTGCTGCATACGCACGTTTGACAGGATGACCGACCACACCCACTTTTACATCTTTCATTTTTGCGGAGCTTGCCTCACGCCATGCTGCTCCAACACTAGTTTAGCCCTTCAATTCAAGCCCTTACCATCACCACTCCAAAAGTGGTATGGCCCAGCATGTCAGTTTGGGTGCCGTGGGGTCCTATTGCGTCCTGATTTTCTCAGCTGTGCAGTCACCGACCGGTTACCAGGTCCCTCTCTTGCACTTTCCTTCTTATTAAGTGAGTTTGTTCACTTTGAATAGAAGCAATAAATAATGTATGAATCCCCAAATGTCCTAACTTGTGTCAAGAAAACTTGGGACTAGGAACAGAAAGGTGTGCTACCATGGAGCAAACACAAAACGGCAGCTGCAACTCAAAGATTGAGAAACTTTGTTCCACTGCTGAGTAACTAAAAGCAGGTGGGATAATAGGATTGAGTATACCACAAGTGGGGATAAGCAGGCACGAAAATGCTTTTCGGAATCTGTAATCTGAATTAGTAATATATCTGTTTCAAAACTGAATTGGTTGATAATCTACAAAGCAGCGAAGGGTTGACAGGGCATTAGCTCTCTTTGTAATAATAGATTTGTTTTTATTTTGAGTAATACTTTTTGTAGTGCCACTGGGGTAGCTCAACACATTTTAGCACTAGCTGCTGAGATGTGTCTGAAGCCCGAAGGTCGCAGAGGTAGGAAGAGTACCAGTGAGGTAGGGGATTGTAACACCTGTTATTATTGTTTTATAAATTCCAAATATGTGGTAACAAGGGCTACATAAGACCAATCTATTATTATCATCATCAAAAAGCACCTGAAAGAGCAATGGGGCAGTGCACAGAGTAAGACTAGAGACAACGTGAAGTCGAAAGAATATTGGCAAATATTGAGATATGAAAAACATAGTAAATGACATTTAATAATAATAATAATCTTTATTCGGCTTATAAAGTAGGTCCATAAAAGATACAATTTCATCAAAACCACATTAAACTAAGGTCATAAAGGAGGGTTACCACCACAACAATTTAAAATAAAAAGGAAAAATCTGATTAAAAAAAGTGGTCAGAGACTATAAAACAACCTTAAAAAAGAATCTTCTCCTTTCAAGTGCCCTTGGTAAGTCTTAGCTTTAAAGCAGTTATTAAGAAATTTGAGACACAGAAAATGGTGGCAACGTCTGAAGACAGTTTTTAACAAGCATTTGCAATGTTTGAGCTATTTTTATTGTAAATGACATTGCCTTTTATTTAGGTTTTGGTTTCTGAAACATAAATAAAAGTCATTGTCATTTACAATGCCAATAGGTCAAACTCGCGTAAATGCGAGACCTATTGCATTGCAAATGCTTGTATCATATGGGCAGAAGAAACTGCTTTTGAGGACTAACATTCCTGGAACATAAAAGAAGGGTCAGGTGGTCAGACACCACAGAAATCTGAATATATAAACCATAAATATGAGCAAAAAAATAAGGAGGTGTTTGAACCCGGGACTCTCGAGGGACCCGTCGCAGGACCGAGGGGACCAGACTGCCCGAACCAAAAGGAATAGAAGGTCTCGATCGCGGAAACGCTCTGCTTCTCGAAGTGGGTCTCCCACTGCTGCGCCTACCGACTCCGATCATTCTGGAAAGGGCCGCTGAGAGACTGTGGGGACATAGGCCCTGCTGCAGATGCCGTGAGCTCCGACTGAGAGGGGCTGTATCGCTGTATTCTACTGGATTGATGATTGACTGCTGCGTATACAGCCATGACTTGTTTGTTCGTATACCATTGTGTGGCGTTGGCGGGAGGGGTTCGGGGTGCTCCTATATAGGGGCTACTTGCCTCCTACGTTAGTGGGAGTTGTCTAGGGGAGGGGGGTTCCTATTGTTTGCAGGGGTAGTTGGGATCCATTGGTATCGTTGGCCTTGGGCGCTCTGTTTTGGGCCCGAGGTTGCCCATGCTGCGACAGATACTTCAGTGTTCTATGAGGTATAGGGGTGGGGGGCAAGGGGCGAAGAGGGGGTGGGAATGGGGGGGTCTGGTTTGGGACAAGGTGGGTGGGGAGGTTGTTGTTGGGGGGCGCAGGGGTGGATGGGGGGATTGCACGTGATTTCTAATGCTTTGCCAATGACTGTGCGGGGTGCTTGGGCGTGGCTCCGGGGGCCCGCTGGGTTCGTTCCATTCGACTATGGCTGACGCGCCGCTTCCAGGGCTCCCCAGAGAGTCCATGCGTGTGATATCCTGGAATGTAAGGGGGATGCTCGACAAGATCAAACGAGGGGCGATTTTACGATGGGGGAAGAGGGAGGCTGCGGATGTACTGTTGTTGCAAGAAATACACATGATGGGAACGAAAGTGCTTAGCCTGCAGAGATTTGGCTATCAGCAAGTCTATCATGCCGGATTTTCTAGGGGGTCCAGAGGGGTTGCTGTTTTGGTACATCGCAGGTTGGCCTACATCCATGAGAGACAGTGGTCTGACCCACAGGGTCGATACATTTTTATCAAGGGTATGGTGGGTTCTGAACCAGTAGTTTTTGGAAGTATCTATGCCCCTCCTCCATTGCAATGGGCCTTGTCTGAGAAGTTGTTTGCGGTGTGGGCGGACATCCCGGAGTCCTTGGCAGTGCTGGGGGGTGATTGGAATGAGGTAATGGATGTGTGTATGGACCGTCGGAGATTGCAGGGGATGCTGACAGCTGCTGCCCCTACCCGGTTGAATGTAATGGTGGAAGGAATGGGCTGGGTGGATGTGTGGCGACATATGCATCCCAAAGTGCGAGAATATACGTATGTTTCGGCGGTGCATGGTTCATTCTCGCGACTGGACTATATATTTGTGCCCAATGCGTTCCTGAACAGAGTGGGGGAGGCGGGAATCTTACCTAGAGGGTTGTCTGACCATTCCCCGGTGGCCGTCAGGGTTGGGCTGCATAAGAAACGTCAGCCGTTCCGGTGGAGGATGTCCTCGTGGCACCTTCAGCAGGCCGACTACGTCCAGCACCTGCGGGGTGCGATTGCACATTATTGGCAGGAGAATCTGGTGGAGGATATAGATGCAGTCGTGGTCTGGGAAGCCATGAAGCCCACCATAAGAGGGATAGACATTGCATGGTGTGCGGCGGCCCGTCGACAACGACGAGAGGCCATCACTGAGGCGGCCGCGCAGGTGGAAACTCTAGAACAGCAGTGCCGGGGAGGGGGGGATGAGGTGGCGGTGAGGTTGCTCCTGCAGGCACAGCAGTCATATGCGTCTGTGTTACTAGACGAGGCTAGACAAGCGTGGCTGGCCACGCGGAGTAGAGTCTATCAGTGGGGGGATAAGTCCTGTACCATGCTCCATAGGTTATGTCAGCATACCCTCCAACCGCTTACGCTACCGGGTCTCACCGATGGGGATGGTGTGGCGATCATGGACCCGGCTGCACTGGCGGCGAGCTTCGCCCACTATTATAGGGAGCAATATGCTCCGCGGGATTACCTATCGGCGGACGCGATTGATAAATTCATTGCGGACTTACCTCCGAAGGCGGTCTCAGATGAAACCAGAACAGCGCTAGACCATCCCCTGACGGCAGAGGAACTGGGAGACGCGTTGGGACAGCTCAACACAGGGAAGGCGCCTGGGCCAAGCGGCTTCCCGTGTGAATTTTATAAGACATTCCACCTCCAAATGGGGTCCCATTACCGGACCGCACTTGAGGCGGCGCGATCGCAGGGTAGACTGCCAGCTGACTGGCGGCACGCCGAAGTTGTGGTCTTTCAAAAGCCTGGCAGGCCCCCAGACAGGCCGGACTCCTATCGCCCAATCTCCTTACTCAATATCGGGGCTAAGCTGCTGGCTAAGGCCTTGGCGAACCGCCTTCTCCGTACGTGACTGCCCTGGTCCACCCGGACCAGGCTGGTTTCATGCCAAATAGGGCGACGCGGCACAATATCAGGCGGGCGCAGGCGGCGGTTGATGCTGTTGGGGCCAAGGGAGAACTGGCGGCCCTACTACTAGCGGATATAGATAGAGCCTTTGATTCGGTCAGTTGGACATACATGTTCGCGCTCCTGCCCCGCCTCAACCTGGGCCCGGTGTTTATCTACTACTTCAAACTGCTCTATACCGATATCACGGCATCTGTACGTGTCTCCGGGGCGGTCTCCGAGAGGTTTCCAATCGGCCGGGGGACCCGACAGGGGTGCCCGCTCTCCCCGTATTTATTTGCACTAGCTATGGAGCCCCTGGCCTCTTGGGTACGCATCGACGCGCAGATGCGGGGCTTTGAGTGGGGTGGAAACCTCACCGACAGAATTGCACTATATGCAGACGATGTCCTCTTCTTCCTTACAGATTTACACAGATCGGGCCCCCGAGTCTTTGAGATAATGCGTATCTTCGGGGAGGTATCGGGCCTTTGTCTAAACCCGCGTAAGTCCACCCTGTGGGTGTTGGGGTAGTGGCGGACCCTTGGGCATCAACGTTGCAGGTGGCGGCCGGGGGATTAAAGTACCTAGGAGTGTTCCTCTCCGAGTCCGCGGACGTTGCTTGGGAACGCAACGTGGTACCGGTGTGGGAAAGGGTCCAGACGGATGTTAAAACGTGGTCTCGGATGCCTCTTACTATTTTTGGTAGATCTGCGATCTGCAAAATGGTCGCAACCCGCGCCTCTTATACCAGCTGCAGAATCACCCCCACCTTATCGCTCCCCAATGGTTTCGGCAGGTTAATTCTGTCTTGAGCCGTTTCCTGTGGGCTGGAGGGGCAGCCAGGGTGGCGCTGCGGACGTGCTTCCTGTCCACGTATTGTGGTGGCCTGGCCACGTCGGACCTATTGTCTTATCAGGCCTCCCACTTGCTGGTACTTAACGAATGGTGGTATGGGGACAGAGGAGACCCAGCATACGCCCTAGAGCGCTCGCTGATGGGTGATAACACGTTACACACGATCCTATACTCGGCCAAGCTACGGCGAAAGCTGCCATGTACCACGCGAGTGGTCTTTGTTATATGGCGACAGGCGCTGCGCCGCATGGGCTGGTGGGGCAGATTAACAGCAGAGACTCCGCTGTGGAAGAACGGGAGGCTCCCCGGGCTGGCCTCGTTGACGGGGTTCGGTGGGTGGGACGCCATCGGGATCTCGTCGCTAGGACATGTAATGACCGGGGTCACCCTCAAATCCTTCCAGGAGCTCAGTACCGAGTTCCAAATGCCCAAGACCCAATTCTTTCGCTATCTACAGTTCCGTCATGCGCTAGCGCCTAGCATTGCGGGCTTGGAGTCATTACCGGAATTCAGCCCAGTGGAGGCGAAAGTCTTCATGGGAGACCTCGGCGATAAGAAAGTGTCCCGAATCTATCAGACGCTAGCCACGCACTGCTCCTCCTCCCTACTTCCCCATAAAGATGCCTGGGAGAAAGACGTTGGACCTTTAGATGATGGTGATTGGAGGGAGGCACTAGAGTCCCCAAGAGGGACTGCCATAGCGATACGACTCAGGCTCATCCAGTTCAAATACTTACACAGGGCCTATTACACCCGGGAATGGTTGTGGAAGGCGGGCCTGATTGTGTCTCCGGAGTGCCTGCGCTGTGGAGTTGAGAGGGGTACGCTGCTGCACACTGTGTGGTCTTGTGCTGGCCTGACCAGATTCTGGAGTGGTGTATGGAGTTGTTTGTAAGAGGTATTGGGGTGGGATCTTCCCCGCACCCCCAGATTAGGGCTCCTCCATGTATTGGAAGGTGTAGGAGGAAATATATACAAGCGCCATCTATTGTTACTGGGTCTGGTCGTTGCAAAAAGGGACCTGGCACGCACGAGCATGGAAGGGAGTGCGAGCCCCCCCACTGTGTGCATGGAAGGCTGGCCTGGACTACTTTATGGGGCTGGAGCGCCCAGTGTTTGAGGCCAGAGGATGCCCCCGTAAGCACTATAAAATCTGGAAAAGGTGGGCGGAGTATAGGGGGTTGCCTCTGGACCCTCCGGCAGAACAGGAGGATGGACTACAGGTGGAGGAGGACCCTCGGGCCTAGGGCGGTGCGCCATACCGGGCACACTACGACCAAGTGCTGAAGGCTTAATGTGATCACGTGCATGGGATTAGGGAGGGATAAGGGGTGGGTAGACGGGAAGTTGGGTGGTTGGGGTAAGGGGGTGGAGGTGGGGGGGGTGGTTCTTATTTTCCTCTTCATTGATTAGGCTATGCAATAATACTGAAACGTGTCACAATATTTGGTGGTGATCTGATTGTGGAGAGCCGCATATATGCTTTTACCTGATCAATCAATAAAAATGTATTGTGAAAAAAAAAAAAGAGGTAAATTGTGGTACCCCCACCTACGGTTACGATAAAACGATAATAATTGTTGACAGAAGATAAGTAGCTTGCTCAGTTATGACATTTCTGCTTACTTTGACTATATTTCTTGAAAGATACAAACTACTTCACAGCTTGTGTTTGTATACATCCTAGTTATTCTAGATTGTGTAGTCCATCTTTCTTCGTATAGACCTATATTTAAGAGTGCTAAACCATTCAGTGTACAACACCAGCCTAATGCCTTAATATCTTACAAAGTTATAGTCCAGGCAACATGCATGGCTTTTGAGGCAATATTCCATCCAAATTAACTGCAATACAAGTCAAGTCAAGTCAAGTCAATAGATTTGTATAGCGCGCTACATACCCATAGGGTCTCAAGGCGCTTGAGGGAGGGTGGGGAATTACTTGTCGAATATCCAAGTTTTGAGTTGCTTTCTGAATGCTAGGTGGTTCTGAGTAAGGCGAAGGTGAGTGGGAAGTGAGTTCCAGGTTTTAGCTGCCAGGTAGGAGAAGGATCTACCTCCCATGGTGGTTTTGTTGATGCGAGGAACAGTGGCCAGGGCTTGGTTGGAGGATCGTAGCTGACGGGTGGGGGTGTAGAAGGACAGTCGTGTGTTGAGGCATTCGGGTCCAAGTTCGTAGAGTGCTTTGTGTGCGTGGGTGAGGAGGCGGAACGTTATCCTCTTATGTATGGGGAGCCAGTGGAGGTTTTTCAGGTGGCCAGAGATGTGTTCTTTACGCGGGATGTCTAGTATGAGCCTGGCTGATGCGTTCTGGATGCGTTGGAGTTTTTTCTGGAGTTTAGCGGTGGTACCGGCGTATAGGGTGTTTCCATAGTCCAGGCGGCTCGTGACCAGTGCGTGGGTGACCGTTTTTCTAGTTTCGGTGGGGATCCAGCGAAATGTTTTTTTGAGCATGCGAAGAATGTTGAAGCAAGAAGATGAAACGGCGTTGACTTGTTTGGTCATCGAGAGTGAGGAGTCCAGGATGACGCCCAGGTTCCGTGCGTGGTCCGTCGGGATGGGTGCTTTTCCGAGGGCCTCTGGCCACCAAGAGTCGTCCCAGGCGGAGGGGGAGGTGCCTAAGATGAGGACTTCTGTTTTGTCTGAATTCAGTTTCAGACGGCTGTGCTTCATCCATTCGGCTACTTCTTTCATTCCTTCGTGTAAGTTGGTTTTGGCGGTGTTAGGGTCTTTGGTAAGTGAGAGGATCAGTTGAGTGTCATCAGCGTAGGAGATGATGTTGAGATTGTGTTGGCGAGCGATGGCCGCAAGGGGGCTCATGTATACGTTGAAGAGGGTGGGGCTGAGTGACGATCCTTGTGGAACGCCGCAGATGACTTCAGAGGCCTCTGACTTGAATGGTGGGAGGCGGACTCTTTGGGTTCTTCCGGTGAGGAACGAGGTGATCCATTCCAGTGCTTTTCCTTGGATTCCGACATTTCTGAGGCGCTGTAGAAGGGTGCTATGACAGACTGTGTCGAAGGCAGCGGAGAGGTCGAGGAGGATGAGGGCGACTGTGTCTCCATTGTCCAGTAGAGTTTGAATGTCGTCTGTGGCTGCGATGAGGGCGGTCTCAGTGCTGTGTTTGGCTCGGAAGCCAGACTGTGAGGAGTCGAGTGATTTGTTGGTTTCGAGGAAGGCGGCGAGCTGGTTGTTGACAGCTTTCTCAATGACTTTGGCCTGGAATGGAAGGAGCGAGATGGGGCGGTAGTTTTTGAGTTCGGTGGGGTCGGCTGTGGGTTTTTTCAGAAGGGCGCTGAGTTCTGCGTGTTTCCAGCTTTCCGGGAAGGTGGCGGAGTTGAGGGAGCAGTTGATGACATCTCGGAGGTGTGGTGCTATGATGGAGTCTGCTTTGTTGAAGATATGGTGAGGGCATGGGTCAGTTGGGGATCCTGAGTGGATGGAGTTCATCAGGCGGATGGTGTTCTCGGTGGAGATTGGGTTCCAGTCGTTAAGGATGTTCAAGGGGGGTGAAGGTCCTGCGGAAGGTTGGGTGGGTAGGTCTCCGGGTCGGTTGTCGAAGCTGTTGTGGATGTCTGCGATTTTGTTGTGGAAGAAGGAAGCTAGGGAGTCGCAGAGGGCTTGGGAGGGGGTGATGTCGTTGGAGTTGGCTGAAGGGTTGGTAAATTCTTTGACGATGTTGAATAGTTCCTTGCTGTTGTGGGCGTTGTTATCTAGACGATCTTTGAATGCGGCTTTCTTGGCAGATCGGATTAGTTGGTGGTGTATGCGGGTGGCGTTTTTGAAGGCGTCTCTGGTGCTGGTGTTTGGGTCTTTTTTCCAGGCCTTCTCAAGGGATCGACAGAGTTTCTTAGATTTCTTAAGATCATCGTTGAACCAAGAGGCGTTTTTGCTGCCTAGTTTGCTTTGACGTTTTTTCAACGGTGCTAGGATGTCGGCGCTGTTGGATAGCCATTGGGTGAGATTAGTGGCTGCTTGGTTGGGGTTTGAGGAGTGGGCGGGGGGGGTTTAGGAGAAGCGATGAGGAGATCTGGTCGATGGTGATTTTGTTCCAGTTTCTTCGCAGGGTAGGTTGAGGATGGTTGTGGATTGTGAAGTGATGTGAGTTACTTGTTTGAATTTTGCAAACACTATATTCTAGGCCTGTATTCTAAATTCAGGCCATTTTAGCCACGTCTTGTTAAAACACAACTCTAGCTGATGTTATCTGACAGTCTGAACTGCCGCTGTCCACTATGTATTAAGTTTAGGAACAGGATTGTGCATTGGTATTCATGTGTAAGGACATTTTTCACCCTGTAATAACACAAGTACGTTGTCCTAGGATCCCCTTATCATGCAACTAATTTGTCAATTTGTTGCATCTGGGAACTGAGTACCAGATAGTGCTAGTATGTGCAGATGCCTTAATGTTGGGTGCTAAAGCTCATGCTCCCTTCCTATCCCAGGAGATTGAATGTGGCACATGTTTAGTTTGAAGTACTTCGTGTTAAGGACATTTAGTCGTAGACCTCAACACACGCTTTCTTCTGAACTAGCCTAGCACGAGTCCTTCTGCATGGTACTAATCTGTTTACCCTGTTCCGGTCATATGAGCTGAAAAACGTTTTATTTGGAGAGACACATATGTGGTTTAGGACTGCTGAAGGGTGACACACATTTGGTTAGGTAGTGGAACCAAGCTCTGTCCGTTTGAAGAAACACAAGTTGTGAAAAAATAAGTTATTATGAGGAGTAACAATGACTATTTTATTTGGTATTTGAGTTTTATATAGCACTGGCTAGACCTGGAGGTATCAGATCGCATTACATGAAGAGCCACAAAGCTACAAAATTACATCAGTTAACAGGTTACATACGTTTCTAGTAAAACATTAAAAGAGCATAGGAGATGAGATAAATGGAGAGTAGAAGGGTAGGATGAAAGAGTAGGAGGAAGAAATTACGGTGAGACGAAGGGAAACCTGCCCCAAGTCTGGCTGGGTAGATGACGGCTTAGGGGGAAGTCACGGCCCATCTCCTCTTTAGCTATCGGGTAGCTCCACCGGGCCAAGGCCAAATAGCAAGTTCTAGGTTAAAAAGCAAAACAATTTAAAGAGCATAGGAAGACGAGAAAAGTGTAGCGTAGAAGGATAGGGGGAAGGGAAAAAGGGTAGGGGGAGAATATGACAGAGAGACGAAGGAAAGTCTGCCCAAGGTCCGGCTGGGTAGGTGATGGCTGAGGGGGAAATCCACAACCCATCTCCTCTTTAGCGAACAGGTAGCTCCACCGGGCATCGGTCAGCTAGATAGGTCTCAACGGTTGGAGGAAGATCCCAAAATCAATGTCATGGTGGGTGAACCGGGGGGGGGGGGGTGATGGAGAGCACCCCTAGCCGCGCTAGAGTAAGCTCGAAGTTCCAGTCCGAGGAGTCCGGTGTGGGTGGAGGGGTTTCAAGGGTGAGGAATAGAAAAATAGAAGGTAGGAGCCTAGGTGTTTCATCTATTTGTGTGGCGGCCATGACGAGGTTGGGCACCCAGGTAGTTTGAGATTCCTCAATCGCTGCATCCTGATGATTGTGGCTTCCACGGGAGCCATACTACTGTGAGTAATTTGTTCTATCTGATTTGTTCTTTCTGCGATGAGCTGTTTTTCATACTATAGTATAGGTAGTGCCTCTGTTGAATATTGTCATGCATGCACTGGTTTTTCAGACAATTCTTAGCTTTCTACTTTTCCTTAACAGCTAGAGTGGATGGCAGTTCAAGACCTGATATTCTTAAGAAAACCTGAGAAGCATTATTGTTCTCTGAACATGAGACCAGCAAAGAAAGATGGTAAACTGCTATTGCAAAGCCCGCTTTAGCCATCTTTTCCTTTAAAATGGGGACATAATAAAATTCTCTATTGATAGAGGAGGTTGACAAGAAAAGATAATCTCTTTTCTCCTTATAGCTGTTACTCCTTTAGTGCATGCAAACAGAAGATTGTCAAATTTCCACCTTCAAACCTTGCTGATTACAATTTTCTATTATTGCGTGTTAGACACTGCCTTTACTGTTCGATTAAGATAAGAGAGCCTTACTTTGATATCTGGAAAAAGGTCTCCGTAATCTTCTCATTAACAACCGCCAAGTGTGTGGAAGAGGCCCTGTGTTTTTGCGAAGTCTGTCTGTCAGGTTTTTATAGTATACTCGTTTAAATGGGCTGTTGTCTTTGAAACCTTTTCACATGTTCAGGGAATCTCTAGAATGTTGCAAGAATCCGGTATTATGTACCTTAATTTTGGTTTTGTTTATGCTTCTCTTCTTTTTGCCAGTATTTCCGCTGGCCTTCCTGTTTTTCCCTCTTTTACCCATACAGTTAATTGGGTCTGTCCTGACATGTCGTCTCAACTTGCAGCTCGCCTTACGCATCCTTATATACATGCTGGTAACACATCTCAGCTTGACTGCTGTTTTTGGGTCGAGCCTAGACCGCGTTTGAGCTGTCAGGACTATCTGTTGTATGGACTTTGTGAGCTTGAACTCCGCCTATCGCTTTTCATTTGTCTAAATAGTTGTCTTTTAAAATCCCTTGCTTGCCAGTGGGTAATTTGTCTTCTGGTACCTCCTTTTTGCACGTAATTCACTCCTCTGGAGTATTGCCCCAGGAGTTGTAGGCTTTCACTTTTTTTCTATTTTACTTTGTTAAGGAACTTTTTTTTTGTTCGTATTCCAGTGAGCGTTTACCTGGCTCAGCGCAGTGCCGATTTCACGGATGCCACACTTTATCTGGCTGGCACTCCTCCCCCTGCTCTCTCTGTTCTCCTAGTACTGCCCCTCACCTCGGGCTGCAGCTGTCTCCTTCTCTTGCCTGCTTGTTGCTGACATTTTAGAATCAAATGTGGGTCACATGCTCTGTATTCTGCATACGGAAGTTGCTGCCTCCGCTCCCTCCCCTTGTTTGAGAGTACTTGCATCCAACTGCGGGGGTCGTACCTGGGCGGTCGGGATTGTGGGTTATCTTTCCTCATGGAGGCTGCTGGACTCCAAATGGAGGCACTGGGCTCGCGCACTAGGATTTGCATTTTGGAATTATGCCGGGATCTATGGAGTCTTTGGAGCGGTGCTTCGGGGAGGTAATTGTGTTTCTTACACTCCAGCCTGTTGTGCTTTGAGGGAGGCGAAGAACTGTTTATGTCCATGCAGGCGCCCCTCAGACCCAAAGCGTCTGCAGATAAAATGTTTTTGGAAGAAAATAAACTGCACTTTAAGCAACCACAGAGCAGTTACTAAGTTTATAAGTAGCTGCTTGCGATTGCATGCTAGTGGATTTGCCGATTGGAGAAGAAGAAAAACTGTTTTTTGTGTTCTTTTTTTCCCTGCATACAGCTAATACTTAGGAATGTACCGTAATCCCAACGATACGAACCCTTGCTGTTGTTTGTTTACTTTGCACAACCCTGCTTTAGAAAATTGTTTTGTGTAATATTTTATATTAACAGTATGGCTTATATAATGCTAGTGACTGAAGGATTTCAAAGTTATCTAGTTGCCCACAAGTGTTTGTATACGCCAAGGTAATGAGATGTTTCCAAAACCTTAGCTCCCAAAGCTTGTGTCAAATTAATGATATGTGTATGTGCTAAAGAAAGCAGCATAGGTGTGCTACGTGGAAATGAATATGTGCCATTTATGGACTAGTCACTTGCCTGGCTCACAATGGAAGCTCAAGACTTTCCCGCATTGTGCATACGTTTGTTCTGATAAGACAATAGCAGACTATGAGCATCCAATGTGGGCAAACCATTATGGCTGCTGCAGGGTTGTTAGATAGGACACCGCTATTTCACAAGTTTTCGGTGGAGTTTCCCCCCCTCCCAGCCACATCAGTAAAAAAATGTATCTGATGTGATCAACTTGTTGATGAAAGTTTAGGCGGTGATGTGTGCTTTGGGTTGAGGATGAACCTGCATTTTAATGTAGTCACCCTCTTCTGGTTGTATGGATATTCTGAGCAGTCTTGTGCTGTCCTTTGCTTGCACGTATGAAAGGGAACTCTCAATGTTTCCGGATAGTCCTTTGGTAGGACATAATAAGAACTTTCAGCCCTTCAGAGTTCATTTTTAATGTAGATTAGACATATAATGGGAGCCCTTCAATGCTGCCCCTTCTATTATACGATTTAGACGCACCTTTAATTTTTTGCCCATGATGGAGGCTGCCACTTCCTTGTCTGCAAGCTTCCCTGGACTGCCCCTACACCACTTCAAGCTACCCAGCACTGCTCCCATTGCCTCAAACTTCCACACGTCCCTCGCTTCTGCAAGCTTCCCTTGGCTGCCCCTACACCACCACTGCAAGCTACCCGCACTGCTCCCAATGCTGTGAGCTTCCGCACATTCCTATTTGGGCTTCATATAACCTTACACATATTCAGAAATTAAGCTATAATTGAACCACCCAGAATAATGTGCTGCATTACTAAACACTTATAAGGTCCCAAAGGCTAGAGCTATTGGCTATGCCAATGCTTTAAAAAAAATATATATATATATATATTTTTAGGGGCGGTCCAGATTTTCAGGAGACCTGTGAGGAAAGTGTTGCCATAATTCATACTAGGCCGTACAAATACCTGCGGACAAGTCATACATGTCAGTTTTAGGTTTCAGTGGCCAGCCTTTAATTTCATTAGAAAATCATTAAAAGCAGTTATGTTTTTCACATTATAATGCAGCAATCGTTCTCAATAAAATAATTACTATATTTACTAAACTTCCATTGATCCTTTTTTAAAACTGGCCACTGGTTAATACTGTTTGTTGTAGTTAGAATGTCTTTCAGTATGTAAGATTGAACTTCGATGGTCCTGTTTTCAGTGCTCGTATTCACTATGTTTAAGTAAAATTGTAATTGTAAATTGCTTTTATATAGCACTTACTACCCCGACTAGGTGTTAAAGTATTGTATAGGTTTCCAGTTAATGTCTAACGTAGGTCAGATTTGTTGGTGTAGAATAGCTAACTTGCTCCTTCCAGAACCTCCAAGCATCATTTATTTTTATTCTTAACAGGGGAAAATGCGTTCTCATACCATGTGTTGCTGTACATAATCATGTCCGCGAGTGTTGGACTTGGGGGTTTGCAAGCTGTTTTTTCTTCGAAGAAAGTCTATTGAATCACACAATGCACTGACGTCTCCCTTAGTTGGCATTATACATAGACACCAACTCCATGTTATTTTTTTTTCTTCCATCTGGTTTGAACATGATTTACCAGGACTGCGAGTTCATCGCATTCTTCATGCTTCTGCTTGGGCCGACGCAGTGAAATTCGATTCCATTTGTCCAATTTAACCCTTGACTCCTGACATGAGGGCCTCAGGCCCTCTACTGGGCCATGTGCCTGCATCTTTGACTGCTTCTCTACCGAGAATGCACTCAGGGTGCTGGAACGGACTCCATTATATTACTGTCCCACAGAACCACGGCAAATATCAGTGGTCTGATCACCATTAGGTGACCTATCTCTGCCCCTACCACTGACCAAGACGCTGCTATGTGCCAGGCCTGCCTCACCATGTGCCTGAAAAAGACCACCTGTTATCTATGAGAACGAAGGTGGGCTGACCAGAAGATGGGGTTGCAAACCTCCGACGACACCCATGACCTCTTCAGAGTCGAGACCCAGTTTGACGTTGAAGAAGGTGAGGACTCTGGACCCTCGGGCGTTCCACCGATTCAGCCACCACCCAGCCTGCCTAGAGGCGGTGTTTTCCTTGACTCAGCCCTTGAACAAAGACCTCTCTAAGGGTCAGGAGTATGGTTGACACCCAGAGAAGGGCTCAGACAGAGGCATAGCACCACCACCGAACGGGTCCGGCATCCAATCTTACCACCACCACACAGACTAGGGGCTCTACCATTTTCGGGTTACAGTCCGCTCCGAACATCTTTAGAACTGACGCTGGTCCCAGCTCCGGGTATTGACCCTCCGGCGGCAGGCTAGCCCAGCACCATGTGACTCTGGGCAATAGCTTGCTTATTCTTCCAGACAGCCCCCAGCGCCTAGAGACCCTTACGGGGGATTGTTCGAGCTTTACAAATGTGGATTATATTATTGGGTCGCCGAGACCCAAGGTCCTCCACAAGCTTGGAGATCTTTGAAGCAGAAGGTACCCTAGGCGCCGGCACCAAGGCCGACCTTGATGCTGAACCCACTGTCTTATCTGAGGTCGCCACTGATGCTGGAACTGCCATCGGCACGGAGGCTGACTGAGACGATTAGGAGCAAACATACCTACAGAGACTACAGGAGCAGCTGGATGCAAGGCAAAAGCAACTGTTCATCCATCCCCCAGATAGGGAAGATCGCCACAAAGCTCCCATCAACCACGCCCTTGGAGATTTTCTCTGAAATAAAAAATGGACTTTTCCGAAACAGCTCGCATTGGAGCCGACTCCAGCTCCTAAGCCTAAGATACAAGGATAGGCTCACCATCCTTTTCCCCTATGTTCCAATTCTTCCTCCTTTTCCATCTCCTTCACAGACTCCCCCTCGCCACCCTCTCTCAGGTTACCACCTTCATTGCCTCCACAGTCACAAGAGGGGTTTCACCACTCCGCCTATAGAGAAGGCAGTCCCTTTGACCCTGCTGACCGTTATAAGGCTGACCTTTTGGCGACCACCAAGTTTATAACCCCAGGGGATCCAGACCTGGACCAATACTCTTCCTACTGTCTCTTTTTTTTGCTAATCAAATTTATTGGCATTTGAAATAAACAAAACATACAAAGACAGCATGAGCGTGTACACGATATCAAAGTCCATTGACAGTAGACAGCGGGATAGCAGACCTAGGAACAAGAACCCCAAGGGGGCCACCTCGTGGACCTCCTACTGTCTCTTACCAAACAACACTACAACATATTACAGGGTGATCCAAAGGGCAGACACTTTCCACAGTGTCCGCCACAAGGCAGATAATTTCCACATAGAAACTCTCTATAAGTCATAGAGTACCGTCCAGTTCCTCCCGATGTTGATGGGCATGTTCAGATCAGCCCAACACATTCAAGGGGCCTGTCAAGATCAGGTTGGTAACACCACGGTACAGAAAAAGTGCAAACCTTCTCCCATTTACCCAGTCAACATCAGGGGTCATACTCCACCAGACTCTGGTCCTCCATACAGCACACAAGTGGGCTTCTGCTCAGACCACGTGTGACACCTCCCTGCCCGATAAAGAGAGCAAGAAGCTGTGCACAGCTTATAAAAGGGTAGCCGTAGGTGCCTCTACCCACTGGGGGATGGCCAACTCCATCTGCCTCCTTTCCCACTATGACCGGGTTTAGTGGGCTGAGATGCAGGAGCTAGTCTATCATCTGCTGGAGAAATTCAAAAAGAAGGGGGGAGAAAACAGTTCAGGAGGGTAAAACTATTTCCAATACCACCTTCAGTTACTCCCTCGACACGGCTGACACTGCATCTAGAAGATGCTGTGCCTCACTCCGCACGGCTGACACTGTATCTAGAGGATGCTGTGCCTCACTCCGCATTTAAGGTGGTCTATTAACACCTGCTCAACCTGCCCTTCGATGCAGATTATCTGTTCTCCATCCGGAGATCTCCACTGATCATCCTAAGCATTGAATAGTTCCACCCATGAGTGGGGACCCCAAAGCACATTTTAGTGTTTGTTTCTTGGATTTGGTGGGTTTCATTGGTGCGACTTCATCAGCGCTCGCTATGATCCAGTCTGCAAAGTAGTTCGCTGCATGTTCTGTGTCTTTGGTGGTGGTGGGTTGGCTGGAGTTGAGGGCATTGGTCCATTTGTTGCTCTGATACCGTTGATCAGCTGTGCAGTGTCTCACTGGCAGTGGGGAGAGGGTGTTGCAGGGAATGGGGGGTTCCGAAGTTAAGTGGATGCAGGGGTGGTCGGTCCAGGTGAGCTCCTCTGTGTGGTTGTATTTTATTCTATTGCTGGCTGAGAAGATGGGGTCGAGCATGTTTAATATGGTGCGGTTGGTGACCAGTTTGAGTCCGAGGTTGGTCATACTTTCTAGGAGGTCGGCCGTGTTGAGGTCTCCTAGGAAGATGTACAGATTCAAGCCAATGGCGATAGGGGCGATGAAGTCGGAAATGATGTTGCAGAAATCAGGGAGGGGTCCCAAAGGTCTGTAGGTGAGGGTGCCTCTGATGGTGGTTTTGCTGTTTGTTCGGAGTTGTGCTCTCGTCTGATTGATTCTCATAATCTGAATAGTGCGTTTTAATAGTGCTAGCACTTAAACTCTTAAACCACTGGTTTCCCAGAGTGCTTCCCGCTCTGATAGTCTGAAAACACCCATCTGTTCTAATGCACTGACCTGCTAGATTTCCTTGTCCAAAAAGCCTGCTTAGTGCTAAATGATAGCCTGAAGTGCTTGTTATAAGAGTTACCTGTAGAGTAAATGTGGTAAATTGCCACTAATTAAGTTAATTAAAAGTGTCTGCAAAGTACTGTTGCTTGCTGCCTACTGTGAAACGACTATAGAAGACTTATTTTCAATAGATAAAGTTTACAATTAACATTTCATGCATTTACCAGCATTTTCAACAGCATTTATAAGTGTGCAGATAGAATATAAAGGGCTAGGGAGGGCAGACTTTTGGGAAGCAAGTAAATAGTGTTGTATTTGTGACTTGTATGAAGACCGTTTTCCTCTCTGTACTAACATAGCATGTTCTTATTTGTTTTAGGAGAAGGAAGCCAGCATCCATTTGGAGCCATGAACATTCCTCAAACGCCATCTGTTGCCCAAATTGGAATTTCTGTTGAATTATTGGAGCAGTTAGCCCAGCAGACTCCTGTTGCCAGTGCAGCTGTATCAACAGTTGATACATTCACCCAGGTAATTATAGAAACATAGAATTTAATGGTGGGTGAGAGCTCCTCAGTTTAGTTTCTGTACACTCTCAGGCAGCTCAAGTTCAAACCTTACATGGTATCCTGCTTAACACTTGCTCGTTTGGTTTCTTTCGCTTGTTCTATCATTCAGTAACTTTTTTTGAAAGATTCATCTTGTGACCAAGTTTTTGGAGTACTCTTCAAAAACAAATTATGTGTTCTCCTTAAAAGTTTAAATGACCGTCCATTCACCTGTTATCCTTCTGCAGATAACTGCACCATAACTTGGCATGCTGCAGATGAAACCATCTGGTCTCGATAAAGGTACACAACCTCACATCTTTATTTGCTAGTGGTATAGTGCATTTCCCTCAGGCTATATCATTTAGTTCGATCACTGAGGTCATCAGGTCTTACAAGCCAACTTCCACTCCTGTTTGTTTCCTTAAACATTCTTAAAGATCCCTCTCCCGATTCCCTCGTTATCTTACTTTTAGAATAAACTTGGGAACATTTCATGTTCAGACCTAGGCAGTAATTCTGTAAGCACACAGCCACAATGGTTCTGGTCGCACATACACACTGCTTGCACATACAAAGGATCTGTCTGATCAGCTAGGTTAACACCTCTACCTCCTTTTTCTCTCGTGACTGTTGACCCAGGCTGTAGCCATATCTCACTGTCAGCCCAACACAGTAGGAAAATGAATTACTAAGGCTTGCATCACCGCAAGCACACTCGACATTGTAGGTCAGCCTAATTGCGTGGCAATCTCGGGTGTTTGCAGTGATAGGGTGAAAATGACAAAAATGCATTCCTCTAACCCTAGATACGTCGCACTTGGCAGAACTGAAAAGCACTTGCAGGGGAGACAATTCCAGGAAAGGACTTCAGTTTGCGAGGATGCAGTGGAGGGAGGCTTGAATTCTAGGATTGGTGATGGTCAGTGGAACCTGGTATTAGAATACACACTAAGAGGAGGGTCGAGTGAGACACTGGAAAGTGACACAGGACTTTTTCCAACATCTGGCTCGATCTCTTCGCTGACACCACAGAGCGAGCAATGTCACCACTTAAGTTCATTCAGGTTCCCAAGAAGGCTCTTGTTCTGAGGCTCATTCTGCCGATCATAGAGCACAGGACTCGTGTGCCTTTCTGCCACTACCTCTCGTGCCCAGAGTACTGAAGACCAGGAACAACCAGTCTCAAGTCCTTCTAGTGGCTCTGAATTTAGAGATTGTGTACCCGGAGCTTATGGGCTTTGAGCATCTGTCCTCCAGTTAGGCTCCCACTTTGAGAGGATCCTGCACTTGAGCGTGCGCAACCTGCATCTCCATGCGTTGAATGGTGACTATTGATCCTCTTTGACCTTCCTCCCGAGGTATTTGATGTTCTCGGTGCCCAGATGCCCTACAATGAAAATTGTTTATGCTGGATTCTGGGAAAAGTTTGTGGCTTGGTGATGTCCTTGTCAGTTAGACCCGTTGCAGGGAAAACTGTTAAATGTTGTTTTTAGCCCAGAATGATCTTGCTCTGTGCACCGTTAATGTTTAACTGTTGGACGTTTCGGCCTCCTTATGTTTGCACACCAACTGTTCTTACTCAAATCACAGGTTGAGATACGCTTTCTAAAACGTTTTCCACATGTTTCCACCTATGCCCTTTGTGATGCCACAATGGGACTTAAATTTAGTCCTCCCATTTGAGGACAGGTGTCCATTGCACCTACACTCCCTTAAGATGGTCTTCCTGGTTGTGATTGTATCTGCACAATGGGTGAGTGAATTTAAGGCTCTTTAAGTCCAGCCTTCCTATACCACCTTTTTTCTGGACAAACTGGTGTTAGAACTCAAACTGCCTTCCTACTAAACATGGTGACATCGTTTTACATTGGACAAGCTATCCTACTTCTGACCTTCTTTGCTTTGTCACATCCCTCGAAAGATTAATAGAGACTCTATTGTTTGGATCCCAGCAGGGTTTTTATATTGATTGTACCAGAGCACATCAGCTCTTTGTGGGTTATCCTGAGGCGAAGAAGGGCAAGGCGTTGTAAAAACAGACGTCTCACGTTGGATAGATCTCTGCCTTAAGAAATGCAATGCATTGGCCAGGAAGCAGCCTGCAGAAGACCTAGGGGCCCTCTCTACTAGGGCCAAGGCTGCTACAACGCGGAGTGCCTGTCCTGGATATTTGTCAGGCACTTAGCTACTTTGGCATCAGTTCCCATGTTCACAAAGTATTACCACCTTGACAGTCAGGTCTGTCAACATGGGCGTTTTGCCCGCTTGATCCTGCATGATTTTTTACTTTGAACCATTCCACAGACCCATCACTGTGGGTGGAACTCCTTTAATTTACATTCGCTAGGTGAGGAATCTGAGTTTAGAAATATGCATTAGAAAAAAAGTTTACTTGCCTTTGGTAACTCTGTTTCTAGTGGATACTCTAACTGCAGAATCCTCACAAACCCACTCACCTGCACATTCTGTGGAATGGACTCATCTCGTCCATACCAATAAGATTCCAGCCTAGAGATCTAGACACTGGCACAATCTGATTATTGACGAGACTGTGTCAAATGCCTTAGACCAATATCAGAAAGAAACTGATGTCAATGTGCGAAGGTGGTGGCTATGTAAGGGCCTAGATATCACATCTTGTGAGAGACGAACCCAACATGGATCCGCACGACACCACCTACGGTCACATGTGGGAATTCCTGAGAAAATTCTCCTGATCCAGTTTTGCGCCTTGGGATATTCACAAGATGAGGAATCTGCAGTTAGAGTATCCGCCAGAAAGAGCATTACAGAAGGTAAGTAACTTGTTCTTTATTAGAACGGTTGGAGTTTTTCAGAGTTTGGTTTTATGTCCAAAGACGCAGCTGTAGGCTAAACTTTAGCTTATGCCGTTGTCTTTTTTTTTTCCTCCACAAAATGCACTTTCCCTTTTTGCCGGCACTTACTAGTACTTTAATTGAACCCACCAATTGTCCATCCTGCGTTTGATTTGCTGCTCTTGGTCTGCTCTACAAATCAAACTTAGAATCCTAACTTAATTTTTAACCTTCAATTTCAAATTCTTTAACATTTACAGAGCATTTCCATTTTTTTTGTTTTAAGTTTTGATTTTGTATATGCGTATATACTTTATGGAACAATTCTTTTATTCGTTTTCACAATATCATAACATCGCATATGCCTACAACCACTGGCCGGCTTAGTGTTTAAATGCATATGAGAGAGACACAGCTGTGCGCCTACAACCCGAAGGCCGGCAGCGAGTTTCAAAATATCAGTGGCATGCTTATCAGATTTTGTACCAGTGGAAAGTAAACTGCCTTATGTACGCCATGGACTTTGAAACATAATAGGGAAAAAAGAAAAAGAGAGCCTGGGATGTTAAACGGGGGGAAAAGCCCAATAATCAAGAAAGAAGAACCCCCAACCTCCACCCACCCCTTCCCAACACTTGTGTCTCCTCTGCACCCGAATATGGTCCTGTAACAACCTAAAATGTTAACTACAGACAAGATCCTAAACACACATCACCTTTATGTGCCCGTATCCTGGGTAGTGGAAGTGAGGCGTAGGATTTGCAGGAACCTGGGGCAAGTCACCTTCCTGAATTCTTTGCTTAACAGTGTGATAAATGGTGCCCAAAGTTCTGTGTATGCTTTAGCTTTATTGTCACCATCATAGACATGCGCTTTATCGCGAGCACAGTCCCCAGCCTTCCCAACCATGCAGTGTGGTCTGGAACCACTGAGGAACCCCAGTAAGCAAGTAGTTCTAATCTTTCAGCATTAAGAGCTAAGGCTGTCTGCCTTCCTCTTAGGCAGCGCAAGGGAAAGGTCAGCGGGTAGGGGAGACCTAGCAGAGTATAGGCTCGGAAGCACGGAGTATCCGTATTAAAGGCTTCATTTATGTCTTGAAGAATCAATTCCCAGTATGTAACCAATTTGGGACAATGCAATAGTAAATGTACCAGTGAGCCCGTCTGCCCGCACCCAAGCCAGCAAGTGGCTAGATGGTCTTTATTCCAATAAATCAGTCGGGCCCGTGTTAAGTACCAATAAGAGGCTACCTTATATGCTGCCTCCGTGCCCGGGATATCATGCGCAGTATTTCCTCCTCTCACCTCAGCTGCCCTTTGGATTTTGTGCAAGTGGCGTATGTTGTGAATAGAACGTAAAGTTCTGATATGATGCGTTTGACATCGTTTTGAAGTGATGTGTCACTTTTCGAAGTGCGTCAATTGACGGGAGTCTCCTGGTCTCATATCCGGGGAAGTTACCCTGCGACGTGCCTGATTGTTTGTCAAGAGATAAGGTGCTGGGATTGCATAGTCTTGCTGAAGCTGGTCGAAGGGAATGATCCCATTCTGATCAAATAGTGAGCCTTCCCTCTTGCAGCCCTTCTTACGCCACAGCTGAATTGGTTTTGGCTTACATCCAGGAGGGAAGTCAGGGTTGTCTACTAACGGGGTCATCAGGGAGGCTAATGTAGTAAAACCATGGCAGATCGCTGTTGCATCCTAGTCTTTTAAGGTAGTTGCCATTATTGGGAAGAAATAGAGCCCCCATGCCCTGTGATTACGAGGAAGCCGGATCTGTTCACCCCTGCGATAGATTGGTCCATGAATGACCAATACTTCTCGGAGAGGGGCGATTCCACTCCAAGATAAAGTGTAGTTGGGACGCTTGAAAGTATCTCAAAACCACTGGTACCACCATTCTCCCTCGTGCTTTAGGCTTACTAATCTGATGAGCGCTGAATCGTGGCAGCTTCCCGCCCCATTTGAAGCGATTGATAGCTCGTTGCAAGTTACGTAGGATGGCCGAGGGTAGGGAGAGGGGGATAGTCTGAAAGACATAAAGTATAGGTGGCATGATCGTCATCTTTACTGCAGCAATACGTCCTGCCCAGGAGAGGTCTGTCTGGGTCCATGTGGCTAGAGTTTTAGTAGTTTGCTCCTAGAGTGGGCCATAGTTGGCCAACCGTGTTTTCCTGCGAGTACGTGGCAGAGAGATACCTAGGTATGATATATGGTCACCGGCCGAGGTAAATGGGGATTGAGTAGTCCACGCCCCCACCGTATCAGGGGTGGTTGAGAGATTTAGGATTTGTGACTTAGAAAGGTTTACCTTGAACCCGGATACCCCACTAAAACAACTGAATTCATCTACCAGGGCCAAGAGTGAAGACGCGGGATTCATCAAGGATAGGTCCACATCATCAGCATACAAGCTTATGGTATGCGTATCTGCCCCCAGGAGAATCCCTGACCAACTGTAGTGTGTCTTATTTAGTGTGCTGTAGTAGACTTTGTGTGTGTAATAAATACTTATTTTCTTACAAAAAGTAAGTATTGGAATGCACGATCAACTTAATGGTGGTCATTGTTTGGTCTTCTGCCTTTGCTAACCTTGTACCTGCCTCCCCACAAAGAGCCTGGGGATGCTCCACCTGTACTTCAATTGAGAGTCCAGTGCGGTAGGAGTAGTACTTGGCATAGTTGCTCAGGACCCATAGTAGATTAGGTCCCGACACATCGGGAGTAAAAGGCCTCAGCCCCCACATTTGGGCCCAGATACCCTGCTTGCCATATGGTCTTCTGAAAGGGGTTGTGATAGTGCTTAATTTGAATCAATGGTTGCAAGTCGGTCCCTCTAGCAATCTTTTTGGAGAGGAAAGGATAAGGAGGAAAAAGGCTGAAAAACAATGTCAAAGGGAAAATGGGGAGGAAAAAGAACCACTTAGAGTGAATTAAAGGGAAAGAAAGTATATAGTGGGGGAAGAAAAAGGCATGAGTGGAACAAAGAAAACACAACCTTGGTATTCGGTAATCCCGACATTAGTAGGCAGCAGAAAAACTGTAGGCACAGGACTATTGTACAAATTAGGCACTGGAGTGATTTTATGAGACTGAGTCCTGCACTTTTATGCAGTTTATTACTTCTGTTCTATGGATGCTTGCTTTTTTCCTCTTTGGCACGTCATTTGACAGGCAAGTCATTGCACCCGCTTCTCTGGGAAACAGCCAGAAATTAATTAGAGATGCACTTCAGCCATAACAGAAAAACATCTGGAATAATATGATGTCATTTTGCAGATTATTTAATTGCGGTGTTAAGCCTACCCTAACATCTTTCTTTTTCTCAAGTCAGCTAAGCCAACAATAACATTATCATAAAAAAAATAGCATCTTCTGCTTCCCTTACGTTGCTGGCTCCTCTGGCTTGACAAACAGACCCATTTAGGAGAGGCGCAACCTCTATGGCGTTACTTAAATAATTAACAAAACAAATATATTGGAGCCTCACAAAATTTGGTCAAGTTAGAGGACTGAGGACTTCAAGGAGTTAGGCGACGTGCAACATGTCTTCAGGGAGACGTGCTCGGTCTTCCACTATTGAGATTTTCTTTTCCACTTTAAAATGTGGGGAGATCTGTCCCCTGCGTCCTTCCAAAACTAGAATATGGAGCAGATAAATCCAACAAGTCCCCCACAAGTCCTGCGTGCCAATTGGGTGCGCTCATTACTCTATAAAATATCAGTGATGGTCCCTATATATGGACCAAGGAGCTACACTGATGGGGACATCAGTTGCCACAGCATCGGTAAAATAGCAGCAAAAGTGACACAGAAACATGTGTATCCTAGACATATGAGTAGCTCCCCACCCTGAAGCCATTAATGGTGCATCTGGCGCATGAAGAGCACCAGCGGCACTAGAGAGCCGTTGAACGACAATGATTTTGGGAGGCCTGGAGAGTACTTGTAGTGGGGTTAGCCTCAGTCTGCTCAGAGTACACTCCACCTTGGCCTAATGCATGCTGTTCTATCCAAGCTATATACTTCGTATTCACTATCTATATTTATATTTTCCGCCGAGTCAGCCAGCGGTCGAAGTGCATTAAAAAAAAAGTTGCGGAATTGTGATGCTGTGCATGGGGGCGGGGTCAAATGTGTTTCTGTAACTTTTTTCGGTCTTTCACTTTCAGGTAACTAACTACATATAAAATAACACACAGCTTAAATGTAAGTCAAGTTAATATGTGGGAAATGCACCATCGTCCATTATGAAAACCTCTATTAGTTAATGCATTGCAAAGGTCTGTGAGTGTAACCAGAGAGCCACAGAATTGAAATTTGGTTGGTGCAGTGGAGAATAGTGACTTGTATATGTATAGTGCTACTAGGTCAGTCTGTGACGGAAAGCACTGTGAATGTGAAAGTCATTATTTTATAATTGCATTACACACATTATAAGATAGGCTGCTACAAAATGCTCAAAAAAGTTTAAGATAAAAAAAGTGTTTAAAAAAGAAAATAGATTTTAGTAATACTCACACTGTAGTGCAATTCTTTTTTTATTACTGTCTTTTAAAAGCACACCCTTCATAGCTCAGATGGTAACTCCCTTGAAATACCACTCAAAAAGAATAAATCTGTGTTATCAGGAACTTTCAGGTGATTCTGTTAATTAAAGCCAATTCTGGCTTCCAAGAACCCTTTACATTTGCAGATTGACTAGTTGTTCACATTTACATTTCTTTCGTGTAAGCAGTCTCCCTGGCCAGAAGGTTTGTTTAGCTGTCTGCCCCTCCCTCGCTGTCACAGCACAGGAGACTCTCTGCCTTACACTTCACTTAAGCCCCCCTTTTTGTAATTATTTTGGTCACCATGAGTGTGGAAGGGTATGCTCAGACATGAGTCCCTTGCTCATTGCACCATCAGGATTCAAGCAAGCCGGGCCGAAGACGGCTGTAATGCCAGAAAACGGTCCCCGAAAAATTCCCCCCTTTTTGTAATTACACTTCACTTAAGCACTTCAACTGTTGAAATTAACCGTCCCGGTACGGTTGTCTTCCCACAAAAAGTTGGGGAACTGTTTTTCTTAAATTCAAAAAACTTATAGGCATGTCGTGCCTCTCAGATCCCGCCCACTTCGACCACTGCTCTCACCTCAGAAAAACGCTAGCCCAGACTGCTGCAAGGCCATTTGTATATTTAAAAGAAAAGGTGATTAGAATTTATACTTTATTTTGATGCTATTTGTATATAATGTAATGGCAATGATAAATTGTATTCAATCAATCAGGCATTTGTTAAGCGTACTACATACCCCCGAGGGTCTCAAGGCGCTGGGGGGAGGTGGGTACCGCTACTGATCGAACATCCAGGTCTTTAGTATCCTCCTGAAGGTCAGCAGGTCTTGGGTCTGTCGTAGGCTTAGTGGGAGGGTGTTCCATGTCTTGGCGGCAAGGTGGGAGAAGGATCTCCCGCCGGTGGTTGTTCTTCGGATGCGCTGGACGGTGGCGAGTGAGAGGTCGGCGAAGCGTAGCTGGCGGTTGGGGGTGTAGAAGGAGAGCCGTCTGTTGAGGTAGGCTGGGCCGGTCTTGTGGAGTGCCTTGTGTGCGTGGATGAGGAGCTTGAAGGATACCCTCTTATTGACAGGGAGCCAGTGCAGGTTTCTCAGGTGGGGGGTTATGTGGTTGTGTCGTGGTACATCGAGGATCAGTCGCGCTGAGGCATTTTGGATGCGTTGTAGTCGATTGATGAGCTTGGTCGGGGCTCCGCGTAGAGGGCGTTTCCGTAGTCGAGTCTGGTGCTGACGAGGGCCTGGGTGACTGTCTTTCTTTTATCTGTTGGGATCCATCTGTAGATCTTGCGGAGCATGCGGAGGGAGTTGAAGCAGGGAGAGGAGACGGCATTGACTTGCTCGGTCATTAAGAGAGCGTTGAGTCGAGGATGATTCCCAGGTTGCGTGCGTGGTCGGTGGGGGTCGGGGCTGCCCCCAGTGCCGTTGGCCACCAAAAGTTGTCCCAGGCTGACGGGTTGGAGCCGAGGATGTGGACCTCCGTCTTGTCCGAGATCAGCTGCAGACGGCTGATCTTCATCCAGTTGGCGACTGCCTTCATTCCTTCGTGGAGGTTGGCTTTGGCGGTGATGGGGTCCTTGGTGAGGGAGAGGATCAATTGAGTGTCGTCGGCGTATTAAGATTATGTTGAGGTCGGGCGCCGTTTGCGAGCGGGGCCATGTAAATGTTGAACAGTGTCGGGCTGAGGGAGGATCCTTGGGGTACGCCGCAGATGATCTCGGAGGCTTTGGAACGGAAGGGGGCGAGGTGGACGCTCTGGGTTCTGCCGGAGAGGAAGGAGGTGGTCCATTCCAGAGCCTTGTCTGGGATCCCTGCGGCGTGGAGGCGTGCACCTAGTGTGTGGTGGCAGACTGTGTCGAAGGTGGCAGAGAGGTCTAGGAGGATGAGTGCTGCAGTCTCCCCGTTGTCTAGCAGGGTCCTGATGTCGTCTGTGGCGGCGAAGAGGGCGGTCTCGGTGCTGTGGTTGCTACGGAACCCTGACTGGGAAGGGTCCAGGATTCTGTTCTCTTTGAGCTATTGTGTTAGCTGTCTGTTAACGATTTTCTCGATGACCTTGGCCGGGAAGGGGAGCAGAGAGATGGGTCGGAAGTTCTTGAGGTCTTTTGGGTCTGCCTTGGGTTTTTTGAGTAGGCCGTTGATCTCGGCGTGCTTCCAGGTCTTAGGGAAGGTCGTGGTCTCAAGGGAGAGATTGATGACGTTGCGTAGGTGGGGTGCGATGGAGCTGCTTGCTTTGTTGAAGACGTGGTGCGGGAATGGGTCTGACGGAGAGCCGGAGTGGATTGTGCTCATGGTCTTGATGGTGTCATCGACGCTCACGCTGGTCCAGGCTAGCAAGGGGTCGATGGTGTGCGGAGGGTCTGTAGTGTTGCTGGCTGTTGGGCCTGTCTGGGTGTTGAAGCTGTCGTGGATGTCTGCTATCTTGCGGTGGAAGAAGGTGGCGATGGAGTCGCACAGGGCCTGCGACAGCGGGATGTCGTTGGTGTTCAAGCTGGGGTTGGAGAGTTCCTTCAGGATGTTGAAGAGCTCCTTGCTGTCGTGTGCGTTGTTGTCGAGGCGGTCTTTGAAGGAGATCTTCTTGGCAGCCCTCATGAGGTGGTGGTGGTTGCGGACGGCGTCCTTGTGTGCTGCGTGGCTGTTTGTTCACTGTGCTATTTCTTCTCTAGTTTCCGGCAGGCTTGCTTGGAATCTAGGAGTTCTGGGGTGAACCAGCTGGCCCTCTTGCTGGTGTCTCTGTGGGGGGGGGTTTCTTCAGCGGGACAAGGGTGTTGGCGCAGTCCTGAATCCAGCGTCTGAGGTTGTGGGCAGCGTCGTCTGTGTTGGAGGGTTTGGTGGGTGGGCTGAGAGCGAGGTTTGCATGTAGTTGGTCTTCGGTGATTTTGCTCCAGCGGCGGCGGGGGATCTGTTGGGTGCGGTGATGTGTGGTGGGTTTCTGGAAGGTGAAGTGGATGCAGCGGTGGTCGGTCCAGAGGAGTTTGGTGGTGTGGCTGACTGAGACGTGCAGGCTTGAGGAGAAGACTGGGTCGAGCGTAAGGCCGGTGGAGTGGGTGGGCATTGTGATGAGCTGTCTCAGTCCGAGGTTGGCGAGGTTCTCGATCAGGGTTGTGGAGTTGTTGTCGTTGTTGTTCTCAAGGTGAAAGTTCAGGTCTCCGAGGAGGATGTAGTCGTTGGAGGTCAGGGCGTGCGTGATGATGAAGTCGGCGATGGAGTCGCTGAACTGTGAGCGGGGGTCGGTAGACGAGGGTGCCACTGAGGGTGGAGTTGGGGTCTGTGTGGATTTGGAAATGCATGTGTTCTGCCGTGCTGAGCGCATCATCTGTGCTAGTCGAGACCCTGATGCTGTTCTTGTGGACGATGGCGATTCCTCCTCCGACTCCGTTGGTGCGGTCTCTGCGGGTGATCTTGTAGCCGTCTGGGATGGCTATGGAGATGTCGGGTGCGGAGGAGTTGTTCAACCAGGTCTCTGTCAGGAAGGCAACGTCCGGGGAGGTTGTGTTGAGCAGGTCCCAGAGCTCGACGGCGTGTTTGCGTGCGGTGCAGGTGTTCAGTAGTATGCATCGGGGGAGGTTGAGGTCTTTCTTGGCGGGTGGTTCGTTGGCTCTGTGTCTGGTGTAGCTGCAGTTCCGGCATGTGAAGGGAACGTGTGTGCATTTCGGGGTGGCCTTGAAGCAGTTGTGGGTTCGTCCGGGGTTGAGAGCGTGCAGAGTGCTGGCTTTGTAGCGGGTGCGGGGGCCAGGGGTTCTGGCGCTTGGCGCGGTCCAGGCGCGGACGGGCGTAGCCGGACTGTTCTTAGGCGCGCCTTCGGCGCGCAAGCGGCCTGACCGCGCAGCGGCCAGCATGTATGGGGAGGTGGGAGTGAGGAGCAGCCGGGAGGCGGGGACAGCGAATGGGCAGTCAGGGTGCAGAGCCGCAGGGGACGCAGCGGCGGGGGCGGTAAGGGGCGACGAAGGATACAGAAGGCAAAAGGGCACACCAATTAAAGGGGAAACAAGTGGCACAGAGGGCAGAAAGGTCACAAAAAGGTCACAAGAAAACCGGGGGAAACGAGTGGCACAGAAGGCAAAAGGTCACAAGAAAGGGCAGAAAGGTCACAAAAAACAGGGGGAAACGAGTGGCACAGAAGGCAAAAAGGTCACAAAAATCGGGGGGAAACGAGTGGCACAGAAGGCAAAAGGTCCCAAGAAGGGCAGAGAGGTCACAAAAAATGGGGGGAAACGAGTGGCGCAGAAGGCAAAAGGTCGCGAGAGGGCAAAAAGGTCACAACAATCGGGGGAAAAAACGAGTGGCACAGAAGGTAAAAAGGTCACAGATATGCAGGGGCAGCTAAGCAACAGAAGGCAAAAACGAGCAGAGAGACACGGGGGCCGCGAGGGAGCAGAAGGAAAACCGGGCAGAGAGACACGGGGCAGTTAGGGGAGCAGAAGGGAGACCGGGCAGAGAGAAAGGGGGCGGCGAGGGGAACAGACGGAGAGAATGGGCACAGACCACGTACAGGCTGCGGGGGAGACAGACAACAGCAGTCACAGACCCAACAATGAAAATGCAGTCACTACAACGGGAGCAATGAAAGAAAATACAGGCAATACAATGGAGGATGAGCAAACCTACGGCCTACCACTGGCCACCAGGGATGAGGCGCAGGTGGTAGCCTGCGGGTGGTGGAGGGCCTCGAACTTCCTCAGCAGCGGCAGCTGGGGCAGGGAGGCACTGGCGGTGCTGTGCGGAGGGGGAGAGACCTACCTGGAACAACACTTACTGTGCTTGACTAAGCGTTCAAGCGATTTGCGGTGCGTAGCACGCTACTCCGAAACCCAAAGTTGGAGACAAGATAGTAGATTAGTATTTTATTTTGTTTCAGTGATGATTAGTTATGTTAAGGTAGTTCTCATTAAGATATTCATGCATTTACTGTATTGTTTTGAAAGGAATTGATTAATTGAGCTAGTTCTATAGCACAAACCCACCCAAAAGACAACTGAGCGCAGTACATGGTCAAAGCCAGCGAGTGATAGGAGCAGGAGCTGTGTTGTGGACAGTTAATGCATTGTGATGTAGTGTTCTTTAGAGGGGTGAAGTAGAGACGTGAGACTGGAAACAACGTACAAACAGAAATGCCTGCTCACATTTATCCAGTGTTTTTACATTGTAAGCCTTGAATAATACGGTGTTGGCCTAAAACCTCCATGTAAGAGAAACACCTCTCAGCAACAATATTTGATTGTTTAATTTTTTTCCAATGACACTTCTGGAAAAACGCGGAAAGATGAAACGCTGCTTCCGTAACGCATGGCATAGATTGATTTAGTGAACTACATCGCCCTCTTGCGGTAGTAGCATGCAACAAAATCGGGTTTTGTAAAGGTTTATTAGGGAACGAGGAGGAGGACCTTGTGCATGAACACACGAGTTTGCCATTGGGAAACGGCACCAGATTCCTCAAATTGCGAAATCTACTCGCAATTTCTAAACAGGGCATCCCAAATTGCAATTCTGAAGCAGTCCTAAACGTTGCCTGCCTCATTGACAGTTACCACAAACCGGGCTTGCACCGCGAGCTGCATTTAGCAGTCCTGGACTGCAGAGGAGAGGGTGGAAGGAAAGGAAGCGGATATTGACCGACCGAGTTGGAACTCCTCTTCGAGGAATGTGTGCGTGCAAATGATAAACCGTTCGGCAGGGCCTCCCTGAGAGTCTCGGGGCAGCAAGTAAATCTGAGCACAAACAGAGGAGTGCCTACATACCGCTGGAGTAATAAAACACGACGTGCACTCCCCTACCAAGGAATCAAAAGAAATGAAGCAGTAGGAAAAGGGTCTGGACCAAACATCAACAACTCCCCACTCCTATGGATGAGCTTACCGAGAGCGCCTGCCAATCAAAAGCATACAGGATCAGGCAACATTGACATATCTGTGTGTGAAACCACGTTGTCAGGGGAATGCCCACCCTCCCTTCCACCAATATAGTAAAGGCAACTGACGGGCAGTATGTCCCACCACACAGCTCATGAATGAATGTCTAACAAGGTGATGCCTCACTTAGCAAACACCGACATCACAGGTTCAGCCATCTTCAGAGCAGGTGCATGTATTACTGTAGTGTGGCGCATCCTAACCTTTCGACTTCTGTGGACCCCCATGGAATCACTGGTGGATTCTGGGGACCCCCTCCCTGCCACGGAGTCATTATAGGAAGCCGGGGACCCCGGCATAGGTGATTTCTACAATTTGAACCTCAAAGCAGTACACAAAACACAGAAACACGTATGCATGAAACAAAAGCATATATATGGGAATATTTAATTTACAATCACAATATAGAAAATGTAACCGTATTTTAATGGGAAAGTTAAAACTTTTCTCTTACTTTTTTTTACTTCTAGAAGGTGGAGAGATGCTAAACTCTAGCATATCACTTTGTCCTTTTTTCTCCTAATGCATTTTCCACTCTTCTGTCAGTGCTTTGAGACCACGCATTCTATACTATATTATTTGCTGTACACGTCCTACTCCAGCTAATCAAGCTAAGCATACTAACTTAATGTTTAGCTTCCAATTTCCAGTTCCTTCACATTTACAGAAAATGTTAACATTCTCAATTTTGCTTTTTTAAAATTTGTATTTGCTTTATTACTCTATATATTATTTGCAGACCGCCTCAGTGAGTGTCTGGACCCCCCCGTTAAGAACCACTGCTTAGTTGTACCATCCTATAACGAGGCCATGGAGTTGCATTTGAGATCCGAATCTGACCTGCATAAGTTTGGGAAAATGCTGAAGACCAGCTGTCTTGCAGTTTTTCGTTTTCTCCTCCTTGTTTTATTACTTGTTCTGCATAGAGATATTAATGA
Organism: Lissotriton helveticus; assembly: GCF_964261635.1. Classification (NCBI taxonomy): domain Eukaryota; kingdom Metazoa; phylum Chordata; class Amphibia; order Caudata; family Salamandridae; genus Lissotriton; species Lissotriton helveticus. Next base: position 1,495,696,626 of record NC_136069.1, on the reverse strand, counting down.
ACTATTGGCGTCAAGATATATTCTGATGCTAGTTCACACTCAGTAAATAACAAATAGAACATGGTGCATTAAGCAAACTTAATGTAGGCTCACCTCCTGAAAACTCACCATGTGCCTTGTGCAAACATGCATCGGTACCTGTGAATCCCCCTTAAGATATGCTCCACCTCTGCCAACAGAGCCTACTGCCTATGCGGCAGATGATGCAGATCACATGCCCCATGACCAGCAGCAGACCGAACTGCCGCGTCAGTCTCAGTGGTACCCCATCAAGTGCTGTGCCACAGCCAACAGTAGCAGACACATTAGTTGTGTAGGACATGCGACTCCCTCAAGCCATCTCAGCAGAATCAGCTGCAAAGCAGCCTTGGCATCTAGAAAGCGTTGTGCCACCATAGGAGCACGTGAACTTCTGCGCCCAGAGAGACTTGCTGGTACAGCAATTGCTGAGGAATTTAGAGAAATGGGTAATTCCCTTCTGAATGTTCAGCAACATTAGTTGCAGGGATAAGGAAGAAGGTTTATTCCCCCAGTCCCAGTGTGTCAAAAACGTTTGAGACTTTGTTGTGTAATGTCAACAACATTTGTGAGATTATTACAATGTCTGGGACATTCCAGAATGGTTCTGAAACCTCAGCAAGGTCATATAGCCGGTGGCCATCTGGTTCTTTGACTGATCTGTGAACTAACTGGACAGTTCAATAGTTAACCTTTCAAGGTGTATTGTCAGCCTGCAAGTTAAACTGGTTTCCACTTCAGTGGTGAAGATCAAAGGGGTCTAGTTGTGTTCACATTTGCATTGGAGGAGGGGCAGAAGCAAATGCAGCAGTTAGAGCAGCACTGCCTTTCACAGTGTGTGGGGAGGCCACTAGGCTGCAGAGTGTACAAAAGGATTTGTGCTGTGTTTTTTCAATTAGAATATACTTTAACCTCTTCGACGCTCATGACAAGCTGAGCTCGTCATGAGCCACGGCGCTCCGGTGCTCATGACGAGCTCAGCTCGTCATGGCCTGTGGAACGCTCAGGTGCGGGGAGAATTCTCCCGCTGTGCTGAGCGTTCCACGGGAGTCAATACACCTGTGACGAGCTCAGCTCGTCATGAGCACCGGAGCGCCGTAGCTCATGACGAGCTGAGCTCGTCATGAGCATGGGGGCGATGTGCGCGCCCCCCTCCCCCCCCAGCACAGCGGGGGAATAACCCCCGCAGCGAAGGGGTTAAACCATTCATTAGTACAAAAAAAATCACCTCTGCTTTGTTTCAGGCTGAAAACAGCAAGTGACTCCTGGAAACATGCGCATATCTATCTATAGCAAACGCAAGGAGATGATTGGCAGAGCGCTGAAACTTTTCAGACCCTCACCCCTAGCCACAGATCTGGGTTGAATCCATCATCGTTCTTTAGCTCACTTCGCCACCCCAGTTCAGACACAGCTATATGCAAATCAGTCTTGACCCTGTACCTCATGGGAACAGTCCAGACCGAACTGCCAAGCCATGTCTTCCCTGGACCGGAAACAAGCATCCTGGGACCGGTTTCGGCTAACAGCCCTCATCAGCCAGGCTAGCTTGAATCCAGTGGCAAAGTGAGGAAGGGACCCACGTCTGGGCATACCCTGCCAACTTAAGGCGAACAAAGCAAACACAAGGAGATGATGGACAGAGCGCTGACATTTTTTCTGACACTCACCCCAGTTACAGATCTGTCTATACAAAAGCAAGAACAAAAATCAGTCACTCTGAGTGAAAGCATCCAGTGGCTGAATTGGGCTTGTCCATTGATCTATACTTTGTGCTGTGGTGGGAGGGAGCATAATTTGAGTGACATTTGAACAGACCAGTGGCGAAAGAGTGTTAGTTTAAGCCCCTACATATGTCTGTCATTTTGTGTGATATTTTTGGGAAAACATTAGGCTGGCAAACAGCTAAAGTGGTCTTTAGGCCAGCCAAAAGAAAGGGGGCAGAAGTATCTATGGTGGATGGTGCATAGGGGCGATTGGCCCTTTGGCTAACCCGGAGGTTGGCATAATTATATATGGTATTAAAATATGACTTCAGAAATAATAAAATCCTAGAAATTCCCTGAAACAACCAAAGGTTAAGGTGAAGTTTTAGCTAGGTATGTTAATAATGTTTTACTTCGAAAAAGAAAGTCCCTGTGAAGGGTAGCAGACAAGGATTGCTGTGGCAGAAACTCAGGGGGGATTTTTTTAAAAAAGTGTGACCTCTAACAGCTATATCACCCAATATCAATATCAAACTCTCTAGGGTATGCAGTACACTATGGCTAAACCAATGATTAATAATGATGCAGAAATTTATAAAAATATGAAAATTTATTCATATGGGCCTCCCACTTGGGTTACAATCTAATACATAATTTAAACATTTTTAAAAAAACATTCCGGATAGCACCACATATAAAAAATCTACAATCAAAGCAAGTTATATTTAAAAAGGTCTTAACAAAAAGTCGACGCGGCGTTTCGGTGTCACTTTATCTTGGCACCTTCATCAGGACATGTAAGACTTTTGACTTTGTATCTGATAATTACGGTTGAGGAAGCTTTTCAATTGCTGTCCGTTTAGCGTACTTTCTCTGGAAATACTCTCGAATAACTATAGGTCAGGTGTTCTAATACGCACCGTACAACTCTTAAATGATGGAGTTTGTTATTTGTCAATTTTCACGGAGAAACCACCGTTTGGGGATCAATGTCGATAGTTTCAACAAGCTGTAATGATCAGCTCACTTGTGAGTGTCCTTAGTCTGTTTGGTATATGGTGTAGATAGGACAGAATTTTCCTGTTGTCCTGGTTTAGGCTCAACCTTCAGTGCTTAGAGGTCTTAATTCCTCAGTTCGGCCTCCCTGTTTCTCCGTGATTCATCCTCCTTGTCAATTCGAAGTCATTTAAGAGTTGTACGGTGCGTATTAGAACACCTGACCTATAGTGATTCGAGAGTATTTCCAGAGAAAGTACGCTAAACGGACAGCAATTGAAAAGCTTCCTCAACCGTAATTATCAGATACAAAGTCAAAAGTCTTACATGTCCTGATGAAGGTGCCAAGATAAAGTGACACCGAAACGCCGCGTCGACTTTTTGTTAAGACCTTTTTAAATATAACTTGCTTTGATTGTAGATTTTTTATATGTGGTGCTATCCGGAATGTTTTTTTAAAAATGTTTAAATTATGTATTAGATTGTAACCCAAGTCGGAGGCCCATATGAATAAATTTTCATATTTTTATAAATTTCTGCATCATTATTAATCATTGGTTTAGCCATAGTGTACTGCATACCCTAGAGAGTTTGATATTGATATTGGGTGATATAGCTGTTAGAGGTCACACTTTTTTTAAAAAATCCCCCCTGAGTTTCTGCCACAGCAATCCTTGTCTGCTACCCTTCACAGGGACTTTCTTTTTCGGATTGAATTTCCCCCTCCCTGTAACACAGAGTATTGGGGAACCTCCATTTATGTTGATGGAATAATGTTTTACTTAACATTGAAAATATCCTTAGTTATTACCTGAAAAAACAGTTAAAGTGACGTGATACTTGAAAATGTCAGTTACAACTTAATGTTTAAAACAAAAAAACAAATTTGCAACCCACATTTTGCTTTAAAAAAATATATATATTTGAGTCCCATGGTACCACGGGGGAGGGGCTGACTGACTCCTGCAGACGGACACAGAGGTCTGCGCTGAATCCCGCGGTATCTCACAAGCATCCTTGCGGGCTTCCGCGAGAATACCGCAGGTCCAGCGACCGCCTGTTTTTCAAAGTTTCTACAATGCAGTTATTAGCATTGTATGTATCAGGCACGCAACGCCCATGGCGCTGAAAGGGCTCCAGTCTCCCCTCCCCCAGTCATGTGTCTAAACCCGAGCTGCTGTGGGCTCGGCTGGGCAGTGTCTGGAGCCTTAATCTCCGGTGCGCCTTATTTTTTCACAGGTCTTTAAATACCATTTGCATATTTACATGACTTTTGTAAACTATTTAACATGGCTTTGTTTTTTTTCTCGTTTCCGTACCCCCTGGGCCCCCACTTCGCCTATTCCTTATATTTGGATTTTACTTTTACTACCCTAGTGTGAGAATGCATTTCATGAAAAGAAACCTAAAGTAGGGTTGGCAAAAGAAAAATACCAGCCATCTGTTGCTTAAAGAGCCTGCAAAGGCCTCTTCTTGACACTAACTACGGTTCTAAAAAAAATCATATGTATTCATCTGTAATGTGACTTTTCTGTCTTTGTTCCCTTTAATTATCAGTCATGAATCATTCAGGCAGCCTTAGAACACAATTAAAAATGCTTTCTATTTATATTTGCTGTTTCAAGTATTCACAGATAAGTGCTGAAAATAGACTTTAGGTGACTGTTTCTTTTTGTAATGTCTGGGACATCAATATGATGAGCTGACAACCCTAATCACAGGACAGGAAGTTTGTTGCAGGATGAGCACAATATTTATTTCCTCCACGCTCGATCCCTGAACGGGGCCGGACTGAGAAAGCAAACCTACCTTGGCAATTGAGTCTGACCGGTCACTGGGGAGAGAGTGGGGCTTGGGAGGGGGTGTGGGGGGAGTGGAATTCACCCTGCATTCAGACAACTCACTCCTCATTCTCGCCCTTCACTTTCACACTCACAACGATCACAATGCACTCACACTGATCACCATGCACTCGCAATGACCACACAACACTTATGCCACTCGCCATGAACTCACACTGTTCTTCCTACACTTACCCTACGGTCACATGAGCACACCGCTCACTCTGCACTCACAGTGCACTTGCGCTGTTCACCCTGTACCTCACCCTGCAGTCACAGGAGCACACTACTCACCCTGCACCCATGAGACGCTTCACTCACCTGCCCCACTCAGTGCGCACTCTGCAATCTCACTCAAACAAGTCCATCACTGTCTATACATTTATTCGTCCCACTCTGCACTTACATCCGCACCCAAATTCATATGGTCATCTCGCTCCCCCTGCAGTCACTCCTCTCACCCTATTCTCACACTGTCGCATAGCTCACCCTGCACTCACAAGGGCACTCCTGTCACCCACACAACGAAGAGGGTTAATGTGCCTGCTACAAATAATGTGTACCAAGCAGATCACAGAACCAAGTGTGAGTAAACTATGAGTAGCCCTATCAAAAAATGAAATGTTTGTCAGAAAGGGGCTGCAGAGAGATGAGGTGCATTGTTGGCGAGTGGTAGTGCGGGAATTCATGGAGAAGGAGGAAATGGGGGAGGAGTGCCAAAAAAGACTGTTGCATTGTGCGCGACCAGTGCTAGGGCCATCCCTGGCTGGGAGCCTTTGGCCCCCCCCCTCCTCTCCCCACGAAGTTTGGGTCTAGTTGTGCCCCTGGTATGTATGCCTTGTTAGTTCACAGCTTACATCCGTTTTCTAATTCCTTTTCTTAACACTGTTCTTTGAGTGTACCGCTTACCTCAGCTAATGCTGCCTGTTCATAAAAGAGGCCCTACTCCGATCTTGCTTATGTTGTGGCCCAAGATGTATATTTTTAGAACAGCTGAGGATAACACATAAAATACCACCGAATTGTTACCAAACACTTCTTCTAACAAAGAGTCAAACCAGTATTTGTTTCTCTTTTGGCATCTGGTAGACCGCCTTAGGCCGAAATATTAGATCAGTGTGAAAAGCTTGTACATAACTGGTTGTATTCGAGTATTTATGGTCGCTGTTTTTATCTATAGTGAGGCAATTATGTGAGTGATGTTTCATGATGAAAGCAAAAGGCCTCCCTTTGTTTTTAGCAACACCTGGGATATAACTTTTTGTTTGTATGGTGTGGACTACATGCACAATACTGGGGGACCGAGTACCTACTTTAGTTCATTCAACAAAATATTTTAGTAACGGCAACCGCCGATTGTAATGTAAAAAAGTATTTGTTTTATTATCATGTAGTTTAAATTATATACAACCTAATAGATAATAAAAAGTGTAAATACTGTTGTGTGGCTAAGAAGGCCCTGACTGGCTTACCAATTCTGTTTTTCAGTTCACTCAAAAGATGCTGGACAACTTCTACAATTTTGCTACATCGTTTGCTGTATCCCAGGCACAGATGACACCAAATCCTTCTGAAGTTTTCATCCCTGCAAATGTAGTTTTAAAATGGTAAGGATGCAACTTCTTACACAGAGTATCTTTCAATGTGTAGTGCTAGGCCAAGGTGCTACTATTGTAGTCCTTAAATCGGGGACGTTGACATTCTGCAGCCTTGGAGAACCAACATTTGCAGCAGTGTGGACTAAATAAAGCAACAAGAAAAGCCAATTCTGTGGCCTATTACTGCATATTCTATGGCAGTATTATTTTGCAGTTGTCCTTTTAACACACACAAATGCCTTCTGGGTAATGTGTATACTCATTAGTACCAGTTTAACACCGGAATATATCTTGCAGCTACTGAGAAGTGACCAGTTTACCTTTGCAAAGGGTCTCCACTAGACCTTGTAGCACTTTCTGAATAATGTTTGAACTTTGTGAGTTAGAACCAACATGTATTTTATGGCTGTTGAAATTTGCGTATTATGCAGCAGATGGTGGATTGTGTGGGAAGTGCAGTAAAATGCTACAGCTTCCGAATTACATTATTCTAGTGGCCCTGGCTATAGTGGTTGTCTCTCAAGAGTGTTGACAGTGCACACATTGAAGGAATTGTAAATTGTGGAGGGAAGATAAATGGCATATTTGGATAAACATTCATGTAATACTTGATGTAATTATTATTAGCATACAACTAAGATATGACCCAACATCATCCGCCCAGTTTCTGGATACTATTGGGAAGTAGTGACCCTGATCCCAAATAACAATCATAGTGTTAAAAACTGTTAATTTAAGGATAAAAATTGCTTTGCTGTTTGCCAGTGCTTTCATATTGAAAATAAATATACAGGAGACTGGCTTTGGACCAGCCTCCTTCAGCCATTTCTTGGTGAAAGTGTCATTTAGGTTGTGGTTTAGCTCACAGGAATATTTCCTCTCCCGGAGCACAAACTCCCTAATGCTCTTCTGTGATTGGGTGTTGATTGTGTATGTTACCTCTGGTAAGGGCTCCAGCTTATGCAGCGAAAGGTGCTGCACTTTCTTTTGCTTTGTTGCTGTGGTTTCCAAGTCTGAGCTCAGCCAACCCTTGCTCTCCCTGCCAGCACCACAGCCTGCCTTCTCCACCTGGGTCCGCCCAAGGCTGCTGCTCAGGTGCTACATCAGGTGGCTGCCCCAGTCCCTCAGCTTTCCATTCCATGCTGTTATCACCCTGGGGTTCGAATTGACGTGCCATCAATGATCTGTACTTGATCTGAATTCCTTTGAGTACTCAGGAGAGTATAATCACGTAAAGTTCTTTCAGCATGATTCTGCTTCTGGCAGAGAAGGAACGAATAAATGATAATGCCAAATAACCAGCAGCAGTAACACATTAAGTTGAAGGATCCCTGGAAAATTGAGGGTGGCAGTTCTCAATGTTTCTGAAATGATATCATTAGGAATATTGGAGAGGGGCACAATGAGAGAAACCGTATGTGAAAGGTATCTGTCTAGGGTCAGTAGCTGTTCCGTCTAATTTACATGTGCACGGTGCGGCATACTAATCTTGCATGCTGTTGCTCAACATTTCCTTTAGAGTGCCTCTTTGTCCATGCTGGTGTGGTATCTTTTTTCGGGTGGTTCCTGTGTCTTCAGTGGAACACTGAAGCACAAAAAGGATGCTGTTTCCTGAAAGTAATTAATAATTATATAACTTGTGAACTTCCTAGGAACAGAGCAAATAGGTTAGTTTCTGGTCTATGCATCTTCATATTCTCGTCTGTTTATCCGGTTTGTAGTCCCTTTTTTACTTCTATGCCATGTCTCTTCTTCAGAAACATACCTCATGCCCACCTGAGATAAGTTACCCGCAGTGCTGACACAACAATTTGGAGAATCCCAAGGAAAGTGAGGATGACAGTTGATGGCACTCTGATCAAATACCGGAGTGCTTACTTGGCCTTGTTGATTCTTCAAATATAAGTTGTTTAAAATTCTGCAATTTACAATATATTTAAGCACAAACACACCGACTCTAATAAAGAGTCCTATTCAAATCAGAAAGCCATGTGTAGTATTTGTGGCACATTATCGACAACTTTATATTGTACGTTAATTGCAAGATAGGAACTAGAATTTTGATATTCCACTTGTATTTAGACCACCATTGTTATGCCACCCATTCCTTCCTTTTCCATTCCTTCCTCTTATTCCCTCTTTATGGTATGTAGCCTCCTTAAGGTGTTGATGAGTTTTTGGCCTTTTCATTTTATATTTTTATAGTATTTATAAACCATCCTATTTACAGTCATTCATTAAACTTAACAAAAACGTAACTTTATTGAAGAAAACTATATCAGTCTAATATGATGATTAAAGTGCAACTCTAATGATTCTCTGTGCCCTACATGCCTAAAAGACTTGTTCAAAATCGCTAACCAAACACGGCTAACTTTTTGGATCTGGGAAGAAATGTCAAGGTCCAAAAGACAATTGTTCTATGTTTGCTGCCGGTGTAATGAATCCAGCTCTGTTTTAAATGTCCAGAGATCACTTAAGGTGGTATCAAGAGGAATCTGACAGTGTAAGTTCAGTGATAGCAAGCCCATTTGTTCCTGAGTGGTTTATGTTCACCCCAGTATCCCAGAAGATACTCAAACGAACACTGTATGCAACACCACACATCTGCTCATGCAGGGGTTTGAGGTATTTTGAGATTCTTTGCCATCGTGTGCTCCTAATCTTGTACGCCTGTTATAGTCTGCAAAATAGTTCATTTACCAAATCACCTGTCCAGAGAGCACAGGCTACGGAAATTATAACTGGCTGTGCTATCTCAAACTTTAACCCTTGTGGGGTGGAAAATATGACTACGGTTACATCTAGTCATTTTTGTTTTGTATGTAGACTTTCTACACTTCGAGCCTGGCCCAAGGACATCAGAACCAGGCTTTTACTCATTTATGCACTACATAGTCATTTACATTAGTTGTGTCAGATTTTTCCTCCGTACTCTCCATCGCTGAATTACCCTTCAGCCATCCCCTTTTACCAGGACTTCTACTGTATTTTCTTTACGCACATGATCTAAGTGTTCACTGTGAAACTTGTATTCTGTGTTACAGTATAAGTTGTGTTTGCCTTAGTTGCTTTGCTAGGACACAAGATTCATTTTAGTGACCGGTAAACCATGAACAGTGTTGTGGGGTAGGTGTGTTCGCCTCATAGTAACGGGCCATGTCCTAACCTGCCGGCCACTTGTAATTATGCCCACAGATATGCTTGCAAACTATTTTGAACTATTCCATAGTGTTTGCATCTTTGTAAAAGACCAGAAATCAAAGAAATAATTTTGGATGAAATTATTTTTCATAAAATCAAGGATTTTACAGCAGTAAGCAGTAACTGAACAGTCCTCTCACATTTGCTGCTATTTTCCTCTGCAGACCCCCTGATAACATAACCGGTGTATTTGTAAAGCGCACGATTACCCGTAGGTGTTTTTGGCGCTGAATAACAGATGTTTATTGTTACCCAACTCAATGGTACTCATTTTATCGACCTCAGATGGATGAAAGGCTGAGTGGACCCGCCGGGATTTGAACCTGTGACCATGAGGTCGAACACAGGCCCCTGCAATGGACGCATTAGTCCACTGAGCAACCAGACCCGGCCACATTGCAACTACCTTCAATTTTGTTAACTTTAAATTATACTTAATGCATTTTCAGATAGAGCCACCTCCTCTCTTTGAGACGTACCTATTGTGGTGCTTTGGCCCTACCAGTAACGTCTATAAAGGCATACCTAACCCACTCCCAGAAGATTCTGGAAGTGGTTACTCTTGAAGAACTGCATTCAAGATACCCACCGCATGGAGAGTTAACTTTGCGGAAAGGAACGATAGCAGCATTTTTCAATGCAAGTTTTTGTCAACAGTGTCTCTCTCTCTAAATGTTGCATTTCAGATTTTTTTTAAAAAATGTGTGCTCTTTCTGTTACTTATTATTACTTTTATGATGGAGTCACTTAGACACCAGTGTAGTATGGTCACTGATTATACCACACTTCAGCATCAACTCAAGCACACTAATGGCTCAGGTGGTGTTGGTGTTTGCAAGCATCACTTACTAATTGCTGACATCTTGGCTATATTTGCAAGAAATATCATGATGCTAGGATGAATCTGATCCTTCTGGCTTCAATTCCGTGCACCCACTCCTTATTTCACAGTTTAAATCTTGCCAACTCCCTTCACAACACACGACTGCCAAAGCGATGTTGCACTAGAAAAGGGAATCTTGGCCATGCTAGAGTGGTTTCCATACTTTATGGTGGAACAGTGGCATTGCCACTCCCACCCGCTCCTCACTTCTGACTTTGATTTTGGATTCTGGATTCTGAGGAACACATGCCTTTACCTACAGTTTTATAGCTGTTGTGTTTTTATCTTTACTTTGCTAGTCTGATTTCCTGGGCTTCCATCGGAATTGGATTTTTGCCGTGAAATACTTGTAAGCTGCACGTGTTCACATAAATTGTCCTCCTCCTAATACAACATGTTTCACTGTTAATTATGATTGTGCGTTTGATTGCTTCATTAATTAATAAGAACTGCATTGAATGTGTGACAGTGCGTGAAAATATATTTTGCTTAACAGAGCAAAACAGTTATTTACATCTGCTACCATGCAACACACATACATTCAAGGACTGTAATACATGTATATAGTGCATAACAATAATAAACTTGTTGTTTTCTAGGTATGAAAACTTTCAAAGAAGAATGACTCAGAACCCGCACTTTTGGAAAACATGAACTCCAGGAGATCTGCTATATGCTTTGGTTTTCAAAATGACACTTGTGTGGTAAAATTACTGAGAAATTAGTCCAGTTTGAATTATTATTTCAGTGAAGTCAATAAGGTAATAAAAAAAGTATTTAATATCACGTATATAACAACAGTATATGTTTTTTCCAATAAGACATTTTTTTACAATGGCGAACACATTTAACCTGTTTTAAGGTTTTCCCCATGCCTTTCTGTAATTATATTGTTTCAATTCCAGATATTTGAGAAATGCCATTCTGCCATTCTGAAATGAGGGACGTACACATTTGAACAGATTGTCCAAACTCTTTAGTTCTGAATACTCCTGGACTTCGAGCCATAAACGTATCCTGTTTGCATCATAAACAGAGTGTCCTTTAAGTGAGTGAGATAGCCATATGGCACACACTACAACCAATGTTTTTTCCAGGCACTTTTGAAATATATTATAATTTCCTTAGCATAAGAGTATGCTTTTCCTTCTTCAGAGATGGAGATAGACGTCCCTTCACTTAGTTTCATTGTTCACAACTTTATTGTTTTTTCTTTTGGATTCAGTGGAAACCGTACAGCAAGGCGGTCCACATTAGTGGTGGTGTTAAACCTTCTGTTTAGTTAGTTTTATCGTTGTTGCTATCAAGATTTCATAACTATACTATGTTAATGTGGCCTCCTGAAACTTGACTCTTCAAATTCGATCTGTACACAACTGTTGATGTAGGCTCCCGTACGCCATTTTAAGGGCTGTAGCATTGGAACCGAATCTTTCTAGGCCTTTTTGTTTGTCAGTAGAATATTTCCTGCAGTATGATTTTACAGGAAAAGAAAGGTATCCGTCTCTTGGTGCGCTGTGGTACTCTTTACACAGGTCAAAGCCAGGCATGCGATCAATGCCCTTGCTACCTGGCACTCCTGTAAATATAAAGATTGATATAATTGGCTGAAGATCTAACCGTACATAATCTAAGATTTTTTTTGCTGTTTCTTTGAGCGACCTTCACTGAGTCGGGTAGCATTTTGAGAGTTCTTCTCTTTTAAACCTAAGAAAAACATTTGCATTCAGTAGACGAATTAGACACCATTAGCTGTTTTTTTTAGTATCTTCTCTTGAGGGATTCTTATTCTTTTATTTCTGTTGATATTCCAAGAAACCAGGGCCACTATGACATGCAAATACGGAAACCAAAGAGGTTCATGAATTTAGAGTTCTAAATGGACTAGCATAGACTGCAAAACCTCTTATGTTTAAAAAAAAAGTGTGTCTTTATGTACATATATCAAATGTTTAGGCTGTTATACATATATCAATAAACTAATTTGAATGCACCTTGTAGAAATTTTCAACTCTCCAAATTAAAGCAGATCTTCAATAACTTCCTACAGATGTATAGCAGGACAAGTTTAAAATCGGAACGTAACTGTAATTAAGAGGGAATAAATGGGCACAGTTTTCACATTCTTTTCGGCTTCTACTTGGCATTTGAAGGATTATCAAAAGGGCTCACAATTTTCGCTACTATCCCCAGTGATGAACAGAAATAAATATTTATCAGATAGCTTATTCATAAAAATGATTACTGATAATCTAATGATGCACTCCTTGACCCTACTCATACCCCCAGCAGACATAGCACAATATGGTATAAAGCATGCACACATTGACCATTTGAGACACTTCAGGCAAAATCATTGTTTGGCAACGACTTGGGACCAAGTACCGTTTTCATGCTGATCTGTCATTGAAACATATGAGGCAATGCTATTAAGGCATTTAATATCCCTCTGCTACTCATGTATAACATAATCACAGAGCTCAGAACCTAAAATGAACCCCTATATTATCGGTTTCTTTATGATGCATGATTTCATTGTTATCTCACTGTATGTGTGTCATGACATTATTTCACCTTTGACAAGATGTTGCTGCATTTTTTCAAGTATTGAGAAAGTCCTGCAGGCAACCAAGATGTTTATTTTCAGATGAAAGATTTGTCTTTTCTCTATGGACATGGGTTTGACTAATATAGTCTATATGAATAAAGTAGTAAAAGTGAGTACACAATGATTAATAATACAGAAATAAAAACGCTTAAGGAGAACCTATCTGAAATGATCTACTCCTGTATACTTTTTCACTTAAGTTCTCTCTCGCTCCCTCTCGTTTTAAACCATCTGTGTATTTTCAGGAAGATGTAATTTGACAGATTACACTAGAATTTTAAGTGTGCATTTTTGGCATTTTGTGAATGGCATGGAATTTAAACAATATACGTGAATTCCCAAATAACCGCCTAAACTTTTGAAACTATAGAATTTATAGCCTTTAGTTGCTTTTCCATTTCTGCACAAAGTCTTTTTGTATTTTATATTTTTTGTCTTTGCAAAATAAAGTCTGTTTTTCCTCAAAATTGAATTGTCTTCATGTTCATTACCAACAATTCCTCATAGTAAACTGTTCATTAACACATTACAAAGAGATTCACAATGCGATAAAGGCACAAGCAAAGTCTCAGTATGCTCTCATTCACTAGGGAATGTACACTTTTTCCCATTTTGATCCCAAGTAAAACCTCAAAAATGCCATTCTGGTAATTATTCATTGAGTATGTATGGTAGCACTACAGGCCAGGGAAGAACTAGATCGAGTTATGAGACGTGTGCTTTGTCAGGAGTTGAAATTGATGAAGGTGCAACTTTCACAGTACTACTTAGTTTCTCCCCAGGAAGCAGAACTGGCCGGGCAAAAATAAGTGACCAATAGGTGTCTGAGAATCCATTTATCTCCCTAACTTGGTTTGGGGTTCTTCATCATGATTTTCAGTCATTTTCTTATATTCTAATATCTCTCAGCCCGAGTGTAGTATCCTAAAACACTTTCTGTAAAGGGAAGACTCCATTTCCAGAAATAAATGTTTCAATGCATTTTTGGGGCATTTTTTTTTTTGTTTTAAAGCCAGGTAGACTTGGGTCCTGATTTAGAGTTTTGAGGATTGTAATTACTCACTGCCATACTTGAGATCTACCTAAGTGTAAATAAGGTAGGCAGACCTTCAGTTTGGCAGCGAGGGTACTCCATCACCGTTGCAGGAGAGTACCCTCACACATATTCTAAATCAGCCAATTAGTCACTTGGTTTTAGACCAGTTTTTGGCCTCTTCGATTTGACTACGTACCGTTTTGGCTGATCTTTTGACGAAGGGGTGCTTCTCTCCCGCCTTCTTGCTTTTGGCTTTGAGGTGTTCCCCAAGGAAGTACTTCTATTGCAGTGCATGAGGTGCATACTTTTTAGGAGCAGCAGCTGGCAGGTACTATTTGTTGAACCCATGAGCCATCCTGAAAAGAGGGCTCCCCTCACTGAAAGCAACACATTCCATCATAAACAAATGCATACTTAAACACATTTCTTTTTTTTTTCTTCCAACCACCTTTATTATGCACCTGCACAGGGAACACAGCCTTGCGCCTACAACCCTGGGGCCGGCAGCATGTATGAAGCAATTTCTCTCGAAAGCAACGCAGCCATTGAGCCGACAACCCGGAGGTCCGGCGGCAATTCAGGATCTCTTATAATCAAATAAACCGCTTATGTGCACCATGAATGTTGCAAAACGTTATCTTTTTTTCCTTTATCTGTATTCCATCCTGGTCGTGCAATGAATCTGCCTTTACCACAGGGCAGCAAAATATCCACAATCCTACTAATGCAGTTCATCACGATTATAACATAGCACAATTCACCACGACTGCAAGAACAAACCCCCCCAGTAAAAAAGAACCCATCTAAACAAATAGGAAAAGAAAACAAAAAAAACAAACAATTCACATCTCCTGCAGTGCATGATTTCGAACCGTGGTGCCCCTCTTCTGCAGTAATCCCCAGCAACACTCAGAAAGCCAATGTACTCCTCTGCGTTCCCTTTTATTCACCCGTCGACACCTCTTGACTGAGCAGATACAATCGAAGTGGTTCCCAAATGTCCCTGGGCCTCGAGATCGTGGGCAATTCTTCAGCATATGTCTCGAGATTATCCCTGCAATACACCAGGTCTTTCAACCATAACTTAACCTTCGGTTTGCATCTACCCCCACACGAGTGCCACTCTCCAAGCCGCAAGCAGCAGGGCCAGACGCACAAACTTGCCAACCACTCCTTTAACATGCGGCACGCAGCATAATAAACACACAAGCGGAGTGCACTGAAGATCCACCGTCACCATATCATTCAAGCAATTCACCACCTTCTCCCAAAACTCCCATATCTTCTGACAGTCCCAAGCCAGATGCATAAAGTCTGCATTTTCTCGTCCACAGCTCACACAGCTAGCAGATGCTCGCAACCCATAGCCATGCAAGCGCGTTGGGGTGTAGTAGACCTGATGTATGTACTTGAAATGTATAATCCTCAAATTTCCGTTCATATTAAGTGTCCCCGTCAGCCCACAAATGTATTTCCAGTCCGCCTCCGATATGGGCTCAGCTAAATATTCAGACCACCGCTCCCAGCTCCGGTCTCGAGCCTTTACACTTTCCACCTTGATCATTTTGTACAGCTTTGATATGAGACTCTTATTGCTAGGTGCAGTGAGCGCATATTGTAGAGATGCCAACGTCGGGGGTTCCTGTGGAAAAGTGTCATAATGCCCTTTGACCGCATGCCTCAAACGGTGTATTGCAAAGCGGAACAGTAGGGACTGATTGCTAACAAAATCTAGATCTTCTTGTGTGAGGAAGGAGCCATTCGGGTATACATCAGACATATGCCTGAGACCCGCCTCATGCAGTAAGCGTAGTGACGGCATCTCCTGTGTCACAGACAGGGCAGCATGATGATCTAGGTACATATATGGTGCATAAATCGGAAGCTTCTGCGCTAAGTGCCCTATCCTCCACCAAGCAGCTATGGTTGCATCCACTGCATTAATTTCCGTTTTTGGAGTATCATGATTTTGGTGAGTAATCACACCGTGGAGCGGGATCGGGTCCGCATCGCCCTCCTCCACCGCAACATGCGGGGTGAATGCATGTGGTCTATATCAGTAATAAATGTATTGGGCCTGCGCACTCCGGTAATATACATAAAAATCAGGGGCCTCAAACCCTCCCCTCTCGTATCCCTTCGTGAGGACCGTCCATTGTACACGCGCATGCTTGCCCCCCCCCATGCTAACCTTATCAACTGACTTCTTAGAGACTTAAAGAATTGTAGCGTGAGCACTATTGGGATGTTGAGAAAGAGGTAGAGGAATCTGGGCAATATATCTCCATTTTTATCAGAGCAATGCGATCTGCCAGCGACAGTGGCAATGCAATCCAGGTATCCACCTGGCTCTCCAATGCAGCATATGCCCACCCGTAATTTTCCCGAACCACTACCTTCGGGTCACGATGAACCCATACTGCCAGGTATTTCACCGGGTCTGCAGTCCATACCAGTGGGAATTCCAAGTCGGGACGAACTGTGGCTGGTGTCAGCGGAATCACGAATGATTTATTCCAGTTTATACAGAGACCAGACAGGCGTCCAAAACGCACATATTCTCTAAGCAATGGCGACAAATAGCTAGCTGGATCCCGAACAAACAGAACCATATCGTCAGCATAAAGCGATATGGCCACCGGTCGTAGATTATTATTATTTTTTTTTTATATATTTCTTTTTATTGAAAAATTTATATAAACAGCAAGGCAAAGAAATATATTACATACGTTCTGATTCCAAGACGGGGAAGGAAAAGCAATACAACGAAGTCCGCAATCAATGTATGAGAGGGGGAGGGGGGAGGACAGGGCAAAGTCAAGGCACATACAGTACATTAAGTGGAATGGAGGTTCAGGGGGAAAGTGGGACATCCGGGTTATCTACTACAGGTGGCGTACATAAAACTCCACGGTAGCCATTCCAGGGTCCCCACACTCTACACCACTTCCGGGGTCGGCCCTGGGGGAAAGTACACTGTTTTTTCCCTGAACATGCACCAGTCCATGTTTTCCTTCCATGCCGCAACCGTAGGCGATCTCGGGGACCCCCACAATTGAGCAATATCTCTCTTGGCAATCATGGCCCCCAGGGTCACCCACTGTGTCTGAGCTACATTATGATCCGTAGGTTCCCAAACATTCAGTAAACAGCGTCTAGCCTCTGGCAAGAGGGCAATCCCCGTCACCTCATTCATTACATCATGTACCTCGCTCCAGAAGGCCGCGATCTCATGACATTCCCAGATAATATGGAGGAATGTCCCCACCTGTCCACATCCTCGCTTACACAGACCATCCTCAGAAAAACCCATGTGGACCAAACGGGGGCCCGTGACATAAATCCTATGCAGAATCTTAAGTTGAACCAACCGGGGTCGAGCCTGGATTGCGACCTCCTTAGGAGAGAAGATCACAGATTGCCAGTCCTCGTCATCCAGTTCAAGGCCGTCACGGGTCCACGAGTCTCGAAGATGCAATAGGAGGTCTGATCTATCATTGATTAGTTTTTTATAGACTAGGGAGATGGTGCTATCAGGCACATAGCCATCCAACAATCTGTCCTCGAGCGGAGACGACTCCGGAATTACCTCCCCGACCGGGAAAACCGACCGCAAAGCGTGGCGAACCTGGATATAACGGAAGTATTCAGAGTTACTTAATTCTCACTCCTCCTGTAACAACTGAAACGATTTTACCTGACCCTTAACCCAGAGGTCCCCCACCTTACTAATACCAATGAGGTCCCATTTATTGAACCCCTTGGTATTCCATAGTTTGCCAAGTTTATCAGAACCAAAAAGCGGGGTCGCTCGAGTCAAACGATCCGTCTATCCCGTCGCGCTGGTCGCGTCCTGCCACAGGCGTACTGCTATCTTCGTAGGTCCCGACAAAGCCTTGACCACCGATTTAGAGTATAGCGCCCTATAGTAGTTGCCACCGGGCAGAAGCCACCTATCCATGGCAAAGGCGGGGTTCAAGTCGGGACCATACATGCCATGATTAATAGTTCCCAACTGGGACGCCCAATAGTATCGCTTTATATCCGGGAGAGCAATACCCCCATCGTACCACGGGAGCGTCAGCTTAGCAAGCGAAATACGAGGTCTACCGTCCCATATCAATTTCCTTTGAAGATCCTCAATTTTTCGAAAATAGCTAGCGGGAACTATATCGAAAGTGTTTTGAAGAGCATAGAGAAAACGAGGTAAAGACATCATTTTAAAGAGGGCAGCACGACCAAGAGGTGAAAGTGGAATCTTACGCCAACCCGCGACATCTTGCTTCAATCTGGACAAAGGCGGGAGGAGATTCTGCTCGTACCGAATCGTAGGGTCCAATGAAATCTAAATACCGAGGTATTTAAACCCCGTTTGCGCAATCCGGATGGGACAGTTGCGTGGGAGAAGAGGGACGTCACCCGAAAGGACGTATAAATAGGATTTTGTCCAATTAATAATTAGGCCCGAGTTCCTACCAAATGAGTTCAAGACATCGCATAAAACTATCAAAGATTTTCGTGGCGAAGTCAGATACAATAAAATATCATCCGCATAAAGCGAGATACGATCTTCAAATTCAGAGGACCACAGAATACCCTTCATCGAGGGCTCCCACCGGATCCACGCGGCGAGGGGCTCGAGGGCCAGGGCGAACAGGAGCAGCGACAAAGGACAACCCTGACGAGTTCCCCTCTCGAGACCAAACGGAGCAGAGACACGGCCATTAACAACAATCTGCGCGAGGGGGTCCTCGTAGAGCAACCCAACCAATAAAACCTGGTCCGAACCCAAACGTATCCAACGCGGCCCATAAGTATGACCATTCCACAGTGTCCAAGGCCATCGTGGCATCCAATGATGCTAAGATGGCCGGCTCACGCAACGTCGATGCTCTCGCGAGAACACCATGCAGTCGCCTGAGATTTAGGGCGGTGTTCCTATGCGGGATGAAACCGGATTGATCAGGATGTATCAGCTCACCAATAACAGTGATCAATCTATTAGCCAGGACCTTTGCCAGAATCTTAGGTTCGGCGTTCAAAAAGGAAATGGGACGGTACGACGCACACCTATCTCTGGGCTTCCCCTCCTTGTGAATCACCACAATGGTCGCTAACCGCTGATCACGGGGGAGAGAGCCACACTCCCGAGACTCCAAAAACATATCTCGCAGATAGGGAGCAATTTTATCAGGTTTCAACTTGTAGAGTTCAATAGGTAGGCCGTTGGGACCCATTGCTTTCCCCAAACGCAGGGAACGAATCGCTAGAGCCACCTCATCAGCTGTTATTGCAGCGTCCATTTGTTCCCTATCAATATCAGAGAGACGCGGCAAAGATATATCCCGTAACAAGAGATGTGAGTCTTCCTCTGGTCTATCCGACACAGAGGAGTACACCGCCTGGAAATGATCCGCGAACTGCTGAGCGATCTCTTTAGGGTCAGAAACCCGAGCACCACTAGCTGTCTCGATCACAGGCACCACCCGACTAGCTCTATCCTTCTTATCCAACCACGCAATTAATTTACCAGCCTTATCCCCAACATCATATAGGCGCCCCTGTTGTTCTCTACTTATGGCCTTAGCTGCGTCAGTGACCAAAGCCCTGTATTCAAGTTGCTTTAGTCGTAATACATGCGTTGCAGCACGGGTAACCCCCCGCTCCAGATCAAGCTCCAAGTCCGCTATCTCCGTCTCGATCTTAACCACTTCCTCATCCCTCTGTTTCTTAACACCCGCTATTAATGACAGGGCCTGACCCCTGAGGATGGTCTTGAAAGCCTCCCAAAGAGATACAGCCGAGGAAAGCGAAACCTCGTTCTCCAAAAAATACTGGTCAAGAGATTTCACCAAGGCTGTACGAGTTTTGGGGTTTCGGAGGTACCAGGGGTTGATCGGGGCCACCCGGCCCTCAGTCTCAGAGCCCAGCTCCATCCGTAACCACAAAGGAGAGTGATCGGAAATACCACGGGACAAATGTTTAACCTCTGTGACAGAGAGGGCCTGTGCCACCTGTACCAATACATAGTCAATCCTGGGAAGGCTACCGTGCGCACCAGAATGGAAAGTATACTGCTGCTGTGCCGGGTGTAACATTCTCCAACAATCAACCAGGCCCAGGGTATCAAGGAAATCAGATAGCCAGTTCTGTGCACCTCTCAGATCCCTGGGTGGGTGCCGATCCACCATACCAGAAACCACCGCATTAAAATCACCACCTAAGAGCAACGACCCCTCGGGGAGAGCTAGGATAACCTGCCCCAAGTCCGCAAAAGTAGTCGACTGCAGGCCAGGGGGGACATACACAGAAACCAGGGAAATGGTCCGGCCCTCCCATCTACCCGTAAGAGCAACATAGCGCCCTCTATCGTCGAGGACCGTGGAGTCAATTTCGAGTGGGAGAGAATTCTTAATCCGGATACCCACCCCTCTGGAGCCAGAGGAGAACCCGGCATCTGCAACCAAACGGTACCCCTTCCTGTTCATAGCACGACAAGTATTGCCAATCAAGTGCGTCTCCTGAAGGAGGACTACATCTGGGGAGAGACGCTTCAACAGTTGCAACACAACACAAGTTTTATCCCATCCCCCAGCCCATTTACATTCCAACTCATCAATTTCAGCCCTCTACCCCCCATCCCGAAAAAGAAAGAGGATCCAACCCCGGGAAGAACACAGAACCTCGTTCAAGCTAGACATGGATACATTGCCTTGCAAAGAAACGCACACATTCCCCAACAAAAACCCCCAACCCCCCCAGCAACATCCGCTACAACACCCCCCACCCTGCACCCCTGCGTAATACTAGAAAACCACCCAGACTTGCAGTGTGCCTGGCGACCCCCATCTAACTAAGCTACAAGAAGAAACACAGAGGAGGAAAAATACCCGCCACTGACCCCGCAACCCCCAAAATATATATCAAGTCAATTGTCAGGATTATCGAACCACAGTTCGAGGCCAGCAAGAGACCCCAGGATAGCATCTGCCGGCGCCTATTCCTGTTCTGTCGGTCCTCCCTCTGCTCCTCCAGACTGTTCCTCCGATGGAGGCTGATTCGATAGTGTCAAGCCAGTCGGCCACCACCCCTCCGGTCGATCGAAAAAATAAGTCCGCTCCGCATGTTCAATTCGTAACTTGGCCGGAAAAAGCATGGCATATTTGAGGCCCATGTCATGCAATCTTCTCTTCACACCCATGAAGCCAAGTCTTTGCCTCTGGACCGATTGGGTGAAGTCCGGGTAGAAGCTGATAGTAGTGTTCTCAAACTTTGTAGGACCACCCATCCGTGAGGCCTGCAGGATAGCGTCCCTGTCTCGAAAATTGAGGATTCTGGCTATTATAGGCCGCGGCGGGGCACCCAACTTCGGTTGGCCACCCGGAACTCTGTGAGCACGTTCGATCGTAAAGAACTTACTCAGTCCCTTGGGTGCAAGATGGCGAACAATTAAGTCCTCAACAAAGAGGTCAGCTGCCGGATGCTCCGCTTTTTCCGGGACCCCTATGATACGGACATTGTTCCACCGAGCCCTTCCTTCATAATCCTCTAGACGACATATAATGAGATCGCTGTTGGTCTTCAAGCTACGGACATCTGTCTGCAGATCAGTGACATCACCCGTCAGACTGGATGTCTTAATGTCCAAAGATTTAACTTTCTCATTAGTTTTGCCCAGATCTGCACGGATCGGATTGACATCAATCGCCACAGTGTCAAGTTTATGTGCGAGAGCCTCAATTTGGTGTCCTAATGAGGACTTGATTCCATCAATCGCGGCCATGACATCTTGCAAGGTCGGCTCAATCGCCGAAGTCGGCGGTTCCCTCGGGCCAGCTCCACCGAGAGAACCCTTAACCTGGGTATATCGATCCATATTATTAGATTGAGTAGAACCACCCCGCCGAGTGTTCTTTGGTTTCAGCCTGTCACCCTCCGGTTTCCCCGCCATTAGGGGAGATGGACCAACGTGACTCGATGAAATAAGGCAGGACAATGGCGACCCCTGGCCTCCTCGGGCGAAAGCAGCCCCAGCCAGAGGGCACAAGTCGAAAGTTCTCCAAAACCGGCCAAACAGACAGAATCACATTCGTGGGTGACCAGGCAGTTGTCTGTGGGCACAGGGGCGGGCTCGTTCCCAGTCACAGGTCACTTTGAAGGCAAAAACGAAAGGACCGGTCATACCAATCCCCTTGGGCCGATGTTGTTCAACTACAGCTCGGGTAGCATGGCCACTCCACAGCCGGGTATCACGGAGGCGTAGGCCACAATCTTCAAGGCACCGTAACTCCGGCTCCCGGGGTCCGATTCAAAATCTGAATGCAGATTTCGCCTCACGCGTGGTTCGTCTTCACGAGAACATCGATGAAGAACAGGATGCAAGACAGGATAGATGCGGGAGGTTGCGAGGGTCTCGGGAGCCCTAAGCTCACGCGGCCATCTTGGTTGCGCGCGAAGCTCCTCCTCGTAGATTAAAATTAAGTGCTGCCTCCCGGTGTCTCTGCCGAACCACCAGTGGCTCCAGTACACCAGTGGCTCCAGTACTAGGGCAAATATCAATGGCGATAATGGACATCCCTGGCGCGTGCCTCTCCCTATATCCACTGGCTCTGATTGGAGACCCCCTATACGCACACGCGCACTTGGCTTCGTATATAGCACCGTGATCCATTGCAAGAACATCGGAGGAAACCCCATTCGCCGCAGTATGAAATATAAATACTGCCACTCAACCGAGTCGAACGCCTTGGCTGTGTCCAAGAACACAGCCGCCGCCTGCAGAGATGGCTCCAACCCATGAAACATAGAGAAAACTGTCCGAAGATTATGGGATGTAGATCTCTCAGGTATAAAACCTGATTGGTCTGGCAGTACCAACTTCTGCATCAAAGGCTGGAGTCTGGCCGCCAATATCTTCGCCAGTATCTTGGCGTCTATGTTAAGCACGGACAGCGGGCAGTATGAGTCACACCTCTCCGGCGGCTTATCTTTTTTGAGGAGGGTGATCATCAATGCCTCCCTCAGCGATGGAGGTAATTTACCGGAGTCATAGGCCTCCGCATACATCTCAAGAAGATGAGGCGCTAGGATATCCACATATTTCTTATAAAAACTCGACCGCAAGTCCGTCCGGACCCGGCGCCTTCCCATTAGCCAATGCCGCTATCGCACTCCTTACATCCTGTTCATCTATCTGCAAACTGAGGTATTCACGGTGAGCATCAGAGAACCAGGCACACGCTATGCCTTCCAGGTAGTGTTCCAGCTCAACTTCCGCCACCTGACCTCGCGATCTATACAAATCAGCATAAAATTCCCAAAATTGATCCAATATATCGCCCTGGTCCAGATGTTCCCTTCCCAGTTCATCCACAAGTCTATCTGTCCGTGGTTGCTCCCTGCGCTCTTTTATCTTAAATACTAGCGTGCGCCCAGGTCGGCCTCCCTCCCCATATCGCCTAGCTGTGTGCCTTCGAGACAGATATTTTATTTCAGTGTCTGCTAATTCCCCAAACTCCTTGAGTAGCTCTTGCAATCTAGCTAACTTGTCCGCTTCGGGCTCAGTCTCATAATCTCTTTCTAAGGCACGTAAGGTGTCCTCAGTGTTCCTGAATGAATGAATGAATGAGGGCAATTTGTATTGCGCTACTAAAACCCGAAGGTGTCAAGGCGCCTACCAAAACAGAACAAGAAAAGGGCAGGGCACAACTACAATTGTGGGCTTATATCCCTATATCCCAACTGTGGGCGTATATCCCTCAATATGCCTGCCGCTGTGCCAATGCAGACCCCCCTAATTGTCACCTTAAAGGCCTCCCACAACGTAGTGGCATCTGCGACAGAGCCCTTGTTTAACTCAAAATATTGTATAATAGCCTCCCTCACAGTCGCTTCGTAAATGGGGTCTAGCAGTGCCTCCGATCGCAAGCGCCATGTAAACGGTGGGCGAACGGCTGTCGGAAAGCTGATGTCTAGCTGCACCGGATTGTGGTCCGACAATGTACGGGCCAGAGGTTGGACTTCCTTCACCCAGTCTATCACCTCCGTCTCCACTAGTCAATAGTCTAGCCTCGACCAGCTGTCGTGTGCAGGTGTCTCATGGGTACCCTCCCGCACCCGAGGGTTGCGCACTCGCCATACATCCCTAAGGCCAAATTCTTCCTTCGCACTGTGTAGACTCTTAGCAACATTGGGGGTACGGTGGGACATAGTTGTAGACTAGTCTAGATCTGCATCCAAATATGTATTCAAATCTCCCCCCAAATGACAGGAGTGTCCGGCCACTCTCTCAACACTCCGCATACACGAGCCACACAGGACGTATCATCTATTATAGCGCCATACATGTTTACTATTGTGAGCAATCTTTCACTAAGCCGGCCACATACCATAACACATCTACCCTCTGCATCCGCATACGTATGCAGCGGTTGAAATTCCACTCCTTTCTTGACCAGTATCATAACCCCTCGTGCATAAGAGGAATACGATGCAGCCAACCGAAAACATGCCCACCTGTTTGCCACACCACCCTCCGTGCTGTGTGTTAGGTGCGTCTCCTGCAATATTGCAACATGTACCATATGACGATTCAGATACGCTAACACTTGCCTCACTTTTACAGGTGAATTCAGGCCCCTTACATTCCAAGTTAAGAACCTGCAGTAATTTGCCATTATGTCTCGGGCATCTCCGATACAAATCAGTGTATACAGTCGCAGAGGAGCGCTGTGCTCGCTGATGCAGTGTCCCCACAGTTAAAACAGCCATTCCGACCATCAATATGTACTTGCAAGAAGATGTGTTGTGAACTAACAAAGCTAAGAAAAACATCCCCCCCATAACTCTACCCCCCCCCATCCACCCACTTCAACCTCCCAATTAGGTCGAAACACAAACCCAGCACCCACCCTCAAAATGTCATCTAGCACCATTTAGGTTCAACAGTTGGGGAACACCCGCTAGGGGAGGTGGTTCAGCAGCGAGTACCCACACCGAGGTGCGGTCGCCGAATCTCGATAGCCAGCCCCCCATACGCCTCACATCTACAGACCTTGCTGGATATGTAGTATAGTCACCTTTGGTACATCCAATGTTCAGTGTCAACTAGGGCACACGCCCACCAGGCTGCACAGGCAGTCCTATATTGCTCTTAACACGCCCTCAGTAGATCTAGCCACTTCCACAGCCAACAACTTCGTGGCAGGGCGTCCGCGTTTCTCTAATCTGCGTCATCCAGCCCAGACACCACAGGCATTTCCGTCTGTACGGGCTGTTTCGGTCTTCCCATACAGATATGTAGTGAATTTCAGCGCCGATTTTGCGTCCGTGAAAAAATGGGACTGTTCCTCATGTGTGATCTTCAGCTTGGCCGGTTAAAACATAGCATATGGGACAGAGGCTTCTCTCAGCAATTTCTTCACTGGCACAAATTCTTTCCGTGCCGCCTGTACTCCTGGTGTATAGTCCGGGAAAAATGACAGCTTGTAACCTTTATAGATAACCGGGTCCTTGGCTCTCGCCTCCCGCAGCACTGCGTCTCTATCTGCGTAGTTCAGGAGGCGCGCTATAATTGGGCGTGGTGGTGTGCCTGGCTTAGGTCGTGGTCCGAGAGAGCGGTGTGCCCGCTCCACTATCATCACAGTGGATAACACTGAACCAAAGAGGTCACGCAGCAGTTCCTCTATGAATTTCCCCATTTTGGATATGAGCGTCGACTCCGACAAACCAAGGATGCGTAGGTTGTTGCGTCGTGAACATGCTTCCAAATCCTCATTTTTCAGCCGTATAACATTGAGAATCTTTTCCATTTGCAGCAGCTGTGTTTTAGATTCAGCCTGGGCATCGTGTGTGTCGGAGACTCGGTTCTCCAGAACATCCAACCTGTGTTTGTGTTTCTCCACCTTTTTTTTAACCATGTCCAATCCGGCTGCCAGCGCGTCTATCTTGCTGTCGATTGTTTTCATACCGGCCCGGAGTTCCAGCAGGATTGACCTGGTGTCATCTGCAGCAGTCTCATCCGAGCCCTGAGCGCCTCCCGGGTCATTCTGAGCTCCCATTCCGTCCGCAGCTCTGGTAGTGCGCTTATTGTCAAATTGGAGCTTGGCCTGCCTGTGTTCCGATTTTCCCATGACGCAATATCACCAGACAGGCACGCTGAGAACTGGAGCAGGCTCTCTCTCCGCCGGCCTCCGCAGCGTCTCTCTCACTCCAGGCCGCACATTATATCGTGTGGTATGCGGCTCGCAGTCACCACCTCGCGACTCAGCTACCACCAGCAAGGGCCCCAGCTCCGTCCACACCGCCAAGTGCCGAGATCCGTCCCAGGCTCCTGGTCTCAAAATCCAGACCGTGTCCAGCTCCGCGCCACTTTCTCCGTCCAGCCGCAGCCGCCCATAGAGCCCGGTGTATCGGCAATGACCCAGCTCCGCCGACACCAGAGCAATAATTACATTCAGCACCATCTGCTCCGAGTCCCGCGGTGATTTTGCGGCGTATAGGGGCGCTGAGAAAGGATAAAGTTACAGGATAATTATGTCGGCGAGCGGAGCTCCCTCAATAGGCAGCCATTCCGCTTCGCGCCGAAGCCATGTCCCATACTTAAACAAATTTAAAGTATTTAAATGCATTAAAAAAACTTTTGTGCTAATTGTTACATAAAATCAAATAATTATATTAAAAAATAAGCCCAAACTACTATAGTGTCTCTAACACTTACATAAAGGCACTATAAATGCAATATATATATTTCTGATGATCTAAGTGAGAAAAAGCTGCTATTCCAATATGGTTTCCTGAGCAAACACTAGGAAAAAAGTGGAGTAATAACGCTAACCAAAGCTGCAGAGGGACCAAGGGAATCCTTGCTGCTGCAATGGCCAGCAAGTGCACTGCTGTGGCATGTCTAGAACATAATGTAATTTAGTTAGTGAAATGAATGTTGTGAGGTCACTTGAAGTGAGACTACTGGCCTCAAGAGAAACTGATGTTTTTCTGAGAGAGAGGAACTGGACAGAAGTAGATTGTGTTATATCATCCTGAGGTGAACGAAAAGGACTAAAGGTTTAATGAAGTGATTAAGGAAACTATTCAGAGGTCATTAGTATGTGGTATGAATTGGCCTCATGAAGTAAAGAATAAAGTAAGGATGGATAGGGTAACATCGCATTCAACAAGAGGAGTAACATATTTTGAACTCTTTAGGACCAGAAACGCAACAACCATGGTGTGTCCCTCTTGGGCAAATGAGAAAAAAATAAGGGCGAATGTTGAAGTTGTGAATAGAGAGGAGTGGGTAAGCAGGGAAGATAAAAATGATGGAAAGAAAGAAGTCTGACTAACGTATAGCTGTCAAGACCACTGATGTGCGAGTTACTGATATGGTAAAAATCAGGAACCGAAGAAAAGGTCCTTTTTATAATAACATTTCTTGAAACCAATGATAGTTGTGAAAACTGTTCAAAAACGCAATCAAAACTAAGGATCATAGAATTTGAGCATGGTAGTGAAATTACGGTTCATGAATCTTGTTCAGTGTGAGGATGAATGTTGAGTCGGGAAAGACTGATATGGTGAGTGGTATAAGGAGGAGTGTGTGAAGGACTATAACAAATAAGAAGGAATTACTTTCTTTTTTTACAAGTTATTTACTTCATATTAATGTTTGTTTATCTTTGTACTATTTCTAGGTACATATGTTTGGTGTAAATATTTACATACATAATTAGTTTTTGTAAAGGTGGGAGATGAGTGGCATTCTTAGAACATAATGCCATTTGAAGTGATAAGAATGTGTTGAGGTCAGTAGAAGGGAGACTACTGGACACATAGGAAAGATACTGTTTGGTTGAGGTTGTTACTGAGTATCTGAATAAACCTACTTCAAGCAAACAAATGACTAATTGATCATTTCAGCCGCCTCCCATAACAGTCAGTCCAGCAGTGGTGATTTTCCTGGTGTAAATCCCAAAATATTTTCATTCACTTTCAGACGTTCCAAGGCCTGTGTTCATGCCCTAAAACGTTAAAAATTATACTTCCTGGTTGGTATTTGACATGTTGATGTCAGACTTGTGAAACCAGGATCTGTGGGAACAAGGTGGCTTAAAAAATAGAAGCTAGCCGTGCCTCACCACAGCTCAATGTGATTCCCATATCTTTTGCGGTTCTGCTTGCCCTTTGCCTATTCGAAGACACCAGTAGCTGAAGACTGGCAAAGATATTTACCGCATACAGGAATACGATTGTTCTGCAAGATTAATCATAATGAAAGTCAGGCTGAAAAGTGTCCCTGTCCAACACAGCCCCACCTCACTCTCATCACTTATTGCTATGTCTTGCGTATAGGGCAATACCCATTACCCTTACAGACTTGCTGAGTTTGTGCATCACCCCAAGAAGAGATAGCGCTTCCCTTGGTGATGCCTTCTTCCTTGGGAAAGATGCTCACCATCCTGATTGAGTGAAAAACTGTTGCACAGAACACCTCCCTACTGATCTCCCACGTGTCCTCTTCTCATTTCTAGCCTTATTTTAACATAGCAGTACCTCAACTAGAAAAACTGTTGCGTATCCCAGAGTTTCCTGTGGAGCCATTAAACTGAGAGCTGATTTTTGTATGTGAGATATAACTGCTGATGCAACTGATACATTTCTCTGCTACATTGCTTTTCTACTCTACTGGTCTCTTATTAACACCAGTAATGACTTATCACTCTTCACCCTTTTTAGTCCTGCCATGGGTTTCACGATGATCTAGCATTAGCAAAATATCTTGTGCTAGTCGAACAAGTTACTTACCTTCGGTAACGCCTTATCTGGTAGAGACAATATCTAGCCACATATTCCTTTCCATTGAATTTCCCCAGGTGTCAGACTAGATCCGTGAGGTTTTTCATGAGTAGTACCCCTGCGCACCAGTAGTTAGTGTCGGTCAGCTCTGCGTGGTGGCGGCGGCTGAAGTGACGTCCGTGTCCTCATGCCTCGTGCCAGCACCCCTTGCAACAGTTTTCCTGTCCAGCTGGCTCACAGTCCGCTACCCTCAATGCTGCCTGTCAAGATGCTGCTCTCGGTTTGTGCCTCCTCTGCTCGTAGAAATGGAGGGCTGAAAAACTAACAGAAAAGGAAAAACAGGGCAAGAAACTACTCGTTTCTTGTCCTGTTTTTAGGTCGAGCGACCTATCTCAATGCGCATGCGCATTGAGAGCAGGAGCTCGATCTATTGCGGCTTAAACAGAGCTTACCGAGATCAGGCGATTCCCAGGCGATTTCTTCCAGTGCACGTGAAAGCGCGTGCACAATGCCACCAGCCGCTTGCCTTGCATTACCACATCAAAGGCAAGGCGGCCTTGTCTCAGGCCCCTGCTGCTTCACACCCTCATGCCGCTCTCCCCGCTCCGCCCCCTCCCCTGCCCGCCGTGTCCACTTCACTTTGACGATGGCAGGCCGTCTCTCGTGTTTCTGCTTGTTTAATTGATCTCCGTTGGTCTTTCTCTACTCCCTCCCCCCTCCCCACACGTGCCCGGTCTCTCTTCCCGTCTCTCAGTTCTATCTGTTCTTTCTTACTCTCTACCTTTCCGCCCCGTCCCTCTCTTTCGTTTCCATTCTCCTTCATCTTTAGTTCCTTTTGTGTAGTTCTCTTATGTCACACTCGTTCTCTCTTTTCCTCTTCATTCTTGCTTTCTTCTATGACATCTCCCTCTCTCATCTCTCGCAAGTTCGCTGTCTCCCGCTCTTTCCGACCGATTCGTTTGGTCATTTCTCTCTCCTCCTCCCCTCTTTCCTTTCTCTTTCATTATCTCTCTCCAGCTCACCTGCTATTGATTTTTTACATTTACTTAACATTTTACTTTTTGTTTGCACAGAGAGGAAGTAAACTGATTCTTCCCCAACTGTCTAATTTCCATCCCGTGTACTTAGTTTACTGTACAATGTAAATCAGAGTTACTGCTTATGGAATGAATTCCCTAGCCAGGCAATCATTAGGACTCGGCTAGACAAAACATGCGCCGTCTCTTCGAGAAATTGTGTTTACATAAGGTGGGCTTACTGCCCGCCCATAGTTTACCATTGGTTAGTGTCAGTGTCCCTTTCATTTACGTCATTCCCAATTGCCATAGCATGCCTGCGTCATGTCCTCTTCTTGTGTTTGGCCCTCCATTATAGTATGGATCAAGTACTTGTGTCCTTTCACTGTTAGCGTTTTTGGAGCTACTTTTTATTGTGTTCCAGCGCTCCACATGAGTACTTGTGTTTATAACGGCTTGAAAAATATGGGGACACCCCTTAATGTCTCCTCTGCTGGAACTAGCTTTAGCTATTTTAATCGATGTTAGACTTAGTGTAGCATGCTTTTTACCAAACAACACAAAACATGAAGTATGATTATTAAGATATTGTCTGTACCAAATAGTATTTCCATGCTTCTCACCTACTTGTGGTCAAATGCTACCGTGGGGTGTTTGTGGGCTGCCTCTCAAGAGCACATGCCTTGGTGTACAGACGCAGCATGGTGCCGCCATCACTGCTTCTTTGATCTTAGCTTCGTGTTTCGGCCTCAGAGGAAAGATGTCCGGGTCAAGCTTGGGCATTGGCCTCCTGTGGTGGCATTTTGTGAGGGCAGCGTGCACGACGCCTCAGCACCTCGCCCCTGGCTCCAGTTGTATTCCTTCGTGCAATTATGTGCCCACCATGTTATCCTGCACCCACGTGCTACATTTTGGCTGCTCTGGCGTTGCTGCACTTGGATTGTTAATTTGTGACAGCGAGGCTCACACTTGGTTCCTGAGCTCAGGAGTGAAATGATCTGAAGCAACAGAGGGAATTAATGTGTTCTTTGTTGGGAAATGACCGGACGCCCTTGTGCCGTTTTGACCTGCTGGGTCACTTTTTAACACGACTCTGCCCTAGTCACGACTCACGAAGAAGGCAAGACAGAAAATGACTTGTTGTTGTAAGCGAGCCGCCTCGACCTGGTAAACGCATGTTTCGGTGCTCGATGCAATTTTAAAAGCACATTGAACGTGTTGTAACGTAGGCAAGCCTGCTCGGTTTGTTTTCTTTTCACAAACAGTATTTTTTTTTTAAACTATATGCAGACATGCCAACATTTTAGGGCAGGGAAGTGGGAGATTTAAAAATAGAAATCGGGTGAATGTAACTTCCCCATTGACTTCTATTGCAGAAAATGCAATTTCAGGCGGGAGACAGCTAAACGAAAGCCATTTTTACTTGTAAAATCGGGATTCTCCCGCCGGAATCAGGTCTATATGCATGTATGACTATATGCATGGTCTCTTAAACCCTCTGGTTGAAGTTCTGCTGCTTTAATGCGTGAAAGAGAGCTTTAAGATGTGTCAGAAGCGCTTGTTTATTTGCATGCAGTGGTTTACAACATCAAGTACGTTGCATATCGGGTGACCGGATTTTGAAAACAATAACTGGAATATTTCACAAATTTATGAGTTTACTGAAATCTGCCTGGACAGATGATAAAAAAAATAGGGCTTGCCATCAGTAAATCCGGGTTGCTTGGTCACACTGTTCAATTTGTTAACGGTTTTAGTAATTTTAAGAGTCATAACAGATCAAATTTTTCAATGTTTTCTGTTTTGCTCCCCTTCCCCCAATCTGTTGTTTAGCTTGCCCCATCCCTCCTGCATTGTTTCTTGCCCTGCCAGTGTTGGCCACTGCATTGCGTTTTCCCACCCTAACTTTCAGCCATGCTGCTAATCAGCATGGCTAAAAGACATTGACAAAGGCAATTGCTGTTACATAGGCGAGACCTATTGGCTTTGCCAATGCTTGTTCCTTTTCTGTTAGTTTTTCAGCCCTCCATTTTGCCTTTTCAGCTCATTTTTCTACCCTCTGTTATGCCCTTTCTGTTAGTTTTTCTGCCCTCTGTTCGACCTTTTCTGCTAGTTTTTCTGCTCTGCTTTGCCTTTTCAACTAATTTTTCTGCCCTCTGCTTTTCCTTTTTCTGCTTGTTTCTTCCCTCTTCCTGCCATTTCGTCAAGACCTGGCTTTTCGACGGAGATCACGCACCCCAGCGCCCAGATCCCCTCAGGGGGGACAGTGCTGCACTCTGCACAAGTGGATTGATTAATTAATTGATATAGGTGCCACCTCAGCGCACTGACATCGGTTACTTTTCACGTCTTTCCATGCCAGAAGCAAGGAGCCATGAAGTGCACTGACACTGGTGTGTCCAAACTAGGGCCCTGAAAGGAATCCTCTATAATCCTAGAAATTTGTTCGCAGGTTGGGGAGGATGGTCGGCTCAGTAAGAAATCTGCGGCTAGATACTGTCTGTACCAGATAAGGTGTTACCGTAGGTAAGTAACTTGTTCATCTGATGGAGACATCTAGCCGCAGATTCCTTATCTTTGAATAGATACCCAAGCAATACCACCCTCTGTGGTGGTGAGTCTGCAGACAAATTCAGACGAAGAAGTTCTGCAAGACCAAACTGGCGACGTGTCTGTCCATGCAGACCTGACTGTCCAGGCAGTAGTGCTTGGTAAATGTGTGCAGAGACACCCAAGTTGCTGCCTGTCATGTCCAGGACCTGAACTCATCGGGCTAGGGCAGTGATTACAGCCTTAGCTCTAGCAGAATTAGCTCTTTAGCATTTAGGAGGCTATTCTTTGGCCAGTGTGTAGCAGATCTTGATGTAGAGAACAACCCATCGAGAGATAGTTCCCTTCTGCACCGCCCAACATTATTTCGTCCCCAACATGGCCCATGAAGAATTGGTCATCCACCTGAAACTCTCTTGTGTGGTCAAGGTAGAATGACAACATTCTTTTTGGGTCCAGACGGCGGAGTCGCTCCTCTTCTTTAGAGAGATGTGTAGGAGCATAGAAAGTGGGAAAGGTAACAGATTGGCCCTTATAAAATGGTGTTACCACTTTTGGCAAGAAAGAGGCCCTAGTGCACAGCACCAGTTTGTCAGGAAAAACTGCTAGGATGGCAAAGCCTGTAGCTCACTTACCCTCCTGGCTGGTAGATTGGCCACAAGAAAGGCTGTTTTGATAGTGAGCAGTCTGAAGGGACAATTGTGTAAAGGCTCGAAGGGAGCACGCGTCAGAAATGTAAGAATCAAATTAAGGTCCAACTGAGGCATAATGAAAGGGGACAGTGGGAACATATGTACAAGACCTTTGAGAAATCTATTTACAATGGGAGATTTGAATAAGGAGAGTTGGTCAGGCAGCCGCAAGAAGGCAGACAAGGCAGAAAATACCCTTTCAAAGTGTCCAGAGCAAAGCCCTGCTGGGCAAGGGTCAAAATAAAACGTAACATATGAGAAAGGGAGGCAGAGAGAGGGTCAATAGACTTTTCTGTACAGTATGATACACATTTCTTCCATCAGCAGGCATATACTGTCTTTTTGAAGGGATGCCTGGCTGACAGAATAAACATCAATAGACTGCGGGAGGTTGAAAGCTATTAATTGCCATTGCTCAATTTCCACACAGGAAGGCGAATAGTTAGCAGGCTCAGATGGTGACAACCCTCACCCCCACCCCTGCTGCTGTGACAGAAGATCCTCCTGAAGGAGCAGCCTGACCGGAGGATCAATGCTCATGTGCAAAAGCTCAGGATACCAGACTCTCCATGCCCAGTCCGGAGCCAAAAGGATGACTTGACCCAGTTGTTCCTGTTATGTTATGTTAAAATTTCTTATGAAGCGCACATACACCAATTGGTTTCTTGGCGCTGACTTAAGGTATTGCTGGAGCCCCATGTATTTAGTTGTCTGCATAATCTAGCTATAAGCTTGGGTGAATAACTAGGTTTTCCAAGAAGCCTATGGAATCTAGAGAATTCAGTGCAGGTTATGATGTTCCTGATCTTCTTGAGAACTCTGGGCAGGAGTGGTGTGGGCAGAAAGGCGTACAGGAGGCCTGAGCTCCACTCAAGATAAAAAGTGTCTCCAAGCGAGAGTAGCCTTGATAACTCCAGTGCGCAAAACTGCTGACACTGCGTGTTCTCGTCAGAGGCAAACAGATATAACCAAGGCTCTCCCCACTTTTGAAAGACACCTTGAGCCACCTCCAGGTGGAGATGCCATTCGGATCCGCTAGGCATCGACAGCTGAGTTGGTCCACCCTGGTGTTCAGAGAACCTGCCAGGTATTGAACCGCCAGGAAAATGCCCTGCTGCACCAGCTATGTCCAGAGATGCAGGGCCTCTTGACAAAGGGTCCACGACCCCACCCCATCCTGTTTTTTGCAATACCTCATGGCGTTGGTGTCTGTTAACACTTGAACCAGCCTTCCCTTGATGGAGGATAGAAAGGCTTTCAATGACAATCGGATCGCTCGTAACTCCAACAGGTTGATGTTGAGTCCTGATTTCACCAGACGTCAGAGTCCTCTGATCTCCACCTCTCCCAGATAGTCGCCCCATCCCAGGAGTGACACATCTGTCAGTACTGTGAGATCTGGTTGGTGAAGGAACAGGAGTCTGCCAAAGACCCAATCAGGGTTCATTAGCTACCACTGCAGGTCCTTTGCAGTTCCTTCAGAGATTCCCCTGATGCTGCGCCCACTGGACTTCAGGTCCCACTGCAGAGCCTGCATATGCCATCTGGCATGTGTCACTAGCAGGACGCAGGAGGCCATGAGGCCCAGCAGCCTCAGGGTCAGTCACACCGAAATCCAGGATAGAGGCTGAAACATAGGTATCTTAGCACGTATATACTGCACTCACCGCTCTGGAGGATAAGCCCGAAACTGCACTGTGCCCAGAACAGCTCTTGAAAGGGATCGCTCGACAAGTAGTCAGGTGTGACTTTGGCACATTGATAGTGAACCCCAGTGAATGTAGGAGGTACGCCATATTCTGGAGCCAGTTGAGATAAGGAAAGGCTGGTATCCCTGATCTGCACAGATGAGTTGCAACCACCGCCAACACCTTGGGAAACACCCGAGGGGTGCTGTCAAGTACAAAAGGGAGCATAGTGAATTGTGGACTACTGTAAACCACAGGTAACACCGATGGGAAGGCAGGACGAGGATGTACTGCACATCTAATGCTACCCCTGGGTCCAGGGGCAGACGAGGCGATACAAAAGGGGATGATGGACGGAGCGTTTGAGCAAATCAAACACTCACCCCCAGTCAACTGATCTGGGTTTAATCCATCACCATTCTTTAGCTCACTCGGCCACCCCAGTTCAGACATGGCTATATGCAAATCAGTCTGACCCTGTGCCTCATGGGAACAGTCCAGCCCGAACTGCCAAGCCATGTCTTCCCTGGACCGGAAACAAGCATCCTGGGACCGGTTTCGGATTCATAATCCTCATCAGCCAGGCTATCTTGAATCCAGTGGCCAAGTGAGCAAGGGACTCACGTCTGAGCATACCCTGCCACACTTAGGGCGAACAAAGCGATACAAAAGGGGATGATGGACGGAGCGTTTGAGCAAATCAAACACTCACCCCCAGTCAACTGATCTGGGTTTAATCCATCACCATTCTTTAGCTCACTCGGCCACCCCAGTTCAGACATGGCTATATGCAAATCAGTCTGACCCTGTGCCTCATGGGAACAGTCCAGCCCGAACTGGCAAGCCATGTCTTCCCTGGACCGGAAACAAGCATCCTGGGACCGGTTTCGGATTCATAATCCTCATCAGCCAGGCTATCTTGAATCCAGTGGCCAAGTGAGCAAGGGACTCACGTCTGAGCATACCCTGCCACACTTAGGGCGAACAAAGCCATACAAAAGGGGATGATGGACGGAGCGTTTGAGCAAATCAAACACTCACCCCCAGTCAACTGATCTGGGTTTAATCCATCACCATTCTTTAGCTCACTCGGCCACCCCAGTTCAGACATGGCTATATGCAAATCAGTCTGACCCTGTGCCTCATGGGAACAGTCCAGCCCGAACTGGCAAGCCATGTCTTCCCTGGACCGGAAACAAGCATCCTGGGACCGGTTTCGGATTCATAATCCTCATCAGCCAGGCTATCTTGAATCCAGTGGCCAAGTGAGCAAGGGACTCACGTCTGAGCATACCCTGCCACACTTAGGGCGAACAAAGCGATACAAAAGGGGATGATGGACGGAGCGTTTGAGCAAATCAAACACTCACCCCCAGTCAACTGATCTGGGTTTAATCCATCACCATTCTTTAGCTCACTCGGACACCCCAGTTCAGACATGGCTATATGCAAATCAGTCTGACCCTGTGCCTCATGGGAACAGTCCAGCCCGAACTGCCAAGCCATGTCTTCCCTGGACCGGAAACAAGCATCCTGGGACCGGTTTCGGATTCATAATCCTCATCAGCCAGGCTATCTTGAATCCAGTGGCCAAGTGAGCAAGGGACTCACGTCTGAGCATACCCTGCCACACTTAGGGCGAACAAAGCGATACAAAAGGGGATGATGGACGGAGCGTTTGAGCAAATCAAACACTCACCCCCAGTCAACTGATCTGGGTTTAATCCATCACCATTCTTTAGCTCACTCGGCCACCCCAGTTCAGACATGGCTATATGCAAATCAGACTGACCCTGTGCCTTATGGGAACAGTCCAGCCCGAACTGCCAAGCCATGTCTTCCCTGGACCGGAAACAAGCATCCTGGGACCGGTTTCGGATTCATAATCCTCATCAGCCAGGCTATCTTGAATCCAGTGGCCAAGTGAGCAAGGGACTCACGTCTGAGCATACCCTGCCACACTTAGGGCGAACAAAGCGATACAAAAGGGGATGATGGACGGGGCGTTTGAGCAGACGAGACCTGGGCCAATGTGAGCATCTTGAACTTCTCCTCTCTGAGGAAGTAGTTGAGGGCTTGGAGATCTAGGCTAGGATGAAGGCCCTTGTCCTTTTTCGGAACCAGAAAGAAGCAGGAATAGCAACCACAGCCTACTTCTGGCACCAGACCCCTCTTTATGGCTCCCTTGGCCAAGAGAGCTATGACTTCCTCCCGGAGCAGTGACAGATGATCCTCTGTCAGCCGGTCGTAAGATGGAGGCATGGAGGAAAGGGTAGTGTTAAAAGGGTGAGAATAGCGCCTTCGGACTATGTGCAGAACCCACCTGTCTGATGTTAGAGACTGCCAGTGGTGGAGGTGATGGCAAATCATGCCCTCAACTGGACGCCCATGATTTAAAAGAGGACAAGATTAGGAAGGTTTGGAGGCTGCAGCTGCTGGGAGGCTGGTTGGTGGACCAGAACACTGGCACCCAACCCACAAGGCCGGTAGGAACCAGGCCCTCATCCATGCAGAGGCTGGGAAGCTTGCCCGGGTTGTTGGCTGAGATAGGGTTGGCCGGTTGAAAGCCCCTTCCGTGGCCACGAAAGGAGTGAATGTTTGTGTTTATGTTTATTAAGCTTGTAGAGCGCTCAGCTACTCAAAGTGTCCCGGCGCTAGCTCCTGAAGAAAGGATAAACGTGTGTCAGGTTAAAACAGCAAGGTCTTGAGTTTTTTTCTAAAAAGCACTGGGTCCTGGGTAGTCCTCGCGGCTAAAGGCAGTAGATTCCAGGCCAAGCCAGCCCTACGCACAAAGGAGTTTCCACCGAGACGCTGGCGCTAGAACTTCGGGATCTGCATCAGCCATAGGGCCGAGGACCGCAGCACTCTGCCAGGCTCATAAAAGGCAAATCTTCTCTGTAGGTAAAGGGGGCTCGTATCATACAAGGCCCGGTGAGCAATGGTAAGCATTTTGAATTTCAAGCGGGACTCCACTGGCAGCCAATGCAAGGCGCGCAAGTATGTCTGCACACTATCTCTAGGAGAGAGCCCCATAAGGAGTCTAACTGCTGAATTCTGCACTACCTGAAGTTTTTTAACCAGAGACCCCGAACAGCTTACCAGGAGCGCATTGGCGTAGTCCAGGCGGGACAGAATCAAGGCCCGGACCACGGTTTCCCTAGAAGCACTCGGCAGGAGAGGAAGAAACTTCCTCAAGCTCTTCAATATGCCGAAGCAGGAACCGACCAACTTCTTCACGTGTGTCCCAAAAAGCACGTTGTGGTCAAACCAGACGCCCGGGTTTTTCACTGCGCCTGTTCTTTCAGAGGGCCGAGAAAAACCCAGGGGCCAAAGCCTTTCTCTGAAGTCAGAAGGAAAGGAGCCAAACAACAGCACCTCAGACTTCCCTTCATTGCATTTCAACTGGGCATTGGATAGCCAGTGAAAGACAACGGAAAGGCAATTTTGGACCAGCCTGACCGAGTCCACTTCCTTAGGCCAAGTAAACAGCAGCTGGGTGTCATCGGTGTAGGCCATCACCTTAGCCCCCAAGGACTCCGCCAGAAACACAAGCGGGGTCACATAGATCTTAAAAAGGAGGGGGCTAAGTGATGAACCCTGTGGCACACCTGTAGACACCGGAAGCGGCGCAGAGGCACTTGGGGGAAGCCAAACCTGCTGCTGCCGGCCCTCAAGGAAGGAACTAATCCAATGCCAAGCATTGCCAATGATGCCGATGACAGACAGGCGGTTAAGCAGCATGGCATGGGGGACCGTATTGAATGCCGCCGAGAGGTCCAACATGACCAGTGCTGCCCTCCCGCCGGCATCCTGACACTCCCTGATAGCCTCAGTGATCTCAAGCAAAGCCGATTCCGTGCTATGAGCTGCATGGAAGCCTGACTGAGCCGGATGAAGCCCCTTGGACTCCTCGATGAGCTTAGTAAGTTGAAAAGTGACGGCCTTCTCGCACACTTTCGCCAAGCTGGGCAGAAGCGAAATAGGGCGATAGTTCTCCGGCACCTAAGGATCCAATGACGGCTTTTTTAGCAGCGGAAGCATCAGGGCAAGTTTCCAAGCTCTAGGCACGGAGGCCGAGCAGAGAGACTTATTGATCAAGTAGTTCACCTCTGGATTGACGATATCGGCCAAATTCGACAGAAGCCTGGCGGCACAGGGATCACTGGGAGAGCCAGACTTAAGAGCCTTCAGGATTTTAAAAGAGCTAGCCAGGTCCA
This sequence comes from Lissotriton helveticus, assembly GCF_964261635.1. Taxonomy (NCBI): domain Eukaryota; kingdom Metazoa; phylum Chordata; class Amphibia; order Caudata; family Salamandridae; genus Lissotriton; species Lissotriton helveticus. The sequence goes on along the minus strand of NC_136069.1, from coordinate 1,495,657,783 downwards.
CCGGGACAAAGTCCGCAAAAGAGAAGAGGGGCTCTACCCTACTGATAGATGGGAATAACCCTGTGACAGGATGCCCTGAGAAGATGGAAAGTGAGGCTTGGATGTTAGTTATTTTAACCTATAAAAAAGGTCGCCAAGGTATTACACCATGCATCAGAGGCAGGAGTGGCCACCGACTGAGCACAGGGGGCCAAAAAACTTTGCACGATGGAGAAAATCTCTTTGGAATTGTTTTTGGCCCGCTCAATACGCGTGGCAAGTAAAGACCCTTCGCTTTTCCGATGGCTGTATAATATAGCCTCTGTCTTGCTCTGAGAGTGATCTTGTCTGCTAGACTGTAGCCCTGGGCACGCCAGGTTCTCTCGGCCACTTTGCACTCCCGCTTCAAAATCCTTAGCTTAGGAGAAAACCAGGGCTTAGAAGGGGATTCTCTCCTCAGCTTAGCCTGGCTCAAAGCAGACTGTGTTGAGACTGACCCTGAAATCCACTCTGCAAACTGAGCGACATTGTCCTCAAGCTCCCCACAGAAGGTGGGACGAGAGACAACCAGAGCAGCGCTCAGGGACCCTAAGTCTGGTCTCCTAAAGGCAGGGGGCCGAGAGCAAAATGCCGGGCGGGAAGGATTTACCAAGCATCAGGAAAAAAAGATAGGGAAATGGTCGGACCAAGCGACCGGGCTAGGTTTCTCCACCAATAGATGAAAATTGGCCCCTATAATATCTAAGGTGTGACCACCAAAATGGGTGGGAAACAAGACTCTTTGATTGAGGTTCGCCAGATGGAAAGCATCCAACAGGGCAGAGGTATACAAGGCTTCCGCCCCCAAAAGCCAGGTGTTCTATGCCAGGTGTGGTGTCTGATGGCCACCGTCTATAAAACCACTCTGCCCAGCGAGTCGGTTGTGTCCAAGCCACAGTGTATAGTGAACTTCACTGCATCTCTCAGTCTGTAACTGCTTGGAAGAGAATTGCCCAGGCCTCCTCCAGGACCTGTGGCAGCACTTGTGCAACCATTTCCCACAGCGAATGGGAATAGCGGCTCAATAAGCAATTAGTGTTCACTGACCACAATGCAAGACTGGCGGAAGAAACATTTTCTTACCCAAGTTGTTCAGCCTCTTGGGATTCCCTGTCTGGGGGAGCGGCAAGTAACACTCCATAGGAAATAGAAGCTTGGATCGCCAAGCACTCCAGGGTAGGGTAAATGTAAATAAATGTAAATGTACAGGAATTTATATAGCGCAAATCACCAAGCGGTTTCTAAGCGCTTGCTTAGGGAACCCGTCCTGGTATTCCCCTGTGAGATAACCCCGGCAGGGTATCCGCAAGGTGAAAGCCAGGCATCCCGCCGCGAGGGGCCGTTGTGGAGATTAAGCAAGCTATTGCCCAGGGTCGCAGAGTGTGAACCCGTGAGTCGAGTAGGCACCGGAGCGAGAATTGTCGAGTCCATGGACATTTTAGGACTCAAGACCCCGCCGAGCCGGGAATTGAACCCTGGTCCCGGGCTGACCTCTGCTTCCAGGTCTGCCTCCTCTAACCAGTGAGCCACACTTCTCCAGGGTGTTGGGTGAGGAAATGTGGGTCCCCTGGAGCGGGGTGGCAGCGGGCAATCGTCCTATTCACAGGAGCCCTGGTGTTGGGGTTGGACCAGGTCTTCAGAAGGACGTCCGTGAGGGCTTTGTTGAATCGTAGGAGGGGTTCCGAGAGGAGACTCCTTGTTGCAACACATCCGTGAAGATGTTAGTCTTGACTGCCACCAAGGGCAAACTAAGATCGAGTACCTCAGCCACCGTCCGCACCACCATTGCATATGTAGCTCCCTCCTCTGTAGCCACGTTAAGGGGAGAAAGCATGCCGGTATCTGAAGATATGTCCAGTTTGCTGGCATCACCCAGTTCCTCACACCAGTCCATATCCTGTTCGTACTGGTGTTCTAAAGGGTCGAGTGACCCCTCCTGTTAGTACTGGTATTCTAATGGGTCCAGTGATTCCTCTCATTCCACCCCTAGGCCTAGATTTAGAATTGGACTCTAGCTCCAACCTATGACGCGGGGGTCCTGGCGAAAATGGCGTTGGTCGACGCAGCTTCGGCTTTATGTCATTGGGAATTACAATGGGGCTGGCACAGCCGGTCTGGATCAATGACCAGATCCGTGGGAGCCCATTGCAGCCAGGGACGGAGTCACTGCCTCAGAACTAGATGGAGCTCCCTCTGACCCCACAGGCCCAAAGGCATGCAGTAGTGGTCAGGCCGCTCAAAAATGAGGCGCATGACCTCATAAAGTTCTTTTATTTGAGCTGTTGGACAACTGGGGAGGGGTGGAGTCTGCTCAGGTTCTAAGAAACCAGGCCTTGAATGCTAATGTTCCTTCTTTGGGTTGCCTGAAGAACTAGGAAGTCGAAGCACACTTTGGGTTCTTTTTTTTTGTGCCTCTTACCCGAGTTCCCTGACGATTTGGAGTGGAACGAAGAGGTCTTCGGACTCCAGGAATGTTCCTGAGACCGTGACTTCTGTGGAGACGCATGTCGGGGCACTAGCAACTTCAGGGACCGCTCCCTCAAAGCCTTGGGTGCCATGGCCAGGTAGTCGGAGCACAACTTGTAGTCGTGGTCGCACTCCAAGCACCACAAACACATCCTCGATGGCATCCTCGACACACAAGGAGGAAACCTAAAAAAAGAATGACAACGTTGCAAAATTCCTGTCAAAAGCTGACAAAGGGGTTGCTTTTCTCTCGGGTCAGCACTGGCTGGCATGAAAGAAAAGAACTGAAGTCAGCGCACCAAGGTGGGGCAAATATAGGTGATGGGGACGTCACTTACAGCGTGGACAACGCAGCCGACACCAAGCGGACACGATTTACGCCACCTACTGGCGCACAGGAGCACAGCTCCTGAAAAATCTTCTGGATCTAGTCTGACGCCCAAGGAAATTCAAAGATAAGGAATCTTCAGCTAAACGTCTCTATCAGAGACTGGGTACAATGCTTCATTCACACTTTAGTATGGAGAGCAGCACAGATGCTTAAGTTGTCCTTGCAGGCTGTGGAGCTGCAACCCAGCATCCTTATGGAAATCCTATAGTTGTTGTTGGTGGCACAGGATCCTCTTCTGCCATTCCATGACTTTGCTGGAAACAGTCTAAGGTGCCTGTGGTAAAACACTTTTTGGGCCTGGCAGTTCACAGGCGGATCTCTCTGTGCACAAAATCCCAGATTTTTATTGAAGCATCTTATCACCTCATTTAGTGATTCAGCCGTTTCTGCATATAGTAATTGCACCATAAGTGTAAGTAACTTAACTTTATGGGCTAAATTTGCCCCTGGTTGTCTGTCTATGCACTGTGAATGCCAAGTCCCTCATTGTACGCTTTATCTATGCATAGCAGGAAATGTCAAAAATGGTCTGTGTTTAGCCTTCCAGATGCATGGAGAATACATTTCAGATCTTGTAGAAGTAGTGCCTTTGCAGGCGTAGGTACAGGATCTTATTCCCTTTACTTTTTTGCACCTCATGAATTTCAAAATGATGTCACCAAGTCAGGTCCACCTGGCCCTGAGTGTGTAGAATTAGCTGGTGTCCTTGAATCTCCAGGACATCTATTTTCATCTCCCTTTTTTACCACCTCACTTAACTATGGAGTCTTCGCACTACTGATTTGTGGTTCTACCCTTTAGTTTTACGACTGCTGTGCGAGACTTCATCTGATTGTAGTAGCTACCTTCCTCAAGATGTCATGAGTCCCATGTTTTTCCATATGTAGACATTGGCTGATGAAAGTGGTGCTACACCCCTCCCCCCCCCCCCCCCCCCATCTGATCTCAACCATGTGGAGTATACTGTAACACTTCTTCGTCTGGGTTTTTCCATCATCTAGCAGAAGTCCCACCTTGCCCTTTCTGAGAGAAAACCCTTCATCAGAGTGATCGTGGACACATCCTACATGAGGGTTTTTCTTCCACCTCCGAGTTTGTATAACACTGGGGATATGAGCCCAACACTTCTGATTTTGGATCTGAACCTGGTTCTCCAGGTTCTCCCACTATTGGGCTTGATATGTTGTGTGCATCCTTTTGGTGCTGCACTCTCAAGTGGCTGATGAGATTCCTTCAATGGTGCTTCTGGAATCACTGCCTCTAGCATCAACCCAATACATGTATTCACTGCGCATGCACTAAACTACACATCTCTCATGTAATGTATTCCTCACACTCCCCATGCATGTGCTGCACCGTGCTGCTCTATCCCTGTACTGTACCCTTCCCAGGCACACATACAGCCAGTGCAGTCACTACTCCTGGGCAGCGGAGCAGTTTACATCTAGCTGATGTGGGTGAGTTAAGCACACAGCACTGTAACTTTTAAAAAGATGAGTTAGCCTGTAGGTCTCACTCCAGTGACGCAGGTCAAAAAGACCTGTTCATGCATATCAATCTTTACACTGTATGCAGCCCCCACCCTGCTTGTGCTGCTTAACTCTTGGTGAATGCAAAAAGAACAATTGATAGACAGAATGTTGAACAATGTCAAACATTCACCTCAGTACAGAGATCTGAGCCCAAATCCATTGTTTTTTGCTCCCCATGCCATTCCAGTTTAAACCTAGCCATATGCAAATCAGTCTTCATCTTGTTCCCCATGGAAACAGTCCAGTCCGAACTGCCAGGCCAGGTCCTCCCTGGTCTGGAAACAAGCATCCTGGGACCGGTTTGGGGATTTCACCCCTCATCAGCCAGGCTAACTTGACTCAAGTAGCATCGAGAGGATGCTTGTTTCCGGTGCAGGGAAGACCTGGCTTGGCAGTTCGGGGGTGAGTGTCTGAAAAGGTTCAGTGCTCCGTCCATCATCTTATTGAGTTTGCTTGTTCCTCCAATGTTCCTCCAAAGTTGGCAGGGTAAACCCAGACGGGGGTCCCTTGCTCACTTTGCTACTGGATTCAAGCTATTCTGGCTGATGAATGGTGTTACCCCAAAACCGGTCCCAGGATGCTTGTTTCCAGTCCAGGGAAGACCTGGCTTGGAGGTTTGGGCTGGACTGTTCCCATGAGGAACAGGGTCGACTGATTTGCGTAGGGCTGGGCTGAACTGGGGTGGGGAAGTGAGCAAAAAAGTGATGATGGATTCAACCCAGATCTAATAGTGACTCGGGGTGAGTGTCTGAAAAGTTTCAGCTTCCGGCCATCATCTTATTGTGTTTGCAAACTCCTTGTGAAGGCAGAAGCCTTCCACTCATATGAAGGTAGCGCTTTGGGCACTCCTCCCAGTCCAACAAGACAACACTCTGTGACACAAACCTGTGTCATGGCGCACATGCATGATCTATGTTTGCATATGACAACAAAAATCAGCATTAGGGATCCAGACGATAGTATAGTTGGACACTACCGGCAGGGGTGTGTGTCCATTACCATGCAGAGGACTTTTTCGGCCCAATAGTGCTATCTTAGAAGGATTACAACTTATGAACTGCAAGTAACACAAAGATTTCTCTGTCACAGGCCTTGAGGAGAAATCGGTCGGATTGTATCATTAAGAGCTATTTTTAGAGCCTACTGAATCATTCTGGCAAGAACAGGTGTTCCGTTTACTCAGAAAGTGAATAAGCAAAAAAGATGGCTTTAAATTTTATCTTGTCACATTTACTCTGTATTAAAGACAAAGGTCAAATGTCAGCTCAAGTCTTCTTACAATTCGCTGTTTATGTTATCATGGTTGTTGGTGTTTAATGTTCTTTCTCTAACTGCATAGTTAGAGGGTTGTGTAAAGTGAACGATCTGACAATTGTGATGCACAACTAGTATGAAATGGAATGTGGTTGGATGTCAGATTTTTTCTTACAAAATTAAACAGTTTTTAAATGAACTGCACAAATATTTCAAAATGTATGTTTTGGAAGTTAGGAAGCACGTTTTTTTGTAATCCTGTGTGTTAATTGTATGGGAACAAATTAGAACACTTTATTTGCTGATGTTCAAATGATAAATATTTTTGCTGAAACCCAATTATCACACACTATTTTTAATGTAGTGTGTATAGTTTTATCAGCAAAACTGAATGGGGAAAGGTTGTGGCCATTTCAATGGAAAATGTGCTGTCTGTAAATGACAGTGCACTACCACGTAATACTTTAGTGATATATTTATTAAAAATGTTAGACTTGGCATCTTTTGGCATGTTTCCCTTGACTTTTTGCTTTCTGAACCTCCCGGTTTTGACTCTGTTTTTGCTGGTGTCATGATTCTGCACACTTTCCTCACCGCTATCCAGTGGGAAAGTGCAAGTGCTCCTGGATAAAATGTGTTGTGGATTGGTATTTCCATGACTGGCCTATTTGATTTATGTGTCAGTCCCTAGTAAAGTGCACTGCGAGTGCCGGAGCCATAAATCAAATGCTGTTGGTGGGCTGCAGCACTGGATTGTGCCACCCTCGCAAACAGCCCGTAAAGTGTAACTCTGGCCTGCCATTGCGGAGCCCGTGTGCAGCCTGGGGCTGCCATGTCGACTTGGCAAGTGCACACTTGCAAGTCCCTAAACCTTCCCTTTTCTACATGTGAGTCGCCCTTAAGGTACGCCCAAGGTACCCCCATGGGCAGGGTGCATTGTATGTAAAAGGTAGGACATGCCCTGGTGTGTGTGGCATGTCCTGATAGTGAATTACTGCATACTTCGTTTTTCACTATTGCAAGGCTACCTGTTCTCCATAGGCCAGAATGGGTAGTTTGATCATTACATCCTATGATCCTAACTGACTCGGGGAACATGGTAGAAATTCAAGTTTAGTATGCTTGAACTCAGAATGATAAAATACATCCTTTAGTGAAGTTGGTTTTAACATTCTGTGTTTGAAAATACCACTCTTAGTAAGTAGGTATTTTCTGACCTAACCATCCAGCCTGCCTCTGCTAGCTTGTGTATTAGCTGTCTGGTTTGTGAGTGACAGGGGCTGGGGAGAGCAGGGTTGAATAGGCACATCTACACATAGATGGGTGGGAGGAGTAGCACCTGGGTCTGAATAGGGCTAGGCTTGCCTTCCACAATGCTGGCTCCACCTCCTGTGGTGCGTCTGAGGACCCTGGCCCACACTGACAAAGGAAGTAGGTGCACCCTGGCAGAATGCACCCTAAACTGGTTTGAACTAGGTCCAGGCCCCTCTGCCTTCGGAGGACAAAGGAATTGCTGATATAAATATTGGGGTCCAGACCCCAAGACTTTAGATCTCACTGGAATCAAGGAACCTGCCAAGAAGAAGATCTGAAAGAGCTGCCAGGAGGAGTACTGCCCCTGTGCTGTGTTGTTGCTTTCTTGGGTTGGCCTACAGCTGCTGCTTCTGCCTTGGGCAGTAAAAGGACTGGACTGAACTTTCTCTACTTGTGCTGAGTATTTCCAAGGGCCTGAAACCGAGCTGGCCTCCTGTTAAGAAGTCTCAGGGACTGCAAAGACTTTACCAACTTCTGGGTACCGCTCCTAGAACCGTTGTTTCAGTTGCCACCGAGATTAGGGAACCGCGACTGACTCAGTCACTGAGCCGCTGCCTGCACCGAATCGTGAGGCATCGCAACCTGCATCGCCTCGCTTCACTTCGCTGGCCTGTGCTCACCGACACGGTCGCTGCTGGCTCGACACCTGTGACCGACTCGTCACGCACAGCTGTCCGTCTCGGCCAGCACCAATTCCCGCCAACCGGCTCTGTCGTCTGCATCGCAACTTGCCAGCACCGCATCGAGCACATTCTCGCCCTGCACCGCACGTCTTGGTCTCACCTACGCCGTCTGGGCGATCGTCACCAAACCGCCGCTCACAACGCATCGAGAGGCACCGCACCGTGCACCGCTTCCACTTTGCACCGTAACCGCTACGGACGACATGACCGGCTCTGTCACCTACATCGTGGCCTGCCAGTACACTATTGATCACTGTCTCGCCCTGCACCGTAAGCCTTGTCCCCACCGATGCCATTTGGACGATCGCCACCGAGCCACTGCTCGTACTGCATCGAGAGGCACCGCACTGTGCATCGCTTCCACTTCGCATCGCAACCGCGACGGATGCCAAGACCGACTCGCATTAAGAAAAGTACTATGAACAAACCTGTCCCGCTGTTGCTGGCCCGTACCGTCGCGGTCAGTTGGAATTGCGAGACTCTGTTGTTTTCAGCATCCTGGTGGGCTCGGACCGAGCTACCGACTCGTACGAACTGTGTTTTCAACGTAACTTGGAAATTTAAAGACATTTTGCAACGCAACTATTTTTAAAGTACTGTACTGTGGATTTGTATCGTATTTGGTCTTTTTAAGTAGATACAAATATTGGATATTTTTCTAAACTGGTGTGGTGTCCTTTTGTAGTGCTTACACTGTTTTACTGTTGGTTATGTGCAAATACTTTACACACTGCCTCTAAAATAAGCCTGACTGCTCATGCCAAGCTACCAAGGGGGTCAGCAGGGGTTATTTTAGGAGTGTAACTCCCTTATCCTGACTAGAGTGGTGAGTTCTGCCTGGCTTTGGTGCAAACCAGAAATCCCATTTCTAACACGTCCTGATACCAATGCTATTGTCCCCATCCTGATAATAATGCTATTGGAGAACTAAGGCAAGTCAGGTGTCATGTGTACTCTATATATGGGCTAGATTCTTGTCAAACCTGGAGCAAAAGTTGAATCTAATAAACAAAAGCGTTTTCTTGTACTGCAGAAATGCTGAACTCACTCATTTGAAGGTGCTCTCGTGATAATGAAGAAAAAGGAGACTGTAACTTAAAGTATTTGGCAAGAATAACACAATTTAAAACTAGTTCATGGGTCAAGTACATTACAGTTAGGTTGAGTAGACTATTCAAGACACCAGAGCTACAGCTCTGGTAACTTTATGATTTTTCTAGGCCTGTGTCAAAAACCAAATATGTGATCTGCATGTTACACAATGTGCTTTGCAAAAAGCACATTAACCCTCTATGTAATGAGTCATAACTGTGACTGGACAAAAGAAAACACCAATCTCTCCAAGAAGGGCATTAACCACCTTACCTACTTACCATTATTATTATCTCCTGAAAACTGCTGGGCACACAAAGAGCTCTGCTGCAGGTGCCTTAACCCGTAAGATATTTTTTAAAGTGCTCCTTCTTTGTGGCCATTTAGGTCACATTTGTCCTTGTTGCTAATTACTTTGCTGTGGAATTTTAAAAAAATTCTAAATTGAAAATCAGACTTCGTTTTTCAGGACTCCGCCTCCATTCCGCTGTCACACCTTGACCTCCAATTTATGGGTTCCCAGGCGTTTTGCCATTGCCAGCACTTTTTAAGTTAACCTGCACTTTCAGCGGGCTTGCTTGAATTTTGCTTGTTAGCGGTTATTTTTTATAGAACATACGTGTCCCATTTCCGGTGATTATAGCCTTCCGCGGTGGCCAGGTATGACCATACGTTCTACAGGGTCCCATCCATCCAACCGGACTAGAGCGTCCTCTATCCCTGAGGATTCGAGCGAACGCGCGCCGCCCCCACCTGCGCGTTCCTTCCGGCAGGCGCGCGCGCTCGCGACTCCACTCCTGACCCGTTACTAGGAGCAACGAAGAAAGTTGCAGTCGCGTCCTAGAGACGGCGCGCTCCCGCCGCCTCTCTCCCTCTGACCGCAAGCGCGCGCGCCAGCCTGTAGCTGGTGAGGGCAACGGCGCGAGAGCGGCACCGGGCAGGGCGCGAGAGCGGCACCGGGCAGAGCGCGAGATCCTGCCCCTGCAGCCATGCCTCCCGAACCCGAGTGCGGCAGAGGAACCTTTCCCACCCTGCCCCGCCTGCCCGAAGAGGGTGAGTTAGGGGGAAGAAGGGAGATTGCTTTCCACTATCTGTTCTAAAGTTACACGTCCCAGCAATCACAGCCTCTCCTCCGGTGAGGCTTCAGCTTTCTCTGAAGGAATGCTGCCTGGACCCTGGCATCGCCAATGAATTAAACCAAACGGCCCTCCTTGCTGTGGACGTGAATGCATCTTTCACGTTTCCTTCCTAATCGCCGCCACAGCAGACATAACGTTTCACAGGGTATGGAGTCATCTTAGTAACCTTATCACAGAATGGTACTGAGTTTCATACTATAAGGGCTTGCTGGTTTAGCTTAAAGTTCTCATTCAAATGTGCAGTACTGAGCGAATAACTTTGAAGATTGGAAGCTAGATGTGTTGTTTTTGTTATATTTTTGGTCTGGTTTGACTACAGCTGTCTTCTTGACGTATTGTTTCTCATTATTTAGATCTCGTTACAGACACTGCATGCAATACTTACGCATGGCAATATACCCGAACCAGACAGGAGACTCTCGATTTTTGTAGCAAAAAATGTTTTTTTTGTCTGTTTCCTTACTGAAATAGCATGTCCATCAATATAAGTCAATGGGTGAAATTAATTCTCCCGATTTTTTTTTTGATTCCCCCCTTTCCTCTTCTAAAATATTGGCATTTATGATTATACGCTACCTAGTCACCCTGTGCTCAAGATTAGATGGCTTTTTTTTGTCAATCTCAGTTACCTTGCGTTTATTGGTGGCTTTCTTTCTTCGGTACTGTGTTTGTCCAGGAGCTTTTTGGTTTCCCCTCGGTAGATTGGTCTTTCTCTTTGCATATCGCCTGTGTGACGGCTCTGTTGCTCCGAATACCAGGAGCGTAGCTCCACAAAGGTGTTTGGGTGATACACCCCCTTAAAAAAATGTATGCTGTAGCAAATATTTGGATACAAGGGCCTTCAGTTGGGTAATGTGAAGTGTCTGTGGATTTCACCTGGGATTTTTACATTCCTACACTAACAAAAGCACACAAACTCTCTCGTCTATGTATGAAAGGCCTTAACAAATGTTGATTCGTTTGAAAAATATTGTGTTTTAAGTACACCTAATAATCTGCACTCCTCTCTTTCCACCGCCTCTTAAGCACCCCTCCTGTCCGGCTTCTCTTGTAATGTGTTTTAACAAGATGTCCCAGCTTGATTGTTGAGAAATCTGAAGCTCACCCCCGCACACACCCCCAATCATACAGCCAAGCTACGCCCCTGCCGAATGCAGGAGCTGTGTTTACTGGTAAGGTTAAACTAGTTATACTCACAGCCTACTCTATTAGCATCTAACATTAACATTTCAGAAAAGTGCTCCTTTCTGGTTATTGAATTAACAGTTCCCCATTTGTAGTATGTCATAAGGTAATCTACTTATAGGAATTAACAAAAATATAAAATTACACTACAAAGCTCACTAAGATTATGGAGGACGCTGTTTGATGCCCTGCGAGTAAAACAGGCATTGGCAATGCCAGTCGCTCTCCCCTGTGTGTAAAAGTAAAGTGTGTTTTAGTGTCTATGCTGTAAAATAATATACACACTATTACTAATACAAGATTGAAAAAACTCTCCAGTGTATTCCTTTAATTTACCACCAAGCAGCACCTATTGTCATTGACAATGCTTGTTTAAAACAGACCTAGTGTGCACTCTGGCTTTACCCAGGAGTAGAGTATCACTCTCTCGCCTAATGTGTTGACAATTTGATATATTATTCCATCTTCCAAGGGGTACATCCATTGGAATGGCTTAGGGACTATTTTATGTCTGAAAAGTGCACATATTCTTCACTCTGTCAGATCTTTATATTCTATATTTATTATATATCGAAACTTTTTTCCAGCATTTGCATATCAAATAGGGCAGCCTTTAATGTGCCAAATTCCCTTTGTGCATGAAAGAGATGTAAACAGAATTTGTGAATGCCTGTGTTTATGCACATTGAAGCCAGAAATATTGCTCGTGCCAATGCTTGTTTCTAAAGTGCAATCCGTACTATCCAAACAAGCGTCCCTTGTGAACCATACGTGCAAATGATGATTCTGTTGTTTAGGGACGATGATTATAAAAGTGCCTTTATTGTCCACGTTGCTCATCATCTGCTTTCGTTCCCCAACGCACCTTCTAGTTCTGCTGCCTTATTAAAGGGAGTTGTGATGATGAGCATTTAATGGGGTATCCTCTTCTCTTAATGGATTTTAACTTCCCCTTATTCGTTTTATACCTTGTCTTGCTATCCTTGATGTCCTGAAGTAACCACAATGCTTTGCATCTTACAAAACTCCCTAATAAATAAACAAATTATACAAAAGTCTGCTTTAGTGAGCAGTGATTTTATCAGTGGAACAGTAAGACCATGGCATGGAGGTATTACACAAAGCAATACCTCTTGGACAGAGTGATGTTGCTCCGTGGTGTCACCTCAAGGGAGTTGGCTCTCTCAAAGGGTACATGGGACTCCCAGGCATATTCCAACGCTCGGAGGTTTCATGGGGACCCACCTTTGCCCCTGCTTACAGTGTCCTCATTTAGATCCATCTGAAAGCTGTTGTACATGTGGGTGTTGTATGCCCTTGCAGATCTAGCCCATGATTCCAATACGGTATGCAGTCTTTGTAGTTTAACAGTCTTCCAATACAGCAAGGGAGTCCCTGAGGTAGGTTAAAGGTGCTTTCATCGAGTAGGACCCCGCTACTCTTTGTGACATTGGACCTACCCTCCACCCCTGTGATTTACCGTTGCCCTTCGTTTGAAGAGGTCTCGCTGTTCTTGTTTCACTGTACATATCTGGCTTCGCAAGACCTCCTGGCCACTTTTGAATCCTTTCCCGTGTGTTTCCACCCGGGACTTAGTTTTTTCCGTTCAGTTATCTCTGTGCATTTAGGATATCGCTGACTGGCATATTGCTTCTGATAATAAACCAGTATTTGTACTCCCAGATCTTCCCCACATTGTTCTTTACGGAGACTTGTGCCCTGAGGAAGGTGAGACCTGTAATAGGTCTGACACCGAAACGTACGTCGGCACTACAATTGAAAAAACCTGGCGGAGTCAACCACATATGGCCTCTTCTTATCATTGACTGTCTTTTGGCCCATTGCTTTTTTCAATCCTTCCCTCTTGACACTTGTTGAATGTTTTGACATTACTGAATAACCTGTATAATATGCTTTGGTGAAAAGATTTGGACATAATTATCTGTGTCCCAGGAACACTATTTTGCTTTTGTGGCTGTTCATTGAATTATGTGGTTTGTCGCCTGCAGTATGAAAATGTTTTTTATTTAAGCTTGAATGACTGGATCCCTTAGGATCAGGACAAATGTGATTGTGTGAATGTGGAATATGTGTTGTATGTTTGTTTGAACGCCTGAATGACCAGTGTGTGGGGAATTGCATGTTTGCCTTTATGTTTCTTTGATGCTAATTAAATTGTACATATAACAATATTGATTAAAGAGTTTATTTATGGCCCTACACCTAAGAAATGTTGTGCTTTGAATGTTTCCTATAGGGAGGGAGTCTGTATCCTTGGTGACCTTATCAGCACCTTATTGATTTAATTGGGTTGGAGACACTTTTGTGTATTGTATTGGTAGTTTAACAGGCCATACCTGTTTTGCTTTGGGATGACCCAGGGCAGGGTCGGATTGGGATTGAAAATCGGACCGGGCACACAAAAAAAAAATCGCCCCCCATTTGCATAATGCCTGTCCTCAAATCACTGCTTCAGCGTAATTGCATTAAAAAGGAGGGGGGCTTAAAAAAATGCACGCATTAGTTTACACTGGTGAAACACACCTGAAAACAAGTGAGGCCACTTCTACAGAAGCCCCCTGCCCCGCTCAGTATGTGCATACATTAATGGGCCGGCCAGCGGGGCAAAGGGAGTGATACCTCTGCCTGTTGCTAAATCGGGGGGAGGGGGTGGGGGGTTGTAAGGAGCGCCCATCTGCCTGCAGAAAGGCCACTCAGCCACCCACTGGGCCGCTGGAACAGCCACCCACTGGGCCGCTGGAAAATAGAGACACCGCCCAAATTGGCCCCAGACTGCTCAAAAAAGCAGCCCACAGCAGGATTTCAGGCACCGGCCCCTCGGGCATTGCCCGAGTGCCCGCGTTACCAATCCGAGGCTGACAATGGGGTACTCATGGCCAATCTACCTACCCGTCGATCAGTGATAACAAATGGGGTCTCCTACTGTTGGTTATTTTCCCTAGCGTGGTCTTCTCATTTCATGCCAGAAACTTCTATCTTGAGGTAAGATACCTACTAGTAGGCAGAAGCTTCTGTGATGAGGCTTCTGATGGGTGTATGCTGCATGTTTAGGACAAACATGGTTATCATTCACTGAGAGCCAACAGCCTATTGTGGAAGGAGCAGTGGGAGTGAGCAGTGTTCTTCTCACAGAGAGTATCTCCACCCCAGCTGGAGCACACCTCTCAGGTCTGCTAGATGTGCCACATTCAGCCTTATCCCTTGCCTTTTACTGAATGCCAAAATGTTGTTATGCCGCCTGTGCGGTAGGATGAAAAATGAACAGATTTTGCTCGACATTTGGATGTATTTCTGGGTGGTATCTGTGTCCCTCCCCAAGACTATCTACAAGGTGTGGGTATTTTAAAAAACATCCCATGTATTCCCGGTTAAGGGGCCAAAGAGGCTCTTTCGGCTGGATGTGGGGCGCATCTCAATGGCCTCCTCTAGTGATGTTTTTATTCTCTTTTGGCCCATCATGTTTTGAACTTCCCGTTTTACCTTTCAGTGCCTCTAGTTTTGTCAGAAGGAAATATATGTGCAATTCCTAGCTGCAAGGGAGAAACTGCCCAGTGAAAACGAAATATTGCCTGTCAGCCTACAGCTGTTTTGGAAATTCCATATTTGACAGTCCTGTGCTATTTTTTTTAAAGATGCAGATCAAATATTTGATCTAATATTTTTTTTGCCAGAGAGGGGCCTATTCACCAGATCATTTTGTAGAATGTAATGTAGTACACCAGCAGTCCTACTATGCATACTTACAAATACTATTCACAGAAGGCCCATTTTGACAAAGGGGCTCATTCACATATGCATTGTTGAGTATGCTAAGTAGTACTCCAGTAGTACTACTTCGCATACTTCTAAATGCAGTTCACTAAGGTACATGTGGAGATTTCCATCTTTGTCTGTCCTCTTACCTTGGGCCCAATTCACAATGCAATTGATTCACAAAGATTTACTCTGTGATCCTAAATTCCAACAGTACTACAAAAGTGTCAGTTCCAACTCACTAAAGTTACACCCACATCTACTCCAGGGGTACTACTCCCAGACTACTACTGCAACCAAGCCTTGGAGTATGTCATACACAGCAATTGGCCACTCACAGCTGCTACAAGGGAATCACATACAAATCGCTGGAGGCATGGAGTAAGACTTCCCACACAAAGTTCGACACCTAAAACAAAATAAAAGGAACAAGCATTTGAAATGCAATAGGTCTCGGATTTATTTGAGTTAGAGCTAATGGCATTGTAAATGGCAATGTCTTTTAGCCATGTGTTATGGAGTGTATGAATGTGGTGTGTAGTGGAATTATGTGGTTTGGATTGGAATTGTTCACCCTACACACTGTTTACCCTGCACACTCACACACAGTTCACCCTGCACACACGCACTGTTCACCCTTCACACACGCACTGTTCACCCTGCAAACACACACTGTTCATCCTACACACACACACTGCTCACCCTACACACTCTCACACTGCTCACCCTGCACACTCTCACACTGCTCACCCTGCACACTCACACACTGCTCACCCTGCACACTCACACACTGCTCACCCTGCACACTCACACACTGCTCACCCTGCACACTCACACACTGCTCACCCTACACACACACACACTGCTCACCCTACACACTCACACACTGCTCACACTCACACACTGCTCACCCTACACGCTCACACACTGCTCACCTTGCACGCTCACACAATGTTCACCCTGCACGCTCACACACTGTTAACCCTGCATACTCACACACTGCTCACCCTGCACGCTCATACACTGCTCACACTACACACTCACACACTGCTCACCCTACGTAATGCGAAAATACCTAGCTCTGCCCTTTGGTCTGTGTTTTAATCGTACAGTAGGTTGTGAGTAGTTGTGCTTGATTGGTTGAGGCGTCCCCTCCTTCCTGCTCCCCTCACTGAGGGCAGGCTGCCTCAATGAAGCTCCCAAGACACGTGTTCAGCTGTTCTTTGTTTTAGCTTCTGTGTATCAGTGCACCGTGTAAGCGCACAAGCATACCCTGCTCTCTCTGGAACAGTCACTCTGCACTCTGCCCTCAACAGCACTCTGCCCTCAACAGCACTCTGCCCTCAACAGCACTCTGCCCTCAACAGCACACAGCACTCTGCCCTCAAAAGCACACAGCACTCTGCCCTCAACAGCACACAGCACACTGCCCTCAACAGCACACAGCACACTGCCCTCAACAGCACACAGCACTCTGCACTCAACAGCACACAGCACTCTACCCTCAACAGCACTCTGCACTCACACAATGTTCACCCTACACGCTCACACACTGTTAACCCTGCATACTCATACACTGCTCACACTACACACACACACACTCACACACTGCTCACCCTACGTAATGCGAAAAGACCTAGCTCTGCCCTTTGGCCTGTGTTTTAATCGTACAGTAGGTTGTGAGTAGTTGCGCTTGATTGGTTGAGGCGTCCCCTCCTTCCTGCTCCCCTCACTGAGGGCAGGCTGCCTCAATGAAGCTCCCAAGACACGTGTTCAGCTGTTCTTTGTTTTAGCTCCTGTGTGTCGGTGCACAAGCATACCCTGCTCTCTCTGGAACAGTCACTCTGCCCTCAACACTCTGCCCTCAACACCACTCTGCCCTCAATAGCACTCTGCCCTCAAAAGCACACAGCACTCTGCACTCAACAGCACACAGCACTCTGCACTCGACAGCACACAGCACTCTGCACTCAACAGCACACAACACTCTGCCCTCAACATCACACAACACTCTGCCTTCAACAGCACTCTGCACTCTGCCCTCAACAGCATGCACTCAACAGCACACAGCACTCTGCCCTCAACAGCACACAGCACTCTGCCCTCAACAGCACTCTGCGCTCTGCCCTCAACAGCACTCTGCACTCTGCCCTCAACAGCACTCTGCACTCTGTCCTAAACATCACTCTGTCCTAAACATCACTCTGTCCTAAACAGCACTCTGCACTCAACAGCACTCTGCACTCAACAGCACTCTGCACTCAACAGCACTCTGCACTCAACAGCACTCTGCACTCAACAGCACTCTGCACTCAACAGCACTCTGCACTCAACAGCACTCTGCACTCTGCACTCAACAGCACACAGCACTCAACAGCACACAGCACTCTGCACTCAACAGCACACAGCACTCAACAGCAGACCGCACTCTGCCCTCAACAGCACACAGCACTCTGCCCTCAACAGCACTCTGCACTCAACAGCACTCTGCACTCAACAGCACTCTGCTCTCAACAGCACTCTGCTCTCAACAGCACTCTGCTCTCAACAGCACTCTGCACTCAACAGCACTCTGCACTCAACAGCACTCTGCACTCAACAGCACACAGCACTCAACAGCACTCTGCACTCAACAGCACACAGCACTCTGCACACAGCACTCAACAGCACTCTGCACTCAACAGCACACAGCACTCTGCACTCAACAGCACACAGCACTCTGCACTCAACAGCACTCAACAGCACTCTGCACTCTACAGCACTCTGCACTCTACAGCACTCTGCACTCTACAGCACAGTGCCCTCAACAGAACACAGCACTCTACAGCACTCTGCACTCTACAGCACAGTGCCCTCAACAGCACTCTGCACTCTGCCCTTAACAGCACTCTGCACTCTGCCCTAAACAGCACTCTGCACTCTGCCCTCAACAGCACTCTGCACTCTGCCCTCAACAGCACTCTGCACTCTGCCCTCAACAGCACTCTGCCCTCAACAGCACTCTGCCCTCAACAGCACTCTGCCCTCAACAGCACTCTGCACTCAACAGCACTCTGCACTCAACAGCACACAGTACTCAACAGCACACATCACTCTGCACTCAACAGCACACAGCACTCAACAGCAGACAGCACTCTGCACTCAACAGCACACAGCACTCTGCCCTCAACAGCACTCTGCCCTCAACAGCACTCTGCCCTCAACAGCACTCTGCCCCCAACAGCACTCTGCTCCCAACAGCACTCTGCCCCCAACAGCACTCTGCCCCCAACAGCACTCTGCCCCCAACAGCACTCTGCCCCCAACAGCATTCTGCCCCCAACAGCATTCTGCCCCCAACAGCACTCTGCCCCCAACAGCACACTGCACTCAACAGCACACTGCACTCAACAGCACTCTGCACTCAACAGCACACAGCACTCAACAGCACACAGCACTCTGCACTCAACAGCACACAGCACTCTGCACTCAACAGCACACAGCACTCTGCACTCAACAGCACCTAATGATTATAGAGTGGTCTGTGTTCCGGTTTGTACGGAGGACACATGGGTTGGCGACAAAGGGAAAGAAGGAATGGAAAGCAACAAAAGTGCCCAAACGCCTTGGATGGCATCCCTATGAGGCAACAGGGGCCTCAGAGAGGCTCTGTGGCACTGGCATAGGTACAGTGTACAGGGGCCACTTTTTACAGACGCCTCACCTTGAATCCAACTGGTACAGAGTTTGAGGAGGATAGCATAACCTCACAGCAATCACACAATGAGTCAATGGAGATCCCAGGATTGAAACTGAACATCGGGCCAACACTGGGGTTTAAGATGCCAAGGAAACAAAGGCACAGGTGGGATTAAATGCACAGAATGCTCGTACATTTATTGTTTAAGCGCTGAGGTATTTCACAGGTACGGAGTAAGTGTTAGGAGGCTCAGGCAGGAGTTCACTTCATCCAGTGTGTTCTCTACTGTGTAACCCAGATACCAGGCTAGAGGTAATTTGTTAATGCTTTTGCAATAAATTATAAAAAACACACCTCTGAGAAGCCCTCAAGACCCATTCCAATAATTTTTTTAAGTACCAACATTTTTTTTTTCATTTGAAGCACTGATACCCAGTACATACCCAATACAGGAGATAACAACAATATTGAAGTAAAGTAAAGGACTGGGATGCGGCCGTGCAGGAGGGACTAGCACAGAGTTCAGGTCTGGGAAGGTTAGTGACGGAGGACGAGTGTCTGCTCACAGGTTGGAAGGCGTGTGGGGCCCTTGGCTTTCTGTGGCTGAATACATGATTTTGTTTAGTTGTGTCTAAAGATGTGTTCCTGTCCGTAGAGCCTCCCCCTGCACCCGAACAACGTGCACATAATAAATTATTATCTTGAAATAATATCACTGTAAGTAATCTCTGTGACACCCCCCATTTCTCACATGTGGTCCTGTTTTAGATCTAAAATAACCTTTTTTATGGATGTTGCGTTAAAGCAAACATATTTCTCTGCAAATTGTCTGTAATCGACACTCACACACACCACTCAGAAAATTAAATCATAGGAAAACGCAATTGAAAACAATCTGTTTAAAGAATTTTTCTGGGGCATCAGGGCAAGGTCTCTGCAGAACAAAGCTGGGTGGAATCAGTGTGCGCAATATATAATTGTACTACTGTGACTGGTATGGTAGAATTGCTGCAGCTGATACAGTGGAATTCTTGATCCGGAGTTCGTTCGGCTTCTTGCCTGTTCCTTTTTAGGTACGAAGTACGCATGCGCTAGCAAAATCTTATGTCTTGCAGTGGGGAACAGGGACTCGCCCCCTACTCGCCCCCTGCTCCCATTGGCTAGCTCCATAAATGGAGGCTAGCCATTGGGAGCCGGATCTGTCCGTCAAGGCCGGACCAGATTCGGGGGCGTTCCCGACATTTTTTCCCTCTCCGCCTCTGCGATGTCGTCATCGCGGCGGTGGGCGGAGTTTCGTTTTTTTTAATTTTGTTTGTTTTTCCCATTACGCGGCCGACCGCCGCTGGAGGAAGTCGAGGTGAGTGCTGCCGTTCCCTCCCCCCTCCCCGTGTGTCCGTTCCGCCCCCCCCTCCCCATGTGTCCGTTCCGCCCCCCCTCCCCGTGTGTCCGTTCCGCCCCCCCCTCCCCGTGTGTCCGTTCCGCCCCCCCCTCCCCGTGTGAAAGTGGTTGCCTCACCCGCCTAGCCGTGCGTCCGTGTGCAGCTCAGGTCGCAGTTTTTACAGTGCCCGCCCCTCAGGCGTTCTCTTGACCCAGATGGCAGCGCTCCCTGCTCGGCCCTCATCAGCGCTCGCTCCTTACAACATGCCACCGGGCTCTTTCTTCCCACTTCCAGAGTCTCTGTCCTCCACTAGTTGCTTTAATTTGCCCTTCACGTAATTCATGGGCCCTGGGGTGTTCCCTTTTCCCCTTCAATCGTATTGTGTCCAGGATCCGTTCACAGCCCCCTCGGTGCCCCTTCCTCGTGTCTTTCTGGGTCCTCGCTTCCCTGCCCTCGCTCATGTGGTGTCGGTGCCCCTTCCTCGTGTCTTTCTGGGTCCTCGCTTCCCTGCCCTCGCTCATGTGGTGTCGGTGCCCCTTCCTCGTGTCTTTCTGGGTCCTCGCTTCCCTGCCCTCGCTCATGTGGTGTTGTGTACCTGTCTCCCGCTCCCACCTCCGCAGTACAGGGTCCAGGCACACTTCACCACACTTACCCGGGCTCTGCTGTCTGGCACTTCAGCCGGCGGTTCGTCTCCCCTTCCAGCGTGTTGGTCTCCGCTCGTCTTTTCTCCGCCGCCGTGTCACTCAGGGACCCTGGGCCACTCGGTTGTCCTCTTTCCAGGTATGAGGTTTCTCAGTCATTGACGCTGCTGATTTGCCTTGGGTTTGATGGCCAGGGGCAGGGAGGGCAGCGGGGACGGGGCAGCAGGGAAGAGCGGCGGAAGAGATGGGGGGGAGGGGGTTGGGGGGGGGCTGCGAGGGGCATGAGGGGGTCTTAACTCCTTCAGAAACTCGAGCAGGCATCAATACTGTTAATCTAACTCATGTTATTGTTCTTAACATCAGGTTATTGTAAGTTGTTATTGCTTCTGATGTTTAAACTCCTTTCGATGAATTTGTGTTCCTCGCACTATGACCATACGCTTTACACTTAGGTACTTTGTAAAAATAACTTTCTCTTATTTGCTCCTCACTTTTGACATTCAAAAGAAAGAAAAAGTAAGTAAGGAAATACCACTCATGAAAGCTTAGTCCTTTGTGACATAATAAGATATATATTTATTTTCATCTCAGCACCAGGGTGAAAATGTTGATTAAGTGCATTTCTTTTCTCTTTTTGCGGCCGTCCAAAAAAGAAGTCTTTTCAGGCGGGTTTTGGAGCAACTCTTGCTAATACGGATTATGCTACGAATAATTAGTCTATTACCGTATTTTCATGTTAGTTACTAAAAATATATTGGGCATGTTTTATAGAATCACGTTGGGTTGTGCCATGCGTGCTTCAGAAATAGAACAGGAAGTTCATGGCTGGCATATGTTCCACACCCTGCGATGTCAGTCACACTGGTGCGCGAGCGCGCGCCTTTTCAGTCTGACACGACGTCATATGTGCCTGGGGGAGTGGGAGGGGGCGGGCGGGTGCACAGCGTTCTTTTAGAGAGCTGAGGCCTGCTGTACGAATATTGCGTCTCTCTGTCAGAGCACTGAGCGTTCCTGTCGCTGAAAAAGCCACAAATATTGCAAGTGAGGCGGACAGCTCGCCCACCACCTGTGCAGGACTCTATCCACAGAGCCATATCCGCATGTAAATTCAAGTTACACGAGCAATTGGCTCAATGTGCACGTAAAAGCTGTTTGAGAAATTTACTCGTGCAGTCACAAATCATTTTAGTCATGGCCAAGATTATGCCACAATGGTGTAGTATATTGTGAGTACATTGCTCTCCAAGGCCACTTTTATACCTACTGGGGCAAAAGGACCCATATCATATGTAAGAATAGAAGTAAAATTCGTTCGGATCCTGCTGAAGAAGTTTGTGGTGTGCCATGTGTATGTTATCTTAACTTTAGCCTGGTAATCCATGGTCCTATGCCCGGCCTATACAAAGTTTCCTTGTTTCCTGGGAAACAAGGAAAAAATGCAATTGGCTCGTTGGGATCCCGGCATCCGAGGTTGCCCCTGTCGGTAGAAACGTGACATTTTTAGGCAGACGGGGACAGTTTGCCTCTGTGATGTCTAAGTTGATTCCTAGATATTACAAGTGAACAGGGAAGGCCATTTTGAGTAAATGTTCTGGACACTGGCATTTAAGACTCCCCCAACTACATGATAAATCCTAGCTTCTCTCTGTCTTTCTCACTCTAGCTCTCTCTCTCTCTCTCTCTCTCTTTGTCTTACTCTCTATAGCTCCCTCTCTATATGTCTTGCTCTTTCTAGCTCCCTCTCTCTGTGTCTTGCTCCGTCTAGCTCCCTCTCTCTGTGTCTTGCTCCGTCTAGCTCCCTCTCTCTCTCTGTCTTACTCCCTCTAGCTCCTTCTCTCTCCGTCTTAATCCCTCTAGCTGTCTTACTCCCTCTAGCTCCTTCTCTCTCCGTCTTAATCCCTCTAGCTCCCTCTCTCTGTCTTGCTCCCTCTAGCTCCCTTGCTCCCTTTAGCTCCCTCTCTCTCTGTCTTGCTCGCCCTAGCTCCCTCTAGCTCCTTCTCTCTCTATCTTACTCCACCTCCCTCTCTGTCTAGCTCCCTCTCTCTCTGTTTTACTCCCTCTAGCTCCCCCTGTCTCCTTCTTTCTCTGTCTTACTCTCTCTAGCTCCTTCTCTCTCCGTCTTAATCCCTCTAGCTCCCTCTCTCTGTCTTGCTCCCTCTAGCTCCCTCTCTCTCCCTTGCTCCCTCTAGCTCCCTCTCTCTCCCTTGCTCCCTCTAGCTCCCCCTCTCTCTGTCTTGCTCGCTCTAGCTCCCTCTAGCTCCTTCTCTCTCTGTCTTACTCCCTCTAGCTCTCTCTCTCTGTCTTTCTCACTCTAGCTCTCTCTCTCTCTTTCTCTCTGTGTATGTATAGCTCTGTGTACATATACCTGTGTGTGTGTGTATAAGTGCAAATGCAATAAGTCTCACAATTTCGAAAAATAAAGCTATTTACTACTAAACAACAACACCATTTATTTATCTGTTTACTCAAAAAAAACATAGATGGAAATTTTAACATTTACAATGCCAATAGCTCTAACATTGTCAAAGGCAAAACCATTGCATTGTAAATGCTTGTTTCAGCAGTGTTTAAAAAGCTCCGTTTGTGCCCGTGCCGGGAGGCAGAGGGCATCTAAATACCACGCCTACTTGCCTCTGGCAGCTTTGCTGAGGGGGTTGCGTCTCTTCCCTGCTGCTTGTCGCTATCAGCTGCTATTTGTTGGAGGGCTGCCCACCCAGCTGTGCCGAACGGGATCTGACAAATTAGGCTTGGAAGGAGCCACTCATAGACGGCTGGGGGCTGCTTGCTGCTGGGCGACGGGCACACTGGTTGCGTCGGTGGGGCTGTGCAGGAGGGACTAGCACGGAGTTCAGGTCTGGGAGGGTTAGTGATGGAGGACGAGTGTCTGCTTACAGGTTTAAAGGCGCGTGGGGTTCTCTGCTTTCTGTTGCTCAATTGCAAGATTTTAAAACAACCCAGTATGATAAAATGTAATCTTCAAAAAACCGATAAAATATAATCTCGAAAAAAACGGACATACATTAAGCAGCTGCTAATACAAAAACTGTGTGTTTCTTCCTGGGAGGCACACTATGAGCAGGGGCTGTAACCCCTTTTGCACCTTATAAACATCACGCCAGCTTAAACAAGATTTGGCCGGGAGCCAGCATGCGCACACACACAGCTGAAATAAAACAAACTGGAGAGTGGTGCACGCGCGCCCAGCATCTGTCTTCAATTATCGCGGGCCCTGACAGCTGCTAATTGAAGAAATATGCCCTTCTGCTGCGCGTGTCCGCACGGAATATGCACTAGGCGGAGCAACTTTAACGCCTATGGCCTATTGCGTGCTGGCTTGTAAAAACACACACAGGCGAGGCCCAATTGCCATGCAGCTGCCAAAAATAACCAGCAAAAATCACGAGCTTTCTGGAATTCGGTAGGTACGATTTTTCGAAGCCCTCAGAAAAGGACTCTTAAGCCACGCCCACTTCGTGGGACGTCGGCCGAGCCCTAAAAATGGTTCTTGTTGCTTAAGACATTGCATGCACCCACATGCAACCTATTGTACAAATTATAATGTAAAAAATATAGGAAATCTAATATAAATAAAACTGGAAGTCATACAATTTGGACATTGCATATACCCACACGTCACATTGCACAAATATAAAAAAATCGTAAAAATGTAATTAATGC
The DNA here is from genome assembly GCF_964261635.1 of Lissotriton helveticus. NCBI lineage: Eukaryota > Metazoa > Chordata > Amphibia > Caudata > Salamandridae > Lissotriton > Lissotriton helveticus. The sequence goes on along the minus strand of NC_136069.1, from coordinate 1,495,633,559 downwards.
AAAAATGTAAAAAAGTAATCTTAGTTGTAAACATTGCAGACAATGATACAAATCAATTATAGAAAATATTGAAAAAATCAAAACGTAAAAAAAGTCATATAACTGTAAGCATTGTAGACACCTTTACAAATCAGGTTATACAAATGTAAACATAACAATTGAATATACATAGACCTGTTTAAATATGTATATTGTTAATGAATTAAAAACAGTCATTTCACGTCTAACATTATTCTTTACACACTCGGACACATCAAAACATATTGTAGGTCCCAAACAAACACACATGCACAGACAAGCATGCATGCCGTAGTACAGTGACTCACAGTATAAATATAGGTGATAGCTGTCTCCACAACTTCTCACAGGACAAGTGGAAGATGTGAGAGCCGTGGGTGTGGGCTTTATTTAGGCGCTTGTAGTAAACAAATTTGTGAGGTGTGTTTTTGTTTCTTCTAGTGATGCCTGTTTCCCTATTCTTTTCAATTCATAATACTATAAAGCTTAGGGAGAGCTGCATGCCCACGCTATGTAGAACAAAGTATATCTGTTTTTGCCTTAAGCGTAAGCATAAATCTAGGAGAGGGAAGATCGCTGTACGTTGATTTACCTTTGTGAAAAGGGCCTACAAATAAACCAGGAGTACCGAAATTCATAAGAAAGCCAGAAGGACTTCAAGAGTAAGTCGTTCCTTTCCCTTTCTGACCACTAAATTGTGGATCGCCCTCGCTGCCAATCTTAGACGGGCCCAGGCAGGTATCTCTTTTAGGAAACTTCTAAAGACTAATCTATACTAATTTTGTCAGTAATGGCCAAGGCCTGCAGGTGTGTATGTCTCAGTGCTGGGAGGTAGCTGTGCGCTTCACAAGACATCTTGAATAGAACAGAATAATAAGTCACACCTCCTCTTAGCAAAGTATTTGCAAATCGAGCCTCCAGGCCCATAGGAATGAATGAGAAATACCGAATCGGTAAATACCGATTCTTAAATACCGAATCTTACCGTTTCAGTAAAATTTACCGAATAATTACCTACATACTGTTTACCTATTCTTAAATACCGAATTGGTAAAATTCGGTATTTAAGAATCGGTAAATATTATTTACCTATATCTGGCCCTAAGTCTTTTATGAAACTATGAATTACAGAAAGGTCAGTACAGGCAGATGGCAAAATGCAGAATATGTCCCCACCTATGGTCTGAAGATTAACTGGTGTGAGAATGATACTAGTCAGACTTGTGCAACAATTGTGAAGTTGTAAACCTTAGTTTGTATACAGGTACTATTTAACAGCACATTTCCTGGGGGCACTCAAGCTTATATAAACAGTGACAGAAAGGGGGGTGAACAATGTGAGGCGCACCTATATTACTTTTGTCTTTTCAGTTAATGTCAGGAGTGGCATGAGGGAAGATAACCCTGTGTAGAGGAGGGCTAGGATGTGCTTCCATGGAAGACAGAAGGTACCAATGTATTGCTACTACTTACAATAGTCTGCTCATGTCTCTCAAGAATAAACTTGCAGGCCATAAATGAGAGACTCCTTGTCTCATGGATAGCAGTTAGAGGCTGAAAACAGACATGAAATAACACAACACCTGAAATTTCTTAGCAAGTCTTTCTGCCAAATTAACATTTGGCAGAAAGGTGGTGCCTTGCTGTGGATGAGGCCAAGATACTGCCAAAACACAGCACAAAACACAATTAACATTTTGGCTCCCAACTCCAGACATACAGCACTCATATCCTGTCACCATGAAGTAAAATTGGCTCTAGCATTTCAGGGGCATGCTTGTAACTTGATTCATGCAGCATTCAATAGACTTCCATGTGCCACACGGTCAGTCTCTAACTAAATTAAGGTGTCAAAAATGTGTCAGCAAAGAGTCATTCAGTTTGCCAGGAAACCTACAATCTGGTACCCACACCCCAAAACCTCACCAAAACTCCAAACTGCAGAACCTGATCAGTAGGTTTATTCCAACTTTCAGGGCACATCACTTCTGAGTCTCTTACCATTTTAAAGAGCTCCAGCAGGACATGCCTTATCATCACCAGAAACTCATGCAAAACTTGCAGTTGGTACTTTGCTACAAATGCTTAGTGATCAACACCACCATTGTGTATCTCAATGTGAAGTGTTTTTTAAAGTAACCCACACACATATATTAAGCAAATCTTCTTCCGTCCAGCCATTCATCCAAGGTTTCCATAGCTTGTCTGAGTACGTCTTGCCCCATTTCACAGGTACATCTTTCAACCAGGGATTTCAAAGTTTGGCCTGCCCTTTATCTGATCCCAACAAACTTTCGTCAATGTAAGTAAATGTCAAATACCTATCAGGCACTCCTTTTTTCATAGGGTTGCTTCACTATACTCTTTTTTTCCCCCTCTCAGGCCACACCATCAACTGCATCATTCTACTAATCATCAAGGCAGGCCGATGTCTATTTTCCTAGTCTGTGTCTTCAGCCACAAAGCTGCACCCTCTTTCAATTAGCCCTCCAATCACTGGAAAGTAGGGCATCAAAGTTTGGCAAGAAAATGAGAAATAAAGTGCTCATTTACTCCACAGGCAGCACACCCTCAGAACTTTCCCAATATCATCTTTCTGAACCTATGAATGTATGTGTGTATATGGTATTTCTATAGCACAGAGCTAGCTAAAAGTCAGCGAAGCGCTGTACGTGATTAAGCATGAAGTCAACAAGTAATCAGAAAGGAAGCTTGGTTATGGCTGATTAATGCATTGTGATTAGTGTTCTTTAAAGAGGTGAGTTTTCCGCTCTTGCCTAAATTGGAGCAGAATTGGTGTGGTCCTGATGGATAGAGGGATGTTGTTCCAGAACCTGGGTGATAGATGGAAAAGGCCTGCTGTCTTGTTTTTTCTTTTCTTTATTACACTTCTTATCTTCAGTCTGATTCATCCTTGCTGCTGGTATGCCGAGAGCCGCTGGAAATACAGAGCTTGTTGGCAATATAAGCGGGGTGATGCTCTTGTTGACTTTGTAAATGATGCACCTGGTTTAGAAGATGGTGCAGGCCAGCAAGGGAAGCCAATGGTTCCAGGACGATTGGGGCGATGTTATCATATTTCTTCAGGTCCTAGACCAGACGTGCTGTGAGTTGTAGGACACTTCTTAGTGATGCCAGTGTGGAACCTAGGAGGCTAAGGTGTGGGAATTAGCACCATTCAGATGGGAGAGTATAAGGGCTTGAACAGCAGTTCTGAAGTCTTTCTAGAAGGAACAGTCTGACATTCTTTAGAAACAGAGCTGTTACCAGGCCTTCTTTGCTTTTTTGCAGTGTGTTACTTGAGGGAGAGGTTGGTGCCCAGGGTGAATCCAACGGATTTGGAATTGAGTTAAAGTTGGGAATCGAAGCCCTCAAGGTTCATGTCTTTGATCAGGTTTGTACTGTATGTTGTTTGTTGTTCTTGGCAAGTAACAGGAATTGTTTGGGTTGAGCTTCAAGTAGGCACGGGACATCGAAGTCTGGATCATGTGCAAGCAGTGTTTGTAGCGTTGAATGTCTAAAGCCGAGGGCACTTTTTAAGTAGGCTTGTGTGTCATCAGCATATGGGTGAATCTTGATACTGTTATCTGCGTGCCACCAAGAGGCTTCATGTAAAAGTAGATGATGACAAGAGACAGTATGAAACCCTAGGGGACTCCATAGGTGATGGGGATCTGTTGTGACCTGGAGCTGCCCATGTGAACAAACTGGTGTCGGTTGGAAACGCAGGGGGAGAACCAGTGAAGGACATTGCCAGTGAATCCCATTCGAGAGACTACGGTGCGTATGAGGGTGGATTTTTTTATTTTTATTATTGCTTTTATTGGTTTCATTATAGAATAATATACATGCAACTAACTCACAATGACATCCTGGGCGAGCATATCAGTACGATTATCATAGCAGCATAAAAATGACATTAATTCTCAAAAGTATGTATCAGGCATTTAGGGAGTTCAGTATTTACAGTAACATGGTCATTTAAAAAAGCTTCACATACAATCATATCGTGACACTCCGCTAACCGGTATTCCTGGCAAGGTCTAGTTTGTGCACTATGATCTAGGTGATGTGGTTCAACCTACAGCCAAGTGTCCTTTAGTTACCAGTGTGCTTGCCTCCTGTGGCGATACAATCGAAGAAGTGACCTGTGAGTCTGAAATTGTGCCATCAGCTTCACTTAATATGTATATTTCATAAGGTCTAATACGAAGACGCAGGAAAAAGTAGGTTGTATCGTATCCAACCACTTTTATTTGGAAATGTACATACCTTGTTAATTCTTATATGTTCACTTTCTTTGCAGTAGCGATAAAAGTTCTAGGTCCTGAGGAAGGCCGTGATCATAATTTGATCCCAAAGGCTGAAACATGTAGACTTTGTTTTTCGGACTAATGCAGCTATTTGTTTTATACTGCATACGCACTGTTTTTAAATTTGACACCAGGGTAGATCACAATAAAGGTTTTTTTCTTCCTGGTAGCCAACTTTAAATCACTCTATCACTGCATGCACTGCAAATATCACCCTACAAAAACATTTGTTCTGCTTCATACATAGTGGATTTAATATATCCTAGGGCCATTTGAAAACTTCCCTGAGTTTCTTCCTCCTAGGGAGGGGTTGTAGCCCTTGGTCGCACTAGGTTTTGCGACCAAGAGGAGGTCCCAGATGATGAAGCATGCCACCTCGGTGGGTGATGGGATTCCGTCCTCTTTAAAAGGACTCCTCCTATAGTATGGCCAGATCTGTAGACTAACTCTTTGTTGTGCTCTTTTAGCTTGTTCTGGCCTGGACCCGCGGATTCCTTTTTTGTCCATGTTTGATAAGGTCCCCAATAGTTCCTGGGACAGCTTCTGGGAGGGAGTAGCTGACTGTATATTAGCCTGTGTGTTACAGTACAGCATGTCTGTGTGCCACTCTGCGATGCGTGGTAGTGGGCCCCCCATCCAGCACATCGCTACCCAACACTTTGCCAGTAAGTCCGATGCCCTGCAGCGGGCTTACTGCCATGTCTACTTTGATATCCCACGCTAGGAGTGCCATCTTAGGAATTGGTTCCAAGTCTGCACTGATAATAGTTCCCAGTTCCTGGAACACCTTACCCCAATATGCATAAATTCCCGGCTAGGTGCTAGAATCCAGCGTCTTCCACACCACATCTGTGGCAGCAGGAATTTTCTGCTATTCCACACCGAAACTGTCGCTCCGGGGTGCAGTAGGCCCTGTGCACAAACTTGAAGTGAATCAGTCTGTGTCTCCTGTTGAGAGAAACCAACCGGGTGCGGGAACAGCAGTACTGCCACTCTATCACTTAGGGGAGTACCCAAATCTCGTTGCCAATCTAATCGAACCTACAGAACTTCGGATTTACGAGTGTTCTGTATGCTCGCATAGATTTTGGTGATCAACTTATGAGAGTGGTAAATGCCCCCATGGCTTGTGGTTCCAACAAGTCTTCCCCAATAAGTGCACACCAAGTGTGTCTAGCCCTGAAAAAGTGGAACAGTGCTTTGCCCACTGGCTGCCTCTCCGGGTGTTGTAAAACCTCCCAGTTTGCTAATATGCCATCCTTAAAGAAGTCTCCCATCTTAGTAATGCCTTTGGATTGCAGTACCTGTCTTGCCCCCACATCTTGACCCAATGGGAACCACAAACACCACTGTAGTTGCATTTCCAGAGAATACAAGAAGGCGCCTGCCTGCATATGTAAGAGTGTTTGCCAGGCGTTTACAGTAACAGCCAAGGAATCGAAGACTAGCAGTCGTCTTGAGGCCAGGGGAGTAAGCATTTGGGGTAGTGTGCGAGGCTCTGCTGCACCTCTTTTCAAATACAGGAAGGGGATATCATGTGGGCCATGTATCCAGTAGTTGGCAAATATGCTTTTTGCAGCTTTATAGTATTTTTCTAAATCAGGGGCTCCCATCCCACCCAGCTCGTAGGACGAGGTCAGTGAATCTCACCGTATGCTAGGTTGCTTGCCCGCCCATGCGAACCGTATTAACGGTGTACGCCAGAGTTTGAACAGCTATTTTGGTAATAGAATAGTTATGTTTTGGAATAAAAAAGAGGAATCGTGGTAAAACTGCCATTATCATTATAGATATCCTCCCCATTAATTAGAGTGGAAGCCTAATCCACCTGTCCACATTATCAATTAGTCACAGTGTGGCCTTACCATAGTTTTCTCGCATCACTATTGCAGGGTCTGTGTGGAATTGAATGCCCAAGTACCGAACCGCTTCGGTGGTCCAGCGCAGAGGGAACTCCATAATCGGTTCCGTAGTATTAGGAGTAAGGGGAAATATGATGGACTTACCCAATTTATTCGCAGCCCTGGATGACCACCAAACTAGACCACCTCTCGCAGTAATGGAGACAAGTTAATTTCAGGGTTGTGTATGTACAGGAGAGTGTCATCCGCATAGGCAGAAATGTTTAGTGTATACCTGGGAAACCTTCGTCCTCTATGTGCATGATACTCTCGGATTGCACAGGCTAATGGCTCCGCGACCAACGCATACAATAGCGGGGATATGGGGCAGCCCTAGCGTGTACCCCGGTGATGTTGGAGGGCAGGGGAACTTCATCCCCGATCCTCACTCTGGCAGTGGAAGACGTATATAATACTGATACTAAATGAAGGAAGATCTCCCAAACCCCTATCCTACTAAATACCGCGAACATAAAGCCTCATTCAACAGAATCAAAATCCTTCTTGGCTTCAAGAAAGACTGCTGCTGCCTTGACCTCTGAGTTAAATCTCTGAACTGTACCAAAAAGATTTCTCAGATTGTGTGACAGGTTGCGGCGAGGCACAAAACCTGCCTGCTTTGGTCGGATAATACCAGGCAATAAGAGAGCCAATCTATTGGCTAGGATTTTGGCATAAACCTTGACGTCTACATTAAGTAGGGATAAAGGCCTGTATGAGGCGCAACTGGTGGAGTTGACCATAGACTGCTTTTTCAATGATCTACGTCTTTGGAGGGTAGGTGAGTGATTGGCCAGTAGCTAGTGAGGTCATTAGGGTCTCGTATAGGTTTCTTTAGGAGTGTGAGAATTTGGCCTATTTTGCAAGCTTGTGTGCCTTGAGTGAGTGAGGGGTGTATTGACTATGGCAAGTACGGGTGTCTAACCCGTGCAAGAAAACATAAAAATCAACTTCTTCTACTTTATAATATAGAATATTTTAAATGTACACAGCTGTCTACTTCCACCACTTAAACTCAAGGATACTGATCAAAATCCTCCCTCAATTTTCGTAGGTCTCAAAAGGTGGAGGGATTTTCATTCGCCTCTCCACAAGTTTTGTCATTTTGTATAAACAAATAGCGCACATCTAATCAAACTTACAATTTATCATAAGAGTAAAAAAATTGCAAATTCTTGGTTCTTAGCCATATGTTCTTTGGTGTCAATGTTGCTGAGTTTGGCTGGCACTTGGAGATCTGAATTCCAGTGGATGCTCTGTCCAAAAATCTTGTGGTTCAGGGCAAATCAGTTTTTTTCCTGTGCCTCAAATTGTACAATTTTGTAATGAAAAAGCTGTGCGATTTCGATACAATTTGCATAATGTGTTGTTTAGTAGTATTTCAAATTACATGTTTCCCTCTCCCTTCCAATCACATTCTGACTTCTTTAAATCGTTATTAAGTGGATCAAATACACAGAATGCTGTTTTAATAACAACACCTATATATAGGAGCTGCTCTTCTTTGTTAAAATGGTTCTCTTTAAAGCACTCCGCTGCTACTTGCAGCTAGGTTTCCCTTGTATCAAATACCTACAATAATAATGCTTTTATCCTGTCCCTAGTAACTTGCAAGTGGTTGCTTCTAGCAAGAACAACATTCTTGTGTCTTTTGCTTTAATCAGTAATTCTCCCACCCGCATTGTTATCTCTTTTGCTGTAGGCGTGTGAGCTAATGGTAATAACATAGCAACACAATGTAAATGACATGTTTGTATACAATAAAAATCTGAAACTCCTTCAGAGCAGTGTTTTGCATCGCTATAAGCAGAGCCAGCCTTATGGAGTAACACAGCTCTAATGTACACTAATGAAGCATCTCAGGCATCTTGTTGGTCCCCTTCGCCTGCCTCCTGGGAATGAACTGTTTGTGTTTGTTTGCATGATGGTTCACTTCACTCCTGAGAGGCTGCTTCCTGAGAGACAGGGGTTAGCTGAGAGAAGGGAGCATGTGAGGATAACCATGCTGGGTCTTTATTTAGCTTTAGTGCAATAGAAGATGTTAGTTTACTGCACAGACCGTCTAACATATTCTTGCAGAGGAATAACAACACCAGGGAGGGCAAAGAGGGGATCAAGTACTTATGGGTGCCATGAGCTGAAAGCGGGGATTTAACAGATCTGCCATAGCAAACATATCTCTTATCAGGAATGCACAGGACCTGAGACCTTTGACCCTGCTTGCAGGCAGGTTGCCCCCACACCGCTACTCGTCACCTGTCTGCCGGATTGCCTGGTTCCTGCCTCCTTGCTGCCTGCCTCCTTGTTCCTGGGTTCTTTTCCCTCCCCTTCGCCCTGCACGCCAGTTCCCCCCACCCCCCACCGCTCTTGACCCGTCCCTTCCCACCGCTGCCTCCCTGCGGCCCCGCCTCCCTGCACACCCATTGGCCTCCCCGCTCCCGCCTCCCAGCTGCTCCTCCCTCCCAAGCCTCCTCAAATACAGGCCGAGTGGCGGTAGCAGGAGCGACCTTTGACCCTGCTTGCAGGCAGGTCGACCCCACACCGCTACTCGTCACCTGTCTGCCTGATTGCCTGGTTCCTGCCTCCTTGCTGCCTGCCTACTTGTTCCTGGGCTCTTTTCCCTCTCCTTGCTCCTGAGCGCCAGTTCCCCCCACCGCTCTCGACCCGGCCCTTCCAGCTGTTTCCTGCCTGCAGTCCGCCCCCCTGCACACCCATTGGCCTCCCCGCACCCGCCTCCCAGCTGCTCCTCCCTCCCAAGCCTCCTCAAATACAGACCGAGTGGCAGTAGCAAGAGCGACCTTTGACCCTGCTTGCAGGCAGGTCGCCCCCACACCACTACTCGTCACCTGTCTGCCGGATCGCCTGGTTCCTGCCTCCTTGCTGCCTGCCTCCTTGTTCCTGGGCTCTTTTCCCTCCCCTTCGCCCTGCGCGCCAGTCCCCCCCCCCCGCACCCCTCACCGCTCTCGACCCGGCCCTTCCCGCCACTGCCTCCCTGCGGCTGCCCCCCTAAACACCCATTGGCCTCCCCGCTCCCGCCTCCCTGTTGCTCCTCCCTCCCAAGCCTCCTCAAATACAGTCCGAGTGGCGGTAGCAGGAGCGACCTTTGACCCTGCTTGCAGGTAGGTCGCCCCCACACCACTACTCGTCACATGTCTGCCGGATTACCAGGTTCCTGCCTCCTTGCTGCCTGCCTCCTTGTTCCTGGGCTCTTTTCCCTCCCCTTCGCCCTGCGCGCCAGTTCCCCCCGCCCCCCCCACCGCTCTCGACCCGGCTCTTCCCCCCGCTGCCTCCCTGCGGCCCTGCCCCCTGCACACCCATTGGCCTCCCCGCTCCCGCCTCCCAGATGCTCCTCCCTCTCAAGCCTCCTCAAACGCAGGCCAAAAAGCGGCCGCACGCCGCTGGCGTGCAGAAGACTGCCTAAGGCAAGCCCGTCTGCGCCAGTCCGTGCCTGGACCGTGCCCAGCGCCAGATCCCCTGGACCCCACGAACGCCACGACACCAGAATCCACTACGACGCCAGCACCCTCCATGCACTGAACGCCGGCCGAAACCACACCTGCTTCCAAGCCGCCCCGAAACGGACCCTTCTCCTCCCACACCTGCAGCTTCACCTGCAACAGAACCACCAAACCCCCAAGTACTGGACTCAACCACCTCCGCTGCATACTCCTGAACACCCGCTCCGCACGCAAAAATGCCGTCGAGCTCTGGGATCTGCTGGATACCTCCGCCCCAGACATGGCTTTCCTGACCGAGACCTGGTGGCCCGACATCGCCATAGCCATCCCGGACGGCTACAGGATCACCCGCAGGGATCGTGCCAACGGAATCGGAGGAGGAATAGCCATCGTCCACAAGTCCACCCTCAAGGTCGCCACTCACGCAGACGACACCCTCAACACCGCCAAACACCTGCACTTCCGGATACACACCGACACCAACACCACCCTCAGAGGAACACTCATCTACAGATTCCCCCCCCCCCCCGGACCCCATGCTCAGTTCAGCGACTCCAACGCCGACCTCGCCAGCACCCACGCACTCGCTTCCACGGACTACATCCTCCTCAGGGACCTGAACTTCCACCTCCAGAACAACAACAACGCCAACTCCTCTACCCTGATCGACAACCTCGCCAACCTCGGCCTCAGACAACTTGTCACCGCACCCACCCATGCCGGCCACACGCTGGACCCCATCTTCTCCACAGGCTCCCACGTCGCCTTCGACCACACCACCCAACCTCACTGGACCGACCACCGCTCCATCCATTTCACCTTCATGAAACCAACCACGCACCACCGCACCCAACAGCTGCCTCGCCGCTGCTGGAGCAATGTCACCACAGAACAGCTGATCACCTCCCTCACCAAGAACCCACCCACCGACCCCCACCAACTCAGACGCCGCAGCCCGCAACCTCAGACAGTGGATCGACGACTGCGCCAACACCCTCGCCCGCTCAAGAAACCCTCCAACAGCCACGCCAACAATAGAGCCACCTGGTTCACCAACGAGCTCCATGCCTTCAAACGTGCATGCTGGAAACTGGAGAAGACATGGCTCGGCGAACGCACACCGGACAACCATGCAGCCCACAAGGACGCCACCCGCAGACACCACCACCTCATCAGACTAGCCAAGAGATCCTCCTTCAAAGGCCGCTTGGACAACAACGCACACGACAGCAAAGAGCTCTTCTGCATCGTAAAGGAACTCTCCAACCCCAGCGCCAACAACATCCCGCCCTCACAAGAACTGTGCGACTCACTAGCCATCTTCTTCCACCGCCAGATCGCTGACATCCACCAGAGCTTCAACACCACGACCGCCCCGACTACGCCAGACTACACCCCCCCTGTGAACACCACCAGTGCCAACCGCCTGACCTCCTGGTCCAACGTCAATGACGACGAGACACGCAAGGTCATGAACTCCATCCACTCAGGATCTCCGTCTGACCCGTGCCTTCACCACATATTCAGCAAAGCAGACGCAGCCATCGCACCCCAACTACGAAAGGTCATCAACATCTCCTTCGAAACAGCGACATTTCCGGAAAGCTGGAAGCACGCCGAAATCAACGCCCTTCTCAAGAAGCCCAAAGCGGACCCCAAGGACCGCAAGAAGTTCCGGCCCATCTCCCTGCTCCCCTTCCCGGCAAAGGTCATCGAGAAAATCGTCAACATGTCACTGGCCCACCACAGCCTCCTTCGACACGGTCTGCCATCGCACTCTAAAGACATGCCTCCTAGAAGCCAGAATCCAAGAGAAGGCTCTCGACTGGACCACGTCCTTCCTCACTGGCAGAACCCAGAGCGTCCGCCTCCCACCCTTCCGATCCAAAGCCACCGACATCATCTGCGGCGTCCCCCAGGGCTCATCCCTCAGCCTGACGCTGTTCAACGTCTACATGGCCCCCCTCGCACAAGTGGCCCGCCATCACAACCTCAAAATGAATGAATGAATGAATGATTACGCACTTATATAGCGCATGGCTACCCGGAGGCATCCCAGCGCATTAAACAACCTTGTCAGTCCTCCATGGTTCAGGGAAAAAGGAAGGTCTTTAAAAGTTACCTGAACCTCAGATGGTTAGATTCCAATCGGATGGCGTCGGGAAGCTGGTTCCAAAATTTCGCAGCCTGTAGGGAAAAACGTCTCCCACCCATACGGGTCCTTTTAATCCTAGGAACACTCAGGAATTTCTTATTGCTTGACCTTAGAGTACGCGGAATGTGATGGAGTTGGAACATAGGTTGGATCAAGGCTGGTCCCGAGTCTACCATGGCCTTATGCACAATGGTCATAGCCTTGAACCAGATCCTATGTTGTACTGGGAGCCAGTGCAGCTGACGTAGCGCTGGCTTAGCCAAGCTCCTCTTAGGGATATCCAGCAGCAGTCGTGCCGCACAGTTTTGGACTGTCTGTAGGATTTTGATCGTTCCCTGGGGAGCACCCAGGTAAACTGCATTCGCGTAATCCAGCCGCGATAGGATCAGTGCCTGTACTAGCAGGCGCCTGGCTTCAAAAGGGAGGAGTTTTAGAATCTTCCTTATTAGTCTTATAAGGGCATAGCAGGTAGCTGCCCCCTTGCGAGATTGAACCAAGAAGCTAAGAGTAGGGTCAAGCCAAACACCTAAACTCTTAATTTGTTTCTTGGGGGAGGGGGGGCTGGCCAAGATTACTAGGCCACCAGTCATCCACGTTAATGGGTGCATCATGCCCTAACATCATGACTTCAGTTTTTGTACCGTTAAGCTTCAGGAAGGACTCGTCCATCCATTCGAGTACTTCACTTAGGCATGCGGAAAGATTTTTACAAGCAGTATCCTGTCCAGAGAGTGAAATTATTAACTGGGTATCATCGGCGTAGGTGACCAATTACACCCCCCAGGGAAGAACCACCTCAGCCAACGGCTTCATGTAGCTGTTAAACATGGTAGGACTGAGGGAGGATCCCTGGGGGACGCCACCCTGCAGGGGCATCTGTGTTGAAATTGCCTCCTCCTCAAAGACAGCAAAAGTTCTGTCCGTGAGGAAGGATTGAAGCCACTTCAGGGCAACACCTGAGACCCCCACATCACTTAGCCTTTGAATCATGATGGTATGATTAACAGTGTCGAAGGCTGCGCTTAGGTCTAATAAAACGATAACTGCGCAGCTTCCAGCATCCACGATTTTCCTAGCTTCTTCGACCACTGCAATGAGGGCGGTCTCTGTGCCCTGTTTACGCCTAAAGCCCGTCTGGGTGGGATGTAGGGAATTGGTGTTTTCCAAAAAGGTGGATAGTATTGAATTTGCATACTTTTCGGCCAGCTTACTAATGCCCGGCAGCAAGGAAATGGGACGATAGCTAGCCCACTCCTCCGCATCCAGGTTAGGTTTTTTTAAGAGTGCCTTCAATCTAGCTTCCTTCCATGAGGGTGGAACGATACCTGCTGCAAGGGAAGAACTAATTACCTCCTGGATGACTGGCGCCACCGTCTCTGATACCATTTTAAGAACGGTAGGAGGGGCCGCATCGGTGGGGGAACCATACTTAAGGTTTCTAAGCAGTTGCTGCACGGTAGAAAGATCAAGCGGATTAAACTCCTCGAGCCTAGCCAGCCCTAAGGTTGGGGGAAGGAGTAGTACCGGGTCCACTTGCTGAAACAAAGAATAGATGTTGGCCACTTTAGTGGCAAAAAAGTGTGCTAATTCATCGCAGCGTTTCTGTGCGAGTAGTGGATCACTGAGGGGGCTGGGGGGTGTAACCAGTGATTTGAAAATTTCCCGCGTGGAATTTGAGGCAGAAGCTATCTTTCCTTGGTAATAGCTTGACTGGGTTATTTAAAAAAAAAATTTTTTATAGGTCCGCAATGCGGTTCTATAATTCCCTTTATTGGTCTCGGAGTAATCTTTCCTCCATTTTCTTTCATACCGTTTACAGATTTGTTTAAGAGATTTAAGTTCAGGAGTGAACCAAGCTTTTTTATTAAGGCCGGTCCGATGGCAGAGTTCCGTTTTTGGCAAGGTATCGTCAAGTGAGGACTCCAGCCAATTGTTAAGAAGGGAGTTTGCCGTAAAAGGGTCAGAACTGCAGGCCGGCACAGTCATTTGGAGGTTCATGACCCATTTCTCTACTGACAACTTAGACCAAATACGGCTCAGTTTTTTAGTTGTAGTAACCAGGAGAACCTGCTCACAGGGGAACCAAGAAAAAGATAAAAGTGCATGATCCGACCAAGGGACTACCAAAGATTCCTCAAAGCTAAGATTATTAAGATTCGTAAAGAAGTGGTCAAGCGTGTGACCTGCTCTGTGCGTGGGGCCTTTGACTAATTGTTTTAAATGGAGCACCTCCAGACCTGCCGTAAGATTCTGACACGCAGGAGTGTCAGGAGCATCCAGGTGAATATTAAAATCCCCCAAGATGGAAAAATTGGGAGAAAGACTGGAATAATTTGTGACAGTATTTGGGAGCTCGTCGCAGAATTTAGCATGTGCCCCTGGAGGGCGATAAAGAAGTATCCCGGAGAGAGTGCATGTGGGGGAGAAGGAAATAGCAAACATCATGCTCTCGCAATCCGGAAGAGGGCAGCTCGAGAACCTACAGCCATAGCTATTTTTTATAAATAATAGCAATGCCCCCCCCTCGCCCATCATCCCGATCTTGTCTCAGGATAGCGTAATTCAAGGGTAAAGCCCGGACAACATCAGGATCTGAGCAGGAGTTGGTCCATGTTTCGCTTAAAAAGAGCACATCAAAGTCTCTCTCTTCCACCAACATGCCAATCTCAGTCGCATGTGTCGGGAGGGAGCGACAATTAAGCAGCGCTAGTGACAAAGACTTACAAGATAAGATGCTTGAGCTGTAGGTTCTTCTGAGATGAATTCAAACTTACAACAGGGGCAGGATCTCTGAGCCATATCTCCGGCCAAAGTATTTGTGCATCTCGTTCTTTCCCTCTCTCTAAATCCAAGGAGCTGTTCCTTGCTGTAACTGTAACTAACCTTGCCTGGAGTGGGTTGTGCAGGGGGACTGGCCACTGGGCCCGACCTGGCCTGGACGGGCCCAGACGAGCTTTCCTTAGGTGCTCCTTTGGCGCGTTAAAAGTGCGTCCGCTGCACGCGTCCACTGCGCGGAGGCATGCCCGTCTGTTTTTATGCTGGCGCAGAGCGCCTCCAACGCCTAGACTGCTACCCTGGATTAACCTCCCCAAGATGGCCGCTATAATTTCCCAGCCGCCTCCGAGTGAGTGTGATGCTCAGCGCCTACTCGGCTAAGTAAAGGTGCGTGCGTGGTGAGTTAAAAATAGGCAAAATGCAGAACTAAAGATCTTTAAGGTGAAAAAGCACAAAGTACATACAGAAATACGCGCAACACAACTCCCGGCTTCCGCCTCAGGAGAACAACATCATCTCCTAAGCCGACGACACCCAGCTCATCCTCTCCCTCACCAAGGACCCACACACCGCCAAAACCATCCTCCACGAGGGAATGAAGGCTGTCCCCAACTGGATGAGGAGCAGCCGGCTGAAGCTGAACTCGGACAAGACGGAGGTCCTCATCCTCGGACCCACCACCTCAGCCTGGGACGAATCCTGGTGGCCGACCACACTGGGAACAGCACCAACACCTACCCACCGACCACGCATGCAAGCTAGGTTTTATCCGTGACTCCTCCTTCTCCATGTCTAAACAGGTCATCGTCGTCTCCTCCTCCTGCTGCTACAACACCCTCCGCATGCTCCGCAGGATCGTCAAGTGGATCCCGACCGAAACAAGAAGAACGGTGACACAGGCCCTCGCCAGCAGCAGACTGGACTACAGCAACGCACTCTACGCAGGAATCCCATCCAAACACCTACGACGACTACAACGCATCCAAAACGCCTCCGCCCGACTGAACGTCAATGCCCTCCCGCCGCAACCACATCACCCCCCACCTGAGACCTACACTGGCTCCCTATCGACAAGAGGATCACCTTCAAGCTCCTCACCCACGCACACAAAGCACTCCACAACGCCGGACCAGCCTACCTGAACAGCAGACTCCGCTTCCACACCCCCACCCGCCAGCTCCGCTCCGCCAGCCTCGACCTCGCCGCTGGCCCCTGCATCCAACAGACGACCTCCGGTGGCAGATCCTTCTCCTACCTCGCCGCCAAGACATGGAACACCCTCCCTACCCACATACGGCAGACCCAAGACCTACTCACCTTCAGAAGGCTCCAAAAGATCTGGCTCTTCAAGCAGTAACAGCAAACCCCCCTCCCCTTAGAGCCTTCGGACCCTCACGGGTAAGTAGCGCGCTTTACAAGTACTCTGATTGAATGATTGATTGATTGATTGATGACAGGAGTAGCATCAGGTTCAAAGTCTGCCCTGAGTCTGCCTTGAAAATGTTATTGACACCACAGTCCTGTTACTCACCTTGCAGCATTCTGATACCTGCCACAACCTGAGACTTGGTGCTACTACAAGCAGTTATGATAGTTGAAGTGTCTATAGTAGAAGCACCTGCCTCAGTTGATGTTTGTTGCATTGAAATGGTAGGCTGTCACTGCACCGTGGTAACTATAAAACTGTGGGTGTTACTTCCACATCCACATGCAGACAACCTTAGGTTTAAGTCTGGGGTAGAGACAGCAGTGTTAGGTATTGCAGCTGTATCACCAGATATAGTGGAAGTGATAAGTATGTTTTGCTCGCGGTAGCAGAAATTAGGTTATGTGGTGGAATGACTTGGTCCAACTGCGCAGTGTCACTTGCAAGTAAACTACAAATGTACATATGCAAGACAGTGAGCGAACATAAGCAGTTCTGTCCTCTCTGGTGCAGCTTCCTGGCAGGAGGTGGAGACACCATTGTCAGAGGCAGACCAGACCCATTCAGGTGAAAGGAAATCTCCTCCCCCTACTCTAAATGCAGCCCAGGTCTATTCAGCCCACCTAAACTCTCTGGAGCCACTGCTCCTCCCAAGCCCCTGTCATCCCAAAGCCAGACAGTCTATCCACAAACCCAGCAGAGGCACACTGGACGGCTAAGCAAGGAAATACCTACTTTCTTAAAGTGGTATTTTCGAACACAGAATGTAAAAATCACCCTCACTAAAAGATGCATTTTGACATTCTGAGTTCAGACATACTAAACTTTATTTTCCTATCTGGTCCCAATGGGAAGTTATATTTATAAGACGTTATAAATTAACTCCCATGCTTTCCTATGGGCCAGATAGCCTTTCAATAGTGAAAAACAAAATGCACTGTAATTCATTCCCAGGACATATCACACACATCAGTGAATGTCCTACCTTTCACATACACTGCACCCTGCCCACAGGGTACCTTGGGCCTACCTTAGGGGTGACTCACATCTAAGAAAGGGAAGGTTAGGGCCTGGCAAGTGGGTGCACTTGCCAAGTCGACATGGCAGTTACAAACTGTGCGCAGACTCTGCAGTGGCAGGTTTGAGTTACCTTTTCAGGGCTACTCATGTGGGTGGCACAATTAGTGCTGCAGGCCCACTAGTAGCATTTGATTTACAGGCCCTGGCACACTCAGTGCACTTTACTAGGGACTGAGAAGTAAATCAAAAATGCCAATCATGAAAAGACTAATCCATAACACCATTTACCCAGAGACTATATGCACTTTAGCACTGATCAGCAGTGATAAAGTGCCGAGAGTCCTAAAACCAACAAAGATAGGTCAGGAAAAAATAGGAGGAAGAAGCAAAACGTTTGGGCATAACCCTGCAAAAGGGCCATTTCCAACACTGCCACTGAGTGAAGGCTAGTTATCTTAATTGTGAAAACTAACTGAAGGCTAGTTATCCTAATTGTGAATACTAAATGAAGACTAGTAGTTTACAATGTGAGCACTAATATATATATATATATATATATATATATATATATATATATATATAAATTCTTTTTATTGGTAGTTTTAAAGTATAACATATTCAAGTAAACAAACATACAGATCATCATGTTACCACATCCCACATCCCGGCACAATACTCATTGTCTTATATAGTATAGATAAGATACCATTACAAATCAATATATACATCATCTTTGGTTACAGAGAGTGTTACCACATGTATTCATACATTTGGGTTATTTTGCAGATAGGCGACCAAATACGACCAATAGTCAGTCAGTCAAATACACTTTATTTGATTTGTTAAAATCATAAAAGGCATACAAATTTACATCCATCCATAAAAATAGAGCAATTCATATATTTACAAATTCAGTGCAAAAACTCTTTTGAAACATATACACTGCTGATACTCGAAAATGAATTAAAAATAGCTAATAAGAACGATCAGAATAATACATTCGATGGCATATTTTTCGTTTTAATTCTAAAATGCTGCCACTAAAAAACTAGCCACATGGAAAGTAATGCGGGTGCTACACAACATCTGAAGGTGGGTGAGAGCAGGTCTGACTTGGATAAAGCCAGCCTCTTTCAGAATTGGTAGCAAATATTTTTTCCTTATCCCCGCATAGTGCCCGCAGAACATAATGAAATGCATGGTGTCTTGTTGCGAGAAGTTGTCGCAATTACAGGGCGGGCCATCTTCTGGTTTGCACCACGATCGATAACTACCCAAGGAATAGTGTACCAGATTGAATCTGAATTTAGTCAGTAGGACTATATGGAAGGGTTTGGTTACGATCTTAAGATAAGGCTTGAGTGCGGGAGAGGTAGTTAGCATATAGTGCCGTCTAACTGAGGGTTTCAGAAATTCCAGCTCCTCGCGGGCCGATCTGAGCCTATCTAAAAAGTGTAGCTTAGTCCAATTAACGTCCTCCCTTCTGATGCAAGAAGGCGTTAAAAAGAGCTCCGGTCGTCCTAACTGACCAAATGAATATCTCAGATATTCAAGCCAGGGTATTTTTTTTGCGTGGTCCAATACCATGACATTTTTCAGAATAGCATGATTCAAAGTTATTTCTGGATTGAGCCATGTTTTTAGCCAGAAAATTAATGGGGCTAACTTCAGCTTATCTGAAACATAATCCAAACCCACCTCGGAATGGATTGAGAAAGTGGGGGTGGGTTGGGGAACAGACAAGAGGTATCTTAAAAACCTGTTCTCAACTCTTTGAATCTTATCAAGTGGAACGTAGCCCCAAACAGAAGCACCATGTGTGGCAATTGGCATACATTTAGAATTATAAACTTTTAGAAGAGCCTCCATAGGCCTAACCTCCAAACTTTTTGAGAAGCCTATGAGAGCTGATGTGGATCTTGCCACGGAAATACTTTTAGCCTTGATTTGGGGGGCCCATGTCCCCATCTCATCGAAGAGAACACAGAGGTAAGAAAATGCTGCCACCCTGGAAACCACCTCACCCTTGCAAATAAAGGTTTTAAATTTACACTTGTGTCTATGATGGGCAACTACCATTGAGTGGGATTTATTCTCATTTATCTTTAGGTCCAGACGATCCATAAAGATTCCAAATAGGTCCAACAATCTCTGGAGTCCCACCCCGGTGCGGGCTAATTAGACTGCATCGTCCGCGTATAGGAGAGCCGGTATGACAGCATCTCCTACACGCGGCACATCCACCCCTGGTACATCTAAAAGATTACCTAGACCATTGATATAGATGGTAAAAAGGAGGGGGGCTAGGATGCAGCCCTGTCGCACCCCCCGCTCCGATTTAAAGCGGCTCGTACACCTACCCTCCTTTGTGACCCTGACCTTTGCAAATAACTCCTGGTAGAGGGACGCCATAAAGTTAACAAGGGGGGGAATCAATCCCTATCTCCAAGAGGATTGGCTACAACTTATCTCTGTTCACCATATCAAAGGCCGAGGAAAGGTCCATAAAGGCCAAATATAGAGACCCCTCCTTAGCTACTGTATATTTAGAAGTTAAAAGGTGCAGATTTGAACACTGATCCTGGGTACCTCTTTTTTCTCTGAACCCATATTGTAGGTTTGACAGAACCCCACTGCTCTCAATATTGTCCCTTAGTTTGTACAATAAGACTCTGCCTAGTATCTTAATCGCAGAGTCTAGCAGGGAAATGGGTCTGTAACAAGCTGGGTCGTCTCGCCGCCCTTTTTTAAAAATCGGCACGATGATTGAAGTGGCCCATGTGGCTGGAAAGATATTACCATTAGCCGCGTAGAAGACATTTGTAAGCACCTTGGCCCACAGTTTAGGTAAGTGTCTATAAAGGTCTGAGGGGACGCCATCCGGCCCAGGGGCCTTGTTTTTTGAGGTCTCAGTGATTGCTCTCTCAACTTCATCGCAGTCAAAGTGTAGGGGGGCTGACTCGGGGACCAACAATGGGCTTCTTAAGGCGCCAGACTCTGATTCTCCATAAACTTCTCTAAAATGACAAAGCCATTTGTCATCAGAGATTACACAGTCCATGGCTGTGTTATCTGAATCTGAGAAAAAAGGCTGGTTAATTATCGCCCAGAACTGGTTGCTGTCACGCAAAACATCGGTTGACAGTAATTTATCCCATGCCTCCTTTTTTATGGCTCATTTCCTTCTGTTGATCATTTGCTTATACGTCTTCCTCCTCTCTGCGATGGTAACCTTATCTCTTGGGATGGTTTTCAGAGCTTGTAATAGGTCCCTATGTGCTTTTGTGCAATTAGAATCAAACCATTTGTGGGGGTAGTTGCCTCCTTTGCAAGATTTATTTGTCAATTTGTGCGAGATTTGTGCACATATTGACTCAAAAGCGCCCATGATTACGTCATTAGGAGCATTACGATCCTGACAGAGTGCCATATTGCCTTCGATTTTAGGGAGTAATTCCTTGAGAAAGTTATCCGTTACAACCTTTGCCCACTTGAGCCTTCTCCCTTGATCCTTTGGAAGAATGGCAAGCTCGTTTTGAGGAGGGCTGGACTTGATCCCTATGGGGTTGCACCACCGCAGCGCAAGCAGGACCGGGTTATGGTCACTGTATATCGACATAATTACTTTGTAAGTCACCACCCTTCGTAAAATGCCTGGGGTCACAAAAATGTAATCTAGCACCGAACCTGGATCAGTACCTTTGAAAGTAACTGCCCTTACCTCACCCTCGGTGCTGCCAGATTCAACAACATTAAAATTAGCCAGCAGTTCCTGAAGGGCCTCTCCTTGTCTTCAGTGCTTGAAATGGGGAACCACTTAACCTACTGGGCCCTCCTGGTTCCCTACGTGACAAACATCACTGCATGGATGAATATTAAAATCGCCCATTAAGATGAGCTCGAAATTAGTGTAGTGATTTTGACTGAGGTTAATTAAATTATTTTCCAACAAGGCGATATGTTTAGTGCTGTCATCCCTATGCCAGGAATTATAGAAATTAATTAAGATGGATTTACAGGTGGACGAGACAACCTATTCAACAATTAAAAGGTTGGGGGACCCAACCTCCACCAGTTTTTGTGTCCCCATAAGTTTTAGGGAGAAAAGCATGATGAGACCACCTTTCGCTCTACCTGCGGTACTTGGAGTGGCCGGGACGACAAAGCTGGTAAAGCCATCCAACCAGAAGCTAGGAGAGGAGTCCCAGGTTTCCTGCATAGATATTATATCATGACTAGAGACAAAGTCAACCCAAGCTGTGTCTGCCCTTTTTGTTCTAATGCCGGCTACATTCCAGCTAATAATTTTACACTCCGCTAACACATCGGGGTTAGAAACATCATGAGTGTTAGACGGTGTCAAAGCTGCCAGTCAATCGATCTCTTCAATCCCTGAAAGGGGGGCAAATCGGTTACTCAGGGCCGGACCATGGGGCTCTATAGGTGTACAAATTGACTGAGGGTGAAGTACCACCGGAGAACCCAAATCCCCATCCGAGGGGTGTGGGCAAGTCCCCGAAGTCCTTACACGTCCCAGATCTGTGCCCTCCAATCCCTCACTGGGCCCCGTGACCCATGATGTATGATTGGGGGTGGATAGAAAAAACCCAAAGGGACGGGTCTCATTTGCCCAGTATGTATAAAGTCTGAGCCATCCCAGAATAACCTGTCTGCCAAATCCACACTATTGAAATTGACTATAACACAGTCCCCCTCTATTTTCTTTGGACATTTCCCAATCCAACCCACCCTTCTTGCCATGATGATCCTATTTGAAATGTTCAGCCCTCCACTGCAGGACTCGTTACACCATGCTCTGGTCTTTTCCATCAAGTCGAGAACCGATTCACCCTCTCCCTCTTGTAACGGAGGGACCCCAATAAATGTGGCCACTAAGGGAGCGGCCTCGGGGGGGGCAAATCCAACTTTACTTGGCAGCCTCTTGCTAACGTGCTAGAACCTGGGATGGGTATCGATTCACTACTGGCCAAGAAGCCTTGCCTTGCGGGGGTGGCATCTGCGCTACTAAGTGGTCTATGAATATCCCGACTCCTAACATTAACAGGGGCCGCCCCCTCATTAGTCAGCAGAGGTCTAGAGGGTCTGGAGACCTCCTTGGAATTTTTACATGAGGGGTCAGTGTCAAGCAGAGGCGCTTCCTGACCTAAAGTGCAGTTTTTGGCATATGTATCTAATAATGCACATTTCTTAAGAAGACCAGCTAAACAAGTATTCAAGGTGTCCACAATGTCTTTTACTATGCCCAATAGTAATGGCTCTATGCGTGCTACAAATATGGACTCTAGCTGAGCTCCAAGATTGTCATTAGTCACAGTCGCAATATTTGATGAGGCATCTGGTTTTTTCCTCCTATTGGTGTTCCTCTTTGGTTCATGGCCAGTAACCTGGGTACACCGTTCCAATGGAGGGGATCGGGAATTGCCAGAGGAAAGACAACCAGAAGGGGCAGCAATGTTCCTGGGCTGAATCAGTACCACCTCAGGCTCTAGTGGTATTTGTGGTGCTTGCACAGTATCAACAGCCTGCGTACAGTGTGCGAGGGGTGAGGGGGTTAAGACGAGTTCTTGCTCTGCATTTGCAATTTCCTTCGTGAGGGCCCCCACGGCGGAAGAGAGATAGGAAATAATTGACTCAGAATGTCTAGGGACCTTAGCCTTCTTCCCCCCCCTCCTCAGCATTGGTTGCTTTCTTGCCCTTACCCACCAATAGTCTCTAGGGCGTGATCCTGATGGCAGTTCATCCTCATAAGTAAGTAGAGTCTCATGACAGTATGTCATGTCACGGAGCCATTGGCTTGTTTGTGGTACATTTTTACTATCCCAAGACAGTGATATTCGCCTTTTAGCCAGTAGTATTGCTATTAAACAAAATTTGCGATTTTTAGCCCGGACATTGCTTAATAGTCCCAGTAGGCACGTGCGGACTGTACAATCAATGGAGACCCCAACCATATCACTTAACATTTGTGTAACCTTCCCCCAATATTTCAGCACCGGTGGGCAGTTCCATGCCAGATGTATAAAATCTGCTGATTCACACCCACATCTTTTGCACCGTGCATCTGGCCATAAGTCATACTTATGAAGTCGAGCCGGCGTGTGGTAAGTGTGATGCAAATATTAGTAATGTAATATTCTGAAGTTTCCATTAGGTGTTAACATTGCAGTTACTGAACAAGCCCTCTGCCACTCCTCCTCTGAAAGCGGATTATCTAAAACCTCATTCCACCTTTCACATGCCCTATGTGTTGTATCTGCTATCTCATCCTGCACTACTGTATATAGTCGTGATATTAACCTCT
Organism: Lissotriton helveticus; assembly: GCF_964261635.1. Lineage (NCBI taxonomy): Eukaryota > Metazoa > Chordata > Amphibia > Caudata > Salamandridae > Lissotriton > Lissotriton helveticus. The sequence goes on along the minus strand of NC_136069.1, from coordinate 1,495,610,171 downwards.
TATCATTAGGCGACGTGATGATTAATTGTAGTGCGTTCAATTGCGGGGGTTCTGCTGGGTATGTAGGGTAGTGTTGTTTGACCGCCCCTTGGAGTCTATGATAGGTGAAGCGGAATAGAAGTGTTTGGTTACTTACATAGTCGAAATCACGCAGTTGTTTGAACGTTCCTTCGTTGTATAGATCCCCTATCGTGTCAATTCCTACTTGTCTCAATAGCCCCATACCCACCTCCTCCTGGGTTACAGACAAGTTGGGGTGATGTTGTAATGGGAGAGCAGGCACGTATAGAGGAGCCTTATTTGATAACTTCCCTATTTGAAACCACGCAGCGTTTGTAGTGTCCACTGTGTTAATGTTCTTGCTATGCAGTGGGGGTCTCTTATGCGTTATTATCGCCATTAGTGGGATAGGGTGTGCATCACTCTCCTCTATTGCAGTGTGTGTTAGGTAGGGAGTCCGGTGGTACCAGTGGTAAGCATATTGGGCCTGCGCACATAAGTAATAGAGGTGGAAATCCGGCACTTTAAAACCTGCCTTCGAGTATGGCAGCGTCAGAGCCCGCATCTCAATCCTGGCTTGTTTACCCGCCCATATTAATTTAATGAGTAATGATTGTATCTATCGGAACACTTCAGGTGGTGGGGTAATAGGGATATTATTAAACAGGTACAAGAATTTTGGGAGTACCACCATTTTGACAATCGCCAGCCTGTCGGCTAACGAAAGAGGTAGTTGGATCCAGCGTTCAGTTTTGGCCGTAATAGTGCTGACAGCTTTGCCATAGTTTTCACGTATGACAAGCTCAGGGTCCCTATGAAACCATACACCCAGGTATCTCACTGGTTCATTTTGCCACTCTAGAGGGAATTCTGTGGTATGTGGAGCTGTGCTGTCTGTAAGGGGAATTATAATCGACTTATCCCAATTTATTTGTAGCCCAGAGTGTCGCCCGAACTTAATGTATTCTCTCAGTAGTGGGGCTAGATTGCTTTCCCGATCCCGTACGTAGAGCAGCATATCGTCTGCGTACATAGATATGTGGAGTGGGCGCTCTAGAAATTGTAAGGCATAGTAATGATGCCCTTGCCTAATTTTGCAAGCTAAAGGCTCCAGTGCAAATAATAACGGTGACAATGGACAGCCTTGCTGTGTTCCACGTTCTATTGGGACAATATCAGACACATAATTGTTAATGCGAACTCGGGCTACAGGTTTGGTGTAAAGTAACTGGACCCATTGCTGGAAGATTGGAGGGAATCCCATTCTCTTAAGCACCGTAAGAGGTATGGTCATTCTACGGAGTCGAATGCTTTGGCTGCATCCAACATTACCGCGGCTGCTTTAGTGGAGGGCATTAGGTAATGTGCAAATAGCGTCCTAGTGTTGTGAGCTGTGGATCGGGTCGGTATGAATCCAGACTGGTCCGGTAATACCAGTGCAGTCATAAGAGGTTGTAAGCGCACTGCTAGTAATTTGGCCAATATTTTAGAGTCCACATTTATGAGCGATATTTGCCTGTAGGACTCACAGTATACAGGGTTTTTCGCTGGCTTTAATAGAGCCACCAATACCGCTTCCCGCAGGGTAGGTGGGAGAATTGTTTTCTAAAAGGGTTCCCCATACATTGCTACGAGGCTGGGTGCTAGCAAATCCACAAAGGTTTTGTAAAATTCGCATGTAAACCCATCCGGGCCTGGTGCCTTCCCATTAGGTAACGATTTAATAATCTCCGTGACTTCTTCTACTGTTATTGGAAGAGAAAGGTACTGCCTCTGGGTATCTGAAAGCCATGCAATGTCCACATCTTCCATATATGTCATTATCTCCTCTGGAGTTGCAGTGTGCCGTGATTCATAAAGTGTACCATACGTGGTTACAAATTCCCTCAGTATACCCTCAGTGGTGGTTTGCATCTCCCCATCTGTACTCTTAACCTGCAGGACTGTCTGTGCAGCGTGACCCTCACATATTTTCGACGCTAACACCCTCCCAGCCCCCCCCCCCTCACCAAAAGTTCTTGCTTTCGCGTGTTTCGTCCTGTATTTGAGTTCATCCTCAGCTAGAGATTGATGTTCGTCATCACCGCCCTAATATCTTCCAGCAGGTGCGGGTTTTGGGACTGCTCATATGCACGCTCCAAGTCTCTCAATCTATTCTCACTTTTAGCCAGTTGCCGGCGAATGTCTTTTAAAATACCTGCAGTGGTGCTTAAGCATGCATACCCCACGCAGTGTGGCCTTAAAGGCTTCCCATAGCAAACCTGGGTCATCCGTGGTAGGCTCATTAAGAAGGAAGAACTCAGATATGGCGTTTGTAATCGCATCCATGTATACCGTGTCAGTCAATGCCCTTACATTAAAGCGCCAGCTATACGGCGGAGGCAAATAATGGGGAAGTTTGATCGATAAAAATACTGGGTTATGGTCGGACAGTGTCCTTGGGAGATGTTTTACATTGTTAGTCCAGTGTAATACATTCTTTGAGCCTATCCAATAATCTATGCGGGACCAGCTGTTGTGCACAGCAGAGGCATGTGTCGCTTCTTTACTCATCGGATTCTTAGTACGCCATAAATCATACAACGCAAGTTCTGCCATAATGTCATTCATTTTACACATAGCTTTCCTGTGTGGTTCTACTGTGGACCCAGACCTGTCTAGTTGCTCATTTAACACCAAATTGAAATCCCCTCCCCATATGAGCGTCCTATCTGCCACATCGTGCAGTTTCTGCCAAATGTCGTGAAAGAACTCAGGTGCATCTATATTCGGACCATACGTATTTATAAGAACCACCCTCTGCCCTCGTAGCATACCCGTAAGAATGACATATCTTCCCATTGAGTCCGCCACAGATGTTTCGATGGAGAAATTCGTGCCTTTTTTGATCAATATGGTCACCCCCCTAGCATATGATGAATACATTGAGTTATAGCACGATTCCGCCCATTTATGTCCCAGTTTGCAAGTAGAACTTGGGGCTAGGTGAGTTTCCTGAAGCATAGCAATGTCGACATGTAATCTATCCAAATATGCAAACATGTGCCGTATCTTTTTTGGATTATTAAGTCCCCACTCATTCCACGTTAATAGATTCAAGGCCACAGACCTTAACTTATCCTCAACCATGTCATCAATTTCAAATCTTGTCCCCATGCAGTAACAGATTTAGAAAATTCATCCCTCTCAACATACAGATTATAAGTACAGGTATCCGTCCAACATTTCGTTTCACAGAAGTTCTGGATTGTGGCGTTGCATCTTAAACACTCTGATCTGTATAACATGCCCTCGCCCCCTCCCACTTTAGCGCCCCAAACATGCCAAAGACAAACCCCTGCAATTCCCACAACACAACTATAACCCAGTCGGGGAACACCCATTGGAGGGGTCTGCCATGGGCACACAACACCATCCACAGTGGTGTATGTGGTCAAGGTAACAATATCAATGCAGCGTAAAACTGATCAATCAGTAACTATAAAACAAACCCCTCCTGGCGTATACCAATCATTAGATGAAACCCATTATACTCGGCCATGTTCCACTGCTATTACAGTCCTCATCAGTAAAAGATAGAAAGCGATCAACACCCATTTAATTCCATTACTGCGGTGGGCTACCTGTAAAATAACTGCAGCAAAATGCGAGCAGTTCACTGAACAGGTCCGTGTGGTTATGAGCAGCATCGTCATCTCTGTTCTTACCATTACTACTGTGCTCCATGGTTCATACGTATCATTTTCCATCTTCCACAACCGCTTTCCCGGACTAGCAGTTTCATGCCACATTCAGTCGAGAAGTACAAACCTCTCAGGCAGGTTCCCTTAATAGAGGATGCCTTCTTCTCGTTCCAATTCCTACTCTCAGTCCACGTTCCGCCATGGTCAAGGAGGACATCCTAGTCTGATTCTTGATTATGCTCCTGAGCACTAAATAACTATTAATAACACTCAATGTGAACAAGAACTGAAGGCTAGTAGCACAGAAAGTGAGCATAAAGTGAGCAATAGGTGCATTCAGCACTAAATTAAAATCAACAGTTTTGTGACTATATAGTGATTGGAATTTTTCGTTTCCGTTCCAACATAACAGGAACATTATTTTGGTGGTTTCTAAAGTGGGTTTGGTTTGGCCAGCAGTTGACAGAAACCACTGCAAGGGTTCTTATGCATGCCAAATAGAAATATTTTTCTGCCAGGATGTTCTCAGCATGGCAAGTTCCAGCATTTGCAATGCTAGAGGGAGTCTTGTTCGCCATCTGCATTGCAGGTGTCATTAGGTAGGTTCATTCTATTGGCTGTGTCCCTTGAAGCACGTCTGACCAACGCCACACTCAGCTGTCAACGACCCTCAGGCAGCTTCCTTGAAGTCACTTCCCTGTAGCATAAAGAGACCCAGCCTGTAAGGTAGCATGATGTTGACTGTTTATGTGCAACCCCACAGAGTTCTTAAAGAATCTGACCAGATCTACTACATCCCAAAGTGGTCAGACTTGTGTTGAGAGTGCCAGTGAGGTTCGGTGGTGCTTCTAAAAGAAAATCTGCCAAGGTCGACCAGTATCTGTTAGAATTGATGGTTGCTCCTGCTATATTTGCACCTGCTGCTATAAGGAGAAAGACCGAAAACGACTGGGAGCAGTGAGTGAGTAGGTGTGGATGAGAAACTAGACCATGCTGGGAGGGAGAATGGGATTGACATTGTCTTTGTGTGTCAATTTGGCAGAGCTGTTTTTTTAATTTCCTCATTATTTGTGAAGGTTACCTTCTAAGATGAGGTTAAGTGGTGTCATCATATATTGCTGAAGTCCACCTGAAAATAGTGGCTTTCAAACTTTCTTATTCTTGATTTGTCACTACGTATCCAAAATAAATTTTGATAAGAGGCTTGAACGGTTATGGCAACTCACCTATGACTCCCCTGCTAAAGTCATTTACAGAAATGCCTTAAAAAATTTTCATAAACTTAAGCAGGCTACCATGAAAGAATATTTCGCCACTAAAATCAATGCCGCTGACAATTCGGCTAAAACATTATATCAAATTGTGAAGGATTTCACTAAACCAGCGGCTCTCATTCGTCCTACTAAACCCAGTCAAGAGCTTTGTGATGGCCTCTCTGACTGTTTTCATAATAAAATTACTGATATTTTCTCCTCCTTTAATCCTTCTGAGAGGTCTGGTGAGGAGACCTTACCCCAGCACCTTACCTCTTCTAGTGAAAAGATGCTCTGTACCTTCAAGCAAATCTCCCTGGACACGGCCCTGCTGAAAATGCAGCGATGCAAATCAGGCTCACCGCTTGACCCGGTCCCTGCCCAGGTGTTCACTTCCCTGGCTCCTGTCATTATTCATACACTAATTACAATCTGGAATTCTTCCCTTCTCTCCGGCCACTTCCCTTCAGCTTGAAAACAGGCCACATTGATTCCCATCCTGAAAAAGCCATAGGCTGATCCGTCAGTATTTAGTAATTATCGGCCCATATCGCTCCTTCCCAAACCTGCAAAGATACTGGAAAAAGTCATACAAGAACAGCTGGCCGACTATCTGGAGACCAGAAATCTTCTCCATGATTCACAATCCGGCTTTAGATCTGGATATAGTACGGAGACAGCCCTACTGGAAGTCACAGAGACGATTAGGGAGAACGTGGACAGAGGCGAGGTAGCCATGTTGGTGCTCCTCGATCTGTCCGCGGCATTCGCTACCGTCTCTCACTCCATACTGCTGGATAGACTTCACAATATAGGGATACGAGAAACTGCTTTGGCCTGGATAAAATCATTCCTAACTGATAGAACACAACAGGTGTGGTGTCAACCCTATCTGTCCAAAGATAAAAAAAAAAAACCTCAGTTGTGGTGTCCCTCAGGGATTGGCTCTCAGCTCCCTCTTCTTCAATGTTTATTTGTCACCTTTGGCAAAGGTAATAGAGGCACGTGGATCAGAGTGGTCTCTTATGCTGATGATACACAGCTAATTTTCACCTTCAGAGACCACTTTGGACATGGACTTAAGAATTTCAAAGCCTGCCTTTCCAACATTGTATCTTGGATGACTCTTAATACCTTGAAACTAAACACTGATAAAACTGAGGTGCTATTCTTCAATCAAAAATCTCCTCTGCCGCCGGCTATGTGGTGGCCGTGCGAGCTGAACCCTCCCCATCTCCTGTGAAAGTGGCTCGAAATCAGGGCTTCCAAATTGATAACGAGCTGACATACAAAACCCAAATTCACAAAGTGACCTCTGCCTGCTTTGGCAAGTTGCGTATGATAAAAAAGATCTCCCCATACTTGCCCATGGACGCTATGAAGACGATCATGCATGCCCTCATTACCTCCCACCTAGACTACTCGAATAGCCTATATGTGGGAGCCCCAGCCTATCTCCTTCAACGGTTGCAGATTGTTCAGAATGCTGCGGCCAGGTTGATCTGTAATGTTACCTACCTCCATTCTATCTTCCCCCACTTAAAGAACCTTCACTGGCTCCCGATATCCTCTCGCATCCAGTTTAAAGCCCTGGTTCTTACTTTCAGAGCTCTGAACGGGAAGGGTCAAGGATATCTCAGTCATACGCTGAAGCTAGTACACTCATTGCGAGCTCTTAGATCCAACCACCTCCGTCTCCTGCCCCCCCCTCGCTTCCATCGATCTAGAAAAGGAGGCCGAGCTTTTGCGGTGGTCACGGCAAAACTATGGAATTCCCTTCCGCTAAGTCTTCAACTGATTGAGTCGGAATCTCAGTTCAGATGTAAACTGAAGACATGGCTGTTCTCCAGCTACTAACTTCTAGGTTCTCTGTTGCTGCTGTCCTCAACGCCAGGACACCCCCGTTGGGGGTAGCCGTGCGCTTAATACGTTTCATAGATAAATAAATAAATGTTGGCTACCAATTGTAAATGAAACTCCAAGCTACCTTTCTGAGGGCCGGAGCAGGGCTTTTGCACTGCCCCTTTTAGCCACCAGTATTAAAAGTATGTGACCGTGATGGAGGCAAGATGCAGAGTCAGTGATTCCATTCACATGTCACATAGGTGTAGCTGGTTTGAATCAATAGCATCACAAGACTGGCCCTGTCACAAAATGAGCATAACTCTATGGACGAAAACATTGGGGTGTTAGCACCTTTTCCTGTTGTAAAGGGATGCTCATAGTGGATTCCTTACAGTGCTCCTTTGGTGGGTGCTTGGCCACTCTTGTCTGGATCCCTATAGCTTGCCTATGGTGGTTTAACAGGGACACCAGTGCACCTGACTGGACTCCATAGAGCAGTCCAAAGAGAAGTTAACGTGGACTCCAATGATTTGGGTCTTTTTGATGCTACTAGGTGACACCCTTTACCATAGTGGATCACCTGTAAATTTTACATATTGGGACAGCAATGCACCCTGTATGGTATACTGTCCCTGAGTGATCGACTGTACGTGAAACTGAGATTGTGCATTTTGTTAAACATCTAACACACTAAGGTAGCCAGGGAACTACATTCTAGACCCGTCCAAGGCAATGCCAAGGCCCAGAACCTGTCTGTTCTCTGACCCAGATGGGCAAAACTAGCATGCCTTCTTTTGTCTACATATGACTATTTTCCATGTCTTGGGTTGTTAACATGAAAAGGTGGTGGCAGTGGACTGATTTTTTCAAATTAATCGCCGTGAACAGACCTTTTTTCTGTGACAGAGTACAGTTCAGCTTACCTGCTCCACTGATATAAAGTTCTGCTTTCCATGTAACACCCAGAACCTCGCACTGACATTCGGTGTGTGTGTTGCGTAAGTGTATGCATGATGGATGCGTGGCACACACATGGCAGCTAGATTCTCTGTGAGATGTGGGTATGATATCTGCGACCAGTGGGACCCATTTTGAATTGACGTTTGTTTCGCCTGGCACCTAATGGAAGGTGGGTACATCTTCCCCAGACAGTGGAAGTATATTTCATGTATGTATGTGGAGACCAAGACATTAAAGTAGGGAAGTATGGAGCTGAGGCCAGCTTTAGAAATTCTATGAAGACATTTTAGTAAGGGATTAATAATTAGATTTTCTTGTGTACTGCCATTTAGTCGATGTAGGGGAAGGGTCGAGTGAGCTGATTCTTTAGATAGGGGTGAGGACGTTTCTAGACCGGGCAACACTTTTGTCTGTACCTGATTACTAATTCAGGAAGTCTGATGACAGCCAGATGCAGAGACTTCACACTTCATTGTGCCCTTGTTTTGGATATTTTTGCTTGGAGCAGCATCATCACTACCTGCTTTGGGGGCTATCACCTTGCTCAATTGCTGACTGTACTAAAGTCAGAAAATAACATTTGAAAAGGAGCCACCCCAAACCTGTTTCAGGACTTTAGATAGTGGATTCACATCCCTTGTGTTGAAAATGAATGTAAAAGTAGGACCCTGACCACTCTGCGTTGTTCCTGTTTCAAGTTCTTCTTGATCAAGGCTCTGCTGATACTTGGAGAGCTGTGAGACCATGGCTGGTGTCTGCATGACAGCCAGTCTACCAGAAGAGAAGGAATATCACCTGAAGTCTGTGCAACGTGCAGTAGAAGCTGTGGATCTTAGTGCCTCAGAGCCTGCCTGCCTGACTGCTGAGAGAGGGAGGAGAGTGCTTTGCCTTGTAGGAGGACAAACAGCAGCCTCTGTCTGCTATGTGCCCCACCCCCGAACAGGGTCTGACAGATACTGTCCACATAAATGGACAGTTTAATCCATCACCGTTCTTTAGCCCACTCTGCCACCCCAGTTCAGACATGGCCATATGCAAATCAGTCTGACCCTGTGCCTCATGGGAACAGTCCAGCCCGAACTGCCAAGCCATGCCTTCCCTGGACCGGAAACAAGCTTCCGAGGACCGGTTTCTGGCATTACAGCCGTCTTCAGCCCGGCTTGCTTGAATCCAGTGGCAAAGTGAGCAAGGGACTCACGTCTGAGCATACCCTGCCAAATTATGGCGAACCAAGCAAAACCAAAGGTGGTGATGGACGGAGTGTTGACAATACAAACACTCACCCCCAGTCAACTGATCTGGGTTTAATCCATCACCGTTCTTTAGCCCACTCTGCCACCCCAGTTCAGACACGGCCATATGCAAATCAGTCTGACCCTGTGCCTCATGGGAACAGTCCAGCCCGAACTGCCAAGCCATGCCTTCCCTGGACCGGAAACAAGCTTCCGAGGACCGGTTTCTGGCATTACAGCCGTCTTCAGCCCGGCTTGCTTGATTCCAGTGGCAAAGTGAGCAAGGGACTCACTTCTGAGCAAACCCTGCCAACCTATGGCGAACAAAGCAAAACCAAAGGTGGTGATGGACAGAGCGTTGACAATACAAGCACTCACCCCCAGTCAACTGACTTGGGTTTAATCCATCACCGTTCTTTAGCCCACTCTGCCACCCCAGTTCAGACATGGCCATATGTAAATCAGTCTGACCCTGTGCCTCATGGGAACAGTCCAGCCCGAACTGCCAAGCCATGCCTTCCCTGGACCGGAAACAAGCTTCCGAGGACCGTTTTCTGGCATTGCAGCCGTCTTAAGCCCGGCTTGCTTGAATCCAGTGGCAAAATGAGCAAGGGCCTCACGTCTGAGCATACCCTGCCAATCAAAGGTGGTGATGGACGGAGCGTTGACAATACAATCACTTGAAAACCTCCCTCCAAATTTTCGAGCAGTGAGCTATATGACAGGCTAAAGCTGTCCTAACTCTTTACAGTGGTGATGAGCAATAGGGTCATTGAGAAAGTTGAATAAACTTCTCCAGCAGCTTTAGTATGAGGAGAGGCACTCATTTTAAAGTGTCTTGTTGTATTTTTCAAATATATATGCATGAATTACAAAGACAATTTCACCTGTGTCTAAATGCTTTAATCGTTCAGACACAATGACATTTATGGCCATAGTAATGTGTTTATATGTCTTTTCTAGGTAGTGTACTAATCCCATTTTCTTTAGATCAGATATAAAATGTAGATCAGATATAAAATGTAGTTATGTTCGGAAGCATACGGTTTCATGCCTAGCTTTTTGAACTCTGGAAAAATGGTTTACTTGCATCAGGCGGATATCTTGTATATGCTATGTTGGGGTCTCGGTGGATTTGTTAGGTATCGGGATGCCCTTTCAGACCTTGACCCCTCACTGGCTTAGGTAAGTGGACTCCAGGTGTAGTCATTCTCACCTCTATTTCCCCAGGCCTCTATAAATGGTCTTTAGACAAGGAGAGGTGCGCATGTGGCATGCTGATCAGCTCTGCAGGGAGCCTGCAAATGGTGTCAAAGCACACATGACATCACAGCTTGTGCTGTGATCCAACCTGCACCAAAGTGTATCTGCAGGCTCCACTGCACCCTTGCACCTAGGAATATAGCGGCGTTCTGCTATCAAAGGCAGCCATACCAGGCAACAAGAAGTTTGCTAATGCGCACACCCAAATTCTTGTGCAGGTTTTGAACATAGAAAGAGAATGTAATATTCCATAGCATAACTAACGAACATGGTTCTCCGCTGGCTGCTCATAAGGGTAACAATCTTTGAAGAATAGTTTTGCTATTTTTCCATTGCATAAATTGAAATACGCATTTTTTCAATGAGATTCCATTATATGTTCAAGAAAACATATTTAGAGTACTTTAAAGAACAAGTTCGAAGTTTTCCTTACTGCCACTTTAGCATTGTGAATGCAGTCTGTCTCGGGCACATAGACCATTACAGGGACATTTGTTCTGGTTCTCGTGCACCTTCACTTGCTTTGCATCCTATAATGCATTTGGGAAGCATCTAAACGTGTGTGTGATTTCTTGCAGTTCCCCTCCCAGGGGCTATATTGTCCCCAGGGACCCCATCCCCTGAGGCCTGAACAATTATAAATGAGGGAGGGGGGCTGTGCAGCCGCCCTCCCTTGGCTGATTTCAGCCCCGGGGACCCCATCTCCTGGGGCCCGGTGAGTAATGGGTGGGTGCCCTGGAGCCCACCCAGGGCGTCCACTTTCATTTTGTTGGGGGTGCGGGGGGAGCCCCAATACGGCCCCAGCCTGCTCTCCTCCTCCATTGGGAACCGGCGTTGCTCAAGCCCACAGGGAGCAGCAAAAAATGCTGCTCCCTGCGGGCGGGAGCAGTTTTTTCATTTGTTTCCCTACCCGCTTCAGTGCGGGCAGGGAACCAGATGAAAAGTCCACTCCCAACATGTGGGAGCATTTTGCATGCTCCCGCCCGCTTGGCGCAGACTTAGTGTTTGCTATCGCTTGACGGGAGCTTTAAAATTGCTTCCCACCAAGCTAGAGCAAACACACTAATCATTAACATTAATGGCTCCGACAGGGCTGTTGTGTGGCTGCCCCTCCCTTCCATATACATGGCCGGGCCCCAGGGGATGGGTTCCCTGGGGCCAAACATGGCCTGGGAAAGGGGAGCAGCGCGACCCCCCCTCCCTGTTTTTAAAAGTCAGCCAGACCCTGGGGTCCTTGGGGCTGAAATCAGCCTAGCTGGTGGGGCCGCGTGCACCCCTTAATATAAAAGGTGTTTACCCCTGGGACCTAGCTTACCCAAAGGGCAAAGAGAAGCAAGGGGTTGAGACCGCACTTTTTTTCCTCCCATTTTGCAGCAGATTTCGCAGTAAAGTTGGAAAAAAAGATGTGTTTGGCCCCGGCAGTGTCCCTATGGGGCCCTACCACCGGCCTAGGGGGTCAGGGTATTCCTACTCTGCCCCCTTATGTTTTTTTCACCGTTTTTATTTGGGATTCGGATGAGTCCAAGTACCAAGATGGCTGTCAACACTTCCTGGTTGAAGTGTTGGCAGCCAAACAGATCTCATTTTGAGATCTGTCAGATCCGTGGAGGATTCGCATCCATAGATATACACATTTCTTTTCTCTTTAATAATTCCCAAACTACTGAACGGATTCACACCAAATAACAAAAAGAGATCTTTGTGGGCCACGATCTAGCTTTCTGCCAAATTTGGTGTCATTCTGTTCAGCTATTCGGGCTGTAGTCATGTTCATAATCACTATTGGAAATTGTAAGGGGAAAATGCGTATTGCGACTCCCCCTTTTTCTCGGCCCCTGCTTGACGAATCTCCCCAAAACTTTAATGACAGCAGCTGAAGTGAGTGGCGTACTAGCTTTGAAAATTTTGTGAAGATTCATCAAACTAACAAGCGCTCACAACCACTAATTACAAAAACAATCTTACTAATTCTCATTTTCAGATCCACTCCTATCACTCTATCCCTATTCCAAGCTCTACTAAACACACAGGAAATCCAGAGCACAAACATAAGAAATCTAATGTACAAGAAAAACAAAAAAAAATATTTGTACTAACCTGCTACCTACTAATCGAGGATCCCTGAATAGCGTGCTACTCGGTGATAAAGCACTTCAGTTACTCGTCACGGGTCGTAAGCACTATATAAATACATTTATAATTACAATCTATTGAATGGGTGCCTAAAGAGACATCTGCAATTTCTTCCACCTCCGAAACCAAATAGAGAAATGTAAAAAAAGAGTATATCCAAAATCATTGGACCCTGTAAAATCGTATTATTCCAGTTCCGACAGTTGATTTTTACTGAACACAAACCTTAAATCTGGGATGCCGTGCAACTCTTAATGGAGGCCTAAGTCAGTGACGCAACGCAAAATGATGGGTCCCTGTGCAGAATGTGAAGAGGTGCCCTTAAGTCTCCCATATATCAGATATTCAATGGGCTTTGGCTGCATAAAGCCACCGTTACGGGCAAAGAGGCCACAGAAGAGCAGAGGACCACGTACCCTGAAGGAAAAGTGAAGATGGCATCTTTAGTGACTGAAAATAGATGCTATCTCTCACTGTCCACAGCAGTTACCTCAGAGTGAGAATTGACAAACGTGAGTTAGGAGGCAACAAACCCAACAGTGAATAAGCAGACGTTGACTGGAGAGGTGGATCAAGTATTCATCCAGACCCAGTAGAGGTGATGGCTAGATCAGTGAGTACAAAGGTGCTTGAACAATTGACCTTGGAGAAAGCTGGGTATCATCCACCCCACTGGTGGCAGTAGCATTGGACTATTATACGTAGCAGCTTGTGGATCTGGTAGAAAACATGATGCATAGAGCTCATGCTGATGATGGAGAGAATCAACCAGTTGTTGCCAGCATTTACATGGCAGATTCCAGCTAGATGTTAAGCACAGTGACACTGTCTGCTTTGGGGTAGTGGGTGGAATGGTGCTGGGATATGCTGGAGCTTGGCAATTATTATGTTGGCACCTGCAGTGATGAGAGCTGGTAGAACTCCTGACCACAATTACCATGAATAGGCACAAAAGATACTGGAAATGTCACCAAAACACATTTAGAGACATGCAATAGTCCTGTTCTAATTTTCATTATAGTAAAGAGTACACCTTTTATCATTAGACAAATGAAAAAAGCTGACAGCAGTCTGCAAAATGCAATGGGTATTGTGCATCCAATAAACAAACTATTTCAAATGGAGATTGCACTGGTTGTTGGTAAAAATGTATGCTAATAATATTAAGGTAATGTATTTTGAAATAAGATGGAAATCAGCTTCATCAGACTGTCAACAGGTAAAATGGGGCCAGGAGGGGACCTCAGAAGCTCTGCGATGATCAGACAAGCCTTATCGACCACACCATTTCGGAGGCGTTTGTATAGAAAGGAGATAGAGGGAAGTTGAGAGCTCCCAGCAGCAAGAAGAATTTACTCTTAGAACATGGCTCCCCTTATCCATGAGAGCATGAATTTCTGGGAATAGTGACTTGTAACCGGCAGGGTAGGGAAAGGCAAGAGACGGGTCTTGGTGATGGTTAAACCAGGCTTTATTTGGTAGAACAAAAGGTCTGTACAGGTTTTCCTGGACACGACTCTTCTCGGCGATCTGCTCCTCTCGCGCCGGCTCTTTCTTAGTACACCTTCCTCCCGTTGCCGAGTCGGACTCCTCCTCCTTCTTACTTCTTCGGGCTCCGTGGTGACCCAGGCTCCGCCGACGGGGAAGACACAAGAGATGGAGTATCAGTTACGCTTGACAAACCAACAGTCACGGGGAAAGGGGGTGAAGACAACATGGTGCTCGGGGGGGGGGTTAATGGACGTGATGGACGTGGATACCGGGGACTTGATAAGGGCTCACGGGGTACCTCTACCCGGTCCACCAACCCAACCCGCTATCCGGTTACGCACCTCGGTTAGCCACGCCCCTCCAGGAGAGTGGCTGGGCGATGCGTGGGGTCGTTGGCCTCCTGGCTCCTGAGTCACCGCGGCTCTCCTTCGGATTCCGACCTCCCGACGCTCGCGGTTCTCCTCTTCCTGCAAGGGTCCTCCAGTCCCGACCTCCGTTGCCGCTCTCTCCTCCTCCTCTGCTGTTGCTCTCGCCTCTGCCTTCGCTGTTGCTCTCGCCTCCTCGTCTACGCTCTTGCTCCACGCCGCTCTTCTCCACTCACTGACCGCTCCTCCGGTGTAAAGACACACCTGTTCACTATTACTGTCTTCTTTTAAGGCGTAGCCGGACTCCTCCTCTGCAACGCTCCCACCAGACCACTTAAAGGGCCCGAGGCCCATCTCCTCATCATTGCAACTATATCGCTCCTCCCGACAGTTCCACGCAGGAGTCGTTGACGGCTGTGGAAACAAGAGGGAGGGGTCACAGGTTACGGGCACACTCCGGGGTACAGGGGGCGGGGGCCACTCGTCCCGGTTACACACCATCCCCCCTGGACTCTTCCGTTCGGGAAGAGGATGCCTGGAAAGGTAGTCAGCCCCGGTATTGTCAGTGCCCTTCTTGTGACAAACAGTGAAAGCGTACGGTTGCAGGGCCAAGAACCACCGCATCATCCTGGCGTTGTTAGACTGGTTGCGTGCCATCCATTGCAGGGGAAGAGGGGTCCCAGACAAAACACAACAAATTACTAAATTCACAACATTTAGAATAGATTAATTCAAAAAGATCGAATCAAGGTGCAAGGTGTTTTTATTTTCACCGCACCAGTCCTAAACATTCATTAGATCATTAGTCAGAACATGAATATTTACACAATACACAGAAATTCAATAAGCCCACAGGGGAGAGGGGAAGGTGCAGGGAAGGAAATGGAAATAACATTTCTTGAGGGTTCAAACATCACATATCAAAGAAAACTTCAATTATATCAGTCCGCATTTTATGATCACAGAAAAAATTAAATAGATCCCCAAACGTGGGGTCAAATACAGTGTAAACACATCAGAATGAATTTCAAAAACAAATCTCCTATTCAGCTGTATACATAAAACTGTTCTGTAGGAGTTCAAATAAGTAGAGAAAGTCTACGTTTCGACCCATAGGATGTAGGACGGTAGATCCTTACTACGCGGGTCTTCGTCAGGACGTGAGGGAAGAGGGGGGGGGGTGGTTGTTGTGGGGCTGTTCCTGATGAGGAAACTGAAAAACGGCCTCAGAAAAAACGTAGTCCTGGCACTTGCCGTGTAAATTGGTGGAAGTAGCTGTGTCTCAGCCGTAGTAATATATGGTATTCGGCTATTCAAATAGTTGTGGCGGGATTAATTGTCCGTAATGAGGTACAAAAAATGCGTCAGTATATCCCATCGGTTACTCGCGCTTTCCATATAAATTAGTGGAGGTAGCTGTTTCCGAAACACGGCAAGTGCCAGGACTACGCTTTTTCTGAGGCCGTTTTTCAGTTTCCTCATCAGGAACAGCCCCACAACAACCACCCCCCCCTCTTCCCTCACGTCCTGACGAAGACCCGCGTAGTAAGGATCTACCGTCCTACATCCTATGGGTCGAAACGTAGACTTTCTCTACTTATTTGAACTCCTACAGAACAGTTTTATGTATACAGCTGAATAGGAGATTTGTTTTTGAAATTCATTCTGATGTGTTTACACTGTATTTGACCCCACGTTTGGGGATCTATTTAATTTTTTCTGTGAACATAAAATGCGGACTGATATAATTGAAGTTTTCTTTGATATGTGAACCCTCAAGAAATGTTATTTCCATTTCCTTCCCTGCACCTTCCCCTCTCCCCTGTGGGCTTATTGAATTTCTGTGTATTGTGTAAATATTCATGTTCTGACTAATGATCTAATGAATGTTTAGGACTGGTGCGGTGAAAATAAAAACACCTTGCACCTTGATTCGATCTTTTTGAATTAATCTATTCTAAATGTGAATTTAGTAATTTGTTGTGTTTTGTCTGGGACCCCTCTTCCTACATACCGAGCAATTACCCAGGTCCCACTGACTACATGGGTCCAACCCCTTAAATTTATAATATCCATTGCAGGGGGGCATGGTCTGTATAGAGGGTAAACGCTCGCCCCTCCAGATAATACGCCAATTTCTCTACCGCCCACCTGATGGCCAAGCACTCCTTCTCCACCGTGGGGTACTTTAACTCCCTCGGGAACAGTTTTTGACTGACATAGAGAACAGGATGGTCTACTCCGTCTTCCCCTATTTGGGACAACAGCGCCCCGATCCCATATTCGGTAGCATCAGTGTGAAGGGAGAAGGGACGGGAGAAATCAGGAGAAGTCAGGATGGGGGTGGAAGTGATCAGGCGTTTCAGGGCGAGGAAGGCGTTCTGCATCTCGGTCATGGGATATAAGAGGTCCGCTTGTTTGACCTTGGTTTGCAGCGTGTCCGTGAGGGGGGCAGCTAGTTGGGCGAACTGGGGGATAAAGCGTCTATAGTAGCCGATCAGCCCCTGGAACGCTCGCATCTCCTTCTTTGTACTGGGGAACGGGGTTTCGGCTATAGCCCTGACCTTTTCAATTTGTGGTTCTATCAGGCCGTTTCCGAGTACATACCCCAGG
This sequence comes from Lissotriton helveticus, assembly GCF_964261635.1. Lineage (NCBI taxonomy): Eukaryota > Metazoa > Chordata > Amphibia > Caudata > Salamandridae > Lissotriton > Lissotriton helveticus. The sequence goes on along the minus strand of NC_136069.1, from coordinate 1,495,593,333 downwards.
TATTTCACTTTTTGAAACGCCATGCGGGATTTCTTGGCGTTGATCTTCAGACCCGCTTTTTCTAGTGTCTCTAGTACCCGATGTAGATGGGTCAAATGGGTCTGCCAGTCCGGACTGAATACGACAATGTCGTCCAAATAAGCTGACGTGAATTCCGGAAGGTCCTTCAACACGTGGTTCATCAGTCTTTGGAACGTGGCCGGGGCGCCGTGTAGTCCGAACGGTAACACGGTGAATTCAAAGTGCCCGTCGTCTGTAGAAAAGGCCGTCTTGTGTCGGTCTTCTTCCCTAAGGGGTACCTGCCAGTATCCCTTAGTTAGGTGTGAGAAGTTGGCCTGATAGGGGATGTTTCCAATTCTGGAACCACCTATTATCAGACCAAACAATCCCTTATGGTGTCAGGTTGTAAGTCAACCTTGTTAGACAAGCTATCCTAGGGGTAGCATGGACTAAGCAGCCTAAAGGCTTAACTTAAGAGGTCGTGTTAAGCGAGCTGTTTTACCACATACAATCCTGTAATATCAAATGAAAGGACACCACACAAGTATATATTATAAAAATATATGTATTTATTACTAAAAACAATCCCCAGTATTCTTTATGAATAAAGGGCCACAAGCGTTAAATCAAAAGCACAGTTTAAACATACAAAGTTGCACAATTATGGATGAGGGCGGGGGGCCAATCAAACCATATACTAAACAAGTGGTATAAGAGATACCAATCGAACAGTGGTTAGGCCTAGGGCCTAGGGAATCGCTGGGAGCAGTCGGGACAAGCAATGCTGAAGTCGGGAGAGGCCCACGGGATTCGGGAGCAGTGCGGAAAGTGCACGCATGCACCAATGTTAACCAATGGTGCGTAAAAGTTGTAAAGTTAAAGTTAAAGGACACTTCCGCTGAACCTAGAGGAACAAAACTTAAGACACAGACCCTAGAGATGTGTACCAGTGTGGGAACACCGGCGGAGCAAAGTTACCTCACCCACAGGAAGTGGGTGCACAGGGTCGAAGTTGAGTCGGGTTTCGTCACGCAGGCTCTTGGTGCTTGAAGCTGAAAGGGCTGCAGGCGGGGTGAAAGAGAAGTGTCCGGTGGAGTCCAAGGGTGGACTCGAGTCGAAAAGTACCTGAAAGCAGAGGGGACAGAGTCTGGGTCACTCAGCAGTGACCAGGGTGGAACCAGGACGGAACCAGGCAATGTCTGGCGCAATCAGGTGGTCGTCGAGGAGCTTCTCTCCGCTGTCACGTGGGCTCTGGGGCATCTGCGACGTCCAGGAGCGGGTCACGATCTGTCCCAAGAGGGCTCTCACAGTCGGCGCAGTCGGCTTCAAGTTTGGAGCAAACAACACTTGGCAAGAGCAATCCACGCGGAACCGGGAGATTGCTTCTCACTCGAACCAGGAGGGTCAGAGTGGGGGCTCCTTTTCAGGGGAGCTGGTGCAGATCTGGAGCAACCAGATTCACAGGTCGAATTTCAAAGTTCGTCGGTACAGGGGCCACTAGCCGGCTGGCAAGTGACCGGGCCAACGCGTTGAGCCAAATGGAGCAGAAGGGCCCCACGCAGCACTCGTCGAGTGTGGAGGGCTGAACTTCGGTGCAAGAGTGGCTCAGGGTTGGGGCTTCTCAAACCTCGGTGTACAGCTTCGAGGGTCACTCGTGGGCTGCACGGTCAGCGTCTCGTGGTCAATTCAAGATGGCGTGCCCCACGCTTCCGGTCGCCTCCACGGGTCTCAGCTCTGCAGGGACTGTGGATCGGGCTGTTGGAAGGCAGGCAAGCTTGATCTCGTCGATCTCTGTCGCTCGAGTTCCGGCGGGAACTGCGACAAAGCAGACGTCGATGGCTGGATGGTGCCTGTTTGCACAGGGTGGTCACTCCTTGACCACAAGGGAGATTCTTCGGGCTTCTACGTCGAGTAGGATGTCGAAGGGTCCAGAATTTCGTTTCTTATGTTTCTTCAGGATAATCTGAAGTGCATTGGCACTGCTCCCAGTCTTATACTAATTTTGGGGGTTGGATTACCTGCTAGGTCCCCTCCTATGGGTGGGACCCAGGAAGTGGGTGGATACACCCCCTTCCTTTGATCCAGGCCGCCCTGGCACGAGGGCTGGAGTGCCCCAGAACCGGTTTGGCCGGATTATGCAAGGGGCAGCCTTGTGCGCCCCAGGCAGTGTCTGGTTTCTTTCAAACCTCCCTGCTACAATACACTATCTCCTGTCTGGAGGGTGGTAACACCCCCCTGCGACAGGAAACCCTTTGTCCAGGCCCCATTTGGCTGAGTTTCGGTCAGCTTCAGGGGGTCAGACTCTTGTCTGTGGCAAAGGCATCCATTTTGTGGATCTAAGGTCCTTTTAGAAATTAACCGCATTTAAGTAAAGTAACATGTCTTACCCCTCTAGAGGGGTGGAATGCTATCCCCGTCGCCAGAACTGGCGAGGGGATAGTATTCCAAATCGTATGACACCTTACACGACATGTTTTGATAAAGCCAAACCAAAGTTGCTATATAACCGCGAGGATTATAAGGCACTTAAGAGTATATGGTATGGCATTATCCTGAAACAGCTTAGGAAGTTGTTCCCGACAGCTGCAGACAGGCTCAGGTCATGCTAGAGCTCCATCTCACATGAAACCACGCACTCTGCCTCCAGGATTGATGAGGCCTTCCATAGGAGTGGCTCACAGGTTTATATGTGTCCAGATATAGGTTTAGATATAGGTATACTATATCTAAGTAAGGGGTGATTACACCACCTTACCCCAGCTGAGTGATCAGCCAGTTGTGTCAATTTAAGAACCAGCCAGGGGTGGCAAAAGATATGCTGCAGCCCCTGGTAGGCCTTGGTGGCCCCTATGCCCTGGGCACCTATAGTGCATTAGACAGGGGCTGACAAGGAGTCCATTTCCAATTGTGGTATGTACCTAGGGTACATGGAATCCATTTTACAGAGAGAGCAGATGGCCTGGGGCCCTGATTAGCAGGGAACCAGGTCAACTAAGTCAAAAAACCAGCTAAACACAGGCAAAAAATCTGGGGTAACCATAGTCAGGTAGCCACCTTCCTACACAACCCCCCCCCAAACGAAAGGAGATAAGGCTATCCTTGGCCAGGTAAGCCTATATTGCCTGAGTGGCCATATAAGGAAGTACCTGCACTAGCATGGGTACCCCCTGTCTCATGGTCCACTAAGCAGTCCCTCACCCTTGGGGTATTAGAGGGTCTCCACCATAGGGAATCACTACCTTGGGTGTGTTTATGCAAAGTTAAAGGCTGGTTTGGATATGGAGTATTTAAGTGAGGCTCTACTAAATTAGGGCTTAGCTTCCTCCAATTATCTTCCACCATGTGTGCCTTTCTTTCTTTAACTGAGTTGCACTGTGCTCTCAGGGTCAACCTCTGGCTACCTAAAGCTGGAGGCTGGGTCCCTCTGTTTGGCTTGCTGGAGGGACAGTTCAGGTTTGGGCCCCTTGGGTCCCAGGTGTGACTGTGCCCAACAGAATCCATCTGTGGGAGGTCCCTAACTGTTTTTAAGGGGGCTCCCTCAGGAGTTTTTAAAGTTTTCACCTTACTAGGGCTACTAGTTTTGGTGCACCTAATCTTTTGATGGGGGTGCTTTATTTGACAGGGGGCCCTCTGGGTCTCACTGTCCTTCTTGTCCTCTGCAGCCCTGGGCTGGATAAGGCAAGGTAGAGAGGGGCAGGTTACCTGCTCCAGACTGGGTCCCACCTGAGAAGGGTCCACCGCCATCAGGGGCTCTGTCAGGCCAGGCCTAACAACCTCTGGGGCAGTTCCTTCATCAGGGGTAAGATCAGTTCCCTGAGGAGGCTGATCCTGTCCTAAAGTCTGGTGAGGGGGAGATTTCTCTTCCTCCTTCATGCTCTCAGTTTGTGTGGAGTTATCCATCATTTCAGGCTTCACAACACACATATCAGTTTGAGTTTGGGCTGTGGCCATCACAGCCCCACCAACCTTTTCAGGAGGAGACTCAGTTTGGGTTTCTGCTGTTATCATAACAGCTTTGCTAGTCTGTTCAGGAAGAGCTTTTGCTAAAGATGGGGCAGAGAGTTTCTCAGCCCTACCAACCTTTTCAGGAAGGACATCTTGGATTGGGGCTGTAGCCATTACAGCCCCACTAACCTTTCCATTGGAATTTATCATTCTAGAATGGATTTCCTGTTCAACCTCAGCCCAGGCTGAGATTTCCAAATCATTACCAAGTAGGCAGTCTACAGGCAAGTTTGATGACACTGCCACTCTCTTTGGGCCAATGACACCTCCCCAGCTGAGACTCACTACTGCCATGGGATGATTTGTTTTGAGGCCATCAATGTTTGTCACCTGGTATGTGGCACCAGGTAAAAGTTGTTTAGAGGGGACTATACAGTCAGCCACCATGGTGATGCTAGCCCCTGTGTCTCTAAAAGCTTCAACTTTCAAACCATTGATGATGGGTTCTTGTCTATATTTGCTCAAAGTATTTGGGCAATCAGAGAAGTTGGCAAACCCCCTGCCAGTCTCATAAACAAGATCATTTGGGGATGGGGACCTGGATAGGCCAGGGTCCTCCTGGGCTCCAAAGGTAAACCCACCCAGATTCCTGGGTGTGCTCCCACTTCCTGGGGGATTACTGCTGACAGTAACAGGAGGTGTTGGAGCTGGCTTTGGAGGTATATTCTCTTTATTGTTATTCTTGGGACAACAGTTGTCTGTTTTGTAATGCCCAACCTGTTTACAGGCATAACAATAAGGCTTTTTCTCAGTTGAAGAAGTGTCTTGGGACCCACCCCCATTCTTGGAGTTTTGGGGCCCTGGGGAAGTCTTTTCTTTATTTTTATCCCCACCCTTATCTTGAGGCTTGGTAGACTCCTTCTTCTGGTTACTGTCCTGATTCTTAGGCCTAATCCTGGTTCTGACCCATTTATCTGCCCTCTTTCCCAATTCTTGGGGAGAGGTCAAATCTGAGTCCACCAGGTGCTGGTGTAAGAGCTGGTTCTGACAATTACTTAGGATCTGCTCCCTCATAATCAAATTATACAATCCTGTGAAGTCATGTACTTTGCTGCCATTTAGCCAACCCTCCAGAGCCTTAGTTGCACAATCAACAAAATCAGTCCAGTCCTGTGTCTGTGTCTTCTGGGTGTCTCTGAACTTCAACCTGTACTGTTCAGTGGTTAAGCCAAACCCATCTATTAGGACACTCTTCAGGACTTTGTAATTGTTTGCATCCTCATGTCTGACAGTGAGGAGCTTATCTCTCCCTTTCTCTGAAAAGGAGTACCATAAGATTGCTGCCCACTGTTCCTCAGGAACCTGCTGTACCATGCAGGCTCTCTCAAGAGCAGTTATCCACTTGTGGATGTCATCCCCTTCCTTGTAGGGGGGCACAATCTTTGTCAGGTTTCTACTATCATAGGACCTGGGTTTCTCTTTAGGAATATTGCTGCCACCAGTGGCATCTAAGCCACACAATTTCTGCTCTCTTGCCAAGGCAAGTCTAGCTTGAGCCAAGGCTACCTCCTCCCTCTCTATTTGGAGTTTGACAGCCCTCATTCTGGCCCTATGCTCTATCTTCTGAGAGGCAGTCATACCTCTCTGAGTTTCTCTTGAGGCACTAGAAATATGAGAGTCCCCTGAGGGAGATCTCACTCTTCTGTTGCCTGGGAGAATGATATGGTGGGATCTGGGGAGGTGCTGGCCCTCTCCATTTCCCAGTAGGTCTAAGTTGGCCTGGTTAAGCCTGGCAACTAGGACCTGGCTACCCCTCTGATCCTGATTCTCTGGGTCCTCTACATCTGAGTCCTCCTCCTCCGCTTCTTCCTCCTCTTCTCCTTCCTCTGGAGGGGTATCAGTTACAGGGGGTTCACTCCATCTCCTGATTCTAAGGGAGCTTCATTTCCCTTCTCTAAGTAATCCTGCTCTAGAATGACTATCAGGATAGGACAGGTGGGACTTCTGCCCCTTTTTAACCCTCTTGATATGCACAAGGCAATCAAGTCCTTTCGGGTTAACTTGTCATAGCTGGAAGTTGCCTTGGTAAGGTCAACTGTCACAGGAGCAGACCCTGAGGCTTTTCCTGTGTCAGACATGACTGCTAGTGAGGTGTAAGTGGTGCACTTACCTACACTAAGTGTTTTCCTACTGTACCTTGCTAGTGAGTTGTAGTCAGGGTGTGCTAATCCCTTTAATCTACAACTACTAAGTTCAGTAGAACTTAATATGCTAAGCTTTTGATTTATATGTACCTAGAGGTACTTGATGTGATCTTTCAATTTGATAAAAAGATTGCAATGGTAAAACAACAGCAAGCTCAAATTCGCACCGCTGCTCACCAATGTGAGAAGTTGGCCTGATAGGGGATGTTTCCAATTCTGGAACCACCTATTATCAGACCAAACAATCCCTTATGGTGTCAGGTTGTAAGTCAACCTTGTTAGACAAGCTATCCTAGGGGTAGCATGGACTAAGCAGCCTAAAGGCTTAACTTAAGAGGTCGTGTTAAGCGAGCTGTTTTACCACATACAATCCTGTAATATCAAATGAAAGGACACCACACAAGTATATATTATAAAAATATATGTATTTATTACTGAAAACAATCCCCAGTATTCTTTATGAATAAAGGGGCACAAGCGTCAAATCAAAAGCACAGTTTAAACATACAAAGTTGCACAATTATGGATGAGGGCGGGGGGCCACTCAAACCATATACTAAACAAGTGGTATAAGAGATACCAATCGAACAGTGGTTAGGCCTAGGGCCTAGGGAATCGCTGGGAGCAGTCGGGACAAGCAATGCTGAAGTCGGGAGAGGCCCACGGGATTCGGGAGCAGTGCGGAAAGTGCACGCATGCACCAATGTTAACCAATGGTGCGTAAAAGTTGTAAAGTTAAAGTTTAAGGACACTTCCGCTGAACCTAGAGGAACAAAACTTAAGACACAGACCCTAGAGATGTGTACCAGTGTGGGAACACCGGCGGAGCAAAGTTACCTCACCCACAGGAAGTGGGTGCACAGGGTCGAAGTTGAGTCGGGTTTCGTCACGCAGGCTCTTGGTGCTTGAAGCTGAAAGGGCTGCAGGCGGGGTGAAAGAGAAGTGTCCGGTGGAGTCCAAGGGTGGACTCGAGTCGAAAAGTACCTGAAAGCAGAGGGGACAGAGTCTGGGTCACTCAGCAGTGACCAGGGTGGAACCAGGACGGAACCAGGCAATGTCGGGCGCAATCAGGTGGTCGTCGAGGAGCTTCTCTCCGCTGTCACGTGGGCTCTGGGGCATCTGCGACGTCCAGGAGCGGGTCACGATCTGTCCCACGAGGGCTCTCACCGTCGGCGCATTCGGCTTCAAGTTTGGAGCAAACAACACTTGGCAGGAGCAATCCACGCGGAACCGGGAGATTGCTTCTCACTCGAACCAGGAGGGTCAGAGTGGGGGCTCCTTTTCAGGGGAGCTGGTGCAGATCTGGAGCAACCAGATTCACAGGTCGAACTTCAAAGTTCGTCGGTACAGGGGCCACTAGCCGGCTGGCAAGTGACCGGGCCAACGCGTTGAGCCAAATGGAGCAGAAGGGCCCCACGCAGCACTCGTCAAGTGTGGAGGGCTGAACTTCGGTGCAAGAGTGGCTCAGGGTTGGGGCTTCTCAAACCCCGGTGTACAGCTTCGAGGGTCACTCGTGGGCTGCACGGTCAGCGTCTCGTAGTCAATTCAAGATGGCGTGCCCCACGCTTCCGGTCGCCTCCACGGGTCTCAGCTCTGCAGGGACTGTGGATCGGGCTGTTGGAAGGCAGGCAAGCTTGATCTCGTCGATCTCTGTCGCTCGAGTTCCGGCGGGAACTGCGACAAAGCAGACGTCGATGGCTGGATGGGGCCTGTTTGCACAGGGTGGTCACTCCTTGACCACAAGGGAGATTCTTCGGGCTTCTATGTCGAGTAGGATGTCGAAGGGTCCAGAATTACGTTTCTTATGTTTCTTCAGGATAATCTGAAGTGCATTGGCACTGCTCCCAGTCTTATACTAATTTTGGGGGCTGGATTACCTGCTAGGTCCCCTCCTATGGGTGGGACCCAGGAAGTGGGTGGATACACCCCCTTCCTTTGATCCAGGCCGCCCTGGCACGAGGGCTGGAGTGCCCCAGAACCGGTTTGGCCGGATTATGCAAGGGGCAGCCTTGTGCGCCCCAGGCAGTGTCTGGTTTCTTTCAAACCTCCCTGCTACAATCCACTATCTCCTGTCTGGAGGGTGGTAACACCCCCCTGCGACAGGAAACCCTTTGTCCAGGACCCATTTGGCTGAGTTTCGGTCAGCTTCAGGGGGTCAGACTCTTGTCTGTGGCAGAGGCATCCATTTTGTGGATCTAAGGTCCTTTTAGAAATTAACCGCATTTAAGTAAAGTAACATGTCTTACCCCTCTAGAGGGGTGGAATGCTATCCCCGTCGCCAGAACTGGCGAGGGGATAGTATTCCAAATCGTATGACACCTTACACGACATGTTTTGATAAAGCCAAACCAAAGTTGCTATATAACCGCGAGGATTATAAGGCACTTAAGAGTATATGGTATGGCATTATCCTGAAACAGCTTAGGGAGTTGTTCCCGACAGCTGCAGACAGGCTCAGCTCATGCTAGAGCTCCATCTCACATGAAACCACGCACTCTGCCTCCAGGATTGATGAGGCCTTCCATAGGAGTGGCTCACAGGTTTATATGTGTCCAGATATAGGTTTAGATATAGGTATACTATATCTAAGTAAGGGGTGATTACACCACCTTACCCCAGCTGAGTGATCAGCCAGTTGTGTCAATTTAAGAACCAGCCAGGGGTGGCAAAAGATATGCTGCAGCCCCTGGTAGGCCTTGGTGGCCCCTATGCCCTGGGCACCTATAGTGCATTAGACAGGGGCTGACAAGGAGTCCATTTCCAATTGTGGTATGTACCTAGGTGTACATGGAATCCATTTTACAGAGAGAGCAGATGGCCTGGGGCCCTGATTAGCAGGGAACCAGGTCAACTAAGTCAAAAAACCAGCTAAACACAGGCAAAAAATCTGGGGTAACCATAGTCAGGTAGCCACCTTCCTACATTAGGTCAATAGTGCTAATATATCGGGCTTCCCCGAGTTTTTCTATCAGTTCATCTATCCGTGGTATCGGATATGCATCGAATGAGGATATCTCGTTAAGCGCGCGGAAGTCCATACAGAATCTGCGGGTTCCATCGGGCTTTGGTATCATCACGATCGGGCTGGACCAGTTGCTCCTTGAGGGCCGGATCACACCAAGCTTCAACATGTCGGATACTTCCTGCTTGATACCGCGTCGTCGGGCTTCGCGAATGTGGTAAGGCCGTATTTTTACTATCTTACCCGGTTGGGTCTGTATCTGGTGTTTGGTGAGGTTCGTTCTTCCGGGCTGGTCTGAGAACACCGTGGTGTGTTGTTGCAGTGTAGCCATCAGTTCCTGTTTCTCCTCGTCTCGCAAGTCGTCATTGATCACGAGTCGGTCTACGGTAGATATAGCCTCGGGGTTTTTATCCACCGTCAGATGAACCCCGGAGGGCGGGGGCCCCAACCATTTTTTTAACATGTTGATGTGATATACTTGGGTCTTTCGGGGGTTGATCTGCAGTTTATAACTGGTGTTGCCGATAGTAGAGACCACCCGATAGGGACCTCCCCATTCAGCCTTGAATTTCTGAGTAGAGTAGGGCAACAAAACCAATGCAGAGTCGTCCTTCTGCAGTCTTCTCCACCTCTTCCCTTTGTTGTAGATGTTTTTTTGTTTTTGTTGGTTTTGCTCCAGATTGGTGTATGCCAGGTCTCTCATCTTCCCGAGTTTAGATCTGAGATTACGTGCGTATTCCAGGGTTTTCAGCGTCTCTTCTGGGGTCTCCTTCTCCCAGGCTTCCTTCGTCATGTCCAAAAGCGAGCGGGGTTGTCGCCCATACAGTAATTCGAACAACGAAAACCCCAGGCTGCTCTGTTTCTGTCCTCGTATCACGTACAAAGCCAGAGGTAAGACCTGGTCCCAGTCTGCGCCGTTAATCTCCAACATTTTCTGGAGAGTGGTCTTTAACGTTCTATTATACCTCTCTACGAGGCCGTCGGTTTGCGGGTGGTATACCGCGGTACGTATCTGTTGTATGTTCAGGAGTTGACAGACTTCTTTCATCAAGCGGGATACGAATGGGGTTCCCTGGTCCGTGAGGATCTCTTTGGGGAAACCCACCCGGGAAAAGAGTTTCAACATTTTGTCAGCCACTTGTTTGGTCATCGTGGTGGTCAATGGAAAGGCCTCCGGAAATCTCGTCGCATAGTCCACCAGCACGAGGACATATTGATGTCCTTTTCGGGTCTTGGGCAGAGGCCCTATGAGGTCCATACCCACCCTCTAAAATGGCACCCCAATGATGGGTAACGGCTGCAGAGGCACTCCCGGGGGTCGCGTCATGTTCCTCTTCTGGCACGTCTCACATTCCTGACAGTATGTCATAGCGTCTTTGTAGATACCCGGCCAGTAGAAATGACGAAGGATGTTTTGTGTTGTTTTCTCGGTGCCGATGTGGCCTGCGACCAGATGGGTGTGTGGGAGTAGAAGAGCACCTGTTCCCTGAACGCAACAGAGACCAGTAATTGTTCGGGTTCGTCCTTTTGTCCCTGACGATAAAGAAGGTAATTTTTCACAAAAAAACGGGGATACGTTTGGGGGGTTTGGCCCTGAGTTCTCTGGGCGATGTCCCAAGCGTTGAATAGGGTGGCGCCATTAGCTTGCGAGAAACGGAAGCCGCGGTCCAGTACCCACGGCTCAGGGGACACCAGGGCGGGTTTCGGTTGGTTGTCCAGTTGGTCCCTGTTGAGGGGGTATGCAGGACTTCAGGCTCTGGCTAAACATTTCCAGGAACGCTGGGTTATCGGTCCCTATAATGGGGTCTTCAGGGAGAGTAGACAACACTCCCACACTAATGCTCTGGGGTCTACCTTTCAAGGGGACTATAGGAAGGTGAGCCACCGGATATGGCCGAACGTCCCCATGAACACACCTGATGTGTACTCGATCTTTTGGGATGATTTGGGTAGGCCTCACATGAGGGGCCCGCACCACCGACTGTCGACAGCCGGAGTCTAACAGGGCTTGGATGGGGGAACCGTTTATCCTTACACTCACTCTGAAAGCATGTCTCATTTCGGCTGAATATAACACCGTTCTTGGTAAGTATCCGACCTCCATCGGTTCCTCGGCCGGTTTCCTTCAGGGACACATCCGGGCTATGTGGCCCCAGGTACCGCACTCAAAGCATTGCGGGCCGCTGTGCGATGGTGGTCCGGGTCTCCAAGGTTTCGGTTTGACAGGCTCTGGGATCTTCAGCATTTTCTTCTCCGTCTTATTGGTGGCTTTTTGTCTCTCTAGTTCCCACAAAGGGGGAGGTCTTGGCTGCACTCTAGAGAAGGTGGTAGCCATGTCCACCGCCTGGGAGGTGGTGAGGTTATGGTGTTGTCGCAACCACCTCTGGGTTGTGTACGGAAGAGCCTCCAGGAACTGTTCAAGGTACACCTGGTCCATGATTTCCTCTTTGGTGCAAACGTTAGGGGTTAGCCACTTGTCGGCCGCCATCTTCAGACGTACAAAAAGGGTTTTAGGGGTCTCCCCGGGGACACCCCTCTCTTTCCTGAACCGGAGGCGGTACGCTTCCTGGTCCAGTCCTAGATGGTCCAGGATTATTCTTTTAATGTCCGCGTATGCTGTGTCGCCTGTCGGATTAGCCACCTGGTAGGCGGCCTGGGCTTCCCCCACCAGCAAAGGGGCTAGAAAGAAGGGCCACTTGGCCACTGGCCACCCACATGCCCTGGCGGCTCTCTCAAAGTTTAGTAGAAATGAGTCGGGGTCCTCCCCCAGTTGATACTTCTGGAGGGAGACCCCGCTGATGCTATGAGGAGTCCCTCCGACGGATGCGGGTCCAGTCACTATGGGAGGATCAAGGGCGCGAGCTGCCATGGCCACCTTCATGATGCCCCGGTCGGCCTCGGCCGCCAGGATCTGTTGTTCCATCACCCATTCTAGTCTTTCCTGTCCTTTCGCCAAGCGCTGCAAAACTTCGTCCATCTTCGTTAGGCAGATGGAAGGGGTGCCCGCATTCTCCACCACTGTAACCGGCGGGGTAGGGAAAGGTAGGAGACGGGTCTTGGTGATGGTTAAACCAGGCTTTATTTGGTGGAACAAAAGTTCTGTACAGGTTTTCCTGGACACGACTCTTCTCGGCGATCTTCTCCTCTCGCGCCGGCTCTTTCTTAGTACACCTTCCTCCCGTCGCCTAGTCGGACTCCTCCTCCTCCTTCCTTCTTCGGGCTCCGTGGTGATCCAGGCTCCGCCGACGGGGAAGACACAAGAGATGGAGTATCAGTTACGCTTGACAAACCAACAGTCACGGGGAAAGGGGGTGAAGACAACCACGGGGCTCGGGGGGGTTAATGGACGTGGATACCGGGGACTTGATAAGGGCTCACGGGGTACCTCTACCCGGTCTACCAACCCAACCCGCTATCCGGTTATGCACCTCGGTTAGCCACGCCCCTCCGGGGGAGTGGCTGGGCGATGCGGGGGGTCATTGGCCTCCTGGCTCCTGAGTCACCGCGGCTCTCCTTCGGATTCCGGCCTCCCGACGCTCGCGGTTCTCCTCTTCCTCCAAGGGTCCTCCAGTCCCGACCTCCGTTGCCGCTCTCTCCTCCTCCTCTGCTGTTGCTCTCGCCTCTTCCTCCGCTGTTGCTCTCACCTCCTCCTCCGTCACTCTCGCCTCCTCGTCTACGCTCTTGCTCCACGCCGCTCCTCTCCACTCACTGACCGCTCCTCCGGTGTAAAGACACACCTGTTCACTATTACTGTCTTCTTTTAAGGCGTAGCCGGACTCCTCCTCTGCAACGCTCCCACCAGACCACTTAAAGGGCCCGAGGCACATCTCCTCATCATCGCAACTATATCGCTCCTCCCGAGAGTTCCACGCAGGGGTCGTTGACGGCTGTGGAAACAAGAGGGAGGGGTCACAGGTTACGGGCACACTCCGGGGCACAGGGGGCGGGGGCCACCCGTCCCGGTTACATGACTACAGCGAGTTGTTAACGTAACAGATTAAACTTTACTTGGAAAATCTGAAGTGCTGTGTATTATGATGGAGTCAGTCTGCCGGAAGTGGCCCTATGTATTTGTACATGAAGAGGCATTTATTGGAACCTCATGAAGCATACACTGATATTGATATGGATCTCCTCATTTAGGTAACATATTGTGCTATGAAGTCTTTCATACCCTTCCATTGTGAGTTTTAAACAACCTATTGAATAAACCGTGGAGTGTGAAAGTGAAACCATGGCATGTACTAACAATGTAAGGCAAGGAGTGTCGATGGAGATAAGGTTGGGATCTCTACATTTCAGATACAGAGCAAGGTACTGAGTTTATCCTTTTGGGATAATACATTTTGGTGAGCTGTAAGATTATGTGAAATAAATAACCCCTTTGTGAAGAAGTGCCCATGCTATATGTGCAGTTTAACACCTTAATGGTCTGCAAAGCCCATAGGAATTGGATTAGGGCTCTCATTAGAACCTGTCCGTGACAGAATGTTCCCAAAGGAAAACAAGGGTAAGCACAGTCTTCTGGAACAGGAATCAGTGGCAGTACACATAACAAACAACAGTGGTTCACTGTAGACTCATTTCCAAACATAGTGCATATATACAAAAAAACCAAGAATTATGACGCTCGACTCCGGGTTTAGTTTACAGGCGTGGGGTCAGTTAAAGTATGTACATGCATCTGGAATCAACAATGCTTTGACCTGTGATTAGTGTGTGGTGAGTTAATAAAAGGAAATTGAACAAAAACGAATATAACAAAAGATGAAGTTTGGGTAATAAACAGAAAAGCTTGGAATTAGGCAAGAGAGAAGACTTACTTGGGCCAAGGCTCCTGATGAGTATGATAGGAGTGGATAGTGGAGTAATTCTGTGGGGGATAATTACCAAAATCAGTGAAAGGTAAAAAAGGGGTGGGAGTTTAGACAAATAAGTGAGAAACACCACCGGGTAATGGGTGGTCGTGGTTCTTACCTCCAGTCGAGAATGCGGTTTCCCAAAGGATATAGGCAATCTGGTCCCAGAAATGTAGATCGATGATGATGAGGTGTGTAGGAGTCACTTAACTCAGGGTATTGTCAGCTGTGGGCTGATTACCCCTTGTGCAAACCACAATGATAAATAAAAGGAAAAGGCTAGGTAAGAATGTAGGCCCAGTTGTCAAGATGTAAAGAGGCGTGTAAGAATCACATGCTCTTGCAGAGATTAAAATTTCCAGGCCTGGGCTCAGTGAACAATCATAGGTCCTAGGTCCGTGAGCGCGGCATGCAAGGATCGTGTGCTCAATTGAAGCAATCCAGGAAGCGCGGTCTGATCCGCGAGTGGCGCTTAACAAGGAAACCATTCAATGGTTTCCACAAGACTAGAGTAAGACCTTAGAGTAAGATCTAACAGTGGAAACTAATTATGAATAAGCATCAAATAAATCAATAGATAAATTATAATCGCAAGCATATTGATACACAGAAAATACGTACATGGCAGAGAATGAATTGTATGCAAATGAATGGAGGCCAAAAGTACATGAAAGCCTTTTCGGGTCCCAACAAATGTCTGTAGGATGGAATGGACAATGATGAAAAAAGGGATCAGATACAGTAAAGAAATAATGAGTCAAAATAAATATATGAACATAAATAGAGCGAACAAATGCAAAGTGCCACAATAAATAAAATAAAATTACAAGATCAGTAAAATAAGGGAACAATTGCATAAAATTATATTGAGAAAGAGCCAATGTATAATGATACAGTAAGAATAATTCGAACAGGAGGATTGGCGACAGATGAACATGACAGACAAGCGGTAGTCCAAATATGGTAGACTAAAGTGGAATACTAGTCTAGAGAATTCCATTCTTCTACTGTGTTGCAGCCATTGGTTATTGATTGACAACGGAAGATCCACCTACATTCAAGCCTGCTAACTGTTAAAACAAAGTCACCACTTCTCTGGAGATTTTTCACCATGTCAGGGACCTGCCATGTTGTTCTTGCAATGTTTGGCTTCTGTGAAATAATCTTGGTTTGGTAGTGAAGTTGCAGGCAATGAAATTGCCACATTTGTGATGCCCTTCCACCAGAGGTAGGTTCCAAAGGTATGGCATCTGGTAGTGTTGATGCTCGGCTTGTAAGCCCTAATAAGGTGATTCCTCAAGTTGCAACACCGCTTAAAAGCAAATAAGGGGATGTCTCATAGTAGGTCACCTGAGTACACCACATTTAAAGTGGTTCTTTGATCTTAATCGTTTTGTTAGCCAAAAGATAGTATGTGGTTACACGTGATTTTGTTAAGGGAGTGTTTGGGTTTAGGTTGGAGTGGTATGTCTCTGTGTGAGTACCAAGCTTTTTGTATAAAGAAAGTCATACTAATCTGTAGTGGTACCCTTTGTCAATTAGTTTACACAGCAGAGTGTTTGCTTCTTTGAAAAAGGTTTTTTTAAATTTAAAGTTCCTATGAATATGCAGGAGTTGTTTGAAAGGGAGGCCGTTGTGTAGTGCTCGGGGATGGAAGCTGCTGTATTGTAGCAGGGTGTTCCTCTAAGTAAGTTTTCTAAATAGAGTAGTATACAATTGGTGGTCTGAGATCATAGACGTTAGATCGAGATAATCGTCTCTGTTGCTGACCAAATAATAAATACATCATCTATGTATATTTTCCATAAACAGTTGTTTTAATGGCGAGGATTGGTGTTTTCCAAGATACATAATGTTTGTAAGGGGTCTACAAAGAGGACTGCAAAGTTGTGTGCAGAATCTGGTCCCATCGATGTACCTATGCATTGGTAGCAGTTTTTTCCATTAAACAAAAATATGTTTTTATTGATGTCAATCCTGAACAATTTAAAGAATGAAGGCGATGGATGCTGGAAAAGTTGCTCGTCCGTTGTTACGTAGATTCTCTATTCAGTGTATGCCCCCTTCTTGAGGGATGTTGGTATATAAAGTCTCCATTTCAACATTGGTCTCATTAAGGGGTATCATGTCTTTGATAAAGAAATCAAAATTTATCTTCCTAGCATTTCTAGGATAGACGGCCCCAGAAAGAATGGGCCTCCCAGGAGGATTCTTCGTGTCCTTGTGTACTTTGGGGAGCGTGTTTATTACAGCACTGCAAAGTTTTTTGTTATTGAGAAAGGAACTCATTACTGCTAAGAAAGCCATCTATGTAGTTTTATGTAATTGTTGCCTTATTTAATAGTCTTGAAATGTTATTATGTTTATTGTGGCTCTTTGTATTTGCTCCCTCTATTTATATATTTATTTTGACTTGTTATTTATTTATTGTATCTGATCCGTTTTTCATCATTGTCCTTTCCATCGTATAGATAATTGTTGGGACTCTGAGAAGCTTTCGTGTATGTTTTGTTTCTATTCTTATACTTGTAATTCATACTTTGCCATGTAATTTTTCTGTGTCTGTAGGTTTGTGATTTTAATAATTATCCATTGATTTATTTTATTTTTATTCATGATTGGTATCCATTATTGGATCTCACAATGCCTTGTTTAATTTTGGCGAGTCTGCGGATGAAGGGAGGTGGACTCATATTCTCTCTTGATCAAGTCACTCGGCACCCAATAACGCATTTGATATTAGGAGACCATATTCCCTCAGACACATGGCATATCATTTTGTAGTTACTGCCTCAACTTGATGTACCCATGCCCTGCATCAAAGCTAGTATACCCATATTGTTTGAGAAGGCCATTGCTCATTTCCAAATCCTCCGACCTAGCTGTGTAATGTGAAGTGCATTTTCTAAGGCAGTAATAGTAAAGAATAGGATCTTTATAAGGGAGCCTCATGGGAACCTCTATATACACAGTGTAATTTGTGCTCTGTAATCTCTGGAACTCTTGCTGGAAGATCCATGTTCACTGGTATGAGATACAAATGTTGGAAACCTGCCTAGATCTGTAAGTACATAGGTCAATAGTTATAGGTAAGTATATTTCTCTCCTGACCTTTTAGATAAGCAAATTCACCCTTTATATTTATAGCAATGTTCTTCCTTCCTTACATTTGTTTACACCAGGGGATCTTGTCAGACCTTCCTAAGGACACATTTCTGGCTTGCCAACGCATGAAGAGCATTAAAAGTCTCAGTCCAAATTTTTATCAAAGAAGCATAAAAATTTCAAACACCCTGATCTCTAGTACAATACTGTCATTTTGTTCTCTTTGTTATACATGCATTTAGCCTTTTTCATTGCACGTGTATTCCCACATAGATTCATTTGTACAGATTTCCAATGTGAATAGAATTAATAATATCCGCTTCACCCATCCCTTGCTATGAGACAGCATGCTATTGTGCATTATGTAGCAACACCATATCATTATTTTCATAATCTACTTAAGGATATTATCTTTCTAATACTTTTGCTTGAATAACGTATTCATAACACATTTGAATCTAATGCATCTGAGCTTTTTTGCTTTCATTCTAGAAGTCAGCACTATATGGGGGTGCGTATCTGACTTCATCGAACGGCAAATGGCTTTGCAGAAGGTAATTATTATATAATAGTTTATTATTCTGCAACTTCCCCTTAGCAGAAATATGTACAGTTGTTAGTTATTATTATTAATATTAGTTGAAGTACCTTCTATATAGTTGTTGCTAGCTTGCACCCAAGATACCTTCTCCTCAGAGCACTTGATTATCACATTCTAAATGTTTTTTCAAGTAATTGAGTAGAAATTACAGTGTGGTGGTGAAGCTACATACAATGGCTGCCATGTTGTGGAGTGAGCACCATAATCACAGAGATACCCCTTTCGGGGTGATTCTGTCGCCTTATAAATTGAATCATAAATTATATCATTACATCTATTAATGTGTTACAATAGCAATCCAGTACATAAGAAATGTCACGTCTCAGTCTCATCAAACAAGTAAAGAACTACAATACTGTAGAGCAGAGATGCTCACTTAAAGCAAGAAAAAACTACTTTTAAATCAACAGGAGTGAGCTTTGTATTGATCCTGTTGGGTCACCAAAGATTCCACTAACAATAGACCGCATAATGCTAACACTTACTGCATAGTGTCAACTAAGGACAAATAAACGTAACTATAACAACACCACACAGAGACAGTGTTGTGACTGACCTGACAAAACATGATCCAAACACCTCTCGGAGAACATCAGCAAGGAGAGAAAGCAGAAAAGTTATTAGCAGCACAAGATTAACAACAGGTAGGTAGCAAAAGAATATTACATCTTGTAGATGAGGAAGGAACCACTGCTATTAACCCAACAGAAATTAATAATGAAATTGCATCTTTGTGTTCAAGTTTATATACCCCAAAACCCATGGACAGTGCTATTTTAGAGGAATCTTTTTTCAAAACATTCCTCTACCTAGATTTAAAAAGCAATATTGATTAACCTTGGGAGAGCCAAATTGTATATAGTAGATATAATAAGTCCTCAAAGACTTATCAAATGAGGATCCCATAGTGATTACGTTTTTATTAAACAAAAAGCATACAGCTCTACATTTTGCAAACCATTTAGAGACACAGAACACAATAGGATATTCTAACCTGAATTAAATTGTGCGTTGATTACAGTAGTCCCTAAACCAGGTACAGATATCCCAAAATGTGAAAATGATAGTCTTATTTCCATTTTGAATACATTGTAAGTATTTCATCCTTAATTGTTCGGTGCCATAATCTGGCATCGCTCCTGTGGCGGATTAAGGTTCCAGAGAGCTTCCGCTCACCGGTATTCATCCTGGGCTGTTGCACACAGGATGCGGCAGAGCCCTCTGCTGCCATTCAGTCCCCCCTGCACATCATGGTTTAATCTGAACCTGTACAACGCGTTCTGGGGCAATTCTCTTGACTGCATGTCTGCATCTGGGAAGGCCTCATGCAGGAGAATGTTACCAGCACATCAGCTTTTGAGATATCATACATGTATACCCTGTATGTTGATCAATATGTTTATATTTGAAGTTTCTTGAAAATATATATTTGTGATGTTGAAAAGACTTTAGATAGAATAAAGTGGGACTATTTGTTTAGAACGCAGGGCAGATTTGCATTAGGACAGAAATGTAAAGTGAAACATCTGTAGCAGAACCCATTTGCTAATGTTACATGTAGCAACTAGATTATTAGATACCTTTATTATAGTTAAGAGTTGGCTGCAAGGATGCCTACCCTCGCCCCACCTGTTTTTACTTCCATGTCTTCTCTCCCCTCCTGTTTTTTTACTATCTTTAGAACCATTATGTATAGCAATCAAAACTAACTCCAAAATATAGGCCATTAATTTTGTTAATTGATAATGTAATAAACTGCTTTATGCTGATGACCCTGTGAAATCCAAACTCCTCAATACAAGAAATAATGGCTATTACTAACACGTTTAAACTGAAATTAAAATGAATTTGGGGAGCGTGATGCATTATCTCCATTGGATCAATCCATTCAGATGACATACTCTAGGCATTCTGTTGAATTCAGGTCTTTTGAGCATAGTGCACGACAATCTATGTCTCAATGCAAAAATAACTTAAGGCTTAAGGCAATGGGAATTTCTCAAGGTTTCCATCTGGGTAATAGCCCAAATTATTAAGATGCCAGTAATTCCTAAAATTGATTATTTTTCCAGGATACCATTTAAACAACTTTTGAGTAGCCCCATGCTCAAATCCCTCCATTCATTCATACATACACCTTGAGGTTGATATGAAATGTATGTGCGTAACGATGAGCATTAAAAAATTTGTGTAGACTGCATCGCGTCCCAGACTTAACAAACAAAATTGATCGATCAGGCTTCACTTGATCTATTTGGCATTTGATGGATGTGTACTGACTCTAATCTCGTGGCAAAAGGGGACGGGGAGGGAAACATCCATCTACTGTGTTGATGTTGGGACTACCAATGAGCATGCATTTTTTATTCTTTGTTAGATCTATTGTAAACTGCATAAATAAAGAAGTTAAAAAAATGGCAACATTTATTAATACCATTATTAGAGAACTTAAACTTCCTGATGCTATATTATTTGGTTATCATTTTTCACAGTTTTTCCCTAGTCCTGAAATCAAGCACACTGAGATAATTGAGTCTTAGAATCTACATGTGGGAAAAGAATACGTCAACTTGTGAATATAATTTTATATAGCAATAATAAATGCTGGCACAAATCACTATTAACTATTTAGGTTGACTTAAGTATAGGTATGCAAGTTCATATTTGGTCAAATGCCTAGATACGCATTGACTTATTACAAAAAGCAGTGGACCCTAGTAGTTTGGGTGATCAGGGTAAGAATAGACACAAACTGAAATAGTATTTATGTCCTTTGTCAAGCCGGACAGGAATTTATTTGACGATGCACACAATCAGAAAGTAATGTCACGGGGGCACAGCCCTTGACCCACAGTGAACAAGACAAAACAACAAGTATAGGCGGGGATTGCTATTGGGCTATCCCCGCCAGAGATGCCGCGCCCTGCGATTCTGCAACCGGCACACCTCGAGCCGTGATCTGGACGGTCTAATTGACCCAAAAGCGGGATAATCTGAAATACACCCTATCATTGGTCCAAACCGATCCACTTCTCTCGACCTGTACTACCTCCCCGCCTAAGGATCTGTCTTGCATGAAAGGCAATTGTTTATAATTCCAAGACAAACATGATTTATATATTTGTCCTGAAGATGATGCCATTTATCTTGTTTTTCGGCATCGAAACGTCGTCGACACAATAGGATCATATGTACTGAATATGCTTGTGAATACTATGTACAATGGTCACTCAAACTACAATCAAGTCTGTTCACTGATTATAAGTATACAGACCAATTTGCTCGTTCTTGCCTATACTTGTTGTTTTGTCTTGTTCACTGTGGGTCACGGGCTGTGCCCCCTTGACATTACTTTCTGATTGTGTGCATCGCCAAATAAATGCCTGTATCTGGACAAAGGACATAAATACTATTCCAGTTTGTGTCTATTCTTACCCTGATCACCAAAACTACTAGGGTCCACTGTTTTTTGTAATAAGCTAAACGCCCAAGGTCCCTAGTGTACTACCTTCGGGTTCCCTTGTTTCCTATAACTAGATACACATTGTCAACAATTGTTTAGATGTTAGTACTGGATTGCTTAAAAGATATTATCAAGGAAAGCTCAATTATTGCTTTTAATTATCATCCTAAGGCCTTTCAACTGGCTGATTCTGAAAAAAAATGAGATACATACTACACCCACCAATGTCTTTCTAGAAAACTCAGTAATGCAATGAAATGCATCAGTTAATCTTTAACTTCAAGTTTGGCCTGTCTGAGCAATATTAAGGACGTGTCTTCTTATACACTCTATCAATAAATCAAGCCTTTGTAGGTCGGGTAGCAAAGAATCTTAAATGAAAGTGATTAAGGAGATTGGATTGCTCTGTGGTTTACTGTGGTCTAGAACGGTGCTTTAAATGGGCAGGAACTGTCCAGCACTGAGTATCTGCACTTCTTTCATTTGAAAGGGAGAGTATTATCACTTCTTAGTACTACTGCAATACATGTGATGGGAGAGTACCAGCACTTCTCACAAGTAAACAGATACTCTGCAGAGTGAGTACTTGCACTTCTATGTTTCCAATAAAAGCACTGTCTCGGGTCCTGGACTATCATAATGAAGGTGGACAAGAAGTGGGATTAACATTGCTTCCGTTTAAGCTACTACAAAAGTAGCATTGGTTGCCACTGAAAATGCAAAGACTTAGACTACCAGCCAATACTAATTGTTGGAGATGTATGGAACATGCTTTTATATTACTCCCATATTGTGGAATTGTCCAATTTTACCCTTTTACTGTGAGCTTTTAATGCGAACTGCGGTTAAGAATGAATCAGAGTTTTATGAGAAGTATTCCATGATTGATAATTATATCCCTCTTGCATTTCTCCGGTGTTCCAACATTACATAAACATAGGAGAGGCATGATATCAAGTGCTTTTGGTTACTAAGTAATGTACCTTACGAATGTGGTGCCAGACGGCTCGCCTTACATACAATCAATGACTGTTGTAAATTGGCAAATTACTCTCTTACAAAAGATTAAGGTATAGGATGATTGACTAAGAGCATTTTTGATATGATGTTTGTCCATCCCTTTGTCTGGAATCACTTAAATATCAAGATGATGAATTTGAAAAAAGCAAATAGCGAATATCAGCGCTCATATTTCCTCGATGTATAACAGCAGTGGTAGCATTGAGCGATAGAAGGCATATCTACTATGGAATTATACAAATAGCAAATGCTACAATAAATATTTTTTAAATATGGATTCTCTTTTTTCAGTTGTTTAAACAAATCAATCCTTTCTTTCAGAGGTAACCAGTAGACAGCCTTTCTCATATGAGAGCTTAGGACAGTGATCTTTGCAGTTCAAAGATTATAGGAATAGTTGCATTTTGGATATATTAAAGTCTTCGCAGTTGACATCAGGAGGTCCCCCAAATAGAGAATTACTGTAATCAACTTTGTAATTGGTCACAGCTGCAATTACTGGAGGCCACAGTACAAAAAAGATTTGGTAAGTTTTAAACCAGCAGTCGTTGAGCATCCTATCTGTTTGGGAACTTGGGCTTTTCTAAGCACCACATCTGAAAATTAGATTCTTACTGAATCAAAAAGGCTAAAGAGGAGTCCTAACAGTGTGAGGTGCAAGGACATAGAGAAGATAAGGACTGTTAAGTGGTTAGGACCGAGCAAAATTACCTCTGCATTAACGTTTAAGCCATGGGCTCCAAAACAGTGTGTATTCTTATAAGTCCTGGCTTTGAGGATCTCAAACATTTTAGACAGACTTGCTACTCATAGGTAGCTATGAGTGCCTTCTGCAAAGGAGTGAAATGAGAGCCCTTCAGACTATATCAGCGGGAGCATAAGTCTGATGTTAACATAAAACATTAGCGGAGAGACAGGATATCGCTGGGGAGCTAACAGTTAAAAGATAGAGTCAGTGACAAGTGCATTCTGAGCTTTATGCATTGTGGTCTACTCAAAATAAAAGAGTTAAAGCAAGGTAAAGTGTCCTCAAAAGTTTCTAACACCAAACTGACATTTTCCAGAAGCAGCACTTGGCAAAATTTGTTGAAGGCTGCAGACAGGTCCAACATGATAATCGGACACAAACACCACTGACAGTAACAACTCATCCCAAGCATCCACCAATGTGGATTTAATATTATACTTAGGGCTGACTCTTTATCATCTAAATAACAGCATTCTTCAAGCTAAATTTTGAGTTCAGCCCAAACTGTCTTTCAATAATCTTTCCCGTCGAGTTTTTACGTGGCATGAGCCAGAAGTTCTTAAAGGAGACTGGATCTAAAATAGCCCAAAATGGTGTCACTAGCACTTTATTGAAAGTATTGTTATGTGCCCGGTTTAGGCCCAACTTAGCTGCGCATTTTCTTACATTGTCCTCTTTCTGCACAATAACATTACTGCTCTGTGACCCTTTGCACATATTCGCGTGTGTGTCAATGGTGGATTAGTTTCTCTGAAACTATTTATGTTTATGCGTCTGGCTTCGCATAACATTATCACCATGCTCCGAATATCAAGTACAAGGTCTTTACGCACAATGTACAAATGTCGTTCTATCTTCATACACGTCTTCAACAAGCCGACTCCACCATCGCACCCCAACTCCGGAACATCATCAACGCCTCCTTCAACACCGCCACCTTCCCGGAGAGCTGGAAGCACGCCGAGATCAGCGCCCTCCTGAAGAAACCTACAGCGGACCCCACCGATCTCAAAAACTTCCGCCCCATCTCGCTCCTCCCTTTTCCTGCTAAAGTCATCGAGAAGATCGTCAACAGACAGCTGACCGCCTTCCTCGAGACTAACGGATCCCTCGACCCCTCGCAGTCCGGCTTCAGAGCCAACCACAGCACCGAGACCGCCCTCATCGCAGCCACCGACGACATCCGGACCCTGCTCGACAAGGGGGAAACAGTGGCCCTCATCCTCCTGGACCTCTCCGCTGCGTTCAACACGGTCTGCCACCGCACCCTAGTCCAGCGCCTCAGCAACATCGGTATCCAAGAGAAGGCACTGGAGTGGATCATCTCGTTCCTCGCCGGAAGAACACAAAGAGTCCGCCTCCCCCCGTTTCGCTCCGAGGCCACCGAAGTCATCTGCGGCTTCCCGCAAGGATCTTCACTCAGCCCCACCCTCTTCAACATCTACATGAAACCTCTCGCAGCCGTCGCACGCCAGCACAACCTCAACATCATCTCTTACGCCGACGACACCCAGCTGATCCTCTCCCTCACCAGAGACCCCGACACCGCCAGAACCTGCCTACAAGAAGGGATGAAAGACGTCACCGAGTGGATGAAGGACAGCCGCCTGAAACTGAACTCGGACAAGACGGAAGTCCTCATCCTGGGATCTTCGCCCTCCGCCTGGGACGACTCCTGGTGGCCCCCAGCCCTGGGCACCGCACCCAAGCCAACCGACCACGCACGCAACCTGGGCTTCATCCTGGACCCCTCCCTCTCGATGACCAGACAAGTCAACGCCGACTCCTCATCGTGCTTCAACACCCTGCGTATGCTTCGCAAGATCTTCCGCTGGATCCCGACCGAGACCAGGAAGACTGTCACCCAGGCACTCGTCACCAGCCGACTGGACTACGGAAACGCCCTCTACGCCGGAACCACAGCCAAGCTACAGAAAAGACTCCAGCGCATCCAGAACGCCTCCGCCCGACTCATCCTGGATGTCCGCCGACGCAGCCACATCTCCAGCCACCTGAGGAACCTGCACTGGTTCCCCGTCGACAAGAGGATCACGTTCCGGCTCCTCACCCACGCACACAAGTCTCTCCACGACCTGGGCCCCAAGTACCTCAACGACCGCCTGACCTTCTACACGCCCACCCGCCAGCTACGGTCCACCAGCCTCGCCCTCGCAGCCGTACCACGCATCCGAAGAGCCACCGCCGGAGGAAGATCCTTCTCTTACCTGGCTGCCAAGACTTGGAACTCCCTCCCCATCCACCTTCGGCTGACCCAGGACCATCTCGCCTTCAGGAAACAACTCAAGACCTGGCTGTTCGAACAGTAGCATACCCCTCCCCCCAAGCGCCTTGAGACCCTCCCGGGTGAGTAGTGCGCTATACAAATGGCATGATTGATTGATACACAGGGCGACAGGGCTGTCTACATATCTATAACAGGGCTAACTATATATCCATAACATTGCTAATTTATATGTACATTGGAAGAATGCTTTTTATTATAAATAATAAGCATCATAAAGGATTAGAAAAGGAGGCACTTCAGCTGACACCGAGGGTCCCTGCATACTGAGACTTCACAACGCAGTGGTCTGACATCTCTGACAAGTGTCCAGTTCGTGACCAGGACGGGATACTACATTCTTTCCTGCCAGGTAATTGGGTTGGATCATCTCTTGGGGGGGCTTCTTTGCTCTGCACCTACACACACTCTAGACATACATACAGCAGAGTTTGCATAGTAAGAGTAAGCCTGATTACTACCTTGTTATATTTGCCTGCATATGTAGACTGTCTTAGCACCATGGTAGGATTATAGCTGCTATTTACTCTTTTGGTGCTTTTATCTGCTTCTGTGTACTGATTATCGCAGAACATGTATTTTATACAAGAATAACGTTGGTTCAATATATATATTGAAAACGTCCTATTGTGTTTTCTCTGTATATTTCTCTGAGAACAAAAGAGCACGAATGACTGAGCGGAAGGGTTCTAGATCTGTTACCATGATCCCTGAGGGGCCAGGGTTGCATTGGTCAGTGGTTGCCGGAAACTATTTGTGCCCTGTTCAGGTTAGACAGGCTTCTATTGGCGCTGTGAGCTAGCTGGCCTCTAGGCTAATATATCCTACGGGGTGCTTAGAATCATTCTAGGCAACTCACCCAAAGTTTGTGTTGTCTAAAATACGCGCAGATCCTACAGATTAGTGGGAACTAGAAGACAGTATCTGTAACTATTGCGGAAGTCGTGTAGATATTACTAACATGGCAACAGATATAGCAAGGGCTTTTGCTTCAGCAGGCTCTGTGGACAGTGCAGAGGATTTTAAAGTTGATTTCTCTATTCCACAAGGATTTTATTCAAGCTTTCAAACCCAAGTTTATGTGGTCACATTTTAGTACATTCACACGCCATCTGGCTACAATTTATGCCATGGTATTGTAGGAGCTCAGCCGGAAAGGCATATGTTGGTGTTGAACAGCAAGGGGTGAGAACGAGAATCATACAGGGACTCTGAATAATATAAACAACACACAATCTCCTCGGGTCTAATCAACGCACTATAGGCCTATGCCGGGCCGGAAAATGCGGCCTGTATCCAAACTCTCTCATTAAAAGAAATGTATTTGTAAGCTAAATGAAGAAAAAATAATGACAATAAGGGGGAATTTATCCCTTAAGGACTAGAACCCTCACTCACCCGTGGGTGACATGCTTCATCATATGGGTTCCTCCTTACCAGTAGGAAAACCTAGTCTTACTGGGAGCTACGACTTCTTCACTGTTATGAAGGAGCTCAGAGATGTTTTCTTTAGTATGTAACTATGGGAGAAGGATGCGAGAATCCCATATGTGAGCCTCAAGGAGTAGCAAGGATGCAGCGCAAAAAAAGGGATAATGTGATGAACTAATATGTAAAGTAAAATGTTAAAATTGCCTAGGTTGATGTACAACCACGATTTTATTCACGTGCTCTCCCTGACAGGATTAAAAAGCAATGCAAATAAGTAGTATAGATTTAAAACTACTATTGGTACGAGGTCGACAAGTTTCAACCATATGATCAGTATCCTGTATCGGTGGCTTTCTTCAGGACCAACAAGAATAGACAATTGTGTTTGCTGCTGCTGATATATACAGTGTAAATAAAGAAAATAGTGATACAAAACCAGTATTCCTGTGACGAAATATCAGGTAATACGTGGGATATCCTCAATGGTAGGATATTGTGCCTCACCTCAACCTGGCAGGCAGCTCAGGGAAAGAGGCCCCGCTCTGTCCGTCGGTACCTCGTGGCAAACGGAGGCTGCCTTTAGTTACACTGTATATATCAGCAGCAGCAAACACAATAGTGTGTTGTTTATCTTGCTTAAAGGGGAAATCACACCTCACAGGTCTATAAACCTGATTCCCTGGGACCCCAACCCCATTTTTTGTTTTTGCAAACTCTGAAAAATATCCGTTGTTGTTCCATTCTGCCGTACACATTTGAGCATGTCTGCTGCAATCGAGGAGAAAAGATGAAATAATCTATGATAACTTTGCCCCTACATGTAGCCTATTTAGTAGTAATGTGTGGTCAACTATGTCCTAAGCCTCTGAGAGGTTGAGAACTGTTGGATCAAATTTTGGTTATAATCCAATTAGTGAGGAATCCCATTCTTTTATTTGCCATTGCAGTTTTGTATCTTATAGAGGGACTGTATCATGAATGGTAGTTGTGAGAGAGGAGATTCAGCTGCACAAAGATTCCATCCCTCTTTAAAGGATTTTGTTTAATGCATTAGATGGCAGACCAGTTGATAATTGGCCTGCATCACTGGGTCTGCCTGCGGTTCTCTCAATAGAGGTGTAATGATCGTGTCCTTAGATGTAACAGGTAAGAACTCTTCTTAAAAGGACATTAGTCCTAATACATTTTTTTATAAAGACATCCCTCCATGAATTTACGCCCCCCTCCTTCATTGCTTTGAAACACAAGAATGAGGAACGTGTGTGTGTTAGAGAGGGCAGTGGTGTTGGGACAGTGTAATATCTGCAGAGGTTTATAATTTTGATTCAAGGAACTTCATGAGATTCTTGCAATGTTGTGGGGTTGCACAAGAGGTATTTCCATGGCTTTTGTATGGATAAATTTTCGGCATAAGCTAAAACTCTATTTTGTCACATCACAAGACCTCACGGCTTAGTAAATCTGAATCCTGTCCAATTCCTTCAGTGTGTTTTTTAATTGTCTGTGTGGTTTAGATAGTATTTTGTTCTGCCTTCAGGATGTGCACACCGTACTGGTATCTCAATGCAGTGTGGCTGAAATTGCTAAAGCTCAGGAAAAAAGAGGAAAGACTCCAGCTACATTTACATAGATAATTGTGTCTGGCTTCATGAAGATGCTTCTAAATGTGACTTCATTTTCTTTTTTGCACCCAGTTTCTACAAAATTATTCTACAGCATTTACAACTTTTGGTCAGCACACTGGTTAGCATATTTCTGCCAAAGTGCTCTGGCCTTAAGTCTTGTACTCAATGCAAAAAGCAAACGGTAGTATGTGATCCATGTAACAGCCTTATGTGATGTTTGGGCGTTGCCCACACATGTGACACCTGTGCTTTGTGGGCTCAGATGCAGATGAAGGCCATCTGGAGTGTAAAGCCAATCTATTTGATGGTGGAAACCTAATCTAAATTCTCGTCTTGTGCACTATTCAGCTCGTGCCTGTTTGGCTTGGAATATTATCTTGTCAAATTTCTCAAATTTGACCCTGGATGATATTTTAGTGATTCCTGATGAAGTTGATCCAACCTCTTTGTACAATCTACTGAGAGTGAGCTGTCTGTGGGTCAGCTTCCTTCTGTCCTTGTCTTGTTTGAGTCAGACCCTCTTTAGCTATTGCTTTAGAACAGTGAAAGTCAAATCTTTCACGGTCATGGTATTGGGTGTTATTCCCCCTCCTTGGTAATGCTTCCACCCATTAAAGCATTGCTTTGAGCATCTGGCATGGACTATTTGGGAGTGCCGAAGTCATCTTGAAAAGGATTTCCCCTATACAAGCAACACATTCTGGAATATAGCCAAGTGTTTCATTGAAGTATGATGAAAAATGGATGTAAAGGCTCTACGAAATGTACTAGCTGTTACTTATAAATCATGTTTGTGTGTACACAAATATTTTACTTTAAATATGACTTACGACCAATATTATAGATAATTTGCATACTTTTTTACACAACTCCAGGTAAGCTTTTCTTTCTTTCATGAATCGTCTCCCTGGATGGATTGCCTGTATTATTTGTGTAAACCTAAAGGAAGTAGCATATGCTGCCGTTCTTTGTATAAACCCTGAGCTGTTTGCATTCCAAGCCGAGACAAGTACTTCAGCGAGCGACACCCGTTTGTTTACATAAAAGCTTCAAAGGCAGAAGCAAGGCTTTAAAGTGGAAGCAAACATTTGTGAACATTGTGCTTTAGTCAATACTTGGAATCTGTTGTGAAAGGGCAATAAGTGAGCTTAATTGTGTTCCTCTATATTTGTGCATGCCTGTTGTTTCAAGTGTTAGCACATTAAGGTCAGAACTAGACTTTGAAAACACCTGTTGTGACTGGATCTCTGCACACCTGTGGTTTGTTTGGGCGTTAAGACTATGGAACACGTGATTCGATAATAATTTGACCTTGAAAATGGGTAAAACACATTTCAAGTTTCACCGGAAGTGCCAGAATAGATACCCGTGTCTCGATAAAGAAAAGGTATGACATTTTGTAATGTGGCAATGAGGACTTTTCCTGTGTTTATGTGTTTCCGGTAATTCCAATTAGCTCGGAAGAGGAAACGGTAGACATTTTATGCATTGGCATCAGCATCACATTGAATTGCAATAAGATACAGTGATCCAGCACTCTACTAAAGAAAGTCAACAATGAGCAAATATCACAGAAATTATAATCCATCCAGCAGGTCTTTATATAAATGTTCTTTATTCAAATTCTTCTTAGGAATCACACGACCGTAGCCAACGCGTTTCATCCATAAGGACTTCTTCAGGGCTCAATAATTTCCAAATATTCTTCTCCCTGTATTCGGGGAATTCAAAATATAATGCGTGCTCCCAGTAAAATATATTAGGCGTTAGCCCATCTCACTTAATATAATGGATGCCGTATTCACACGTTGCGTGTCGTTTCCAAAAAACCATTATGGATGAAACACGTTGGCTACGGTCATGTGATTCTTAAGAAGAATTTGAATTAAGAACATTTATATAAAGACCTGCTGGATGGATTATAATATCTGTGATATTTGCTCATTGTTGACTTTCTTGAGTGGAGTGCTGGATCATTGTATCTTATTGTAAATTGTGGGATTTTCCCTTGGAAGCTTAGGGGTATTGAGCTTCAGGTCCCTAGCACCCTGATTTTAGGATCACACAAACCATACTATTGATAGGTGCAGTCGTTATTGCCTTATACCCAGTGTTCTTCTTTTTTGTTTATCACATTGTATTGCAGTTGGTTTTCTGAAACTGCACAATGTCATCCAGCCACTAACTCTGATACTGAAGAATCATATGAGGAAAGAACCATCTTTGCAAAGACTCCCAAAAATACTATTTCGGAAGATGATGTTAAGTTCTTTCCTGAGCCCTTACCTTTCTGTAAGAAAAAAGTTGAGTAGGCAGCCATTACCTGATGCCACCTTGACAACACTCGGGACATCACACGGTTCACAAAGAATGACAGAATAAGGTTCTAATAATATTTGCAAGAGCTAAATGGGGAAAAAAATTATTCCCATGGAAAGTCTTGTATAAAAGGTCATCAAGAGAAAGCAATTAGGCAAATAAAAAAACTTTCAAAGAGGTTGATAAAGCCTAAACAATAAGCATAAGAAAACATGAGTACCAAAATGCATGGAGGGAAAAAACGAGGGACTACAGTTAAAGTGGGTTTGAGCGTGAGAAAACACAAGCATCTCAAAGCATTGCAACACGAGCAGCATAAGTGATGCTGACCTTACTGCATAGGTCAGTGCTGCCGCTTCCTGTGCTGACCTTGAAAGGAGAATTTGCTGTCTTCCAGAGGAATACACAGTTTGAGTATGAATTTGCCATCTTCTCTTGGGAATAGAATAAACCCCACCCAAAAATTGAAGTGGCCACAAAATCCTGCTGCTCCTGCCTTGGTCTCCTGGTCAACCTGAGCATTGTGAGATAGATTATCCCTGCTTCACCAGCTTTGAGCTTCCTGTGTTCCTCTGTCATCAACAGCACATCTTGCAGGATGTGCACCACCTCTCATTATTGGCAAGCCCAAATATTCAAAGAAGCAACTGAAGGAAAGTGTGCCATGCCCAATTATGCATGTGCCAGCAAACGCTGAGTGGCATCTAAAATGGAAAAACTAACTATAACTTGCCCCCTGTTATGCACTGATGACATGTTAAATGACATAATTGATGACATCACTGATTACACCATCCAATCATTGTGACCGCGACCTATAGGGTTTGTGGACTTGAAGTAATTGAACACGCTACACCTGTGCCCATCTGTCACTAATAAAGGGATCATGGACCTAACCTTTGACTTTATGCTTGAAACCGAACATATGTGTCAAGTGATCCATATTTGGTGGATGTTACGCTCTTTTTACTGGTATTCACCCACCTAACAAACAAAATGCCTCCTTTGACTTTAATGGGCTTGTTGCATAGATTCTGCTGGTAAAGCAGAACTGTGCCTTGAGATGACAGGACGTCAGAATGTAGGGACTGAGTCGCTCTCTACAATGTCAGTATCTGTTGGCCCAAATCCTTGCTAGCTCACAGTGCCTCGCCTGCACTCCTAACATTCCCAGAGTAGCAGGTGATTTTGGCAACCTAGAACATAAACCTCTAGTCCCCAAGGGCACTGTGGAAACAGATCCTCACCTTTCGTCACCCACTCATGCATTGCCATAGTAAACATAAGAAAGGCACAAAGCAAGTTTGCAATACATTTATTGAAACTATTGTAGTCTTTTAGGAAGCAAATGTGCCTCGATCACTAGGCAGAGGAAACTAACAAAGTAATCAGCATTACTATCAGGCTGTATAAAATAAACATGCCCACTGTGGCAAATTATCTTCCTTTCTAGCCCTACCCTTACTGTGAGGACACAGGGACATATAAGTGATCTCTGGAATTGGCAACAGACCCCATACGTGGTGTATATAGTTAGGTGGTCTGCATCTTGAGTATAAACTCAGTTTACGCATAGCTGCATGTGAGGCTCTGCGTGCGTCATTCCAGGACAAGTCTCTCTGCTGGAATTCTCTTCTCTGTCCCCAAGGGGACGAGACAGAGTTTATATGATAAAAACTACTATGTTGGAAAGCTGCAGCTGTGCTACTGTGTTATGTCTAAAACATAAGGAGCTGTTGATGACTTGAGCACAGAAAACAGTACACCATATTGTTATGTATTCCAGGCAACCTTGTTCAAAATGTGCAGATTGATTCCCAAGAAGAATCGTTGAATAACAAACAACATGTATAGCGTATTCCTAAAACAATGGTAAGAAAACAAATGTATTAAGTATGACTGTGCAGAGCAGCCTAAAACATCAAATATGCAAAACTAAGGGAGAACGAAATTGGGCACAGAAGGGAAATCACTACAGGCTCACCCACTTTTTAAACCTTGAACAACTTCCAAGAAAGAGTTTGTACTCAATTCACCTGATCCAAGGTCAACTTCTTAAAGACTTCACAGGACCCTCATTTTTAACCTCTTCAATGCGTCGGACGGAACGGTGGGCGTGTCCGTTCTGCGCACGCATCAAATTCCGCAGCGGTGGAATTTTCGTCGCGGCAAAGCGGTTAAGTAAAAAGGTTGACCAGTATGCATTTACCACTGGAAAGACACCTTCTTCTATGACCTGTGGACAACCCTCCTTAATTTGCTAAAATACACTGCACACATTCCTGAGATATGCCCAACCTTAGAGCCTGCTTACAACCCCAATGTGAGCTAAACACCTCTAAGTGGATATCCTCTATATTCTACATTATTGAACAGTCTGCACTGCCTCCAAATCTTCAGCAAATGCTTTGTAATGAACAGCCGCACCTCATAAACATATTCATTACATAGAATGTGTCTGTAGCACTGTACTGCAGCTATTTAATATAGGCAGATGCCCAGACATCCACTGGTGGATTGTCAACAGATTTGATTTTCTCACAGATGTGTTCCAACATGTTTTGGTTTTAAGCCACAGCCTACTTTGAAACATGCCTCTGCAACCCACATCATGTGTGCTCAGCCTCTATCTTATTTAAAATGGAGTTTTACTTGCACCCCAAACTTTACTGGCTTGTAAAAGGTGTGCCATATACATTTCAACATGCACAGCTACACTTGCCTCCAAGGCTTACAATATTTCTATTCTATGCACCCACATGGGGTACACACAGCAACACTATACCCTTACATAATTTCTATTCTATGCACCCACACGGATACACACAGCAACACTAAGCTATTTAATAACAACCTTTTTTTTTAATGATGTAAGGGCTTCTGGAAAAAGTTGAAATCAGTAACAAGGATGATGACGTTTAAGGTGTCATCAGCAATGTCATTAACAATGTTATTTAATATGTTATGAGTGATGTAGTATGTGAGATCATAAGCAGGGCATGACAGGAGTGCAAGTTATAGGTTCACTAAACTGTAACTAGCAAATTTTAGTTTTTTGGGGGGGATTTTAAACATTAGTTTGTATCTCATTTTAACTTCTAGTTAGTATGTCACTTTAACCTTTGGTTGTTGATTGAATTCCTGGTTTTTCTCATAGTTCAGTATACACCCAACCCTGTCAGGCAACCCGTGCTACCCTCCATAGACCAATCTAGGGGCTGACACTGCACCTTATTTGTATTAACCCATAAGTTGGTCCAGGAGCATAGCATCTTTACCATCTTTTTGGTTAGATGATTTGTATCCATCTTCTGCTTTCATTCACAAATCAACTTTTTGCTAATACTTTCAGCACTCAGTGAGCCGTGCGCGACAGGGCTGGCTACATGTCGAACCCTCCGGAATGTCTAACCCTTGCTGGGCACTGCCTTAGTCTTAGTAAACCAGGGGTTGACTGCAGGGCATGGCCTGTGGCCAAGCCCTGCTCCCAACCCACCGCAGAGCAGCCAACCACTGCTGCACATGGCATTCGGCCAGCTCAGTGGCTTAATTCTGTAATTTTTTGTAATTTGTTTTGCTACTGCAGTGCCGGTACTGCTACTGTAGTACAACAGGAGGTAGTGCAGTACCGAATGCTGGTACAGCTGCACTGGCGACTCAAAATATATATATATTTGACATAAGTGAGGGTTCCTTCCCCCCCTCCACACTTCGTCCTGATGGCAGGGTGTGTCCACCTTGCCCCCTTATACAACCTTTTCTTTCCAGGACTGAGGGCCCGATGTAGGTAAATCCCATTTACCGATTTTGAAATACCGAATCCTACCGATTCGGTATTCAAAAATCGGTAAATGGGATGTAGGTCCCAACATCTGGATTCGTTATCGAATCCTTAACAATTCTTTAATTACCGATTCGGTAAATACCGAATCGGTAATGCCCATTCATTCCTATGGGCTTTGAAGCCCATAGGAATGATTAGGCATTACCGATTCGGTATTTACCGAATCGGTAATTAAAGAATTCACAAGGGTGCAGGGGGTGTCACTTTGACACCCTCTAGCACCCCCAAAACGGGCATGTGTGCAATGTGGCACACAGACATGCCCTAAGGGCACGTCTGTCTGTCACATGGCACATGTGTACATGCACAGATGTGCATGTACACAGGAATCGGTTTTTTACCATGGATTTGTATTCCATGGTAAAATACCGATTCTGTAGGCCATGTGCTGATGGAACATTGGCTACCTACATTGCATTTTCGGTAGTTCTACCGAATCGTCATCATTACCGAATCGGTAAATATTACCGATTGGGTAACTTTACCGATTCGGAAATGATAACGATTCGGTAAAATTACCGAAAATGTGCCCCTACATCTCGATAGCCCTTTACCGATCGGAAACGGCCGAAAATCGGTATTTTCGGCCGATTCCGATCGGTAAAGGGCTACCTACATCGGGCCCCGAGTCCTGTAATGGCAGCAACAACATTTTCTTCAGTGTTACAGCATGCCAATCAGATCATTCAGTACCATGATAGCAGCCGTGATACTGAGGTACCGAAATGACCAATGGGAGACCAATGGGAGAAAAAGCTCCCTCGGTCAATCAGAATGGTCTATGTTTTACATTTTTTTGGTATCACCAGACTCCTTGTGGGACTACTGTGAGATCAAGTCTAGATATACCTACCTTTTCCCCATGTTTAGGCCCATCATGCCGGAGCCGAGGCCCTGTTTAAATGGTAATTTTAAAAAAGTTGGCTCAATGGATTTACACCAATTTACAACAAGCATTGGTAAAGCCACTCGGCCTGGCCTTTTACGTACCTATCCAGAAACTGGGTTGGTTAACTGGGTTGGTGACTTTTCATTTTTTGCATAAAATCTTGTTTACTCGCATGATGGGGGTTTCACTTGTACTCCAATATGTCAACATTTATGTCCTTGTTTCTTCTCCTTTAAGGAAAGAAAAAGTGATTCTCCTGTAATTCTATTTGGAGTGGGGCTTTAGGCCCAGATAGTTTCTTGTATAGCCTTGCAATGGGAACATGGATCGTTTCATGCCATTTGCATGCAGTATTTTATCATTTGATTCACACGTTCGACTATTCCATTGACTCTTGGACAGTTTAGGGCTATATTGAGATGTTTTACAGATATTTCCTTGAGAAAGTTTGCCTCTGGTTATAAGTAAATGGTACCCCGTTGTCCATAATAAAGACCTTTGGTATGCCTTTTGTAAAAAAAAATGTTCCTAAAAAAAATGGATTAATATCTCATTGGTGATGCTGTGATTACATTTAGGGCCTGATTATGAGTTTGGCGGTCTGTGGACCACCAAACTCACTGTGGTGCGGCAGTGGTGGTTTTGCCTCTGCCCCACCAGCGGAGTGACCGCCCTATTACATATTGGGCAGTCGGATTGCCATTGGACCGCCGCAACCGTTAGGGATCAAAGATCCCTGGCGGTGGCGTGGCGTGGCGGTCTTGAGGCTGCTATATTCTTGGCGGGTCCGTGCGGTCCTGCCAAGCATATTACGAGTTTCCTCTCCACCAGGGTTCATGGCAGTTCTTACTCCATGAAAACCATGGTAGAGAGGAGACAGAGGGGCCCTACAGGGTCCCCTGTTGCCTTAGGGCCATTGGGTGCATGTGGGGGACACATATTGTGTGCATGCACTCCAGTACCTTCACGGCATTGACCTCACCAGTCCATGCCTTGAAAGTACTGCCTTTGATGTACCCATTGCGGTGCCTTTTTCAAAGGCATTGTTGTGGGACCGCCAGAGAACCGCCTGCCAGTGACTGTAAAAGTCGTAATCTGGCGGGTGGCGCACACACAGCTTTGGTAGTGTGGGTGCGGGACGGTGGCTTGCCGACCGCACCCACTCCACCAGAACTCGTAATCAGGTCCTTGGTCACTACCCAACATGTGTGATAATCAACCAGGACAAATACGAAGTGTTCTCTTATGGATCAGACAGCGACTCCACCCCAACGGAATGTCTATGTCACCATCCAATCCACAGAGCCATCAGACTGTACCTACAGCACGAGTAAGTCACTTCCTGTATCTCACTCTGCCCCATTCTCCCTAGTGCCGCCCTGGAGCCACCAGGTGACCAGCTTGTGGGCCTGAGTTTTTTCTGTCGAACCACCCACTTGCAGTGGAAGCACAGCTCCCAGTGGCTCCTACGTTTGGCTGAATGTATTTTCCCCAATTTACAACAAACATTGGTAAAGCCACTCGGCCTGGCCTTTCACGTACCTATCCAGAAACTGGGTTGGTTAACACAGTTTTGTTGATTGTAACTTCTTTTGTATTTACTTTGGTGCCTTTTCATTTTTTGCACAAAATCTTGTTTATGCCCATGATGGGAGTTTCACTTGTACTTCAATATTTGTACATTTATTTCCTTGTTTCTTCTCCTTTAAGGAAATAAAAAGTGATTCTCCTGTAATTCTATTTTGAGTGGTGCTATAGGCCCAGATAGTTTCTTGTAGAGCCCTTTCAATGGGAACATGGATCGTTTCATGCCCTTTGCATACAATCTTTTATCATTCGATTCACATGATTGACTATTCCATTTGCTCTTGGACAGTTTATTTATATGTGTGTAGATGTATTTATATGTGTGTGTATGTGTATTTCCAGAAGATCTCTAAAATATCTTTAAAAAAAATACATACACTCATTACTAAAGAAAACAAACTTGGACCCACTTAACCCCAACAACCACAGACCAATTACAAATGGAACTTTCCTGGGCAAACTGATAGAAAGAGCAGCATTTGCCCAGATATCAAAATTAATTGAAGATAATTACACACTTTCAGACTTCCAAACAGGATTCCGTCTAGGAAGAGGCACAGAAGCTGTCCTCATTGCCATCTGGGATGACCTTCAGAACACAGTTGCCCGGAATGGGGTTGCTGCACTACTTCTCTTGAATCTCTCAGCTGTCTTTTGACACGGTTGACCATGACATTCTAATACATAGACTCTACGACTATGACTGAGGTTCGTTGGGGGACGGGGGAGCCCCTAGGCCCCATGGCTCCCAGTATGCAGCTCCTGTGCTGTCCACTCAATTCTGCTCTCTACCCTTTCTATCCTTCCTGTTCTGTTCTCCAGCTGGCGGGCAGAGAGTGAAGATCTTCTTTCCACAGCCTGCAAGCGCTATGAGCTGGGTGATGGCTAGGTCTGACTTGTTGCGGGGGTCATACACAGGCACTCTCCCCCCCCTCAGCCCCCAATAAACAATGAAAAGCTGCGCTGACCCGCCCGGGGTAATTTAAGAAAATGCAGCAGAGCTTTGTTATGGCACTTGTCATGGGCGACATTATGTTGGAACAAACAACCCTGTTTCGAGAAGCTCAAACTTCAGGATTTTCACCTTTTTCTTGTAGAGTAGCTCTCATTGATGCCAACCCAGGGCTCAGTACACTGGGGGCACCTCTTGGGGCTCAGGAATCACTGCAGCAGATGCCAGCAGCAAAGCTCGGGGAGATTCAGGCTGGTCCAGTTGGTGCTGGTCATCTGGGCAGTTGTAGGGAGACCTCTGGAGGCTTGCTGTTTGTAGCTCACACAGGAGTTCAGCCATCTGACCCTTGGAGTCACTCTGGGTAGCCTGGGGTCAAGGCAAAGCGGTCCAGTCTTTATCTTCAGACATCAAGGCAGTCCTTCTGGCAACAGGACTGTCCTTCTGAATCTTCCACAGGTCCAGAGTGTTCTAACGAGTGGTTCCTAAGGTCTCTTTTTTTGTTGCTGGTGCCTGCCTTTATGTGGGGAATTTCTTGACTTTAAGAACTTGGGTTATTGTTTGAGGGGCTTGGAAACCTTACTAAAGCAACAGCCACAATCCTTGTCAGGGTGAACCACAAAAGTCAGTAAATTAACTTATGCTTAACCCTCTGGTAGCTTGGCACCAAAGCAGTCATGTTTAACTTAGAGGCACTGTGTTCAGCATTTATGCAGCACACAAACAGTAATAAAGTGAAAACACAACATAAGAAAAATCCCACACTAATTTAGAAAAATAGGATACATTTTAATAAGTACAATTACACCAAAACGAATCCTATCAGTAAAATCAGATTTATGAATTATATTTATTTTACTGATATCTAGCACCTAAAAGATCCAAGCGTCCACTAATTTAGAAAAATAGGATACATTTTAATAAGTACAATTACACCAAAACGAATCCTATCAGTAAAATCAGATTTATGAATTATATTTATTTTACTCATATCTAGCACCTAAAAGATCCAAGCGTCAACCATAGGTATCTGGTCGCATAAGATTAGGGTGGAGTCAAAAGTTAAGGCTGACCGCAATGGAGTGCAGGTTGGATACACAAGTGCGATTGGGCCCTGTCTCTGCTTTCCTTTAGACTTAGAAGAAATCTCGAAGAAAAGTCTAGGAGAAGGTAGAGTTAAATGGGGCAAGGCAGCAGGCTGTATCTGAGGAGGAGCTGTCAATGCCGTGGAGCCAAAGGATGTAGTCTCGATGAAGCCATCAATAGTGGGAAAAGCTCCAAGCGGGAAAAGCAGAATTTTCTGGCAAAGGAGATTGTCGTCAATGGGGAAACTCTTGCCTTTGATCCCATTGAAGATTTTTACCTTCGGACTTAGACAACTTTTTGGAAATTGAAAATTTCCAGTGGGACGAAGCATCAAGCTTTAGCTAAAGAGATCTCCACAAGGCCAGATATCATCACTGAGAGATCCCTCTGAACTGTAGTTGCTTCTGCGAAGAAGAATGTTGTGGTAGCTACTGCGAAGGCACGCCGACTGGCAATGCGCCGTGGGCGGATCGGCTGGCAGGTAGGTCCCGGTCTCCTGTCCGTTCTTCTAGCATTTTTTGGTGAAAAGTTTTCAAAGTACCAACTTTTAGGGTTGGACAGGACGAGCACCTTAGACACCATGTTCAAGGAGCAAGGATTTGGTGGGTTCCACATGGCGTGTTAGGATGTCATTGTCTGAGTGATTTGACACTGGTTCTTCAAATGATAAGCAAGAATGTATGTAGGTCAAATGTAGGCTGATGAACAGGCAGAAAATTGAGTCTTGGTCTGACAAAATTGAGTCTGGAGTTACGGTCTATACAACAAGTTGGAGAAGTTTGAGGACAGAAATAAGTGTCAGATAGTGCTTTAGCTATCTGGGCTAGCGACGCAAAGAGTAATCATGAGACCTGGGATCATTATGCTCTTGTTGTTAGTCCTAGGATGGTGTTGATGAGGGGGTAATGAATATGTTTCAGTTTACATGCTATGTTTTTTTTTATAATACTTGTTTAATTAAATGAATTTAAGTGTTGCATACGTGCAAAGGAAGGAATGATGTCTATTAAGCACTAATTTATATTTGTGTCTTTAAGTGTGTGGAAATACCTTAGTGATGGTCTTTTAAATTTAAGTGTTACCCCTACTGAAGGACAGAGAGAAGATATTCTTCATAGAAATGTGTGATTTTTAGGTTACATTTGTTAAAAGGTTTACTTTCATCACAGAACCAATGAATAGAGTTTGAAAACGGGACCACATTTGCGTGGAAGAAAGAACAGGACTCGGCTTTTAGCAGTAGCATTAGGAGCCTGATACAAGTCCCACCATTGCATGCTGATCTTCCAGTTTTGTGATGGTTGGTGACAAAGAGTGCAGAGTGGAAGCTATCCTTTGCTAATCTTAAACAGAGAAAAGTGCATCGTAGAATTTGCTTCACCTATGTTAATGCAACAAAAATGGCAGTATTATGTACTAGATAAGATAAGATGAGCAATTGAAGTCTTACACCTGGAGCACCCAGTTCAATTCGATATCCAGGCAGATCATGAAACTCGTATTTACGTTTTGAACAGATAATGTACACAGCAGTGGGTCACCTGGTAGATTCTCAAGGCTGGGTCAACAGTACTTGAGTAAAGGTTTAAGGTCAAGCGTCAAAGAATAAAAAAGATTACGCTTGTCTATTCAACACTGTGAGGAGGCATTGGCTGTAGATATGGAGGAGGATCTTGAATATTTTGCAGCAAGTACTGATGTGGAGGTATAGATAGCTTCTCACAAGAAGAATAGAGGACCGCTTTGGTAGCGATAAGGATTGGAAACCTAATTCACTACATGTAGAAGGGGAGGCCTAGGAAAGGTAATTACCTGGGACTCTGTCTTTATTCAGTACAATTATTTAAAGGTGAAACATATATCCCACCAGGAGCGGCTGCATAAAGTTCTGGAACTCAGACATGAAAATCTGCTGGGTACAGCACTTAATAGTTACCTTTGTGAAAAGTTATGGTGACCTTGCTTGGACTGGAGTGTTGAGAACGAAACTGTCCAAAGTCAAGTTTGAAAGGCCAGTGATAAAAGATTAAAGCGCAATATAGTGCCTATGCAGGAGTTTGATTTTTCAGAGAAGGATCCCTGAATTAAATTAGGACCAATCAACTATGTGCTGCATACATTTAGCAAATATAATTGTTTTGACTGTTGTTGAAGTAATAAAGCTCATTTTGGTTGTGCTGTGCTTCAGCAGTACCTGATCTGACTCCCCAGTTTGATGTTCCTCACACTATCATCCTTCAATCTTACTGCTATGGAAGCCCTTCAAAATAACAGGAAACTGAGGAAAGAATTATCCATTAGAGGATCAAATTGCTTAGGGACTTTTGGTAATCTATATTATCTCAATCACAAATTCCTCAGCACCATTCCCGCTCTCCTCTCCAGAGTGTTGTTGGCATGCTTTTTGTTCTGTTTCATTTTGTAAATTCCCTCTGTTGGGTTGACTGTCCTTCTTGGCCTTACCTCTGTGGAGTGGTGATACTAGGCAGACCCAAAGTCACTCCCAATGCCTTTATGAAGCTGTGGCATTACTTTTAGCCATCTCAGCATGGTTCTGTTACCAAGTTCTATGTGTTGCCACCTAGTGCTGTCTTGTGCATTTGGAGTTTCAAAATGATTCTTGGATGAACTCTGACACTGGGATAGACCTTAAAAGATGGCTTATATCTGAGATAGTAGATTGTCAATCAGAAAACAATTTGTTATAGGTATAGCTCTAACTTGCATAGCTTGTGAAAAGGGACCCAATCTTTAACTTGGCCATGTATGAACCAAGTAAAAATAAGAAATGAATTGGGGAGAGGATGTAGCCTTACAGCTAGAGCGGTCGACTCCGAAGCTGGGGAACTGGGCTCGACAACAATGCTAAAACATCCTGTGAATCTGGGCAAATCACTTAATCTCCCCACGCCTAACAAAAATGAATGTGTCTTTCTGTAACGCAACTGGGGCTCATGTAAAGCGCTCTGATACCCGATTGCTCGGGTCTAGTTCGCGCTATATAAAACTCTAAAAAAATTAAATAAAAAAATGAAAAGTTATACTGATATCTCTGTTTAGAATTAAGTGATGCTTGTTTCTTTCTTTAACATTATGTTTGAAATACTTGTGAAGTGAAATGTATTTGTAACTACTATAGAAGGTTTAAAAAAAAAGCTTTCTTTCAAACTCACTATTTTGTTCACAGGGTGTCCATATAGCAGGACTTGGAACATTCACGCTTTCAAGACAGAAAATAGATGTTGGCAATAATAAATGTATTCTTCTTCAAAGGCCTGTCTTTGTTGTGTCTGAGAAATTTGCACAGACTCATGGACTTAAGCATGCAAAAATCTATGCCACAGGTAAGTGATTTTTAGCACAGAGGCCTTGTACGTGTTAACATTATTTGCTCCCACTAGCCAGAATACAAATATAGTAAAGAGTGATTGATACGATTAATATGTTTGGGTTAGTAAGAACCAACATACGGTTTTCTTTCCCTCATATGCAGTGTCATGTCCAATAACATTTTCTGAGCGAGCAAATTATTTGTTAAGTGATAAGTTAATATCAGTAGACATGGCTTTTAGCCATTTGGGTTTTAGTCATCCAGCTTTGAGAATTGTTGATGGTTCGATCTGTGATGATTGAGGAATAAATAAATGACTGACTGAATAATAGGTGGGTGCATGCATGATGGATGGCTCAATAGATAGTAGAGGAAGTGAAGAGTATGGAATAGAAGGAAATATGAGTCTAAAGATGGGTATGTACGTGAAGGATGTAATAAGAGTGGGGTATCGCTGGATACATATGTGGACGTGTGGATGAAAGTGTAAGGATAGAGGAAGGAATGAGAATGAATTGATAAAAAAAAATGTGAATGGATGTGTTAATAAAAAAAATGACGGATTGATGGATAGATAAAGGAGTGTGCGAATGGATGGATAACGTGAATGTGGCAAAAAGGATAATTACATAGTGTGCCTTTACAAAGGTACATGAAATAAAAAAAAATTATATAACTACTTTTAAGACCCATAGCTAGAGACCTTGCAGGTCGTTTGAATGTTAGATATGTACTGACGCAGTCAGCCAGTCAATAACTGTGAGGATGCTGCACGATATTCAAGAATCAGAAAGGCAGACTTCCTCATCTAATCCAACCAACCCTTGCAAAACTTTTACCATTCTAGACAGGCTCTGCGGTGTGTCCTGAGCAAACAAATCCAATGTTCTGGCTGATTGTGGCGTCGTGGGCGAGCTGTGAAATAACACCTTTGGAGATGCAGGGCGTCATACCTAGTGGTGAGTTCCGGAGGAGCGGCATTGGCAGGCGTCAGTTCCGGGAGTCAGTGCCGGAGTCGTAGGCCCCTTGAAGTCACACACTTTGCAGGTCGAACTCTGTGAGTTTGAAATCAGGAGCACCGGCGTCAGCAGTTGGAACTGTGGTGTGAAGCAGAGCGGCGCAGCGTGCAGGGCCCTTCGGTCACAGTGCAGGCAGCAGCTTGGTAACGGTTGTCTGTCAGCATCAGTGACACCAGGGCTGTGGTGCAAAGCCAGGCGGTGTTCGTTGGGGGTGCTGACAGGTCACGGTGCAAG
Organism: Lissotriton helveticus; assembly: GCF_964261635.1. Classification (NCBI taxonomy): domain Eukaryota; kingdom Metazoa; phylum Chordata; class Amphibia; order Caudata; family Salamandridae; genus Lissotriton; species Lissotriton helveticus. Next base: position 1,495,549,810 of record NC_136069.1, on the reverse strand, counting down.
CAGTGGAATCGTCTTTGCTGAAGTGCTGTAATCGATAGACCCAAGGCTACGGTGCAAGACGGGGCAATGTAGTGTGTGGGGCCCACAGGTCGGAGTTGCAGGCAGCAGTGTTAGTTGACGATCTGGAGTCGATTGTGCTGGCATCAGTAGGCCAAGGCTGCGGTGTGGAATGAGGCCATGCGTCGAGTAACCCACCAGCGGTGCCCCTAAACCACGTTGCATGCAGCGACATCAATGTCAGCTTGGAGTGTCGGTGAGACCAGGGGTGCAGTGCAAAGTGGGACAGTGCTCCTTATTCTCCATGAGGGTGTCCACAGGTCATGGTGCACGCAGCTGCACCAGTGACGGCATTGTGGCATCGACGGGGATACCACGGCGGTGGTGTGAAGCGAGGCAGTGCAGGGTGCGGTGCTCACAGGTCACGGTACAAGCAGCTGCTCAGTGGCGTGTCGTGCGGTGTCTTCGGTGAGATCAAGGTTGTGGTGCGAAGTGTGGTGGTTACGCTCTGCGGTGCCTTCAGGTCACAGAGCCAGCAGTGGTATAGTTGATGGTGTCGGGTTTTCTTTCTCCTCTATGGCAGCTGGAACCTCGAGTTCCAGAAGCCGGTAATAGGAAGCAAGCTATACATCAAGCTCTTGGAGATACTTAGAATGCAGAAAGATCAGTCCAGCCCTTTCCCTGCCCAAAACAGAAGCATGAAATGCAGGCCAACCCTGCAAAGCACACAGCAAAGTGGTAGTCTCTTCTCAGAGCTCTTCCCACTCTCCTTCTTGGCAGGTTCCTTAGTCCAGCAGTAATTTAAAGTTCTGGGGTCAGGGTCCCAATATTTATACCACATTTTCCTTTGAAGGGAGTCCCAACAACATTCCTCTGGCAAATATCAACCAGTTCAGCCTGGCTAAGACCTGGTTCACCACAGGAGATGGAGACAGCTTTGTGAGAGGCAGCCACAGTCCATGCAGGTGTAAACCACAACTCCTACCACTACTCTAAATGCAGCCAGGTCTATTCAGCCTGGCTATCAGTCACCTAGGGAAGGCAGAACACCCTCAACCCCACCTTGTGTTTGTCTAGTGTGAATGCACATCCCCTGCTCCTTCACTCTAAACCCTGACAAGGAATACACAAAAGTCAGAGGCACACAGGATGGTTAGACAAGAAAATACCCACTTTCTAAAAGTGGTATTATCAAACACATAATATAAGAAATCATCTTTATTAAAAGATGGATTTTGAAAACCTGAGTTCAGGCATACTAAACTCCATGTTTCTTTCAGCTCCCACTGGCAAGGTACCTTGGTAAAGTGTTACCAACCAGCTCCCATGTTAACCTATGGCAGAGACAGCCTTTCAACAGTGAAAACAAAATGCACAGTATTTCACTGATAGGACATGTCCTACCTTTTAAATACGCTGCACCCTGCTCATGGGGCTAACTTACACCTACCTTAGGTGTGACTTAGATGTAAGAAAGGGGATGGGAAGGACCTGGCAGGTGGGTGATCTTGCCAGGTCGACATGGCAGTTAAAAACTGTGTGCAGACACTGCAATGGCAGTTCTGAGTCACCTTTGAAAAGCTACTCGTGTAGTTGGCACAACCAGTACTGCAGACCCACAAGTAGCATTTGATTTACAGACCCTGGGCACACACTGCACTGCACTAGGGATTTTGTAGTAAATCAAATATGCAAATTATAGAAAAACAAATCCATAAACACAATTTACATGGAGAACATATGCACTTTAGCACTGAATAGCAGTGGTAAAGTGCACAGGGTCCTAATCCAACAGAAAATAGGTAAAAAACAGGAGGTCAAAAAGCAAAAAGTCTGGGGGTAAGCCTGCTGAAAAGGCCAAGTCTGACAGTGGTCATAGTCTCTGTCTCTTTTATTCTTGGGGCTATCTTCCTCAGATCATGGTGGAGGAGTCCCACTTCTGCACCCCCACCCCACCATTTGAGGCTCACGGGTTGCACAGGTGTTGCATATATCCTGGATTTTCTTCCCAAGGGGTAATCTGAGCTGGTTGTGCTTCAGTTGTGCTGATGATCTCTTCTGCATGCTGCACTCCAGTGGTTGACCAGGAAAATTGGTCTATTTTACAATTTTGGGACATAGTCGTTGACTGAGGTTTGCCCATGATGGCTTCTACAAGTAGGGAAGGGAAGGGTATGGAGCCCTGGACAATACATTTCTCATTTGGCAATTGGGGTGTGCCGCAGCAGGGGTGGAAGAAACCTAGCAGGATTAGGGCCTCTTGCAGCCTTTAATATCAATTGTCTAGTAATGACAGTCCCCAAGAGTCACACCACCATGCGGCTCTGCCGTCTGTGTTCTTGAATGATCCACAAAAAAGGTTGGGGCACCTCTATCCAACCAATACTTGCTGCTCCCCCCATTTTTTAAAGCTTGGGGACTCCTCGCTCTCAGTTCCCTCCACACTGCCCCTCAGGTTAGCCCTGAGTTCCTTATCTCCAGCTGAATGTGGGGTCCGAATGATCCTCCCCCCGGCGGCCTGGGGCCATACCCAAATCTCTGTCAGAGAGGAGACAACACAGCGCTTCCTCTTCATAGAACGTTGGGCCCATCCCACTCATAGCACAGTGCAGGGTCAGGCACAGGTCGGCTCCCCTACGCCATCTGACCCCAAATGTAAAAGATGCTCATTTCCTTCAATTGCCAATATGGCATCTTAGGTCGAATTCTAATACAGGAGGCCAGATCCACAGAGATTCACATTTTGTCACTGCTTTCGGCAGCTGAAGGAGACCTAAAAACTGGTGTAGCGTCTACTCAAAGAGGTGGTTCTGGAAGGGACATTGTCATCCACTGTAGAGGTTTTCAATCATCCACCAAGGCCTGGTTGGGGGTGGCAAAGTGAATAAGGGCACAATGTTGACAGAACTATCTAATAATCTTGGCCAACTCGAGTCATAGAAAAGATCTGCAGCCAAAAGATCAAACATTTCAGTGTGGAATGTAAGAATACATGCATTTTTTTACCTGCATCTGTCCACCCTGAGACGTAGGTAAGATCTGCATGTCTCAAAGATAGAGATATCTGCTTTATCTGGGGATGACAGCCTGCCTTGGTTTGCCCCAAAGCTCGGCACCGGTGACATTGAGAAGACTGTAGCATGTGGAAGCGTGGAGGATGGTATGGAGCACTTTGCACTGAAAAAGCGGTTGCACAGTACCACAAACGAGTAGAGATTATCCCTGCGCAATGGGGATGTGTTAAAGCAATGCTCTCCAGGGGTTGCTTAATATTCCCATTATTTGTCTGCAGTGGTGTCTGGGTCTGTCTCACAGTGTGCAACTGTGAGATTAGATTTATATTTCAAAGCGAGCTGGTGAGTGCTATACATTGTCATCTTTTTCTCTCCTTGTGCCAAACTCATTGTTCTCCTTGTTAGGTAGTGACATTGCAAGAGCTATATATTGGGAGATGGACTGATACTTAAAATGTATCATGTTATTCTATATTTGCTAGCCTGATAGCATATATTTCTCTATTTTTGCCTTTTAGTGGCATGGAAAATTGTTCAATAAAAAAGATGTACCTGGTATGATCAAAAAATGTAACTATTAAACAAATATGAAAAAGGATCACCAGTGGTGATGAGTACACAAAATTTCATAAAGTGAAGTTGTTAATTAGATTAATTGAAATGATTTCAAACATATATATTTTTGATCCAGGAAAAGCAGTTTTTTATATTTTACTATGTGTTGCGCTTCGATAGTGATGGCTTTTCTCTACTGAGCGAAGTGAGTGAGGTATAATTATTTGCGTCGATTGTGTAACAGGATCAAACAGTAAATAAATACAAAATGAGATTTTGTCCCTTAAGTGATATGTCAGTTGTGCACTCAGTCTTATAGCACTAAATGGGTTACTTGATGTCATTTTTCAATTAATTTAAAACGGAAAAGTATTTGTAATACTTGTATGACCTTTTATTCAATTTAAATTATTCGATTTGCTAAACGTAGTGTTGATTGCAAAATAGGATCAAACAATGAATAAATAAATAAAATATATTTAATCTCTTAGGTGATATTCCAGTGGTTCCACTCAATTTCATTGCACTGTCCTTGGGCAGTTCATTTACCAGGGACATAGTCGAGGGATGTGTGAAGGAGACACTGCAGTTGTTCTCACGTTCCATCGCTATCAAGCAGAATGTGGAATTCACCTTCACAGGGATTGGAGTGCTGATGATCAGAGAGGGCAAGGTCAAAATGAAATTCTTCAAAGAATTCCTTCATTCCATGGATGGATCTGGGACCCTGGTGAAGGCTCTCGTAAATGTAAGTCTCGTTTCTTACAGCTTTACATTGTTTGTTAAACTTTGTATTTCGTGTTTTTTCTGTATCCCTTACATTTGTGATGTGCACAAGTCAGAATAAGATAGTGTGTTTAGACTATGTGACTACAAACATACATTATTTGCTCTATATGGCAGGTGATGTGTGAGGTGCATTAGGTTCAGGTACCTGCATCACATTGATATGTTTATGCATGTCTGTTGAGTGTGTATGAGTGTTGCATGCTTACATACAAGTTTCCGAAAACATTTAAAATGGGAATCTGCATCATGCGAATCAGCAAGTTTTAGTGTTCCTCAGAATTTCAGATGATTGTCTGTTCTTATTCTTGCAGAGATGGTGTTCTAGAGGTAGATCATGTCAGGACAGTGTAGGAGCTTTAGTCAGTTTGCATTTTTTGTCAGTATGTGAATGGGCGAGAAGACAGCCATCCTAGAGCATAATGGTCTAGCTTGGCGACAGGCACAGAATTTATGTAGAAAAAAGGGGCTACCCTTCCATGGAAAGCTTGATATACAAAGGTCATTACTTTGAAGGTGACATGCCAAGCCAGGATCATTCAAGGATATGTGGCTTGGTGTAATGCGTGCCTGAAACAGTAGATGGGACGCAGCTCATAGGAGTGTGCTGGATGATGAAGTGTAAGAGACAGATGTGAAGTTGTATGTTGTCTGTATGCTGGTAGCTTTGAACAGCTCCGCTTGTCCCTTTATGGTATTTCTCATGATATCGACTGCTTAGCTGATTATTGCACTGGGTTGTGCAATTTGAAATGTTGTGAATAGTTGTGATCCTGGCATGGTTGGAGGGAGAGAAACGTGGAGAGATCTGTTGGACTGAGCATTTTTATTTTTGGCCCATATCTGAGTGTGTCTGTGAGATATGAAGAAGCTGCCAGGTTGTATATATATTTGGGACCTGTGGTGGGGGACTGTATTAGTCATCTGTATTTTCCAGCAATGTGTGGCAGATCTCTTCAGTTATTCTATGTCTGTTCATTTGATGATGCTGTTTTTTTTATATACACCTAGTGATGGACAGCCCTCATAGCAGATATGTCTTATGAAAATTTAGGAAGTATAAGTTTCAATTTGCTGCTGACCACTGTGTATAATGGCTTTAGGATTATTGTGGGCCCTATAATATATGCAAATACATAACTATATAATGCCACAGCGAACCATAGAACAGCCCTTCTAAGCTTAACTGCATATTGAAAGCAGTTTGCTGGTTCAGTTGTATCCAAGTAGTAGGTTGTACCTGAGGATCATGCTTGAAGGTGCAACAGTTTTCGATGTTCTGTTACCAGGATGTTGGTGGTGCAGTTATCTAGGAACTATCCATGTTTCCAGCTGTTTCTAGAAGTGCTTATGCTCCTGAATGCTTCTAATGTTGGTTGTTAGTGAGTTCCAGAGCTTTGCAGCTTGTATTGAGAAAGCAATGCAACCTACAGATTTCATTAGGCATAGTGGCATGATTTGTGGTGCAGGCTGGAGAGCAGTGTTCTGTTTGATTTGTATTATGTGAATTTAACTTGTAGTGTGTGCCTGCTCGGTTTGCTTTTGGGTAACCTCTGTATATTTTAGTTTTCTTTGTGATGACCAATCCAGAATCATCATAGAATTGTGCTTACTTTTGCCTCTTAATTCATGTACTGATGAAGTCCAGCCTGTTTATGTAATGATGTCTGTAATTCCCAAACAGAGACCTGGGACAAGCGATTCGGTGTTGTCCAGCAGGGAAAATGACGCCTTGCGGCCACGTTCTTCCAGTGCTGTCTTGTTTCCAAGGTAAGTGATTTGTTTTTCTCCAGCTTGTTGCCCTTTAACCATGCCATTTGTGGTGTTTGTTAAAATTCCTTTATTATGTATTAAACTAACAATGTGCAATAACCAAACGTTCAATTCGTCTGTCCATAGATGGTCTGGCTTTCTAACTCTCATCCTTCTACCACAGCTTTGCCATGTCATTGACTGTGAATAGTTTACAGATACCAAGTTTGAAACACAAACTAATAAATAACAATACTGGACAGTATCAGTCTAATAAATTCATTGTGATGGATATTACATTGAGTTGATTAAGCTAACCTAGGTCCTGCCTGCATCAACTGGTGCCTCTGAGGTCTCTGTCTTCATTTGGCCACAACTGTGAATGTCTGCATGCCAGATCACAAAACCTGGCTGTGTGAGAGATTTTGTGCCTCATTCTTGTATCCATTTACTAACACAAAGAACTATGAACCTGGATATTGTTTTGCCTTTCTTCTCCACTGGTAGCTTTGCCAACAAGTATGCACCATGAGAGCAAGTAACAGATAACTTGGTGATATTTGCAAAACAGGAAACTTTATGCTAATATAGCGCATACACCAGAGCACTCTCCAGAGTTGGCTAGAATCAGAGTCCTGCATCTGAGACAAATGGGAGCAACCAGTGAAATAAACCCATGTACAATCTTTTGAATTGTATCGGCTAGAAGCGTGAATACCTAGCCACTCCCTTATGCTGACGCCTCATAATCATTTCCCTGCCGTGTAGCCGACTCCACAAATCAGACACCCACTTAGGTCTGACCTTCAACTTCGTCTCCTGTGCTAAAAGTGAACAATATTTTCCTTCTATTCCCCATTTAATGTACATTCCTGTGGAATATCTGGGAACTGTGACCAAGCATTGTTTATCTCTGCTACTGTAGATGTATATATCAGGAATCATTGTCTGCCCTCATTATTCACAAAAGAAGTAGAAGGACATAATCTTCCCATATTTAGAGAAACCCCCTGACAATAATACAACCTGTCCTGGTCAAGTCTTGTCCCCTGCTGGCACCTAGCACCCCTTTATATTGGCAACCATGAGCAGAAAACATGGGGGAAGCCCTGCCTCTAGAACACCCAAATTCATGCATGCGTTCTCCAGTGTCTGAGCTTGGGATGGGAAAGCCCAATACACTTTAGAACCCGACCGTGACATGTTTAGGAGTTTCACTGGAGGTATGCATTGCTGTTTCACTCGTTAGTGAATGAGGACATTTAGGCTCTAGTCACCGCCTTGGCTCACACTGAAGCCTGCACTGCACATTAAGCTCTAAGAATTCAAACAGGAGCATGGCATTTGAAAAATGCTAATTCTGAGCCTGCTGTGTAATCTCTGGTTTTGCATGTACAACAATGTCTTTGTTCATGGGAATAGCCCTAGTTCAGAGTATGATGGCGATAGCAATTCCATGAAAGGAAAATGTTTGTCTTCCTCAAAGGAAAAAGGGCCAGATATCTTCAGAGCTTTCAGATGAATGTTGACTAGTCCAGTGATCTCTAGCTCTAAGACAGGCTAATATTCATGCAACTGCGGCCAGCTACAGAATAAACCCTTGGGATTAGTGAGGAGTTATGCTCATCTTTGGCTCATGGGTTGCCCCAACTCTACAGGCGATTCCTGTTTTTTTACCACACTTACAAATCACCCAAGCTGAAACTCTGCTTTTCACATTCAAACTTTCAGATAAAGCAAATGCCACTTGCCTAGTACTATACAGTCCACCCAGTTTCTGCTCCAATTTTGCACCTATTTTAACAGGTTTTATTGCCCCCTATCTATTAAAGCCTTCTAATTTGTGTATAATGGGGAATTTTAATATATGGTGGTTTATGGTTAATGACCGTGTTACATTGGGGCTGATTACGATGGCAGGTGGACTTGAGTCCACCCGCCATTGTAGCGGGATCTGTAGTGTAGCTCCTATTTTCCCAATAGGCTCTGCGCATTGGAATAGTACCTACAGCAGTAAAGGCCTAGGCCAGACGTTAACTAGGTCTACTACTGTCGATACTAGACTTAATTTTTGGGTTTGCCAGCTAAGCTCAGAGTTCGCTAGAAACTTTCTCGAATGTTCAAGGAAGGATGAACTCCCCTGATTAGACAAGAAGGGATTTAGTTTCTGACAACCATAGAACATGACAACTTTGCTCTCCCCTAATCAAGAGTCAATCTCAAGAGTCGTGTGAGCACAAGGCAATTATTTTACTCAGTCAGTACGTGCATTCTTAGTCTCATCAGAATGTAGAGAAAAGGAAGAGACGGGCGTGTTCAATAAAAGATGTTATTTATTGATCAGTCTCTTTTCTCGTACAAGAGAAATGGATCGATATTATTGCGATACTTATAGTTAAGTAAAGTGCATACATTAGAAGCAATAGTATAAAATAATACTGTAAAAACATTGATATGGTTTCTGAGCCATATGATGTTTAAAATGATTAAAATATATTTACATACACATATACATTTGACTAAATGTACTCAACTGGTGTTTCTAAATACGCCTACCCCGTGTACCTGACCTAAGTCTAATGCGTGGGCGGGAATAGAAAGTTACAGTTTAAGTTAAGTTTGTTTTTGCCAAGTGAATAACTAAAGAATTCTCTGTGAGGGGTTATTCAGTTCTGTACCTGGAAGTTAGGATGAATGAGGAATGGTATCTCTTTCTCTGCTCTCGATATTCCAGGCTGCCTGCGAGGGCTGCCCAGAAGCGCCGGTGCTGGGTCTCTCGGCTTGAGATAGCAGCGCGTCTCTCAGCGCGTCAGGAAGGCGGGGCTGCTGCCTGCGGGGTCTGCTTCTGCTCTCGGCTTCGGCAAGTATGGCTGCTCCGTCTTGTCACCACGCGTGTGTTTGCATAGGGCAAGGTCGGCAATATTTATACCTTAAAGGTGCCGAGATTGACGTAAGGATGGACATAGGTACGTCAATAAAGATGTCATACGACTTGCTCGTTAGCACATTCTTTACTAAAGTTCTCTGTGAAATCAAAACAATGGCCGCACGGATTATCCAGGTTGTCATAGGTTTGATTTGTTATGAGAACGTCGTATGCCTTATCAGGGGCTGGAGGAATGTCGCTTGTCTAATTAGATCTCAAGCGTTATGACCTAATCAGATAACACGTTCCTGTGCCGTAGTGTGACTGCGTCAGATAACGGTATCTGCATCATGGGGGATTTCTTGCCTCATGGGCTGACTGTTAGTTAACTAGCTAGTAAGTTTAACCAGAATAGGGTCAGGAATAGGGGGATCGAATCAGAACCTATAGAAATACACGACACCCACTCCACGCTAACTATGGTCATATCTACTAATCTATGCATAGTATAACATAGTACAACATACTATAGAGTATAGTGTATACCTTACCACCCCAAAATACATAAATGCATTTCGAAATTTTCAAATATACTGAAAAATTGCAGTCATATATATTGTATGCACTTAAGCTATGAATTAGATGCAAAAGTGAACACGCATTGTTATGCATTATTGATTGTTGGTATATGAGAAATACACATGAAATGGCTCTTAATATGGCTATACAGAAAAAAAGTCGAAACCATTTCATCACATAAAATCTATTGCGAACATACCAGCGGGCAGCTAAAGTCTATAAAGTCTATAAAGTATCTAAAATAGAAATCTTAGTTCTCTAGGAATAGTCTCTTACTTTAAGCAGAAAATCAGTGTCCCGGGAAAAAATATATAGAAAAATATTTTAGGGGCTTGCTGAAAAAAGTTGCTGTCCGTGAACTGGATTGTAATTGTTCATGTGACTTTATTTTTAAAGTTGAAGGCCGAATTCAGGGAACGCCGTGTGCGAGTTTACTCAAAAGTCTCTATTTCTGTTACGGAGAGAACATCATATCATTCAGGCTTTCGAAAAAACTGTCAACAGCTTCATGGGAAAGTTCCACTAAGTCGGAAATAGGGGTAACCATGCATTCATGCGCATGATTGTCTCCATTGACATTCTGATTTGCATTGCTGACAGAAGGTCGTACCTGTTCGATGCTGCTTTCATCTTGAACTTCACTACTCTTCAATCGCAGTGGTGAAGATTCCAGGAATGCCGTCATCAGAATTGGCAGCCTTTGAGGGCAGCACAGTGCGTGAACCTTGGTCGGAACCAACAGTGTATCTGCATCCACCGGCGCATCCGATTGTAGCGTCAGACAGGTGTCTAACACGCATTCTTCTCCGCATAGCAGACACCTTAGTACAGGTAAAACACACCTTTGCCACATTGGTCGAAATGATAGAAACCAAGTCATGTTTAGGTCTCTAAGCCGGGATAGTCCCAGGATTTTTGATATCCGGTCCCGGTATCCAATGGCTAGGATCGTATCTTCCATTGTCGCGAGAGTTTGATCTGTGACATGGGTTGCCATAACGAAAAATAAGGACTAGGAATAGGATTCCTGCAATTAGTCCTAGGATCAGGGGAAGTCCGCCAAAAATCGAATGGACGAAGTCTGGAAAAATACCCAGTATGGCTTTGAATGGTGTTAATGCCATCGAAAATACTGTCTTAAATACCTTTGAGACCCCTGTGGTATCAGAAATATTTAAGATTTCGCTCAGGATTTCCGCGAAATGTACGGGGGAATTAGTTGATAATAATGTATGTATCTCTGCAGTCGTCCTTGCGACTTGTAGATCATACGTTTCTTTAGATGACGTGAGCCTTGTAGGCGTCTGAAGAAGCACTGTTTTCATTCTGCTTAAAGTGTCTATTCGAATAGAAGTAATTTTCAAACTGGGCCATGCCCTCGCCTCCCTGTCTGGAAAGGAGCTGGGGAACAGAGAACGTCCACAGCACTTGACCTTCGCCGTCGTAGTGACGAGATAAGGAGTCCCGGGCATAAGACTACAGCATCTGCGGTCTACAATAAGAATGTAACTCCCATTATAGAGTCTTTGAAAGAATGGTTCTATTTCAGTTGCAGGTGCGCCTTGCTGGTGACATGAAAGGTTGTATGAATTCCCTTCACAGGCTCCGTGCAAACTAATACCGTTACACAGAAGCGTGCCGCTTAGTGACATAGCACAATTGTTGCCACTAAGAAACACTTTCTGTCCTTTGTTACTGACACATGCATGTGAATAGGGCAGGTTCCATGTTGTTTTAAGGTACCCCTTTCCCAATTTCTCGTACATGCCAGCCTGTATATATTTTTGGCAGTATTGAAACCTGAAGGTTGAGATTGGAATATTTATGATTCCGTGGATTATCCATTCACTGACAGGTCGTTCTGACATTGTCAACGGTAATCTTTCTAGTTTTTCAATGCTCAAGATTGTATAATCAGCACCCTTCTGCGCCATACCGATTTGTCTATCAGTAAGGTTAAAGATTTGAAATAGTGACGTTGTGTTGATTAAACGCCAAGGCACATAGCCTGAACGCAGATTTTGTAACGTCCAGCCAAGCTGTACAATAGAACGCAATTGTGACTGACCATGTTGTAATAACAGTAAGTCTTGCGATAATATATCGATTGCTGAAGACACAATGCTGTCCAATGAAAAAATTCTGGAGGACAGAGTCATTAACCCATTGTCCACTACAGAAAGTGATTTTTCCAAATTAATACGGTCAATTTCCCGTATTCTTTCTGCTGTCTCAATTTGAGTAACCTTCCAGGCCTCATTGTATGCTGCATATACAGAGGCTGCTATGAAACGCTTTTGACGCTGTTTGCGTGGTCCCATTATGAAATCACGCAAGTCAGCACCATCAGTAAGTAAAGTTAGGTGTTGCTTAATTTCAGGCAGTGTGGAAGTTTGTAGCCATTGAAGGCATAATTTGCCCACACTGTAGGTTGTTATTATCCCTGGGTGATGTCTTTGGGGATATCTAGGGTCTGGCCTGTTCATTTTGAAACCCTGTGTTTTATTCAGGAATCTATCTTGACAGTTATTTGTATCTGTGGGCCAGATCAACCATTGTTTCCAATCAGGATGTGTTCTGTTTCGGTTAAGTATATGGTTTATGTCTATTTCTTCATCTGTTTCAGAGTTATTGCTAAACATTGTTGGCTTTGGAATAGACAGGTTATTTAAATCTTTGATTTTGGCTAAGCCAAGACAGGTGGTTTGTTGAACGGTGTCATTTAAAAATATCATTTGTTCTGGGATCATGCAGGCTCTAAACAAAGCTTCTATACCCTGTACTTGCCATTCTTTTGTACCCCAAACACTTTTCAAATCAACATGTTTGTCCCAATAATCAAATCCAAAAGTATTCATTTTTTCAAAGAAAGAATCTGAATATATCAATTTTGTGTTGGTTATCATGGTTTTCATCCCTGTCTTGTTTGACAATTTGTAATAAAATGTTTCAGCATTAGTTATGTTAAAACCTGAAAAATATGAATATTTGCCATACACGGTTCTAGAGCTCCCTTTTGGAGGTGTAGCACAATGTTCCCATTGATTAAAATTTAAAACATTTCTAGGTTGTGCAGATTTATGCAAGAAATGGTTACCATAATGGTTATAGCAGTACATGCTGTCATAATTTGTAGAACCCTGCAAATAATCATGTTTTGTAAATTTAGCAGACATTACTAAGTCAGACATCATATTGTTTATACTTTCAAAGTCCCAATCATCAGCAAATGAGTTTGGTTTTGCAAAGTCACTCAAGGAGATCTTGATTTGGTGTGGATATTTCAGGATCTCGACCGGACCATAAATTTCATAGTCAGTGTTGTCCCAGGCTACCCCACCAGATATTGGAATTGCTGTGAAGTTGGCTGAAGAAAGTTCTGAAGAAAGTTCTCTTTTCTCGACGTGTGAAGATGTGTGTGGTTTGAGGACCAAGTTGATGTTCTGACTTGCTGTGTCCATTTTAGCATATTTTCCCTCAATGAAGCGTCCCAAGGTAAATACCATGATGAGCCAAAGTGTGAGGATAAATGCACCAAAACCCACCCAAAATTCAATCCATGGAGAAACCAGATATGTTTCTTTCAGTTGTTTCAAAAGTTCCTTCGCTTTGTCTTTAAAGGATTTTGATGATGGCTGTGTCTTTTGTTCGCTGAAGCCTTCAGAGGAATCATCGAAGTTGATGAAGTAACCGGATGCAGTTCTGTCAATTGTTCCAATTGGTTCAGGATTTTTGTTTCTCGCATTTTCACTTGGTACTTCTGTATAGATTGGTGTGTCTCTGCTAAATGTCTTTATTTGGGTTTTCAGAGGTCTAAGTTCTATTGCATTGTTGCATAGTCCTTGTTGTTCTTCTGTAGGCGTTTCGAATGTGATGAGCCTCTTTGATAGGACCTCTGTACTGGTAGCAAACCTTGGTGTTCTGCTACTTATTGGGAGTCCACTTGGCCTACTGTTGGTTATCGGCCACATGTTGTGGTTTTACCAGGTCGATGGATACAACTCGGTTCTCCTTTTTTCCAGCAAGTGGCGGTAGTACAACTGATCTTGTCCCGTTGACAGACAATACAGGAACTGCTTTTCTGTAAGAAGGCCCAAATTCCTTCTTTACCGCGATCTTCTCCCTGACTAGATCCCCGACTTTTGGAATCCAGACAGGTCTTGCTGGGACAGGTGGTGATTCTTCAGTGGTCGTTGGCTGTTCTTTCAACTGTATGTTGCTCAGGTCTTTTCTTGTTTTGTTTAAGTCCTGCAAAATAGCCAAACGGTCTTTGACATCAAAGCTTTTTTCTGTTACCACTGAAGTCTGACTATCAAGGTCAGAGATCAACATCCTAGTTCCGAATAATAATTCGTACGGACTGAATCCCTTCAGAGAATTTCTTGGCAAGTTATTTAGACTACGTTGGACACTTATTAGATGTTTGACCCACCCAGCTCCCGAACCTAATATCCTTTCTATTATAGATTGCTTTCTGTCTTGGTTTTTTCTTTACACCATCCCATACCCTCAGGAAGGAAGTGAGAAGATTCCCGCTGGGCTGTGCTCATTTGGCCATTCTTTCCCCCCCCCAGGCTGGATTGCCTGAGAAAAAGAAAAAAATGGTCGAACGTAGCATGCTCTTAGCGTATATGCCATTTAGACTCGCAAATCTTGTATAACAGTCCGGACGTCAGCCGAGTGCTGTGGATCTACATTATAAGTGGAACTAGCCTGTATATGTTAATCGCAAGCCATTCTTTTTAGTGGTGATGTTATCTGCCTTGATACGACGAGGTATTAAACTGCTTCTCTCCCCACTGCGATCTCTGTTGCAGTTTGGGCAGTTTTTTACAAACATGGTGTAGTGCAGGCTCATGCCTGGCCACCAGTACCGTGATTGTAATTCTTCCAGAGAATCTTTTAATTTAAGGTGTCTGAGACCCTCGCCCATGTGTGCGTCTGCGATTAACAAGTTTCTCCTGTCCATGTTTGGAATCACTCTATCCCCCACTCCAGGGATTCGAGCAAAAGGGACGGAGTTTGCATCGATTATGTATGTATAATTGAGTGGATAGTTGATCGGTAACGCTGAGCAGTCGCCTTTTGATGACGTTTTCACCGCCAGCAATGTTTCGCCGTCAATGTATTTTAATGTACGCTTTTTTCGATCTACGGGAGCCGGTTTACTGGCTGCCGCTGCGGCTGTTTCAGCCAATGAATTCCCTACAACGTGAACGCCATCACGCTGGTGACTCAGTGAGTGTGTCACGTGAGTCTTTGGTAGTTCTTTTTTCAAAAGAGCTACTTGTTCCCAGAGCAGTCTCTGCTTTATTGGTGCATCTGTGTCATCTTTGTAACCGTTCTGAATCCATTTCTGCAAATCCTTGTTATATGCTTTGACGCAGAAATATGAATCTGACACTATAAGTGTCGGGAATTCGCGATCCGCATTATCTAGCGCCATTTTCAAAGCTATTATTTCAGTTTGTAGTTCTGAATTAGTTTCTACTGAGTGTGATTTTGTTAATAGAGGTCTTAGTTTACCTCCGTGCCACACTTCTTTTGTAATCTCACATGTGGGATTGTATGCATGTTCTCCCCAAACGGAGGGTTGGGCATGTCCGTCTGTATAGATTACACAGGCGTAATGTCAAAGAGGCAGAATGTCGATTGGCAGAGGATACGTTTTTTCATATTTTAGATTTTTTAATTCTTCTAGTTCTTAAAAAACTGTTAACCAGGCAATACTTGATAATTCATATCCTCCGTACTGGATTTTCAGATGGGCAATTCTGGACTTTTTGAAGTTGAATTTGTAACCCTCTGCAGCGAAACCAAGTATTATGATGTTCACTCTTTTCAAGTGAGTTTCCAAGTCATCATCTGTTAAGTAAATGTCATCGACATAAGATAATGCTTCATCATCATATAGTTGTAGTAATTCTGTTACTCTCGCTGAGAATACCCCCGGGCTGTTCTTGTACCCCTGGGCTAACCGACAGAATTGTTTTTGAGTGCCATTTACTGAGAAAGCTGTTAAATATCTGCTCTCTGGTGCTATGTTTTGACAAAAGAATCCGTTGGAGATGTCCAAGGTTGTTTTGTATTTTTTGCGCACTATGTTATTCATTAGTGCAGCACTGTGTGAGTTTTGCACTGCAAAAGTTTTGCAACATGTGTTAAGGTGTCGGTAATCCAAAACTAGGCGATATGAATTGTCTGGTTTGGAGACCGGAAACAAAGGATTGTTCATTTGTGAGGTGCAAGTTTCAATCACCCCCTGGTATTCTAGCTGATCTAGTATTTCATTTACTTGTTTTTTAGCTTCTTGCTTAATTGGGTACTGCCTTTGTGCAGTAGGTTGTGATTTTAACTGGACTTTGTGAGGAGGAGAATCCTCATCCCATCCTACGTGATTTTTATATAAAGCAGGTGCTAAGGCCACTGCCCACTTTCTAGCAAGTGTGTATTTTTTATGAATCGGTATTTGATTCGAGAAGGCAGGCATAATTACTTCTTCGCCATGAGGGCACTCCCTGACAAACTCCGGTGGCCAGTCTTTTTCAGCTAGAAGGATGTCATAGCCCTTGGATAGGTTATCCCAAAATAGTCCCCTTATTTTCCTAGTCTTATCTCCCTCTATACGTAATGTTATCTCGTATATTTTGTGGGGCTTGCTAACTCTGGTATCTGCAGTTTCCACTTGAAGGTATTCATTCGTGTCCACTGTCTCCAGATGATTCATAAGGACTTTGCGAGCTATGCTCACCTCTGCTGCGCTGTCTAGTATTGTCTGAGCCCATTCTCCGTTTTTCAGTTGTGTCCTCAGTATTCTCGGCATTGTTAACTACCTTGATACTGGCTACCTTCTTTTTTGGAAATTGTGATTTCTTTTTCAGTTGAGCAGGTTCCTTGTCTTTGGACTTGGCGTGCTCTTCTGATCGTCCTCTTCTTTCCGATTTCTGCGAGGAATTCTGAAAAGATTGAGACGGACGTGTATCAATGTCTTGATATCTATCAGGTTTTTTAATATTATCCCTATTTCTAAGGTTATATCTATTCCCAGAGGGTTCACTCTGAGGTGACCTTTGTCTCGGGTTTGGAGATTTCTCTCTTCGCCTAGGAGACCTTCCTCTGGACTGGAATTTCTTTTCTTTAGGATTGGATTGTTTATTTCCATCCCAGTTCTTTTTTGGTGAATTATTATTAAAAAATATTTTTTCTGGACTTGTAGTCAGTTGCGGTTTTACTGGTATTCCACCTAGACTATCTCTGCCTAGTTCTTCATAGGATTTTTCTATGATTCTGGCAATTTCAGCTGGTTGGTCTGCTATATCTGTCTCTTTTAACCTCTGGCGGATCGCCACGTTTGCTGCTTCACCCTTTATGTTGGCTAGTAATATAGCCGAGACCTGCTTGAAGTCTTTCAGTAATTTCATACCAAGAGTTAAAGCAGGTTCTGGACCGTATTCATCTTGAATTTGTTTTAGCACATCTGGTATTACCGAAATGGATGGAACACCGTGCGTTTTTGTGTAGATTGAAGCAAAGACCGTACCCCAAGTGTCACAGTCCTCAATGTGTGGTGCGATTCCCATTGGGAGACATATAGTCAGAATCCTGTGCTTTTCTAATGGGGTGGTGTCAGGAAACACCGCCTCTATTTGGGTGATTTTCTGTGCCAACCAGAATGGTATCTGTTCCCGTTTAGCTGGAACTTTACCTAGGCAGGATTGGATGTTCTGTGGTGTGATTTTATTTGTGTTCCCCTGGTGAGGGGTCAGCTGTGGAATTTTAATCGCTGGCTGAATTGTTGAAGTCCGCATTACATACTGAACTAATTGTCTGTGAATTTTTAGTAGTTGTTTTAGCTGTATTAATAGCTCTGGTGCAGTCATCTCGTCGATGTCTGGATGTGGTGTGTATCCGGCTAAGACCGGCCACGTTGCTCCTGGTCTTCCTAAAGGACCGAGCCTTGTAATGTGATTATTATGTTTTAGGGCGCCATCAAATAAGAGCAAATGCTCTTGGAATTTGAGTGGTACTTCCACCTCCTCGAAAGGAGTGTACTCATTAGGAGGTTCCTCTACTTTGTAATAGTGGAAGTACTTTGTTACAGCATTTGCTGCTGGAAAATGTATCCATGTATAGTATACCTCTGTCTGCCGATATTCGTGTGCCTCAATTACGAATATGACTGTGCCACCTCTAGGTGTCAGTCCATTTTCTATAAGTTTTAAGGTTATAGATCTCCTTTTGATGACCGGAATGAGTATTATATCCGGGTCTGCTGTTTGCATGGTAGCATCAGCATCTGCGAGTTCAGTTGCTAATCTAACTGCCTCTCTTTCATCATCACTCTCTGCCATTTTACAGACAGGATGGTATTATGTTTGTTTGCAGATCAGGTTTCTTTATGGAACAAAGATTAGGTGCACAATATTTTGGAACTGTTTTATCCTTCAACGTTGACTAGACCAAGAACCATACATAGGAGTTCCCTCCTGCGAGGTTTTGGAGGATATAACCTTTCACCCACTCCAGACGTCTTTGGAGTATTTGGGAAAAGGGGTCTGAGTGAGAAAGCACGACTGAGTTACTCTAAATGTCTTACGTTAGTTTTATCGCCCTTTCCAAACGCGTTGGGCGCCATGTAGTGTAGCTCCTATTTTCCCAATAGGCTCTGCGCATTGGAATAGTACCTACAGCAGTAAAGGCCTAGGCCAGACGTTAACTAGGTCTACTACTGTCGATACTAGACTTAATTTTTGGGTTTGCCAGCTAAGCTCAGAGTTCGCTAGAAACTTTCTCGAATGTTCAAGGAAGGATGAACTCCCCTGATTAGACAAGAAGGGATTTAGTTTCTGACAACCATAGAACATGACAACTTTGCTCTCCCCTAATCAAGAGTCAATCTCAAGAGTCGTGTGAGCACAAGGCAATTATTTTACTCAGTCAGTACGTGCATTCTTAGTCTCATCAGAATGTAGAGAAAAGGAAGAGACGGGCGTGTTCAATAAAAGATGTTATTTATTGATCAGTCTCTTTTCTCGTACAAGAGAAATGGATCGATATTATTGCGATACTTATAGTTAAGTAAAGTGCATACATTAGAAGCAATAGTATAAAATAATACTGTAAAAACATTGATATGGTTTCTGAGCCATATGATGTTTAAAATGATTAAAATATATTTACATACACATATACATTTGACTAAATGTACTCAACTGGTGTTTCTAAATACGCCTACCCCGTGTACCTGACCTAAGTCTAATGCGTGGGCGGGAATAGAAAGTTACAGTTTAAGTTAAGTTTGTTTTTGCCAAGTGAATAACTAAAGAATTCTCTGTGAGGGGTTATTCAGTTCTGTACCTGGAAGTTAGGATGAATGAGGAATGGTATCTCTTTCTCTGCTCTCGATATTCCAGGCTGCCTGCGAGGGCTGCCCAGAAGCGCCGGTGCTGGGTCTCTCGGCTTGAGATAGCAGCGCGTCTCTCAGCGCGTCAGGAAGGCGGGGCTGCTGCCTGCGGGGTCTGCTTCTGCTCTCGGCTTCGGCAAGTATGGCTGCTCCGTCTTGTCACCACGCGTGTGTTTGCATAGGGCAAGGTCGGCAATATTTATACCTTAAAGGTGCCGAGATTGACGTAAGGATGGACATAGGTACGTCAATAAAGATGTCATACGACTTGCTCGTTAGCACATTCTTTACTAAAGTTCTCTGTGAAATCAAAACAATGGCCGCACGGATTATCCAGGTTGTCATAGGTTTGATTTGTTATGAGAACGTCGTATGCCTTATCAGGGGCTGGAGGAATGTCGCTTGTCTAATTAGATCTCAAGCGTTATGACCTAATCAGATAACACGTTCCTGTGCCGTAGTGTGACTGCGTCAGATAACGGTATCTGCATCATGGGGGATTTCTTGCCTCATGGGCTGACTGTTAGTTAACTAGCTAGTAAGTTTAACCAGAATAGGGTCAGGAATAGGGGGATCGAATCAGAACCTATAGAAATACACGACAGATCGGGACCGCCCGCCTGTAATGCGGAGGTCCTGCACCCCTAATTATGATGCAACCGCCACCGCGGTGGTCGCATCTGGCAATTTAACATTGCGGCGGGGCGTTTTTTGCTAAAAAAAACAACACATTTTGGCTGCAAGGACTCCAATAATTACAAGCCAATTTAACAGCTCCCCCTCCACGCAAAAATTGTAGAGAAAGCCATTGATACCGGACTCTGTCTGTTTATCAAGAACAATGATCTCCTAGATGCTACACAATATGGCTTTAGAAGCCAGCATAGTACTGAGTTAGTGCTGAGTTAGCTTTGATTACCACCTCTTAGGAAATCAGGCAAACTCTCGATAAGTGCGGCAAGGCTGCTCTGATTTTATAAGACCTCTCTGCAGCGTTCAACACAGTCAATCACCCTCTTCTTATTGATCACCTCGTCGCCTTGGGTATTAGGGGCAAGGCGCTTAAGCTCCTTAAACCTTTTCTCTCTGATAGAGAGCAGTTTGTGGAGCTTGATGGTTTCAAGTCTACCTCCTTTTCTCTTCCTTGCGGGGTCCCAGAGGGTTACTTTCATAGCCTGACTCCCTTTTTAATCTATGTGTAACTCCCTTGCCAACCTTATAAAGTCTTATGGTTTCACAGTTGTGTCATACGCCGATGACACACAAATGAGGTATCACTGGCCAGCATCCCAGAGGACACTGCTTACAGATTCCATGACTGTATGCATGAAATTGGAAACTGGATGTCTAGTAACTGTCTGAAGTTAAACTCTGGAAAAGCAGAGGTCATTCTATTCAGGAGGAATACCTATTTTTTATCTCCTAATTGCTGGCCACAGTTAATGTGAGAGCTCCCCTCCGCAGTTACCAAGGTAAACAAGCATGGCATAACCAATAGGTCTCGCTTTTGGTACCTTATAAGTATTTAGTTATACAGCACAATATCTTTGGTGCAACAACATCAACTGTTGCATGGCTAAATACATAAGGTACAAGGTTTAGCCATGCAACAGCTGATGTTGTTGCACCAAGGATATTGTGCTGCAAAACTAAATACTTATAAGGTCCCAAAAGCGAGACCTATTGGCTATGGCAATGCTTGTTTCTACCTTTCACCTTGTGGGTGGTGACTCCCACCACCTTTGTCAAGCACCAGTGGCTGACAAACCAGAACAAAAAGATCCGGTCTCACACTCGGAGCCAAGGGGAGAAACACAAGCCTTTTTCCCAGCGAGCTGGAGGAGGGGAGGAACATTTTCTGGCATCTGCGTGTTTCTCGCCTCATGTGTTTTGTCGGTGGCTGCAGCAGCACTGCCCCCTCCTGTCAGAGCAGAGCGCAGGAACAACAGAGCACATGGCTGGCAGCACACAATGAGCTGCGTGCACACTTGCCAACCTCTAGAGCACGCACGGCGAGGCACACTGCACGAGCACATGTGCGTCCGATCATATGCTGGGGGGGAGTGCTTATAATTTACTCAGCCACCTTGCTGTTTTAAAAGGGACAGCGTAAAAGTAAAAAAAAAAGACTAGGCACACTGCCTTTTAATTAAGGTCGGTTGGTAAAATGTTCACAAGATTTTTGACACGTGGTCAATTTCTCGACAGTAGGTGCCACTTAAACCCGCAAAGATATGTCGAGTTGGTGCTGGTTGGGCATATTGTTTACTTGCTGCAAACGTCCTTGCTGTTGTGAAGTATGTGTTTCTTTTTTCCGATTGCTAATCGGTTGTTTTATGTTTAACTTATTTCTTGCTCTCTTGTAAAGCTTACTAATGCCTTTGGGGCAACTCCACGCTGAATAAAAATCGCAAAATAAACATTTGTGATCGTGCAGCTCAAAAAATACACTTAATGTACCAGTCACCGATACACCAAATGGTCACAACAATAGTTGATTCAACATGCTACAATATGTTAAAGTGCTTCGAAATGGTCCAATTTGATATCTGACAGACTATCGCGGCACCCGAGCTTTACTTTTAATGTTAAAAGTAAAGCGCGGGTGCCGCAATTATAGCAAAAGTAAAGAAATAGAAAAAAAACATCTATTTCTTTACTTTTGCTATAATCGCGGCACCCGCGCTTTTGCTTTTAACATTAAAAGTGAAGCGCGGGTGCCGCGATTATAGTAAAAGTAAAGAAATAGTTTTTTTTTTCTATTTCTTTACTTTTGCTATAATCGTGGCACCCGCGCTTTACTTTTAATGTTAAAAGTAAAGCGCCAGTGCCGCGATTATAGTAAAAGTAAAGAAATAGATGTTTTTTTCTATTCCTTTACTTTTGCTATAATCGCGGCACCTGCGCTTTACTTTTAATGTTAAAAATAAAGCGCTGGTGCCGCGATTATAGCAAAAGTAAAGTAATAGAACAAAAATCTATTTCTTT
The DNA here is from genome assembly GCF_964261635.1 of Lissotriton helveticus. Lineage (NCBI taxonomy): Eukaryota > Metazoa > Chordata > Amphibia > Caudata > Salamandridae > Lissotriton > Lissotriton helveticus. The sequence continues at coordinate 1,495,527,870 of NC_136069.1, read as the reverse complement.
ACTTTTGCTATAATTGCGGCACCCGCACTTTACTTTTAATGTTAAAAGGAAAGCGCGGGTGCCGCGATTATAGTAAAAGCAAAGAAATAGAAAAAAACATCTATTTCTTTTCTTTTGCTATAATCGCGGCACCGCGCTTTACTGTTAACATTAAAAGTGAAGCGCTTTCTTTACTTTTGCTATAATCGCGGCACCGACGCTTTACTTTTAACATTAAAAGTGAAGCGCGGGTGCCGCAATTATAGCAAAAGTAAAGAAATAGATTTTTTTTCTATTACTTTACTTTTGCTATAATCGCGGCACCAGCGCTTTATTTTTAACATTAAAAGTAAAGCGCAGGTGCCGCGATTATAGCAAAAGTAAAGAAATAGAAAAAAAATCTATTTCTTTACTTTTGCTCTAATCGCGGCATCTGCGCTTTACTTTTAATGTTAAAAGTAAAGCACAGGCCAAAATTAAAGCAAAAGTAAAGAAATAGAAATAAACATCTATTTCTTTACTTTTGCTACAATCGCAGCACCAGCGCTTTACTGAAAGGTAAAGCGCCGGTGCCACGATTGTAGCAAAAGTAAAGAACAAGCAAATGGTCCGTGCAAAAGTGATTGCAAGCAAGGCGGCCAGGATGAAAGTCAGATGGCGGTTGTGCCCGTGCACGCAAGCTTGAGGAGACCAAAAGCCTGTGGTAGCACTGTGAAAACCCGCTTACAAAATGTCTCTCCGTGCAGCGCATGCGCTGGCTCAGGCGAGATCTAGAAATCTAGGAGTTTATTTTGACGACAAGCAATACTTTGAAAGCCAAATAAACTCCATCATATTGTCTTGCTTTCTCATGTTAAAAACTCTCAGGGAAGTCCTGCCTTTTATTCCACAGGACCTGCAGAAAGCGGTATGTTCCGCACTTATTTTGTCAAAAATTGACTATTGCTGTGCGCTCTTTTTTAATATGCAAAAAAGATTCATAAACAAATTGCAGGTTCTCCAAAATGCAGCTGCTCGACTGCTGCTTGCCATCCTAAAATATCAGTCAGTATCTCATGTCTTCCTTTGTTTCACTGGCTTCCTGTAAAAAACCCAGATTGAATTCAAGTCCTTATGTATTGCTTTGAAGGCGGTGCATGGCTTTGGCCCTGAATACTTCAAACATAGATTCCTTGGGTATGTCCTCAACAGACTTATGCGGACTTCATCAGCATTTAATTTTGTGTTTCTCAAAGCCAAAACAGTCACCTGAGGTGGCAGACGTTTAATAGCTGGCACAGTCAGGCTTTGGAATTTCATGCTGCAAGATCTTAAGAAAAAGTCAGAGCTTCTCTCCGTAAAACCCTAAAGACTTGGCTTTTTAATAAGTAACGTTTCCAGATTTTAGCGCTTTTTCCATTCTCAGTTTGGTTTTTCCTTTCCTTCTACCCTCCCTGTTAGAGCAGTAGCGCCTAGACACCCTCAGATAGAAGTGCTGTTACAAATAAAAATGTAATTTCAAGTTTTTATTTTATGCTTACACAAGTTTTCATACTGACGTCATTTAGAAGTTGACAGACCACTGTGTTGAGTCCTAACGTTACTTGAAGATGTCATCACAACCGTGTGATCCAAGGCATTTGAAATTTATATTGCTTCTTGAAAGGGTATACATTCCTGAACGATCTAGAGCCAAAGCTGACTGGCCAGGGAAATCATTGGCTAGGCCCCTTTTGGTCCTCCTCTATTTCCATAATGGCATCTATTTGCTTTTGTTAGAATGTTGTCATGTGCATTAAACCCATAGGGCCTCATTCCGTTGGCGGTCGGACGATCGTCTGACAGCCATCTCTGCAGGCTGGAGACTGCCATACATGTAGTCTGCGTTTCCACCCTCCATATTATGATGAGATGAAAACATGCCTTTTACTATTACAGCTTGTACTGCGGCCCACGCAGTAGTAAAAGGCATTTTTTCAAACATCCATGCACCGTGTGACAGGCACTATGTGGTGCCTGGCACATAGTGCATGGAAATATGTGGGGCACCACATGTGCCCCATGGCCTCATAGTGGAGGCCCACGGGGCACAGGGGCCCTGCTAGGGCTCCCCAAAGTCGTTTCCCGACAGCCTTTCTATGGTGTTGGGACCGCCATGAAAAGGCTATGAGAAGTGGAAATCGCAATCCCTAAGGCGGTGCCGGAACAGGCACCGCCTTTGTTATAGGGAATGCTATCCAACTGCCGCCTCAACTGGCTCTTTAAGCCTGTTGGAGGAGGCAGTCTTTCCCCCGCCTGCTGTGCTCTGACCGCCAGTACCTTAATCCAGAGGTCGGACTGTTGCCCTGGATGTCCGGAGAAACGGAGGACAGCTACTCAATCATCAATCAATCATGGACATTTGTATAGCACGCTACTCACCCGGAAGGGTCTCAAGGCGCTTGGGGGGAGGGGTCCGCTACTGCTCGAAGAGCCAGGTTTTGAGGAGCTTCCTGAAGGAGAGATGATCCTGGGTCCGCCGGAGGTGGATCGGGAGGGAGTTCCATGTCTTGGCTGCCAGGTAGGAGAAGGATCTTCCTCCGGCGCTGGCTCTGCGGATGCGTGGTACGGCGGCGAGGGCAGGGCCGGTTGATCGTAGCTGGCGGGTGGGCGCGAAGAAGGTCAGGCGGTTGTTGAGGTACTTGGGGCCCCGGTCGTGGAGGGCCTTGTGTGTGTGGGTGAGGAGCCTCAACGTGATCCTCTTGCTGACTGGGAGCCAGTGCAGGTCTCTCAGGTGGCCGGAGATGTGGCTGTGTCGTGGGATGTCCAGGACGAGTCGTGCGGAGGCGTTCTGGATGCGCTGGAGTCTTTTCTGAAGTTTGGCTGTGGTTCCGGCGTAGAGGGTGTTTCCGTAGTCCAGTCGGCTGGTGACAAGTGCCTGGGTGATCGTCTTCCTGGTTTCGGTGGGGATCCATCTGAAGATCTTACGGAGCATGCGCAGGGTGTTGAAGCATGATGATGAGACGGCGTTGACTTGTCTGGTCATCGAGAGGGAGGAGTCCAGGATGAAACCCAGGTTGCATGCGTGGTCCGTTGGTTTGGGAGTGGTGCCCAGGGCAGGGGGCCACCAGGAGTCGTCCCAGGCGGAGGGTGATGATCCCAGGATGAGGATTTCCGTCTTGTCTGAGTTCAGTTTCAGGCGGCTGTTCTTCATCCATTCGGCGACGTCTTTCATCCCTTCGTGTAGGCTGGTTCTGGCGGTGGCGGGGTCGTTGGTGAGGGAGAGGATTAGCTGGATGTCGTCGGCGTAGGAGATGATGTTGAGGTTGTGTTTGCGTGCGATGGCTGCGAGAGGGCTCATGTAGATGTTGAAAAGGGTTGGGCTGAGTGATGATCCTTGTGGTACGCCGCAGATGACTTTGGTGGCCTCGGATCTGAACGGGGGGAGGCGGACTCTCTGGGTTCTTCCGGCGAGGAACGAGATGATCCACTCCAGTGCCTTCTCTTGGATTCCGATGTTGCTGAGACGCTGTACTAGGGCGCTGTGGCAGACAGTGTCGAATGCTGCGGAGAGGTCCAGCAGGATGAGGGTCGCTGTTTCCCCGTTGTCGAGCAGGGATCTGATGTCTCATCAGTGGCTGCGATGAGGGCGGTCTCGGTGCTGTGGTTGGCTCGGAAACCGTACTGCGAGGGGTCGAGGGATCCGTTCGTCTCAAGGAAGGCGGCGAGCTGTCTGTTGACGGTCTTCTCGATGACTTTGGCAGGAAAAGGGAGGAGCGAGATGGGGCGGTAGTTCTTGAGGTCGGTGGGGTCCGCTGTTGGTTTCTTCAGGAGGACGCTGAGTTCGGCGTGCTTCCAGCTCTCCGGGAAGGTGGCGGTGTTGAAGGAGGTGTTGATGATGTCCCGGAGATGGGGTGCGATGATGGAGTCGGCCTTGTTGAAGACGTGGTGGGGGCAGGGGTCGGTTGGCGATCCGGCCTGTTAGTGATGGTCCACTTAACATCATAATTAGGGCCATAGTGTTTTTCACTAATTTAATTTCCACCATGTAATAAAAAATAAAATAGTTATCTTATGATGTAACGGTGGTTCCACTGATTGGGATTCATTTTTGAACAAATTATCTGCTTATTTTATTAAATTTGTTTGTGTGATTCTTCTGTGAGAGTGTATTTTGATTTTCAATGTTATCTCTATAACAAATCCAATTTTTGCCATTCACTGAAAAGCTTCTTTTTTGTGTGGGTGCGTTTAAGTTTCTCTTTTCTGTGTATAGTATATAAATCTAAACCCATATCATTGTGTAATTTAGTTTGCATGCAATGTTTTTGTAAATAAAGTCGATTGTGTACATATGCCTTTCTTTGAAAAAAGGAACAAAACAAAACCACCTGTACGATCAATCAGTTTCTCCCTCAGTTCCTGTTCTGAGTTTTAATCCAAATTTGTCATTGATAAACATATTTGCACTTGTTCTCCTTCATATTGAAATTACACACCCTAACCTCCTGTAGCATATTGTGAAGAAAATAATGTGCACTGAGGTGCTTCAAAGATCCAAAACTACAAAAAAGGATGGAACGAAAAGATCTAAATGCAATGGTCAGTCTGTAAACTGAGTTTGTAGAAAATCCAAAGACACAAATTATTTTTTTGTAGCTTTTCCGCCTCCCTTGCTTTATAGTATGACACTGTTCTGAGCTACCCTCTGTGTCTAGTTTCTTAGTTCGTATTCTTTGGAATATTGTTAAGGTAATCATCCAAACCTGTGTACTTTTCAGGGCTCAATATAGTAGTCCTGATGCAAAAGGAGCCATGGAAACAATCAGAGAGGAAATAGACCAACAGGACAGAGAAAATATTGTTAAATGTACTGATCTGTCAGAAAAAGAAGAGCAAGAGAAAGTGGATCGCAGCAGCAGCAATAAACAAGGTTTGTTAATATTATCACAAATAATTTCTGATGGACAATATTGATGTTGGAGAAGAGCCAACCACCAACAAGCGGGGAATCTATTTGCTCTGCAAAAGTAATCTGACTCCTCTTGACCAATGGAAAAACATTTTTTGTGCACTAGCATTGTTCTGACCAAAGCAGCACACTTATATTATCTTTGTAATGTATATCACAATCTATCTGGTTGCGAAAGACCTGTTGTCGACTTTCCAAAAGTTTAGAGGGGCTTACACCCTCCCATTGCTTACCATAAGCCGGCTTTATTGGGATTCTCATTTGCTTGCTTTTTATTTGATGGCTTTGCTTGTCCCATCTTTCATTGTCCCTCTCACGAAGAATAGCCACTTTACCATTCCTTTAATTGGCTGATTTGTATCCTTCCAGTGCTCACTTTTAGGGATTTTTTTCCTTCAGCTAAGCACTCCATTAGAATGTATGTGATTTTCTGCTCTCTCTCTCTCTGGCTCGTGTACTCCCTGTAAATTCCTCTCTCTTGTACTCCTCATTACTCTCTAACATATGTGCCACTCACCCTCTCTTGTGCACTTCTACCCCCATACTGTGTGCTGCTCTTTTCCTTGTGTGAGTTTTACAGGGCCGCGTGTTGCTTTCACATTAGTGGCTCCCTCCTTTGTGTACTGCTTTGCCCATATTCCCTGCCATATTCCTCCATTGTGCCTCCCACTGCTGCAGTCATTTTCTATTTATTTTGGACAGGTTGGACCAGTAAATAAAAAAGAAGAGCAAATGGTGCCAGTGTAATTCCACTATCGCTTGCATATGCTTGGATGCATGATGCTTTTTTCGTTTGTGTTTTTTGCTGATGCTGTACATCATCGGGAAAAAAGCACTTTGCTTTTTCGCTGACACTGTACTGCATCACCAAAAGGCATTGGCAAAGCCAATATGTCCCAAAGGCGCAAAACCTATTGTCTTTGCCAATTTGTAGCAGTATAAATTAGAAGTAATTTTTTTTGCAGATCAGTTGAGGAAGAGACCTTATAAGAGAACATCATTTATCTGAATACTCAAGGATACAACTGATTGTATTTAAGCTTTCCTGTTTTACATTTCTATTTGTTGTGATCCAGTGTTTTTTAAAAAAAATTCTTTTCTAATGTTTTCAAAAACTTTAAAAATCTGTCGTTATCACTCCTTACTCTTTTTGGTGTGTAAAACATCATGGCGATGGTGTGTTTCCGGTGCATATAAAGACTTCCACTTTTATTTCCTTCCCTCCATTCATCCGCCCCTCCTTCATTCATTCCTCATGTCAATTATTCCTTTCTTCCTTCCTTCTCCTAACTCCCTTCTTCATACCCTTTCAATGAATTTCTCTTTCAGGCAACTTTTCATTATCTCACTTCCCTGCCTTTGTAATTTCCCAGTGAACAAATCCTTCTTTATATCAGTCCTATTCCACCCCAAGGTGTGCAAGGATGGAGCTTTGTTGCACCTGATCAAGATTTGATTGTAGTAGACAAAATGTTAATGGCAGGCATTTGACACACCTTTCTGCTGCTCTCTTCTTCAGAGCAAAGTTCTGCTTAGGGAAGGTTTTATACTTAGGACATGAGATGTCTATTGTGAAGTGGTTGCTTGTAGATTATTGCAAGCCAGTGTCATCCTGTCCTGTTCGTTCCCTAAAGTTACCAAGAAAGAACCGTGCTACTACGTTTTATTGCTGTCTGATCTGTCCCCAACGTTGCTCTCCCTGGTGCTAGGATTCAAGCTAGCCTGGCTGATGAGGGCTGTTAGCCCGAAACCGGTCCTAGGATGCTTGTTTCCGGTCCAGGGAAGACATGGCTTGGCAGTTCGGGCTGGACTGTTCCCATGAGGCACAGGGTCAAGACTGATTTGCGTATAGCTGGGTCTGAACTGTGGTGGCAAAGTGAGCTAAAGAATGATGATGGATTCAACCCAGATTTGTGACTGGGGTGAGTGTCTGAAAAGTTTCAGCACTCCCTCCCTCATCTCCTTGTGTTTGCTAGGGGAGAAGCCTTCTAAGGTATTGCTATGCATACTGTTAGCGTTTGGGATTTTTTTTTGTGTGTAGTTTTATATAGCGCAAACTCGACCCGGCTGTATCAGAGCGTTTTACATGAGCATCAGTTGTGCTATACAAGGACACATTCATTTTTGTTAGGCACGGGTAGATTATGTGATTTGCCCAGCTCTGAGGTCGACCGCCCTAGATGTTAGGCCACATTGACAGCAAACTGTTCTTCTGTATGAAGAAGCAGCTGAGGTAGCAAAAAAACCTTATGGTCTGGAGGGTGCCTTGGGTAATTTGCCTGTGCAGTTATCTCAGTGAATGAAGTTTATTTTACATTGCTGGAACGTGTCTATGGAAATTTTGTGTTTATTTGAAAGCAAGCACAAGGATCTATAAGCACTGATGTTTACCAATCATGTGGGTGGGTGTTTGTTTACTTGGTAATGGTGTGGGAATTGTCTTCCTCCACAAGGCATTTTACCTTTAAGTGAGTTCTGCACATTGTGCATTGCTCTAGGGCATTTTCCATCGCAGGGGACAGAAGGAGCACAGCTCAATATGTTTCCATTAACTGTCTGGCGGGTACGGCCAGACATGGCTCCTGAGCTCACTGTGTCATACCGAGGAGTGCCAAATAGGATGAAACCAATCTGAGGTTGCTTGGGTTCCCTTCTAAATAAGGCCTTGTCTGGCAGTTTGTGATGGGCTGTTCCTTGAAGAGCCGAGTCACTTCTTTTTTGCGTATGGTGGGCCTCTGTCTAGCGTTCAAGATGGGTGAAAAAACAATGTACTGGAATGTGGCAGAGAGATCGTTCACCTTCACCTTGGATATTAACCTCTTCGGTGCTTGTCTCGTCATAACGGCTCCGATCTGCCCATGCGTGATTGATTCCCCGCCTGTGTGCGTGAATTAATCAGTGGGCGGGGTCGTGACGAGACCAGCCCATCATGAGCACACCTCCACTGTGACTCATGATGAGCTGGTCTTGTCACGAGCACTGTGGCGCAGCGCCACCCCCCCTGCACCTGTGGGGGAATTACCCGCGCAGGGAAGGGTTTAATTCAAGTATTCCATCCATCACCTTGTTGTTTGTTAGGGTTATGAAAAATATTCTGTTGAAGACTACTTGGAGGGGTTTTAAATCAGGTGGCTGACAGTGGATTTAATGTATGTATTTATGGGTTGGTTAAATGTATATATTGTAGCATTTGCTCTGCTTTTCAACATCACACACAAAAATATTTTGCTGAAGGGAGCAGTTGATCTTGTCTATTGTTCCCTAGACTTTGTCTCATTTTAAGAAAGAAGTACAGTGAACTACCTTTACAGGGGAGACAAATGCAACAAGCATTTACAATGCAATGGTCTCTGTTGGAAGACGGTAACCAAAGACAGGAAGCAGGTTGAAAAGTGACGAGGTTTATTTGTCACTACTTCTCACGTTCAAGTCCAGTACAATAATGCCTATGCACAAAACAGTCATTGGAATCCCCGGGCTCCCCCCACTTCGAAAGATAACATTCTACCCCATCAACTTACAACACGAGACTGTCACGAGCTGTGACAAGACAAACACCCTGCTCGTGACAGCTCATGTAATAACAGAGTACCCAACAGTCTCGGCATCATTAAAGGTTGAGCTATTGGCATTGCTCATGACATTTCTTTAAATCATAAATAAATGGCATTGTCATTTACATTCCCAATAGCTTAATAGTTAAATAAATGGCATTGTCATTTACAATGGGCAACTGCAAGACTTTGTTTGTAATGTAAGCCATGCTTTCGCAGTACTGTTGAATTTCATTATCCTCGCCTAGTGCTATTTTTCAGCCGTATATAGCGTGAGTTTTGTGGAGGTGCACCCTGCACGCTCACACACTGCTCACCCTACACACACACACACACACACACACACACACACACACACTGCTCACCCTGCGTAATGCGAAAAGACCTTGCTCTGCCCTTCGGCCTGTGTTGTAATCGTACAGTAGGTTGTGAGTAGCTGCGCTTGATTGGTTGAGGCATCCCCTCCTTGCTGCTCCCTTCACAGAGGGCCGTCTGCCTCAATGAAGCTCCCACGTGTTCAGCTGTTCTTTGTTTTAGCTCCTGTGTGTCAGTGCACCGTGTAAGCGCACAACCATAGCCTGCTCTCTCTGGAACAGGCACTCACCACTCTGCACTCACCACTCTGCACTCACCACTCTGCACTCACCACTCTGCACTCACCACTCTGCACTCACCACTCTGCACTCACCACTCCGCACTCACAACTCTGCACTCACAACTCTTCACTCTGCACACTCACTCTGCACTCACCACTCTGCACTCACCACTCTGCACACTCACTCTACACACTTGCTCTACACATTCACTCTGCACTCTACACACTCACTCTACACACTCACTCTGCACACTCACTCTGCACACTCACTCTACCCACTCACTCACTCTACACACTCACTCTACACACTCACTCTACACACTCACTCTACACACTTTGCACACTCACTCTGCACACTCACTCTGCACACTGCACTCACTACTCTGCACTCACTACTCTGCACTCACAACTCTGCACTCTGCACTCACTACTCTGCACTCACTACTCTGCACTCACTACTCTGCACTCACTACTCTGCACACTCACTCTGCACACTCACTCTGCACACTCTGCACACTCACTCTGCACACTGCACTCACTACTCTGCACTCTCACTCTGCACTCTCACTCTGCACTCTCCTTCTGCACACTCACTCTGCACACTCACTCTGCACACTGCACTCACTACTCTGCACTCACTACTCTGCACTCACTACTCTGCACTCACAACTCTGTACTCTGTACTCACTACTCTGCACTCACTACTCTGCACACTCACTCTGCACACTGCACTCACTACTCTGCACACTCACTACTCTGCACACTCACTACTCTGCACACTCACTACTCTGCACACTCACTGCACACTGCACTCACTACTCTGCACTCACTACTCTGCACTCACTACTCTGCACTCACTGCTCTGCACTCTGCACTCACTACTCTGCACACACTACTCTGCACTCACTACTCTGCACACACTACTCTGCACTCACTACTCTGCACTCACTACTCTGCACTCACTACTCTGCACTCACTACTCTGCACTCTGCACTCACTACTCTGCACTCACTACTCTGCACTCACTACTCTGCACTCACTACTCTGCACTCACTACTTTGCACTCTGCACTCACTACTCTGCACTCTGCACTCACTACTCTGCTCTCACTACTCTGCACTCACTACTCTGCACTCACTACTCTGCACTCACTACTCTGCACTCACTACTCTGCACTCACACTCTGAGCAGATGCATGACTGGGTATACACACTTGTTTTTTTAAGTCCTACACTGGATAGTAGGTGCCGTTGGTTCTCGTATTTGGCATCACTGGCAGTGGCCTGAAGTAGGGCAAGCAGCAGTGGCCTCCTCAGAAATATCTTGGGCCCTGGCACTTATTATGGCACAAATTAAGCATTGCTAACAAGTGATTTTGCTTTCTAGCAACCACGTCACTGCCTCATTATTTACTGCTCTGTTTTCACTTATGTTCATGGACACATCATTGTTTTGTGCTTCCGCGCCAGTGGCGCTTTCCGTTAATGTACTTGCACGCAAACCGCAACCTGTTGCATAACTTGCAGATTTCAACAAAAAACATATTGTGCCTCACCGGCAGACTCCCGAGCAGCCTTCGAGGAACGCACCTCTGCCGAGCCGAGGCCCAGGAGCAGAGGCTGGAGGGCACGCGCGCCCAGCATCATCCTGTCCTGACCCTAAATGCACACGCTCCAGGAATGCCAAATACAGTTCCAAGCCTTCCGAGAGCAGACAGCAAAGAATGGTGCACGCGCGCCCAGCATCTGGATTCAATTACCGCGGCCCCTGACAGCTGGTAATTGATGAATTATAGGCTTATGATGCGCGTCTCCGCACGGAATATGCAGGAAGTGGAGAAACTCTTCAGACTATGGCCTATTACGTGCTGCCTTGTAAAAACACAGCCATGCGATGGCCAATTAATATGCAGCTGCCATAAATAACGTACAGAATTCACGCGCTTCTCTGGAATGTCTAGGTTAGCTTGTCGGACCGCTCTCTACAGGACTCTGAAGCCACACCCACTTCGTGGGATGTAGGCCGAGCCCTAAAGAACAATTGATGGACAAAATATCCATGTGATATGTGTACACTGCAGCCAAAATATACACACCAGCATCGACATATATGAAAAAATATACACTGCCATCAGGAACATTGTAATATGGTGGGTGGAAGACCACTGCCCTGGCGGTCTTCCTCGTATGGCCACCGCAGCAGTATGGTTTGTGGAACCGCCGAACTTGTAATCAGGCCCTAAATCTTTAAAATGTCTTTTTGTGCCAAAGACTGTTAGTGCAGGCATAAATACATCTAGAAATAACAATAGTAAGCCACCAAGAACAATAAGGAAAAAAAAACCACAAATGGATCTTTTTGCTGCAATATTGCTACATATTTAGGAAAAAATTGATAGCAAATCTCCACTGTTAGATGTGTTTTAAAAAAATTAAGGGAATCCTAACGTCGCAGTGTAATAGCATACAAATAAAATGCAAACTGATAAAGTACATATACATGAATTTTTTTTTCCCAAAGCGATAGGCTGAATGTACAAATAATAGTCCTGTGGTTCATAGAAGCCAAGAGACAAAACTACATATAGTACATCTCATTGATAGTACTAACAGTCAAAATTGTCCAAAAACTTAGAAAGCCGACATTTCAGCCTCCAAAGTTAACTTGACCAGGGTCCTTATGAGGACAGGGTCTAAGACAATTAACAAAAAAAACTACTAGAGAATAATAGAAAGGAAAAGAATCCTTAAGGCAACCCGAGGGCCATAAAGCCTAATCAGGAAAGCAATAGCAAAGAAAATATGTTCTTTATGGCATGTGGTAAACCACTGCTGAACACGACCAAAGGTATAGAAGGCTTATTTTTGGACCTGGCTCTTTTTGCAGGTTCATTCCCAGATTTTTGCTTACTTTTGCTGAACCCATTTTTGTTGTCATTAGGACTCTGCACTTTATCACTGCTAAGCAGTGCTAAAGTGCTTGTGCTCTCTCCTTCAAACATGGTAAGCATGGCCTAGACCTTACTGGCACATTTAATATACTTGTTAGTCGCTAGTAAATGGCCCTACATGTACTCTGTAAATGAAATGCTATGAGAGGGTAGTCCCACCATTTGTGCCACCAACTAAGCTACCCTTTAAAAAACATGTATCTGGCCTGTCATTGCAGCCTGAAGTGCCGTTTTAAACTGCTTTTGACCTGGCGAGATTAACCTTTTGCCAAGCCTACATTTTCTTTTTAATAGTTACGTCAGCTCTAAGTACGCTTAGCACAGGTTGCATTGTATTTAAAAATTAGGACATATGCACTATTTTACATGTCCTGGCAGTAAAAAACTCCTAAAGTCATGTATCCGTGTTGTAAGGTCTATCTATACCGATGACTAACACTGGGCTACTGTATTACATTTAGTAGGTGCTAATGTTAGATAGCATGTCTCACTCTAACTAAGGAGACTCGCACCGGCAGGAACTCGTGCCCGACTGAACTTCGCACCAATTGCAGCTGAATAACTTTGAAAATTAAGTTAGTTGAACCTTGTCCGTGACGATTGGCACCACGGTTCTTAAATTAGTTACAAGATGGGAGGACGACTAATCACAACGCTCCCCCCTGTTTGGATCCCCTTAAAAGCAATCAACTACAAATACTCCGGATTCATCCACATTCAACACTAGAGATTACAAGGCATAGGCTTGCTCGGTGCATGGTTCTCTATGATATCAGGTGCTCACACAACTGTCCTGAAGATGATCTCAATTGTTTGAGATCGAAACCCCGCCGACTTCATGAATATAATCAACTACTGCTTTCATTATACAAATTTATGTAAAGGAGTACAATGTTATGCTTTTCTAATAGTGCATGTTTTTTATTACCCTTTTTACCCACTATTGCACCTGTTGTCACTTACCCGTGAGCATTGGATTATATATATTCATGTGATCTAGAAACAAATAGACTACAAATAGACTACAAAGTCTCTTGATATACTGCAATGAATACATTAATTGCATTATTAGATAAAAATGACTGGAGGTTGTGTTTCTTCATAAAGTTCCCAAACATGGGAAAAACAGTACTTCAACGCATAACCATACACTAATGTCAGAAGTTTGTATCTTAATCAAATCTTAAGTTGAGCATCCGTATACATAAGGTAAACAATGATGAATAATAATATATGCGTAGATGTCTTTTTCCATCCAATTGCTTTAATGACAACGATGTAATCATTAACGAAGAATTTCAGTGCATCAGCTCGTCTTGACAATCTTCAGATGCTAGCTGTAAAAGAGTTTCCCAATGCATTTTGGGCTACAAAAGATGCCCTTCGTCAGGGATATTTCTAAACAGAGAGCATATAAAATGTGAATTAATCTATTTAGTACAGCAAAAAGTGCTAATACAGTGTACTTAGACAACCTCATACCAAGCGGGATATGCGTCTGATAAAATATTATCAACCATGATGAGAGAATGGAAATAAAACAAAGAGAAAAAAGAAATATAACCTCTTTTCAAACGCGGTTGCCAAATGCGAAAAATCATGCGTCCTACAGCTAGTATTGGAGAGACATGTAAAGGAAATAAGGTGGAGAAGAGAAGCTGACGTAAATGAATAGATCCCATAAAAACTAATGTCCTGGCCCAAGAAATTAGAGCAAATAAGCCACCACCAACATAATGAAATCCGAGTGCCGATAGTAAAACCTATGATAGTGCCAAACTACCTGAATGGTAGCCAGTCACAACTACCAACAGGAAAAATAACTCAAAATATGTGCCTGAAAAAGAAGATACGGGTCTTAGAGTAAAATATTGCCCAGCCTAACATATGACAGCTTACATGCCAAAGTGGTAAGTCTTAATGAAAAAATACGCAAGTCTGATAAACGCGTAATGAAAGTTCACTGCCTGCAGATTAAGGAAAAGAAAGGGGAAAACATCAACCTGGGTACAAAAGTGTGTAAAATACAATATAAACGTGAGTGTGATCATGCAATCTTACTTGAGGGTCCTCCGGCTGCAGCAAAGTGACGCTGTTAAGTGCACAGGCATGAAACACGCAAGCCCGGAAACAGAATGCATTTGAAGGCGACGAGAAAGCAGAAAACGGACTAATTAACCAACAGTGAAAAAATAAATCACTATTTGCTATAACTTGTGTGAAATATGATGTTGAATGAGAAACAAGTGATCCCAAAACAAAAAAGAATTAAGAAGAAAAAGAGAAATGAAGAATAATGTAGAACAGATATAAAATGGTAGTACTCAAAGAAAATTGAATCATGCTAGGTATCATCCAAACATGTAAATAATATAGTCTGCAATTAGCAAGTCGCAACTTGAGTGATAATAACAGTAAATATGATTATCACGAATGTAACAAAACATGTTGGGTTGTTGTGCATAAAACAGACAAAAGAATAATGAATCTCATCTCGACAAAATACATAATTGGTAATGGTAAGTAAAATCATATTGGATTGCTAACCATGAAGCAACTAAAATGAATTGTGCTATCCACTACACACCAGAGTAATCAAATCAGATGTATGTTGCAATAATTTAAGTAAGAAAAAAGACAGGTCAAGATGCAGCGAAGTACTACATACACCAGCATGGAACTTAAAATTATATACAAAGATGGTAATATATTTACAGGCAGAGTAATTCTCTGATTAAAGAAAACACGACAATTCCAACTTATCATTCATGCCTTTTGGGCTATGAGTGTCAAGAAACCTTATCCAATAGATCTCTCCTTGCAATAGAAACTAAGGGCCAGATGTAGGTAATCTACATTTTCCAAATCTAAAATACAGAATTTTACCGATTCGGTATTGGTATGTAGATAACAATTCGGTAAATATTACCGAATCGGTAAGATTCGGTAATTAAGAATCGGTATTTACCGATTCTGTAATTCCCATTCATTCCTATGGGCCTGGAGGCCCATAGGAATGTATGGGAAGCCATTCACTATTACCGATTCGGTAAATGCCGAATCGGTAATAGGGGGAACATTTTCAAGGGTGGCAGGGTGTCACATTGACACCCTGTTGCACCCCTGAATAGTGCTAGGGTGCATTGGGTGCACATGTGGCACACATACATTTATTTATTTTTATTTATTTATTTTTTAGGAAATTTGTTAAGCGCACAAATACCCGAGGGTGTCTCGGTGCTGAGTGTCCACTGAACTTATCCATGAGTAGTTATTGTTTGAACAACCAGGTCTTTATCTGTTTACGAAAAGAAAAAAGGGATGTGCAGGTTTTAATGTGGCTAGGGAGACTGTTCCATAATTTGGTAGTGGTCACTATAAAGGACCTGTCCCCCCAGGAGACCTTCTTGGTCCTGGGAACCTGCATAAGACCGGCAGTAGAAGATCGAAGGGATCTGACAGGTTTGTAGGGGCAGAGAGCATCCTTTAAAAAGGCTGGGCCTTGAGAGTGGATTGCCTTATACGCAATGCAGAGTGCTTTGAATTTGGTTCTTTTTTTCACTGGCAACCAGTGAAGCTGTTCAATAGTGCCAGAGATAGAAGCATACTTGGGGGTGGCCGTGATCAATCTGGCCGCATCATTCTGCACCAGTTGTAGCTTTTTTAAAACTCCCTCCTGAGCATTGACCAAAAGCGCATTGCAATAGTCTATGCGAGATATAACCAGTGCACTGACCAGGGTTTTTGTCATGCTCATAGGGAGATAAGGTAGAAGTTTTTTAATCATTCTCATGGTGTAGAATGAGGATGATACTACCGCATTAACATGGTGCATGAGAGTCAGTTTGCTATCCAGTAAAACTCCCAGATTTCTGGCCTTGGTCACTGGGAGCGGGGGTGGTCCCAGGACGGAAGGCCACCAGGTAGGAGACCAGGCTGGGGAGAGATTACCAAACACCATTACCTCCGTTTTGTCGGAGTTAAGCTTCAGGCAATTTATGGACATCCAATTACTTATTGCTAACATTCCCTGATTAAAATTGGAGGCCACTTCATCTCCATTTTTGTTAATGGCTAAGACAATCTGGGTGTCATCAGCATAGGATGTTACCGCCAGGTGATGGATTTTGATGATCCTCGCTAAGTCCGACACATAGATGTTAAATAGTGTCGGACTCAGCGAGGATCCCTGGGGAACACCACAAGGGAGAGTGAAAGGAGGTGAATTGAAATTGCCGAAGGTGACTGATTGTACTCGATCAGTGAGAAAAGAGGAAATAAGATCCTTAGCACCACCTGTAATCCCTGCCGCTGTGACATGGTCGATCAAGATGGAGTGATCGACCGTGTCAAAAGCTGCTGACAGGTCCAACAATATAAGCACTGCTGAACCTCCGCCATCAAGAGTCATCCTAATTTCATCTGTAGCCTTAATAAGCGCGATTTCTGTTCCATGTCCCTTCCGGAAGCCAAATTTTGAATTGTCAAGACAGTTGTTTTGGTCTATGTCGTCTGAGATTTGGATGTTCATAATCTTTTCCACAATTTTGGCGGGAAAAGGGAGGCAGGCTATAGGGCGATAATTGGCGACTACAGAAGTGTCCAAGGAACTTTTCTTGATGAGAGGTTTAATAGTTGCCTTCTTCCAGATGGAAGGGAAGGTGTTAGATGAAAACATGGCATTAAAAATGTCTGTAAGTTTTGGCCCTATAATGTCAGAATTTTTTTTAAGAATGGAAGGGGGGCATGAATCTTCCGGTGAGCCAGAGTTCGTGGTACCAATAAGATGTAATACCAATTCCAGTGGAGCCTGGGTAAATTCCTGGAAGGAGCAGAGGGGGCCCGAGTAAGGCAAATTGGAGCATGCCCGGGGGGGGGGGGGCATATAATCAATAGGGGTTGAAGACGGGTGTCCAGTATTAATTGTGTGGGCCTTAAATTGGGTAAAAATATCCGTCACTTTCTTTTGGAAGTGATTCGCCAAGGAATCACAGAGCTCTTGCGTAGCTGTGATAGGAGTGGTTGCTGATTGTCCAGAGAGACGCGTTACTACCTGAAACAGTTGTTTAGTAGAGTCCTGTGCAAAATTAATTTGGGTACTATAGAATTTACTTTTCTCCATGATAATAAGTTGCTTGTAGTTAGACATCATGACTTTATAATGGGATTTTTGTTCTGGGTCGTAGTCTCTTCACCATCTACGTTCCTGACATCTACATTTTTGTTTTTCTTTCCTAAGAGCATCAGTATACCAGGGTGATCATTTGAGAGCCCTGTTAGAAGATTGTTTTTTTAAAGGAACTGTCAAGTTGACAGTATTTTTTATCCAATTGGTATAATTGTTAGCTCCCTAAGGGCATGTATGTCTGCCACATGGCACTTTCAAAAAAGCAAATAATTGCTTTTTGAAAGGTATTCGGTATTTACCACCAACTTGTAGTTGGTGATAAATAACAAATCCTTAAATGAAAAATGCCCTCACTTGAGTGCTCCCTACATTAAGGATTCAGTAATTACCGAATTGGTATTTAAATTACCGTTCGGTAAATTACCAAATCCTTACACTTGCCTCCTACATCTCAAACCCTAAATACCAGTCGGTAACGGCCAAAATTCGGTAATTTCGACCGTTACCGACCGGTATTGGGCTACCTACATCTGGCCCTTCCAGGTTTTGGGGTTACTACTTCTAAAATGGTAAAGCATAATTGGGCAATATTGTGTTTGGATTCTGCCCAATGGGTGTCGCCAGAGGGGAATTTAAAGCTTTAGTTCTAATGCGACTCTTGTGTTCTGTTATCCTAGTACTGATGGATCTCTTAGTTTTCCCACATAAAAGAGACCACAAGGACACTTCATGGCATAAATGACACAGTGGGTGTTACAATCTGCAGTGTATCTAAGCATTCTGCCCTCAAGTGGCAGAATGTTCTAATAGCGTTATAGTCTGCCATAGCTGGGCTATACAGCCATTAAAGGCCCAATTCCTTGTTAAAGGCCCTCGCCTTGGGCTCGTTTCGTTAACGCTGGAGCGGGCCTTTAATGGCTGAAAATAGCCCGCTATGGCGGACTATACGGCTATCCTGAGAACCAACTTGTTAAGGAAGGGTTGCCAGGTGAGTTGGTTACTAAAAATGGTATTGAGATAGATTCTCGTGAGATGAAGCAGTACCTCCAAAAGAACAATGTTGGGCATCCTGAGTGTGTTACCCACAAAGAAACGGCGTGTCATGAGATGAGCCTGTTTTTTTTTCAGGGGGTATTCGTTGCTCACTGTGTGAGGATGTGTTATACAAATAAGTAGATTACTGTAGCCGCCCATGTGTTTGATGTGAAGACTTGGTATGAGATGAAGAGGTGTAGATCATTATTAAAACAGCACTGGGTGTTGCACGAAAATCACACAGGAAAGCTAATGGTGTGGAGTACACTTGTAACATAATCAACAAAATCTTTCTCCCTGTAAGGTGTTACATTCTCCCATGAGAAAATAATGTGTCCTCTTACATGAGAACCAAAACTGTACTATAGAAAAGGTAATTCCCTTTCCTGGGGCGATAGTTTTATTACATGCAATGGCTTGCATTTACATTTTAAGGCGGAAACTTAAATTGGCCCACTAGGTTTCAAAATGCTATTTATATACATTTTCACTCCTCTGTTCAAAGTATGTGGCTGTATGAAAAGAGAGAGGTACCCCTTAAACTAGTCAAGGGAAATGAGGTTATACAACCCAAAATTTCAAAGGTTCCCTTGAGTCAAATTAAGAACAAGTTCACATAAACATACCTCCAATTGCAAAAAGTACATCCATATATAACACCAAAAATTGACCGTTTTAAAAATCATGTATTATGAATACATTGTGAATAAAAAACAATATTGTTGGGCTAACTAATCTAGTGCCCTAATCTAAAAAACATTAAACAAAACAAGACAATCAATTATGACCTGTACAATTGAAGCTAAAGACAGAAAAAGTAAAACATGAAAATTGTTAAATACAGGTTGTACATTCGGACTCCATTATGGTTTCATCGATATTTTGCTACTACAGCATCTGTGCGTCAACATCAATGTCAGAGTCTTGAATTATTCCTGGTATAATTATTAATATTGTTTTTTATTCACAATGTATTCATAATAAATGATTTTTTTAAACTGTCAATTTTTGGTGTTATATATGGATGTACTTTTTGCAATTGGAGGTATGTTTATGTGAACTTGTTCTTAATTTGACTCAAGGGAACCTTTGAAATTTTGCAAAGTATGTGGCTGCCCAGAACCTGCAGTGCTGGGGAATGGATAGTTATGTTCCTGTAGCCTTGAGCCTCCAAAGTATTGGGCAGATTTACCAAAGATTTGCGTCGCCCTTGAACCACGCAATGGGGCGCAAGAGCGATGCAACTGTTAAGTTAGATTTATCAAGCCACGCAAGGCCACTTGCTTGGCCCTGAGTGGCTTGATACATCTGGAGTAACGCAACGCAGCACGATTTGCTAATTTGCTTTACTCTGCCCCAGGGAGGCATTCCATGGGTAAATCGTTGGTGTTCACTCGCACCCACCCATGGATGTCGGCACATTCCCAGGTTTACCATTACTGGTAGACCTGGTAATGCGTGAAAATGCTACCCCTTCCCAGGTGAAGCGTAACATGGAAAAATATCTTTATTTCTACTTATTTTTTCCTCTTTCTTTTATGTGCTTCTTTCTGCAGCCCAGCCTCAGGGGATTGTTTTTGTGCTGGAAGGTCCCTTCCTGCACAAAAAACAATCCTGCTTACAATGCAGGCGACCTTGAACCATGGTGCAAAGGTGCCTGCGTTGGTGCTAGACAGCACATTGTGCACCAGCGCAAGGGGAAGACAGAAATGTACCATGTAATGTTAAATACTGCACATTCCTGCCCTTTTCCTATCACGCGAAAAAAACACAAAATGCCTACACCACCCTTATTTCAATACAATCTTATTTCTATTGGTCAGAAAACAACTTATTCGATTTGACCAGGTATTTTTATTTTTACCATCTGTTTATATTTCTTATATGAAAGACTTTATATGTACATTTTATCGCAAAATATAGGACCACTGTACATCCATATATTTACACTATTATACAATGAATTTTACAAACATAAGTAGGACAATACATATAAACACTCTATCAAAAGGAATTTTAACATCATACATTCCAAACAGAAATTTTAGACGAAACAAAACATTATTTAAGCATGTATGTTTGATTCCAAAAATGGACAAAGTCAAATGGACAAAGTCAAAGATGTAGGAGTTATAGTCAATAAATGCACAATTCTTTAAACCAACAACTGCTAGTTTATACTACAAATGACCAAATTTTACTCCTTCCAATGTGCCTTTTCCTATCATGCAGCGCAGCAAGTTGGCTTGCTCCTCCGCGCTGTGTGAATTCTAGATTAACCTCTTGATAGTTACATACACTGGTGCCTCAAACTCAAATGGCCTCAGTGGTGCAGGACACCATGGCCCATGTAACAAAAAGCTATGTAGAAACCACAGTATGTTGCACTCGCATCATTCATTTTGTATATTTTATTTTTTTATTGATGCATGTATTTATTTAGTTAGTTTTGGTGTTGTGTGCAGAGTTCAACATATCCCCTTTAGAGTCACTCAGCTTCAACAAAGCAGATAACTGGTGCAATTTGCATCGTTGTTTTCAAATAGTTAAAATTAATGCTTTAATAATTAAATGACAGGATGTACTGTAAAGTTTGAAATGCCTGTTTAGTGCTGGTGAAAATAAAGTCTCATTATTTTGAAATATTCCCATTTAGTGCCTGGCAGGTCCTGTTTAGAGACCTGGGTGCTTCTATTGAGATTAAGTATTACTTTGTCAAAGGTACTTTCAAATTTCATAATATTGACAAATAATTCTTGAGTGATATTTATCCTTTTTTGTCCAACTTATTTGGTGATTTACAATCATTATTCCCAGGTACATATTTTGGTTGCCTTCTTATTTTATATTTATTATTTTTTGCAGCAGACTGTGTGTCTGGGAGACGTCTTCTGAGCCGTCAAACTATTGTTCCAGCTAAAGTGACAGAAATTAGCATGATAGAAGATGTGGATGAAATTTGCAAGCCGAAAACTGCTCCAGAAAAGTTAGTGACTGCTTGGTGTACACTATAAAAGTATCGACTGACTTACATTGTACATGGTGCAGCAATTTGATTTCAACTGTAATTGACCCTTCACCTTAAGGCACACAGTGTTCACCACTATTTGAGTAACCAACTTTTAATGTGAAACTCAATTCACGGTAAAACCCTGAGTAAGAACCACAAAGGCTAGTTGGTATATCTTTCATTAAGCTGACTCTGCCACAGATTCATTGCCTAATTTGCCAGCTCTGCTAATGACAGTGCCAACAAAATTACTAACCATTGCAGTCCTACAAGTGTGACAATTCAGACTATTCCTGGCCCCAATGCTATTAGAATGGCTAAGGTGGTAGGTATTAGTCATTTTTACTGTATATTGAATGAATAAACAAAGGCGGTTGGGGTCATCTCTAAATTAGTTATACAGCGCCGCCATGTGGTAGACCAGCATAAGTCCCGTGTTGAGAATTAAGTGCCGGTGCCGAGCACTGGAAACCACTGGTTCAAATAAAACACTGCACAGATTGGTGCTCAGCCAGCTTTCCCAGCAGCGCCTTTGCAAGCATGTGCCCTTGTCTTGCAGAATGGGGCCCTTGTTGCTCACAGGCAATGGGAGAGGTCAGTGGCTGTCACCTTATATGTACCAGAGGTGAGCGTGAAGTATCCAACCCCTCCAACCAATACTGCCCTGATTTAAGTGACTAGGTACCGTTGTTTCCAATCTGGAGAGCTCAACAAATAGATTGGTGCCTTAGGGCATTAATAGTCTCGGTTTGGTTTATTTTAACAAACGGGACCAACACATGTGATATCGGTGATTGGGAAAGAAGAGAAGAGGGCTATAAAGACAGGGCCTCATTTACAATGAGGCTGCGCCACTGGAGTGTCACTTTTTGCAGCGCTCCGGTGGCGCAGGGGCCTGCTCCATATTTACCAGGCAGCACTAAGCCCCTTGGCATGGTTTAATGCGGCCTTGTAAATATTTTTCCCTTTAATGCAGTTTTATGCATTAAAGGAGTGTGCAATGGGTGTTGCTGGGGGCATTCCTAGCAACACCCATGGCTTTTTGACACTGCACCAGATTTACAAGGAATCATAGTTCTGAGGCAGCGGCAAAAACGTACGCCTCCCCAGGGAGGCGCAATGAGGAGAAATACCTTTATAGAATGAGGGAAAAGCCTTGTGTGATTGTTTTTGTGCAGGAAGGTTTTCCTTCCAGCAGAAAAACAATCATTCCCGCAACGCAGGCACCCTTGCACCATAGTGCCTGCGTTGGCGCACAGCAGCCCATGGTGCTCCGGCGCAGGGGAAAAGGACAGGAAGGCGCCGTATCTAATAGATATTGCCCATTCCTGCTGTTTTCTTTTACCGTAGCGCAGCAGGAAGGCATTGAGGGCTGCCCTATGGCAACATCTTGTAAATAAGGCCTGCAGTGTCTAGGTGGCATGCAGTCTTCTTAGGGCTCTAGTTGTGCTGCGGTGTTCACAGTTTGGTGGCACGTGTGGGGACGCGTACAGTTCAGGCAGAGGCAGAGCTACTGTCATTTCAGAGGGCTAATTTACCGCCTTTTCATCAGGTGGTTCTTTGTGACATTTTTAGTTTCCCTCATTGCAATCATTATATTGACAGATAAAATCCATTCCCATCCTCTCATTTCCAACCTTTTGCCATGTACTTTGAACTACAGTGGCAGGTTCTTGAATTGATTCTTTGCCTCTTCTATTGCAGTGAAGATACTCAGTTGCCATGCTCGACATGACTTTCTCCAATCAATTTATGAGAAAAATCAACACCTTTTTTAAATGCCTTTTTCAGTGATTAGTACAGACAGGCACACTTTAATTTAAGAAATCAGTTGTTCATATGGTGTCACTGTACTCTCCTGATAGCCAGCCAAGTAAAACAAGCATTTGCAATGCAATAGGTCTCGCATTAGGAAAGTTTGAGCTATTGGTATTGTAAATGACAAATATTTTATTTATGTGTTGAAAATAGCGAAATTAATAGCTTTGTCATTTACAATGCCAGTAGTTTTAACTTTCGCAAATGTGACACCTATAGCATTTGTAATGCAATATGTGTTGTATTTACGTGACTTAGATGTATTGATATTACAAATAACAATGTCTTATTTTTTTAAATAATTAATACTTAAATAAAAGTTTTTGTGATTTATAATGGCAATAGCTTAAACTTTTGTAAATAACTTTTGTGAAGATTATGTTCAGTGTATTTTATTGTGACGAAAATCCAAGAACAGAAGTGAAATATTAACATCTTTTTGTGACATTTGTAATAAAGCTTGAAACATTGAGAGAACATATTTGAACTAGTTGTTGTTGAATGATTGCAATGATTGATGCTTTGGTGGCGCTGAGTGATGTTGTGGTGGCGACGAGTGATGCTGTGGCGTTCAGTGATGCTGTGGTAGCGCATAGTGATGTTGTGGTACCCCTGAGTGAATCTGTGGTGTCCCTGAGTGACTGCTCGAACAGCCAGGTCTTGAGCTGCTTCCTGAAGGCGAGGTGGTCCTGGGTCAGGCGGAGGTGGGTCGGAAGGGAGTTCCAGGTCTTGGCGGCCAGGTAGGAGAAGGACCTTCCTCCTGTGGTGGCTCTTCGGATGCGGGGGACAGCGGCGAGGGCGTGGCTGGTCGATCGAAGTTGGCGTTTGGGAGCGTAGAAGTTGAGGCGGCTGTTGAGGTATCCTTGGCCTTGGTTGTGTAGGGCTTTGTGTGCGTGGGTGAGGAGCCGGAAGGTGATTCTCTTGTTGACCAGGAGCCAGTGCAGGTCTCTCAGGTGTCCGGAGATGTGGCTTCGGCGGGGGATGTCCAGGATGAGTCGTGCTGAGGTGTTCTGGATCCGCTGGAGTCTCTTCTGGAGTTTGGCGGTGGTTCCGGCGTAGAGGGAGTTGCCGTAGTCCAGACGGCTGGTGACGAGGGCCTGGGTGACCGTCTTCCTGGTCTCGGTGGGGATCCATCGGAAGATCTTACGAAGCATGCGCAGGATGTTGAAGCATGACGAGGAGACGGCGTTGACTTGTCTGGTCATGGAGAGGGAGGAGTCCAGGATGAAGCCCAGGTTGCGTGCGTGGTCTGTTGGTTTGGGTGCGCTGCCCAGGGCGGGGGGCCACCAGGAGTCGTCCTAGGCAGAGGGTGAGGATCCCAGGATGAGGACTTCCGTCTTGTCCGAGTTCAGTTTCAGGCGGCTGTTCGACATCCATTTGGCTACGTCTGTCATCCCTTCGTGCAGGTTGGCTCTGGCGGTGGCGGGGTCGTTGGTGAGGGAGAGGATCAGCTGGGTCACTTCACTAGGTGGAGAACCACACCGTGCAGGGGACGAGCCTCTTGTGCAGCCTTCATTGTTCCTACTGAACACATTCATACGAAATTACAACCATGCGAAATCTGATGTACACATTAATGCGAAATCATGTACACATACATCCGAAATCCGTTGTACACAGTAGTACTAATGTGCAGACCACATGAGTTTGGGAGATCTCTCTCCACTGTCTTTAAGGACGACGACATTCTTGACCTGGTTGTTGAGTCTGTGCACGTTACCCTGTGTGTAGCAAGATTGTCATGAGCTCAGAGCCAGATTTTTCAGAAACCATGGTTACTTTGTGCTAGACCCCACTGTGAAATATGGCAACCCTTTAAAAGCACAATTTGTGAAAATAAAGCGTGGTACAAAATCGTGGTTGGGGCTGGGAATATGCAGATGGTCACATCTGGAACACTCTGTCCTCCCCCTTTGTCTGGGATTGAGGCAGGAGATGTGTTTGTGTTCCCTGTCTTTTCAATAAATACAACATACATGGAAAATACCACTTCTGCAGCTGTCCTTATAAATGTCATGTCAGGCTGGGATAATAAAGTGTGTGTGTGTGTGTGTGTGTGTGTGTGTGTGTGTGTGTGTGTGTGGTGTGGTGTGGTGTGGTGTGGTGTGGTGTGGTGTGGTGTGGTGTGGTGTGGTGTGGTGTGGTGTGGTGTGGTGTGGTGTGGTGTGGTGTGGTGTGGTGTGGTGTGGTGTGGTGTGGTGTGGTGTGGTGTGGTGTGGTGTGGTGTGGTGTGCCGGTGATATGTGACGCTGTGCATGAGGTGCTGTTAGGATATGCATTTGGGTTCGCATGTGTGATGGCGATGTGCTTTGTGTGCATTTCTTTATGTATGGTGTGTGTTGTTGCTGGAGTGCTGCATGCGTATGTAATATGTGCGCTTTGTTG
The DNA here is from genome assembly GCF_964261635.1 of Lissotriton helveticus. Lineage (NCBI taxonomy): Eukaryota > Metazoa > Chordata > Amphibia > Caudata > Salamandridae > Lissotriton > Lissotriton helveticus. The sequence continues at coordinate 1,495,502,486 of NC_136069.1, read as the reverse complement.
ATGCGTTGTCTCTGCTGTGCATGCGTGCACCTGGGTGATACACGCGACTGCTGGGGGCATTTAATTGGTCATATATGTGCGTGGGGTGGTGGTGTTTTTTGTGTGCAGGGTCTTTGGTTTGCGCCCGCAGTGTATGCTGTGGGCATGTTTTCTTTTATGTACGCATGTTGTGTGCGTTATGACAGAATGTGTGTCCTGTGTGTGCAAGCTGTGTTTGCAGCGCGCATAGTAATGGTGTGTGCTTGTGAGTATGGGTTGCTGATGTTGATACACTGCCCTGGTGGGGTGACTAGTGTGTTTTCTCTCGTTGTGTGCATTGTGCTGGTAAGTCTAGTGCTAATGTGTTTTATTCCAAGCGTGTTGGTGCTTATGGTGTAAGAGGTGTGTATTTGCTGTATGTGCGTGTGTAAGATTGCTGCTGGTGTGTTTGTCGTAGTGTGTGCGCATAAGTTTGTGCTGCTGGTAATGTGTGTGGGAGAGGGGGAGGGGCATAGAAGCGAGGGGCGCGACCACTTTCTCCAGCAGATAACTAGAAGTCGTTCAGGGAAAGATTTGCTTACAAACCCAGACAGGGAGATCGTATTTTGGGGGACATTAAACAATACATGGGATCCTCCCCCTGACTTGTTCCGGAAGACAGTGAGAGATGGCTAAATCGGCAGATGTACTGAGACATGCCAGCCAGTGTTAGTTATGGAGAAATCACAAGGAGCTGTCAGGCAGTCTCAGATCCGCTGCAACCAACCCAGGGCAAAGAAATGTCCGGCTGTGACAGATCTGGAACAATCATGTCGTGTAAAATAACATCGAGCAGTGCCGAGTTCAGACACCACCACCCCGGGAGCTTTGCAAAGATGCCCTCAAGCATCAAAAGTGCATTTTAGTTCACTGAACACTCCCAACAGCAAAGGCACGTGATCGTGGATCAGTCACTCCCATCAACGTAAGTGGCCGTGGATCTGTCTCGGCCACGGAGGAGAGAGAAGTGACCCAGGTACGGTTATAAAAAAAAATAGTCATGGGGGCACAGGAATCCGGTAGGGGAAGGATTCCTAAACCTTGCAACAAACAAAGAACTTCTCTGACCCCGAGCCAGTTACTCGGCAAACAAGGCGGTGCTTAGCGCGGCCGCGCCAATCCGCTGCAGGCGGGGCAGGAAGCGCGGCGAGGCACCGCCCACCGGCGGTAGAAGTCTAGCCGGGCAGAGGCGGCCGGATAGTGACGGATGCCGCGCGCGGACACCAGGGCTGGCGCGCGTGGGACTCCAGGACACCCCGCACCACTGACTGACACCAGGACTCTGCGGGGCTCATTACAATGCGTCCCCGTCTTCGAACAGGCCAGGTGATGCGGCGGAGATACCAGGGGAGTCGCGACAAAAGAGCCAGGTGAATGGGGGCAGGGGGGGTGGCTGTGTGCGTGTGTGTGTGCATGCATGAGTGTGGCTGTGTGTATGTGTTTGCGCACTTCAGGGAATCTGAGGCAGGAGATGGGCACGGCGCCGGCCTGGACGTGCGCGTTCATAGATACCAATCGCCGCGCGTGCCCGACCCCTGTCTCAGATTCCCAGGAGACAGGCAACATTAGTTGCCGAGCTGGACGCAATGCTTCGCATTGCTTTCTCCAGCTCGACCTAAAAAACAATTCTTAGCTAATCTTCATCTATGTTTTTTAGATTGAATGTTTATTTGCACTTGTTCCACAATAGGCAAGCTTTCAGGTCTACCTGACATACTTCTTGTGTGCTTGTGATCGGTCTCCTTGTGTTAATCTTGGCATGGTGTCTCTCTTCTTCGGATAAATACATGCCATCTGTGTCTAATTGAAATGTTTTTGATTACACAAGACCTTGGGGTAATGTCCTCCCTTCTTCTTGTCTTTTTTGTGGTCTCGTGTTCCCTTCCCTGAAATTCAAGCTCCTTCCGAACAGTAACCACATCTCCGCAAAGTGGAGAAAAAGGAATAAATGAAAGATCCTAGTTGATAGTACTAATCCCATTTCACATTGAGCCTGATTGTAAAACCAAAAGTCTGGTTTTGCAGTTTTATTCCTACATTTGAAGACATTTCTACAGCTCCTCATAGGATCCCTGGCTCTCTCCAGCAAGTCTAAAATGGATGTATATTCCTCAGTTACCCCAGTGCATGCCTGTTACTCAAACAAGTCTCAATATGAGCCATATGTTATTTTTTAAAACTAACTATTTTTTCTCCGTGGTAAAATATTTTAAATATAAGGTAATTTCTTGTCTGTTACCACCCTGGAAACTCACTTGCTTTTGTCTTTGATAGGACCAAATATGCTTGTGTTTGCAGAATGGGAAAACACCTATTTCTCACAAACATATGAGTTTGAGGATGTACTTTCTCAATTTGTTTTTTTCCCACTCAAATTATTCTTTTTTTTTTTTAAAAACATGTTTATTTGCATTTTATTAAGTAGCAACAGTACAATCATGTCGTCATTGGTCATCACACCCTCCCCCCCTACCCCCCACCCACCGATCATCACCATTTAGAGTAATATAGTCTCATTCAGAGCCAGTGTCTTCGCCACTCAAATTATTCTTATGTGTAAATATTGCTTTGTCAGTCAGGCATTCAATAAAAGGTTGTTATGTACTGACCTGTAGACAGAGGGAAGGTTGAGATTCTGTCAGCCAGCTTCTATCTTGTCAGTCTGATGATATCAGTTCCAGAGGGTTAAGGATGGCATAGTCACAGTATTGCAAATGAGCCAAGTGATTGGTGTCCGGACTGATTCTAGACACCCCACCGGGTATGTTAACCTGTATACCAGCTAGCTCAGACTGGCAATAGAAACCTCTCTTACCAAGGAGAGAATAGTTCTTGGCAACTATCGAACATGACAGCCCTGGGGGGGGCGTGGCCAGCAGCCGATGCAGATGGCCGGTATTTGAACAAGCTGCGATAGCTGTCAGCGAACTAGCCCGTCAAAATCCGTCATAATCCGCAGTATGGAGAGCAACCTGCAATCCGCAGCTGATCGGAAAAGCAGTAGCCGCCCCACACGGTGTAACAGCCCATGAACGACGACACAGGACCGAATAAGCGGCACGCAGTCAGACCAGCCGGCGGAGGCAAGATGACGCCGCCCTCGTAGCTTCGGGGGTGAAGAGAAACCCGGCGCTCGGCCCAGGAAAACAAGGAAGCGCGGCTGCACGACATGCAGCTACTGAGGACCCCAGTGAAGGCAGCCATCCTCGGGTGCAAGTGAAGCCATTGGTGCTTGTGTAGAGCGACGTCCGCCCCGACCGGAGAGCTCTTAACAACAGGAAACTGGCTGGGCCGTGCGTGAGTGAACGTGCTTCCTATCCGACTCATTGGACAGAGACTAAATGGTGGACAGCAGGGAGACGGAGGGGGAGTGTTGAGTGCTAGACCTGCCGGTAAAAGTGACCTAGAGGCGAACTGAAAGTTAGAGCCATGCTCCCCGGGCCTCTGCAAATATAGGTGGAGTGCCTCCTCGGAGTTGCCTAGGCTGAAGCATAACACCCAGGAGGTATAGGGATACCAACAGGTCAGAACATGTGTGATTTGATCTGAGGTAGGTGCTCGGCAGGGGCTCCACATAAGAGCCAGCAGAAGAATCCAAGGTGTTTAGCGACCCTGGCTGGGTGGATGTAAGGAGATTCTACCCTTGAGCGACTGAGCCAGTGAGATGATCGCCTTTTGCGCGGCTGGAGGCAGCAGTGTGTGTGAGGCCTCCAGTTGTGCCCACAAGGAAGAGGGCTGCGACATGGAGGCGTCGGACACCAGTGCAAGGATTGAATATTCAGGCCTGAAACACAACAGATTTCAGAATTCAAGCTCACCGGTGAAGAACTGCAGACTGAAGCCATAGGACGCAACACGGAGGTGGGGCCAGGGCAGGCCAACTACATTGATAAATATACGTTGGCAATGGGCCGCGAAGGAGGAGCAGAGGGAGGCGAACCACTATCTGAGCATGACGACCAGTCCCCAGATTCCTCCTTGAAAGATATCATGAAGGCGATTAGGGACCTGTACGGGACCCTACAACCAAAGCTAGACTCTGTCACCGAGGAGGTAACCCTGCTCAGAGCTGACCATCGGAAAAAATCTGAGAAGGTGTCCGCAGCGGAGGCAGGTATTGGGGTCTACAGGCCAAAACCAAACGGCTAAAAGAACAGGTCTCAATGCTCACTAAAAATCAATCCGAAATATTTGCCCGACATCAGGAGAAAGAGGGGAGAGCCAGACGGAACAATATTAGATGGTGGGGATGCCAGAGGGACTGGAAGGGCCATTGATGGACCTCTTCATGGAGGACTCAATTTTGAATAAATTGAGACCTAAATGCCTATCCTCATTCTTCACTGTGGAATGCTCACACCGGACTCTGGGAGCTAGACCTCACACAGGAGCGCCCCCACGCATGATCATAGCCCGGATATTGAACTTCAGAGATAGGGATGACTTTCTGCAGGTGGCACGCCAGCATGGCGAGCTATATCAAGAGAATGCCATCATCCGTTTTTTCCCGGTCTTCACGCTCCATGTCAGCGCCAGAGGTGTACATTCGACGGAGTCAAGAGGGCCCTTCCCGAGCAAAACGTGAAATACATGATGCTCTTCCCAGCGAAGCTCAAGATAAATCAACGAGGGGAAGGGGTATTTCTTTGACTCCCCGGCAGAGGCAAGTGACTCGATGGAGGGCTGGCGGACTGTCGGACGAAAGGGAAGGAAAAGTAGAACACCGCCTAAGAATGGGCAAGTCCCAGCCAGCCTAGACCCCTGCCAACGAACAGATAAGTGACAAAAGGGGTGCTCCCCGGGTATTGACATTTGGCTTTACTCTCTCTGGGTCACCATTGGGGGATGGTAGGGAGGCTCTGGAGGGACACCATCAGGGTAAGGAACACCCCCTTAATGCTGCAAAGCGCCAAAGAGACACTAGTGGTGTTGGGACTATCGCTGTCCACTCAGGGGGTCTGGAGTGTGAACAGAGGGAAAAGGTTGCTCTCGAGACATTTCAATAGGGTTTGGATGTATCCGCCATTATTATTACACTTCATGCTGGAGGCTTAACAAATGTTTGTTATTACACAGGTTGGGCGACAGGCATTCTGCATGTTTGGGAGGTGGGAGGTTTGCTACTCACCTCGCAGGGTTGCAGGGAAGGGGGAGTTGGGTACAATGTTTAGTTATGTTATGCATGATTGCATGCTCGCTCAAGACCATCGCAGCCAAACAGTAATACAGGGTGGCACAAGACCATCACGAGAGAGGGGAGGAGTAACATGAGTGAATTTCTTAACACAACACCATGGGCTTCCGGGCTAGTATACTGGTATGGACCTGGAATGTAAATGTTCTGGGTAACAAAACCAAGTGCACCTTGGTCCTTCGACACATTAAGAGGAATTCCCCAGACATAGTGCTGATACAAGAGTCACATCTAAAGGGTAGCAAATGTAAAGCTTTTTGGATATAGGCTGGTGGCCCACACTGGATATTCGACCGAGGCTCGGGGGTGGGAATCCTGATTCGCAATACGTTACTCCTGCCTATAACAGATACCTGGGCAGACGATGCAGACTGCTGTGTTGCAGTAGCGAGTAAATGGGAACAGCGCTAGATTATATTTTGCTCAATTTACATACCACCGGGGCTTCACAGTATCGCCTTCCCAAAGGTCAGTTTGATGCTGATTAACACAAACACAGTCATGGACCCGCAGCTAGATCCATCGGGCTCTTGTGAGGGCTAGAAGGGAGAACGAGAACGAGACCTGTCGGGCTTCCTGATGACCATGGGTATGGTAGACCTGTGGCGGACATATAATCCACTTGCTCGACAATACACATACTACTCCGCATGCCATGGTTCCTTTTCTAGACTTGACTACTTCTTCACGCGGAATGATAAAGTGGGAGGATTTGCAGACCGAAGGCATATGGCTAGGGGCATCTCAGATCACTTCCCGTGGGGGTAGGCATTAAGGGCCTGTTCCTTAATAGGGCAACAATCCCGAGGATTGACACGTGGCACTAGCGAGCACAGTATATTCACACGTAACTTTATGGAATGCCTACAAAGCAGTACTGAGAGGGCAGACACATGCGCTAATTGGGGTTAAAAAGAAGGAAAAAACGCTACAAATTAGGTCATTGGAGCTCGAGATAACTCAGATGGAGAGAGAAGCGGTAGTTGACACCACTAGCAACTTGTGCCACAGGCTGCGGCAGCACAATTTATGCGCCATGGAAGACAATGAAGCAAGAGCATATGCTCTGGCAACTCAATATCGCCTATATGATGTGGGGGACAAAGCATCAAAACTCTTATCATGGTTAGAGAAGAGGGATAGGGAACGAACATGGGTGACAGGGGTGCGAGACAAAGCAGGGGTACTGAGAACGAGTACAGACATAGCAGAGGTCTTTGCCGTGCATTTCGATGGGGTTTATGCACCCTACTGCACTAGATCCGAGAGCGACTGTGAGGAACTACTACGAGACTTTTCCCTACCCACACTATCTGAAGGAGCGCGTGAGACATTAGAGGCTGACCTCACGGAGAAAGAGCTGGGAGGGGCCCTGGGACACCTCAATTCAGGGAAGGCAGTGAGTCCAAACGGACTCCCAGTTGAAATATTAAAAAGTCAGGCTTCCATAATAATACCACCATTGCTAAATATGCTGTTGGAGGCGCGGGAACAGGGGCCACTCCCGCCGGGTCAGCGTGCAGCCACGATTGCAGTGATACACAAGGCCGGGAAACCAACAGACCAATGCGCCTCATATCGCCCAATCTCCTTGTTCAATGTGGAAGCGAAAGTGCTAGCTAAGGCTTTGGCAAACAGCCTGGTGCCGATCATCTCAGAGGTGATACATGTAGACAAATCGGGTTTCATGCCTAACAGAATTACCCGCCACAACCTAGAGCGGCTATACGGAGTGCTCCATATGACTCACGACCCCGCTGCCCAGTAGACGGCATTGATGTCATTAGACGCTTCGGTGGCGTTCGACAGTATAGAATGGCCCTATTTATTCATGGTACTTCACAAGATGGGCCTCTGCCCTAACTTCTGTAGCTGGGTAAGGATCCTGTATAAGAAACCTCAGGCTCGAGTGCGAGTCAAAGGAGTGTTGTCCAGATCCTTTCAACTGAGGAGAGGTACTAGACAGGGCTGCCCTCTATCCCCATTGCTATAGGCCCTTGCACTGGAGCCGCTGGTGCATTGGGTCCAGAGAAACCTGATGATTTGGGGTATAGAGACACGTGGGGGTGGGAAGAGGGAATTTCGCTTTATCCGGATGACATTCTCCTATATTTAGCAAGGCCATACTATTAGTTGGCAAGAGTACTTCATATCTTGGAGCAAATGGGGAGTTACTCAAGATACACCTCTAATTTGTCCAAATCGTCGATACTCTCGCTATCGGTACCTGTACCTAGGATACTGGCGATGTGCGCTGCTAGGGAGTGGAAGAGGGGCTTAAGTACCTGGGCATACACATCACAAGAGATCAAGGGACGTTCCTGAAAAACAACCTTGAGCCCCAGATAGATTGGCTTAGTGCCGATGTGCTGCACTGGCGTGGCTTCCCACTGTCCCTTATGGGCTGGGAGTCTCTGTTCAAACTTATGGATTTACCATGCCTCCTGTGTGTTCTCCAGAACACCCCATGTCCAGTTCCCTGACAGTTTTTAAAACAATTGCCCAGGAAGTCAGAATGCTGCTGTGGCAGGGTGGCTCTCCCAGAATAGCACTTCACAAACTACAAAAGGGAGTATATGATGGTGACTTGGCGGTCCGTGTAAACTGATAGGAATCAAACACCTGGGTGATGTGTGGATGGGAGAGACGAGACCGAGAAGCTGAACGGACGGAGGACATGCGGAGCAGGGAGGCCGAATCCTATAACGAAGAAACGGTAAATTGAGGAATACCGCCAGAGCAAGGGACACAGTGATAATCCAGTCACGTGCAGCCTTGGAAATATAACCCCTGATGTTAAGGACCACGGGGAGAACATAGACCTAACTTTACATTACGGTGGCCCCCTTGTCCTCCACTGCAGGAGTCAGATCCCTAAAAAAAAGAGAGGATCCTTCTGCCAAAGATGCTCAACTAAATGAATAAATAAGCATCCTGAATACAGATTGGGTAATCTCCTGAATTGAAAACAGATTCCCAGAGCTGAATGCTAAGCAAAACGCTTCAACCTAATAAGAACCCTGTCCTGAAGAAGGTGTCAATTTTTATAAATACCGAAACGCTGCGTCGACAACTTGGTTTTTATTTGTCCCGTGTGACAACTTGTTTTTAATTACTTCGAATTAGACACTTTGTTTATTTACAAACTTTGTTTTTTAACTGTTTTTGGTATCAACTGTATCACTCAATAAATGATGTACATGTATATAAGCTATGTTTAAACATATTTTTTTAAAATAGGCACTGTAATTGTTTAGTACAATTTTATGCAAAAAGGAAATAAATGATATAAATGCATAAAAAGTTTTTTGCTGTTCATTTTAGCATATGGAATAATTGGTGTGGTTGATTATTGTAAGGGTCTCTTGAATATATGGTGGCATACAGACAACAAACCATTGTGTGGTAACAACAGGGTCCCCCCCTTTTTTATAATGGATGGGAGAGACTCCACTTGCCTTTGAAGACCTGCAGCAGGAATATAATTTAAACCAAAGATATACCACTACCTAAAACTGATGCATGCTCTGCGGCGGCATATCCAATGTGGTACCCCTATTTCAGATCACTCCCCCCTGGAGGATAGATTGCTATTTGACCCCATCCCTTGGAAAGCGACATCTACGATATATCGTAAATTAATAAATAATGTGCCAGACCCTCTAACGGCCCTGCGGGCAACATGGACTGAGGATCTTGGGAATATATATGATGAGGAGTAGCAGGAGGCAATACAAAGCCCAAGAGAGATTGCAGTCCGTACAAGATTTAGGTTGGCGCAACTTAAGATACTCCACCGTACCTACTACCGCAGACGCACTTATATAAATGGGGTAAGGCACACACAGAGCTTTGCGTCAGGGGATGTCAACAAGTGTGAACTTTCATTCACATTTTGTTGGAATGTCAGGAGATAGCCAGGTTTTTACAGAAGGTTACGGATGTAATGTCAAGTGTGTCAGGAGTGTCGGTCCCCATGGACATAAGATGGCTTCTCCTGATGATTCAGGGAGACTCTGAGTGACCCAAGCATACAGGAATGTGGCTTGCTCATGCAGCAGGGATTGCAAAAAGAAACATTGCAAGGAGGTGGGAAGCGCCTTCACCCCCGCCGCTGGGAGAGTGGAAGCGGGCCCTTGACAGGTGCCAACGTACTGAAGAGAGAGTGTACAAAAGTAGGGAATGTGTAAAAAAAAATGGGACAAAATATGGACACCATGGCGTCAGCATAGAGCGATGTTGGGGGAGGAGTGAAACGCATTAGTTACAGCTAGTTGGGGGGGGGGGAGTGACAGATAAATTGGGTTTATGTTTAGTATTGTACATATGTCCTGATGCAGTTTTGGGCTCTCGAAGCCATGGAAGGTAAACGACCTCAAACCTCTCATACAGAAAAGTGTTGTGATGCTAAAGTTTAACCTTGTATAAAAGCATGTGATTACTGTACAGTATGATTATTTGAGCACATCTAGTAAAAATATATATGTATTTTTTTAAAAGAACATGACATCCCTGATCCCTTAGGATCGTGGAAACAGTGCAATACTTTTCGCTCAGTTACTCGTTCCCACTTTGTCTCAGAGAGATACACAGAATAAATAGTGGGGACGTTTTTCAATAATCATTTATTGAACCAGCGTCATTCTAGTGTAAAATAGGTGTGCTGATATGATTAGAAGCATCGACAGAGTAAAAGGATGGTAGATTTCTATCATTGTGCTAAAACAATGAATACAGGGAAGTATATAAAATACATGACCGTAATAATGCGTACTCTTACGATGTGACCCTAACTGGATGTACCTAAGTGTGCCTAGCAGCTATGTAGGTGTAAAGCCAAGAATCCCTCTAGGATAAAGTCATCCCTGTTACCTGAAGTGAAAGACTGTGGGACCCCGTCTTGGTCTCGAGATGGACACCCCGAAAGGGATGTCAGACCACTGCGAGCTGGAGTATCTGCTTGCAGGAATCTCAGCGTCTAGCGTCAGTGTGTCGGCATAGAAGTCCTTTTCTCCTCTCACTACCTCAGCAAGATATGGTGTTTATATACCCAAAGTGATACCGTTAGGGGTTCTACCTTGCTGTGTCATGTTGGACTTAGGATGACGGAAGGAATGACCCTTATACAAAGTTTTTATGCAGGAAATGGTAGTCCTGCCGAGTTTCCAAGAACCCTCATGCATAATGGATGAGCCTAGTTTTCAGGGAAAAGCAGTATCAGAACTAGGTAAAAGGTCAATCCCAAAAACCATTACGTAGTGTCATGGTAGGGCAGAAGATAGGTGAAAGTTTAGGTGACTACCTGTGCCTATATTGGGGTACCTATAAGAAACATAACAAGGGAGACAGTGCCTCTCTGCAGCATCGCCTCCCAGAAGGTCTCAATCTCCTGCAGAGCTGACGATGGCCCAGGAACCAAGAGACCTGTAGTGGGTCAGAGTCTGATGGAGCAGGTGGAGTTCGTTCTTTGGACCACTGACCGTGCAACCTTTCTTTGGAGTGGAAGCAGTGAAAAGGGGGCGAACCCTTCTTGGACTTTTAGTGTGGGAACTGACAGAATACAGGTGGTCACAAACATTGATGATTGCGCCTCCTGTGAGAAGGTTGCTCTTTATTTACCAATTTCAAAGGGTACATGATTCTCAAGGTCCAGCTCTCTTTCTAATTGCATTTGAACCACAGTTATCTTTATTGTTTTTGGCTTGGGCTTCTTGTCCCATTTGACTCTGATTTTTATAGTGTCAGCCTCCTCATTCAAACTGGTTTTATATTATAACCATAATGAATGCACCAAAGAACCTTACCGTGAAGCATTAGTACACAGCACTTTCTTATCACGCTGGTCGAAAGAGCCACCAGTCCCCTTACAAAATTGTCTCTTTTAGCTAAGGTGGATGGCCAAGTGTGCCATTTCCCATCAATTTTCCAATAATATTGCTCGAAGTTAGCTCCCACTGTAAAATAAGATTTTTAAAGTGTGCCATGTTTACACACTGCTACTGGGCCAGGGTCTTTTAAAAGTATCATTTAAACACACATTTGCCTAAAAATCCTTAGGGAGTGTTCTCCAAATCATTCCCCCTGTTAGATTTTTTTATCAAATAATTTTCAATCTTGTCTATTTCCTACTGACCATTTTTTTACAGTCCACTGCCACTTATTTTTCCAAACACACATTCTTCGAGAAAAAAAACACATAACTTTTTTAAATTACCTTCCTATTGCACTGATTACCCCAGCGTTTTGGACCGCCCCCAACCTCCAATCCAGACGGTATTTTGCCAGTAGATTGGCTAGGCTAAGTTTTCATCCCTGTCCGACCAAGATATGAGCCGTACACATGTGTGTGGTGTATGTACCATGATAACCTTGACAGAACCCACACGCTATTGTTTCTGATAAGTAAATGTACATTTCCTCTCGAGTGCCACACACTCCAGTATTCCTCATCGCAGCTCACCGCAGATCTCCGTATTTAAAAGGTCCCTGCACAGACACGCTGTTCTGTGGTTTATTAACAATTCATTGTCACGGTCCCAGTGTTCGCTGAACGCTTGTAGACGTCTTTCAACAGTCACCCTTGTTTGTCCCAGGAGGCTGCTGAAAAGCACATAATGAGAGCTGAGTGAAACCTATTAAACATGCAAAAGGTTTCTGTATTTCTCTAAAGTCTTCCTTTCATGATATGCAATACCTAAAATTTAGAGACATGAGAAGGATCAGTGTGCTTTTCTTTTATTTCCTAAGAGGCTGGGAGCAGTTAACCTCCTGTTGTGGTTTGGTCTCACCATCCTGTAATGAGTGACATCGCCAGGCTCTGTGCCCTGGTGAGCAGCCATCTGTGCGCCTGTATATGGGCATCAGCTGTAGCATTCATACATTTTGTTTATTGTATGCAAACCCCACATCAATGTGCTTTATTTACCAAGCATATAAATCAGGTGCAGAGGAGTTGTTAAATTATTTGTGGAGGCCACTTTGTAATCGAATGTAAACTCAATTAACGCACAATCAAAATGGCTCTCCACCGTTTTAACAATAGTTTAGCTCCTCCCCTTATATTTTAATTACGTTTGTAGAGTTATTTTGTACACAACTCAAGTCCTTTTCATTCTCATGGTTTATTCTCGTTCTATTTAATAAGGACACATAGGTAGCACTGATAACATAACTAAGTCTAGAGCTCCCAAACTCTTTGTTGATGTGCCACCATTTTCCTTTACTAAGTTCAACCCCGCCCACTCAGTTTCCAAATTGTTTGTTCATTATGGATCTTGATTAAATTGGCTACATCATGCAACCCCATTCCAGCTTTCTGCCAGCCCCACTGCAGTTGCGATCCAGGGGTTTGAGAAACGCCGCCCTCGGGTATCCAAGCACAAGGCGTGATGTGATATAAACACTCATTACAAGATATCTATCTTTCATGGTGATAGGTCCTTAATCCTCATGGTGGGTTGGTAATGTATGAGCAGAGCGAGAATACATATCGAAATCTCACTCCGGGTGGGTGTTGAAAAAGGACGGGTGAAAATTTGTCACCTCTGCATCTATTACCACCTCCCCGTCCGCACGATTGGCAAGGAGAAATGTCTCTGCCAAGCAGCGTGGCATTGTTGTGTTCTCCCAAAAGGAACCCGTGCTTTGGGGTGGTAGGGTCTCGTGGACCACCACTAGGTTGAGTGGTCTTTCTAAGCGCCCTTGAACATTTCTTTCCTAGTTAGAGAGATGGGCTATGTTTCTTTTTCTATTGATGACATTATAATACCAATAGGTGCAGTGGGTGGAACTGGCTCATTCAGTATTCCTTCTCCTCTACTTATATGGAAACCATTTTTCTTAGCACTTGCACCTATTTCAATAATGGTACTAATCTTGCTTATTTTACACCTCTTTCGATAAAGGACACAGGCTACATTCTAATCAGTAAAGTTGGTGTTACCTTTAGTTGGCACAGGTCATGCACGTAGCAGCCAACAAGCCTAAACTTCTCATCAGAGACATTTACAGTTTATTAAAGAGGCCTTCAGTTCTTGTACCCTAGAAGCTCGCTTTAATGGTCCCTTCTTGAGGAAGCCTTCGGCTGAACTTTTATATCCATAACTTCTGGTATATCTCTTTCCTCCTCCTGATTGCTAGTATGGTTGAAAAATAAGCAATCACCTGCCTTCTACAAAAAGACATTTATGACCCCTGCCTGACAGATTTTGATGCCGTGCACAGTAGTGAAGTCACATTGATTTTTTTTATCCTTAACCAACTCAGCATCCTATTAGGCCTGTCTGCTGCCACATGCAATCAACATTTCACAACTATGACTTTGAGATCACACCTAAAACTCCAGAGTGGCAATGCTCTTTACTTGATACCCTCAAGCTGTAACCCTCCATTTCCGTCTTTCTTTTGCTGTCTCTCTTGTATACCTCAGGGATCTTCTTTTTTATCCCTATTCAATCTAATTTTTTGGCCCTCTCTTTTGATGTTTCGGCTTTTGTTGTATGACCTATGCAGACATCACTGGCACGAAACTGAGCCTAATCTAAGTTAATATTCAGCCTACTCATACCTTCCTTGCTGATATGCAGCTTTGCTGGAAATGTAGCATATATTTCAAGTGGTTGTCAATAAGCCTCATCTTCACTGCGTCCGATGATTTTCTTTGATGTTGAACCCTCTGCATCTAATCTGGAAATATTCTAATTACCAAACCTTCTTAGGTGGCTTGTCTGCTGTGCACTTTTCTCACCAAACTGTGTTTCTGTCCTTAAAAATTGGGACTCAGAAGAGGGGCCGGAGCTCTGTGTGCACTTTGGATTGAAAAAGCCTGGACAGCCACCGGGAAACATAACATTAGTATTAATTTCTCCAGGAACCCCCTTCTGTAGGGGTCTTCTTCCCTCTCCAGAAACCCGAGATACCTCAGGTCGTTCCTGCAGGACCTCTCTTCTGCATCCTCCACTCTGTTCTTTGAGAATTGGTGTAGTTTCCTATAGTTTAATTATCAGATTCCTCAGTATTGCCACATTTGGTTTACCAGACTCAAATGACTCCTCTGCTACCCTTGATCTTGTAGACAACTTAAAGGGTTCTCATCTGTTCTCCTAATGTTAATTTCAGTGGGCACTGCAGGTTCACTCTTGTCCTCTAGTGCCATACGGAGATCTTTTATGGCACTTTAGATCAGCAAATCTGAGCTCGGGTGCTGCTCCCTGAACAGCAGCGGCAGTCCCTTCTGTCAATGAATGGCTCAGCTTGTGCACAGGCTATCCTTTGCATGGTGGAAACTTAGATTACATTTTTTAAGACCAGCACTCTAGCAGCTCTCTCCTCTTTTCAGTCTGAGCTTTCCCTCTCCAATGTGGATTATTTTCCTTCCTTCTCAGATTTTCTACGTAGCCTCTCTTCCATCTGTCACATTCCTTGAATATCACTATGCTTGTTTTACTCATCCTTACTTTCTTCTTTTCATGTTATGTTGCTCCTACATCCTGGATTTTCCCCTATTCCCAAGAAGTTTTCACCCATCTACTTATCGACAAGACTGCTAGTGCCTCCCAAAGATCAAACGTTTACGCAGCACACTTTATGCATTCATCACTTAGTAAATGCATTCACACTCCTTTCTCCTGCAGAGGTATGCACCCTGTGAAGTTTTCTTTTTTATGCTGATTGATGGAGAGTATAGTTTACTTCTCTCTAGAGCAGTGATTTCATTCCATAGACTATCTATTTGTTTTTCTTGTAGTTTTCTACCTCTACAGCCTTGGGAGCCCATGCCTAAAGTACTAGTTTTAAAGCATCTGTGAAAGGCCACATCAGTGTGTGTATAAATTGCACTGATATTTTAATGCTGGACTCAAGCTTTTGTAGCAAACATTAATTTAGTCTGATGGGTACTCTAATGCAGAATGGAGGAGGATCCAATGAATTATTGTGTCTAGAAACCTTCAGCTGATAAACATTGATTCAAAATGAACGTTCCCTTCCTTCCTAACTTGTATCACTGAACATAAAATGAAATAGCATTTTTAGTTCAATCAATAACGAACTATTGCACCTCATGAATGTATCCATAAAGACTAAGTATTTGCAATTGAGCTTGGATCTAAAAAGCTGTGCGATTGGCATTGCCAATGCCTTTTTTTAATCATACATGTGTAAAGTTGATCCACAGGGATGCCTGGCAATCTTGCAATGGGTGTTCTATTAAAGGAATCCGTTTGCTTCCCTGGCCCCATACCGCCCACCCTCCCTTTGTGTCCCTTGCCTCTCCTGCCCACCCTTTGCATCCCTCACCCCTCCCACCTAACCTCCGTTTGCTTCCCTGGCCCCTCCCGCCCACCCTCCATGCTTCCACGGCCTCTCCCGCCCACCCTCCATGCTTCCACAGTCCCACTCTCCTTTGTTTCCCCGGTTCCTCCTGTCTACCCTCTGTTTGCTTCCCCGGTCCCTCCCACCCACTCTCTGTTTGCTTCCCCGGTCCCTCCTACCCACCCTCTGTTTGCTTCCCCGGCCCCTGCCGCCCACCCTCCTTTTGCTTCCCCAGCCGCTCCCACCCACCCTCCATTTTCTTCCCCGGACCCTCCCGCCTACCCTCCGTTTGCTTCCCCAGGCCCCTCCCGCCCAAAAATCTGGGTTCAATCCATCGTTATTATGATGGACGGAATGTTGCACAATGGCAGAACATTTACCCCCAGTCACAGATCTGGGTTGAATCCATCGTTGTGCAACATTCCGTCCATCATCTTGTGTGTTTTGCTGTTCACCCTATGTGGGAAGGGTATGCCCAGACGTGGGTCCCATGCTCACTACGCCACTGGAGTCAAACTATCCTGGCTGAAGACGGCTGATAGCCAGAACCCAGTCCTAGGATGCTTGATTCCGGTCCAGGGAAGACATGGCTTGGCAGTTCGGTCTGGACTGTTCCCATGAGGCACAGGGTCAAGACTGATTTGCATATGGCCATGTCTGAACTGGGCTGGCTTGGTGAGCAAAATAACAATGGATTAAACCCAGATCTGTGACTGGGGGTGAATGTTTTGCCATTGTGCAACATTCCGTCCATCATCATGTGTGTTTTGCTTCCCTCAACGGTGTCATTTTGTCTCACCCTGCCTACCTCCGTGTTGCCTCACCCCCCACCCACTCACCCTTTTGTAACTTGTTTTTAAAATAAAAAAGCACATAAGCTCTGGCTGCGTCATGACATTTAAAAAAATTTTTTTTTTACCATGCTGCACAGCTGAGCTGCTGACCAGCTTGGCAAAGTATCATTGCCAAGGCCAATAGATCTCATTGGCGAGACCTGTTGGCTTTGTCAATGTTGTTCAGAAATATCTATTTTCGATATTTCTAAAAATACATAAAGCACTACATCCTGAACTTCAAGACACAGTAACTGTATCAGTACTGTTCCAAAAGTGCAACAATGGATGTCTTTTCACAAGGTAGCCAAATGCAGCCATCTTTAAACGTATATTCGGGGAAGCAGCCACGTAGAAAGGCCACACACCGCGCGCCCTGAGCTCTCCGCACGACAGTCCTTTGCTAGGGCTACTATTGTTGATTGCCCAAACAAAATGACCTTCTAGGCGTTCCCCTCATAGTGCTTTACCCGATTCAATGATCCTGGAAACGGCTGTGCTTTGGCTATAGTTCTGTCGTTGTCTGGCCCCGCAGGGTCTAGTCCTGTCTTTGTCAAGCGAGGGAGTGAGCATCTGTGCATGTTTTGTCCATTCGGCATATATATTTTTGCTTCAGTGTTATTTATAGCCTCAGTACAAATCAGAACAAATAACTGAACATTTTCAATGTCGATCTGTTGCATTTTTGGAGCGGGATTTGTGTTCCTTCCTGTCTCACTGATGCCAGGCATAATTGTTGCAGGTGCATGTTTGCTTCTATTGCACCCTTGGACGTGATTTGTCATTGACAGAAAGCAGTGTGCATGCTATTAATACGTGACGCCCTCCTTGGTCATGCTAGTGACCTGGAAAAAAGGCCATGCCAGTCTCATAATAACTGGGGCTACATAGGAAGCGAAGAGGAAGTCATTTTGCACAAACTGGGGATGCGGACTGGACTGCAGAGCTCAGACCGTGGCATAAGTCAGGGGCGGCCTTAGGCATGTGCAAGCTGTGCACCTGCACAGGGCCGCCAAACCCCAGGGGCCGCCACACCAATATATAGCCTTAATATAATAATCCTTAATATAATAATGGATACATTTTTGCATGGCGGCCCCTGGCAGGGATTTGGGGCCCCCGCCCGGACCCCCTCTTCCGGGGCCCCTACCTACGCTCCCTGCCCAGGGCCGCCATGAGCCTAGAGCCGCCCCAGCAAAATTCTGTGCATCCCAAAAACTGGGGGAACGCCGTGGAAAGATGGTTTGAAGCTCTTCTGGTGCTAGTCTGTTAATTCCAAGATATGCAACACCTGGCAATGCTGGGTACTGCTAATGAAAAAAATTATTATTTTTATTTGAAGATGACAGCTTGTTCTTGCTTGTTCCTAGGGCACGGTCACCCCTTACTCCAAAGGCTCTGAAGGCGGATGATGTATGCATTGTCACCCAAGCATACCAGAAAAGACTTCCGACTCCTTCATGCCTGGGTCACTGCAGGGCAGGGCAGGTACATGTACAAATAATGCATTACTCTTTTTTTCATTTAATAAAACCGGCGAAAGCTAGAGTACTAGACTAGTGTGCCATTTTCATTTTGTACAAAATCAGTAAATGTATTAATGTTTTCATACTTTATGGACTAGATGTACTAACGCATTTTCATGGGAAAATCGCAGGGTTTGCAACAAGAAAATGTGTTTGTCAATTGCAATAAACGCATTTTGCGATTCAATAACATGTTACTGAATTGCTAAATGGGTTAAAGAAATCACAAGGAATCGTTATTTGGAAAGGGCATGTTTAGGGCGCTCCTTCCAAATAGCGGTCCCTTATGGTATGTATTGCCACAGAAATGCGGACGTAAAACATTCATATTTTACTGACACCTGCAAGGAAGCCGTAACCCAGGGGACGCCTTCCCCTTTGTGAATGGTCCAAAATACATTTTTAGACGTAGGCAGTGATCCAAGGTGCTGCTCACGGGAACAGTCCATCCCAAACTTCCAGGCAAGACACCCACCAGAAGGGATCAAAAGCAACCCCAGACTGGTTTCACCTTTGTTAGGCCTTGTCTGTGAGATATAGCTTGGATCAGTTCTGATTTGCATAAGGTGGACCTTTGTCTCTAGTGGTGCAGTGGGTGAAAAATGATGGGCTGAAATGCTACCCTAAGGTACGTTTTACAAACATTCCCCCATCACCTTTGAGTCAAGGATGTTACACCCTAAGTGCCTATTTACGAGTCTGGCGGTCCTCAGACCCCTAGACTCACGGTGAGGTGGTGGTGGCGGTCTTCTAACTGCCACATTATGACCTTGGCGGTCGTGGCCGCCCTAAAACTGCCATGGAACCGCCATTCCCTGGCAGTGGCGCGGCGGTCTTGAGGGAGTAATATGCTTGGCAGGCCTACCGCGGGACTGCCACGCATATTAGGACTTTACTCACCTCCACTGATTTCATGGAGGTCTTTCCTTCATGAAAACAGTGGCAGTGAAGAAAGAAACATGCTTAACTCCATTTGGATGCACACAGGGGGGGCACAACGCTAGGTTTAATATATGGAGTCTAGGAACCAACAGGTCCTCCCATATTGCCTGAAGCCTTGGTAACTTCAACCCCGGAGTGCCAACTACAGATTTAAAAACTCCTGCGTTTTCAATGCACTCCTCTCCCAATGTATAACTTAAAGTTGGTATGGGGACGACTGCATGTGGAAGCAACTCACACTGCTATAGAAAAAACTCTTTAGCCTCTTTAACCTTCGAATGCCATATCCTCTCATCGAGCCTGGCTTGAGTGTTTAAGTAGACCCAAAATGCCTGCCATTTGGCCATCCCATCCCAAGGAGCACTCTTGAGTTGTAGTAGAAAGCATTTGGTAGCAGTTCCTTGCTGTGGATGCTCTCTGCATCAACCAGGGCCGTTTCTAGGTGTTTTGCCACCCTAATCGAGAATTGAAAAATGCCGCCCCCTCCCTTTAACTACCATCACTCTCTCCCCCTGTCATCCAGGCTAGAAGAATTAATAATGCATTAGATATAAAAGAACTTGTATTCAACATTAAACAATAAAACACATCAAACATTAAAAAACAAAATGCGACAATCAACTACTGTGAGTGACACTTTCTCGCGAGCAAAATCAAGCAATGAAGACAAGGGAAACATATAAATATCAGAAATGACACCCATTTGAACAACCAGAAACACTAAGAAGATCGTAAAACTGATTGCACGGATGGCATGACGCTGTTCCTGTGCAGTATTCATTGAAATCTTGCATAAACATCACGTTTCACCATCCTTTCTAGATCATCACATTGCATATAGGTGGGTCTTTACTTAAATAAACTATGTTGCATGTACATAACTGCTTTATTCTATTAACTGTGAAAGTGCCACAACTCAAGTATTGAAATGTCACACATATGAACACTGCATACAAGGAGTACTGCGCATAAACAACATAAAACATGGCAGTTAACTTCAGTTTTAAATCTGTAGCAGGCACAATTCTATGTTCACCTCTCCCTACTACCTTCAGTTGTAGCCTTAGCTGATGCTCCTCAACAACACCTTGTCAGCTGCCCCAAAACTTAAGTGACACAGTCAGCTGACTCGTGGACACTGCCACAGACAGACAGGCACTGGGCAAGCTTCAACCTCACAGGCAGTCACTGTGAGCCAGCAGCCATGGTGCTGTCATCTATTAAAAACGAGTTTCATCAACCCTAATAAAATCATGATTATCCCGAAAGCGGTCCGTGCTACCTGCCCAGCCCTCGAAGGGTGCAAACTGAGGGCTGCAGGACACTGGAAGATTTACCGGGAGGTGCTCAGAAACACGAGGATGGAAATGGAAGAGGTAGCCAAGAAACACGAAGTGCAGGAGAGAGAGATACAAGACGCTGAGAAACATTGGTTCCTGACATGAGCAGTCTAGAAACACGTGCTGGGGAGCTGAGGACATTAGGCAAACGTCACAGAGCATCCTCCGGTGCATGATCGGACGCAGAATTAAGGGCTAAATGCTGTTCATAGACAGAGAATAGTTCACAAGAACTGGGAAACTGTGTACATGACAGACGGTATTTTGCTACGGGAGGTGGGAGGCTAAGGGCCAGATGTAGGTAAATCTATTTTACCGACTCATAAATACCGAATTTTACCGATTCGGTATTTATGAATCGGTAAAATAGAAGTACTGAGATGTAGGTAAATCCAGATGTGCATTTACCGAATCGGTAATATTCGCTATTTACCGATTCGGTAAATACCGACCGGTAATGCCCATTCATTCCTATGGGCTTTGAAGCCCATAGGAATGAATGGGCATTACCGATTCGGTATTTACCGAATCGGTAAATACCGAATGTCACAAGGGTGCAGGGGGTGTCACTTTGACACCCTCTAGCACCCCCAAAACAGGTTCGGGTGCCATGTGGCAGGCATACATGCCCTAAGGGCAGGTCTGCCTGTCATATGGCACAGGTGTGCATGCACACATGTGCATGCACACCGGAATCGGTATTTTACCATCAAATTGAATTTGATGGTAAAATACCGATTCGGTAAGGCTTGTGGGACTCAGAAGAGTCCCACCTACATATCAAATTTACCGAATCGGTAAAAATACCGATTCGGTATTTTACAGAATCGGTAAATTTACCGATCAGTAAATTTACCGATTCTGTAAAAATAAGCCCCCTACATCTCAAATTCCATTTACCGGTCGGTAACGGCCGAATTCGGCCGTTACCGACCGGTAAAAGCCTACCTACATCTGGCCCTAAATGTTTTCAAGAAGAAAGTATGAACAGAAGGTGATGCATGAATAGGGGGCTAAATTATCTTTAAGCAGACGTACACATGAGAAAACACGATACAAAGGGTTCTCACCGAGTATCGAGAAAGTCTGGCTGCAATCAAGAATTTTTAAAACAAGGAGATTCTAAAAGCATTAAAGGCTAACCCATGGTGGTGGGGCATTAAGGCTCTCTTTGGGGCGGGGGAGGGGGCAGAGCTTCCCGCTAGTGCCTGCTTCAACATAAACTCAGTGTATTGGGGTGCATTCTGCTCTCTAACAGCTAGAGGCAAAGGCGCTCCTATTCCTTCTAGTGGCCCTCTCAGTAAATTGTGCTACCGACATTAAAATTTTGGGATAGGGGACATTTATATTACTACACAAAATGTCAATTTCTTTGGTAGTTGTGCTTACATAAAATGGGCAAACGTAGATACTGAACTGCCTGTATTGCGGTATTGCCGTCCCCAGTCAGCTCTTCATTGAAAACGGGCGGAGCTATTGTTAGTGCAATAGGCACAGTGGCACCGGGATCCGGGGATGTGAGGCCTCGCTGCATCCAAGGTTATGGCTGCCATTTACTATCTAACTGACTGCCCATTTTCCTTACTTGTCTTAAGGCCTATGGTGCTCCGCTGACAAACACATTATTTCAGAGTAAATAGACCATCTGAGAAAGGAAGGTGGGTTAGTGATCTAGTATCCAAGTTGTTATTGGTCTATCTTCCAGATTAATTAAAATAGGACCTACCTCTTAGAATTCAAACATGTGCACCTTTCAGCAGAATTCACAATCTGTGGATGCTCTAAAAATAACAAAGGGTAGCACTTTGGGACAAGCAAAATCCCAAAATTTTTGGAAGGCCCGCCATTGCAGGACTGATCGAAGGTTAAAATGCGTGAAGCAGAGATAACAGGTACTACCCATGGTTGGCACTTTAATTTATAATGGGTGTCCCTGCTCCTTGCCTATTACTGCACTCCAAAGAGCTATTAGTTTCTGGGAATTCTGAGGCGCGAGGGAGGAAGAGTCAGTGGGTTTAAGTCATCCTGTGGTGCATGTGCACATGTATCAATACCAACGACGCCACCGCCCCAGAAGAGAACCAGGTGGGCACAAAAGCACTGAAAGTAAAGTTGCTGTGTGCAAAAGAGACTGGACAACATCTCTTGCCTTTAGTGGGGTGGGGCTGTATGCAGCAGGCGGCACAGATGAGCTGCCTACATTTAAAATTAAGAGAGTCAACACAGTTGACTCGCGGACAAGTAGCTGGGCACTAGGCAGCTGAGGCACACAGGTCACTCACAGCAGGCAGCATTAATTTAACATTACTGCTCGACTCACCGACACCCAAAAATAATTATACCCCGGTCCGCCCCTCCCCCTTCCCTCGGACGCACAGATCACACCACAGCAGGGCTGTCACAGAGAGCTATCCAATGCTGCTCTGCTGAGTGACCTGTGTGAACTTCTGCTACAGTATAAGGCACTGGCAGGCAGGTGTTCATGACCGTGCTACAGTACAACTGCTAATTTAGTAAAACCAGTACCATCCATCGCCAACCAAATAGCAGATCAATTATGCACTTTCAGGGGGCACTGTGATGCACACTTATATTGCGTGGCTCACTGCAGCAATTCCGTTCCGGGCAGCCTCGTGACCGCAACAACTCCTGCTGCAAGGCAAGCTCACCGTGGCTGTCCGTCCGGTGCCGGCCTGGAAAGTCTTTTCAGACACTGTGACCTCTCAGTGGCAGCTGGAGCACAGTGGTGTACTGGGCTCCACAGCGGCCGTTGGTCACGGTCCGGGTTGGGACCTTCCGGGTCAGTTATTCGCATTGTAGCGCTTCACATTAAGTAAAACTGCGTGCCCCACCCTCCCTCCAATAGAATTGTAGCCAACGCTCGCACTACCGCGGAGGCAGCAGGACACCCGACCCCGCCTATTAGTTTCTGCACTGCCGGTGTCGGGAATTGTTACAATGTTTGTAGCTAGCTGCTTCTCAGTCAGCCCCCATAAGCCGCTTGCAAGGAGCAGCGCAAATGCTGCCACTCCATCAGGGTGAGACAGTTTGAGTCAGGAATTGGAAACTAATAGCAGTTAGTAGCATGTTTTTTGCCGCCCTCCCCCTTTTGCCGCCCTAGGCGGCCACCTAGTCCTGCCTAATGGTAGAAATGGCCCTGGCATCAACGTATAATAACAAAAACCTGTTGACGTGCAGGGAATTATATGGCTGATTCTAAGTACTGGACAGAAGTATCCCTATTAACCAATTTTTTGGGACTAACTTCATTGGTCTTGTAAAGATGAAAGGTTGAGTTGGCCTTGAGACTTGCTTGGAAACCCACAGCTATCTAAGTTCTTGCTTAACTCTCGGAACCATCCTTCCAACCCCACAGTCAGTGCCTAAAAAAGCGACAAAAGAAGAATTTAAGTATTCTGTGCTGTGTTTGTACCCATAGGATCAACTCATTTTATTGCAGTAAACTCCTGACACCAGCCACTGCCTGCAACTATCTCCAGAACATTGCATTGATTTATCCATACCTGGCTCAACGTTGTATTTGTTCACGTACTTGGCATCAAGCAAAGTCATACAAAGTCCCTTTTTAGTGCTAGGGCATCCACACTAACCGCTTAAAGGAGGAGCTCTTCCTAATCATCACATGTCGTCCATCTAAGGCCTTTAACACTTCCGCCCCATGTAGTGGGACAGATTTAGAAATTAACGTGCATATGCCCTTTGGCCCTGTGGCTGAAGTGGAGAAGTAATTTCGGTGTTCCTTGCAATACACCACCATGAACCCTACAAGTATTGCGATAGGAGTGTTTTTTTCTGGTCTTCATCAAGGTGTGAAACCCCTTAGGCTACATTTCATAACTTTAAAAGTATTTTTTCGCAATGCACTTCATCAAAACTGTTTCCATATGCCACATATCCTTACCTTCATGATTCTATTTCCCCAACCAAGTGACCTGCCACATGTCTTATCTCCCCTCCAGCTAAATGCAGTTATCCTTCATGACTCTTTCTGAGTTGATGCTGCTCACCCACTCACTTAACTTTCTAGGCCCACACATGCACAACTGCAGCGTCTCCTTAAAAGATCTCCGCCTAAGAGCCCTCTCGCGGGGCCTGTGAGGGACTGCAGCGCCACCCCCACGAGGAGCAACACCCAATGATGAAGCATGACACTTGCAAGGGTGTGTGAGGGCACTTTCCAAAAGGAGGAAATTCCCCCATCACTATTTATAAACCAAATCTTCTTAGAGTCTGACCACCGGTTACATTTCGCTCTTACCAACCAAAATTTGGATGCTACTCTCCCGAGACCTTAGGAACAGTTACCCCCCAGTGTACACAGATTTTATATGCTTACCTTTGGTACTCTAACCTCTACTGCGTGCAGCCTACACAGACCTGATTGTCCTCCCTGAGGATACCACTGGGAGTGGACCTTACATGAGCGGTTTCTGATTAGGAACTGCAGCCACATGACGGACAAATTAACCTACTTTTCCTTATGAAAGAGTGCACTCGGTACATAGGATCTGAGCAGAGCTGGGCCTAGAAGGCTCTTTGGGGACAGGAACTCCTGGACAAAAGTGAAACCTTCTCTTCCAGTTATCCTGGAACATCTGTCCAGCAATCGCGTTCTGATTCTATTATCTATTTTTGCGTGTTTTTTCTATTTTCTCTTGTTATTTGCAGAAGCACTGCTTGATTACCTTATAACGTGATGTGCAAGAATTTCAATAAAGGTATTTGAAAAAAAAAAAGATCCATTTTGGCAATTATTCACTCCAATAAAATTGTACATTCTGCCCATCTGAACTCTTCCTTATTGTGCTCAGTGTGGTCTCTGATATAGGATGATATTCCAAACCTGCTTCATAACGGCTGTATATGCTGAGCTGGGTGATAGTGAATATCTGCTTTGCAACTGAAAATATATTTGGTGTTCATGATTTTTCCACATTGAATATCTTTGAGTTAAGGCCGATTTAGAGTTTTTGGACAGAATAAAGGCACTAAGGGTGGCTGAGAATTTTACGTCGGTCACCCTGCCTTTACTTCGTCCTGCGTAGAACACTATGGGTTTATTTGAACTGCTACCATGGTGGTTTATATAAAGCCACTTAAGAATTTGGTGTGTGCATTCATCATTGGTAACTGATTCTTACATCAAGCTTTCAAGTTTTTACTTTTTTTAAAAGTCTCCCAAAGCAGGAGTTTTTTTTGGCAGAAATTAAAAGCTAATGGCCCGAACACCATGGGAGTTTTCTCCCATGATGTGGGATAATTTAAAAAAAAATGTGTTTACTGTCCCTCACAGCCAGGATATTCCTGGTGGTGACAGACAGTGAAGAAGAAACAAAAACTATCCCCACTCTAAATAGGGTGGGCATTCAGATGGGTTACCTCTGACGACCCTCGGGCCTTTGGAAGAAGGTTTACACCAACAGAGTTGGAAGAAGGCTTACACCAACAGAGTGAATTTTACTCTGTTGGATTAAATCTGGCAGTCCACACAATTTAAAATTGGCTAGGCGGACTGAGAGTTTGGTAGATAGGGTGCTCCGTCGCCTTTGCATCGGAGTACCCTTCCACCGAACTCTAAATAGGGCCCTTAGTATTATACTAGTGAACCATTCCTTAGAGGAGTCTGTAGCTCTTGAAAGGGGTGTGGATTGAACATGCCCCAGTGATTTTTACAGATGTGGGCTGTTGTTGTTTGGGATTATAGATCCTGCATCATGGCTTGGTTTTCCTCCTTTTAACAATACTCCTGATGTTTTCCTATAGCAGTGTGCGATCTTTGTCTTGAAGGTGTTTCTCCCTTTTCTAGCCACTGAGAGTTTGTGTTGTCCTTCCTTTCACACTCTAATTACCCATCCTGTGAAAAGAATGACAACTCGTTGGCTTTTTCCCATACCAGATAGCATTGCCTATTTTTTTAGCAAAGACTAATGAAATATTTGAGGAATGTTTTTGCAATATAGGTCATTATGATAAATATATATCCATCTCTTTGTAGGTCATATGATTAGATCAACAAAATGTTCATATACAGATACTGTCTTCTTATATCATTAGTGTTAGAAATGGGGGTCTCTAGTTGGCAGTGGTTTGCACCGTTGTCCAAGTAGGGATCCTTCTTCCTAATCAGGGTAAGGGGATACACTTCTGACATAACCCCTGCTCTTCCCTTTGGTAGATTGGCATAAGCAGACAGGCTTACATCAGAGGCAGTGTGTAAAGCATTTATGCACACATACAGTAATACAGTGAAAACACTACAAATGGACACCACACCAGTTTAGAAAAATAAGTAATCTTTATCTAAACCAACAAGACCAAAACAACAAAAATCCAACATACAATAATCAAAATGTGATTTTTAGAAGGTAAAATCAGTTCTGTCCATAGGAAACTATAGATGCGACACTTTCAACACAAAGTACCTTGAATGCGTCACATTCATAAACATAAACAGCTGAAGGAAACGGGAGCAGATGAGTCGCGCTTCTCTTAGTTGCGTCTCTTTTCCAGCTCCCAGCAGCAGGAACAAGCTCCAGATGCCCGACACAGCAACAGGCACCTCTTGGCAGGTCAGAACTTTCAGCAGGGAAGTTCCGAGGAGCTGGTAATGAAGTCTTTGTGTCCCTGAGACAACAGCAGAACAGCAGGCAAGCTCTACTTCAAGCCGTTGGAGATCTTCTTCAAGTAGAATACACAGTACAGAGCAAACTCTTTATCCCCTTTTGTGCAGAAACAGCCCCTGCATGCCAACCCCAGACAGCACACAGCAAAGGGCGCAGTACTTCTCATTCAGCTTTCCCAGCTCTTTTCCTTGGCAGAGGTTGCTCTTGAGTCCAGTAGTAATCTAAAGTTCTGGGGTCTGGGCCCCAATATTTATACTTAGTTTTCCTTTGTTTTCTTGTGACAGAGAGGTTCTATGCTCAATCAAAACCAGGTCTGTCCCCTGATCCAGCTTCCCAGACAGTATTGTGTAAGGCAAGACAGTCAATCCACAAACCAGCAGAGGCACACAGGATGACTAAGCAAGAAAACAGACACTTTCTAAAAGTGTTATTTTCAATCACACAATATAAAATTCATCTTTACTAAAAGCTGCCTCTTTATATTCTGATTTGAGGTATACTAAACTCCATGTTTCTGTCTTGTCCCAATGGTAAGTTATAGTTATAAGATGTTATAAATATACTCCTATTCTATGCTATGGGATAGATAGCCCTTCAATAGTATAAAAAACGAAATACACTGTATTTTACTATCAGGACATGTCACACACATCAGGGCATGTCCTACCTTTCACATACTCTACCCTGCCTACAGGGGTACCATGGGCCTACCTTAGGGGTGACTCACATGTAATAAAATGGAAGTTTAGGGCCTAGCAAGTGAGTGCACTTGCCAGGTTGACAAGGCAGTAGAGACTGCGCGCAGGCACTGCAGTGGCAGGTCTGAAAACCCTTTGAAAGACTGCTTGTGAGGGTGGCACAATCAGTGCTGCAGGCCCACCAGCACCATTTGATTTACAGGCCCAGGGCACAACACACAATGCACTGTACTTAGTAGTAAATCAAATAAGTCAATCATGGAAAACACTAATTTTCTCAGAGAGCATATGCACTTTAGTACTGAGCAGCAGTGGTAAAGTGCACAGAGTCCTAAAACCAACAAAACAGGGTCAACAGCAGGAGGCCAAAAAACAAAAAGTCTGTGAATAAACCTGCTGGAAAAGCCAGGTCCAACACAACCCCCTTGGGGTTTGACTCTGTCCACCAGGACAGGACGCCACAGTGGACCTTGACAGTTGTCAGTGACGAGACCCAGGCCTTATGCCTCTCAGGGCTCTCCAACCTCTGTGGCGTCAGAGAGTGGGGGGGGGGGAGGAGCACCTGGTGCCTGCCACCCTTTGTCCACTCTACCTCCTGTCAGGTCAGGGAGGACATCCTGACACTGACCCACCAGCCGAGGGTATGTACCCTGAGACTGGACAGGAGATGGAGATGGGCTCTCCCACACCCTGTCCTCCCTGGGGCTATGTACCCTCCCACCTGGAGTGGTACCCACAGACTCCAGAATTGTTAGGGCACCTGTAACGGGTGTCCTGCACAATTCTCCCACCAGTTCAGGGGTGCTAACCAGCAACTGGTACACCAGCCTAGGGTCTGTACCCTGAGGCTGAACAAGGGACTGGGGTGGTTTCGGACAAGGGACTGGGGTGGGCTCTCCCACACCCTGTCCTCTCTGCACCCTCCCAACTGGAGCGGTACCCCCAGACTCTAGAATTGTCAGGTCACCTGTGGCAGGTGTCCTGCACAATTTGGCCACCAGTTCAGGTGTGCTACCCTGCAACTGGTATCCCGGCCTAAGGTCAGTACCCTCATACTGGGCAGGGGTCAGGTCTCCCCCCCCCGGGCCCTGTCTTCTGGGGGCATCCCTCCAGGTGGGAGGATGCAGGCCCCGCCCCCCCCCCCCCCCGGGGCCTGCATCCTCCCACCTGGAGGGATGCCCCCAGAAGACAATCCGGTGGGGGCACTGTTAGCAGTTGCCCCTTCCTCGAGGTCAGGGGGTCACCCTGAACCTGGCCCTCCAACCTAGGATATGACCCTTAGGCTGGACTTGTGCCTGGCAACACAGGACTTCCGGGGGAGTACACCAGCCCCCCTCCCAAGGGAAACACACTCCTCGGGAGTTGTGCAAGAATCTGCCAGGCGCAGGTCTCCAGCCTCCTGTCCACCTGACAGAGCATGAAGACCCCGCAGGCCAGAAGTGCCCCCACAGAGGTCAGTCTTGGGGGGCTCTGATCTCAGAGCTGGCAACTCTTGACCCGCTAGTCCTTCCTTGGGGATTGCGTCCCCCCCTCACCCCTCTCTCTAGACTCATGCACCCTGCCCATTGGAGAGGTGCTGCAAGACACCAGAACTAGTGGGACGCTTGTTACAGCAGCCCTCTCCCCCCAGGTCACCGGACACCTAGGGATCTCCTCAGGGGATGGCCTCCCATTACAGACCAGGCCCCCCTCCTGGTGTTTGCACATGGAACGAACCAGGCCTTGAGACTGGGTTTCGCACCTCGGGACACAGCCCAATCCCTCTCATCTGAGACAGGATATGAGACCCTACACTAGTCCGGGACCTATCGGGGTTACCATAACCCTCCTCTACATCACTTGGTTGTGGAAAATCTGAGCCACCTCCTTGACGATCAACCCCAGATGCTTCTTCAGACCCTCTGGAATCCACCAAAAGGTCTGCCTCCTGTGCGAGCTCCTTGGGGTCAGAGAACTCACACTCCATCAGATGTTGGCATAGCTCTGGAAAACAGACACTTAAATAATGCTCTCAAACAATTGAATCACACAGCCCACACAGGTATTAACATACCTACTCTCTGCCTCACCATCCAGTGGCTCGCAAAAGTACCCCACACCACTCTCGAGAGACTGGCAAAACAGTGTCTGACTGTCTCGGTCACTCAACACACAATCTTCTGGGCGGAATCCACGCACACATACCAGAACTTCTACCATGGGGGAACCCCTCTCCCGGCACCTCTCACACAGAGTCAGTAGAGTGTCCATCCCACCACTAGGAATATGATCCCCTGTGCCAGTTCCCCAATCCACCTCAGGGACACTGTGCACCACTGGACCACCTCATAAACCTGAACCTGGTGTATGTTAACCCCTTCCTTCAAGTCAGGTACCGCATCGCTGGGTGTGTGTACTTCTCCCTCAGCACTAGATAACACATTTTTGCTGCCACCATCTGAACTGGACTCCACCTCCAGCCCAGTCAAGCTCAGCTCTTGAGCTACACACACTTCCTTTTCTTGGGCTAAGACCCTCTTGCTCAGCCCTCTTGAGTACCCAGTTGAACTCTCTCAGCCTCCCTCAACAGCTAGAAGCCACTGATTTTTCTCTGTTTCTCCCTCACTATCAGAGAAGTCCTCCTCCTCAAAATCATCTGGTAGTGTTGCTTCCCAAAGTGTGACCTCATAAGAATACAGGCAAACGTTCTGTACACACTTGTGTCTGCCTCCCATGCAGGGCTGGATTGAAAACCAATCTCAGCCATGGCAAAGCTGCTAAAACCAGGCCCACACCGCATGACGCTGCAACCAGAATGGAACTATTGGGCCATGACTGGGTTGTGGCAGCCTATCATGCTCTGAATGCAGCCCCTTCCCTACTGCCCACCAAGGGTACGTGGCAGATGGCCAATTCAGCTCTCCTCCATGCACTATTCTTGTCCTTCTCTAAAAAAATGGGGTTATAGACAATGCCGCCCAGCAATGTTGGCATTACAACATTTGGACTCTGAATCCACTGTGTATCACGTACTAAATTTTCTTAAATGTATTATAAGACACAGAAATAACCTTTAAAAACGTAGTGTCTATTCAAATTTTATGTAAATCACTGATATTTTTTATCTCACATTTTTTTAAGAAACTGTATAAATATATTGTGTTCTTTTTTCTTCATGATTGTTTGTATTGCTATGTCATCTTTTATGGTTTTTGCAATGCTAAAAAAACCGAATAAAGATTATATTATTATTATTGTCCTTCTCTCATCAGGGTGGCCGTATTTCGGTCCAAGCCACATCCCTATCTACAAAGAAACGTAGATAGGGATTTGTGCCAAAATCTTACGCCTCCTCGAGTTTTCCCACTTTGCATTGTATGCTACATTGTACAGCACGCATACAACGCAGGGAATTCCTAAAGCAAAGGTTTTTGCAGTGGAAAGGACCCTTTTCAACTCAAAACCTATGCTTACCACAATGCAGAAATCCTTACACTATGGCTCAAGGGGATGTGTGCATTGCCGCAGGGCATCTTACAGTGTGGCAGCCCAGGGAGAAAGCAGAACAGAGCCACATTTCAGAAAATATGGCACTAATCTGCTCTTGCATTCACGCAACGCAGCAACTTTACTCGCTGAACTCGATTGCGTTACTTTACGATAAATCTGTACATTAAGCTGCAGTTATCCGTCACCCTCTGTATTCAAAATGGCCATAAAGAATCACATATCACGTGGATAAAAAGAATTCTCTGTTACACATGTGCTTTACCCCCCCAGTCACCACCAGCACTGTGACTGGTTTACTTGTTTGAACTTTACAAAGACTAGTCCAAAGTACATTTTGTACATTTTTCTGTAAACTTGAACTTTTACAGATTTTCACACTACCCTCTCCTTTCTTCACCCTTCTTATCAAGAGCTGGTTAATGTCGACATAGGTA
Organism: Lissotriton helveticus; assembly: GCF_964261635.1. NCBI lineage: Eukaryota > Metazoa > Chordata > Amphibia > Caudata > Salamandridae > Lissotriton > Lissotriton helveticus. The sequence goes on along the minus strand of NC_136069.1, from coordinate 1,495,471,057 downwards.
ATAATAACATGTAGATCGATTCCTAGTGCATTGTTTCTTGTTGAGATTCTTTCTAATAAAATAAAAAATAAAAAGGCATGCATTTAGATCCATATAGCATTATTGATTTAAGCAGGGATGGAAACAACACATGACTGCCTGACATGTTATTCTTATATTTTGGGTCTTCAGGAGCTGTGCTACCTGTGTATGCAACGTGCTCAGAGGAACATCCCGGTTTACTTTCAGGAAGAAAGACGAAAAAAGGAGGAAGATGAAGACCGCATATTGCAGCATTATCAATACATAAAGGACCACGAAGCCTTACAGCAGGCCCAGGTATGTTTATGGAAACGGGTTAAGCATCACTATAGCCTTATAGCCCGCCGTAGCGGGCTATACCGGCTATTAAAGGCCCCTGAATCGTTACAGGCCCGAGCCGAAGGCGAGGGACTTTAACGAAACAGCGGGACTTTAATAGCCGGTATAGCCCTGCTACGAAGGGCTATAAGGCTATTAGAACATTCTGCCACTAGAGGGCAGAATGTTCTAACAAATTAAACAAAGGGTTCTCGAAGCTCGAGGGGATATAAATCCCCTCGAACTTCGAGAAGCCTTTGTAGAACATTGGAATGTTGCTCTGCGGGCCTTTACCGGCCGTAGAAGCAGGGAGCACTCCATTGTCTGCAATGGAGCGCCCAACATTCCAATGTTCTAATACGGTTTAGAATCCAAGCAACATACTGCCAGGTGTTAGGGGAGAAAATGAAGCCATTTTGAGGTTTTCTGTACTCATGGCCAGGATATATTTGCCAACCGTTGTCCCCGAGGTTTCTCTACTCAAGGCCAGGGTATCACGCCCATCCTTTGGCTCCATGGCAGAGAAAGAGCCTGCATCACCACAATGAGAAAAAACACTTTTCTTCTAAAGGGCATCTGATCAAGTATTTTATTGAGTCTCTTGTTATTGATGTCTCATCATATATTAAATAAGATTAAATCATTTTACATGTTGGAGCAAAGCTGGGCGAGTATATTTTGTGGGTAAAAAAATGTTAAAAGACCAAATTAGCATCATTTTCTAACCTTAATTCTTCACGTTGGGTCGTGTTTAATGTTTTCAGATGCTTTTGCCTCACAGTGTATGCCGACAATGAATGTTACCTCCATGTCATGTGAGTTTTACTCAACAAAACCCTGATGCTATGTTCTCACTGTCTGCGGTCAGTAGCTGTCTGTCTTCTGCCAACTAGATAGGCTGGCTGTTTCACTGATGCTCTTCATTCATAGACAACTTATCTCTAGATTTAAAGCAGCAGGGAAGCAGGAACTCCTATCCCCTTTACAATGCTGTGTATTCAAAGTTTCACTGTTCTGAAAAGGGTGGCTAAGGAATGGTGAGTAATGATCTAAAAAGAAAACAGAATTTTTTTTGACAGACTACTGTGCCAAAAACATGCACATGTAGTTGGTCAGAAAATGATGTAACAGATTTAGAAAATTAGAAACCGGGAAAGAACCTCATTACAATTGAAGGGGACACCTAAAGTGAGGTGCAAATGTTTTAACGATCTCAACACGGAGGGGCAGATTTACAAGCCCCTTGCGCCACTTTTGTGTAATTTTCCCATATTAAAAGTGACGCAAAAGTGGCACAAGGGCCTTGTAAATCTGCCCCGGAGTGTAAATAAAATGTAGTTGCTGTCTCTAGAGGAGTACGATTCTGGCTCAGTGGCCTACATTTGCATGAGTGATCTATTCAGCTGTTTTTTTCTAAATTATTTTAAAAGTGATCTTTATTTCGCTGTCAACGAGGAAGATATGCCGTTGGCAATTAATATAAATACGAATTAAGGAATCACTACTTTTTTACTTCCAAGGGAGCATTGTGTACTTGAGCTCGAGTTAAAGATTTAACTCCCAAAAAAGTTGCCTAATGTTAAAGATGTTGTCAGCCCAAGAAACAACTTAAGAAGTAGGTAAACAGCTTTGAGTGTCGCGGATTGATTGCACCCTAAAATGTACCATTCATAATTAGACGAGTATATCGCAAGATGCACTTGTCTGCGGCCAAGGAAAGGGACTCGTAATAGTTGTTGCTGATGTCACATAAATGGGCATAGCTCTGAAGGAGCATTATCCCAAACTCTCTATACATACTGTTAAAACCCCCTTTCAAAGACATTGACTGCAGACCCACCAGACCTTACAAATAATTGACCAGTCTCATATCTCATTAATCTCAGTAAATGTCTGGAAATAGAAGTGACAAAGCAACCTCAAGAACACTGTAATATTCTATCTTCAATGGACATAAGTTGGGTTTTATATCCAAAAGGGGGACTGCAAATAACTGACAGGACTCCTTGGCAACCTTGATATAAACAAACCACACTGATACTGTTTGACCTTTCTGTGGCTTTTCACTCTGCAGTCCACAACTTTCATAGACTTGAAGGGATTGGCGCCCATGACTTTCTTAGAGTTGACGGAATGGGCAGGACTAAATGACACTGCCTTAAAACCAGTTCACTCTTTCCCCACTGACTACATTCAACAGGTGCACATTGGGTCTTACATTTCATATTGTGTATGGCAATATGTTGTTTGTGTACCTAAATGGCTTTTTCTTGTCACCACTGCTGTTCAACCTCTCCAAGGCTCCCGCTGGCAATTTGCAAGAGCAATACTAGGTATGCTTTCAAATGTACTTACATGATACCCAGAGTATTTACCAGTTGAATAATATTTTGGGTACTCAACCTAACATTTCTAAACGCCCTTGGGTGAATGCAGGTAATAACCATATTATTTTCTAGCTGGAGACTATCTTGTATACACTTCTACACCTACCGTTGGACGATGGAGTACTTCCACAGGCTATACGGTGCAAAGACCAAGCCTCTCCTCTTGGGGGCACCATGCCCACATCTCTGCCATCTGAGAGGCCTGAAAGTCCTGGTTCACTCCAGTTAATTCCCCAGAAAATATGAAACGAGACTCATTTTTTATGTAGTTCTCTTTGCTTTAAAAGAGTGATATTCCTTGCAGCACAAGACTATACACTCTGGGATTATCTGAACCCTTATTTAGAAAAGATTCCAACCACTTGCATTTTAGGAAACTCCTGTAAACTGAACCGTTGAGGTTATTTTGACAAAGTTACTGTCGTTCAATAAGCATTGATGGAATCAAGAAAAAATAAAAAGTGAATCATTGCATTTTCTGTGTGGTTGAACCAAAAATGTTGTTTGGCTGTGTCCTCCAGTAGTAAGGACTGGGGTGAGGAAATAGATGAGGAGGTAATGTTGCTTTACTTTTTGATGGCTTCCATTGCTCTGATTCCCTCTTCCTTGCCCAATCCTTACATTTTGCCTTCGCCCCCTTGGTGTCTATCTCAGTTGTCAGTTTTAGTAGATATTGGGGAACATGGAAAATCTGCTTCCCCGCATTAGGAGGGGCTGTAGCAAAGGAGGAATATTTTAAAATGTGTTTCAGCTGCAAATTGTGGATGTTGTGGAGATGAGAAGCTGATTACCTTCAGTAGGAAAGACTGTGAGGATGAAGTAGAATTGGAGTAATGAAGTTTACCAGCATTCTTCTATCAAATAGATGCATTCAAATGCACAATGCCTGACCCTCTTAGATACACAGAAGCAAGCAATTTATCTTCAAATGCTCCTGGCACAGATTGTATTTCAGTTGGCATGGGAACTTACACTGACCTCAGACGTCCATCTCTAAGATATCCTACACGCTGTCTGCGATAGACAGACTTTGCTTTTACACAAAACGCTATTTGATATATTTTCAAGATGGCAGTCATATTGTGTATAGATGCAATGTAGCAGCCATCTTGGAAGGATACCGCTATTCGGTTTTCTATTGCTGATGCCGTTTTAAAAGTATCCAGCATTGGCAAAGACAATAACAATGGGCAGAGGAGGAGGGGAGAGAAACAGAGCAGGGGCGAGATAGTCCAACACCATGGCAGAGTAGTGATTGGTGTCGGAGGGAGCTGGCAATTCATGATGAGGGAGGGTGTGAAGGGAAGGGATCAGGGAGCGAGGGAAAAAGCTTGAGCACATGCTCAAGAAATAGAGAGAGAAGAAGGAAGGAGAAGGACATGCCCTTCCATAGAGTGGGAAATCGTAGATAGGCAGAAAAAATAGTTCCCTCACATTAGCAGCGGAAGGTTGCAGCTCCTCCAATCAAAAACCTGGGTAAAGCTGAAGTGCTCCAAGGGCAGGACAAGCATAAGAAAAAGGAGTAAAGCTATGGAATTAGAAGAAGGGAAGGGGTTTGATTGGACAATCAAACCATCCAGTTATAGCGATGAGCTCACCCAAAGCCCACTCTGTGTCACATTGCACAAAGTGCTGTGTGTGACAGATGACTGAAGCTGTCCATTGCAACAATGCAGAAAGAATTTGATGGGGAAACTGATTGCAACTTTCAATAGAAATGTATAACTGTAAAGTTGAATTTTACTTCACACCTTTTTTACATTCCACATATTTTATTTAAACATGTTTGCAATTTGAGGTACATGTGTTCACCTCAGGACCTGGATCCACGCTACGTAACTTCCTCCAATAAATCCAAATAAGGTTTTAGCTCTCTGACTGTGTCAAGGTTCGACCACTTTGGTGAAATCCCCAGGTATTGAAAGCTGTAAAGAGGACTTAATTATAAAAGCCCCATTTCAGATAAATGCCTGTTTAGTCGCATGCAAAAGTAAAACAACATCTTGGCGCCCTGTGTGCTCTTGGTCACACCATAGCACTTTCCATCTCCAATTCGATTTTAAAGTTTGCAAATATGTGTTTAATGCTTTTCTGTCACCAAGGAATATGTTTAAAAATGTTATCATGATCACAGTTGCCCTGGGGGCGGCTACCCAGAACATACTTGCACACTGGTGATCTTCCCAACCTCCACCGCACTCTGGGTGGCTACAGAGACTCTGGATGGTGCTGGGTATGGAGAAATTGACACTCACTCTGGCGGGGAGGGGATCCGAGTTTCCTGAGCTCTGGCGCCCTTTCCTAACGTTGCTTGTAACAGAGTTCAGAGAGCTGACCTGCCCTAGATACTTACGGCTATTGCGCCAAGCGGACACGCAAATACCACAAGAGGGTTCTTCACGCAAAATTCGTGGACTCCGATAAACCTCGTTGTGCCCCACATTTTCCTATCTCCTTCCTGTTATGGGTGGTTTGGCTTACGAGAGGGGGGGAGGGGGTGGAGGGTGGGAATGTTGGGTTTTTCCTTTTCTTCCCCTCTTTTTTTCCCTCTTCTTAATGCAATGCTGTGCTTGGCACTGTTCACTATTTGCTGTGACGGACCCGCTCCATGCCTTTACTAATGTAATAACAATTATTGCGACACTTGTCTGTACTGAAATGATTCTGTGAGCTGAGGGTCATGTTTACGATTTTGCGGTCTGTTCTGAAATCAATAAAAAAAAGATTTAAACCATCAAAATGTTATCATATATAAATAGTTCTAAATAGCCATTTGTGACTTTTTCACTTTTTTGATTTCGTGTTAGATGAAATCTTTGGCCAACAAAGAACACAGCCAGAAAATTGCTGCTTTTAATCTTGGAGTCTCCGAAGCCATTAGAAACCAGAAATGTGAAAGATCGACAGTATTCCAGGTACAGTTGTTGTCTTATTCATTAGGAATGCATTTGTGTCTGCATAAAATACATGATTTGGTGTTCTACTTTGACTTTATCGTTTTCTCGAAGCGAGTATCTAGAATGTAAATTTAAAGACATTAAGCAGGGAAAGAAGTGATGTTCTTATTGCAGTTCCCTATTAAAGAAACATGGCTAGATTTAGTTTCAAATAGAACACTTTTATTCATTTATTTTATTTGACAGAGCTTTATATAGTTGAAGGACAGAATGCTGCACGATGTCAAACATTCACCCCAGTACTGAGATCTGGACCTAAATCAATCGTTTTTTTGCTCCCCACATGCCACTCTAGTTCATACGCAGCCATATGCAAATCAATCTTGACCCTGATCCCCATGGGAACAGTTCAGCCCGGACTGCCAGGCCAGGTCCTCCCTGGACTGGAAAAAGCATCCTGGGACTGGTTTCGGGGCATCACCCCTCATCAGCCAGGCTAGCTTGAATCCAGTGGCATGGAGAGCGCGGGACCCATCTGGGTGTATTTTAGATCTAGTTTTAGTCACATTAGTAATACAGTATCACAGAATTTTCAAAACCAATAGTTTCTATGAGTGAGGCACAGACTTGTTTTGTGAAATATTAGTGGGCAATGGCATGCGCGGAAATTCCCCTTCTTTGTTCCTCTATGCTCTTCAATATGCCTTTCGCACAAATCCGCCTTGAATCACAGTTGACACCAACTTTAGAAAGACCCTCGGCAGTCGTTGCAGATATGGTCATATCTGTATGGAATCTAAATTACGTTCTTACCTGTTTGTACAGCTCTGATATACAAAGTCAGACTGTGCAAAGAAGCCTTCACTGCAAAAGACCCCTGTGATCACAAGCCAGGACCATTACCAAGTACTAAATTCACACCCCAAATTGCAAAAAATGCTTGGAGTTGTGTCATTTGATTATGTGTGAGGGGAGAACTTAAACCATAGCGTTCAGCTTACCTCGACGCTCCTCCAGCGGAGGCCAGGCTGCCTACCTACTAACTACTTTGTGGTGATCTTCAAGTCTTCAGTGCATCCATCAGTGCATTGGGTCTGTTGAAAGCGAAGCAACATACTGAGTAGGTGTTCTATTTGGCCCCAATCAACATGTTTATTTTCTCTTAATTAAACTCATTAAACAGTAGTTTGTTTCAGTAAAACAAAAGGAAAGACAGCCTCGAATGCTCAGGATTTTGTTTCCCTTTTGCATCAAGTGATTGTGTTTTTTGCCTGTTTGGGACCGCCGCGCTGTGCATGGTGAGCCTGGGAAGGGAAGTCCAATGACAGTGGCTGCCACTTTGACCAGGTGGCTCTGTATCGGATGCTCTGCAGGGTCAAGGGTTTCTGCTAGTGGAGCCAGATTACGCTCCACTAGTGGAAACCTGGCATTTCCACCACCACTAAATGATACAGGGGAGACACAAGGTTGGTGATCGTACCATCAACCCTTTTTTTCCAGATGCCCCTTAGCCTTCAACCACTAAATGCCCACTATATTCTGGCTACATATCTCTTTAGATGGGGAAGTATCTTCTCGCAGAATCTATGCACCAGACTTATCTGTCTTCCATCTGTCAGAACGTTCGAAAGATGTTGATAACAGAAATGGGAACAAAAGGACGGATTACGATGACAGACAGACTTGAGTCTGCCCGCCATCAATGCGGGGACTGTGACCGCCTGCCTGTAAGGTGGCGGTCCCGCACCCCGATACAATGCGACCGCCACCGTGGCGGTTGCATCCTGCAAGTTTAACATTGCGGCGGGCTATGCTGGCTGCAGCACCCTCTGCAATGCTAAACAAGCATTTTGTGTGCTTCCCTATACCACGTGGCAGGCACCACGTGGTGCCTGCCACCTGGTGCAGATAAATGTACGGGGTACCAATGGTATCCCCCAGTGCACAACCACCTTCCCCAACACAAGGGGGGCCCACAACAGGCCCCCGAATGCAAACCCCGCCAGTCTTTCCATGGCGGTTTCACCCCTATGGAAAGGCTGCCGTGAACTAACATTGTAATTTGGCGGACGGTGGCCATCGCCACCATTTTACACATACTTGGTGGGTCCACCAGGCAATCGGAACAATTGACTGTGGCGGACCCGTGGCAGACAGACTTTGAGTCCGTCAGCACACCGCCCGCCATCGTGATATGGCGGGCGGAGAAGTGCTTCGAGATGCCAGTTTCACCGCCATCGTTATCAGCCCCAAATTCTTTTCCTGTAAACCAGCGTCCATTTTCCTGATTGTTCTGCCTTTCAATTTGCAAGCAAGATTAATCCTGGTCTTCCCAATGTAGAGGCAGAACTGTGGTATGGACCTCATATTAGAGGTTGTTTTAAAAAGATTTTACCAAACAACACTGAAAACTAGTCGTCAACCCTTGAAGGTGCCTTCCCACTATTGTAGCGATACACCTGGAAATCCCTTGCTGCTTGAGCAGCGACAAAAGTAAATAATTTAACTGGTTTTACTACATATTCTATTGTGTGCTACAATTTTAGTTGGTAGTTTGATGTCATGTACCTCTCTTGGCGATTCCTATAAGGCACCTTAACATCTGTGTGTAAGAGCCGTACCCTAACCCTCAAATGCAAAGTCCACCCACTACAGCTCTCACCATTATTAGGATAGCACAACAGTAAGAGAGCCATATTTACAGTAAGGAAAGAATGTTTCTATTAGTCTTTAGGAGCACAGTGATTGTGGTCATTAACAAGGTAAGTTAGGGACTTTTGAATACATTGGTATTTGTTAGCAGTTTTTATGGAACATGGTTGGCAGTGGTCATGGACAAGGTAATTTGGGCATTTTTGATGGCAGTGGTGTTTGACAATGGGTTTTATGGAACATGATTGGCAAGGTCCATTGACATTTTACAAAAGGAAGCATTATTGGAAGAGGTGGCAAAAACAGATATAGGGTTGGAATTATGTACTGTGTTTTTTTTAAACAACTTTGGGCCAGATTTAAAGTTTCGCGGACAGGGAACTCCATCACATCTACAGTGGTCAAGTAACCAGTCAGTGACTCGCTCCCAGAAATAGTCTACTCAGTTATGAATGCTCCGTATTATTCACTCCGTCGTCTCATTGATTGATGTGCATCTGTATCAGAAGTAGTGAGTGATCCAGCCTCAGATTACGAATCTGTGGCTGACTGTGACGAATGAATTTGCATTTCCATTGCTGCTAAATCGTTGGTTAGGAAGAGAACTCTTGTAAGACTTTAGTGAAGTGTGTGTAAATGTTTATTAGTGGTCTTCATACTGTCAAGATCCAGCAATACATTTTCACAGCGAGCATTGGGTGTTTCCCCAGGAGGCTGGAAGGGTGGGGGTCGGTTTGCAGTGGTGCTGCAATATCAACCCCGTTTTGCAAAAGCAGCAGTGCTTCACACTTGCACCGGGGGATGGTCCGACAAAAGTGCCTGGGCTCCTAATCTGGCCCTGGTGTAAGCTGCCATAAATTGAAAAATGACACTTTGCAAATGGTGCCTTCTACCCTCGACATTTGATTACCATTCCATGCTTTGGAATCCCTGCAGCAGTTGCACAGCATTTGTGATTTATCTTGCGAGTTGCAAAGGCGAAGGAATGCCAATGTGCTTTCCATTTCTCCTTGGAACTCTCATTGGTCCGTAGAGTCTGCATTCCGAATAGCACTGCATCTGTTTTCATCGCTACTTGGTCCTTGTTTGGCAAATGCACAATTCCATTACGCATAAGGCCCAGCATTTCCACTGAGAGAGCCTTGTCTCAATAGAAGACCTTGCAGTGCTTTTTGAAGTACAGTTGGCATTCTAGATGCCAAGGCTTTGTGTTGCAATGCATGTCAATGAAAACTCAAAGCTTCCAATGAAATCCTCAACACTGTTGAGTTCCGAGTGGTGGTAAATTTAGAATCCATCCTCGGCAAACCAAACCTTTGCCTTGCCTGCAGCTTGATATGCATTGTAAGTCAAGATGGTCCTGGAGATTCACATAGTAGGGTGAGGTTCTCATGGCAGTAAAGGTCAGCAAGCCTGCGGAGTCACAAAAGGGAACTCGGAAAAGCAAATGTCCTTTGGTTAGCATTGACCTACATTAAGCCCATTCCAGTGTTCATGTTTAGAGCTAACAAACCAATAGTCATGCTGCCATTCCCTTTCTCCTGTTTCACATTATATTATTAGAAGTGCAAAATATAAAACTAAGTAAACATTCTGAGAACATTCAAATAGAGTTGCCATCCTAGTTCTGTCCTTCAAGCTCCATGTTAAAATCACAGTTAAAGTTTTCGACACTACAGCGCCAGGGTCTGATATTTGTGACCAATTGTGAATTTCAAATTGTTGAGAGCCTAAAAGGGTCACCTCCTACTTTTTTGGGAGTCACAATTGTATGTATCAGTGCTTTTCTGACCACAGTACTAGTCGCAGAAAATTGATCAGATACTGAGAGAGGTGTGATCCCAGATACTGGGATAGGTGTAGCACAGTGGGTAGAGTGGCTGACTCCGAAGCGCGGGGCTCACAGTTCGATTGCTCGTGGCAGCTCAGCTCAGCTCAGCATCATGTGACTCTGGGCAATAGCTCACTTAGTCTCCCCAACGGTCCCCAAGCGCCTTCAAACCTTAAGGGGTGATATGTCCACGCTTTACAAATAGGAATTGATTAACATCCAGTTTGGGGGTCGATTTCGAGGTCGCTCGGAAAGGCTCCCAATGGTTCGTCCAATTCTTATTTGGAACCCACCATTCCGATCGACTCGGACACTTTTCCAAACGCCGGATTACGATGGTTGGAAACCGTTTAGAATTTCGGACTCGTTCCGAATGGCATTCGGAGTAACCGAGTCGGTCGGAGCCGAATCGTAGAGGTCTACGGACCGCGTTTCCGACTGAGCGATTAAGATGTCAGCTTTGGATAGGTCTTTCCGAATCGGTTGTTCCAACACGGATCAGCTGTCGGAATCCAACTTTGGGGGCCCATAGCAGGCCTTCTTTTACCCTGGGCCCACCAAATGGGGCCGGTGGGGGTACACATCGGACCCTTCTTTCCAACCATGCACAGTGTGGGAGTCACAATGGGGTGCCTGCCACAGGGTGCACAATTTTCACCACCCACCCAGTTTTTCAATGAGAGCCTGTGTAGTCGGTCGGAACAAAGGCTCCCATTGAAGTCAATGCGAGTCTGACCGAACGATGTTCGGAAGCATTGTAATTGATCTGTCTGACTTGCAGAACCTGATTCGGTCGGGAAAGATTCAGAAACAGATTCGGTCGGAAGAGTTTCCGAACGACATCGTAATCGACCCCTTGGTGTGGTATCAGATAGAGTGGAACCTATCCAACAGAGATAGCTTCCCTTTTAATAATAGTTTTTGGCGGCCTCTGAGGAGGGGACAGTGTCCAGGGGACTCCTTTTTGCCCCCACCCACCTTTCCCTTTAATTGCTTCCTATCAAGTCAATATGCTTTGTTTTTTTAAGCAACAACTGGTGCTTGAGGGGCAATAGTCTCCTTTTAAAACCAAACATTGACAATACTGAGAATGTGAACACTACCATTTGTAGAGAGATGTAAAATGCAACTTGACTTGCCTCTATTCATGAGGTAGGAGGTTTTGTGTTTTCTACTCACTGTTTGCAACCTGCCCAATGATACATCAGGTCTTTGACGCTTAAACTTGTAGGAGTGGTAATCAATGATCTTGTGAGGGATTTCCACCAATGCCAAATAATGCTCTATAAAATGTCATTAACATAATTATTAAATGACCTACAACTTGGAAACAAAGCCTTTGCCCCTCTTTCAATTTTGCATATTTTTCCATATGGATTCTCTTATAAATTTGATTAACTTTTAGGGGGACCAAACAAATTTGTTTGTTTATACCATAAGGAAAAATTCTCATAACATGAGCCAACTTGCTGCAGAAAAGCACCTTACACACTTGTTGCAAGTCTTTTGGGTAGAAGGATGAGAGAGTAGTCGACCTGAATCCTAGGATAGATTTCACTGTGATGCTTGTAAATAAAATGCATGTGAGTAAACTTGAGTAAAAATTTCAAGTTCATGTAAACCACTTTTGTCCAAAGCCTTTAGTGATAAAGCTCTAGAGTATAAAACTCAGGTAAGTCATTCGGCGAGTTTGCAACATGAGCGAACTTAAGCAGAAAGTAGTGGAAAGGTGCAAATTTGGATGTGGTACAAAATCATTCAAAGCGAGCCTCGTGTAGTTATAAAACATTGCAAATAAAATAAGAGTGCAGTGCCTTTATTGGGCAATGAAAGCGCCCTTTGCCTCATTTTGGCAAGCATCATTACGTGGCCAGGTGGCTTCACTGAATCCTACTAGATCAGAGAAATGCCCTGCTATGCATTGGCAAAGCCTTACTTGCTGACCACAAGTAATGATGACTTAACCTGCTATGCTTTGGGGCTTATTAGAATATTTAAACTGGACATAATTAAATAGACGACCTTTATGGTTAGGCATGGCTCATACAGAAAAGTATATGGCCACGTCTACAGGGCTGGCGTTCAGGGAACATATACTGTATCAGGACACATTGCTAGTTTCAGACAGTTCTGCTGTAAAACAGATTTGACTGAGCATGTCAAATTCAGAAATGTAGATGACCACCACTATGAGCTTCCTTGCATGTATAATGTGATATTTGCTCATTAAAATATCCCCTTTTCTTTCAGAATTCATTCATTCTTCTGAAAAGGCCACTCACTCCTCCAGCGTTCCTGAAGCAGGAGAAATATCTAAAAACCCTCAATAGGGATGTGGAGTGGAGAAAGAATAGAGAGGCGAAGATGAAGCAAGACAAGGAGATTCTTGACCGTCTGGAGCAGGTGCAGCTGGCTGAAGAGTAAGTCTGACCATCATCTCTTCCTGGGATGTTCCTAGATGTGCCAGGTTGAGGTTTCCTTGCAAAATGCACCACTGTGTCCCATACTGATGCACAGATACCATAGATGTTGCACAGACCTATAGCAGGCTGAACATAGGTCCAAGGTGGCGATTGGAGCCACTTCTTCATCAGAGTCTGACCTTGTACATTGTGTGTTGAGGGTCCATTGGGCCTACATATCTCTCCATGAGCGAGACATCTGAGATGGTGCCGGGGCCTCTGGGGTAGAGCTAGTCCATTCGTGGGAACTATGGGATGGATTCCAAGATACCCCAAAGGAATCGGCTAATTTACTCACCAAATTGGAATGATTAATTACGGGTGGGAGACCCACTTGTTTGGTATAGCAGACTCGTGCTTTAGATTGCTTCACTCATGCGCAGAAAGTCAGGGAATTAACTCCACCAAAGGGGAACGGAACAGAGGCTAGTTTGTGAAAAAAGTCTTCTGCAGCAACTATTTTAAATTAATCCAGTGTAACGAGTTGCATAGTAAATACGTCACATGTATGTATTATATAGAACTAATCCACAGAGATCTGAAGCCTGGGCTTGAGACAGATACCCACAGCCTGCCTTATTTTATGTGTTTTGGAAATGTCCATGTATTCCATTCTGCTAGCGAGATGCAACGGTGGAATTGCAAAGGGATACATGTATGCATGATTTCTGTTCTATGGAAATAGGCTACTAGGATTAATTCAAAGGTAGAAGGAAACTAAGCAGATTTAGGCCGCCGATGCGTCACTTTTAATATGGGACGAACTAACGCCCACATGGATCAAGGGATTTTGGAGTCGCAAACGGTGCGAATCGGAAAATTTGCCCGTTTGCGATTCCAAAATCACTTTTTGGGATGCATTATAAATTTTTTCAACAATCGCAATTTCTTGAGATTTCTAGAAATGCAATTGCATTTAAGGAATCGCATTTTTGCGATTCCTTAAATGCAATGCATGAATTTAAAAAAAAATGCGAAATCGAAAATAGGAGGTGCAAATTAACACGAGGTTGACCCTCGTGTTAATTTGCGAAATCTTTCAAAAATGCTCAAAAAAGCATTTTTGAAAGTGTCATGTTACACACACACACATGTCCAAACTTGCACTTAAAAAAACATTTCAAGGGTGCAGGGGGGGGGGGGTCCTTTGGACCCCCCTCAGCACCCTTTAAATGCATCAACAAATTGCGATTAGCAAAAAAATAATTGCAAAAAGGCATTGATTTCTATGGGCCTCTAGGCCCATAGGAATCAGTGTAATGCCATTCCTTAATTGCGATTCGCAATTAAGGAATCGCAAATACAGAAAATTAAGAAATCCCATAAACTTTTAAGATTTCTTGATGCATAGGATTTTGCAATTCCTAAATTGCGATTCCTTAATTGTCGCAATTTAGGAATCGCAAAATCCTACAATGATGCATGTGGGGGTAACGCACATTCATGCACCTTGTACCAGGCACCATGTGGAGGGGCACCACGTGTGAACTCTCGTCTCATTACAGACATCCAAAGAGTGCATCTTTCAGCTTTTCTGATGAAAATAATTCTGTATCTTTGAATCTTTAGTCCTGTGAAGCTGGTTTTCTCAGTTGTTGCCTCCACCGATGCTTAAATGGCCATGATTTGTACATGTGCATGCTTTAACTGCATTGTTTAGATACAGGAGGGTGATGGATGCCACATGAATGATTTTAACATGGCTTGTCTTTCCTTCCACAGACTTGCTTCGCAGAAAGCCAAGAGACTGAGAGAAAAGAACGAAAGGATGATGTCATACAAGGGGTCTCTTGATACACAGGTAATGATTTCCTAAGTCCGAAACAAACTTTATAACAGTGAGTAGAAAAAAGTGCAAGTTACAACGTGCTGCATGGCATGACAGGAGAAAAATGTGCCAATTTTGACAGCTGCCCCCTGTAATCCTGCATGAATGACCTGCTGTGCTTATGGTTCTCGGTAAAATAGATAGCAGTTTCTAGTTCTGGCTTGACAGTGTAGCGCTCAGCCACCTTAAGCTATTGGCTTGTTTGGGCTGGCCTCTCCAGCCATTGGTTTGAGACAGCATCAGTCATGTCTTAGATCAGCCCTAAGGGGTATACATCTCTTATGCCTCACCAAGACTTTTTCGGTGCATTATTCTGCCCCTAAGAAGAGACTCAATTGAAATGCATAAGGAAATGTTTTACATTAGAAAAGTAAACCTAAACATACTTTCTGTCATATGCAATTCCTCATCTCATACATGCATTGTATACAAAAAGTAGTCCTTGTGTTTTTCGACTGCAAGACATTGATTCAATTTACAGGATGGCAAATGCACTGCTAGTGACACCACAGGGCCTTTCCTCTAAATGCGTCCAATTAGAAGTATGACTGTTTGGACTTACTTGCAACCACTGTCAGCCACCAGAGTACTGTTAAGATTTAGATTGCCCAGTATTTTCCCTGCTGCTGCTATTGATGTTGAAATACACAATCAGCTTATTGCTTGCTCTCGTAAAGCCGATAGGTCTAGCTTTTAACTGAAATTGCAGACTAGACCTACTGGTGCTACCAATGCTTGCTTACAAATGCGGCTTCTCATTTGGTTACCACATTGAGTGAGATAGGCCTGTTGTTAATTGCTCTCACATGCAAGCATATATTCATGACTTAGTGGTAAAAACAAGCAAGAATAAAGTAATACTATTATACAGAACCACCCAATTCGGAACCTATTATTGGAAGCGTGTTAGACCTGTCAACCTTGGAGTGGTCTTCCCCCAAATGTTTTGCCTTTCTCCTCCATTTTTCTGACCTCGATTTTTGCTGACCTTAGGACTCTGTGCCCTTTGCTACAGCTAACCAGTGCTAACGTGCTTGTGCTCTCTCCTCTAAACGTGGTAACAGTGGCTTATACCCAATTGGCATATTTAATTTACTTATAAGTCTCTAATAATGTGATGCTACATGTGCCCAAGGCCTGTAAATTAAATGCTACTAGTGGGCCTGCAGCACTGATTGTGCTACCCCCTTCAGTAGCCCTTTAACCATATCTCAGGCCTGCCATTGCAGAGCTCTGTGTGTGTAGTTTTAAAGTGCTATTCCGATCTGGCAAAATAAACCTTCTGCCATGCCCAAACCTTCCTTTTTAACACATATAAGACATCCCTAGGGTAGGCCCTTGACAACCCAGAGGGTAGGGTGCAATGTATCTAACAAGTTAGACATGTACTTTTAAGTTTTACATGTCCTGGCAGTGATAAACTCTTAAATTCATTTGTCACGACTGCAAGGCTTATCTCTCCCATAGGATAACATCGGAGTCGCCATATTACATTTTATAAATGTAATTTCCAAACGGTAAGAGATAACCGATTCAAGTTGGGTGTCTCTGGAATCAAATCTAAAATCCTAACTTATGATGAAGTCGGATTTTACATTGCAATTCTAAAAATGCCACTTTTAGAAAGTTAGAGAGAATACCTGGAAGTATATCCAGGTTGACCCGGTTCACTACGAGTGTGTCACATTAGTGTACAACCACAGTTTACAAAAAGCATAAATGTCCTCAATTGATTGTCAAACAACAATTCAAAGTAATCAAACAATGTATATGTAATCCAAGATCTCAAAATTATATTTTTCACAACAGAAGAGATGTTGAATCTGCGTGTTTATTCACAGTCCATGCAGATTTCAAAATGAAATGAAATGTTGCCGTTTATCTTCAGCAAACAGAAGCAGGTTGCAAAAAGTTCCCAATGCATTTCGAGCTATACATATCAGCCCTTCATCAGGGGAATCTATAACAAACAAATCAACAATTGTGATATATATCCAAATGATGGTAGTTGCAACAATAAATAATACTGACATACAATAGGCTCAAACATGTGTAGATTAAAGGCACCAATTCCCCGACTCCAAATCAACACAGTCAGCAAAGAAAGTAAAGACCGTGAAAGTAGCTCAGCCAGCAAACAAAAAGACCCGGCGCAAAGTGGTGAAACAATCGTGATCAAATTAGTCCTCACTACCAACGAAGTGTGGTAAATACCTGAAAGCAGAACGTATTCTGCCAACAAAAATGATCAGCGTCCAGGTAATCAAACTGTTTAGATAATGAAAGACAGAGAAATGAAGTGAAACGAGAGCAGACACTCGTGAGAAACAACCGAAGAGACAATAATTCCAAATACCTCTATTATGCAGGGTAGAGCTCGCAAAGTGCCTGACTCTCAAAGATGAAGACTGCGATAGCAATCATAACTCGAACATCTAAAAATGAAAAGATGAAAACTAAATTCCCAGTCATGATCCGCAAAAAGCGGTAAAAGGTGACCAGCATAGAAAACAACGGTCTTACCTCTAGATACACTTGAATCTTGGGAAATGTAAACCACTCTGGAGAACTCCGGCCACCATTACTGAAACGTGTGGCTAGTCCCCGTATAAACCACAACGTGCGTGAGAGGCATACCCATAGAAAGAGGACTACTTACTGCAGATAGACGGTCCCTGCAAAAAATCTGACGAATAAAGAGACAGATTCAAACCTTGTGGCAAAAGCCGAACAAGGAGTCAACTCGAGTGCCTTATACTGTAAAGTCCTGAAAAATATTTAATGAAGAGAAAAGTGGAGATAAAAAATAAAGAATAAATAAAAGTGAAAGAGAGTGCTAGTTGTCGATTTGAATTGAAATTTAGTAGCCCATAAGTAAAACAGCGACTGTCTAATGCAAATGCAATGCCGGTTCCAATAATATAAAGTGATAATAAAACTGGAATTACAAAAAACATGACAGTTCAAATTTATCATTGAGCCCCATGGGGGAAAGAGTTTGCATATACCAAATCCAGTGAGATTCTCGTTGAGAGAGTACTTTAGCCATATCCCTACCCTCTAGTTTGTCTATTTTTTCCAACACTCCAAATCTGAGCTGTGCAATGGTATGATTTTCGCGCTGCCAATGTTGAGCTAAAGGAGAACTCATAGTTTTAGTGCGAATTCTGCTTTTGTGCTCTGTAATCCTAGTGCGAAGGATCCTTTCGGTCTTACCCACATATAGCAGGTCACACGGACATCTGATTACATAAATGACAGTGCATACATGCTGCGTTTATTTTACTTTTAGAAAGTTGCCATTTTCATGCCTTAGCCATTTAGTGCCTGTATCCTGTCTCTGTCACATGACTGGGCGTAGTGGACAGTTGAGCTTTGTGTATTCCTCCTAGACAGCCACACACGATAGGGAGCTTAGGTGTGCCTGGATGGGCCATCATTGGCAGGAATGAGGGGGGCGGGGGTGGGATTTAGGCACTACCCCGCTTATACCTGAATATTTTCACGGAAAACTTTCAAATTCAATATCTCTGGTTTTACTCATTGGATTTCATTTATTAAAGTTTGTTCTATTTTTCTAACCTGGTATGGGATCTTCATGGGCGGTGTTTTCACTGTTTAACTGTAAGAAGCGTTGCACAAATACTTTACACATGTCTTCCAAGTTAAGCTTGACTGTTTTGTACCAAGCTACTCTGGGGATGAGCACAGGTTATTTTGAGGTTTGCTTGTGCTTTACCCTGACAAGGATCAGGATTACCGATTGACCACGGTTCACACCCAGCTACCCAATTTCTTGCTCTTGCAATGGAGATGTATTTAATAGGAACCATAACATCCTTTGACTATATAAACGTATATATTTCACAGGGATGGTGCTGAGGAGCACATATAACGAAAGTAAATCACAATTAACCTGGTCAACAAAACAAAGATCTTTCCTTCAATTCAGTGTTTAAGGAGGTTGCGGTTCGGTTGGCAATCCACATGTGTATTGGGTATTTGTAGATACTGAAGGCCAAGTTTTTTGGTGCAACAATTTGCTGGAGGGAATTAGCAAACAGTATAGTGTTCCTAAAACAGGTAGAGTTATAGGTTTCCTACGATAGGCTCTATTATTTTCCACCGAGGTGTGAAACAGGCACACATAAAAGGCACACACGCGGTGCAAACTTTATTTGCATGCGGGCAATGAGTGCACACTATTTGCGTAAAGGTGTAACAGGCCTGTTAATTTGCATTAAGATTTAAGCACAAAGTGCACAACTCCTATTTTATTTCCCATCCATAACGAAGCTTTTGCAAGACAGGAGCTTTGTACTTTCGGAAGAAGAGTTTGTATTACTGTTGGTGTTTTGTGTGAGCTTCATCACTGAGGCAAGTAAAGCAAATACTACACAATCCTTACTAAAGCCAGTAGGTCTGGGTTTAAGATGCAAATGCATACAACATTTCCAGATAAGAGTGAGAAACATGAAATAGTGAATCAGTAAATTTGTCCTTTATGGAGTTCAGTGTACGCACAGGAACGAAGGCACGGAACGATGCACCCAAACAGCCAATTGTATTAGGTGAGAGATGCATAATCCTCTTGGGTGAGCTAAGGCATGTTTAATAAATCTTCCATAAAGTACCTGGCTAGAAGAGGTTGGCAAAGAAAATCAGTAGTTGTAATGGCAGCACGCAAAGCCCACTCTATGTATAATATTAGCAATAGGTCTGTTTGACAGCTGCAGCGTCAAACCCAGATCTAAAAAAACTACCACAGAAATGGTTGTGTTTGCTCCAACTCAAGATGTCTCTTCTGGAAAGGCTATTTCCACAAACTTACACAAAGGCAATTCCTTACACCTGGTCGACGATGGCTTTAAGAACAGTTCGATCAATAGTTTCCTGCCTTGAGAATGCATCAGTTAAATAATATAATTAAACAAGCACTTTTCTGCAGCTGGTGAGCTGCAAAACTCCAAAACAGCGTTAAAACGTGATTTCAAAAAGAGAATAAAAAGGCTAACGAGAGGGACACATTTCTTACCTTCTCTCTGTTGAGCACATGGTTGGGAATGCCCATGCTCAACTGGAAGAGAATTTAGGGCAGCGGTGATGGAGGAGTTATTTGGAGTCATAGATGCTGCTGAAAGAATTCTGGTGCATATTACCTAGAAATAGCGATATTTATCGCTAAGCAGGGTTAGCGGGAATAATTTTAAAGGCCGCGCTAGGACGATTTTTATCGCTGAGATACCTTGCTATCATCAAGGTTTATCTCAGAAACGATAAAAATCATTCGAAATGCGTGAATATCGCTGGAAATACAGCGATATTCACACATTTTCGTGACAATGCTCTTAGCCATGTTATCCACCTCCCATTGGATAACATTGCTAAAAACTGCTCTGGGCAGGTGTTAGCTTTTGGAGATATTCGCGCTTAGCGCGAATATTTCCAAAACTACGCCTTTGTAGGTAATAGGAAATAGCGATGTTAGCGACTGTTTTCAGTCGCTAACATCTTGGCAAGCCCACTTTGCATGTCATTAGCGATAATTATCGCAGACATGCAAAGTGGGCCCCTAAAGGCCCGCTATCGCCTATTAGCTGTTGCTAACTGGTGTCAGTGACAGCTTGGTAATAGGGCGATTAAATGAACGCCGCTTTAGCGGGAAAAAGTCCCGCTAAAGCGGCGATAAGGGCCCTTGGTAATATGCCCCTCTGTTATTATTTGGGAAAAATTGAACGTCTTGCAGTTTACAGTGGGAAAACTGAAACTTTCTTATTGATCTGCCATATTTACATTATTGTAAGTAAAAACGTAACCAGATAAATTTAAGATATAAACCTTCAGTGAGTTCAACAATGTGAAAAATATAATGTTTAAATCTGTGTTTGATTAGATGTTACCGCCCGAATAGTAGAGTTATGTGTGTTAGAACTGCTTTTCCTGGCAAACTGGCCTCCAAGTTTCATCTAAGTAGTTCATTGTAATTGTTGTATTTACAAAACTCATGAATTTCCAAAGCAATCAAGCATGGAGAAACCCTGAGTGACTGGTGAGAACTTTGCCTTAAAAACCAGAGGACTTCCATATCCAGTTGCTTGTTTCTCTTGCCACTTACACCAGAACCATGAGCTACCAAATCATGTAGCAGCATTGGACATTTTTCCATCATGGCTAGCTCAGAACTTTCCCCTTAGAAATTGTATTTATTGTTCCTTTCCTGGGCTAAAGCTATTTCTGAAGCCACCTGTTTACAGCAAACATTATGTTACTAACTGGTTGATTTTCATGTTGGGGAAGAGGAACCGGAGAAGGTTGTATGGTTAAAGTCTCAGCTGAATGATCTATATTTCTGAATCACAATCGAATGTAATTATATACATGTTGAAGTATGGTCCTGGGCTGATGAGGTGTGGCCTGTGAGGCAGACTAATACATTTTAAGACCTGTAGTATATTTTCAGGCTAGAATATATTTTTGTATTTAAAGGTTTTTAATAATTATTATTAAAAATATACATTGTTTTTCTTCTACTTCAGTGTCCTCATTTCTCATTATGCTGCTTGTCATAAAGTAAAACTTCTGTGAAATTCTTCCAGATAAAATTGAAGACTTCTCTCAAACCAGCCGGCCCTGAACCTTGTGTTTTTGAGCCGCTTTTTGGGACTTGTGATATGACCAATGAGAAGCTCCTGGAGAGAAGGCAGAAAGCTGAAGAGGTCTTCAGGGACCAGCTCAAGGCGGCAGAGGATCGCAAGCAGATGATCATCTTTAATGGCCTGATGCAGCAGAGGAAAGAAGCAGACATGTTGAAAAAATTGAAACAAGAGTGAGTAGACCAGACATTGAGTTGTAGATGTTTTTTCTTGATCCACACATGAATACAAAACAAATCATTTAGAGTGGACTCAACTGAAATTCCATTTTCCGCTGGTGGAAACTGCACCTCCGCCATCCTAGCGGAGGGCAGAAGCCTCATTAAGAGAAAGTTGACAATACAGAGCGGCGGTAATTTCCTTGCTAGAATTTCCTCCAATGATCCGAGATTCACACGTGGAATTTCTGACAATATGTGTATACACTGGAGGTATACCTCTAATAAGGGGGTGTTACCCCCCACGTCATATAGATCAGGGGAAGATGGCTCCTTGTAATGGTAGCGGGGGGGCAGAAACCACATCACTGTCGCTAATGGTAGCAGTACTTATAACATACTAGTTATTGACCATTACAAAACCTTTTAAGCCCACTTTTTTCAACTGAATATACAATCTGTGTACATTTATAAATGCCAAAGGGTGAAATCGTTTTTTGTGATTTATTTTGCCATTTGCACTACTGTTGTGGTGGCGGAAGAGTCCAGAGAGGAAAAAGTCCCTTTTCAAGAGTCGGAAGCTTTTTTCTTCGCCAAAGTGGAAGGGTTGCCTGGCCGACTACTTTTTCTTTTTTGTCACCTGGTCACAACCTATCAAACAGTGTAATTTTAAGGATTCTGAGGGACCTGACCAACATATATTTTGGGTGCCCCTATTTGGGACTACTATTTTTTTTTAAACTCTTTTTTGATAAAGCTCAAGGTCTTATACAATGTACAGCAGTGATCAGTAGCAAAACAGAAAACATCAGTACATATATCTGCCACGGACACTGTGTTAGCAGAATGGACAATTGATGAAAGCAGCCTTACACCATCCCCGCCCGCTTGGCCCGGTATCTGCGCCAGGGGCCCCACACCGTTTTCCATTTCTTGACACACCCTCCGCCACCAATCCAGGTCCCTAATCCATTGCTCCCATGAGGGGGGCACCCACACCCCCAGTTGCAGGCTATATTCCTCTTCGCCACTCCCGCAGCTGTTGCAAGCCATGTCTCATTGTATCTAGACCAGTCGATTGCCCCTTTAATCATTAACAACAGCCACCTCCGGTCCACTGGCACCGCGGATCCCACCACCAACTCCATCATCTGGGCGACTTTGGCCCAGGAGGGCTTTATAAACGGACAGTCCCAGAGCGTGTGGAAAAAGGAACCCTCCCCCTGACAGCCCCTCACACACTGGGGCGACAGACACCTTCCCCAGGAGAACAAGTGGGTGTGCGCATAATACACTTGGTGCAGAATCTTCAACTGTACCAGGCGAAACCTGATCCTGATTGCAATTTCACAAGGACTCTGAAGTGCGTCCTGCCAGTCCTCGTCTTCGAGGCCGCCAATGTCGCCCTCCCATCTCTCTCGCAGGGATGCCAGGGGGTCAGGCATGTTATTAATTAACTTGCGATAAATGGTAGAGGTGGGCTTATCCGGAATAGGGTCAAGAAGGAGTCTGTCCTCCAATGGAGAATATTCTGGGAGCGCTACGTCCCTGTGTATGCATGCTCGTAGGACATGGGTGAGGCGCAGATAATGGTAGTGTTGTGAGTCGTGCAGTCGGTACTCCTTTTGGAGATAGGCAAAGGATCTAGGTGCGTTCCCCCTCCACACTTCGCCCAAGTAGTCAATCCCGATGAGCCTCCAGCCCGGGAAGCCAGTCAGTCTGGACACTGCGGCATTTTCTGCTAATTCAGTTATTATGCCAAACAATATTGAATTCTATTTTAAATGATGGGATGGAGAAATACAATTTTGAAAAATAAAAAGTTCACTTTCCCTGGAGGACCCTTGGTAGAGGGGGAAGTGGGTGGCAAGTGCCCGCTTGGCCATGCTGTAAACGTTTATGACATTGAGAGGTCCTAAAACAAGGCTAGACAGTATCGGCGTCAGGAGACACCACTTGGGGTGGATCCGAATGGGCTATTTCTACATAAGACACTTGAACCATTCTTTGTTATCAAAGAAAGGGATGGTGTGACAACACCAATACCTTGAAATCCTTCATCATGTCTTCAATGATTTTAACATTGACCTTTTTACTAAACACATAGGAGCCTAATTTATGAGGTTTTTCGGCTGCGCTGTCCTACAGAAAAAGAAAAAGGGCAGGAATGCACCATATCTATCAGATACAGAGCATTCCTGTCCTTTTCCCTGGCACACCATGGGCTGCTGTGTGCCGACATAGGCACCTTTGCACCATGTGCCTGCGTTGCAGAGAGGATTATTTTTGTGCAGGAAGGTAATCCTTCCTGCACAAAAACAATCAAAAGAGGCTTTTCCTCTTTCTATATGTGCTGCACAATGCAGCACACATAGAAAAAGGAAAAACGAGGAAAAATAAAGATATTTCTCCTCGTGGTGCCTCCCTTACGCCTCCCCAGGGGAGGCGTACGTTTTTGGTGTTGCCTCAGATTTACAATTTCTTGTAAATCTGGGGATGTGTCAAAAAGTCATCGATGTGGCTGGGAACACCCCCAGCGACACCCATGGAATGCCCCTTTCATGCAGTTGTCTGTGTGAAAGGGTCACATCTTTATAAGTCCATGAAAAGTCCCCATATGTGGCTTTACGTGGCCTTATAAATATGCCAGTGGCACAATGCACCACCGGATCGTAAAAAAGTCACATTTTGGCATCACAATAGTGCCAGTAGGGTCTCGTATATGAGGCCCATAATTATTATTGTGCAAGATTCGAAATTGTACTCAACATCGATTGATTTGAGGAAAATCCCTGCAGCTGAGACTACACTCTTACTCAATACCTCCTAAAACAAGCATTGGCATAGCCAAAAGGTCTCGCCTTTGGAACCCTATAAGTGTTTAGCTATGCAACAGTTGATGGCGAGACCTATTGGCTATGCCAATGCTTGTTGTAAGTGCCAGCACTGCTGTGTTGAGACTTTTTGGCCATATAAACGCTGTGTGACAGTGTGCAGATAAAGTAATATACACAGTGTACTTGCAGACAACATGTTCACAAAGAGGCATATCCTAGTACTCCTGAGAGATAAAACATGTTTATGGTTTCCCAACCCAATGGAACTAAATGGTCCTGCAGACTTGTACCAGTCAGTGATCATGACATCAAACACAGATCCCTGCAGTGGATGCGTTAGTCCACTGAGCCATCGAGACCTGACTGGGACACTAAGGGTATTGCAGCAGTACACACATGGGGACATAGATTGCCTGGGAAACAGATGACTCAATTCGCAAATGTTTTTCTGCACATAAACTCATGCGAGGGAAATGTGGCACTGGTGCAAGTAAAATCAGAATAACTGATAAGTAAGGATCTGTGGGTACTCACTTGTGCAGCTATAAGTGCAGACAATGTGCGAGATCTGAGGATTTTCTGCAGTTGAAAGCAACACCCTAGGGAGGGGAAGTAGGTGGTCTCACCCAAATGTCAGATATGTGCAATGCATATAAAATGAAAACCGCTGTTACGACCTGAACTGCTGTGTGTGTTACTCGACCTATTTGCAGCGCCGGGACGCCCCTTTGCTGGGGCAGCTGTGCGCTATATAAAACTTTTTAGCATAACCTAACATGAAGCTTACGCTTTGCGTAACCGCAAACCTTTGCAATACTTTACCCACAATTCTCTACACTTGTAATATATGCCTAGAGTAAACGATACAGGAGTAGGAGGCATGGAAAGTGTGGGAAGAGGTCATAAAAAAAACCATTTCATAATATATCACAAAGTAAAATGTTTTCCATGGGAAAGAAAATAGTAAAAATGCTTTTGTGAAACACAAGGATTTTCCAGAATTATGAAATGTACATGTGCAAACCGCAAAAGTTGCAGAAAATGTTCAGATACTACTAGAACATCAGCCCAATTGTCATACATCTCTGCAAATTAAAGGTTTATGCCCACAGGGATTTTATAAACTGTTTCTTAGTTTATGAAAAGATATTTCTACAGATCAGACGTGCACATGGAATTGGAACAGCATTATATTGACACATATGGTCCAGCAACTAGATAATGCAGCCAAGCGCAGCACCAAACCTTGAATCGCTGACGTGCTACCCCAAACCCATTGCCACAAAGATAAATGACATCTTTGTGAAAGATGCCCCAAAATGTTTCATAGATTAAAGAACACACTAAAGGTGGTACTCGGTCTCCTCACACGTGTAGTGTCAGTCAGTCAAAAACACTTTATTCGATTAATAAAAATAATAAAAGACACAAAATTCATGGGCTACAATATACAGTCCTAAAATCATACAGTACTTCGACTATGATAAAAACACAGTATAAAAACAGCATAAAAACACAGCTTATAAAAACAATCAATATAAAATCAGTCAAGGTTTCTTGCAGTAGAAAGTATCTTTGATCTGCGCCGCATGGCTGCCACCAAAAAACTGGCCACACTAAACGTAATATAAGTGCTGTTTAACAACTGTAAATATATCAGCGCGGGTCTAACTTGTGTAAATCCAGCATCTTTAAAAATTGGAACCAGATATTTTTTCCGGATATCATGGTAAAACCCACAGAACATAAAGAAATGTAGTGTGTCTTGACAAGAAAAATTATCACATTTGCACGGGCTACTATGTTCGGGTTTGCCCCAGGACGAAAAAAACCCCAAAGAGTACTGGATCAAATTAAATCTGAATCTTATCAGTAAAAATCTGTCATAAGGGTTGGAAACAGTTCTTAAGTATGGTTCCAATGAGGGCGAGGTTAATAGCATGAAATTCGCTCTAACCAAATGTTTAGTTAATTCCCTCTCCTCACGATCCAATTTTACCATAACTAGAAAATTGTGCTTAATCCAAGTTACATCCTCCTTGGTAATGTGAGTTGGCGATGTATAAAGCTCGGAACGCCCTAGACGTGAGAACGTCAATCTGACGTATTCCAGCCAGGGTATTCTTTTAGCAGAATCCATAGCTACGATATCCTTAAGGATCAGATGATTTAATGTGATTTCCGGGTTTAACCATGTTTTCGCCCAGCAAATCAGTGGGGCCAACTTCAATTTGTCTGTTACGTAGCCCAGGCCGACCTCAGAGTGGATTGAAAAGGTGGGGGTAGACTGAGGCACCGAGAGCAAGTGTCTCAGAAACCTATTTTCAACCACTTGGATCATGTCCTGGGCGACGTAACCCCACAATGCAGAACCATACATAGCAATGGCCAAGCATTTCGAGGTATAAACTCTCAACAGGGCCTCCATAGGTCGAGCCCCCAGCCGTTTTGAGAAGCTCATTAGCTCTTCGGTGGACCTCACCACAGAATTGCTTTTGTGCTTAATTTGGGGGTCCCAAGTACCTTTGTCATCGAATAGGACCCCTAAATAACAAAAGGTATTTACCCTCGAAACCTCATCACCGTTACAGAAGAATGACTTAGATTTGAGTTTTTTACGCTGTTTCCCTACTACCATGTAATGTGATATCTTGATATTCACTTTCAGATCCAATGTTTCCATAAAGACTCCAAAAGGATTCCAATAGTCTCTGAAGCCCCACGCCCGTACGGGCTAAAAGGACGGCATCGTCCGCGTATAGGAGATCTGGGACGAAAGATTCACCTACACGCGGCACGTCTGCACTACAATTGCCCAATAACTTTTCCTGGCCATTAATATAAATCGTGAAGAGGAGGGGGGGGCGAGGATACACCCTTGCCGCACCCCCCTCTCTGACCAAAACTGGTTCGTGCATCTCCCGTCAAGGGTGACCCTCACGGACGCTGACAGATCCTTATGTAAAGCCGCTAAAAAACGTACTAAGGGAGGGTCAATACCCATTTCCAGCAGGATCGACCAGAGCTTAGCCCGGTTTACAAAATCAAAGGCCGAGGACAGGTCCATGAAGGCCATAAAAAGAGACCCGTCCTTAGCCACCGTGTATTTACTAATTATAAGCTGGAGATTTAGGCACTGGTCGAGGGTAACCCTCCTCTCTCTAAACCCATATTGCAAATTAGATAGGACCCCACAACCATCTAAAGCTTTCCTGAGTTTGTAGAGTAACACCCTGCCCAAAATCTTGACTGCTGAGTCGATCAGGGAGTTGGGTCTGTAGCAGGAGGGGTCCCCCCGCTGGCCCTTTTTAAAATTGGGATAATGACTGAGGTTGCCCATGAAGCGGGGAACTTCTTATCACTAGAGGCATTAAAAACATTTGTCAGAATCCTAGCCCAAATTTTGGGAGAGGAGCTATATAGATCCGCTGGCACCCCATCGGGACCTGGAGCCTTATTTTTAGATGATTCTTTTATTGCTTTCTCCACCTCCTCAGTGTCAAAAAGTAAGTGGGACAGGGTCTGTTGCTCAGGAGATAAACTCATTAAAGGACAAGAACCAACAGAGCCATAAATGTTGCTAAAATGGAGGAACCACTGTTCGTCACGGATGACGCAATCCAAGTCTGTACCATCCGTGGCTGGAAAAAAAAAGGATGATTAATGGTAGCCCAGAACTTCCCACTGTCTCGAAGAACATCAATTGAGAGGAGATTATCCCAGGCTTCCCTTTTATTTCGCTTTTCCGCCTAGCACAATAGCATGTTTATAAGCCCCCTTAGCTCGGCGATTAGAATCTTGTCCCTGGGTCTAGTTTTTAGTGCATGTCACAGGGCCCGATGTGCCCTAGAACAACTTGCATCAAACCATCCGACATGCTGCCTACGTCTAGGAGTGTTAGTGGTGGACAGGTCCCTGGAGATCTCAGAACAGATTGCCTCAAAGGCACTGACCACCTGAGCTGAGGGAGAATTGTTATTCAGGCAAGTGGCCAGGGGGCCATCAGTTTTTACCCATAGTTCCTCTAAGAAAGTTGCCGGGACCACCTTTGCCCACTTAAGCCTCCTCCCCTGATCTTTTGGGATCAGTGAGGATCCATTCTGATAGGTGTGAGGCGTGGAGGCCATGGCGTCACCCAGATCCAACTCCAGATACACTGGATTATGATCACTAAATATGGATAGGACCACCTCATAAGCACGAACCCTGTTTAAGGCCCCCGTAGACAAAAAAATGTAATCTATCACTGTCCCTGGATTAGTGCCCTTATATGTGGCAACCCTCCCCTCCACCTCGATGAGACCAGACTCACAAATATTGGCGTTAGCCAGGAAGTCCTTTAGTGTGCTCAAAATGAGAAAACACTGCACACATTGGCCCATCATGTGCCTCATGATCCCTAATGTGACAATCAGAACAACAAGGATGAACATTAAAATCGCCCATGACAATGATCTCAAAACCAGTGTTTTCTTTTAGACTATACTCTAAAATAAAATTTTGCAGAGCAACTAAATGTTGATTAGAATCAACACAATCTCTGGAGTTATACAAATTTATCAATAACATTTTCAGCGAGTGAGAGACAGACCATTCGACGATGAGGGAATTGGGGGAGCCAGACTCCAACAAAATAAAAACTACCCTTCCGATGTAATGAGAAGAGAAGTATTAGACCGCCTTTTGCACGCCCTGCCACACCCTCGACAGCTGGTGTCGAAAATCTGGTATAGCCATCCAAACTAAAATTAGTTGAGGGGTCCCACGTTTTCTGCATGGCAATTAAATCATGTTTGGATAAGAAGTCAAGCCAAATCCGATCCACCCTCTTTGCTCTAATACTGGCAACGTTCCAGCTAATGGCTTTACAACTAGCCACTGTGTCAGTAGTGGGGGCACTAAGAGGGATTGGCTGATCCAATACAGCCAGTCAATCATTTGCCTCCAGGTCGGTCAGTGGGCTAAAACGGTTGGTCAAGGTCAATCTAGGCACGAGGGAAAGGAGACTGTTGATGGGTAACTGTCGCTCAACAGGCAACAGTTCGTCCCTAGGACTCTGGGTCCCCACTAAGATGGACTGGCGGGCATTGGGGCTTAGTCTAAGTGGTGGGGAAGGAGTTTTACATACCCCGCGGTCTGGGAGACCACGTATGCCGGAAGGATGTATAACCTGGGGTGGAAAAAATAACCCAGGGGGACAGGTCTGGTTCCTGTTTGGGCCACTTCTGACCCATCCCAAAACAGGCTATCAGCTAGATCTAGGCTATTAAAATTCACAATCACACAATCACCCACAGTTCGCTTCTGCCACCTCCCAATCCACCCCACTCTTCTTGCCATAATGGTATTAGAGGAAATGACCCCATCCCCACTACTATAGTCTAAGCACCAACGTTTGACCACCCTCAGAAGATCGTCAGTTGATTCCGCCTCCCCTCTGCTAAGAGGGGGGGACCCCTATAAAGACAGCCACCAAAGGTGCGGCTTCCGGTGGAAGATCGAGGACAACCCGACAACCCCTTGTCTGCGTCAAGTTCGTGACAGGGGGGGACTGTAATACCACTAACCACCCGTGGAGCACCACCAAAGGTGGATCTACCAGGTGAGTGTTGGTCAAATATTAAAAGGTATATCCACACTCAATGTTCGACCCGTGGCATTTTCATTGGGCCAGTGACTTATGTGGCTTTTAGAGACAACTTACCCTCCTTGCTCCCCCCATGGCCCATGGGAGCACTGTTTGCTCTGTTTACCCACATTTTGCTGTACACTAAGCTCCTTGTATAAAAGATCAATTAGTAAGTTTTTTAAGAAGGTCCGCCACACAAGCATTAAGAGTCTCAACAATGTCTTTGGCAATGCCAACCAGTATCGGTTCTATCCGTGAGGTGAAGAGCTCCTCCATTATGTCCCCCAGTTTAATAGATGTTTGGCCATCAATAGTCGCAGAAACCTCCTGTTTTTTTTTACCCCTTTAGCATTTTTTCTCTTTACAGTTCTTGCATTTGTTGCATTCCTTGCAATATTATGGTCATTGCACCCCTCCAATTTGGCACCATCCGATGTAGCATTAACAGGCTTAGGTGTGGCAGAAAGGTTCTTTACAACCACAACGGGCTCAAGAGGTCTACTCGGGACAGACACTAGGGTGACCAACTGGCATTGGTGCAAATTCAGGACGGTGAGTGTAAAAATTCAGGACAAAGGGTCAAAATTCAGGACACAAATTCAGGACAGGAAGTCAAAATTCAGGACAAAACTTCAGGACAATTGGATAAGTTTTACAGACACATCAGAGGTCGTGCAATAGTATATAAGTAAGCCCAGCCATATCTAGACCTATTCAGCCATTTGCAAACCTATCCATCATGTATCCTTCCATCTATCATTTCACTCATCCATCCCTTCATCCATCCTTTCACTCATCTATCCATTTTCCATCCATCTGCCCTTTCACCCTATCCATCTGTACACTCATCCATCCACTCTTCTAATCATCCATCCATTCACTCATCCATCCAGCCATTTACCCTTTCACCCATCCAACCATCCTTTCACTTACTCATCCATCCACCCAATCACTCATCCTTCCACCCTTTCAGTCATCCATCATCCTCCCTTTCTCTCTCCATCCACTCTTTCACTTAGCAATCCTTCCTTCCTTCCATCCACCCATCCATCTACTCATCCGCTCATGAATCCATCAACCCTATCACTCATCCATCCTTTCTCTCATCCATTTATCCTTTCACTCCTTCACTCATCTATTCATCATTTTGTCCATCTACCTTCCCTTTCACTCACTCATCCATCCTTACATCCACCCTTTCACTCATCCGTCCATCTATTCGCCCTTGCACTTATCAATTCATCAATGTAATTTGATACTTGTATAGCGCACTACTCACCCGCAAGGGTCTCAAGGCGCTTGTACGAATACCGCTGTGGAACCCATCCTGGCTTTCCGTGTGAGGTGTCCACTCCTGGGCACCCCCAAGGTGGAGGCCAGGCATCCTTAGCGTTGTGGGGGCCGTTGTGGAGATTAAGCAAGCTATTGCCCAGAGTTGCAGAGTGGGACTCCACGATTGGAATAGGCACCGAGGTGAGAATTATCAGGTTCGTGGAATTTTTTAGCCCAAGACCCGCCGAGGCGGGGAATTGAACTCTGGTCCCGGGCTAGACCTCTGCATCAGGGTCTGCCGCTCTAACCATTGAGCCACACTTCTCCACTCCATCATTACACTCATCCATCCACCCACTTACTCACTCATCATCCACCTTTTCACTCATCCATCCTTTCACTCATCCATCCACCCTTTTACCCATCCAGCTACCCATCCACCCATACATCCAGCTATTTCCCTTTTCTCTCTTACATCCTTCCACTCACTCATCAATCCATCCATCCTCTCCCATTATCCATCTTTTCAATCTTTCATTCATCCATTCACCCTTTCACTAATTCATCCAGCCATCCCTTCACTTACTCTCTCTCCCACCTTTTCATATTAATTTTGAGCTGAGCCTTTTTGAGAAGAGGCCCATCATGAACTTCACCCTCGCTGTAGGAGCCATTCCTGGACTGGGACAGAAGCCACCCAGGGCGGAGACAGGATCCACCACAGGGGGGGACAGGAGACATCACAGGCGGGGGTGGGGGGGGGACAGGAGCCACCACAGGCGGGGGTGGGGGGGGACAGGAGCCACCACAGGCGGGGGGCGGGGCAGGAGCCACCAGATGGGGGACAGGAGCCATCACAGGCGGGGGGGGGAGCCACCACATGGGGGGGAACAGAATCCACCAGGGTGTGCACAGGGGTGGGTATGCAGTATTCTAGTATCATCTTGGTCTCTTCCAGGGTGGGGAGGGTTCCTTACCCCCTCCTGGACAAGACGACGAGAAGCCAGGCACTTTCCAAAATGTTAGTTTTGCCCCCCTTCCCCTCACACTGATGTACAGTACTGAAAGGAGATACTCCAAGAGAACTGATTTAACTGATTGTCCTCCATACTTTGTAAATCAGTGTGGATGCGATTGTGCCATTTCTTTATTTTATTACAATATAGACTGCATGTTTGAAGAATCGAGGTTTGTTTACAATTTAGTGACAGTAATTAAGCTCTGTGAAAAGAACCACGTGCTGCCTCGGTGTAATCGGGCCGGTTCTAGGATGTTTGGGGCCCGGGACAGAAAGAGAATGTGTCACACCAATTGCAGATACAAGAAGCATTCAGTGCTGTTTGCATCTGAATAGATGCCCCTGCTGCTGAAGCTGCCACCCCTCCCTCTCAGTCACCTTCAATCACCTCTTAACAGCTCGTCAAGGGCTGGAGGTGTGAGGGTTGCCATCCCGCTGCGCCTCTCCAATGCTGCTGGGTGTCTGAGCTTTGGTACAGCATCGGAGGTACACCCGACCTTAACAGCATTGGAGTCAAGCAGGGAGGTGGGGGCCAGCTTTGCCGGTTGTGCAAACAGTTAAAATTACGGACAAATGGCGTCCGTTAAAGAATCCTTCACGGACAATGGACAGACGGCCAAAATTACGGACTGTCCGTGAAATTTACGGACGGTTGGTCACCCTAACAGACACACTGTTATTCACATCCAAGGGTGGGGAAGGGGGGGGGGGGATCAGGCCAAGTTCCTTTTCGGCGTTAGCAATCTCTTTAGTCAAAAACCCCCACTGCAGAGGACAAATATGATGTGATGGATTCCGACTTCCTAGCAACCTTAGCCCTCGTGCCCACCTCCTCATTATTCGACAGTTGTTTTCGCTTACCCATAATGAAGCGTTGGTGGGGTGGCCCACCCCGGCTTCTCTCGGCCGGCCGTAGACGGCCCGCCCTTTGCCCGGGCTTAGCCCAGCGACGCCCTCGTGTGTCCCGCGAGACGGGAGGCGTTCTGGTGTTTAATGACGCCTCCGGGCGCAGCCAGTGACGTCCCGGGTGCGCCGCCAGTCCTTGGGGCACCTGGGAACTGAGGTCCTTTGCTGTGTGGGGAGAGCTGCGATGTCGGTCCGGCCGTTGCCCTCACGGCGCTGTGCAATGAGCAGGTGAGCAAGTGGGCGAGATGAAAACAGAGCCGTTGCCCTCACGGCGAGAGTAGTATCGCGTGCAGTCTTATAAAGTGCCCCCACAAGTGTAGTGACTTTCTCAGAAGACACTAGCACTGTCTATCTTCAACGCATTTAAAAAAATGTGGGGGCATATTTATCAAGCCCCAGCGATAATTATCACTGAGCGTGCTTTAAATTATCGCCAGCTATCACTGGAATATATCGCCAAGCTAGTGCTGTTTTATCAAGGCTTAGCGCTATGGTGAAAAATATTCCAGCGATAGTGGGGTTTTCCATGGAACATCGCTGGTTTTGCAGCGATGTTCCAGGGAAAATGGCGATAACTTGATGATAAGGCCCTGTGGTCTTAGCCCCACAATCCACCTCCCATGTTAGCTATGCCTTAGTCAGGAACTTAACAGACGTTAAGGCATAGTTAACGCGATTTCAAATATGGCTTCCCCTCGTTGATAATATCGCAGAGCTGGGTTAGTGATTTTTTCCCATGGGGTTTTGTCAGGCACACCTCCTTTGCATCTCATTAACGATGCGAGGCATGCTGACAACGGGCGCTAAGGCAAGGAAACATGCTCTAGCGTATCCTTGTTAATAAAGCGATAATATTATCGCCGCTTTTCGCCCGAAAATGGACGCTAAAGCGGCCAGCCCTTGATAATATGCTCTGTGGTGTTCCACAGAAACAAAGAGAACAGAAAGGAAATTCACATTAAACAAAAAACAGCTCACCTATTGCATATGAATCCTGCTGCGCAAATTATGCCGTCTCAACTTCACATGAATCTCTTGAGGCTAGTCATAACATGGCTTTGTGTCAGTTCATAAAATTAAGACCCACGTTTACTAAGGTGTTGCATGGGCACTCGTGTGATAAAGTACTGCAAAGCAGCACAGCAATCTGCCATACTTTATAAAGGTGCTCATGCACAGGTCAGACTTGTACCTGGTCACAAAAGGACTTCTTTGCAAATCCTGGCCCATGTGTAAGCGGGAAGCACAAACGCCCAGTCCTAATTCCTAGAGACTTGAATACATAAAGTTGAAAATCTCCTAGGTAAGGAGGCAACGCCCTCGACTTTAACAGGTATGGTTAATAGTGATGACGTATTTTGCTATTTCATGGCACTGTGAAGAGCATGTGCTCTGTAACCCAGATGAACAGGACTGAATTCACCAACCTCATAATAATTATAGAATGAGCCATTCTTATCTGGTATTTCAGTCTGAGTGAGACCTGCAGGCTAAAAATTACTAGAGCAAGGACTGACTGACCTCTCAGGAGCGGTTTAAAAAGTCTCCGCCTCCTGTCGGGCTTCTGGTGTCTAATATCTGCCCCTCCACTCATTACTGTTAGTGCCTTTGTAACCGAGTCATAGAACAGAGGGAGAAAGGGTGGACAAAGACCGAAGGAGGGAAAGTGGGAGAGAAAGGAGGAGGGGAGAGAGAGGGGAAGAAGAGAGTAAAGACATAACAGAAGAAAGGGAGGGCGAGGCAGAAAACGAGACAGAGAGAGGAAATGAGAGGAGATATAATGAGGCACAGTGTGAGAAAAGAAAGAACAGAGACAACAGCGAGATGGCGGGAAGAACAAAAGAAAGAAAAAAACGAGAGAGAAATTGAAGAGAAGACAGAACGAGACTGAAAGTAAGCCAGGGAAGTAGAGAGAGATAAATGGGGAATAGGAACAGAACAAGGAAAGAGAAGTGGGGAGAAAGAAAACAAGCGTGCGCGCCTCGCGCTCAAAGTACAAAAAAAAAGTTTGATGAGAGGCAGCAGGGGGAGGGGAGAGCGGAGGGGGCCTGCGCCCGTTTCCCTTGCAGGAGCGAGCAGGAACCATCTGTTAATTACAAACAGATGGTTTGAAAGCTCACTCCCACAAGGGAATTGCCAAACGTTCACGCGTTGCCATTCAAAGCAATGCAATGAGTGCAGGTTTTTGACTGCAAAACTGAATCGGTTTCTAAAGGTCTTTTTCCTACGCAGCGCATTTGTGCTGCGTAGGCGAGACCTAAATATAACTATTATAATGGACCCTGCACGTTTGAAAGCTGATTTGCTCACCATTTGGTTGCCAAGCCATTCACCTTCAAGCTGGATCCTTATATGCCAAGCGTCTGTGAGGAAATATCAAACCTAACTGAAGTGCATAAGTTAATGAGGGACTCAATGAGAAAGAAGCATTGGCAAAGCCAATAAGTCTCGCCTCTGCAAGAGCTATTGGCTTTACCAATGTATTTTAGCAATGCTATACACCAGCCTGGCTGCTGTTCAGCATGACCACAAGTTAGCAGCGTGGAGGAAAGTTGCATGCAGTGTTGTAGAGTGGAACGGCGAAGAGTGAAGTGACAGAATGTCGTGTATTGGAGTGTCAGAGTGTGGAGTCGCGTAGAGTGGCATACAAGGGAGTGGCGTAGAGTAGAGTGGACTAATGTAGAGTGCATTGGCGTATAGTGTTGGAGAGTATATTGCCATAGAGTGCAGCGGCATTGAATTCAGCAGCATACAATGCAGCACCGTCGAATGCAGTGGCATAGATTAGAGTGGTGCATAGTAGCGTGGATTGGCATAGACTTGCATGGTGTAGAGTAGCGTAGAGTGGTGCATAGTGGAGCGATGTAGAGTCGAGTGATGCAGAGGGCAGGTGTGCAGACTAGAGTCGAGTGGTATATACTGCAGTGGCATAGAATGCAGAGTTGAGTGGCATAGAGTGCTGTGGATTAGAGTATAGTGCAGTGGCATATAGTGCAGTAGAGTAGAGTGGCGTAGAGTAGAGTGGCATAGAGTGCTGTGGATTAGAGTATAGTTCCGTAGAGTGCAGTGGCATAGAGTAGATTATTTCAGAGTAGAGTGAAGTGGCGTATAGTGGAATGGCGCAGGGTGGAGTGCAAGTGCATGGATTGGCATAGACTAAAATGGTGCAAAGTAGATTATAGTGCCATACAGTGGATTTGCATAAAGTGCAGGGGCATAGAGAAGCGTGTTACAGAGTACAGTGCATTGATGTAGAGTGTATTAGCATAGAGTGCAGTGGCATAGAGTGGAGTTTTGATGAGTAGATTGGTGCTCCCTATACTGGTGTGGTGTAGAGTTTAATGGCGAAGAGTGCAGCAGTATAGAGTGGTACAGGGTAGAGTAGAGAGACGTATTGTGAAGTGACAGAGTGGAGTGGGGCAGGGTGCAGAGGCATGAAGTGGTGCACAGTAGAGTGCAGTGGTGTGGAGTGGTGCAGAGTAGAGAAGAGTGGAGTATACATAGTATGGTAGCGCACTGCCATTACAGACAACACAATTTCAATTAAAATGACCAATACACCTGCACAAACATAGTTTTACTAATAAAACTATACAGTGCACAAACGAAAATGTGTGAAAATTGCATCACCTAGTGTATTCGTAACTAACACACTTCAGAAATAACAAGAACTGTGCTACATTTGTGTTCCTAATTCCTATATATTCTGAAGTACTTACACAGCTCATTTAAATGTTGTTGTGTGATAGAAAAAAACATTTCCCTACCCCCAATACCCAGCAAGATTCTCACATACATCCTCTCACTTTGAAGTCAGGGATAGAAAAGTAAACAAGCCCCTTCGGAAGACAGTGCCTAACATTTGACCTCGGTCTTTGGATGAACAGCAGATGTGAAAAGATAGGAACAAGATTTAAAGGCATGTTTAAAGAAAGTGTTTATGTGAAAGAATACAGTAAACCCGGTTTAGGCAATGAGAAGGAGGAATTGAACCTAAAGTAAATAAGCCAAAAACTGCGAGTTACACACCACAAAGCCACTGGTAATCAACGGGCTGAATGCATTCCTAGGCAAACTCTCTGAAAGTGCCCAAGATGTCTTCAACAAACCAGACAGCTGTAACCTAAAAAGAGTAAGAAAGGCCTATCTCCAGTACCTTGAACAGGGGTAATGAGAAGATCTTTAAAAGGGTCACTGCCTCCCTAAATTGGCATTATACAATCGATTTAGCATGACAGCTTTATGGCTTACATCTTCCTTGAATATTATTAAATCTCAGCAAAAAAATATTTGCTAGGATACACACTTCTGCTAAAGACGGCATTGATCCCTGCAGTCTAGATTTACTAGGGCCCTCTCTATCCTTTTGAATCTTAGGCACACTGTGGGGGATAGCTTTGCAGTTTAACTCAAAGACATTAATTATAGCAGCCACACATGCTGTAGCCTGTCAAGCGGGTGAAATGTTTTTTTTGTGTTTTTTTTTTAACTTTTACAGAATGGAGGAAGATGAGGTTTGACGCATTTTATATTGCTTTGGATCTTTTGGATCTAGCAGTAGCTCACCATCAACTTCAGAGCTAGACCTTTGCAACCTGGGACCTACCTTTACCCAACATACAGTGCCACTTGTTCTGTCTCTTGGATGATTCATCTCTTTTTAGGTCTCGGGACCGTCGCACTGCGTAGCAGTGGGCGGAGTCCCGAAGATTTTATGTTTTGGAGTTAGGGGGCTTCAACGCGCCTCTCTCCCCCATTGGCTGGCTTCCTAAACGGAGGCCAGCCATTGGAGGAGAGGGGCGTCACTCCATTAAAGCTCTGTCTCTTTCGGATTCGGGGGGCGTGTTTTTGGCGTTCTTTCGCCCTGTGACGTCATCTGTCACTCAGAACGCCAAAAGCACGCCCCCGATTCCGAAATTTTCGGAGGTTTGCGGCGGCCATTTTTGTTGTTGTTGTTGTTATTGTTGTTGTTGAATGATTTTGACTCCGACGATCCCGATGGTCAGCCTTGTTTTCTTCGATTCTGTCCGAAGTCACAAGTGAGGTGAAGTTATTTTCTTCGATTCTGTCCTAAGTCACAATGAGGTGAAGTTAACAGCCGCTAGGTGGTGTTGCTGGTGCTAGGGACTCAGGAGTAGGCGTGCATGTTAACTTTCTCCCTATTGCGGTGCTCCTTATAGCTGTGAGGTCTTCAACTGTGCTTCATTCTGTTAGGGAGGCCCCGGCTGAGGGAAGTGGGCTGCAGCGGCTTCTCTGCTGAATGGCAGCGTTCCTGCCCACCCTGGAGTGACTTCACGGTGGCGCTGCAACGTTGGAGTTGCATGTTGCTCAGTGCTGGCGTGGCCTCACAAAGGACAGTCGGCAGATGGAACTGTCTCGATTAGTGCAGCCTTTTATCCTCGCATACACTGCAGGTGCGGGGATGGTCACTTTGAGTTGGTGCAGCAAGGCGGCTTGGCCTTGATGTTAATTCTGGTCGGGGCCACCACATAAGCCAATCAGTAGGTGGTGCTGCTGATGTCTGTCCTTGCAGGCCGCAGCAGTCTTTCTACCGACTGGAGGCCTTGTTTACTGATGTTTTTTAGTTTTTGGGATAATTGCCATCCTTTAAGTTTGGAATCATAGTTCAATTATCAAAAAACACTTCAGATCTGTCTGTAGCTGTAGGATTTATCTGTTGAGCTTCCGAGAGATTACTAAACCTGTTCAAGACTTTGCTTGTTCTAGCTGAGACCTTTGCCGGTACTCTCATAAACTGTGGCCATCTTGTCCAAGTGCTTATCTGTTTTTCTGCCATTATTGGTAATCCTGGTCCTTCCCTGTAATGGGCTGCTTTAGCAGACAGGATGGTTTCACCCTCACTATTTTCTAGAGCATCAGTTATTGCTTTTAAAACTTAAAGTGATAGAATTGTGTCTGTCTTTTAAAACTTGCACTCACCTGCACTGAGCACCTCGCGCTTTCACGAGGCCTCTGACAGCTGAGCTGAAAGCTGCCTCTGGCGAGGGTTTGTTTGGTTTCCCTGCCGCCATCGCCGAGGCCACAGGCCACGCCCACCTGGCCAGGCCACGCCCATATTTCATCTCCCCTGCCATCCATAAATCATGTGTCTAGACAGGAAGCGCAGCGGACGAGCGCAGCGGGCGCGACGATTGCGCGCCAAAGGCGCGCATAAGGCAAGCTCGTCTGCGCTCGTCCGCGCCGAGTCCGGGCCAGGGGCCACCTCTCCTACATCTTATGCCAAACATCCCATAGCCTACAGTGCGGACGTACTCCATGGCATGAGGTCCTCGGATCCGGTCTGTGAGCTGCATCGCTATGAGGTAACGTCCCTTCCAGCCATTTGTCCACATTGCAACGTCCTTCTTAACCGGTGGCAGACTAAAACACCAAAGCAGGAATACCGTATGTTTTCACTAAACTGCAGATCTCTGCCAAAACATAAGGTGGAAATTTTGTTTCTACTAGAAGAGCGTTCGCCGGACGCAGTATTCCTATCTGAAACATGGCTGACACCCGATACTGACCCGGCTGTTGTAACCTCCCTCCCCTCAGGTTATCAAATCATCCGACAAGATCGTTCGGAGGGTAGAGGTGGAGGGCTAGCAATCATATTCAAAGAACAATACCACTGCAGACTCATCCCTGAAACCATTCCAGACTGTGAGAGCCTTGCTTTCTCGCTGGAGTTTTCCCCTAACCATTGCTTCTCGGGCACATTGATATACCGCCCACCCGGCCCCCCTAAACAATTTCACAATCTCTTACCAGCAATTATGGCGCCACACGTCAGCGCCTCCGCCAACTATACCGTGCTAGGCGACCTCAATTTTCATTTTGATTCACCGCTGGATTCTACGGCTATCACGTTAGCCGAGGACCTGGCTGCGTTGCAACTTGGCCAACGAGTAAAAGCATCGACCCATGTGAAGGGTCACCTGTTAGATCCAGTGTTCAGTAACTGCGAGGACCTTGTGGTTGGGATTCCGCTCCCCCTCCCATGGACTGACCACTCTCTGGTGCCCTTTACTTGGTCTACTCAGAAATCCGGTCCGGTAAAACCATCGATAAGACTTACCAGATCTTGGGCACGGTTACCTACAGAGGATTGGAAAAACTTACTTACGAATGAACTTCCTCCTAACAACGAGGATCCATGTCTGGCTAACCAGGCCTATGAAAACTGGATCCTGCACTCTCTCGAATCCATCCTCCCCCTCAAGAAATCAACGGTAAAACGCCTCCATAAAACAGCACCGTGGTTTTTAGAGGCACTTAGGAACAAAAAGCGCCAATGCCGGAAAATGGAAAGAAAATGGCGCATAGACTACTCCATGGAGGAAAAGATTCGATATCGAGAGGAGATAAAATCCTATAAAAAGGAACTAAAAGCCGCCCAAGCAGGGTACTACTCTGACAAGATTTTAGCTGCAAAATCCAAACCCAGAGAAATTTTTCAAACCTTGCAAAAACTCACAAAACTCCCGTCTCCAATTGTTTTGAGGGAAAAGTCTGTTTCCCAGTGCAATGACTTGGCTGAATTTTTTTCAGCGAAAGTAAATAAAATATATGCCTCCTTCCCCTGCACTCTCACTCCCACCCCTCCGTTAATTCAGGATAAAACTAAGACCTTAGACTCCGCTCCAGCCCCTCCACCTCTGCTCAGTCACTTTCCTTGCATGGATCTCGAAGTATTGGAGTCCATGGCTCGGAAAGTAAAATCTGGATCTCCATCTGATCCGGCACCCCCTGAAGCCATGATGCTGGTCTCTCAGACTGTCCTACCAATCATTAGGAACCTGCTAAATGCCTCCATTGCCTCGGGCATTGTCCCTTCTGCTTGGAAACGGGCGATGGTCCGAGCGCTGATAAAAAAGCCCAATCTGGAACCATCGGACTTTGGAAACTATCGTCCGATTTCCCTGCTTCCCTGGGTGAGTAAGATCGTGGAGAGGTATGTCAATCTCCAGCTGGTCAGCTTCCTTGAAGATAACCAGCTGCTAGACACCACCCAGACAGGGTTCAGGCCTAAGCATGGAACAGAATCCGCCCTCCTAATGGTCATCGAGGAGTCCAGGAAAATCCGTGATCAGGGAGGATCAGTGGCAGTGATCCTCCTTGATCTCAGTGCGGCGTTCGACACGGTCAGTCATGCCACCCTACTGAACCGTCTTGCGAATGTCGGCATTGTGGACAAGGCTTGGCTCTGGTTAAAATCTTTTCTGAGCAACAGGTCATTCCAAGTGTTTGATGGACAGACAGTGTCTTCTAGCATTCCCCTGAAGTGCGGAGTCCCGCAGGGCTCCTCTTTAAGCCCCGCGCTGTTCAATGTCTATATGAGGCCACTGGCTGAGGTAGTTCGTCCGTATGGAGTCAAGATCATATCCTATGCGGACGATACCCAGCTGGTGGTCTCATTAGCGCAGGAGGCTCTCCAACCACGTTCAGGGGGACTAACCGAATGTCTGGAGGAGGTGAAGTCCTGGATGACTCGGTCATCATTAAAACTTAATGGTGACAAAACGGAGCTCATGCTCCTGGGCCCTGCCGACCCCACATTCTTCAACTTACTGTGGCCCCCCTGTCTAGGTCCCCCTCCGGCCCCGAAGGGTAACATCAAAAGCCATGGGGTATGGCTGGACAGGAGTCTCTCACTCAACACTCAGGTCACAAAGCTCTCAGCCACCTGCTTTGGAATACTCAGGACACTGAAGAAGGTTCTTCCTTTGCTCCCAATGGAGGCAAAGCAGATAGCCATACAGGGCCTGATACAATCACAGCTGGACTCCAACAACGTCCTATATCTGGGTGCACCAGAGTACACCT
Organism: Lissotriton helveticus; assembly: GCF_964261635.1. Classification (NCBI taxonomy): domain Eukaryota; kingdom Metazoa; phylum Chordata; class Amphibia; order Caudata; family Salamandridae; genus Lissotriton; species Lissotriton helveticus. The sequence continues at coordinate 1,495,429,362 of NC_136069.1, read as the reverse complement.
TAAAGAGGGTATACAACCTTTACAACGCAACTTTTACCACGACCTACCATTACCACGCATTTTTTACAACGCAGGATCCATGACAACGCATACCATTACCACGCATGTATTTACAACGCAGGTACTTTTACAACGCATACCATTACAACGTAAGTATTGGTAAGTATATTATTTTATGAAAAATATTATTTGGTTTTTTTTGTAAAGGGGTATTTTTTGGGTTCAGGGTCAGTTTTGGGTTTTTGGGTAAAGGGGTATTTTTAGGGTTTAGGGTCAGTTTTCAGTTTTTGGGTAAAGGGGTATTTTTAGGGTTTAGGGTCAGTTTTCAGTTTTTGGGTAAAGGGGTATTTTTAGGGTTCAGGGTCAGTTTTCAGTTTTTGGGTAAAGGGGTATTTTTAGGGTTCAGGGTCAGTTTTCAGTTTTTGGGTAAAGGGGTATTTTTAGGGTTCAGGGTCAGTTTTCAGTTTTTGGGTAAAGGGGTATTTTTAGGGTTCAGGGTCAGTTTTCAGTTTTTGGGTAAAGGGGTATTTTTAGGGTTCGGGGTCAGTTTTCAGTTTTTGGGTAAAGGGGTATTTTTAGGGTTCGGGGTCAGTTTTCAGTTTTTGGGTAAAGGGGTATTTTTAGGGTTCAGGGTCAGTTTTCAGTTTTTGGGTAAAGGGGTATTTTTAGGGTTCGGGGTCAGTTTTTAGTTTTTGGGTAAAGGGGTATTTTTAGGGTTCAGGGTCAGTTTTGGGTTTTTGGGTAAAGGGGTATTTTTAGGGTTCAGGGTCAGTTTTGGGTTTTAGGGTAAAAGGGTATTTTTAGGGTTAAGGGTCAGTTTTGGGTTTTTGGGTAAAGGGGTATTTTTAGGGTTCAGGGTCAGTTTTGAGTTTTTGGGTAAAAGGGGTATTTTTTGGGTTCAAGGTCACTTTTGGGTTTAAATTTAAATTACATTAAATTAAATTGATTAAATTAAATTAAATTAATTAAATTAAATTAAATTAATTAAATTAAATTAAATTACATTATATTAATTTTAATTAAATTAAATATTAAAAAATATTATATACTTACCAATACGTACGTTGTAATTGTATGCGTTGTAAAGGTATATGCGTTGTAAATACATGCGTGGTAATGGTATGCGTTGTCATGGATCCTGCGTTGTAAAAAATGCGTGGTAATGGTAGGCGTGGTAAAAGTATGCGTTGTAACGTCATACATCCCTTAAAGAGATTACAGCTGGTACAAAACTGTGCCGCGCGTATAAGCATGAGCGCAAAATCCGCTCCGATCGCGGATTTTGCGGATTTTCGGTGAATCCGCGATCCGCGAACTCTCGTGGATTTACCGAAAATCCGCAATCCGCGATCGGAGCGGATTTTGCGGTCAAAAGTTCAAGCGAGCCTAATTAACGATGGCGCCGGCAAGCTGCCAGCACCATCCTGCAATAGTTACTTAATTAGCTTCAACAGGAAGCTCTAATAGATAAGATACAGCAGGGGCTCGAGCGCCTGCTTTATTTTAACAGTTGGAGCTTCCTGTTGAAGCTAATTAAGTAACTATTGCAGGATGGCGCTGGCAGCTTGCCGGCGCCATCGTAAATTATTTCAACGGTGGTGTCTTCTTGAATAAATATGAAGGGCAGGGTTCATTCGGGCACGACGGTCCTGGCACAAAAAAATAAACCTCAACAGGAAACACTTGCAGATATCAATAAAGCATGTGCCCTAGTTGAAGCTTAAATTCAGTGACTCATTCATCAGCCCAAAAATTAATCTGCTGCTCTGATCGGTCTCTGCCCTTTTATACACACAAGAGGCATGCTCGCATGGACGCCCCGTCCGTTTGGCCCCGCCCACACACTCGAGGTGTGCACCGTCTTCCCGCCATTTACCCACTATGATGGACATTTCACTCAAGGGACCCCTGCGCACTTCGGCGCGATTGCATAGTAACACACACTTGGTCGCTGGAACTAGTTGAAGCGCAAATGCAGTGACTCATTAATCAGCCCAAAAAAAATCGTGAGCGTTGGGAGGCTGTGCCTTCTTCCCAAATATATCATCGAAAATCCGCTGTGATGCTGCTCTGATCGGTCTCTGACCTTTTAGACACACAAGAGGCATGTGCGCTCGCGTGGAAGCCCCGTCCGTTTGGCCCCGCCCACACACTCGATGAAGCCCCGCCCCCAAATCCGCAAATCCGCGGATTTTGCGGATCCACGATCCGTGGATCCGCTAAATCCGCGAATCGTGGATCCGCAAAATCCGCCCATGCTTACGCGCGTACTCTGCTGCAGATTCCTCGTAGATTGTCAGTAAAGGCGGCTCTGACTAATCTTCACTGGCTCCCAGTGCGTAAGAGAGTCATTTTTAAAGCAATGTGTATTGCTCACCAGGCTTTCTGGGATTCGGGTCCCCTAATCACCCGTAATCTAGTAAGCCAGTATCACCCAGGTAGAAATCTGCGCTCTAGTCAGGCCTTCTTGGCAGCAGTCCCCAGAGTTAAAAGGACTAGATCTGGCGGAAGGACGTTTGCCTTCAATGCCGCCAAGATCTGGAACTCCCTCCCGTCTCACTTGAGATCCAATCCTGATCTCGTTTCCTTCCGTAAACAGTTAAAAACACACCTATTCAATTCCGTTTAATTTAACTCAGTTTTTCCCTCCTTTTCTGGTTCTTAAACTTTTCTGGTTCTTAACCTCTTTTACCCCTCACCTGGTTCCTTTTTTAGCGCTTGGACGCCTCAGGGCAGCAATCGCGCTGTTATAAATTCTATTTCATTCATTCATTCATTCTCTCGTTATATACTAGATAAGAAACTCTTCTGAGTTGAGGTGGGAACTTATGGTAGTGTTTGCCAAATGTGTTAAATGTTTCCTTCGGTTACTAAGAGGGAGTACGCGTTCCACCATACATACTCCTTTATTACTGCCTACATCCCCAAGGCACACTTCCACATTCATTTTCATATGGAACGGTGATTGATGAAGAGTCAGAGGGGGTTTGTCCTCCCCTCTTCCTGGCAAGAAGTGCTGTAACTGTCATTACCCAAATCAGTGATACTCATTGAATTGAACATGGAAAGGTGAAATACTGAAATAACTTTTCTGTAATTTCAACCTTTTCTTCCTCTATCTTCATCAGCTACATGCTGTTCTAAGACACTGATCAATAGACATTTCTTTTTGAACATGACCAAACTCCATCCTATAATTGTTCCTCACCATTACCTCTTCTCAGACTATTTCAGTTATTGGGCTGGACCCAGAGGAGACAGTAGATGTATTTCCCCTTCTTAAGAATTCCAGCCTTTCATTGCTGTTATTTGAAGTAGGTCCTTCTTTTCAAGTAATCAAAAGTAACTCTCTCCCTGTAGGTGACACTCTTCATTTGTCTGGAATTAAAGTAATCTCTTCTCCCTCTTCAAGGTGCAGTGGGCTGGCTGCCGCTTGCACAGAGAAACACAGGGACAATGTACCCTTTCAGTAATACGGCCAAAGAGGTGCATAAATGTATGGATTGTATTACAATCTGTAAGTAGTGAGGAGGGGACGAATGGGGAACAGCAGATCTGGTGTGGAATCCATAGATCTTTACGCTTTACTGATGTTCACTTTTTCCAGTCTCTCTCAATATTCCCCATGACAGAGATTTAATGGCTTATTGGTCTAGGATGGCTATCATTCGACTCAATACCTAGCATTTTCATGTACCCATTATATTAGTGCCCTAACCTTCCCTAGCTCCTATCGATCTTGTCCACCAGGCTCTTATAAGCCTTTTTTCGGAGAGCCTCCTCTAGGCTCTTTGGAAGTTGACTGCCACTTAGATGGCAACCGGGTACCTTTACTGAAGAATGTACACTTTTGATGCTGAGGGGGAGTGAAGAAGACTAAGACATGAAACAGTGACTCTTGTTTCAACTTACTGTCCTTTTTTCTCTACAAGCACTACAGGCAGAAGCCAAAATCCTTTCAATCACCTTTTCCTGTGGTACCAATGAGGTTGCCCTGTTTTAACCATACCTATTCTTTCGTCAGTTTTGTAAAGCATGTTCATATATCCAATGTGCCTTATCTCCCCACCGGCATGCTCAGAAAGACATTGTATTTTCTAGCTGTCCTTCCAGGATGTCCTGCTGTTTTGATAGCATTCCTACCTGAAGACACTTTTGGTCTGATGATGACATTGTCACCTCAACTGCTTTGAATGGTCAATATTGCAACATTTACATTATCTAAAAAAAATTGCTCAGTAGGTGATACATATCCTACTATCCCTGTGGCCCATCCAGCCCATTACATGCTATCCTGGCACAGTTTCTTCGTCTTTCCGATCCCTAGGCAAGGATATTCAGAGGTCACTGCAGTGTCGCTGTACCCTTCCCTCATCGTTGCCAATATTAACCCTAAATCAAATGCAGAACGTAATGAGAAAATCAATGATAAAGAAGAAAGACATATCTCCAGTACATTGACCAGGGGTAATGAGAAGATCTTAACGCCTATTAAAGAACACAATAAGAAAAAATCTTTGAAATTGTACTAAAAAATGCAAAAGCGCAGTCAAGAAGCTTAGAGGTCCCCAAGATGAAAGTTTTGATTAACTTATGCATGCTTGCTCAGTTTTGCATTTTCAGCAGATTAGAATATGGAGATATGCCCTAACTTTCCTTCAGTCAATGAGCAAAACTATCTCAGCACAATTAGCAAATATTTTATAAAATAGCATCAATGCATCCTTAACAACCAAATACATGCTAAAACACTAAAACCAACCATTGCTGCTTATCTGATGGAGTGAACATCTATTTTCCCATCCCGTGAACATTGCACATGAAGGCTCCTAAATATATCATTCTGGGTGCAGACATTTCTGGCTGTTCTCTTTATCCCTGTTAATTTGGGGCTTCCTTTTCATGGCAAAGGCCTCTCTATGCTCTCCATTGATGAAAAGCTCACTCAGTGTAAGCCTGTTGCTGTGACCACAAATAGGACATCACCACTAGCCCTTCATTCCCCAGACAACCAATCCTTCAAGTGGTTTGGGGAGAGGTTCGAGACACTTCAAAGCAAGACAGATCCAAAGATTGCTTTGGTTATTTTACTTTCAAGAGCCATTGGGCAAGGGAGGGCAGAACCAATGAAGACATTCCAAAGCATGCTTCAAAGGGTTCTTTTCTCCTCCCTTCCTAGATCAACGCAACAGAATGTATTGTTCTGTACCTAGGTATACTGACAACTGGGAGTGGGCAACCATTTCCCTCCACAGTTAGCCAGGACCTTTGTGTCCTGTCAGTAAGTGGCAGGCCTCCAGACTCACGCTAACAAACATCTCAGTTTCTGCTCCTCTATCGGACTCAATTTCCGGGAAATGCATAAGTGTAAAAGCTCAGCAGATAAACCACACTTTCCACGAGTGGTAGCTCTTCGTTGACACTGCTTCACAAATATTTGGCTGACTGGTCACTGTAACTGTCCCCGGTTATCCTTGTAGGAAGAAAAGAGTTTAACTACAGTAAAATTACTAGTAAGGTCTGTCCACGGGGACAGAAAAGGCCGTTTGGACAACTTTTCATGCTGATCTGGAGCCATCCTAGTCCGACTTGTCTGCCTATGTTTTACTACATAAAGTAAGAAGTGCAGCTCAGGAACCTGCAGGCAAGTGGATGAGCCACTGATGCATGGGTAATGCTGCCTGCCGTTTCCTAGGAGAGTGCAGGTAGAAAGTGGGGTGAGGGTGGAGGAACTGAGCGCCTTCTACATACTAATAAGTTTGGGGTTTTTTCGCACAGAGGTTAAATTCTCTATTACTGTGAACATGCGGAACATACTGCAGAAAATGAATCACCTGCACACATCTCAACAAGACTACATCTCTGGATTTCTCAGTATCCATTTGTACAGGAAGTGATATCACTGTAAATCTCTTATGGGCTTCATGGGCACAATCCTACAATGGTTCACATCCTACCTCACCAACCAACATCAACTCATTCATATAGAAAGCACAGGAGCTCAGATTCTCTGCACCACATGTGAAGTCCTCCAGAACACCAACCTGTCACTCATATTTTTCAACCTCTATGTCAAATGCATGAGACCATCCTCACAGACAGCAGTATCAATATGTACCAGTATGCTGAGGACACCCAACTCTGACTCTAAATCTCCACAACCAACAATATATGAGACAGAAAGCCTTCCTCAAAAGCATTTAGACCTGGATGTCAACAAATTACCTAATGCCGAACCCCACAAAGACTAAATCCCTCCTGTTGCCAACAACTCCAAACATCCTCTGATTCAATTATTACTCTCCATCCTACACCTGACCGCCTCAGGTTCACCCTAGACCTAAACGTCTCACTCAAAGCATTGCGAGGAAGACCAAAGCAGCCCGGGTCTAGCTCGCTCTCTCTCTCTCATGAAAAAAGTGAAACATTTTCTTGCAGTAGAAGAGTTCAGAACAGTAGTTTAAGCCCTAGTCCTCCCCCACCTAATCGGGGGCAACACTCTGCTCAACAGCATTCCAAACACCACTTTCGCTCACTTGAAAGGCATCTTCCACACAGCAGCAAGGCTCATCGAGGGGCTGAAGATATCTGAGCCACATCTCCCTTGGGCTAGAAGATCTTCCCTGGCTCTCCCTGCAAACCTCTGTCATCTTTAATATCAGCTGCATCACTTACATGGACTGTAAACATAGACCCCATCTACCTACCTAACAAACTAACACGATCTGGAGGTCAATGCCAGACGAAGACCTCAGACATCAGCTGGTAAGAGCCTAAATCCTGCAGGAAGGAGACATCTGAACTACAGCAACTCTCTTACACCTCAGGAAGAAACTAAAAACTTTACTCTTCAAAGTACACTATCCCAGATAGGCTCACTTCTCACCCATTCCACTAGTCTGCCTTGTCCTCTCACATATCCCTTCCTTCCCTATGTATCCCCACTGGTACATGTCCCGTGTGCAGCGCTTCGTTGCTAGTCTGCTGGGTTCAAGCTTTAGGAATACCCGGGCACATGCATCATTGTCAATTGCATTCGCAAACGGTGCGAATCGCAATTTTCGGCCGTTTGCGAATGCAATTGACAAAATTGGGATGCATCATGTTTTTCGCAATTTTAGAAATCGCAATCATGTTGCGATTTCTAAAATTGCGATTGCATTTAAGAAATCGCAATTTGAGATTTCTTAAATGCAATGCATGAACATTTTAAATTTGCGAATTCGCAACTAGGGAGAGGTAAATTACCATGAAGTTGACCTTCATGGTAATTTGCGAAAACTTTAAAAAATGCACAAAAGTGCATTTTTAAAAGTTTCATTTTACACACACACATGCCCCTGGGGCATGTGTGTGTGAAAAATGCACTTAAAGTTATATTTCAGGGGTGCAGGGGGGTCCTTTGGACCCCCCTGCACCCTTGAAATTGCATTCTCAATTTGCGATTCGCAAATTGCGAATCGCAAATTGAGAATGACTTCCCATTCATTCCTATGGGCCTAATCAATGGGAACGGATTCCTTAATTGCAATTCGCAAATTGTGAATCGCAATTAAGGAATTTTAAGAAATCGCAAAAAAAATTGCAATTTCTTGATGCATAGCCTTTTGCGATTTCTTAATTGCGATTCCTTAATTTTCGCAATTAAGAAATCGCAAACGGCAACAATGATGCATGTGGCCGACTAAAACATACATACATGTTAATACACCTAAGCTCCATTGGGTGGAGTCTTTGCATCTTGTGTGGGAACGGATCATTTCTTCATGTGAACGTGTTCTTTGTGATCTGGGACTCACCAATGTCTATTAGCAGAAAAACAAATAAACATTTCATATAATGCATGCACACATCCATTACCACCTCTGTGAATTGTACTTATCTTTGGGTCAAGTAAATCGTGTAAGTCTGCCCCAGTGTACCTAAATTACAGTGTCAGTACAAAAAGTACTATCATCCAATGACATTTAAAATGTTTTCGAAATTACAGATTCTTCCACTCGGGTTTGAAAGTTGACCATATAATACTGTTGACCTATGTGAAAGAAATGATTCTTGAGGTCTATCTAATGCCAAATAATTTCAATATATAAAGAAAACTGTAAAAGATAGCATCAGTCACATTAATTTGTCATTGAAGAAAAGTGAAATGGATGTGAAGAGCATAAGTTCTTATTTGGTACTCCTGCTGTAAAGGATCACAGCTCTCTTGGGTGACAAGAAAGCTGTGGTAAGATGAATTTCATTTTTAGGAGTATTGCTAGATCATTTGAGAAATTAATTGTATAAACTTGCAGTATTGGTCGTATATTGATTTTCAAATTTATTTTTTTAGGACTATGGCCGAGAGAGCTGCTCAATTTGCTAAGATGTTCAAGCTGCAAAAATCATTACAGGAAGATTGGGCAAGGAGTGCAGAAATGAAAAGGCAGAGAGACTGTGAAGAGGAGAAGATTATTCAGTAAGATTTGCTCCTTTATTTCAGTATCCATAATCTTTAAGTACTCCTAATATGTATTCTTTTTAGAAGCTGCCTTTGAGTGAATGGGAGAAGGAACATATGACATAATATGTATGCTGAGCAAGTAATGCAATTTACAAACCAACACCATATTGTCATATAACATAGGACTCCAAAATGTAATCTTTTAAATATTCACATGCTTGAATCACTCTCAATTGCCAGGATGGGAATCCCCGGTACACTAAAATAGCAGTATGCAGTATAAAATCGCCATAGGCCTGAAACAACATTGAATATTTAGTAGTACATCTACCTCATTTGAAAGAACCCAAACTTCAGCCAATGAGGTGGAAGCGTAAGCTCTCCTACTCCCCCTAGAGGCCACCACAGCTCAGATTTCTACTGCATGTCGTGTGCGAGAGACCTCTCACTGAACCGTACCTCTGTTACATTCTTGATCTGCCCTGGATATGACCCAGCCCCTTCATCAGCACTAAATTACTGGGAGCTGTTTTTAGGGAAATGTTATCAAATTCTTGGCCAGGGAGATCTTTATATCCAACACACAGAAGGTGATGTGAGGAGGCTTGCAATAAGTCTAACCACTGCCAATCGTTCGGGTAGCATTCCAAACCCATTGTTTTTTTGCCCACCATGCCACCTCAGTTTGAACCCAGGCATATGCAAATCAGTCTTGACCCCGCCCCAATAGGAACAGGCCAGCCAGAACTGCCAAACGAGGTCCTCTCCGAACTGGAACACAAGCAACCCAAGATCGGTTCCGCCCTTATTAGGGCTCTTCAGTCGGGTTCCTCCCACTTTTGTGTGTCTTATAGATCTTTATATCTAACAACCAACTGTCACCATGGCTAGCAGAGATGGTTCAGGTAATATTTCTGTATTGGAGACCAAACTTTCCTATGGGAAATAAATGGGAATTCACACTTTTGGAATCCTCCTGTTTGACGTATCAGCTCAAACATTTCAATGAAGGAGCCAAAATTAATGTTTTTATTTCACAAAGTGTAGTTGTACAAAAACCCATAGCTCTCAGAGAACTATGAAAAATATTTCATGATTCACTGTGTGATAGGGATTTCTTCTTCATAATGACAGCACCTAACCGTTCTTCAGAACTTTAACAATGGCTTCTAGGTCTGTGTGGCAGGGAGTACCAAGTTTTGAGATAATCTTATCTAAATTATGCCTCCCAATCTCTGGTGGTATTATTTTCATGCATTTGAGCTATAAACAACATTTGTTTCTAAATTCTGCAAAATATGCAAATTATGTGGGAAGGGCGCTACATCCTTAATTAATGCAGTAAAGGCTGCAGCCCCAGAATCATATAGATCTACTAGCCCTCACTATTGTCCATTGCTTATTAACAATTTGTTCCTGAAACAAAACGTAATCATTCCGTTTTCAGTCAGTTCACATTGTTACCTGCATTTTGAAGAAAAGTTGCAAATACACCAAAATAAACTTAATATAGAAAATACATAACTGGTAACTAGTGTAATATGTTTCCATATCCATCTCTGGGATCTAGTGACATATGCAAACCATGCTGCCTTCAGCCTTGTGGTTAACTTGTTTGTCCATCTATAAATCCATCCATCCACCCACACTTATGATGTTATGGCTAGAACAGAGGACAAAGTTTCTTTTGAAAATTATTGTTTGTGGTATGTGTATCTGTGATACACATGCTCTGCATACTCCTGCCTTCTAGTGTTGAACTCGGACATGCACAACTTGTTTTTTTCCGAAAGAGTCTTTCAAGTCAAGAGGTATAGTGACTCTTCCTAAGACTGGTAATACACATTGGCTTTGACTCCAAAGTTAGACTATTTTCTTCCACTGTTGGGGTTGGACATAATTCACCAGGGTTTGGAGTCAAAGCCACATGTTGCTCTTCGTCTGGGCCTTTCAAGTCTCCGTTCCCAGTATCCTTGGACAATCCTTCTTTGCATTGAGTTTTCATCGCCTCTGTCGAGCTCCCTACGCTGGATCCGTATCTTCGGGTTCCCAGACACCTGTTCCGTCCGGTCCCACGCTCGAGAATGCATGCACCTTGATGAGAAAAACACCCTTTTGTTGCTGTCCACAATGATTTTCCAAGTACTCGTGGGTAGATCCATTCATCGATTTTAATCTCTGCCTGTTGCGGGAGCATAATAAGACCTTCTCCACCTGCCTTGCCTTTCGCTCGAAAATAACCATCTGGAACCATCATGAATGTAGGCTTGCTTGACGCGCCACGGAACAGCACGAGATGCCGATATGCCCAACATCTTCAGTGAAGATGTCAAAGGAGAAGAAGTATAAGGAAAGGCTGAGGTTGAACAGTTTGCCGCTTTCAGCTTGGAACACAATTTGCCCTCAGACTCCGAGGTCCTAGACCCGCAGCCCATGCCGGGCCAGCGTCAAAAGATGACATCAATAAGTGCTAGTTCCCACTGTTAAAGCTGAGTCGGGTCGGGGACAATCGGTATTTGCCCGGCGGTATTGCCTCTGTGGCCCTCTAGTTATTTAATCAATGAAGAGGCAGGCGCTGGAGACTGGAAGGCAGGAAACAAGGTTTTTATTCTCTCCGGAGGAGAACACCACAAAACGGGCAGAAGGTATCGTCCTGAGGTGCTCTACCTACATTTCTGAGGCCTGGCCTCTTATACACTGTTTTATGACTTTATTGCAGATTACATATTCATGTTAAAGCTTTGATGTATGGAAAAGACATTCCCGGAACTCCCCTTTGGGCCCGTTCCCACACACATTTACAGTTGAAGTCCCCACCCTAGTCGCAACAGGTGATGAGTATCGCGCAGCTGGGTATTCCGCCGATTCACGGAATGTGGGGGGTTTGATCGGGTCTCATGGAGTGGGGGCTTTGATCAACCCGGGGATCCTTTGATGGGGGAAGCTTTCTATTGTACGGGGAGGGGCAAGGAATGGTATCGGCAGAGCTGGGTGTCGGCCTGGGAACGGGGAAGACAAACGGGCACACGGGGAGAAAAGGGGGTTTGCAGCTAAGGGCCGGGGATCATGAAAGGGAAGAAGGGAGGTGTCGCGCTGGGAACAGGATGAGGGCCTGGGGCAGAGCAGCGCCGAAGAGGGGTTTATGGTTCAAGGCAGGTGCAAGCAGGGGGTTGGTCAGCGTGCAGGCTTAGTGAGGGCGAAGGGCTATATCAGGGGCCAGCGGCATGCAAAAGGGTTCGCTCTGATCAGGGAATCTTAAAATGGCGGGTGCGCACGACAAAAGTGTGGCATCAGGGGAAGAGGCAAGATGGCGCAGATAATGTTCACCAAACCGTACTCATTTTCAACAGTCCTCCCTTTAACATATCCAAGACATCTTGCTGGTTCATTTTCTACTCGGTTCTATTGTGGTGGGCATGAGAAAGAAAACGGTAGGAACCCTAGATGAAAAGAGTTGTAAACAATACATTTTAACATTTCTAGTTTTAGGAGGTGGACCTATTTGATAAACTTTGATCAATTTGTTTTAGCAGGAAAGTCATAGAAATGTAATACAAAAAACGATTCTGTAGCGAGAGCAGCAAGTACATTTCATAACGTGAACTGGTAGGTTATTACATATATCAGATTCGGATTGGAGCATGATCAATACAATGGCGGCTGGGAGAGAAATGAGGCATAGCAGAAACGGTGATTGAGGATGTCAAATGTTCGAAGTTAACGAGTTCTCATTATTCTTTGTTGTCTTTCGTTGGCGCTGTGGAGCACCGGCGGTGGAGCTACAAGTCCAGCTCTATTCTAAGTTCTGCGTTGCAGGGCACGACCCTTTCCTCGCGTTTCTGGTCGGAAAGGTCCTTTTCGCCCTGTGTCCTTTGAGGTGATTGTCAGAAAGTTCAGATGGAAGAAGAGCGTACAAAACAGTCCATAGGGTAGGTCGGAGAAAAAGGGGGATGGAGCAAGGCCAAATTAGGAACAAACTAGGGGAACGAGAGACTTCAGATGGGCGGGCTCATGACCGAGTCTGGAGAGCGGGGACCTTTCGGCACACATTCGAACATAGAGCGGGGGCATCAGTTTAGCCCTTTCTTCTCACTTTGCTGGAGGTAGTGCCTCGTCCTGTAGCTCTGTTCTGTCGCGGTCTCGCCTTGGCCCATGTCGTAGGTGTTCCATAGTCTGCAGTCAGGCGTCGTGCTCCCACATCCGGTCCTTCTCTCTCCTGACAGCCGTACCCTTAAACGAGTTTGAAAAGACAGTCTTTAGAGAATTTGCAGAGGAAGGAAATCACAAAAGTCTATTTCTCTCCCAGCTTCAGATAGAAATGAAAACGTCCGTTATTTTAGGGTTCACAACTAACATATAAATGACCGATGATGGGCCTGTTGGAGGTATTATGGCTTTCCTTCATAATTATTTATTACAGTTTCGACAGTTTATCTGATGGAGACCCACCTTCGTAAGACGGGCTTGACAAAGTTATGCCGTTCTCTAGGGCTTTATATTTACCAAGGGTACTGTGTGCTATCGACATGGTACTAAACAGATATTTTGCTGAGGGACGAACATAGGCTAAACAGTTCTTTTTATCAATGCGTCCTGTTTTTCAACTAAACATTTTTTTTTTTTCTTTTTTTTTTTTTTTTTTACTTTCGGCAGGGTTCATTTCAACGACTTCTTCACTTTGGTCTAGTCTTTTAACCTTGTAAAACATCATTCTGGTTCCTACGTAGCTTCCTACGGCCTGAGTACTTAATCAGAAAAGACAGGGGTTTTATGGGAGACAACTAGGGACATATAAACTTGTGGTAAGGGCGTAAATCGACCCATTCCTCACAACCGGGAATGAGGGGTAGTTTCATAACTCCAGTTTGGAGCGGCTGATACAGGGGATGTAACAGGGGTGATCATTTTTCCTGTTTGGGTATTGCGACAATTCGGGGCGGGGAGGGTCGCGTATTCTGAGGTCCTTGTTTTATACCATAGGAGCCGTTGACATGTAGTTCCCTTATTACGGGCCAGATTAGGGAACCTCTGTCGTCTTACCTGTCCTTTCCCTTACGGCCCAACCTCGGTTCATTGACTTCTAGCGGAAAAGGAGAGGTAATGACACGGTCTCAGGGTGATTGTATTAAAGACAAGTTTTTGTGCAAATACTGACGGTATTTGAAGCCAATTAGGTGGTGCGCTAGGGGTGGCAGTCTGCCAATTTCGGGGCTAATCGCTCGGAAGAGTGGGAGTGCAAAAATAGAAGGAGAGAGAGAGAGAGAGAGTGCAACGGCAGGCTAAATAGTACACGTGCAACAGAGAGGGTGGCAGTGTATTCAAGAAAGGCTATTTAGTGCATTACACAGTAAAGGACATTCACGGGTCTGCGTTAGGATCTTGTAATCATGCAGTTTGAGTATTAGACAGGGTAGAGGGGACGTGCCTTGAGAAAAGGAAAGAAGAGAGGAGGTACCATTTTGTCGCATTTTCTCGCATTCTCGGTCCTTCGACCAGTTGGGTCAGCGCCTCGGTCACACACACACATTCTCTCATAGTTTCGCATCATACGTGACATGGGTTCATTCGTCCGGTCTGGTTTAAGGGTGATCACTTTTTATCAGGTCGTGCTAATTTTTCGGGTTTGTTCGATACGTGAGTAGTTTGCAGGCGTGCTTAGGCACCACCTTGCGGCGCTAGTCTGCTTCGTGTATTAGACATGGCAAGGCTTCAGATCTTCGCCACACCTCGGCTGTAATTTCTGATGTAACCTGCAGAGGGAGGAAAAAAGGGGGGAGGGGAGGGAACAGCATTCGCGCATATTTAAATACATGTATTCAAGAGTCCTTTACTCACCTCTTACTCGTCTTCCCTCCTCGGGGCAGAGTCCCCGGGGATATGGTTTCTGGAGTCGGGGGGGGGGGGCAGTGTGTCCATATAGGTCGTGTGCGGGGAACGTGAAAAGGAAACCAGAGGTGCCTAGTGCGAGGTATCTAGTCAAAGGACGTATCTCACTATCGGGATCCTTAAACCTCCTTCAACGCTGTGGCGTTCTAAGGTTCTTCGGTTCTTGGGTCAGCTCCGTTCCCCGATACCTTGGAACGTTGTACTTTATAACGTTTACATCATTTCATTTCACCCTCCTTTTACATTCCCTCATTTACACCGTTCGTTTTACCCATCCTTGGAAGTCAAGGTCTTCCTCCACGCGAGAGTTCATGAGTCAGTCGCGTACTTTGAAGGCAGAGTGTCGTGTTGTCGATCCGATCCGTCCTCCAGGGCTGGGCAACCATCTTCTTTCAACCTTAAAGAGAGAGCAGAGTAGGGTGCACAGAAAAGAACTTTCCCACCGATCCCACATTTTTAAAATAAAGCATGCAATACCCGTCCATAGTTTCGAAAACCTTTATTTCTCAGAATCATTTCAGTACGTGGATGATGAGGGTGCAGTCGTATTTGGTCGGACATGGTAACGGCTAAAGCGCGTACGGTGGGAGTGTCGTCTTGCGGCAATAAATACATTGGAAAGTTTTATTCATTCATTTGTAAGAAACTAAAACGTCTATTAATTGGCTGGGGGTTCGGGGGCATTTATGTTCATAATTTAGAAGCATTATCATAATAGTTGCAATCAGATTTCCTATATGCATACCGTATGTGTGCGTCGTAAATGAGGTTATACATCAGCTATAAAAAAATATAATACCGTACATTTGCAAATCAACATTTTTAACGGGACCCTTTCACACTGTTCGTCGAGTGAGCTCTCCTTGTCTTTTCTAGCCAAGTGTACAAAGGATCATATAAAGTCTCAGAACATCAAGTTTATATTAGTGCGAAGGAACACCACGAGGTGTTCGCAAGTCCCTCTTGATACCGGCGCCATTTTGGGCGGGGCCGGCTCAGTCCGGAAGTAGCATCAGGGGGAAACGTTTCCCATTACTGGCAGTTTGGACCAGAGTCCTTTTCGGCAGTTCTAGAATTCATGCTAACAGAAGGAGTGGCAATGTCATGTTTATTTCGTTGGCGGTCAAGGCAGCCGTCCCTTACCGGAAACCTGCAGAGGCCGAAGGTTCCGCCGGGGACTTTTGTAGGGTCTTCAAGGCTGCGGAGATGCTGTCGGAGATGGGGGCTCGTGCCCCAGTGGGCAAATGTCCGAGTTATATTGCTGGTCAAGGTTACTCTAGTGGCCGGGGCCCGCCTTCCAGCGGACCCAGACGCCATTTTGAGGCCCTACAGGGGCCACTCTCGTCGAGTTTGCAAGAGTGGAAGAGATCCTTCGGAGTGAAAGGAAGAGGTCCCTGTTGTGTGAAAGCGGGACGTTCGGCTGGGGTGCAGCTGTGATGCCCCCACCTGGGGGGGCGAGGGAGACTCGTTCGCGCCGTCTCCTTCTCCCGGTGCACTCCATGCTGCTCTTTTTCATCGCCCCGCATGAAGGTCTCTCCACATCCGGTGTTCCCCAAGTCTTGTGCTCAGTGCTGTGGGAGTATGGCCACCTGTGGCGCGCATTCGGCGCGGCACGAGTATCGGTGCAGTCATTGCAGGTTCGGTGTTCCGAAAATATGGCCACCATTGCACGTTCGGTGCTGCGCAAATACTGGGGTGCCACCATGGTGTGTTCGGTGCTGTGCAAGTATGGGCACCATCGCCTGACTGGGGGTGTTCGGCGTTGGGCCGGGGGCTGGGAGACCTCCTATCGGTGGAGGTGGGAGAAGCTCGTCCGCGTCGCCTCTCCCTCCCGGCCCGACCTGGACGCATTCCTGCAGGGGTATGGACAGGGCATCCGCCGCCCAGAGCTGCTGCGGCTGTTGCGGAGGAGAAAAGGAAGAGGTGCCTCGCTCTTCTCTGGACATGTGGCGGGACTACTTAAGTCTATCCAGGCCCGTTGCGGCTGGGCCGAGGAGGCATGTGGCGGGACTACCGGCAACTACCTAGGGCCGTTGCGGCTGGACTCCGCTGGCCCCTGCCTCTCCTCCGGCTTCCCCATATGTTAAGATTTCCTGACCAAGAGT
The DNA here is from genome assembly GCF_964261635.1 of Lissotriton helveticus. Classification (NCBI taxonomy): domain Eukaryota; kingdom Metazoa; phylum Chordata; class Amphibia; order Caudata; family Salamandridae; genus Lissotriton; species Lissotriton helveticus. The sequence goes on along the minus strand of NC_136069.1, from coordinate 1,495,412,925 downwards.
TGGCAGCGGGGCCCGCCTTATATGGGTTGCCGCTGGTTGGGCGTAGCCGTAACCCTGCCCTACTTTGGAAGGTTCCAGAATGGGGGGGGGGGGGCGAATGTTCTGTTTGACTTTCATTTTCTACAGTTTACCGTTATTATTTCTTGTTTGCTGTGTTAAATTAAAAGTTCAAGTTCATCAATGGTCTACGGATTTTGTTGTACCATTTCTTTCTTTCCAGGTTGCTTTTATGCTAAGTTTCTGCTTAACAGAGGTTGAGTAACACGGAAACACGTGTAGAGGGATGACGCAGATTCGTACATTACATACACACAAACTCAGACGGGGGGGGGGGGACAGTACAAGTACGACATACAAAGACCCAAGACGAATATAAAACAGTTATTGGTCATAATTATCTCTTTCCGTTTGTGAATCTTAAAGCGTGGCTGGGTTCCCGTCTTGACGTTGCCCGACCTAGGAGAACTTGAGCATGCCGCTGAAATTGTCCTGGCGAAATCTGTGCCATCGGGCATAATCAAACGTGGTGGTTCTATCTGGTCTGTCTATGTAAGTCGGGTTCTTCTTTGTCTCGCGTTTTTTCTCATACTGCCGATCTGTCGTTCCTGTCGGCCCTTTGCCTTTACTCACGCTCAGTAGAGTCGGGCATTGGGCTTTCCAGTGTCCGACATATCTACAAAAAGCGCATTGGTCTGGCCCTAAGTCTGGTCGTCTTTTGCGTAGTGTCGGGGGATAACTTGTGGGTAGCGGTGTCCTGGGGTTGTCCTGTCGGTATATTTCTCTACTTGGTTTGTCCTCGTCTTTTCTCTGTCGTTGCATAGCCTCTCTGCGCCACATACCGAGACTGTCGAGCATAATAGGCGTTGTCTTATTATTTCGAAGGGCTATTTCTAACGTTTCTATTTTGTCAAGGTCAAAGGATCCTGCCAGTGGCCACTGTTTGTCTTGACTTTCTTTGGTATACCTGTGCCACAATTTATTATAGGCTATGGTAACTAATCCATAGTTTATGAACATGTCCTTATTAGGGGTGCCTTCTAGTGGAGCTATATGGTCCACCTCTAATACACGGTCCGGGCTGAACCAATTATCAATCAATGGGGAGAAGACAGACATGACGGCTCGTAACAAGGGACTAATAAGTCAGCAGTGCCTATCTTATCACTAGGTGCAAAGACTAGACAGAATATTCCTATTCTACGTTGTTTGCAGGCAGTGAATACCTCATGAACAAAAATAAAAAAGAGTAACCAAGAACGCGGAACAATCAAGCAATTAATAAATAAATAAATAGGATAGAAAAAGGACAATGGGGAGAGTAAGTAGGGCGCAAAAGTCTGCGTCCTCTACCCTTTCACTAACCGCAAAGAGGAAGCTGTTGTTTCCGGTTTGCAGACAGAGAATCTCCAGAAGACAATCTGTGACCAGTAGTTCGGGGTTAAAGAACCCAGTTAATCAGTGAGGGAGTGGGGAGTCTCCCAAAAACCGTTAAGAAATAATAGAGTCAGTGGGGGAGAAAGATAGGCGCGACGGTTACGTTACCTATCCTTCACCGTTTGCAAAAGAGAAGGAGCCTACTGTTTCTCCGTGTGCAGACAGTGAATCTCCAAATAGGTCAAACAAAGAGTAATACTAGTATTTTATAAATAATCAAGCAATCAAACAATCAAGCAATCATTTCGCAACTTGTCGTGATTACACGACCTTACCCGGACCATGTGGACAGTTTCTTGTCTTCCGAATCCAGCGCCCGTTCGTCCTCTTTTTCTCGTATTTCTCACGGCACTCCTAATGGTTCCCAGTCAGGACCGTAGATCACTCGAGAGAGGTCTGTTCGGAACTAGTGAAGTTCGGATGATCGGCTGCCAGACGAGGGTCTATTGGGCAAGAGCTCTCCCGATCGTTGCAGTCGTTCACTCTGTCGTCGGGACCTCTCCCACTGGATCCACGAGTCGCTGATGGGCTCCACGTTGGGCGCCAATTGTTAAAGCTGAGTCGGGTCGGGGACAATCGGTATTTGCCCGGCGGTATTGCCTCTGTGGCCCTCTAGTTATTTAATCAATGAAGAGGCAGGCGCTGGAGACTGGAAGGCAGGAAACAAGGTTTTTATTCTCTCCGGAGGAGAACACCACAAAACGGGCAGAAGGTATCGTCCTGAGGTGCTCTACCTACATTTCTGAGGCCTGGCCTCTTATACACTGTTTTATGACTTTATTGCAGATTACATATTCATGTTAAAGCTTTGATGTATGGAAAAGACATTCCCGGAACTCCCCTTTGGGCCCGTTCCCACACACATTTACAGTTGAAGTCCCCACCCTAGTCGCAACAGGTGATGAGTATCGCGCAGCTGGGTATTCCGCCGATTCACGGAATGTGGGGGGTTTGATCGGGTCTCATGGAGTGGGGGCTTTGATCAACCCGGGGATCCTTTGATGGGGGAAGCTTTCTATTGTACGGGGAGGGGCAAGGAATGGTATCGGCAGAGCTGGGTGTCGGCCTGGGAACGGGGAAGACAAACGGGCACACGGAGAGAAAAGGGGGTTTGCAGCTAAGGGCCGGGGATCATGAAAGGGAAGAAGGGAGGTGTCGCGCTGGGAACAGGATGAGGGCCTGGGGCAGAGCAGCGCCGAAGAGGGGTTTATGGTTCAAGGCAGGTGCAAGCAGGGGGTTGGTCAGCGTGCAGGCTTAGTGAGGGCGAAGGGCTATATCAGGGGCCAGCGGCATGCAAAAGGGTTCGCTCTGATCAGGGAATCTTAAAATGGCGGGTGCGCACGACAAAAGTGTGGCATCAGGGGAAGAGGCAAGATGGCGCAGATAATGTTCACCAAACCGTACTAATTTTCAACACCACCACCTGTTCACTCACCGACCCTCGGAGGACCAGGCGTCAACCCCTAAACGGGGACACAGCTTTCTGGTTACCTCTGCCTGCCAGCCATGGCCAGCACTTACCCAAGTCCTCGGAGCCAACTCCGCCCCTCGTGCTGAGCAAGCCACCAATGTCCCGCCCCACCTGAATGCCCTTAATGATCTCTTGGATCTTGGTGCCAGCACTGACAAGCGCCTCAGAGCTGAAACAATGGTTGATGTCTAAGCTGAAACAGCCTTCGCCGCCACACTCTGAGCATCAGGAGCTGCCATTTCTTCAACGCCTTTAGGAGAAGCTGGACTCTCAACAGCACAGACTAATCATTCATTCCCAGGCGGGGAAAATCACAGCAAAGCCTTGACCAAGAGTGCAGGATACCCTTCCTCACAAGAGGAAGCAGACTTTTGAAGAGCACCTAGCATTGTAGGCCCCTTCACCTCCAAAACTGAAGAAACATCGAGACAGGGGCACCCATCCACTGCCCTCACAACCTGCTTCGCCACTTCAATCACCTTCCCTGGCGAGCTCTACACATTCATCGTATTTGGAGGGGAGTCCTCAGTGCTTAGACCCTTATGGCGCTCCCTAAGACCCGGAGCCCCAGGATGATAGATCAGATCATTATGGGGTTGCCCCCTCAGGTGACAACAACCCCAAACCCTACCCTGCTAAACCTTCCCCTCCATACGACACCCTCTTACCACGAGGTAATTCACAGGGTCACCACCTTTCACAAGGTAGACCTACACACAATTGCAGAGGATGACACAGTTTTGGCCCATGTTTAAGGTGATGCTCAACCAAACACGGGATGTCTTCAAAGACCCCATCAAGGTTATAATAGTCACCTGACGGATCATAAAAAACAAGTCCCCCTTTCTGACCCGCCCTACATTAGAGGCCAGCTCCGGCTGGACTCGGTGGCGGTGCACACCGTCCATAAACGGGCAAATGCACAGGTTACTGGGGAATATCCCACCGCCATATAAAGAAAGCAAGAAAATCAGCGTTGTTGTCTGGATATGACCGTGTCCATTAGGACGTAATGGGTGATGTGATACAGCATTTCCCTGACCTATATAAACAACGAGCACAGGCGATTGTAGCGGGAGGCCAAACGATATCCAACACCACCATCAGATGAGTTCTCTACGTGGCCGCCTCCAGAATCATTTACTCCAGTGTCCTGATGCACAGATATGCTTGGGTCTGAATATCTGGATTCAAGCCTAAAGTTCAGCAGCATCTGATCAACATGCACTTTGATGGGGGAACTCCTCTTTGGGCCTCAAGTTTATCCAATGCTTGAAAAGATAAAAAAAATAAAATAAAAAAAAGACACAGCCAAAGCAATGGGCGCTCTCCATTCTCCATCACCCCATGCAACATTTGTTGCTCACAATACTGCAGTGGCACGAAAGCCACTTCTCCAGAGGCCTCCACCTCCTATTAGAGGCAGCAGCACGAGCCACAAGACTCCTGCGTCTATTTCACTGGTGCCTAAGGGGAAACAATTCCAAAGGCAGGTGTAGAGGCAGGGCGGCCAACGGAGCCGCATCAGCCAAGCAGTGCCTTCCCACTCCCTTCCCCCTGTTCACACAACACCTGTCGGGGGATGTCTGCAGGGGTTTCTTTCGCAATGGCAAAACATCACACCAGACAAATGGGTGCTGTCCATTGTAGAGCAGGGTTACTGCCTGGAGTTCATTACCCCTCCTGCCCCCGCTGTTACAAACAGTCTCTTTCACCAGGACACCTACTTAAGTTTGCCACAGAGCCTGTGCCCCCCACCCGCAATAAAACAGCGATGGGGTGTACTCCTTTTACTATCTAATCCCCAGAAAAGATGGGTCCCTTAGGCCCATACTAGACCTCCGGCGCCTCAAGAAGTACATCCTGTCGGAGCATTTCCACATGGTCACAGTCCAGGACGTTATTCCACTTTTGAAGCAAATGTAAATCCAGTACTTGTATAGCGCACTTATCGCCCCCAAAGGCGTATCTCGGTGCTGGGGGCCGTTGGGAAGATTAAGCAAGCTATTGCCCAGAGTGGCCTGGTGCTGGGCAGACCCCTGCCGCCGGAGCTAGGCATCGAACCGTGGTCCCCAGCATCAGTCACCCTGGCCGCAGCGCCACACCTCTTCCGTACCTCGACGACTGGCTGATAATGAATGCACGCCAGCATCAGTGTTTGGCTCACGCACAGATCACCGTAGATCTCCTCTACGATCCAGGTTTCACCATCAACATGGGCAAGTCCCACCTCCATCCCCTACAATCCTAGGAGCAATACTGAACTCAGGGGGAAAGCTTATCACAGTTCTGCATGGGTCTAAGCGTTCCAGCTCATATTGTGGGGCAACCAGGTGGTTACCAGCAATGCTTCAAATATTGTTTATCTTGTTGGGCCACTCTGGTGGTGCTGGAACGTTGAGGTGGAGCACTAAGGATGGAACCTTGGGGGGTTTGTTGTACCAGTGTTCCAGCAGTGGCAATTGCTGCATGGTCTACGGGACCATCGGTTGTGAATGAATAAACTGCAATCACTTACCTGATATCCTGCCATTCTTTCATATGGGAAATTATGACCAAAGCAAAATCATTCAGGTACAAATACCAACACGTGGGAACTGCCTTTACAACCAAAAAAAAAACCAGGAGGCGTGCTTTGTGTTGCTAATGGGGAGTAATGCTTAAACAGGTGCAAACAATATTTGCACCCATTTTTAACACTTACTAAATTACCACGAAATTAGTATATATTGTGTAGTCGTTCTCCTAGTATGACTAAATTGCAAGGCTATCATCAGGTTTGGTATATAAATACAATGGTATCCGATGTGTTGACTTGTACACATCAGTTTCGGACACTAAAGTACAGGGTTCAGAGAATGCGGCACTATCACCTTGCAACTCAAGAGTATATTGGTTTAATTGTATGTTGAAAAATCAAAGCTTTAAGGAGTGATAAACTGCCCAGGTGCCGCTAATCTGCAGAGAGGTTTTATTTGGCACTTTATTACGTATTGTACTATTTGGCTCTATTTATTTTTGTGGTGCTGTTTAGAGGCTGTCAAAAAACAATTATTCCATTTTTTGTATTGAAAAGTAATGTGGGAGAATAGCATACTCTTGCATTAGGCACCACATTACTGAACAGGACTGCGGTGCTGCTGATTACCACCACCCGGCCATTTTATGAAAACTTGCACCTCGATTTTTGTTGGTGCTGCAACGTGCTCCAAAAATGTGTTTTTTTCCAATAAAAAGTACTTTTTCCAGTCCTTAATTGAATCCTAATTTTTACTTGTCTTTTCCTTTAGTTGTGGAAGCAATCTGGTGCATGAACAGTGCGACAAGTACCGACGCTGCTGCCAGTGCAAGCGAGGCCTGAGCAACGTCGGAGAAACCAACATATGGCGTGAAACAAGATACATACCAGGAAGCAGAATAATGATATAGATCTGGCATTCTGTTTCTTCATCTCTTTTTTCTGATGTTTCTGGTTTAAGAGCTGCACCTAGATGTTAATGATGGCTATCTGATTGACATGTAAACTATCTAAAGATTTATTGAAGATAATGTGAAATAAAGAAAGAATATATGGCCAGACCATGAATGGTCCCATCATTGCTATGGGAAGTTCTTTTACATATCTGAAGACTAGATGTTCTCCTGTAAGTCAGTAGTTAAGCCCAATTGAACTGGTTAGACATTGTTGGGGACACATCCCAAGGACATGGAAGGAGATGTGACCTAGCGGCTCAAGCTGCCGTCCCCGTAACATGGAGACTGAGGTTCAAATCCCGGCCACAATATTAGACTCAACATTATGTGATTCTGGGAAAATCACTTATTCTCCCTGTGCCCAAGTGTGTGTATAATGTATTTGTGTTTTCCCACTGGATGTACAGGATCTTGTAGATAGTCTCCTGACCCTTCACTAATGTACAGCCCTCCGTTGCTCCACTGCTAGGTTTGCGCTATATAAATTACAATGTATATATACCCCATTACAAAAGATGACCTAGGAGGTATTTTGCCCTTTGTTCCTGCTACTTGCCCTCATTGCCCCGAGATAAAAATAACCCTGTTAGTATTTATGCCCAATACCCTGAGCAGGAGTAAAACCTTACGTGTGTGAGGAGATGCTATCTAGGTAGAGATAAGGTGGGTCTTCAACCAAGTAAATTGATTATTATGAGAAAAATAATTTCTCCACATGAAATTAGGTACTTAGATTTGTTTAATTAATGTCGATCAGCCCTTTCTTCATTAATTGTTTTTTCTATCTCAAATTCATTCCCTTTGCTGTCAAGAAATGGATAATTATATGGACCAAATATTTATTCATCTTGATGTAGGGGCAACCTCTTTCCAAAAGCCAGTATGGCTGTCCTCGCAGAAGGATGCATCTTGCAAGGTTTTGCAAAAGCAAAAAAAAAATGACCTAGGCTTTTGCGCTACTTAGCAACACGATCGGTACAAAAGGGTGGTGATGGACGGAGCATCCAAACCAATCAAACACTCACACCCAGTCAAAAGATCTGGGTTTAATCCATCACCGTTCTTCAGCCCACTCTGCCACCCCAGTTCAGCATTACAGCCTTCTTCAGCCCGGCTTGCTTGAATCCAGTGGCAAAGTCCATCACCACCCCCTTTTGTACCACTTAGCAACAAGATGGCGCCCCATGCGTGGTATATGGGGAATTCCCATGCAATCACCTATGGGTTTTAATGCAAATCACCATCTATTAACATTGGGAACATTTGTGCTAAAAAATATATATTCTTGAGGCAGGCATAAGGTAGGAGCATTGTTTAAATGTCTCCAACCGTTTCAAACTTTGAATGTGCACTGTGCGGTACAGCATGCTTACAAAGTGAGAAAATTGTACAGTATGTAAAAGCATTGTATTTTGTACTGGAAGAGTACACTTCCTGTACAAAATCTATGATCGAAATCACGCAGACACCCTTGAACTTTAGTGCAAGGGTGTGTATGTGTTGCGAGGCAACCTAAAGTGTGCCAGCACTAGAGAAAAGAGCAACAATGCCATATCTCAGTCACTTTCTTGAAACACAGTGCGCGCTGCATTGCAGCTCTTTTTAATAACTTTGCAACAGAGTATCCGAGCACCCTGTGCCAATGCTCCATCATTCGTCATGAACACTAGGAGCTTGAGTTCTATAACCAGCTTGGTGTCTTGTGAAGATGCACAAGAGTTAGAACCAGAGCTAGTGTCATGTCCAACGGTGCTGGAGAATAACTTCTTAAAATTGAAGCTCAAAAAGGGTCCTGGCCCACCCTACACCATATAACCACTAGAATGCGGATAATCAGGACCTTACATGGAACAAATATTCAAAGGCGGATTTCCACCACAAAACCAAATCTGAACAGGGCAATAACAAAGTAAAACTGCAACTAGTGCTGGGAACGAACGGTCACTGTCTGATGGCCAGAAACACAAACTGCTATTACAGGGGCTGTCTAGCTCAATCCTGTCTTATCGTCATCCAAAACCATGGACACAACGGGAAACAGCAAATACCACTACCGCTGATCAACGTGTTGCCTTTGCAGTAGCTGTCGGTCGCGGGAGTCCTGCCGGGTGGTGACGTGGGCAGGGGCAGGATGGGGGGTAGTAAACTATGGATTACGGGTGATTACAGGTAAGTAAGCATAAAAATAAATAAAATGAATGTTGCGCGCACTGCCTCGCATTTGGCGATGCAGTGCGCGCAACAACATTTGTTTTATTTATTTTTATGCTGACTTACCTGTAATCGCCCATAATCCATAGTTTACTACTCCCCACCCTGCCCCTCCCCATGTCACCACCCGGCAGCACTCCGACGACCGACCACAACTGTGCTTTTGCAACAAGGGCAGAACGAATCAGTCTGAACCACGCATTCCATTTACAAGGCAAGTCGTTACCACATGCGTTAGTAAAGCACTGTTGGACTTTAAAGTCTAATGCCTTCCCTACTGTTGCAGGGACTGGAGTTGGAATAGTAAATTATACTATTCCCGAGTCCATCGTCCCCTAAGGCAAATCGTCGTAATGACTTGCGTTGTAAATGGAATGCGTGGTTCAGACGCATTTGTAGTTCTGCCCGGGTCGATTAACGCATGGGAAAGGAAAGCTCGGTTGTGTCACACAACCGGACACAACTAGCTGTGGCTTTCGCTTTTGTTGATAGTTGTTGGACATTATTGTAGCTTTTTGTTTTGTAAAGAGCTCACACTGTACAGGCGCCTTACCTGGTGTAGGTTTGTATTTGAATGTGATGAGAAAGCAATCACCACTTGCTGTCATTTTTCATAGGGTTAGCACTCCAAGCGCGTAGGTGATTAAAAGTGGTCTCTGCTTCACACGGCTTAGCTCAATGCCCAGACATGTGGAAATGTTACCTATGCCTACTCTGAGCACACACCTTAAGTGTGAGATAGCGTGAAGTGCCACAGAAACTGAATATCAATAGAACATGAAGGTGCTATGGGAGAAATGTACAATGAAGTAGCGGAGTGAGGCGTTATCCGTCATGGCTTATCACCTCACTCCACCACTTCTGAAATGCAAGGCTGCACCATATTTACAATGATATGGTGCAGCCTTACGTTTCCGTCTGCAATGGCGCTACACTTAGGAGTGTAGCGCCAAAGCAGGCACCCTTGCACTGTAATGCAAGGGTGTCTGCGAGCAGGGGAGGATTGTTTATGTGTAGGAAAGTGTCCCTTCCTGCACATAAACAATACTGAAACGCCATTTTGTGACTTTCATGTGTGCTGCTTAATGCAGCACACATGAAAGTCACAAAATGGCATTTTTTTTGTTTACAGTTTGTTTGTGCACAGTAAGGGGGACCTTCCTGTACATAAACAATCCATGGCATTTTGCTTTGTGCAGCACACTTGGAAAAAGCAAAAATGAGGAGAAATAGTGCATTTCTACTAATGTCACCAACTTAAGACCAGGTTTCACCTGTTCTTAATTTTGGCGCTGCCTCCTATGTATGCTGCCCTTGTACATAGGGGGCAGCGTCAAAATCAATGGGTGTTGCGTGGAATGCCCACCTCAACACCCACTGCTTACCCCTTTCACGCTAACCATAGCGTGAAAGGGGGCCTTATTTACAAGGCAGCAATAAACCACGTTAAGTGCCTTAACGCGGCCTTGTAAATAAGGCTAAGCCCCTATCACCACCACAACGATAAAAGTGACGACGTGGTGGCGATAGGGGCTCGTACACATGTCCCTATGTGTGATACATATTACATAAATTGATACACTTCTGCAGTTCCTGCTTTCCAATATAAGCACTCAACTGTATATTCCCAGTATGCAAATAGCCAAAAAGATGAAAGTAAAGTCACAAAGTCTTCAACTCCTTCTCCACCACTCCGTCCTCCGCCTACATCATTATCTTTGTCTGACGGACTCTGCAAGGCAGATAACTAATCAATTAGTTTGCCACAATCCTAGTATTTAGTTAATTAGGAAATCTGAAAACAAAAATCGAAAATGGCAACCATAGTCTCAAATCAGATATCTTTATTAAAAGTACACACCCACATGAAAGCATTTCATTTCTCAGATCCTTTTAATATCAACAAAGTGTTTTAAGGGCTAAAGGGATCTTAAGGGGTTTCCCAGTTAGGACAATTTTAATTGATCACTATAAAATATATCTGATGTTATTGTACTATCACTGATCTAATATATCAGTGGTAGCGAATTATAAGTTAAGACAAAACCAATTGATAATCTTCGTATATCCAACAAGGTATGTTTTACATAAAAAGCTTTTGTTGAAGGGTACGTTGATTTCCACGACAGACCAGACCTCTTTGGACCATCCAACCAGTAAGCCTGAGAAGATCGGGTTCAGAGCAATGCACAAAATATAAAAAATACTGTAGTACATAGCAATGTTAGCAGTGTAACTGCAGGTTAGTTTGTTGTAGACTACGAGGCAGATTAACTAACTTTTCACACAACATAGCACAACAACCAAAGTTGCCGTGCTGCAGTGCGTGGAAGGGAAAAAGCAGAACAGCGCTGTATTTACTAAGATATGGTGCTGTTTTCCCCTCTCCCTGTGTTTACACACTTTTGGGCTGCCATGCACCAATGCGCACACCCTTGCACAAGGGTGGGTGCTTTCTATTAAGCATAGGTTTTTACTTCATGGGGACACTTCCAGTCCAAAAATTATGATTTAATATTTTTCCCGCTTTGCACATGTGCTGTACAGAGCAGCCCACAGTGACAAAAATGTGGAGAGTTTTAAAACTTGCTCCCCGGTTACAACAGCCTCGATGTCACATACGTTTTTGGCACAAATCCCAGTCTACCAATGCTTGTAGTTAGTGATTTGCGTCAAAATCCATGGACGATTGCATGGGAACACCTCCATGACACAAAAGTAGCACAAAATAGCAGATATCGCGATTTGGGGTACTTCGGCCAACTTTCCAACGCAAATCTTGATTTGCGTTGGAATGTAAATACCACTACAACACTTTGCACCAGGTTTGTATTGAAAACGTATAGCAAACCCTGCACAAAGTGTTAGTAAATATAGGCCTGTGTCCTTGTCTCGCACTAGTGGTTCCGTAGTTTGAATCCAGAAGTGTTTTTTATCTTCAAGGTAAGTTTTTTTTGCCACTGCATAAAGGAAACAATGAAATCAAATCATCCTTTAGACATCTTGAATATCCATAGCTTCTTTTGGCCACGTGTAGTTATCGATAATAAAGGAGTCATAGTCGGGGCTGTAGATGAGAGATCGGACAAAGCTCTCCTTATCTTCAGGTTCAGGGTACCAAGATGCCAGATCATTTCTGTATGCATAGTCGACAACCTGAAAATAATAAACAATCATAGTCAGAAATAAAAATGTTAAATGCTTCAGTTTATCATTATGAATTTGTTAGGAGCAGAGTTTAAATCGCAGTGCCATGAAACCCGGATCACCACATTAAAAAGTAAAGTCTACAACTCCATGTAAAGGTGTGATGTATTTAGGTCTTAACTAAATCACTGTCTAGATATAGTTTTATGGTCTATATAGCACTACAACCAGTCTATAGTATCGTAGCTTTAATGGGGACTAACGAGTCAATGAGGGATGTATTTTCTCATATCTGCAATGAAGTCTTTAATTGGTTGTTCCTTACTTGTATGTTCTAGATCAAGGTTCTCCAAAGTTGGTCCTGGAGGGCCAGATCCATGCAGATAGATTTTTAAGATAACCACATTTATCTAAATGTGGATATGCTAAAAATCGGATATGGATCCTGCCCTCCAGGACCGACTTTGGAGAACCCTGTTCTAGATTATCCAGGCACGCTACACTTGATGGGCTCTAATCAGAATGAAACATGTGTCTAGACTGGAAGTGGAACAGAGCGCATATACTCCCAATGTACGAAGGCCAAGCTAGATTGTCTTAAAGGAGATATAGATAGGGCTTATAAACCCTGCATTGCACATACATTTAAATAAAAACTAACTTCAAAAACAAGTTTGAACATTTTTTGGAGGGCAGTGTCTATGTTGCCCCTCTACGATTATAGTGTATATCTAGCAAGATTATCCAAACATAATACTGTTATGAGTACTACCAGGGTTTGACATTGCATTACAGTGGGAAGTCACATGTTCCCTTTTTCACAATTAATTTAGAAAACTCGCAAAAAATATCTGTTAAGGTTCTCCCTCAGGCGAAAGAAATGTTAAAACTGAAGAAAGGATTTGGTTGCTGTTAACCACTAGAGACTTGCAATACTCTACATAGGCCTAGGGCTTCTTAAGTGTTGGTATATTTAATTATTAGTATTTTTATGTAGCAGAGAAAAGACCAAATGAGAAATAATATTATACAAGCAGAGATAAAATATCTTAATTTAGTATAATACATACTAACATAATATATTGTGCCCCATAATATAAAAAAACAGTTACCTAAGTCCAAGAGAAAATAAAATGTAAATACTGTATAACTGGATTCAAACCTTATCAAGCACAGTACAGATTTCCGAATTTACAACGAAGGGTAAAAGGCATAGAACGCTTGGAAGTGGTGCTATGTTAACGGTATTTATTGTGCGCACAGCTGCTCCAGCGAAGGAGCGTCCTGGCGCATGACAAGGTGAAACACAACACCGCTAACAACAGGGCAGAGGGGCAGAAAAATAACCAGAATTAAAACAAAAAAGTCTTAATAGCCCTACGAAACTGTAGAAGGTCCTCCAGGAGTCGAATCTCAGCCGGAAGGGAGTTCCAAATAGCCGCCGCTCTCACTCGAAAGGAGCGGCCGCCGGCACGGCACAGCTTGAACCGGGGAACAATGGCAAGAGCCTGGCCCAGAGAGCGGAGGGAGCGAGAGGGAACATACAAAGAAAGAAGATTAGACAAGATCTGGGGGGCAGTGCCTTTTAGAATTTTAAAAGCCAGACACAAAACCTTGAACTGGATTCTCGACCGCACCGGCAACCAGTGCAGGGAGCGGAGGGTGTTAGAGACGGAGCAGAATCTAGGCAAACCAACTATAGCTCTGGCAGCCGCATTTTGGACGCGCTGCAGGCGAGAAAGTTCGGCCTGATTAGACCCCACCAGGAGGGAGCTGGCGTAATCAAGCCGGGAGATCACCGTCGCCTGAACCACCAGCTGCCTGGTAGGGGCATCAAATTTTTTTAGAACAGGTCTAAGGCCCCGCAGCACACCAAAGCAGCAGGACGCAATTTTCTTTGTGTGGCCAACAAAGTTAAGGCTGGAATCTAACCAAACTCCCAGATTTTTCAGTTCAGAGACCGGAGTCGGAGATGGTCCTAATTCCGGCGGCCACCACCTGTATCCCCAGAGCTCCGCACACTTACCGACAACCATGATCTCTGTCTTACTGGCAGTCATCCAGTTAGCCAGTGCCTTCAGTCCACTCTGAAACCTAGGGGCATCCAGATCCGCATCCCCGCTGAGAGTAACCGCCAGCTGAGTGTCGTCAGCATATGACACCATAGTCAGGCCCCACTGCTTGACGACCTCAGCCAGCGGTCTCACGTAAAGATTAAATAACGTGGGACTCAGCGAGGAGCCCTGGGGAACCCCCATGGCCAGAGGATGGAATTTGGACTGGTAAGGTGGAATGGCTACGCAGAAAGAACGGCTGTCAAGAAAGGAGCGGAACCACTGCAGAGCAGACCCCCCTATGCCAATCTCCTCCAACCGGTGTAGCAAGATGCGATGAGAGACGGTATCAAAGGCAGCGCTAAGGTCTAATAATACAAGCGCCGCCGTATGACCCGCATCCAACACCGCACGCAAATGCTCCACCATAGTAAGAAGGGACGTCTCCGTGCTGTGCCCAGCACGGAAGCCGTTCTGCGTGGGGTCCAGCACATTGGCCCGAGTGAGGTGGTCAGCAAGGACCAGATTAACATGGCCAGGGGAGTAAAGAAATAGGGCGGTAGTTCTCGGGTTTTAAAGGATCCAAAGAAGACTTCTTCAGTATCGGAGAAACCACCGCCTGCTTCCATTTAGTTGGTACCACACCAGAAGCCAACGAAAGATTGACTAAGGAGCAAACCATCGAGCGACCCAAGAAAGACTGGTCTCTGAAGAAAGCTGGTTTCAATGGCTGGTGAGATGAAGTTCCAAACCCTAGGTACAATTTCTGTTTTTAGCAAATAAGCATTTTTGAAACAAGGTGGTTCCAGGAGAGAGTTGCACCCAATTCAAAGGGGGCATTGTCCACCAGAGATAGATAGTTTTTGAACAAGCTAATTATAAAAGCCCATGGCTTTATTTGTTATGTACATTAGTTTAAAGATGCTCCTAATTTCTATGGAGAGCCTGAGATAAGTAGATCCTTGTAAAAAATTAAGATGGTAGGAGAGAGAACAGAATCTCAGGGGACCCTTTGTAGCTAACAGAGATGATTACGTTTTTTTTTTTTTTTTTTTTAAAACCTTTATTGTGCATAAATTGCTCACAAATACGGGCCTACAACCCATCGGGCCGGCCACCACAATTATAGAAGCACAATGGTCAGGACAGAAGCTCCAGCAGGATACCACAGTAATCCAAACGGGAATGAAAGGCGAAAAGCCACTGAGCAACCACCACGAGCAGGATGAGAGAAGGTTGATTTTATAATAGAAGAAGGGGTATAGCAGAATGATGGCAATCATTAAAGTCCAGAGGGCCGTGGCGGGCGGCGAGCAAGCAGTAATACAGAATACAGGAAAATTCAAAAAGAACAGTTACATTTTAACAAAGGCAGAACGTGAGTCCCACATTAGTAAGCAATTGCAACCGCTGCCCAGCGCCCACCCACCACTACGAGAACACACAATGATACAGAGAACGGAAAATAGGCTTACAAAACAAAGAGCCCTCTGCTACAACAACCCAGGGGAGGAAAGAAAAAAAAGGGGGGGAAGGGAAAAAGGAAAAGGACATAGGGAAAAAGGGGAGAAGAAAGAACGCGGCATCACGCATGCGCCCCATGGCTAACAAAGCACTCAAAAATAGACCGGCACAGGGAACCAGTGGTAACAGGAGTAATAGATGCGTAGTAAACCGTGACGGCAAGGAGACCAGAAGGCCCATGCTAGCAAAAAACACCCCTGGGGGCCCACATGCAGACATCGCGTCCCGAAAAAAGGGATACATAAGAGCCATAGAACCAAAAAAGGAAAAGAGGGGAAAAAACAAAATGACAGACCCCCCCCACCCCGCACATCCCACCCTGCAGAAGGCTATGGCCTACCCCCCAGCAGCGTGCCTGTCGCCCTAACTAGAAACCCGAAATATAGAAGAGTTAAAAGTAAAGAAAGAACCACAAAGACAAAAAGAAGAAGGGGAAATAGGGAGACAACGACGGGAGAGGAGCCACATAATCAAAACCATCAGCTCCCACCCCCCCGTCCGAACACACTCAGTGCCCACGGGAAGATAATAATTACGAGGATAAACTTCCAGGAACAT